>NC_141877.1:588170523-589420523 GCF_056163025.1 Triticum urartu
AGCGACCAGCTGAAGCAGCTAGTCGAGCTCCACAAGGCGGCCGAACAAGCCCTGAAGGGCTTCATAGTTCGGCTGTGGCCTGGAGAGGCCCTGCCTGGGAGCTACTTCGGACTGGTGCGGCGGCTGGTGGAGGCTTGTCCAAGGCTCGAGGTCATCAAGCGCTCCGTCTGCATCGAAGGTGCCCATAGGGCCCTTGCCCGTGCAAAGGTGCACTGGGGTAAGCTGGACGGTGAGAAGCTTGTGAGGGACAGGCCGCCGCCGGGGAAGGAGCATCGCAAGCCCGAGAACTATTACAAGGATGTTCTGGCTGGTGCCCGCCTTATGGCGGATGAATGTACCAAGGATGTAATTTTTGAATGAACTCGCTTGTGTTATCCTGTGCGCTGAAAACTTGTTCATATGCGCTAAGCAATGCTTGTTGAATTTAAAATATTACTTTCTGTGCGGCCCTTTATCAAAAAATTGAGAGATGGCCAGTCGTCGGCTTCTGCCCCCATGCCACTAGTGCTGGGGTGTTCAGGATAAACCTAAGCGCTCTTTTTCCCATGATTGGGTCCGTCGAGGGAGGCGCTCAGCACAACGAACAAGGCAATCGGACTATAATGCTTGAACACTCTCACTTAGCCATAGAACTCTATAATTTTAAATTTCGGTGAAGCCCCTAGTATTCAGAAGACCGAGTTCGGGGCGCTATCCACGCCTTGGCCGGACAAAGCCGGTTCCTCACTCGAAGCGGCATAAGTCTTTAAGGACTCGAAAAACCTCTCGAACAGCGACGGGTCTCTCGCCTCATCATGACAGTCAGTTTTAGCTTTCTCTACTGAGGTGCTCAGCCCAGCTCAACTAGGGCACAATCGCAGTAGTTCTCCTAGTGCTACCTTAGCCGATATAGCGGAACGTAAGGCACCAAAACATAGGAGCCGGGCAAACCCAACTATTGACCCAAATCATGATTCGGAGCCGATGCATATAGTGCTATAAGTTCGGGGTGCCGCACTTGTGGAAGTGTACGGACTTCTCACGCCATATTGATGGGTACTGAAGCCCCTGGCGTATTTTTTCCGTACCACAGTGTACGGATGCAACATGTTATTAATAAACATATATATAAAAAAGAGGATAATGCAAAAAATAGACAAAAAGCTATGCATTGTTGATAGAAAGGCTGCTATGAAAGCGGAATGATACAAATAGTGCGATAAGCAAAAGAAATTGGACTATTTAACATGTCCTGGCCAGGGGCAGGCCGCGGAATTGTATTAAAAAACAGGTATATTGCTCGCAATAGAGACCACCTGGGGGTTCCATAATGCGGCGTGGCTTGTCTGCTTTCCTGGATCTTGCATTGTTTGTGCGGCAGTTGAATTGCCGAACGGGTCATCCGAAGTATGGAGTCCTGAGAGTAAGAGAAAAAAAGAAAAAAAAGGAATCCGGCAGCCCCTGGTGCGGTTTAAGCCATATTTCGGGTGTGCCGTGATAGTGCCCCTTCCCCTGTGCCCATGGTATTTCAAGAGCGTAGTTATGTGCGCGAAGCACTGGTTTCGCTATATCGCGAGGGCTAGGGTTGGGGCCGCATTGCTACGCTAGCTCAGAACGTGCCAGGAGGTCTTGTTATCGGGTATTCCGGGCGCGCTTGACAGTGTCCGGCTTTTTGAAGGCCGAATTGGAGAACTGCCTAGAGAGGCTGCTTTGTACTTCTGCTGCGAGCGCTGCCGTGTGCTCCTTCGTTCGGAGGGAGCGTTCAGTGTTCCCATTGACCGTGATTACTCCTCTAGGGCCTGGCATCTTGAGCTTGAGGTATGCATAGTGCGGTACCGCGTTGAATTTTGCGAATGCGGTTCGCCCGAGCAGTGCGTGATAGCCACTACGGAACGGGACTATGTCGAAGATTAACTCCTCGCTTCAGAAGTTATCCGGAGATCCGAAGACCACTTCCAGTGTGACTGAGCCTGTACAGTTGGCTTCTACACCTGGTATGACGCCTTTAAAGGTCGTTTTGGTGGGCTTGATCCTCGAGGGATCTATGCCCATTTTACGCACTGTATCCTGGTAGAGCAGGTTCAGGCTGCTGCCGCCATCCATGAGGACTCTTGTGAGATGAAATCCGTCAATGATTGGGTTTAGAACCAATGCGGCGAAGCCGCCGTGATGGATGCTAGTGGGGTGGTCCCTTCGATCAAAGGTGATCGGGTAGGAGGACCATGGGTTGAACTTTGGGGCGACTGGCTCCATCGCATATATGTCTCGTAATGCATGCTTCCGCTCCCTCTTGGGGATGTGGGTTGCGTATATCATGTTCACCGTCCGCACTTGCGGGGGAAATCCCTTCCGTCCACTGTTGTTCGGCGGCCTAGGCTCCTCCTCGTTGTCGCTATGCAGCCCCTTGTCTTTGTTTTCGGCTCTTAACTTGCCTGCCTGCTTGAACACCCAACAATCCCTGTTGGTGTGATTGGCTGGCTTTTCGGGGGTGCCATGTATCTGGCACAAGCGGTCGAGTATTCGGTCCAAACAGGACGGGCCCTGAGTATTTCTTTTGAATGGCTTTTTCCGTTGACCGGATTTGTAGCCTCGGAATCCGGCATTAACTGTCGTATCCTCGTTGCTGTCGCTGTTAACGCGGCGCTTTTGTTTGTTCCAACGCGACCTGTCGCTTTTGTCCTTGGTATTCGAATTACCAGGGTTCTTGGTTAAATTGTTGTTGCGAGCTAGCCAGCTGTCTTCTCCCGCGCAAAAGCGGGTCATGAGTGTCGTGAGGGCTGCCATAGATTTTGGCTTTTCCTGTCCCAGGTGCCGGGCAAGCCACTCGTAACGGATATTATGCTTGAAGGCCACTAAGGTCTCTGCGTCCGGATAGTCGACTATCTGGTTTTTCTTTGTTAGGAACCGTGTCCAGAATTCCCTGGCCGATTCCTCTGGCTGCTGAATTATGTGGCTTAGGTCATCGGCGTCCAGTGGTCGCACATAAGTGCCCTGGAAGTTATCAAGGAATGCGGCTTCCAGGTCCTCCCAAGAACCGATTGAGTCTGCTGGCAAGCTGTTAAGCCAATGCCGGGCCGGTCCCTTAAGTTTGAGTGGGAGGTATTTGATGGCATGTAGATCATCACCGCAGGCCATGTGGATATGAAGGAGATAATCCTCGATCCATACCGCAGGATCTGTTGTGCCATCGTACGATTTGATGTTTACGGGTTTGAAGCCCTCAGGGATTTTATGATCCATTACTTCATCTGTGAAGCATAGTGGGTGTGCGGCGCCTCTGTATTGGGCTATATCACGACGCAGCTCGAAGGAGCTTTGTCTGTTGAGTTCGGCCCGGCCGGATTTATTGCATCCGGAGTGGCGATCACCGTCACGTGCCGTGGGGCACCTGCGCGATCCGTAGATCGATCTTGTTTGTCTTGCCTTGTCCTCCAGTATGTCGCGCAGGTCGGGTGCATTTTCCTGTGCCTTGTATGCTTGACGCGGCGTCGGGAGATGGCTTGAGTGGAGGGCCAAGAGGCCTCTCTGTCGCGGCCACGAGGTGGCCAGTCAGCCATGTCATGCACTGGTGATGTAGGTGCTTCCTCCTCTAGTCGGGGTAGCAGCCTGCGCTTTGGGTGACTCTTGGAGGGGCGTTCGAGTTCATACTCTTCGGCCGCAAGGACTTCAGTCCATCTGTCAGCTAGCAAATCCTGATCAGCTCTAAGCTGTTGCTGCTTTTTCTTGAGGCTGCTTGCCGTGGCCATAAGCCTGCGTTTAAAACGCTCTTGTTTGGCGAGATCCTCTGGCACGACGAACTCGTCATCATCGAGGCTTGCCTCGTCTTCGGAGGGAGGCGTATAATTATCGTCCTCAACCTCTTGGTCCGCCGCCCTCTCGTGAGGGCTGGCTTCTCTGTCCTCCTATGCTGAATCTTGCTGGAGGGGGTGTTCTTCGGCGCTAGCCGGAGTAGTATTATCTCCCGTGCTGGAATCACCGTTTTTTCTTTGGCGGGATTTAGAGCGGCGCCGCTGACGCCGGCGCTTGGGCTATTTCTTAGAGGTATCGTCCCCTGCTTTTCCATCGCCATCTCCATCCTTTGGAGTGTCCACCATATATATGTCATATGACGAGGTGGCCTTCCAGCGCCCTACAGGTGCTGGTTCTTGTTCGTCTCCTGCATCGTCGTCCATGCCCTCGATGTCTTCAAAGTCGAAGTCAAGCATGTCGGTTAAGTCGTCGATAGTGGCTACGAAGTGGGTGGTGGGTGGGTTTTGAATTTCCTCATCGTCCGTATCCCGACCTTGCTGACCGTAGTCCGGCCAGGGCTCTCCAGATAAAGAGAGAGACTTTAGAGAATTCAGGATGTCGCCGAAGGGCGAGTGCTAAAAGATGTCCGCGGCAGTGAACTCCATTATCGGCGCCCAATCAGATTCGATCGGTAGGGGCGTGAGGGGCTCGGAGTTCGGAGAGGAATCCGGCTCCTCGGAGTCACGGGCCATGCGGTGTGCGGGGCTGGAGTTTGGCTCGATCGCCTCTGAGATCGCAGCCCCTGAGGCAGCGTCCAACCGCTGATCCTCGATCGGCGCAGTAGGCTCCGAATCAATGGTCGGAACCGATGCGTGTGCGGCCTCCAAGGCGTTGTTCGGCGGCAGAGCTATATCATGCCCATCGAGACAGTGAGGCGCGCTTGGCTGTGGCTCGAATCCGTCGAAGATCAAGTCCCCGCGGATGTCAGCCATGTAGTTTAGGCTTCCAAACCTGACCTGATGGCCAGGGGCGTAGCTTTCGATCTGCTCAAGGTGGCCAAGCGAATTGGCCCACAGTGCGAAGCCGCCGAAGACGAAGATCTGTCCGGGGAGAAAAGTCTCACCCTGGACTGCATCGTTGTTGATGATCGAAGGAGCCATCGGGCCTAAAAGCGACGACACAGCGGAACTCTCAATGAAAGCACCAATGTCGGTGTCAAAACCGGCGGATCTCGGGTAGGGGGTCCCGAACTATGCGTCTAGGTCGGATGGTAACAGGAGGCAAGGAACACGATGTTTTACCCAGGTTCGGGCCCTCTTGATGGAGGTAAAACCCTACGTCCTGCTTGATTAATATTGATGATATGGGTAGTACAAGAGTAGATCTACCACGAGATCAAGGAGGCTAAACCCTAGAAGCTAGCCTATGGTATGATTGTTGTATGATGAAGTTGTCCTACGGACTAAAACCCTCCGGTTTATATAGACACCAGAGAGGGTTAGGGTTACACAAAGTCGGTTACAATGATAGGAGATCTTGAATATCCGCATCGCCAAGCTTACCTTCCACGCCAAGGAAAGTCCCATCCGAACACGGGACGAAGTCTTCAATCTTGTATCTTCATAGTCCTGGAGTCCGGCTGAAGGTATAGTCTGGCTACCCGAACACCCCCTAATCCAGGACTCCCTCACATAGGAACATGTATAAGTCATGAAGAAAGCAATAGCAACATACTAAACGATCAGGTGCTAAGCTAATGGAATGGGTCATGTCAATCACATCATTCTCCTAATAATGTGATCTCGTTAATCAAATGACAACACATGTCTATGGTTAGGAAACATAACCATCTTTGATTAATGAGCTAGTCAAGTAGAGGCATACTAGTGACGTTTAGTTTGTCTATGTATTCACACAAGTACTATGTTTCCGGATAATACAATTCTAGCATGAATAATAAACATTTATCATGATATAAGGAAATAAAATAATAACATTATTATTGCCTCTAGGGCATATTTCCTTCAGTCTCCCACTTGCACTAGAGTCAATAATCTAGATTACACAGTAATGATTCTAACACCCATGGAGCTTTAGTGCTGATCATGTTTTGCTCGTGGAAGAGGCTTAGTCAATGGGTCCGCAACATTCAGATCTGTATGTATCTTGCAAATCTCTATGTCTCCCACCTGGACTAGATCCCTTTGCCAAGGCAATTGCACCAGTATTGTCAAAGATTTTCATTGGACCCGATGCACTAGGTATGACACCTAGATCGGATATGAACTCCTTCATCCAGACTCCTTCGTTTGCTGCTTCCGAAGCAGCTATGTACTCTGCTTCACATGTAGATCCCGCCACAACGATTTGTTTAGAACTTCACCAACTGACAGCTCCACCGTTTAATGTAAACACGTATCCGGTTTGCGATTTAGAATCGTCCGGATCAGTGTCAAAGCTTGCATCGACGTAACCATTTACTATGAGCTCTTTGTCACCTCCATATATGAGAAACATATCCTTAGTCCTTTTCAAGTATTTCAGGATATTCTTGACCGCTGTCCAGTGATCCACTCCTGGATTACTTTGGTACCTCCCTGCTAGACTTATAGCAAGACACACATCAGGTCTGGTACACAGCATTGCATACATGATAGAGCCTATGGCTGAAGCATAGGGAACATCTTTCATTTTCTCTCTATCTTCTGCATTGGTCGGGCATTGAGTCTTACTCAATTTCACACCTTGTAACACAGGCAAGAATCCTTTCTTTGCTTGATCCATTTTGAACTTCTTCAAAATTTTGTCAAGGTATGTGCTTTGTGAAAGTCCAATTAAGCGTCTTGATCTATCTCTATAGATCTTAATGCCCAATATGTAAGCAGCTTCACCGAGGTCTTTCATTGAAAAACTCTTATTCAAGTATCCCTTTATGCTATTTAGAAATTCTATATCATTTCCGATTAGTAATATGTCATCTACATATAATATCAGAAATGCTAGAGAGCTCCCACTCACTTTCTTGTAAATACAGGCTTCTCCAAAAGACTGTACAAACCAAATGCTTTGATCACACTATCAAAGCGTTTATTCCAAGTCCGAGAAGCTTGCACCAGTCCATAAATGGATCGCTGGAGCTTGCATACTTTGTTAGCTCCCTTTGGATCGACAAAACCTTCCGGTTGCATCATATACAACTCTTCTTCCAGAAATCCATTCAAGAATGCAGTTTTGACATCCATCTGCCAAATTTCATAATTATAAAATGCGGCAATTGCTAACATGATTTGGACAGACTTCAGCATCGCTACAGGTGAGAAGGTCTCATCATAGTCAATCCCTTGAACTTGTCGAAAACCTTTTGCGACAAGTCGAGCTTTGTAGACAGTAATATTACCGTTAGCGTCAGTCTTCTTCTTGAAGATCCATTTATTCTCAATTGCTTGCCGATCATTGGGCAAGTCAACCAAAGTCCATACTTTGTTCCCATACATGGATCCCATCTCAGATTTCATGGCTTCAAGCCATTTTGCGGAATCTGGGCTCACCATCGCTTCTTCATAGTTCGTAGGTTCATCATGATCTAGTAGCATGACTTCCAGAACAGGATTACCGTACCACTCTGGTGCGGATCTTACTCTAGTTGATCTACGAGGTTCAGTAGTATCTTGTTCTGAAGTTTCATGATCATCATCATTAGCTTCCTCACTAATTAGTTTAGGTGTCACAGAAACTGGTTTCTGTGATGTACTACTTTCCAATAAGGGAGTAGGTACAGTTACCTCGTCAAGTTCTACTTTCCTCCCACTCACTTCTTTCGAGAGAAACTCCTTCTCTAGAAACTTTCCGAATTTAGCAACAAAAGTCTTGCCTTTGGATCTATGATAGAAGGTGTATCCAATAGTTTCCTTTGGATATCCTATGAAGACACATTTCTATGATTTGGGTTCGAGCTTATCAGGTTGAAGCTTTTTCACATAAGCATCGCAGCCCCAAACTTTCAGAAACGACAACTTTGGTTTCTTGCTAAACCACAGTTCATAAGGCGTCGTCTCAACGGATTTTGATGGTGCCCTATTTAACGAGAATGCGGCCGTCTCTAGAGCATATCCCCAAAATGATAGCGGTAAATCAGTAAGAGACATCATAGATCGCACCATATCTAGTAAAGTACGATTACGACGTTTGGACACACCATTACGCTGTGGTGTTCCGGGTGGTGTGAGTTGCGAAACTATTCCGCATTGTTTCAAATTTACACCAAACTCGTAACTCAAATATTCTCCTCCACAATCAGATCGTAGGAATTTTATTTTCTTGTTACGATGATTTTCAACTTCACTCTGAAATTCTTTGAACTTTTCAAATGTTTTAGACTTATGTTTCATTAAGTAGATATACCCATATCTGCTTAAGTCATCTGTGAAGGTGAGAAAATAACGATATCCGCCACGAGCCTCAACATACATCGGACCACATACATCTGTATGTATGATTTCCAACAAATCTGTTGCTCTCTCCATAGTACCGGAGAACGGTGTTTTTGTCATCTTACCCATAAGGCACGGTTCACAAGTACCAAGTGATTCATAATCAAGTGGTTCCAAAAGTCCATCAGTATGGAGTTTCTTCATGCGCTTTACACCGATATGACCCAAACGGCAGTGCCACAAATAAGTTGCACTATCATTATCAACTCTGCATCTTTTGGCTTCAACATTATGAATATGTGTGTCACTACTATCGAGATTTAATAAGAATAGACCACTCTTTAAGGGTGCATGACCATAAAAGATATTACTCATATAAATAGAAAGACCATTATTCTCTGATTTAAATGAATAACCGTCTCGCATCAAACAAGATCCAGATATAATGTTCATGCTTAACGCTGGCACCAAATAACAATTATTTAGGTCTAATACTAATCCCGAAGGTAGATGTAGAGGTAGCGTGCCGACCACGATCACATCGCCTTTGGAACCATTTCCCATGCGCATCGTCACCTCATCCTTAGCCAATCTTCGCTTAATCCGTAGTCCCTGTTTCGAGTTGCAAATGTTAGCAACAGAACCAGTATCAAATACCCAGGTGCTACTGCGAGCATTAGTAAGGTACACATCAATAACATGTATATCACATATACCTTTGTTCACCTTGCCATCCTTCTTATCCGCCAAATACTTGGGGCAGTTCCGCTTCCAGTGACCAGTCTGCTTGCAGTAGAAGCACTCAGTTTCAGGCTTAGGTCCAGGTTTGGGTTTCTTCTCTTGAGTAGCAACTTGCTTGCTGTTCTTTTTGAAGTTCCCCTTCTTCTTTCCTTTGCCCTTTTTCTTAAAACTAGTGGTCTTGTTGACCATCCACACTTGATGCTCCTTCTTGATTTCTACCTCCGCAGCTTTCAGCATTGCCAAGAGCTCGGGAATAGTCTTATTCATCCCTTGCATATTATAGTTCATCATGAAGCTCTTGTAGCTTGGTGGCAGTGATTGGAGAATTCTATCAATGACACAATCATCTAGAAGATTAACTCCCAATTGAATCAAGTGATTATTATACCCAGACATTTTGAGTATATGCTCACTGACAGAACTGTTCTCCTCCATCTTGCAGCTATAGAACTTATTGGAGACTTCATATCTCTCAATCTGGGCATTTGCTTGAAATATTAACTTCAACTCCTGGAACATCTCATATGCTCCATGACGTTCAAAACGTCGTTGAAGTCCCGATTCTAAGCCGTAAAGCATGGCACACTGAACTATCGAGTAGTCATCAGCTTTGCTCTGCCAGATGTTCATAACATCTGGTGTTGCTCCAGCAGCAGGCCTGGCACCTAGCGGTGCTTCCAGGACGTAATTCTTCTGTGCAGCAATGAGGATAATCCTCAAGTTAGGGACCCACTCCGTGTAATTGCTACCATCATATTTCAACTTTGCTTTCTCAAGGAACGCATTAAAATTCAACGGAATAACAGCACGGGCCATCTATCTACAATCAAACATAAACAAGCAAGATACTATCAGGTACTAAGTTCATGATAAATTTAGGTTCAATTAATCATATTACTAAAGAACTCCCACTTAGATAGACATCCCTCTAATCCTCTAAGTGATTACGTGATCCAAATCAACTAAACCATGTCCGATCATCACGTGAGATGGAGTAGTTTCATTGGTGAACATCACTATGTTGATCATATCTACTATATGATTCACGCTCGACCTTTCAGTCTCCGTGTTCCGAGGCCATATCTGTATATGCTTGGCTCGTCAAGTATAACCTGAGTATTCCGCGTGTGCAACTGTTTTGCACCCGTTGTATTTGAATGTAGATCCTATCACACCCGATCATCACGTGGTGTCTCAGCACGAAGAACTTTCGCAACGGTGCATACTCAGGGAGAACACTTCTTGATAATTAGTGAGAGATCATCTTAAAATGCTAACGTCAATCAAAGCAAGATAAGATGCATAAAAGATAAACATCACATGCAATCAATATAAGTGATATGATATGGCCATCATCATCTTGTGCTTGTGATCTTCATCTTCGAAGCACCGTCGTGATCACCATCGTCACCGGCGCGACACCTTGATCACCATCGTAGCATCGTTGTCGTCTCGCCAATCTTATGCTTCCACGACTATCGCTACCACTTAGTGATAAAGTAAAGCATTACAGCGCAATTGCATTGCATACAATAAAGCGACAACCATATGGCTCCTGCCAGTTGCCGATAACTTGGTTACAAAACATGATCATCTCATACAATAAAATTTAGCATCATGTCTTGACCATATCACATCACAACATGCCCTGCAAAAACAAGTTAGACGTCCTCTACTTTGTTGTTGCAAGTTTTACGTGGCTGCTACGGGCTTAAGCAAGAACCAATCTTACCTACGCATCAAAACCACAATGATAGTTTGTCAAGTTGGTGATGTTTTAACCTTCGCAAGGACCGGGCGTAGCCACACTCGCTTCAACTAACCTTCGCAAGGACCGGGCGTAGCCACACTCGCTTCAACTAAAGTTGGAGAAACTGACACCCGCTAGCCACCTTTGTGCAAAGCACGTCGGGAGAACCGGTCTCGCGTAAGCGTACACGTAATGTCGGTCCGGGCCGCTTCGTCCAACAATACCGCCGAACCAAAGTATGACATGCTGGTAAGCAGTATGACTTACATCGCCCACAACTCACTTGTGTTCTACTCGTGCATATAACATCAACACATAAAACCTAGGCTCGGATGCCACTGTTGGGGAGCGTAGTAATTTCAAAAAAATTCATACGCACACACAAGATCATGGTGATGCATAGCAACGAGAGGGGAGAGTGTGATCTACGTACCCTTGTAGACCGACAGCAGAAGCGTTATGACAACGCGGTTGATGTAGTCGTACGTCTTCACGGCCCGACCGATCAAGCACCGAAACTACGGCACCTCCGAGTTTTAGCACACGTTCAGCTCAATGATGATCCCCGGACTCCGATCTAGCAAAGTGTCAGGGAAGAGTTCCGTCAGCACGACAGCGTGGTGACGATCTTGATGTTCTACCGTTGCAGGGCTTCACCTAAGCACCGCTACAATATTATCGAGTATTATGGTGGAAGGAGGCACCGCACACAGCTAAGAGAACGATCATGAAGATCAACTTGTGTGTCTAGGGGTGCCCCCTGCCCCCGTATATAAAGGAGAAAGGGGAAGAGGCCGGCCGGCCCTATAGGCGCACCAAGGAGGAGTCCTCCTCCTAGTAGGAGTAGGACTCCTACTAGGAGGGGGAGGAAGTGGGGAGGGAGAAGGAAAGGGGGGCGCCGCCCCCCCTCTCCTAGTCCAATTCGGACCAGGGGGGAGTAGGCGCGTGGCCCACCCTGGTTGCCCTTCTCTTTCTCCACTAAGGCCCATATGGCCCATTACTTCTCCCAGGGGGGTTCCGGTAACCCTCCGGTACTCCGGTTTTCTCCGAAATCACCCGAAACACTTCCGGTGTCCGAATATAGCCGTCCAATATATCAACCTTTATGTCTCGACCATTTCGAGACTCCTAGTTATGTCCCTGATCACATCCGGGACTCCGAACTAACTTCGGTACATCAAAACTCATAAACTCATAATATAACTGTCATCGAAACCTTAAGCGTGCGGACCCTACGGGTTCGAGAACAATGTAGACATGACCGAGACATGTCTCCGGTTAATAACCAATAGATGAACCTGGATGCTCATATTGGCTCCTACATATTCTACGAAGATCTTTATCGGTCAGACCGCATAACAACATACGTTGTTCCCTTTGTCATCGGTATGTTACTTGCCCGAGATTCGATCATCGGTATCTCAATACCTAGTTCAATCTCGTTACCGGCAAGTCTCTTTACTCGTTTCGTAATACATCATCTCGCAACTAACTCATTAGTTGCAATGCTTGCAAGGCTTATGTGATGTGCATTACCGAGAGGGCCCAGAGATACCTCTCCGACAATCAGAGTGAAAAATCCTAATCTCGAAATACGCCAACCCAACATTTAACTTTGGAGACACCTGTAGAGCTCCTTTATAATCACCCAGTTACGTTGTGATGTTTGGTAGCACACAAAGTGTTCCTCCGGCAAACGGGAGTTGCATAATCTCATAGTCATAGGAACATGTATAAGTCATGAAGAAAGCAATAGCAACATACTAAACGATCGGGTGCTAAGCTAATGGAATGGGTCATGTCAATCACATCATTCTCCTAATAATGTGATCTCGTTAATCAAATGAAAACACATGTCTATGGTTAGGAAACATAACCATCTTTGATTAATGAGCTAGTCAAGTAGAGGCATGCTAGTGACGTTTAGTTTGTCTATGTTTTCACACAAGTATTATGTTTCCGGATAATACAATTCTAGCATGAATAATAAACATTTATCATGATATAAGGAAATAAAATAATAACATTATTATTGCCTCTAGGGCATATTTCCTTCAACTCTGGTTGTAAACTGAACTTGGTTCGGTTAAAAACTGCACTGTCAAATCTGGACAGCAAGCTTATATCTCAAAAATGAGTTAGCTAGGCTAAGAAATTGAGTTGGCCCCTTTACATAAGTTTTAGATAAAGTTTCAAGCTTTCTTTAGAGTATTTATTTGTGTCATTTGGATGTACGGTTTGAGAGAATCTACCAGTTTAGTTTGTTGTCCCGAAATATATGTTCCTGGGTACAGTATTTTGAGGTGGTATTAAAATAAAGTTACAACATGAAAATTTTAGAGGTTGTTCTATAGATACTTAAAACACATATAACTTGTCAGGTTTCGTTCGGTATATTAAATCCTATGAAATTATCAAAGTGGGTTGTACTATGTTGGACAGAATTTTATGTTTGGACTTGGGTGAATGTAACCAGACTTATACTCTCAGATTTTTTCATAGTTGATGGTGTGAGGACTTATAATGCGATAAAGTATATACATTGTTGCAACACCTCCATATGAAAGTAGAGGCACATTGTGGTACTAGTTTGCTGGGTTTTGTCTCCGACCATCGTGTCGTCATGATTTTGTAGGTACCCCGAGAGGCCCTTGAGTTTGCCGGAATGTCGATTAACTTCCATTCTGGCAAATTCGGGTACTCCGTATGTCCTATTTTCAGCAAAGGTCATGCTGAAATTTTCCGTGAATTTTAGCATGACTTTGCTAAAAATAGGACATATGGGGTACTTGCGACTAATGCATGGGTCGGGGTATCTTAGTACTTAATTAAGTAGGATCAACTACCTCTTGTGTTATGCATGGGCCTCAGCGTCGACAAACCCTAAATGATAAAACCTTGGCTTTCAAGGTGCCTCGGTGTCGATAAAAACCTAAATGATGAAATCTTAGGCTTTTAGGGTGCCTCGGCATCGACAAACCCTAAATGATAAAAGCTTAGCTTTTAGGATGCCTCGGTGTCGACAAACCCTAAATGATGAGACCATGATCTTGTTCCTTGACAATAACCAACTTTTTAACCAATTTTTTTTCCTATTTAGAGCGAAACATGGCCCACAACGATGAGGCCGGCGGTTCGGGCAAGGCATTCTGGGAGCTATCCCAGGAGATGGAGGAAGAACCTCACCGCTATGATGACGCCGGGGAAGACACCGATCCCGACTACACAACCCCTAGTGGCGTCGGGGATGACACCACTGATGGTGCCGCCGAGGATGCCACCACTGATGATGGCGGCGTATGCACAGATGGCAGCCAATGAAGAGGCAATGGAAGGACCGGTGCCCGAACGTGCTCGGCACCGTCAAGGTGGAATTTACTGAAGTGTCCTCCGAGGGGCATCCAACGGCGCCAAAGAAATAGTCAAGGGGTATGCGGGACAGCTCGGGTGCATTCTCCGGAGCACCGTCTCGATCAACACCGAGAACCTAAGGCATCGTGACCGAGGGAATTTGCGCAACCTCCTCTTCACGAAGCTGCACGAACGATACAAGTTCCCCGGTGACTTCGCAAACACACGCCTCTCAAGGAATAAAGTGAACAGTGCCACCCTCACGAAGATGAGCACGGCCCTGGCTACTTGGAGAGCCTCGGTGAAGAGCATGATTGAAAAAGGTGATAGTTATGAGAAGATCAAGGAGAAAAATCCTTCAATCAGCGAAGATGACTACCGGGAGTTCAAGATCAAGTGCGAGAGCAACGCATCTGCGGAATCAAGTCAGTGGGGGAAAGAGATGCGGGACTTGAACTTAGGGGTACACAAACTCGGTCTCGGTGGTTACAGAGTGGTGGAACCTATATGGGACAAGGAGGACGCGAAGCGTGCGGAGCAAGGCCTACCGCCCCTCTTCGTGAAATACCGTGACAAGCAGACCAGGAACTATGTCAGGGCCTGATACATCTCCAACGTATCTATAATTTTTGATTGCTCCATGCTATATTATCTACTGTTTTGGACATTATTGGGCTTTATTATCCACTTTTACATTATTTTTGGGACTAACCTATTAACCGGAGGCCTAGCCCAGAATTGCTGTTTTTTGCCTGTTTTAGGGTTTCGAAGAAAAGGAATATCAAACGGAGTCCAAACGGAATGAAACCTTCGGGAACGTGATTTTCTCAACGAACAAGACCCGGGAGACTTGGACCCTACGTCAAGAAAGAAAAGAGGAGGCCACGAGGTAGGGGGGCGTGCCTGCCTACCCCAGGCACGCCCTCCACCCTCGTGGGGCCCCTATTGCTCCACCGATGTACTCCTTCCTCCTATATATACCTACGTACCCCCAAACGATCAGATACGGAGCCAAAACCCTAATTCCACCGCCGTAACTTTCTGTATCCACGAGATCCCATCTTGGGGCCTGTTCCGGAGCTCCGCCGGAGGGGGCATCGATCACGGAGGGCTTCTACATCAACACCATAGCCTCTCCGATGAAGTGTGAGTAGTTTACCTCAGACCTACGGGTCCATAGTTAGTAGCTAGATGGCTTCTTCTCTCTTTTTGGATCTCAATACAATGCCCCCCTCTCTTGTGGAGAACTATTCGATGTAATCTTCTTTTTGCGGTGTGTTTGTTGAGACCGATGAATTGTGGGTTTATGATCAAGTCTATCTATGAACAATATTTGAATCTTCTCTGAATTCTTTTATGTATGATTGGTTATCTTTGCAAGTCTCTTCGAATTATCAGTTTGGTTTGGCCTACTAGATTGATCTTTCTTGCAATGGGAGAAGTGCTTAGCTTTGGGTTCAATCTTGCTGTGTCCTTTCCCAGTGACAGTAGGGGCAGCAAGGCACGTATTGTATTGTTGCCATCGAGGATAACAAGATGGGGTTTTCTTCATATTGCATGAGTCTATCCCTCTACATCATGTCATCTTGCTTAAGGTGTTACTCTGTTTTTAACTTAATACTCTAGATGCATGATGGATAGAGGTCGATGAGTGGAGTAATAGTAGTAGATGCAGGCAGGTTCGGTCTACTTGTCTCGGACGTGATGCCTATATACATGATCATACCTAGATATTCTCATAACTATGCTCAATTCTGTCAATTGCTCAATAGTAATTTGTTCCCCCACCGTAGAATACTTATGCTCTCGAGAGAAGCCACTAGTGAAACCTATGGCCCCTGGGTCTATCTTTATCATATTAATCTCCTACTACTTAGTTATTTCCTTTGCTATTTACTTTGCCTTTATTTTACTTTGCATCTTTATCATAAAAATACCAAAAATATTATCTTATCATATCTATCAGATCTCACTCTCGTAAGTGGCCTTATAGGGATTGACAACCCCTATTTGCGTTGGTTGCGAGGATTTATTTGTTTTGTGCAGGTACGAGGGACTCGCGCGTAGCCTCCTACTGGATTGATACCATGGTTCTCAAAAGCTTAGGGAAATACTTACGCTACTTTGCTGCATCATCCCTTCCTCTTAGGGGAAAACCAACGGAGTGCTCAAGAGGTAGCAAGAAGGATTTCTGGTGCCGTTGCAAGGGAGGTCTACGCAAAAGTCAACATACCAAGTTGTTGGGGATCGTAGCAGAAATTTAAAATTTTCTACGCATCACCAAGATCAATCTATGGAGTAATCTAGCAACGAGGAGAAGGAGAGTGCATCTACATACCCTCGTAGATCGCTAAGTGGAAGCGTTCAAGTGAACGGGGTTGATGGAGTTGTACTCGTCGTGATCCAAATCACCGATGATCCTAGTGCCGAACGGACGGCACCTCCACGTTCAACACACGTACAGCCCGGTGACGTCTCCTATGCCTTGATCCAGCAAGGGGAGAAGGAGAGGTTGGGGAAGACTCCATCCAGCAGCAGCACGACGGCGTGGTGGTGGTGGAGGAGCGCGGGACTCCAGCAGGGCTTCGCCAAGCACTACGAGAGACGAGGAGGGAGAGGGGTAGGGCTGCGCCAACAGGGAGATTGAATCATGTGTCGGGCTGCCCCTTTGCCTCCACTATATATAGGGGGAGAGGGAGGGCTGCACCCCCACCTAGGGTTCCCACCCCAAGGGGTGCGGCAGCCCTAGATCCCATCTAGGGTTGCGGCCACAAGGGGGGAGGGGAGGCGCACCTAGGGTGGGCCTTAGGGCCCATCTGCCCTAGGGTTTGCCCCCTTCCCCTCTTGGAGGCGCCTTGGGCCTTGGTGGGAGGCGCCCCAGCCCACCTAGGGGCTGGTCCCTTCCCACTATTGGCCCATGTAGGCCTTCGGGGCTGGTGGCCCCACCTGGTGGACCCCCGGACCCCTCCGGTGGTCCCGGTACACTACCGGTGATGCCCGGAACACTTCTGGTGGCCAAAACCATACTTCCTATATATCAATCTTTACCTCCGGACCATTCTGGAACTCCTCGTGACGTCTGGGATCTCATACGGGACTCCGAACAACATTCGGTAACCGCGTACATACTTTCCCTATAACCCTAGCGTCATCGAACCTTAAGTGTGTAGACCCTACGGGCTCGGGAGTCATGCATACATGGCCGAGACAACTCTCCGGTCAATAACCAACAGCGGGATCTGGATACCCATGTTGGCTCCCACATGCTCCACGATGATCTCATCGGATGAACCACGATGTCGAGGATTCAATCAATCCCGTATACAATTCCCTTTGTCCAGCGGTATTGTACTTGCCCGAGATTCGATCGTCGGTATCCGATACCTTGTTCAATCTCGTTACCGGCAAGTCTCTTTACTCGTTCCGTAACACATCATCCCTTGATCAACTCCTTGGTCACATTGTGCACATTATGATGATGTCCTACCGAGTGGGCCCAGAGATACCTCTCCGTTTACACGGAGTGACAAATCCCAGTCTCGATTCGTGCCAACCCAACAGACACTTTCGGAGATACTTGTAGTGTACCTTTATAGCCACCCAGTTACGTTGTGACGTTTGGCACACCCAAAGCACTCCTACGGTATCCGGGAGTTGCACAATCTCATGGTCTAAAGAAATGATACTTGTCATTAGAAAAGCTTTAGCAAACGAACTACATGATCTTTGTGCTAGGCTTAGGATTGGGTCTTGTCCATCACATCATTCTCATAATGATGTGATCCCGTTATCAACGACATCCAATGTCCATGGTTAGGAAACCGTAACCATCTATTGATCAACGAGCTAGTCAACTAGAGGCTTACTAGGGACATGGTGTTGTCTATGTATCCACACATGTATCTGAGTTTCCTATCGATACAATTCTAGCATGGATAATAAATGATTATCATGAACAATGAAATATATAATAATAACTAATTTATTATTGCCTCTAGGACATATTTCCAACAGTCTCCCACTTGCACTAGAGTCAATAATCTAGTTCACGTCGCTATGTGATTAACACTCACAGGTCACATCGCCATGTGAACAACATCCAAGAGTCTACTAGACTCAATGATCTAGTTCACATCACTATGTGATAAACACTCAAAGAGTTCTGGGTTTGATCATGTTATGCTTGTGAGAGAGGTTATAGTCAACGGGTCTTGCCATATTCAGATCCCTATGTATTTCGCAAAACTTTATGTCATATCATAGATGCTGCTACCACGTTTCACTTGGAGCTATTCCAAATTGTTGCTCCATTATACATATCCGGTATCTCTACTCAGAGCTATCCGGATAGGTGTTAAGCTTGCATCGATGTAACTCTTTACGTCGAACTCTTTATCACCTCCATAACTGAGAAACATTTCCTTATTCCTCTAAGGATAATTTTTTGACCGCTATCCAGTGATCTACTCCTAGATCACCTTTGTACCCTCTTGCCAGACATGTGGCAAGGCACACATCAGGTGCGGTACTTCAGCATGGCATACCGTATAGAGCCTATGACAAAAGCATAGGGGACGACCTTCGTCCTTCCTCTTTCTTCTGCCATGGTCAAGCTTTGAGTCTTACTCAACTTCACACCTTACAACTCAGGCAAGAACCCCTTCTTTGACTGATCTATTTTGAACTCCTTCAAAAACATGTCAAGGTGTGCGTTCTTTGAAAGTATCACCAGGCGTCTTGATCTATCTCTATAGATCTTGCTGCCCAATTTGTAAGAAGCTTTATCCAGGTCTTCCTTTGAAAAACACCCTTCAAACAACCATTTGTGCTTTCCAGAAATTCTACATTATTTCGGATCAACAATATGTCATCCACATATACTTATCAGAAATGTTGTAGTGCTCCCACTCACTTTCTTGTAAATACAAGTTTCTAGCAAACATTGTATAAACCTAAAAGCTTTGATCACTCCATCAAAGCATATATTCTGACTCTGAGATGCTTGCTCTAGTCCATAGAAGGATCGCTGGAGCCAGCATACCTTTTAGCATCCTTAGGATCGACAAAACTTTGATTGTATCACATACAACTCTTCCTTACGAAAACTGGTAAGAAAACTTGTTTTTGACATCCATCTGTCAGATTTCATAATCGAAAAATACAGCTAATGCTAACATGATTCCGACGGACTTAAGCATCGCTACGGGTGAGAAATTCTCATCGTAGTCAACTCCTTGAACTTGTGAAAAGATTCTTTCCCACAAGTCGAGCTTCATAGACGATAACATTACCGCCCACGTCCGTCTTCTTCTTAAAGATCCATTTATCTCAATGGCTTGCCGATTATCGGGCAAGTCCACCAAAGTCCATACTTTGTTCTGATATATGGATCCTATCTCGGATTTCATGGCTTCTAACCATTTGTCAGAATACGGGCCCACCATCGCTTCTCCATAGATCGTAGGTTCATTGTTGTCCAACAACATGATATCTAAGACAGGATTACCGTACCACTTAGGAGTAGTACATATCCTTGTCGACCTACGAGGTTCGATAGCAACTTGATCCGAAGCTTCATGATCACTATCATTAACTTCCTATTCAACAGACGTAGGCGCCACAGAAAACATCTTTCTGTGTTGCATCACTCTCTGGTTGAAGTAAAGGTTCGACAACCTCATCAAGTTCTATCTTCCTCCCACTCAATTCTTTCGAGAGAAACTCCTTCTCGAGAAAGGACCCGTTCTTAGCGACAAACAATTTGCCCTCAGATCTGAGATAGAAGGTATACCCAACTGTCACCTTTGGGTATCCTATAAAGATGTGTTTGTCCGCTTTTGGGTTCGAGCTTCTCCGGCTAAAGCCTTAAGCATCACAGCCCCAAACATTAAGAAACGACAACTTTGGTTTCTTGCCAAACCAATGTTCATTTGACGTCGTCTCAACGGACTTTAGATGGTGTCCTATCTAAAGTGAATGCATCTGTCTTTAACGCATAACCTCAAAATGAAAACAGTAGATTGATAAGAGACATCATAGATCGTACCATATCTCATAGGGTTCGATTACGACGTCTGGACACACCATTACCTTGTGGTGTTCCAGGTGTTCAACTGTGAAACAAATCCACAATGTCTTAAGTGATTGCCAAACTCATAACTCAGAAATTCTCATCGATCAGATCGTAGGAACATGATCTTATTGTTATGACGATTCTTAACTTTACTCTGAAATCGCTTGAACTTTTCAAACATTTCAGACTTGTGCTTCATTAAGTAGATATACCTATATCTACCCAAATTGTCAGTGAAGATGAGAAAATAGCGATATCCACCGCACGCTTCAATTCTCATTGGATCACACGTATCAGCATGCATGATTTCCAACAAGTCACTTGCCCGTTTCATTTTACCTGAAAACGGGGCCTTAGTCATCCTGCCCATGAGGCATGGCTCGCATGTGTCAAGTGATTCAAAATCAAGTGACTCCAAACATCCATCGACATGGAGTTTCTTCATGCATCTTACGCCAATATGACCTAAGCGGCAGTGCCACAAGAAAGTGGTACTATCATTATTAACTCTACATCTTTTGGCGTGAACATGTGTATTACCACGACTGAGATTCAATGAACCATTCACATAGGGTGCTTGACCATGAAAGGTATCATTCATGTAAACAGAATAACCATTATTCTCTAACTTAAATGAATGACCGTATTGCAATGAACATGATCTAATCATATTCATGCTCAACGTAGACACCTGATAACATTTATCTAGGTTCAATACTAATCCCGAAGGCAGATGGAGCGTGCGATGGTGATCTCATCAACTTTGGAAACACTTCCAACACACATCGTCACCTCGCCCTTAGCCAGTCTCCGTTTAGTCCGTAGCTTTTGCTTCAAGTCACCAATAATAGCAACTGAACCGGTATCCAATACCCAGGTGCTACCAGGAGTACTAGTGAGGTACACATTAATAACACGTATATACTTTGTTGAAGTTGCCAGCCTTCTTATCTACCATGCATTTGGGGTAATTCCGCTACAAGTGACCGTTCCCCCTACAATAGAAGCACTTAGTCTTGGGTTTGCGTTCAACATTGGGTTCCTTCACTGGAGCGGCAACTGGTTTGCCATCCATGAAGTTTCCCTTCTAGCCCTTGCCCTTCTTGAAACCAGTGGTCTTGTTAAACCATCAACACTTGATGCTCCTTCTTTGATTTCTACCCTTTGCGGTCTTAAGCACCGCGAACAGCTCCGGGATCAACTCCATCCCTTGCATGTCATAGTTCATCACGAAGATCTAGTAGCTTAGTGATAGTGGCTAGAGAACTCTATCAATCACTATCTTATCTGAAAGTTTAACTCCCACTTGATTTAAGTGATTGTAGCACCCAGACATTCTGAGCACAGGCTCACTAGCTGAGCTATTCTCCTCCATCTTGTTGGCAAAAGAACTTGTCAGAGGTCTCTCACCTCTCAACATGGGCATGAGCCTGAAATTCCAATTTTAGCTCTTGGAACATCTCATATGTTCTATGGCATTCAAAACGTCATTCGAATCCCGATTCTAAGCCGTAAAGTATGGTGCACTAAACTATCAAGTAGTCATCAGGATGTGTCTGTCAGGTGTTCACAACATCCACAGACGACGTTGTAGGGGTTTGCACATCGAGCGGTGCATCAAAGACGTAAGCCTTCTGTGTAGCAGTGAGGACACTCCTCGGACCATGGACCTAGTCCGCATCATTGCTTACAATATCTTTCAACTTAATCTTTCTCTAGGAACGTATTGAAACAGGGAGCTACAACGTCAGCTATTTATCTACAACATATTTGCAAAGACAATTTAGACTATGTTCATGCTAATTGAGTTCATCTAATCAAATTATTTAATGAACTCCCACTCAGATAGACATCCCTCTAGTCATCTAAGTGAAACATGATCCGAGTCAACTAGGCCGTGTCCGATCATCACGTGAGACGGACTAGTCAACATCGGTGAACATCTTCATGTTGATCGTATCTTCTATACGACTCATGCTCGACCTTTCGGTCTTCCGTGTTCCGAGGCCATGTCTGTACATGCTAGGCTCGTCAAGTAAACCTAAGTGTATTGCATGTGTAAATCTGGCTTACACCCGTTGTATTCGAACGTTAGAATCTATCACACCCGATCATCACGTGGTGCTTCAAAACGATGAACCTTCGCAACGGTGCCCAGTTAGGGGGAACACTTTTCTTGAAATTTTAGTGAGGGATCATCTTATTTAAGCTACCGTCGTTCTAAGCAAATAAGATGTAAAACATGATAAACATCACATGCAATCAAATAGTGACATGATATGGCCAATATCATTTTGCTCCTTTTGATCTCCATCTTCGGGGCTCCATGATCATCATTGTCACCGGCATGACACCATGATCTCCATCATCATGTCTTCTTGAAGTTGTCTCGTCATCTGTTACTTCTACTACTATGGCTAATGCTTTAGCAATAAACTAAAGTAATTACATGACGTTTATGTTGACACGCAGGTCATAAATAAATTAAGACAAGTCCTATGGCTCCTGCCGGTTTTCATACTCATTGACATGCAAGTCATGATTCCTATTACAAGAACATGATCAATCTCATACATCACATATATCATTCATCACATCCTTTTGGCCATATCACATCACAAGGCATATGCTGCAAAAACAAGTTAGACATCCTCTAATTGTTGTTGCAAGTTTTTACGTGGCTGCTATAGGTTTCTAGCAAGAACGTTTCTTTCCTACGCGAAAACCACAACGTGATATGCCAATTTCTATTTACCCTTCATAAGGACCCTTTTCATCGAATCCGATCCGACTAAAGTGGGAGAGACAGACACCCGCTAGCCACCTTATGCAACTAGTGCATGTCAGTCGGTGGAACCAGTCTCACGTAAGAGTACGTGTAAGGTTGGTCCGGGCCGCTTCATCCCACAATGCCGCTGAATCAAGATAAGACTAGTGACGGCAAGATAATTGATAATATCGACGCCCACAACTACTTTGTGTTCTACTTGTGCATAGAAACTACGCATAGACCTAGCTCATGATGCCACTGTTGGGGATCGTAGCAGAAATTTAAAATTTTCTACGCATCACCAAGATCAATCTATGGAGTAATCTAGCAACGAGGGGAAGGAGAGTGCATCTACATACCCTTGTAGATCGCTAAGCGGAAGCGTTCAAGTGAACGGGGTTGATGGAGTCGTACTCGTCGTGATCCAAATCACCGATGATCCTAGTGCCGAACGGACGGCACCTCCGCGTTCAACACACGTACAGCCCGGTGACGTCTCCTATGCCTTGATCCAGCAAGGGGAGAAGGAGAGGTTGGGGAAGACTCCATCCAGTAGCATCACGACGGCGTGGTGGTGGTGGAGGAGCGCGGGACTCCAGCAGGGCTTCGCCAAGCACTACGAGAGACGAGGAGGGAGAGGGGTAGGGCTGCGCCAACAGGGAGATTGAATCATGTGTCGGGCTGCCCCTTTGCCTCCACTATATATAGGGGGAGAGGGAGGGCTGCACCCCCACCTAGGGTTCCCACCCCAAGGGGTGCGGCAGCCCTAGATCCCATCTAGGGTGGCGGCCACAAGGGGGGAGGGGAGGCGCACCTAGGGTGGGCCTTAGGGCCCATCTGCCCTAGGGTTTGCCCCCTTCCCCTCTTGGAGGCGCCTTGGGCCTTGGTGGGAGGCGCCCCAGCCCACCTAGGGGCTGGTCCCTTCCCACTATTGGCCCATGTAGGCCTCCGGGGCTGGTGGCCCCACCTGGTGGACCCCCGGACCCCTCCGGTGGTCCCGGTACACTACCGGTGATGCCCGGAACACTTCCGGTGGCCAAAACCATACTTCCTATATATCAATCTTTACCTTCGGACCATTCTGGAACTCCTCGTGACGTCCGGGATCTCATCCGGGACTCCGAACAACATTCCGTAACCGCGTACATACTTTCCCTATAACCCTAGCGTCATCGAACCTTAAGTGTGTAGACCCTACGGGCTCGGGAGTCATGCAGACATGGCCGAGACAACTCTCCGGTCAATAACCAACAGCGGGATCTGGATACCCATGTTGGCTCCCACATGCTCATGATGATCTCATCGGATGAACCACGATGTCGAGGATTCAATCAATCCTGTATACAATTCCCTTTGTAAAGCGGTATTGTACTTGCCCGAGATTCGATCGTCGGTATCCGATACCTTGTTCAATCTCGTTACTGGCAAGTCTCTTTACTCGTTCCGTAACACATCATCCCTTGATCAACTCCTTGGTCACATTGTGCACATTATGATGATGTCCTACCGAGTGGGCCCAGAGATACCTCTCTGTTTACACGGAGTGACAAATCCCAGTCTCGATTCGTGCCAACCCAACAGACACTTTCGGAGATACCTGTAGTGTACCTTTATAGCCACCCAGTTACGTTGTGACGTTTGGCACACCCAAAGCACTCCTACGGTATCCGGGAGTTGCACAATCTCATGGTCTAAGGAAATGATACTTGACATTAGAAAAGCTTTAGCAAACGAACTACACGATCTTTATGCTAGGCTTAGGGTTGGGTCTTGTCCATCACATCATTCTCCTAATGATGTGATCCCGTTATCAACGACATCCAATGTCCATGGTTAGGAAACCGTAACCATCTATTGATCAACGAGCTAGTCAACTAGAGGCTTACTAGGGATATGGTGTTGTCTATGTATCCACACATGTATCTGAGTTTCCTATCGATACAATTCTAGCATGGATAATAAACGATTATCATGAACAATGAAATATATAATAATAACTAATTTATTATTGCCTCTAGGGCATATTTCCAACACAAGTACCCATCACATACCCTTATCTCCCGCATTACATTATTTGCCATTTTCCTCTCGTTTTCCTCTCCCCCACTTCACCCTTGCCGTTTTATTCGCCCTCTCTCTCTCTCTATCCTCCCTCTCTTTCTCTATTTGCCTCTTTTTGCCCGCTTGCTTTTTGTTTGCTTGTGTGTTAGTTTTCTTGCTTGTCACGATGGCTCAAGATAATACTAAATTGTGTGACTTCACCAATACCAACAACAATGATTTTATTAGCACTCCGATTGCTCCTCTTACCGATGCTGAATCTTGTGAAATTAATACTGCTTTGCTGAATCTTGTCATGAAAGATCCGTTTTCCAGCCTTCCTAGCGAAGATGCCGCTACCCATCTAAATAGCTTCGTTGATTTGTGTGACATGCAAAAGAAGAAAGGTGTGGATAATGATATTGTTAAATTGAAACTATTTCCTCTTTCGCTTAGAGATCGTGCTAAAGCTTGGTTTTCGTCTTTGCCTAAAAATAGTATTGATTCATGGAACAAGTGCAAAGATGCTTTTATCTCTAAGTATTTTCCTCCCGCTAAGATCATCTCTCTTAGAAACGATATTATGAATTTTAAGCAACTTGATCATGAACATGTTGCACAAGCTTGGGAGAGAATGAAATTAATGATACGTAATTGCCCTACTCATGGTTTAAATTTGTGCATGATTATACAAAAATTTTATGCCAGATTGAATTTTGCTTCTAGAAATCTTTTAGATTCGGCCGCGGGAGGCACTTCTATGGAAATCACTTTAGGAGAAGCTACTAAACTCCTAGATAATATTATGGTTAATTATTCTCAATGGCATACTGAAAGATCTACTAATAAAAAGGTGCATGCGATAGAAGAAATTAATATTTTGAGTGGAAAGATGGATGAACTTATGAATTTATTTGCTAATAAGAGTGTTTCTTCTGATCCTAATGATATGCCCTTGTCTACTTTGATTGAGAATAATAATGAATCTATGAATGTGAATTTTGTTGGTAGGAACAATTTTGGTAACAACGCGTATAGAGGAAATTTCAACTCTAGGCCTTATCCTAGTAATTCCTCTAATAATTATGGTAATTCCTACAACAATTCTTATGGAAATTATAATAATATGCCCTCTGATTTTGAATCTAATATTAAAGAATTTATTACTTCGCAAAAGAATTTTAATGCTATGATTGAAGAAAAATTGCTTAAGATTGATGATTTGGCTAGGAACATTGATAGAATTGCTCTTGATGTTGATTCTTTGAAACTTAGATCTACTCCATCTAAGCATGATATCAATGAGTCTCTCAAAGCCATGAGAATTTCCATTGGTGAGTGCAAAGAAAGAACCGCTAGGATGCATGGTAAGAAAGATGCCTTTATAAGAGCGTGTACTTCTAGTTCCTATGAAAATAAAGATGAAGATCTAAAAGTTATTGATGTTTCCCCTATTAAATCTTTGTTTTGCAATATGAATCTTGATAATGATGGGACTGAATATGATCCACCCTTACCTAGAAGGCGTTCCAAGAATTCGGAATTTGTTGATCTTGATGCTAAATTTGATAAAAGTGGGATTGAAGAAATTAAAACCCTAGATGTTGCTAAACCCAATATTATGGATTTCAAGGAATTTAACTATGAAAATTGCTCTTTGATTTATTGTATTTCCTTGTTGAAATCCGTGCTAAATTCTCCTCATGCTTGTAGTCAAAATAAAGCGTTTACTAAACATATCGTTGATGCCTTGATGCAATCTTATGAAGAAAAACTTGAATTGGAAGTTTCTATTCAAAGAAAACTTTATGATGAGTGGGAACCAACTATTAAAATTAAAATTAAAGATCAAGAATGCTATGCTTTATGTCATTTGGGTGCTAGTGTTTCCACGATTCCAAAGAGTTTGTGTGACTTGTTAGGTTTCCGTGATTTTGATGATTGCTCTCTAAACTTGCACCTTGCGGATTCCACTATTCAGAAACCTATGGGAAGAATTAATGATGTTCTTATTTTTGCAAATAGGAATTATGTGCCCATAGATTTTATTGTTCTTGACATAGATTGCAATCCTTCATGTCCTATTATTCTTGGTAGACCTTTCCTTAGAACGATTGGTGCAATTATTGATATGAAGGAAGGAAATGTTAGATTCCAATTTCCATTAAGGAAAGGCATGGAACACTTTCCTAGAAATTAAATTAAATTACCTTATGAATCTATTATGAGAGCCACTTATGGATTGCCTACCAAAGATGGCAATACCTAGATCTATTCTTGCTTGTTATGCCTAGCTAGGGGCGTTAAACGATAGCGCTTGTTGGGAGGCAACCCAATTTTATTTTTATTCCTTGCTTTTTGATCCTGTTTAGTAATAAATAAATAATTTATCTAGCCTCTGTTTTGGTTGTTTTTTTTTGTGTTTAATTAGTGTTTGTGCCAAGTAGAACCGTTGGGAAGAATTGGGGAAAGTCTTGTTGAATTTGCTGTAAAAAACAGAAATTTTAGCGCTCACGAGAACTACTGCCATTTTTATTTGGAAAGTGATATTTAGTTAATTCTTTTTGAAGATGATTAATAGATAAATTACGCATGTCCAGCAATTTATTTTAGAATTTTTGGGGTTCCAGATCTTGCGCTAGCTACAGATTACTACACACTGTTCTGTTTTTGACAGATTCTGTTTTTCGTGTGTTGTTTGCTTATTTTGATGAATCTATAGCTAGTAAAATAGTTTATAAACCATATAGAAGTTGGAATACAGTAGGTATAACACCAATATAAATAAATAATGAGTTATTTACAGTACCTTGAAGTGGTCTTTTATTTTCTTTCGCTAATGGAGCTCACAAGATTTTCTACTTTAAGTTTCGTGTTGTGAAGTTTTCAAGTTTTGGGTAAAGATTTGATGGATTATGGAACAAGGAGTGGCAAGATCCTAAGACTGGTGATGCCCATGGAACCCCCAAGATAATCTAAGGACACCTAAAAGCCAAAGCTTGGGGATGCCCCGGAAGGCATCCCCTCTTTCGTCTACTTCTATCGGTAACTTTACTTGGAGCTATATTTTTATTCGCCACATGATATGTGTTTTGCTTGGAGCGTCTTGTATTATTTGAATATTTGCTTGTTAGTTTACCACAATCATCCTTGCTGTACACACCTTTTTAGAGAGCCATACATGATTTAGAATTTGTTAGAATACTCTATGTGCTTCGCTTATATCTTTTGAGTTATATAATTTTGCTCTAGTACTTCACTTATATCTTTTAGAGCACGGTGGTGGATTTGTTTTATAGAAACTATTGATCTCTCATGATTTACTTAGATTATTTTGAGAGTCTTTATAGCATGGTAATTTTCTTAAGATCCTAATATGCTAGGTATTCAAGAATAAAAAAATTCTCTTATGAGTGTGTTGAATACTATGATAAGTTTGATACTTGATAATTGTTTTGAGATATGGAGATGGTGATATTAAAGTCATGCTAGTTGAGTTGTTGTGAATTTGAGAGATACTTGTGTTGAAGCTTGTGATTCCCGTAGCATGCACATATGGTGAACCGTTATGTGATGAAGTCGGAGCATGATTTATTTTTTGATTGCCTTCCTTATGAGTGGCGGCCGGGGACGAGCGATGGTCTTTTCCTACCAATCTATCCCCCTAGGAGCATGCGTGTAATACTTTGCTTTGATAACTTGTAGATTTTTGCAATAAGTATATGAGTTCTTTATGACTAATGTTGAGTCCATGGATTATACGCACTTTTCTCACCCTTCCACCTTTGCTAGCCTCTCTAATACCGCGCACCTTTCGCCGGTATCATACACCCACCATATACCTTCCTCAAAACAACCACCATACCTACCTATTATGGCATTTTCATTGCCATTCAGAGATATATTGCCATGCAACTTTCCACCGTTCCGTTTATTATGACACACTCCATCATTGTCATATTGCTTAGCATGATCATGTAGTTGACATCGTATTTGTGGCAAAGCCACCATTCATAATTCTTTCATACATGTCACTCATGATTCATTGCATATCCCGGTACACCGCTGGAGGCATTCATATAGAGTCATATTTTGTTCTAAGTATCGAGTTGTAATTGTTGAGTTGTAAGAAAAATAGAAGTGTGATGATCATCATTATTAGAGCATTGTCCCAGTGAGGAAAGGATGATGGAGACTATGATTCCCCCATAAGTCGGGATGAGACCCCGGACGAAAAATAAAAAAAGAGAAAGAAAAGAGGCCATAAAAAAGAGAAAAGGCCCAAAAAATGAGAGAAAAAGAGAGAAGGGACAATGTTACTATCCTTTTACCACACTTGTGTTTCAAAGTAGCACCATGATCTTCATAGTAGAGAGTCTCTCATGTTATCACTTTCATGTACTAGTGGGAATCTTTCATTATAGAACTTGTCTTGTATATTCCAATGAAGGGCTTCCTCAAAATTCCCTAGGTCTTCATGAGCAGCAAGTTGGATGCACACCCACTTAGTTTCTTTTTGATCTTTCATATACTTATAGCTCTAGTGCATCCGTTGCATGGCAATCCCTACTCACTCACATTTGACATCTATTGATGGGCATCTCCATAGCCCGTTGATACGCCTAGTTGATGTGACACTATCTTCTCCCTTTTTGTCTTCTCCACAACCACTACTCTATTCCACCTATAGTGCTATATCCATGGCTCACGCTCATGTATTGCGTGAAGATTGAAAAAGTTTTGAGAATGTCAAAAGTATGAAACAATTGCTTGGCTTGTCATCGGGGTTGTGCATGATTTAAATATTTTGTGTGATGAAGATAGAGCATAGCCAGACTATATGATTTTCTAGGGATAACTTTCTTTAGCCATGTTATTTTGAGAAGACATAATTGCTTTGTTAGTATGCTTGAAGTATTATTATTTTTATGTCAATATGAACTCTTGTCTTGAATCTTTCGGATCTGAATATTCATACCACAATTAAGAAGAATTACATTAAAATTATGCCAAGTAGCACTCCGCATCAAAAATTCTGTTTTTATCATTTACCTACTCGAGGACGAGCAGGAATTAAGCTTGGGGATGCTTGATACGTCTCCAACGTATCTATAATTTTTGATTGCTCCATGCTATATTATCTACTGTTTTGGACATTATTGGGCTTTATTATCCACTTTTACATTATTTTTGGGACTAACCTATTAACTGGAGGCCTAGCCCAGAATTGCTGTTTTTGCCTGTTTTAGGGTTTCGAAGAAAAGGAATATCAAACGGAGTCCAAACGGAATGAAACCTTCGGGAACGTGATTTTCTCAACGAACAAGACCCGGGAGACTTGGACCCTACGTCAAGAAAGAAAAGAGGAGGCCACGAGGTAGGGGGGCGCGCCTGCCTACCCCAGGCGCGCCCTCCACCCTCGTGGGGCCCCTATTGCTCCACCGATGTACTCCTTCCTCCTATATATACCTACGTACCCCCAAACGATCAGATACGGAGCCCAAACCCTAATTCCACCGCCGTAACTTTCTGTATCCACGAGATCCCATCTTGGGGCCTGTTCCGGAGCTCCGCCGGAGGGGGCATCGATCACGGAGGGCTTCTACATCAACACCATAGCCTCTCCAATGAAGTGTGAGTAGTTTACCTCAGACCTGCGGGTCCATAGTTAGTAGCTAGATGGCTTCTTCTCTCTTTTTGGATCTCAATACAATGTTCTCCCCCTCTCTCGTGGAGAACTATTCGATGTAATCTTCTTTTTGCGGTGTGTTTGTTGAGACCGATGAATTGTGGGTTTATGATCAAGTCTATCTATGAACAATATTTGAATCTTCTCTGAATTCTTTTATGTATGATTGGTTATCTTTGCAAGTCTCTTCGAATTATCAGTTTGGTTTGGCCTACTAGATTGACCTTTCTTGCAATGGGAGAAGTGCTTAGCTTTGGGTTCAATCTTGCGGTGTCCTTTCCCAGTGACAGTAGGGGCAGCAAGGCACGTATTGTATTGTTGCCATCGAGGATAACAAGATGGGGTTTTCTTCATATTGCATGAGTCTATCCCTCTACATCATGTCATCTTGCTTAAGGTGTTACTCTGTTTTTAACTTAATACTCTAGATGCATGATGGATAGCGGTCGATGAGTGGAGTATTAGTAGTAGATGCAGGCAGGAGTCGGTCTACTTGTCTCGGACGTGATGCCTATATACATGATCATACCTAGATATTCTCATAACTATGCTCAATTCTGTCAATTGCTCAACAGTAATTTGTTCACCCACCGTAGAATACTTATGCTCTCGAGAGAAGCCACTAGTGAAACCTATGGCCCCCGGGTCTATCTTTATCATATTAATCTCCTACTACTTAGTTATTTCCTTTGCTATTTACTTTGCCTTTATTTTACTTTGCATCTTTATCATAAAAATACCAAAAATATTATCTTATCATATCTATCAGATCTCACTCTCGTAAGTGGCCTTATAGGGATTGACAACCCCTATTTGCATTGGTTGCGAGGATTTATTTATTTTTTGCAGGTATGAGGGACTCGCGCGTAGCCTCCTACTGGATTGATACCTTGGTTCTCAAAAACTGAGGGAAATACTTACACTACTTTGCTGCATCATCCCTTCCTCTTCGGGGAAAACCAACGCAGTGCTCAAGAGGTAGCAGGGCACGATACAAGATTGACCCGGTAACCAAGGAGCTTATCACGGATCCGAAGACCAAGGCGCTTGAGCGTGTTCTGGTAAGGAATACACGCCCGCGTAATTAGCTCCATATGGTTGCATTCTAATTAATGCAGCCAAATTTCTAAATGGTTCATGTTCCTTCCGCAGGACACTGAAAGCAGTAGCGCGGGGTCATCTCAGAGCTCCTCTTTCGACACCCCTTTAAATAGGGCGTTGAACGTAATGAAAAACAAGGATAAGCTCAGTAAGCCGACGTCAGCTGGTCGTGTGGCCGGCAAAGGCTTGTCTATGAAATGGTCGGAGTACTATACCGCTAGGCGAAAGGAGAGAAAGACCAGCTCGGAAAGCCAGGAGCGCGAGGTTCAACAACTCAAGGCACAAGTGGCGCGGATTCCGGAGATCGTCGAAGAGCAAGTGCAAGACCAACTGGGAGCGACGATCACCGCCATTATGCCTACCTTGGTTTCTGAGCTGCAGGCGTGGATTGCGGGCGGCCAACAGGGGCCGCCCCCGATTCCCAGCTTCACAGGCAGCAACTCGCGCAACGCGCCGGCGGCGCCATTGGTGTCTCCGGCGGAGGCGGCATTGGTGTCTCCCGCGGTGGCGCCGACATTGCAGCTTAATACACCCGGGTGTGGGAAGAATACGCCGGCCAGTACCTCGGCAGCAAGCGGTCCCTCCGTCAGTTGCATGCCCGCCGTTGGCGGTGCCTCGACATTAGCCGAGCTCGACGCCATCACAGTAACTAATTAAGCCTCTCGGCCGATGACTTCATCTCCTTGCCTTTGACTGGGCATCCCTGTCGCCCTACATGTTTTCGCAGGGCGCCGCCGACGTTCTGTGCACTCTCCTGCACTTCGTGAACCGTGGTCGATGTCGCCAAGGGCAGAATCGTTCAACCGGGCAGCCGCGTGTTCCACGGTAATCAGATGCCACCCACCGTTTATAGGGTTCAAATGGTTCGGGTGCTGCCGGGCTTCGACGACATGTTACCTCCGTATCGACCCCATGGGGCCGACAAAGATGATGTGATGAACCTCAGCGCTTGAATAAACTGGCCCATGCTTTGGCCGAAGAGCCAGATTCGTTTGGGGGCGGGGGACACCACCCCACAGACAACACCGCCAGTCGTGCCGGTGCCAAGCCATGGCAAGACCCCCGCAACGCTACCGGACATGCCGGACATGGATATGGCACAGGATCCGGACATGCATATGGCACAGGATCCGGACGACGACAACGACGGTACATTTACCAACGTCAATAAGTACTTCAACGAACATGGGTACGGTGACGAATTCTTGGGGCCTCCTTCTCAAGAACCCAACCCTGCAAAAGAAGATCTAGCCGGTACCACGGAGAAACCCAGTTGCAACAGGCATCGTCTGGCGTTTAGTTCTCAGGAGACGCCTCTAGTTGCCGCCTTCACCGAGTCTCAGATAGCCGAGGTGCCAAATATTATCAGCCCCAACACACTCAAGAAGGCTGTCTGTGAGCAGAACTCGATCCCATTACAGCAGAAGAAGACGGGACAGAAAAGAAAGAATAACAAGGGTGCGAGCCAGCCGGCACCGAGTACGATTCGTGCTTAGGACGGGCCACGTACATCTAAGGATATCTCGAGGAGGGTGCATGTGGTGGGTAGGCCGATGCTACCGACTAATCTACTCAATGCTGCAACCGGTGCTATGCGGAGTCTGCATGACAGCGTTCTTTCTTTGGAGAAGCGGCGTCTCTCCGAGAATGATGTGGCATACCCGGTTTTCGTGGCCAAGGTGCCAGAGGGCAAGGGCTTTGTCGATAGCGCTATCGGGGGTATGATCGTCCTGCGGTTTGATGACATCTTCACTATGTTTAACCTTCATCCGCTGCACTACACCTTCGTTCGGCTATTTTCGCTGAGTATGGAGATGCGGATCATTAGAGACAAGACCCCGGACATCGTGATAGTCGACCCCTTCTACATGCGTGCCAAGATCTTGGGCAGCGCTGGGGATCGGCAAGTCGCGAGTTCATACCTCGAAGGCGTCATTCTAGCAAACCCAGACAAGGATAACTTCCTCGTGCCTTACTTTCCCGAGTACGTCATCCCCTCACCGCCCCGTAACATATGATTTCTTAGATTTTGATCGTTCTTTTTTTTCTAACATTCCGTGTTTTGTGCAGTGACACACATTGCACACTCATCGTCTTAAGCCCAAAATATTTCATGACCACGTATTTCGACGTGAGAGTTTCGTACCGTGAGAGTTTCGTACCGTGTGGCCTAAATGCATGCGGGGTCCGCTGAGAGCATTGTTCATGAGATAGGTAGTCTCACCCTCACAATGATGAAGGGGTAGCCAAGATTTCAGAAGCTATTTGTCCCCGATCGTCCGGAGTCTAACCTTGCCATGGTCGGTTCATGGTGAGCTGCTTCATACTCAAAACTTCTGATCTATGGTTCTACATATATTATTGCTAACCTCAGCATTATGTAATCATACAGTTTACATGTTTTTTTTCTTGTTTCCAACACTTGTATATATAGGCTCAAAACCTTTTTCTAATATGGCTGAGTTGCACCCAGAGGATACGCACCACCGGAGTACCTATTGGGAGGGGAGATGACACTCACGTGTGACGTCTGTTAGGAGTAACCCACGTCTCGATGTGATGGCTGGCGCGTGTGACGCGTGCGTTCGTGTGCGTGGCCGTCGCCGTTCCTGTTCGTGCGCACCGCCCGTGCGTGTGGATCGCGCGGGCTGCAGAGGGTGCGTGGTGCACGGAGATTAGCCAGCATAGTTAGTTGATGCATGCACGGAGCTGTTTGCTAGCATTGCACGCATGTAGGAGTGGATAAGTACATGCATGCATGTAGTAGTTGGATTAGTGGTTAGATTAGTGCGTGCATGGGTTGTAGTCGCGCGTGTGTGTGTGCGGCCGGGTATAAAAGGCCCCCTAATGTATTGATCGAGGTGCGCCGGTCTGTTGCTGCGCCACGATAACGGTATGAGCCGAGTGTAAGCCATGCAGCCATTGTAAAGAAGAAAAAATTGAGGCATTTGAGCGCTCGTGGTGGTATTTGTCGCCGGCCAGAAAATCTTGTGTCTACTGTTCTTCTTCTTCTACCTCCGTTCGAGTGAGATGAGAGGTAGCTAGAGAGCTGCGGTTCCAATATTTGGTATCAGAGCTGGTTCATCTTGGGCGTCGTTCTCCTTGCCGTAGGCGTGCCGGCGGTGGCGGAGTTCGCCAGCGGCTGCGAGATGCTCCGGGCCGTGTGTTGGTCTATGGAGGAGCGCAGCGCAGCGAGGAGGCCGCAGTGGCTGCGGTGGCACGGTGAGGAGGCCGCGGAGGACCTGCGTGGTGGCGGCTTCAATGACACACAGCGGCATGGCGGCATGGAGGTGCTGCGCCGCGATTGAGGCCGCAGCGGTGTAGGGCAATAAGCCGTGGCGGCGAGCCGGACGCGACCGGTGCGTGCTATGGGTGCGCACTGGACGCGTCGGGCGCGTCGGGGCCATGGGCGCACGTACAAGCGTGAGGTTGATGTTGGAGGAGGCGTATGTCGCCGTTGTGTTCGAGTTCGTGCTCAAGTTCGGCTACATCCTTCCGGGGTTTGTCGCTGGTGGCTACCATGGCGGACGCGGAGGCAGCGCGTGATGAGCGTCTGGTGTGGTCGGACTCGTCGGGTGCGCGCGGGACGTGTGGGACGCACTGATGCGGTTGGGCTTGTCGGGCGCGTCGAGTGCGTGCAGGACGTGCGAGGCATAGAGGGACGCCAGGCGTGTGTCGCCGGCGGAGAAGGAGCTCGGCATATGTCGCCAGGGTCGTGACAGAGCACGGTACAACCGGCGTCGGTGCGCCAGGTCGGGTCCGCGGGCTAGGTCATGGTTGTGGCGGCGGCATCGACGACAGAAGACCTACTCTGGCGACAATGAGCAAGTCGTGGTTTAGGGAAATATGTTAGGAGTAAACCACGTCTCGATGTTATAAAAGGCCCCCTAATGTATTGATCGAGGTGCGCCGATCTGTTGCCGCGCCACGATGATGATATGAACTGAGTGTAAGCCATGTAACCATTGTAAAGAAGAAACGATTGAGGCATTTAAGCACTCGTGACGGTATTTGTCGCCGGCCAGAAAATCTTGTGTCCACTGTTCTTTCTTTTCCACCTCCGTTCGAATGAGAGGAGAGGTAGCTAGAGAGCTGTTGTTCCAACAACGTCTACAGTTTTGCCGTTGTTCTGTTTGAGACTCTTGGTGGAGAAATGAACGGGGAGCCGCAAAGACTACTTCTACGTGTAAGTGCACACAATAAAGAATTCAAAAATATGTCTATGCTTGGTCATTGTTAACCTGCAATTTTCCACTTAGCATCAAAGAATCATGCAAGGGAATCACCATTTCTTGTTGCAGTCAAGGGTTTTATGGGAGCCAGACAATATAGTGGCTCTTATTGATTCAACAACAACAGATCTCCTTCCTCTCGCTGAATGTGTTTTTTTTTTTTGAGAAACCCTTGAAACTAATTCTGATATAGCTTCTGTAGTCTGGAGGTGCAACTAGACTGGCCTTCTTTGCGTTAAAAAATCACCGGATGATAGACCTAGTATGCCTCAACAATCCAAAAGTTTTTCTGCACATTGTAGTTTTAATTTATGGTTGACTTGGAAAGTTTGAAATCCATGTGTTGTTTCATTTGGGAGGAAACAATTTTGAAAATACTATGTAGTAAGAATCTCAATCCAGTAATGGATGGTACGGATAAGGACTGTAGTCCGCCCATGTTTGCAACATCCATTCTCTTAAAGGCAAGCTTTTAATCTCGCTTCTTGTTAACAGGGTATTTGAAAAGTGCAGTACACCAAGATTTACAAAATCTAGTCTCTTAAAGGCAAAGCTTTTCATCTCTCTCCTCGCTAACTGTGCAGCATGTCACCTTCCAAGCTTTAATATTTTTGCATTTCTATTGACTACCTCTTGAAACAGGCTTTTATCCCGCTTTATTATAAATAAAATAACCAACACATTCATATAAAAAGTTCAAGTGTCGCACCGGAAATAAAATATGCTGCTAGGCAACAAAAAAAACATGAAACATGCCCAAAAGAAACATAAAATAAATATGAAAAAACACCACCAAGTGGCCGGTAGCTCAGGTGCTTAGGTGGTCAGTGGCGAAGTCAGGCAGTGCCTGGCAGTAGTCATCCTGTGTATAATGTCTCCAAGCCGGTCACAGTCCAGCTGCCTCGAGAGCGGATGCCGGTGCTGAAAAAATGCAAGGAATATGAAGATCGAGTCAAAGGCCTGCCTAAAAAAGTCTTCGTTGTGGTTGCTCCTTTTTCTTCGTCATGCTTTGGATGAAAATCTAGATCCTCGGATCGGACAGCGTCGACGCTTTGGTGTCGTATCCTTCATGAAAGAACCGTCTTGGAGCTCACGGTGTCGTCGACCCTCAAATTCACCTCTTCGCGGTATCTCTGGGAAGTGCTGTGGCGGCTCCGTAGTGTTGCGTACTATCATCTTGTAGTCTACCTTGAGTCGTTCCGTGTGTGGTAGTTGTAGCTTTTGGCACCTTTGTATCTGGTCTTGGGTGAGTGTGGTTGTGGTGGTGTTGTGTTGTGATTTGTATCGGTTGTATGTATGTTGTTGCTTTATATAAAGTGGGCGAAAGCCTTTTCCGATTATAAAAAGACCTGCTCAATAACCATCTTGGTATGCGCCGTCCACAACGTGCAAACCAGCATCCCGAACACAAGCCCGAAGACGCATCTCCTGCTCCCGGTCTGGTTAGCACAAGTTTGGAGGAACCCGGTCCAGGCCTCCCAGTCGGGAACATATTTGCAGATACCTTGGGAGGATGACATCGTCCATTTTTTCTTGTATATACTCTTCTGTCTTAATTAATGAGAATGGCATGCTCTTGCCGTTGTTTCAAAAAAGAAAGAAAAAACATGACTTCCTTACCCTTTTATTTTTACGAAAGGGTAAATTCATTACTCAAGGATAGCTCAAACAATCAAATTGGCACAAGATACCAATCTCATCCAGACCACACCTCAATAACACAGTTGTACGTCCACACCTCAATCTCATCATGACCTGCAGAAATATAAATATTTGAGGACACGGACGTCCTCTAAACGCTTTTATATTTCTTTACGGAGGCAGTATTCATTTAAATAGACTGTGAGACGATGGGTGCTGGCTCCTTTGAGTTATACCAGCTAGCACCTCTTTTAGTCATGGCACCAGCTCACACTCACTTTTTGACCGTTAAATTTAAGGTACATTTATAGTGATAAGATACAAGAACAGACAGTGATGTAGAGCTTTCGAAAATGGATGGAGTATGTCAGAATGAGAATACTAGCCAGCATAAGTGGGTGCCATCATTTTGTGACAAATAGCCTGGTTGTGTGCAATATAGACATGGTGGCACACAAAAATACGTGGCAGGAGGTCAATGGTCGCGGTTTTTGTGATCAGTGAGTGTGTCAAAAAGATGAGCAGTTTGGCGTCTAATTGGTGTGTCCAATGTACGAGTGGCACTCACTGGCAATTTCCTAGTAGAAATTTTGATGTATTAAAGGCTAAGTCATTACGTGTAATTTCATATTGCACACACTAAAGCACAAACACCGTATTTGTGCCTTAAGTTTGGAGGGAACTTCCGCAACCAGCTACAATAGATATTCATTATGCATGGCATGTTTATCCTCACTGCTATATATGATAACTACCCACTTCGTTCTATAATTGTAGTGTAAAAAATGCTCTTACATTATTGAACGATGGGAGTACATCTTCGGAATCTTACTAATTTAATATATCTCTAGGAATAGACTTGTGTTTACACACATTCTTCACTTCACCCATGGTGGTGATACACCTGGCCGGTAAGACATCCATCAGCCGCGAGGTGCTCAACTGCAACTTGGACAAATCTTTGACTCACATACATCACGACTTCAAGTAGAGATGCATGTGCATAAACATGTTTGCAAACATATTTTTTTCTTTTTTTTCCTCGCCTACACATAGCATTGGGTCTTATATGACTTTGTTATTTGTCAGTGTTTTGTTGTGTGCGTGCGTGAGGGTTGGATGTGCGCATCCTAACTATGCAAAGGCCGAGTATGTACTTTTTTTAGAAAAGGAGGATGACCCCCGGCCTCTGCATCTAGACGGTGCATGCATCCAGTTTATTAATTATTCACACAAGACTTACAAAGTTGCAACAGTAAGACTAAAGCCACCGTCTAGGCAACATCTGTCGTTACTCCTATCCAGTTGATGAAGGGATGCTGATAGTCTGGGCCTAATACCAAACAGACCTCACAGCCAAACCTAACATCTAAGACCTGAGGTCCCAACCAGGACGCCTGCCGGGTATGGGGCACCCACCAGTCCGACGCACTCCTCAACCAGGACGTCTGTCGGGTATGAGGCCGCTGCAGCCACCTGTCACCAATCCATCTTCAGTGTTGTACTGCTGCATCTACCTTACCCGGTCTAGCTGCTGTCGACGCCACCACGACGCCAGACAGTGCCACCTCCCTACGCGCGTCCACCGCCACGCATTCGTCGGCAACACTCCGCTACGCCACGCCGTCGAGACCAGTCGATGACGCGATAGATACCATGTCGCTCCACCACCTGTCCACCCAAGTCGGTACCTGCTCCAAAACGATGCCTCCAGCAAGGAGCGCAACGCCTAACGTCGCAATCGTCTGATCCATGAAAAAAGATCTAGGGTTTCCCCAGAGCAGGCCGAAAGGAGTGACGCGACTTGCTATGAAGATGCCTTCGACAAGGTAATGACGACAAAAGACGCCGCCATCGTCCACCATGACCGTAGTCGAGGCTCGGTTTTCACCGGAAGTCTTGCCGCTCCAAACTTGCCACCGGACAGATCTGAAGCCAGATCCACCGTCGCCTCCTGGTCGGCCACCTCCAACAGGCCAGCACGCAGCAGAGCGGCCGTCGCCGCGACGCCGGTCAAAGCCCCAACCTGGATGCCCGACCCAGACCAGGAGCCCCAGATCCTAGCTGCCAAGTAGGAGATAGTAGGCAACGCCGTTGCCATGCACGGTGTGCCCGCAGCGCCAGGCCAACCGGATCGTTGTGCTTTGCCCGTCCCGCGGCGGTGGCAGCCGCCGTCTGCAACTACTCCTCTGCCGCGCGCGGAGCTCTCGCACGCCCACGCCACCACAAGGGAATCGTTGCCCCGCCACCACCTTCCTCAGGGCCACCCGGCCTTTGCTAGGGAGAGCCCTCCGGCGGCGGCGAGACTAGGAGGGGAGGGGGAGGAGTCATGGCGGCTAGGGTGTTTTCTCCCCCCAGTGTGTACTTATTGTGTGTGTATATCTTGATGCTCCATTTTAAGCTAATAAAATCAACCCTTTATCAAAAAACGACTCCTTGATTTATCTAACTCCCATGGAGATGATCTTGACATACTTTGCCAACAATGACAACCACCGTGCTGACGATAACAGGTTCATCGTCATCACCGTGTGCTCCGCCAAGCAATGATTACGTCCGAGTGGGCGCTAGTAGGGTCCATCTCACCAAGGCAAGAGCAACGTTAAAGCTTAAACCTCGCATGCTCTGATGCAAATGGCTGCATTTCATTAACGGCCAGTTACAGGTGCATGCCCAATCACGCGAAACATGACGCACGCGAAGAGAACTATTGGCCGTAGACACCCTTTGTGCATAGATTTGTTTTCTCTGAATTTCTTCAGATCAGTCTCATGCATGGTGTACTAAACTACAGCCCCTACACGTGTTTATATGCACATCCAAGCTTACATGCAAACAACCACTCGGACCTAACTAGAAGCTCACGTATGTCTACATACCATACCGGACAATGACAATAGCAAGATTATTTATAAATTACATTTGGTGTGCTCCTTTATCACATATGTATAGTTTGGTTTAGCGTAAAGTGAAGAAGCACCTAGCTAGACGAAACAAAGAATGGACATACGGGTTAGATTTATAGACGCAATATCGCACAAAACTGTTGTTTTCTCATTAGGGTAGTCTTGCGCATCGTTCACCAGGCAGGATAAAGAGACTCCTTACTTTCGAAAACACTAACTTCCAGGGACACATCCTTCCGCAAAGTCTCTTTTACCGGTGCTGGTAGCTACCGGCTACCCATCCACTGCTCACGTGCTTTACGATGTGTGTCTAAGCAGGACCCATTCATATGTATAATCATGTATTTAGGCAGTTATATTTTTGTATATAGTCAAATCATCGTCAGATGAATAGGGCCCATGTCAGGAATGGCAGTACTTTTTGCAGCGGGAGGTACGCATGCATGCAGCATCTCTCCTCTCTCTCAAACAAGTCCATGCATTTTATTTTTGTTTACATTTTTAGATGGCCAATATTTTTTACAGTATTGTTCTATTATTTAAAACTTTCATATATTCAAATTCTGGAACATAAGATGTTTAGAATGAGACCAATCTTGAATATATTTAAACTAGTTTAATTTTTACTATTTCAATCATGTCAAAATATTAATTTCACTCATTTCAAATTACAAATTTCAAAATGATTGAAACCAGTTCTCGAAATGAGTGAAATCGGTTTTCCAAGTGAAATGCATTGTTTCAAATTTGTTAAATAATTATTTTGGAAACTAGTGAAATGAGTGTAATATGTTTTCTGAAAATGAATGTTATGTGTTTCCCGAACTAGTGAAATTGGTGAAATGTATATTTTGTAAATGAGTGCAGTGTGTTTTCTGAAATGAGTGAAATAAGTTATTTGAATAAAAGAGAAATAAAACCAATTTTTGTTGTGAAACTAATTTTCCAGTGTTTGAAACTGATAGTTTTAATGAGCGGAATACATTTCAATATATTTCATAAATTTGCAGTGAAATTGATATTTGCAAATGAGAGTAATATGTCTTATGAAATTTGTGAAATCGATTTTTGAAATGAGTGAAATGGTTTTTTTAACTGATATTAGCGAAACAGTCCAAAACACTTTTATGAAATAGCAGATCAATTTTATGTTTTATAAAAGCAATTTAAAAGAAAATTGAAATATAAAAAATAATGAAATATGCGACATAGGTTATTTGAAATATGTGAAATTGATTATTTCAAACACGTCTAAGTTGTTGTCTAAATATTTCACTCAATGTTTATGAAACATGTATTTCTCAAATATATGAAACATATTTCGGTATGTTTGTCAATTTGCTTAATCTTGTGTTTGAAAAATAGTGAAATAGGTTGTTTAAATTATGTGAAATTGGTTATTTCAAATGTTTTATGAAACTAATTTCAAATGTAATTGAAATATATATGAAAAAGATAGTTCAAGTATATTCAAAATTGATCTTGTTTTGAAGGTCTTCACCCCATGAATTCAAATATATAAGAAATTTCAGTAATGAACATTTGGTTCAAAATATATGAATCCTTAGAAATATGAGGATGAAAATAAAATGCATGTCCAGTGCATGGGGTGAGAGAATGCATGCATGCACCGTTCTCTCCAGTCCCCTCTCTCTTCTCTGTAAAAGCTGACTCTGTCAGTCTGACGCAAGTACATGTATTCATGTATTACCATTCATCTATCTGATAAACAAAACAAGGGCACAGATCTCTAAAATGACACCAACGGCGGATGCTTGACCGGTACGTACCCGCTCCGGTAAAAAAACTTAGTCGCACATCCTTCACCAAATTGATGAGTTTATATATCTCAGTGGACGAGGAGAAACTGGCTATCGGCCATGTCTGTCCCCACTTCACAAGACCATGAGGTACTTGCCAAATTCATGACATAATCCAATCCTTATCATGCGCCATGCTGAGGTAGCTAGCTCTGTAGGACTGCCATGAATTGGACCAGTACGTCAGCATTATAAGGATTAGATTGTGTGATAAGATGTAACTAGCTCATTTGCAATATTAGTTGCTCCTTTTGTCTGACCACCAGCCCCCCACGCATGCTCGTCTATATATAAGCACATCCACATCTCTTATCCACTTCTGAAGTAAGCTTAGACTAAGTGTATATAGTAGGGTCCATCCAGATTGAGATAACATACAAGAACGGCATATGCAAAAAAGTCTGTTAAGTGAAATACCATCGTAGGCTGATGCTTAAGGACAAGGAAAGATGGATGATAAGCTTTTGAAACAGAAGGCACCGGGAAGAAAAAAATCGAGCTTTGGCCCAGATTCCAGTTGGTTTGTACATGATCGGGTCAAGTCGGCAATGTCTTACGGTAATGCCGGAGCTACAGCCGAGCAAAACATTGCAACAATCCGCCCAGCCCTGTAGAAATTCACTAGGATAACAGAGCGAAGCAGTTTGAACCTAGTGGAACAACTCAACAACTAAACCATGCATGTCGTGAATTAGCGTTGAGCGCCATAGCCGGCAGCGGATAGCGGCCTAGACACTTTGCCGTTGTGTCGCCAATGTCAGGAAAAAATTGGTCTGGTCGGCCTGGGTGATCGCCAACCTCGTGTGTGGAGCCCATGCAAGAACTGACGGACGAAACGAAAAGAACAGACTACGGCGCTGGTCTCTAGAGGACTCCTCGTTCAGTCATCGTCCAAGGGAACAGGGGGGAGGTTCTCCAAATCACTAATTAGAGGGTACCCATTACGAAGGCAACTCTCACCTCCCATCGTGGTTACAAGTGACACATTGGTTGTGTGACACTGGTCACAATCTGAGAGTTTTGTGTGTATTTTTAAATCTATTTTGTCAAAATATTTTAAAAAGATGTTTTATCTCGGGAGGAGGAAAGAGGTAGCCAAAAAAATATCTCCCCCGCATTGCTCCCACGAGTGACCGGGGGCAACCCTAGCACGCCGCCACCCTCTCGTCCCCTCCGGCATCCCTTTCCCACCATTGTCACGAGGTGTCGCCAGGCAATGTCCGGCCGGCGTAGGTGGCAGCGGGTCCTGCTCCATCTCTGCTTTGTTCGATGGCTCGTGTGGGACTGCGTGGCGGGTGGAGGCGCTGGGCTGGCACGGGGCCTAGTAATGCGATGACAGGCGTACAGGGCGGCGACGCTCTTGGGCTATGGCATGGTGTGATACGTCTCCAACGTATCTATAATTTTTTATTGCTCCATGCTATATTATCTTCTATTTTGGATGTTTATGGGCTTTATTATACACTTTTATATTATTTTTGGGACTAACCTATTAACCCAGAGCCCAGTGCCAGTTTCTGTTTTTTCCTTGTTTTAGAGTATCCCAGAAAAGGAAAATCAAACGGAGTCCAATTGACCTGAAACTTCACGGAACTTATTTTTGGAAGGAAAGCAACCCGGGAGACTTGGAGTCCACGTTAAGGAAGCTTCGAGGAAGCCACGAGGTAGGGGGGCGCGCCCACCCCCCTGGCCCCTCTGACGTACTTCTTTTGCCTATATATCTTCATATACCCTAAAACGATTGGGGAGCACAATAGATCGGGAGTTTCGCCGCCAGAAGCCTCCGTAGCCACCGAAAGCCAATCTAGACCCGTTCCGGCACCCTGTCGGAGGGGGCAATCCCTCTCCGGTGGCCATCTTCATCATCCCGGTGCTCTCCATGACGAGGAGGGAGTAGTTCTCCCTCGGGGCTGAGGGTATGTACCAGTAGCTATGTGTTTGATCTCTCTCTCTCTCGTGTTCTTGAGGTGATACGATCTTAATGTATCGCGAGCTTTGCTATTATAGTTGGATCTTATGATGTTTCTCGCTCCTCTACTCTCTTGTAATGGATTGAGTTTCCCCTTTGAAGTTATCTTATCGGATTGAGTCTTTAAAGATTTGAGAACACTTGATGTATGTCTTGCCGTGCATATCTGTGGTGACAATGGCATATCACGTGATACACTTGATGTATTTTTCGTGATCAACTTGCGGGTTCCGCCCATGAACCTATGCATAGGGGTTGGCACACGTTTTCGTCGTGATTCTCCGGTAGGAACTTTGGGGCACTCTCTGAGGTTCTATGTGTTGGTTGAATAGATGAATCTGAGATTGTGTGATGCATATCGTATAATCATACCCACGGATACTTGAGGTGACATTGGAGTATCTAGGTGACATTAGGGTTTTGGTTGATTTGTGTCTTAAGGTGTTATTCTAGTACGAAATCTAGGGTTGTTTGTGACACTTATAGGAATAGCCCAACGGATTGATTGGAAAGAATAACTTTGAGGTGGTTTCGTACCCTACCATAATCTCTTCGTTTGTTCTCCGCTATTAGTCACCTTGGAGTGACTCTTTGTTGCATGTTGAGGGATAGTTATGTGATCCAATTATGTTATTATTGTTGAGGGAACTTGCACTAGTGAAAGTATGAACCCTAGGCCTTGTTTCCTAACATTGCAATACCGCTTACGCTCACTTTTATCATTAGTTACCTTAATGTTTTTATAATTTCAGATTACAAAAACCTTTATCTACCATCCATATACCACTTGTTTCACCATCTCTTCGCCGAACTAGTGCACCTATACAATTTACCATTGTATTGGGTGTGTTGGGGACACAAGAGACTCTTTGTTATTTGGTTGCAGGGTTGCTTGAGAGAGACCATCACCATCCTACGCCTCCCACGGATTGATAAATCTTAGGTAATCCACTTGAGGAAAATTTGCTACTGTCCTACAAACCTCTGCACTTGGAGGCCCAACAACGTCTACAAGAAGAAGGTTGTGTAGTAGACATCAAGCTCTTTTCTGGCGCCGTTGCCGGGGAGGTGAGTGCTTGAAGGTATATCTTTAAATCTTGCAATCGAGTCTTTTAGTTTCTTGTTTTATCACTAGTTTAGTTTATAAAAGAAAACTATAAAAAAATGGAATTGAGTTTGCCTCATACGCTTCATCTTTTTAATATCTTTCGTGAGTATGATGGAAAGAAAAATTGTGCTCAAATGCTAGAAGAAGAATGCATTAAAATGTTTGGCACTAAATCTTTGAATAATAAGCATGATTGCAATGTTGTTAGTACGAACTCCTTGAATATCCATAGTACTAATGATGATTGCACTAGTTATGATGAAAATGTCTCCTATAAACATGTCAATTTTTGTGGAGTGCATTGGGTTTGCAAGTACACACCAAATAGGGAACATAGATATTGCAAGAGGCATAAGAACTTAGAAACTAAATTGTTGCAAGAAAGGCTAGATGATTGTGCTGAATATTTAAATTTTCTTGGCCGTACTTGTGGACTTTGCAATGAAAGTGGTCATTTAGCTATCCGATGCAAATTGTTTCATGATCTAATCGTGTCCAAAAATTGTGATGGCTTGATTTCCCTTGCACATTATAATGAAATTAGTTTGCTTATGGGCTACGAAGAAATGAAATGTATAACTAAGCATCGTCCAGAATTTGCCCGTTATAAACTTCTTGGCTATGATCTAGAGGAAATTTATATGTATTGTGCGGTGAATTGCATTGAAAATCCTTATATTGCCAATTACATAAAGAAAATAAAGCAAATAGAAGATGAAGAGAATACTAATGAAAGGGAAGAGACTTCCCAATACCCTCCTATTATTTCTTATGATGAATCAGGTAACGAGGAGGAGCCTCCTATTCAACCAATCTCATTAATAAGGAGCTCCAAAAAGAAGATTGAACCCACACATGATGTGGTGAAGAAGAAGAAAAGAAAAAGGAAGAGAGGTAAAAAGATATCTCCCCCAAATAATGTTGCTCCTATTACTATTGTGCCTAATGAAATATAATTGTGGAAGATAATGATAATTGCTTGGGAGAATATGATAATTGCTATACTAGTGGTGCTATCCATACTATTAATGATGAGAGTGATTATGCTTATAATATGAAAAGACCCAAGCTTGGGGATGCTATGTTTGATGAAGATGATATTCTTGAGAATATATTTGCTGCAATTAATGTTTGTCCCAAGCTTGGGGATGCTACGTTTAATGAATATGATATTTTTAGTCTCCCAAGTTTTGATATGCAAATTTATAATGATGATAGCATGCCTCCTACTTATGATGATCATTGTGATGATACTTATGCTATAAAAAGTAGTTATTATATTTATAAAACTTGTCATGATTATGATTACCCTTTTTCTGAACATTACTCTTTTAATGTGGAAACAATTTATAGTATTCGAGTTTCTTATGATACTTCCACTATTCCGAATGAGAAGAATCTTGCTTATGTGAAGAGTAGTAAATTTTCTATGCTTGTAGATCATGAAAAGAATGCTTTAGGTGATGGTTATATTGTTGAATTCATTCATGATGCTACTGAAAATTATTATGAGGGAGAAACGTATGATTGTAGGAATTGCAATAATATCAAGTTTCCTCTCTATGTGCTTAAAGTTTTGAAGGTATGCTAGTTTTGCCTTCCTATGCTAGTTGATTATTGTTCCAATAAGTTGTTTGCTCAGAAAATCCCTATGCATAGGAAGTGGGTTAGGCTTAAATGTGCTAGTCATATTATTCATGATGCTCTCTTTATGTTACAATTCTTATCTTTTATGTGAGCATCATTAAAATCATCATGCCTAGCTAGGGGCGTTAAACGATAGCGCTTGTTGAGAGGCAACCCAATTTTATTTTTGTTCCTTGATTTTTGCTCCTGTTTAGTAATAAATAATTTATCTAGCCTCTGTTTAGATGTGGTTTTATGTTTTAATTAGTGTTTGTGCCAAGTAGAACCTTTGGGAAGACTTGGGTGAAGTCTTTATGATCATGCTGTAAAAAACAGAAACTTTAGCGCTCACGAGAATTGCTGCCATTTTTATTTGGAGAGTGATATTTAGTTAATTCTTTTGTAGATGATTAATAGATAAATTTCTCAGGTCCAGCAATTTATTTTAGAATTTTTGGGGTTTCAGAAGTATACGTTTGATCCAGATTACTACAGACTGTTCTGTTTTTGACAGATTCTGTTTTCGATGTGTTGTTTGCTTATTTTGATGAATCTATGAGTAGTATCGGAGGCTATGAACCATAGATAAGTTGGAATACAGTAGATATTACACCAATATGAATTTAGAATGAGTTCACAACAGTACCTAGGTGGTGATTTATTTTCTTATACTAACGGAGCTTACGAGTTTTCTGTTAAGTTTTGTGTTGTGAAGTTTTCAAGTTTTGGGTAAAGATTCGATGGACTATGGAATAAGGAGTGTCAAGAGCCTAAGCTTGGGGATGCCCAAGGAACCCCAAGGTAATATTCAAGGATAACCAAAAGCCTAAGCTTGGGGATGCCCCGGAAGGCATCCCCTCTTTCGTCTTCGTTCATCGGTAACTTTATTTGGAGCTATATTTTTATTTGCCACATGATATGTGTTTTGCTTAGAGCGTCATTTTACTTACTTATGTTTTGCTTGCTATTTGAATAAAATACCAAGATCTGAAATTATTAAATGTTAGAGAGTCTTCACATAGTTGCACAATTATTCGACTACACATTGATCTTCACTTATATCTTTCGGAGTAGTTTGTCATCTGCTCTGGTGCTTCACTTATATCCTTTTAGAGTGTGGTGGTGGTTTTATTTTATAGAACTATATGAACTCTCATGCTTCACTTATATTATTTTGAGAGTCTTAAATAGCATGGTAATTTGCTTAAATAATCCTAATATGCTAGGTATTCAAGATTAGTAAAAAAAATTCTTATGAGTGTTTTGAATACTAAGAGAAGTTTGATGCTTGATGATTGTTTTGAGATATGGAGGTAATAATATCAAAGTCGTGCTAGTTGAGTAGTTGTGAATTTGAGGAATACTTGTGTTGAAGTTTGCAAGTCCCGTAGCATGCACATATGGTAAACGTTGTGTAACAAATTTGAAACATGAGGTGTTATTTGATTGTCTTCCTTATGAGTGGCGGTCGGGGACGAGCGATGGTCTTTTCCTACCAATCTATCCCCCTAGGAGCATGCACGTAGTGCTTGGTTTTTGATGACTTGTAGATTTTTGCAATAAGTATTTGAGTTCTTTATGACTAATGTTGAGTCCATGGATTATACGCACTCTCACCCTTCCATCATTGCTAGCCTCTTCGGTACCGTGCATTGCCCTTTCTCACCTTGAGAGTTGGTGCAAACTTCGCCAGTGCATCCAAATCTCGTGATATGATACGCTCTGTCACACATAAACCTCCTTATATCTTCCTCAAAACAGCCACCATACCTACCTATTATGGCATTTCCATAGCCATTCTGAGATATATTGCCATGCAACTTTCCACCGTTCCGTTTATTATGACATGCATCATCATTGTCATATTGCTTTGCATGATCATGTAGTTGACATCGTATTTGTGGAAAAGCCACCGTTCATAATTTTTCATACATGTCATACTTGATTCATCGCAATCCCGGTACACCACCGGAGGCATTCATATAGAGTCATACCTTGTTCTAGTATCGAGTTGTAATCATTGAGTTGTAAATAAATAGAAGTGTGATGATCATCATTAATAGAGCATTGTCCCAAAAAAGGAAAGGCCAAATAAAAAATATAAATAAAAAAATAAAAGGTACAATGCTACTATCCTTTTTTCCACACTTATGCTTCAAAGTAGCACCATGATCTTTATGATAGAGAGTCTCTTGTTTTGTCACTTTCATATACTAGTGGGAATTTTTCATTATAGAACTTGGCTTGTATATTCCAACAATGGGCCTCCTCAAGTGCCATAGGTCTTCGTGAGCAAGCAAGTTGGATGCACACTCACTTAGTTTCTTTTGTTGAGCTTTCATACATTTATAGATGGGAGATTTACATTTCCCCCCCTAACTTTGTCCCGACCCCATCTTTACCCCTAAATAAAAACAGTGCTCAACTTTGCCCCTCTTCCGTTAGGTGCGCTTATAGAAATGCCCTTTCGTACATTTTCCGTCCAGTCAAAGGCCTTTGACCGTTAGATTTTTCTATACGCGCACTTAACGGTCAAAGGCCTTTGACTGGACGGAAAATGTACGGAAGGGCATTTCTATAAGCGCACTTAATGGAAGAGGGGCAAAGTTGAGCACTGTTTTTATTTAGGGGTAAAGATGAGGTCGGGACAAAGTTAGGGGAAAAAATGGAATTGGCCCTTTATAGATCTAGTGCATCTGTTGCATGGCAATCCCTACTCCTTGCATTAACATCAATCGATGGGCATCTCCATAGCCCATTGATTAGCCTCGTTGATGTGAGATTTTCTCCTTTTTTGTCTTCTCCACATAACCCCCATCATCATATTCTATTCCACCCATAGTGCCATGTCCATGGCTCACGCTCATGTATTGCGTGAAAGTTTATAGGTTTGAGATTACTAAAGTATGAAACAATTGCTTGGCTTGTCATCGGGGTTGTGCATGATAAGAGCATTCTTGTGTGACGAAAATGGAGCATTACCAAACTATATGATTTTGTAGGGATGAACTTTCTTTGGCCATTTTATTTTGAGAAGACATGATTGCTTAGTTAGTATGCTTGAAGTATTATTATTTTTATGCCAATATGAAATTTTATCTTGAATCTTTTGGATCTGAATATTCATATACCACAATTAAGAAGAATTACATTGAAATTATGCCAAGTAGCACTCCACATCAAAAATTCTGTTTTTATCATTTACCTACTCGAGGAGGAGCAGGAATTAAGCTTGGGATGCTCATACGTCTCCAACGTATCTATAATTTTTTATTGCTCCATGCTATATTATCTTCTGTTTTGGAAGTTTATGGGCTTAATTATACACTTTTATATTATTTTTGGGACTAACCTATTAACCCAGAGCCCAGTGCCAGTTTCTGTTTTTTCCTTGTTTTAGAGTATCGTAGAAAAGGAAAATCAGAACGGAGTCCAATTAACCTAAAACTTCACGGAACTTATTTTTGGAAGGAAAGCAACCCGAGATACTTGGATTCCACGTCAAGGAAGCTTCGAGGAAGCCACGAGGTAGGGGGCGCACCCACCCCCGTAGGCGCGCCCTCCACCCTCGTGGGCCCCTCGTGCCCCCTGACATACTTCTGCCGCCTATATATCTCCATATACCCTAAAACGATCGGGGAGCACAGTAGATCGGGACTTCCACCGCCAGAAGCCTCCGTAGCCACCAAAAGCCAATCTAGACCCGTTCCGGCACCCTGCCGGAGGGGGCAATCCCTCTCCAGTGGCCATCTTCATCATCCCGGTGCTCTCCATGACGAGGAGGGAGTAGTTCTCCCTTGGGGCTGAGGGTATGTACCAGTAGCTATGTGTTTGATCTCTCTCTCTCTCGTGTTCTTGAGGTGATACAATCTTGATGTATCGCGAGCTTTGCTATTATAGTTGGATCTTATGATGTTTCTCCCCCCTCTACTCTCTTGTAATGGATTGAATTTCCCCTTTGAAGTTATCTTATCGGATTGAGTCTTTAAAGATTTGAGAAAAATTGACGCATGTCTTGCCATGCGTATCTGTGGTGACAATGGGATATCACGCGATTCACTTGATGTATGTTTTGGTGATCAACTTGCGGGTTCCGCCCATGAACCTATGCATAGGGGTTGGCACACGTTTTCATCGTTATTCTCCGGTAGGAAGTTTGGGGCACTCTTTGAGGTTCTATGTGTTGGTTGAATAGATGAATCTGAGATTGTGTGATGCATATCGTATAATCATACCCACAGATACTTGAGGTGACATTGTAGTATATAGGTGACATTAGGGTTTTGGTTGATTTGTGTCTTAAGGTGTTATTCTAGTACGAACTCTAGGGCTGTTTGTGAAACTTATAGGAATAGCCCAACGGATTGATTGGAAAGACTAACTTTGAGGTGGTTTCATACCCTACCATAATCTCTTCGTTTGTTCTCCACTATTAGTGAATTTGGAGTGACTCTTTGTTGCATGTTGAGGGATAGTTATGTGATCCAATTATGTTATTATTGTTGAGAGAACTTGCACTAGTGAAAGTATGAACCCTAGGCCTTGTTTCCTAGCATTGCAATACCGTTTACGCTCACTTTTATCATTAGTTACCTTGCTGTTTTTATAATTCTAGATTACAAAAACCTTTATCTACCATCCATATACCACTTGTTTCACCATCTCTTCGCCGAACTAGTGCACGTATACAATTTACCATTGTATTAGGTGTGTTGGGGACACAAGAGATTCTTTGTTATTTGGTTGCAGGGTTGCTTGAGAGAGACCATCTTCATCCTACGCCTCCTACGGATTGATAAACCTTAGGTCATCCACTTGAGGGAAATTTGCTACTGTCCTACAAACCTCTGCACTTGGAGGCCCAACAATGTCTACAAGAAGAAGGTTGTGTAGTAGACATCATGGTGCGGCAGCTTCAGAGCTCCTTTCATCATCTAGTGGCGTGTACAATGACCCCACCAAATCCGGAGGGTTCTGGTGCTGACAGCCCATCGTATGGCGTGGGTCTAGACGACGTGGGCCACAGACGTTCGGTTGTGCCATGGTCGTTAGCTCACGGAGCATGTAGTGTGGCAGTTGCGGTGGATGGAGCGTGTCCAGGAGGGTGGGTCCAGATCTAGCTGATGGATGGTGCGGGCTGTGGGGTAGCTAGGGTTGCGGTCGATGCCTTCCGCCATGGCCTCCGGCCTGAGGAGGTAGTGGCGTGGTGGCGGTGGTGCCTACCTGGTGGTGCCCAGTTGGCTATGAAAACCTCCTCCCATGGCACGTGGTGGGAGGACGACGCAAGTTTGCATGGTGGACCTCAACATTGGTACGGTGGTGGCAGAGCGGATCGCACGGAGCTGATGGAAATGGGTGCTGGCTGCCACGAGGGTACCTCATTTGCAACTGAAGTTGACATGTCTAATGAGGGGCACCTTGCCCTCCTAGTGATGCTGGGTCGCAGTTGGTTGGGGACACTTGCAGGCTTCCGGTGCAGGGTAGGTTGCTCATCGCACATATTCTCTTGATTCTCTATCAATGCAAACGCGGTTTCTTATGGCGCCGGTGACGAGTTTGTCTGAATGTGTCGGGGCGGCGACCTCGGATGACCTGCTACATGATTGGCTTTCCAGCAAGTTTCGTGGTGGTGGTGGTGGTAGCTGCACTTATTTGTCGTGTGGGCGGCAAGGGTGTTTAGTGGCGGGTGGCTCAGGCCTGGTCCGGCAGTTCCTGAATCTAGTGTGGATATGCTGACCATCGTAGCAGTGGTGATTGGGACGCTTTTGGGTGGTGCAAGCGAGTTTCCAAGTGAAAGTTTTGCGCTTGGTGCCGGCATGGGAGGCGCCTGTGGCTATCGCTCTCTTCGTGAAAACATCTTCGGATCTTGTCCTTGTGCGAGGGCTCTGGGTGAAAACCTTTGTCTTCTTGCTAGGATTCGGCAGCAATGATGCTCGCTTCATATCATCACCCTCATGAGGCTTTGTCGTTGAGCCCAGGCATCCTCAGTCAGGCCTCAGTGAGGTGTCATGCTATTTTTAGGCTTCTTATGTATCTTTTGATCTGTTTTTTAGAAGACCGCTTAACCACATTGCATTTCTCACGTCGAGATCTTAGAAATTAGATATCATTTTAATAGGTTTGGATGAACATTTTTCCTGAAAAAACAGGAAATAAAAAACTGAAAACTGAATAAACCAAAATGTAAAACGAAAACCGGAAAAACGGGAATCCGGAAAACATACCTCATTTCAAACCAAAGGTACATTTCACTTTTTTGGGAAGCACGGTGTGCTTTTCACTTTTTCGCAAAGCATGACCATGGTTTTCACTTTTGGAAAGCATAGTTGTGCGTGATCGTGAAGCATAACTGTGCTTTTTTCGCATGCTGTGCTTCAGTAGAGATAAAAATTCTAAAACACATTTTTTTAAAACCTAAAAAAAGCAAAGTCCAAAAAACAACTCATGTAAAAATATTGAAAAAAAAACGTTTTCTCCCGAGTGAGCCCAATGCCTAACCCATGACAGCATGGAGCGCACCATGTGGCGAACTAGGGCAATTCCAGCAGAGCCCGCCGCGGTTGTCCCAGCTTAGAGCCTTAGACTCAGTCGTGAGGGCCTCATACGCATACACAACATGCAGGATCGGCCCATGGGCCACACCGTGGGGACTAGGCACCCTGTTGTCTTCCCGTGTCACCATTGCGGGTCTCGTCCAATGCTTTGATGGTCCAGCCCAGACATGATCAAGGACCAGTGGTGAAGAGCTAAGAATTTGGAGCCTTAAAAATTCGGGCCGTGTTCCATCCTACTGTCCGCACGCCTATAGGGGCCAGATTTCTATGAGAAGTTCATGGCCACCTCTTGTGAATGCGTTAAGTCGAAGATAGCATTAAAAATTAAGATTTTTATGTGGTATCTTAAGAGGGGAGTTGTGCTAGCCAAAAACAATCTCGCTTGTTGCAACAAGTATGGAAGAAAGAATATAGCTTTATACTCATGATGAGACAATCTAACACCTCCATTTCTATTGCAAGTTTGCGTGTTTTACGTGGTCAGTCAACCAAACAACAACCAATTTGTATCCCCAAAAGTGTTGCCAATATATATGGTCATTCCTTGGCGGAATACTGAATAGGTTTAGAATGCTAATAAGGGTGGGAACGTCTGCCTTACAATGGTCTCTTTGACTAAGTAGAAATGATATTGTTTTTAATGGACAAAATTCTTCTCCCTTGCAAATTATATTCTGATGTACGCACTGACTTCATACGTGGTGCATGCTATATCGCATGGAGTATTAACCGCTGTTTAAAACGGTGTGTATGTGATTGGAGCGGGTGGCTAGAGAGGTTTTTATCCAACATGGGTAGTAACATAATCTCAGGATCAGTCCACCTACTCCTTTTACATAGGCATATTGTCGATCTCCTACCACTTTACTATTGCCAATATGTCATTTTAATTATTTTAGTTGGACTTGTTATTTTAGATTGGGTGCATCGTATTCATGTAGAGGCCGTGTGTCGCTCTTAATGATTTGCATCCGTTTGTTGCTACATTTCCAAATAATAAATAGTGCTCAATATTGAGGAGAGAAAAAATTCTGATGGTCCATGCGATGGGAAAAAGAACCCGGCAGGAAAGGACCCTACTGTTTCTTTCAACATTTAATTAAGCACAATCAAAATGAGTGGAATTCTCCCCATAACAAAAACTTAGTTGAATTTCATGAACCATAGCTAACTTTTAAAGTACATTTGTTGCACTGTACTTTGTTGTGCCAATGCCATCAAAGGGTCTGCAGTTAGAATGAGAACAGAGCAGCAGCACCGTTGCGTGGGCAGCTACTACTTACTCTCTGCCAAGTTTCTAGTGAAAGTATTTGACACTTGAACCCCACAATGGGAGTGCTTTTACACCCCTGAATGGCTCATGCAAGGTCTCCCCTTATCAATGCTATCATACGTACAGTTTAATAATTAGTAATTAATGTTGCTTGCTTTTGCCAGGCCAACGTGCATGATGTTCTATATATACGCTAATACGCATGCACAACTCTGTTTTACTCTGTAATTCTCAACTTCAACTTGATTCTTGATTCTGCAAATTCAATAAAGACTATGGGCCTGTTCTGAAGTCCTCCAACTTCAGAAAACTCCACAAATCCAGCTTCTTTTCATGGCTTCTTGCTCTACGTAGCGATTTCTTTCCGTTCGGGAGTTAAATCAGCGTCTACTTCGCCATCTTTAGCTAGCAGCGGTTGTTGGGCTGTCCACCACCATATTGGGCCGGCTAGAACCAGCCCAGGATGGCTGCCGAGGGGAGACGTGGTACCTGTTTTTTTTGACCCGGAACAATTCATTCCATTACTAAACTGGCTCAGCAATGTCGCTGGCGACCAGAACAGAAACAAAGTCTGGGGCATACTCGATCCACGACAGATCAGCAGCTCCCGATCTGAAGCCAAAAGCAGCTAACTCATGTGCTACCTTATTACAATTTCGGTTACAGAAACTGAAACTAAATGATTCAAAGTTCGCATGGCAGATACTTCGCGTCTCCCGTAGGAGGACACTGATCAGCGCTCGTTCATATTCACCAGAATTGAGTGCATGGACAAGCACTTGGGAATCAGACTCAAGAATCACCCTGTGGATGCCCAGTTCCGCACTTGCTTCAGTAGTTAGCACACATGCCAAAGCTTCTGCATGTAGAGGCCCTGTAAGATGCTCAAGTGTGCCGGCCTTTGCTGCCAGAAATTCACCTTGGTCAGTACGAGCAACACACCCCCATGCTCCTCTCCCTGTGTCCGCATGATAGGATGCATCAAAATTGACTTTAACGGCATCAGGTGGGGGTTGCTTCCACGTAACCTTATCCTGGGGAGGCACTTGTACAGGCTTCATAACACTTTTACTGAATTCATGAAGATACTGTCGGATAGTATAGCAGATATTGTCAGTGCACCTCATCGTCTCTCCTGCATTTACCTTGTTTCTCACTGACCACCATTCCCACAGCAGGATAAGGGAAGTATCTCACTTACTATTATCCAAGCTCCATATGTGATCAAACACCTCTCCTGGCCCAGTGCACTCCAACAGAGCACTTCTTGTATCCTCTAGCTCCAATCCTCTCCAAACTTGCTTGACAGCTTTGCATTTTATGAACAGATGACCACCATCCTCATCCAGCCGGCCACACACTGGGCATCTTGTATCCAAGTCCACCCTTTTTCGTTTAATATTCATATGGAGGGGCAAGCTATTATGTGCAAACCTCCATAGAAAAATACGCACCTTCCCTGGCATCTCCAGGTTCCACAATCTTTGCCATTTATCCTCTCCCCTTCCCTGACTCAATGATGGGCCTGCATCATTGCCATTTCTTGCATCTCTTATCAGGATACCGACATGATACGCCCCTTTTACAGATAATTTTCCTTTGGGGTCATAGTGCCATGCTATAAAATCGTCCATATCCGGTCGCACCGGGATAGCGAGGATATGCGACACATCATCTTCATTGAAAAGGTCCCTTACTAACTGCTCATCCCAGGTTTCCCTAACCGGGTCCATTAGTTCAGAAACATGTGTGATAACTGTGTTCCCTCTTAATGATGTTGGCTTTCTAGTATCTCCTCGAGGAATCCACGGATTCTCCCACACTTTGATGTTATCACCCGACCCCACCCGCCAAACAATTCCTTCCTTGAGCAGATTAACCCCCTTCAGTATGCTTCTCCAGGTATAAGAAATACCCTCTCTTTCTGTCGCCTCAAGAAGAGAACAGTTTGGGTAGTAGCGAGCCTTCAGTACTTGCGCACATAGTGTATCCGGAGCCTCGAATAATCGCCACCCCTGCCTAGACAACATGGCCAGATTAAAAATATGCAGATCTCTGAACCCAAGTCCTCCATCCTTCTTCGATTTCGTCATTCGTTCCCAGCTTATCCAATGACATCGGCTTTTATCTTGTTGGCTCCACCAGTACCGGGCAATAAGTGCGCTGATCTCTTCGCAAAGTTGCTTTGTGAGATCAAAACACGACATTGCATACGTGGGTATCGCCTGAGCTACAGCCTTGATCAAGACCTCTTTCCCCGCCTTCGATAGCAGCTTTTCCTTCCACCCTTGAATCCTTTGCCAAATCTTCTGTTTCAAATATTCAAATTCCTTACTCCTGGATGCTCCAATGTGAACTGGCAGTCCCAGATATCGCTGATTAAAGGACTCTACTGCTATGCCAAGGCCAGCCAGGACAGCCCCCCGTGTGTTTACACTGGTTCCTTTACTGAACATGGCATTAGACTTCTCCTTATTAATCATTTGGCCGGATTGATCCTCATAAAGAGCTAAAATTTGCTGCAGTTTGGCTGCCCCCTCCACTGTTGCCTTCATAACAATTAGCGAATCGTCTGCAAAAAAAAAGGTGGTTTATCTTTGGAGCTCCACGACATATCTGAACCCCCTGGATAGAGCCCTCCTGCTCCGCTTGGTACAACATAGCAGAGAAAGCCTCTGCACACATTATAAAGAGGTACGGTGATAACGGATCCCCTTGCCGGAGTACTCTGCCTGGGGTGATCACTTCTGACAAACTCCTATTAATCTTTACCCTGTATGAAACTGATCTAACGCACTTCATAATCAGGTGCACCCACTGTTCAGCGAAACCCATTTTGATCATGACCCGTTCTAGAAAGCCCCACTCAACGCGGTCGTACGCTTTGCTCATATCAAGCTTCACCGCCACCAGTCCCTTGCGCCCTCCCTTCCGTTTATGCATCAGGTGAGTGATTTCATATGCCAGGAGCACGTTATCGGTGATCATCCGACCGGGGACAAATGCTGACTGTGTTGGCGAGATGATTTCAGGCAGGATTTCCTTGAGCCGATTTGCAAGTACCTTTGAGATCAACTTGTATAAAACATTACAAAGGCTTATAGGCCTAAACTCAGTGACCTTCTCTGGGTTTTTGACCTTGGGTATGAGCACAATAGTAGTTTCGTTCCATCCATTCGGCATCGGAGCACCATTCAGCACACCCAGCACTTCCTCCTTCACTTTTGGCCCGACCAGCTCCCAAAACCGCTTATAGAATATGGCCGGCATGCCATCCAGACCTGGTGCTTTCAAATCACCAATGGAATTTAGGGCCTCCTTTACTTCCTGTTCTGTGAATTCACGAGTTAGGGAGAGTTCATATCGTGTGTGACCGAGGTGTGCATGTGGGACAGCACCTCGTCATTGGCGATACCTGCAGAAGACATGAACAAACTTTTGTAGTGGCAGTAATAATTTTTCCTATCTCCTCTTCTCCCTCCACTACCTCACCCCCTTCCTTTCTAAGCTTCTTTATCGTATTCACCCTCTTCCTCTCATTTGCATGGGTGTGGAAAAAGTCTGTATTTTTATCTCCCTTCTCCAACCAATTAACATGCGCCCTCTGCCTCCAATATAAATTGTACTGATCCTCCAGCCTGCTGAGCTTAAATCGAAGAAGATGCTCCTGGTTTATTTTATGTTGACTAATACAGCCACGCCGACAGTTCTCAAGCTCCTTCTTTTCCTTCTTAATCCTTCCTTTTAGCTCACCCAACACCTCTCGATCCCACTTTGTGAGTTCTCCCCCCACCTTAGCCAGTCTATCCTTAACAGAAGCATCCCCCTCTACAAATGCTGCATTCCACACCTCTTCCACCACCCGAGCACACTCCTCCTCCATCAACCATCTTGCCTCAAACCTAAAACACCCATCACCTCTAGCACCTTCTCCCTCCTGCTGCATGCCATCCACCAGAACTGTAACCGGCCTGTGGTCAGAGTGACGAGGATCCCCATTTATTACTTTATACAGAGGGAACAACCCGCGCCAGTTATTGCATGCCACTGCCCGATCCAGCCTCTCCCTTGTATACCCTTCAACATCATGCCAATTGTTACGCCACATATAGGGATCTCCTTCAAATCCTAAATCCTCAAGCCCGCACAACTCCAGTGTGGCACGAAAAGCATCCATACACCCCTGGGCCCGAGCCGGCCCTCCTTCCTTCTCATTTGCAAATAGGATTTCGTTAAAATCGCCCAAACATAGCCATGGTATGTTCAGCTGCCCCTTCAATGACTTCAATGCCTTCCACGTATTTCCTTTCTCCCCTGCTTTGGACTCCCCATACAAGCCCGTCAACCGCCACTGCACTCCATTTTCCTCCATCACCACCGCATCTATAAAGTATTTATCCTTCCACCATAGTCGTACATCCACTCCCCTTCGCCAAAAGAGAGCGAGCCCTCCCCGACGACCTTCCGGATCTTTCACCACCATGTTTGGCATACCAAGCTTCCACCTCAAATGCTCCATCTCCCTCTCATAGCTTTTAGTTTCAGAGAGAAAGAGCACATCAGGATCTTCTGCCTTCTGTAATTCCAAAAGGCTTCGAACTGCCGCGGGGTTCCCAAGCCCCCGACAGTTCCATGCTATAATTTTCATTTTTGCTCGCGAAGCTGTTCCGACAGCCCCGCCTCATGGTTTTGAGTCATCTTCTCCTCTGTTCAAGCCCTCTTCTGACTATCTTCCTTCTCCTCGACAACATCCATGTCCATCCCTTGCCTCTTCTCTCCTACGACCACACCAAGACCCTGCTGGTTACCTATCCCCTCCTCCCTTTTCCTCCTCTTAAATCTGGACATTTGCTTCTTTACCTGCTCCTCCTTTTGTGAACTATGGACCGGCCCCTCACTTCTCCCCTCTCCCACACACACCTCTCCCTCCTTCGCTCCACTAGCTACTTTTGCTTTTTCAGTCATGACCGTATCTGCTTTGCCCGCCTCTGCAACCACTAGTTCACTCCCTCTATGACTTGTTACATTTGACGTATTCTCATAAGAGAGTTTCTTCCTGATTCCACCATCCCTGGCATTCTCTATAGTCATCGGCGGAGTGGACTTGAGCGGGCTAGTTACTTCTTGCTCAACCCCCTTCTTATCTCCCTTGTCTTTGATCGTCAGGTTGTTATTTTTCCTCCAAGAATCGCTATCGCTCCCAGATAAGCTCATGTGTCCTCCCCCACTGAAACTCCTCCCACTCCCTCCGCTCCTGCTCCCTCCATAGCTTCTGTTATATGCCCATGAGCCCCGATTTCCTTTCGGGACTCTCTTAGGTATGAAAGCCTTCATCCATGCACCGTATTGGGCCACCTCCCCCTTCTTCAGCTTTGAACTAGACTCATTGTCCACATGCCCCAGCCTCCCACAGGTATAACAAAAATCGGGCAGAAATTCGTACTCAAACCTACACCAAAGATCCACTTCTCTTCCCCCACCTGGCTCAGCAATCCTTCTCTTCTTCTCCTCCTCGCCTTCCTCCCTAGTGAACCCTCGCATTAGAGGTTGCTGAATGTCAATCCTGACTTTGACTCTTAAGAAGCTTCCTGCAGCCATCCCATCAGGTCCAACATCTACTTCCAACGTCTCCCCCATGAACCCGCCAATCGCTTCCCCCTCCTCACGACACATCATGCCAAGTGGTAGATTAAAGATCCTGACCCACACTAGTACCCAACGAAATTCATACTCCTTTAGGGTTTTGCTAGGTACAAAATCCTCCACAACTAGGAGACACTTTCCGAACTCCCATGGACCATCCTCCAAAGCCTTCCTTTTCCCCACTGGTTGATGGAATGTGAACAGAAAAGTGTTCACACCCATGTCTTTGCAATCCAATCCCTTCAGAGGGCACCAGACCCTGGCCAGTGCGTTCGCCAGGCCTTTCGCGTATGCCGGCTTGTCGGACATGAGTTTAGCAATCGTCTGCGGTTCCACCATTCCCACCTTGTTCCCTTCTCCCCAAACGATCTTCCTCCCCTTGTTCTCCATCTCCGACAACTTCAAGCTCTTCATCAGCCCCTCCACACGATCCATCCTACTCAAGGACTCCAATCTGAGCACGAGCCCTCGCACCAAAATCCAGGGCAGAAAACATGGGGTACGATCGTGCGCCCTAGATCACACGAAAGGCCTTTGGTGTGGGAAAGGAGGAGAAAACAGATTGGACTCAAATTGATCTACAAGGTTTGGGTTCCAGCGGCGGCACGGGCACAAAAAACCTAGAAGGAGATCGCCTCCTGATCGCCCGAGGAAAACCTAACCGTCACCCACGGGACGGACATATCTTTTTTGGCAAAAGCGATGTGGTACCTGTTCGTAGCGACAGTTGGCTCTCGAGGGGATGAATCGTTTTCTTTCGTGTGGCTGCGCGAAATGTTATACCTGGCGGTGGCATTTCGGCTGTAATATGGGTGAACTCCAGATTCTCGTTTTTGTGAAGCTGGGCTAGCCTCGCTCTAGATTTTTGCACTAGGATCGACCACAACTTCCTGAAGCTAGCTTCTTGCTATTATTTCGTTTGGCTCAGCTCCGCACGAGGAGTTTGTGAAGTGTGGAGTGGGAGGACTTCAGAACAGGCCCTATAGCTAGGCCACACTCGTAGAACAAGTATATATTGCCAACGTCGTTGACAAATACGTCAACAAGCATTGCCAGTGCTTAAGCTTTGTGAACGGAAGACATCAGGTGTTGGGTTTCATAGTAATTTCAAAAAATTTCCTACGCACACGCAAGATCATGTGATGCATAGCAACGAGAGGGGAGAGTGTTGTCTACGTACCCATGCAGACCGACTGCGGAAGCGTTGACGCAACGTAGAGGAAGTAGTCGTTTGTCTTCACAATCCAACCGATCAAGTACCAAAACTACGGCACCTCCGAGTTCGAGCACACGTTCAGCTCGATGACGATCCCCGGACTCTGATCCAGCAAAGTGTCGGGGAAGAGTTCCGTCAGCACGACGGCGTGGTGACGATCTTGATGCACTACAGCAGCAGGGCTTCGCCTAAACTCCGCTACAGTATTATCGAGGAATATGGTGGCTGGGGGCACCGCACACGGCTAAGGAATAGATCACGTGGATCAACTTGTTGTGTCTTTGGTGCTAGCCCTGCCCCTCTATTTATATGTTGAGCCCCGGGGTCGAAACTTGGAGCAAAAGCCTCCTCAAAGTCGGTTTTGCCCGAAAGGCAAGAGTCCCACTCGGACTCCAGGACCAAACGCCACAATCCTTGGCGTCTGGCCCAGACGCCATGGGCCTCGGCGTCTGGCCCAGGGCCAGACGCCAGGGTCTCCGGCGTTTGGCCCCCTGGCCTCCGCAAAACTCCTTTTGCACCGACCTAAAGCCTCATGGGCTTGACCCCTTGGCCTAACCATATCATCCAATATATGAATCTTTACGTCTCGACCATTTCGAGACTCCTCGTCATGTCCCCGATCTCATCCGGGAATCCGAACTCCTTCGGTACATCAAAACATGTAAACTCATAATATAACTGTCATCGTAACCTTAAGCATGCGGACCCTACGGGTTCGAGAACAATGTAGACATGACCGAGACACGTCTCCGGTCAATAACCAATAGCGGGACCTGGATGCTCATATTGGCTCCTACATATTCTACGAAGATCTTTATCGGTCAGACCGCATAACAACATACGTTGTTCCCTTTGTCATCGGTATGTTACTTGCCCGAGATTCGATCGTTGGTATATATCAGGGGTCTAATCCACGAGCACCTATGGGACCGGCGGACCGAGTCCCTTTCGGTTCGGCGGGGGCGAGGGTCGCACGAAGAGCGGATCGAGGCGAAGCACACGAGCAGTTTACCCAGGTTCGGGCCGCACGGATGCGTAAAACCCTACTCCTGCTTTGTGGTTTGTATTGAGTTCTTGCTCGGGAGCGCGGAGTGCTACAGTACACCCCAGCAGCTAACGAGACCGAGCGTGAGTGTTCTCTTCCTCCGAACCCCCCCCCCCCAACCCCCTTCTACGTTGCGCTTGGGCCTCCTTTTATATGCTCAAGGGGTCACCGACAGGTGGCAACATAGACAAGGGTAAAAATGGAAAGGTGCTGCGGTTGGTACAGCTACCTGCTACAGTGTATCATACCTAACCCTGACGGCAGGGGACAAGGGCATTAAATGCCCGTCTGTGTCGCCTAAATAGTGCAAAAGGGACCGTCAGGGATGCCACCGCTCGCCACGATGGCAATCTTGTCAGCGCCGCTTGCCACCGCGCGCCGCTGGCTGCACAGCCTCCCGCCACGTACGCCTGGAAGGGTCCCAGAGCGACACGTTGGTGGATGTGCTGGAGCGCGAGCACAGAGTGGTGGCTTGCCGCGGCGGAGCTTGTCGCTCACCGGGCCTTGCCGGGACGCGTGGCGCGTCGCGGCAAGTTCCTTGAGATGCCTTGGTTGGCCTTCCCGGCAAGCTCCTCTTGCCGGGGTCTTGAGATGCCTTGGTTGGCCTTCCCGGCAAGCTCCTCTTGCCGGGGTCTTGAGATGCCTTTGTTGGCCTTCCCGGCAAGCTCCTCTTGCCGGGGTCTTGTCTCCTTGGCTTGGATACTTTGTCCTTGAATGGCTCCAAAGGAACCACGGAGGACCTTGGCGGTCACCCGGCAAGCCTTGCCGCGGGATGCTGCGACTGCCCGTGCACAAGTTCGGGATACTAGGGTACCCCTACTCTAGTACACCGACAGGAGCCCCCGGGCCTGGGCCATACACGGTGCCGAGCGCTGTTGGGCCAGGCCCAAAATAGGGCACGGGCACGCGCGGCCTGGGTTACGCCATATCTCTCCCCGTATCCACCGCGCCCTCCCCGAACGGCACGCGTTGAATGCGGCGTCGACGAGTCACGCAAGATCTGCGCGGGAGCTCTTCAAAAGGTGTTGGTGAAGGTGGCCTTCCGCAACCCGGGCCTCAACCTCACCAACGTCCTCAACACCCTGCCGCCGGATGCTGATCTGGAGGCGCTCAAGACCCTTGTCGCACCCATTGTGGACAAGGTGGGCGGGATCAAGAGGATTGAGGGCGATCGCGTAGACTAGGTCGCCCGTTTTCTTCTTTTCTTGTCGCTGCTGGTCATGTTATGAGAACAATCTGTTAGAGCCGCAACAAGCTACTTTGTAATATAACTCTATTCCGGGTAATGATTGCAATGTTATTCCCTTTACTTGATTCCTCCCTTTGTATGTTTTTGCCCTACGCTTTTAGGGAACTTGCCGGTGCAGGCACCTTAGCCGTGAGCGCTGAGTGCGGGACGTCAGCAGCCTGCTGGCGGTGCCGCTACCGACAAGAAACCTTGTCGCAACTAGTCGCAGCTCACTTAAGTTGTTGAGCGGACTCGAAACAAAGTAAGGGCGCAACTAGCTACGAGTTGGTTCCTCCGCGCACAGGTTTTCCATACAAAGTGCGGTCGTTCAAGGGAGATAACTTAAAAATTTTAAAAATCTGATTGCTCAAACTTTGGCAACTTATCTTTTCTGTTGCTTGCTTCCCGGTAAGGCGAAACTTTCTTGAACGACGCCTGGTCTCCTTTCCCCCCCGGCAAACTTGTGGGCGAGGGAACCTTCCTTTCCTTGAGAAAAAAGAAAGAGGAGAAAATAAAGATATGGAGCCTTACGGCTCATTATTGCTTACCGGGGAGTAGGTGCTGCACAAAGTGTTAGATCACATATGCAAAAAATAGAAAACATGAAATTGACAAGATGTGCGGAGCATATGAGCTTTACTTATGCACGGGGTCTGCGCCCGGCTTTGTACAAAGGATTACATGCAACAGCGGCAAGACTTGTACAAAAGGTGGTTGCCGGAACGGGTTCCGGCAACAGCGCCTTACGGGTAAAACTTACGAAGATGCTCAATGTTCCAGGAATTGCTCACCGGAATGCTATCTTCGGTCTCAAGGCGGACAGCGCCAGGCCTAGTGACTCGTTTCACCCGGTAAGGGCCTTCCCACTTCGGCATCAACTTGTTGGAATTCTTGGCGGACTGAACACGCCGAAGAACAAGGTCGCCTTCCTCGAGACTTCTGGCGTTAACTTTGCGGCTATGGTAGCGGCGCAAAGCTTGCTGGTAGCGAGCAGCTCGTACAGCAGCCTGAAGACGGTCTTCCTCGAGGAGTAGCGCGTCATCTTGTCGCAGCTGCTCTTGCTCAAGCTCTTCATCATCTTCATCGACATGCCGCCGAAGAATAAGGTTTCGGAGGCGGCTGCTCCGTCTGCGCCAAACCCACCACCGCCGGAGCAAACGGCTGATGGGGCAGACGTCGGCGGAAGAACGGGCATCGACGAGGGAGCTCACGGTGCTGCCAGGTCCAAGGACAAGGCTGCGCTGCCCATCGGCGGCGTAGCCGGCTCCCACAACGACCGGGCGCACTCCAAGACCTCGGCGTCCGTACATGCACCGCGCCCATCTCAGGAGGCGCGGGACCGGCAGCGTCATGGTACTCACGGTACCATGCGTTTGCTGGACCAAGATCGAGCTGGTGGATCTCGGAGTGCTCAAGACCAGCATGCACCCCAACATGCTGGCGCGAGCGAGGCACGGTCGCCTGGACGAGATACTGCTCCTTCTAACATAGTTAGAAGTCCGAGCATATCCCGCTCCTCGCACCGTTCGCCACCGTCACCCGCTACTACAGCAGAAGATTTGGCGCGAGCTCAACTGCTCCTGGACTACCCTCCAACGGCAGACAAGATCGACGACTGGAGGGCCACCATTCAGAGTCTCATCGGCTTCGCCAATGGCGACACTCAACGGCAGCCGAGCACGTCGCAGCCGCGGCAAGTCAGCCAGGCACGAGCCGGTGGCGACAAGACCGGTGGGGGTGCAACCACTGTGCACTCTCCGCCCCGAAGGCCAAGATCGCTAACTCGCCGGATCCACCTCGACAGCGACTCCACCGCGTCATCAGATCCGCGAGCTCGTCGCGATCAGCGCCAAGTTCTTCATGAACGACAGCAAGAAGACGTTCGTACTCGCATCGAGCACCGAAGAGAAGCGCAACGTCAATCGGACCAGCGCGCTGGGCCCTCTGTCGACATGCATGCGCCGGGGGAACCAGGCGACTTTCCGTACGCGGTAGGTTGCCTTGCATTTACTCGTGAGCTGTGGCAAGTCCAGTGCCCCAGCACGAAGAATTTCAAGCCAGACGTACCAGAGAAGTACGACGGCAAGTCGCATCCGTCGGAGTTCCTCAGCATCTACACCATCGCGGTGCAGGCTGTCGGGGGGCGGGACGACAAGATCCTTGCCAACTACTTCCTGCTGGTGCTCAAGCCCAACGTCAGGTCCTGGCTCATGCACTTGCCGGACAACTCCATATCCTCCTGGGCAGACGTATGCCATCAGTTTGTCGGCGCCTTTACAGGCGGCCACAAACCTCATGGCCAAGAGAGTGACCTTCATCTGCTCGCCCAGAAGGAAGGAGAGCCCCTGCGCAAGTACATTCAGAGATTCAGCCGTGTACAGGACAACATCCCAGATGTCCACCCTGCCGCGGTCATCAGCGTGTTCCATCAGAACGTGCGTAACCGCAGGATGCGGGAGGAGTTGGCGATGTGCAAGATCAGAGACGTCAGTGAGCTGTATGCCCTGGCCGACAAGTGTGCACGTGCTGAGGAAGGGAGGAAACTCCCCGAAGAGAATACAGGAGCAGGAGGATCTGACAGCGAGGATGCTGCCCCGGCAAAGAAAAACCGGCGGCGGAACAACAGGAAGAAGAAAGGCAAAGATGTGCTAGTCATTGAGCAGTCCGGCAACAAAGGTGGCGCCAAGAAAGCCAAAGCTGGTAGCTCCAGCAAGGAGGTTGCCGCATGCACCAACTGCCAAACTGTGGCGGTCGCCGACAAGCAGGACGGCACCGACAAGCAGTACTGCAAGATCCACCGCACCAAGGGCCATGATCTCCAGAGCTGCAAGAAGGTCGAGCAGCTTGTCCAGCAGCAAAAGGCTGAATACGAGCGACGCGACAAGGAGAGGGCCCAAGGAGGCGCTGGAGAATCCGGCAAGAAGCGCGCCGGCCGGGGAGGACGCTGCGGCAAGGCCAAGCAGCGGCAAGGAGACAGACCTCCCCGCAGCCGCGACAAGGATGAAGATGACGACGACGACGAAGACATGGATGATGTCGAGACCAGTGAGCAGGAGTTCTAGAAAGCCACAGAGGTCTTGTGCATTGACGGTGGTGCTTCTCTGCATACTTCGCACCGCCAACTCAAGCAGTGGGAACCTACGGCCTTCCGTGCGGGAAGTCAATGCGGCGGAACCACCTGTCGAGTCACGCAAGCTTCTGAAATGATCCAGCACGCCTATCATCTTTGATATTGAGGACCACCCTGATCGCACAACTGCGGTCGGGGTCTTGCCGATGTTGGTTTCACCAACTATCCGCAACCTCAAGGTCACTAAGATGCTAGTCGACGGAGGGGCCGGCTTGAACCTGATCTCCTCCGCTGTACTCCAGAAACTCCAGATCCCTGACAGCGAGCTTGAAGAGACCGGCACATTCCAAGGAATCAACCTGGGAAGGAGCAAGCCGAAGGGGAAGGTCACGTTGCCAGTAACATTTGGCAGCGAGGTGAACTTCAGGACTGAGAGGGTCACTTTTGACGTTGCCGATTTTCCATTGCCTTACAATGGGATACTCGGCCGTCCAGCACTCGCCAAGTTCATGGCAGCCTCTCACTACGCATACAACATGCTGAAGATGCCAGGCCCGATAAGCGTCATCTCTGTCCCTGGCGACAAGAAGGATGCTCTTATCTGCGCCGACAAGATCTACCGGGAAGCGGCAGCCGCAACAGATCGCAAGTCACCTGCCGTTGAAGCTCCCGGGGGGAAGAAGAAGACCAAGTCCGGCAAGAGTTCCGATGCCCACTCCGACAAGCGCACCTCTTCGGAGTGCTGCACTGCCGTCGAGGACGCACCATCGAGCTCCACCGGCAAGTGTAAGAAGACAATGGCAGCTCCACCAGAGACCACGAAGGTGTCCGCCAAGGAGGACGGCACTGGTGGTACCTTCACCATCAGTGCCACTCTCGACCCTAAATAGGAAAGCGCGCTCATTGATTTCCTGCGGGCGAACGTCGACGTGTTTGCGTGGCAACCGTCTGACATCCCCGGTGTTCCCAGGAAAGTAATTGAGCACCATCTTGCCGTTTGTCCTCATGCGCGGCCCGTCAAGCAGAAGGTCAGGAAGCAAGCAGTGGAGCGCCAAGAATTCATCGCAGAAGAAATCAAGAAGTTGGAAGCAGCAGGCCTTGTCAGAGGAGTGCTCCATCCTACGTGGTTGGCCAATCCTGTAGTCGTGCGCAAGGCGAACGGGAAATGGAGACTTTGTATCGACTTTATCGATGTTAACAAAGCTTGTCCCAAAGACCCATTTCCTTTGCCGTGCATTGACCAGATTGTTGACTCCACAGCCGGATGTGATTTGCTTTCATTTCTTGACGCATACTCAGGATACCATCAGATCTTCATGGCAGAAGAGGATGAAGAGAAGACCGCATTCATCACTCCATGTGGCACGTACTGTTTCATACGGATGCCTTTCGGTTTAAAAAATGCTGATTCAACATTTGCAAGCGTAGTCCATGTCGCTCTTGAGCCACAAATACACATAAATGTAGAAGCCTACATGGATGACATAGTGGTCAAGAGCAAGGACAAGGCAACTCTGATTCAAGATTTAGACGAGACCTTTGCAAATCTGCGCAAGATCAGCCTCAAGCTCAACCCCGAGAAGTGTGTGTTTGGAGTCCCCTCCGGCAAGCTTCTCGGGTTCTTCGTGTCTCAGCGGGGAATCGAAGCCAATCCCGACAAGATCAAGGCCATTGAGCAGATTGAAGCACCAAAGTGCGTCAAGGATGTACAAAAACTTGCCGGTTGCGTGGCTGCTCTCAGCAGGTTTATCTCTAGGTCTGCTGAGCGCGCCCTGCCGTTTTTCAAAATATTGAAAAAGGCAGGTCCAATGAAATGGACTCCGGAAGCGGAGGCTGCGCTGCAAGACTTGAAGAGATACCTGTCCTCCACTCCAATACTTGTCGCACCTAAGCCACAAGAGAAGTTGCTGCTGTATATAGCGGCAACCAATCAAGTGGTTAGTGCTGCGTTAGTAGCAGAGAGGGAGGCAGATGACGAGCCAGCAACCACGGCCGGCGCATCCAGCGACAAGCAGGGGGCTTCCCCGACAAGCTCTGGTCCCGACAAGGATGGATCTGCGCAGACGCGCGAGGAGATACAGAAGAGAATGGTACAGCACCCAGTTTACTTTGTCAGTTCCCTTCTGCAGGGTTCTAGGTCAAGGTACTCTGGCGTGCAGAAATTGCTTTTCGGCCTTCTCATGGCCTTGAGAAAGCTACGCCATTACTTCCAAGCACATGAGATCACAGTTGTCACTCGTTTTCCGCTGAAGAGGATACTACAGAATCCAGAAGCGACAGGCAGGATTGTTGAGTGGGCACTGGAACTGTCAAGCTTTGGCCTCAAGTTTGAGAGTACTTCAACTATCCAAAGCAGAGCATTGGCAGAATTCGTAGCAGAATGGACGCCAACACCAGATGAAGAGATTCCAGAAACGAGCATCCCCGTCAAGGAAGCAAGCAAAGAGTGGCTGATGTACTTTGATGGTGCCTTTTCGCTGCAAGGCGCCGGCGCTGGCGTGCTGCTTGTCGCACCCACCGGAGAGCACCTCAAGTACGTAGTCCAGATGCACTTTCCCAAGGAGCAAGCAACAAACAATACTGCAGAGTATGAAGGCTTGCTTGCCGGTCTCAGGATCACGGTAGACCTTGGGATCAAGAAGCTCATTGTCAGGGGTGACTCGCAGCTTGTCGTCCGCCAAGTGAACAAGAGCTATCAGAGTCCGTTGATGGAAGCCTACGTCAACGAAGTGAGAAAGCTAGAAGAGCACTTTGACGGCCTACAGATGGAGCATGTTTCAAGAGCTCAGAACGCCATTGCCGATGGCCTATCAAAGTGCGCCGCACTTAAGTTACCTGTGGAACCAAGGATCTTTGTGCTCAAGCTGACTCAACCGTCTGTAACGCCATCAACTGGACAGAGCAAGAAGACGAAGTTGATTTCTGGTGACTATTTTCCGGCAGAGCTTCCCGAAGCCGCCGCCAAGAAGGTCCCCAAGATCAACACCAAGAGCGCTGAGGAGCAGTCTGCTCCGGCAAGCCCTAGGGTTTGTTCCATTGAAGCAGAAGCTCCCGACAAGTTTTGCTCCGGCAAGCTTGCCGGGGAACGTCAAGCTCCGGCAGAGCCGCAGGTTCTCGCCGTAGAAGCGGATGTTCCCGCAGCAGCAGATTTGCCTTTAGTCCTTGTTGTCGAGCCACAAGCTCCAGCATGGGCACAGCAGATTGTCCGTTTCCTTCAGATAGGAGAACTTCCCGAAGAGCAAGAAGAAGCAGAAAGAGTAGCCCGGCAGTCAAGTATGTACCAGTTTGTCGACAATACACTATACAGAAGAAGACTCAACAGTGTGAAATTGAAGTGTATTCATCGGTAAGACGGACAAAAGCTGTTGGCAGAGATACATGGCGGCATATGTGGTCACCACGTTGGCGCAAGAGCACTTGCCGGCAAAGCATTCCGGCCAGGTTTCTATTGGCCGACAGCCCTCCAGGATGCAACTGCACAAGTAACCAAGTGTGAAGCGTGCCAGTTCCATTCCAAGCAGATACACCAACCAGCTCAAGCTCTCCAGACGATCCATTTATCCTGGCCATTTTCGGTCTGGGGGCTCGACATCCTCGGCCCCTTTCCCCGAGCAATCGGGGGCTTTGAGTACTTGTACGTTACAATCGACAAGTTCACAAAGTGGCCGGAAGTGGAAACAGTGAGGAAGGTGACAACACAGTCAGCAGTCAAGTTCTTCAGGTCGATTATTTGCCGTTTCGGGATCCCTAACAGGATAATCACCGACAACGGTACGCAATTCACGAGCCGCACCTTCATGCAGTACGTCCAAGATCTTGGCACCAAGGTCTGCTTCGCTTCTGTTGCTCACCCGAGAAGCAACGGTCAAGCGGAGAGGGCAAATGCTGAAGTGCTGCGTGGCCTCAAGACCAGGACTTTCGACAGGCTGCACAAGTGCGGAAGAAACTGGATCGAGGAGCTGCCGGTGGTTCTTTGGTCGATCAGGACGACGCCAAATCGAGCCACTGGCCAGACACCTTTCGCTCTAGTCTATGGAGCAGAGGCAGTTCTCCCCACAGAACTCGTATACGGGTCACCTCGAGTGCTCGCTTATGATGAGCTTGAGCAAGAGCAGCTGCACAAGATGACGCGCTACTCCTTGAGGAAAACCGTCTTCAGGCTGCTGTACGAGCTGCTCGCTACCAGCAAGCTTTGCGCTGCTACCATAGCCGCAAAGTTAACGCCAGAAGTCTCGAGGAAGGCGACCTTGTTCTTCGGCGTGTTCAGTCCGCCAAGAATTCCAACAAGTTGACGCCGAAGTGGGAAGGCCCTTACCGGGTGAAACGAGTCACTAGGCCTGGCGCTGTCCGCCTTGAGACCGAAGATAGCATTCTGGTGAGCAATTCCTGGAACATTGAGCATCTTCGTAAGTTTTACCCGTAAGGCGCGGTTGCCAGAACCCGTTCCGGCAACCACCTTTTGTACAAGTCTTGCCGCTGTTGCATGTAATCCTTTGTACAAAGCCGGGCGCAGACCCCGTGCATAAGTAAAGCTCAAATGCTCCGCACATCTTGTCAATTTCATGCTTTCTATTTTTTGCATATGTGATCTGACACTTTGTACAGCACCTACTCCCCGGTAAGCAATAACGAGCCGTAAGGCTCCATATCTTTATTTTCTCCTCTTTATTTTTTCTCAAGGAAAGGAAGGTTCCCTCGCCCACAAGTTTGCCGGGGGGGAAAGGAGACTAGGCGTCGTTCAAGAAAGTTTCGCCTTACCGGGAAGCAAACAACAGAAAAGATAAGTTGCCAAAGTTTGAGCAATCAGAATTTTTTAATTTTTAAGTTATCAACCTTGAACGACCGCACTTTGTATGGAAAACCTGTGCGCGGAGGAACCAACTCGTAGCTAGTTGCGCCCTTACTTTGTTTCGAGTCCACTCAACAACTTAAGTGAGCTGCGACTAGTTGCGACAAGGTTTCTTGTCGGTAGCGGCACCACCAGCAGGCTGCTGACGTCCCGCACTCAGCCCTCGCGGCTAAGGTGCCTGCACCGGCAAGTTCCCTAAAAGCGTAGGGCAAAAACATACAAAGGGAGGAATCAAGTAAAGGGAATAACATTGCAATCATTACCTGGAATAGAGTTATATTACAAAGTAGCTTGTCGCGGCTCTAACAGATTGTTCTCATAACATGACCAGCAGCGACAAGAAAAGAAGAAAACGGGCGGCCTAGTCTACGCGATCGCCCTCAATCCTCTTGATCCCGCTCTCCTTGTCCACAATGGGTGCGACAAGGGTCTTGAGCGCCTCCAGATCAGCATCCGGCGGTAGGGTCTTGAGGACGTTGATGAGGTTGGGGCCCGGGTTGCGGAAGGCCACCTTCACCAACACCTTTTGAAGAGCTCCCACGCAGATCTTGCGCGACTCGTCGACGCCGCATTCAACGCGTGCCGTTCGGGGAGGGCGCGGTGGATACGGGGAGAGATACGGCGTAACCCAGGCCGCGCGTGCCCATGCCCTGTTTTGGGCCTGGCCCAACAGCGCTCGGCACCGTGTATGGCCCAGGCCCGGGGGCTCCTGTCGGTGTACTAGAGTAGTGGTACCCTAGTATCCCGAACTTGTGCACGGGCAGTCGCAGCATCCCGCGGCAAGGCTTGCCGGGTGACCGCCAAGGTCCTCCATGGTTCCTTTGGAGCCATTCAAGGACAAAGTATCCAAGCCAAGGAGACAAGACTCCGACAAGAGGAGCTTGCCGGGAAGGCCAACAAAGGCATCTCAAGACCCCGGCAAGAGGAGCTTGCCGGGAAGGCCAACCAAGGCATCTCAAGACCCCGGCAAGAGGAGCTTGCCGGGAAGGCCAACCAAGGCATCTCAAGGAACTTGCCGCGACGCGCCACACGTCCCGGCAAGGCCCGGTGAGCGACAGGCTCCCGGACGCGACAAGACAACGACCGCGGCAAGGCGCTTGCCGCGGCAAGCCACCACTCTGTGCTCGCGCTCCAGCACATCCACCAACCTGTCGCTCTGGGACCCTTCCAGGCGTACGTGGCGGGAGGCTGTGCAGCCAGCGGCGCGCGGTGGCAAGCGGCGCTGACAAGATTGCCATCGTGGCGAGCGGTGGCATCCCTGACGGTCCCTTTTGCACTATTTAGGCGACGCAGACGGGCATTTAATGCCCTTGTCCCCTGCCGTCAGGGTTAGGTATGATACACTGTAGCAGGTAGCTGTACCAACCGCAGCACCTTTCCATTTTTACCCTTGTCTACGTTGCCACCTGTCGGTGACCCCTTGAGCATATAAAAGGAGGCCCATGCGCAACGTAGAGGGGGTTGGTTGGGGTTCGGAGGAAGAGAACACTCACGCTCGGTCTCGTTAGCTGCTGGGGTGTACTGTAGCACTCCGCGCTCCCGAGCAAGAACTCAATACAAACCACAAAGCAGGAGTAGGGTTTTACGCATCCGTGCGGCCCGAACCTGGGTAAACTTCTCGTGTGCTTCGCCTCGATCCGCTCTTCGTGCGACCCTCGCCCCCGCCGAACCGAAAGGGACTCGGTCCGCCGGTCCCATAGGTGCTCGTGGATTAGACCCGTATACGAGTTCCGTGGGGAGAACTGCCTCTGCTCCATAGACTAGAGCGAAAGGTGTCTGGCCAGTGGCTCGATTTGGCGTCGTCCTGATCGACCAAAGAACCACCGGCAGCTCCTCGATCCAGTTTCTTCCGTACTTGTGCAGCCTGTCGAAAGTCCTGGTCTTGAGGCCACGCAGCACTTTAGCATTTGCCCTCTCCGCTTGACCGTTGCTTCTCGGGTGAGCAACAGAAGCGAAGCAGACCTTGGCGCCAAGATCTTGGACGTACTGCATGAAGGTGCGGCTCGTGAATTGCGTACCGTTGTCGGTGATTATCCTGTTAGGGATCCCGAAACGGCAAACAATCGACCTGAAGAACTTGACTGCTGACTGTGCTGTCACCTTCCTCACTGTTTCCACTTCCGGCCACTTTGTGAACTTGTCGATTGCAACGTACAAGTACTCAAAGCCCCCGATTGCTCGGGGAAAGGGGCCGAGGATGTCGAGCCCCCAGACCGAAAATGGCCAGGATAAATGGATCGTCTGGAGAGCTTGAGCTGGTTGGTGTATCTGCTTGGAATGGAACTGGCACGCTTCACACTTGGTTACTTGTGCAGTTGCATCCTGGAGGGCTGTCGGCCAATAGAAACCTTGCCAGAATGCTTTGCCGGCAAGTGCTCTTGCGCCAATGTGGTGACCACATATGCCGCCATGTATCTCTGCCAACAGCTTTTGTCCGCCTTCCCGATGAATACACTTCAATTTCACACTGTTGAGTCTTCTTCTGTAAAGTGTGTTGTCGACAAACTGGTACATACTTGACTGCCGGGCTACTCTTTCTGCTTCTTCTTGCTCTTCGGGAAGTTCTCCTGTCTGAAGGAAACGGACAATCTGCTGTGCCCATGCTGGAGCTTGTGGCTCGACAACAAGGACTAAAGGCAAATCTGCTGCTGCGGGAACATCCGCTTCTACGGCGAGAACCTGCGGCTCTACCGGAGCTTGACGTTCCCCGGCAAGCTTGCTGGAGCAAAACTTGTCGGGAGCTTCTGCTTCAACGGAACAAACCCTAGGGCTTGCCGGAGCAGACTGCTCCTCAGCGCTCTTGGTGTTGATCTTGGGGACCTTCTTGGCGGCGGCTTCGGGAAGCTCTGTCGGAAAATAGTCACCAGAAATCAACTTCCTCTTCTTGCTCTGTCCAGTTGATGGCGTTACAGACGGTTGAGTCAGCTTGAGCACAAAGATCCCTGGTTCCACAGGTAACTTAAGTGCGGCGCACTTTGATAGGCCATCGGCAATGGCGTTCTGAGCTCTTGAAACATGCTCCATCTGTAGACCGTCAAAGTGCTCTTCTAGCTTTCTCACTTCGTCGACGTAGTCTTCCATCAACGGACTCTGATAGCTCTTATTCACTTGGCGGACGACAAGCTGTGAGTCACCCCTGACAATGAGCTTCTTGATCCCAAGGTCTGCCGCGATCCTGAGACCGGCAAGCTAGCCTTCATACTCTGCAGTATTGTTTGTTGCTTGCTCCTTGGGAAAGTGCATCTGGACTACGTACTTGAGGTGCTCTCCGGTGGGTGCGACAAGCAGCACGCCAGCGCCGGCGCCTTGCAGCGAAAAGGCACCATCAAAGTACATCAGCCACTCTTTGCTTGCTTCCTTGACGGGGATGCTCGTTTCTGGAATTTCTTCATCTGGTCTTGGCGTCCATTCTGCTACGAATTCTGCCAATGCTCTACTTTGGATAGTTGAAGTACTCTCAAACTTGAGGCCAAAGCTTGACAGTTCCAGTGCCCACTCAACAATCCTGCCTGTCACTTCTGGATTCTGTAGTATCCTCTTCAGCGGAAAACGAGTGACAACTGTGATCTCATGTGCTTGGAATTAATGGCGCAGCTTTCTCGAGGCCATGAGAAGGCTGAAAAGCAATTTCTGCACGCCAGAGTACCTTGACCTAGCACCCTGCAGAAGGGAACTGACAAAGTAAACTGGGCGCTGTACCATTCTCTTCTGTATCTCCTCGCGCGTCTGCGCAGATCCATCCTTGTCGGGACCAGAGCTTGTCGGGGAAGCCCCCTGCTTGTCGCTGGATGCGCCTGCCGTGGTTGCTGGCTCGTCATCTGCCTCCCTTTCTGCTACTAACACAGCACTAACCACTTGATTGGTTGCCGCTATATACAGCAGCAACTTCTCTTGTGGCTTAGGTGCGACAAGTATTGGACTGGAGGACAGGTATCTCTTCAAGTCTTGCAGCGCAGCCTCCGCTTCCGGAGTCCATTTCATTGGACCTGCCTTTTTCAATATTTTGAAAAACGGCAGGGCGCGCTCAGCAGACCTAGAGATAAACCTGCTGAGAGCAGCCACGCAACCGGCAAGTTTTTGTACATCCTTGACGTGCTTTGGTGCCTCAATCTGCTCAATGGCCTTGATCTTGTCGGGATTGGTTTCGATTCCCCGCTGAGACACGAAGAACCCGAGAAGCTTGCCGGAGGGGACTCCAAACACACACTTCTCGGGGTTGAGCTTGAGGCTGATCTTGCGCAGATTTGCAAAGGTCTCGTCTAAATCTTGAATCAGAGTTGCCTTGTCCTTGCTCTTGACCACTATGTCATCCATGTAGGCTTCTACATTTCTATGTATTTGTGGCTCAAGAGCGACATGGACTACCCTTGCAAATGTTGAACCAGCATTTTTTAAACCGAAAGGCATCCGTATGAAACAGTACGTGCCACATGGAGTGATGAATGCGGTCTTCTCTTCATCCTCTTCTGCCATGAAGATCTGATGGTATCCTGAGTATGCGTCAAGAAATGAAAGCAAATCACATCCTGCCGTGGAGTCAACAATCTGGTCAATGCGCGGCAAAGGAAATGGGTCTTTGGGACAAGCTTTGTTAACATCGATAAAGTCGATACAAAGTCTCCATTTCCCATTCGCCTTGCGCACGACTACAGGATTGGCCAACCACGTAGGATGGAGCACTCCTCTGACAAGGCCTGCTGCTTCCAACTTCTTGATTTCTTCTGCGATGAATTCTTGGTGCTCCACTGCTTGCTTCCTGACCTTCTGCTTGACGGGCCGCGCATGAGGACAAACGGCAAGATGGTGCTCAATTACTTTCCTAGGAACACCGGGGATGTCAGACGGTTGCCACGCAAACACGTCGACGTTCGCCCGCAGGAAATCAATGAGCGCGCTTTCCTATTTAGGGTCGAGAGTGGCACTGATGGTGAAGGTACCACCAGTGCCGTCCTCCTTGGCGGACACCTTCTTGGTCTCTGGCGGAGCTGCCATTGTCTTCTTACACTTGCCGGTGGAGCTCGATGGTGCGTCCTCGACGGCAGCGCAGCACTCCGAAGAGGTGCGCTTGCCGGAGTGGGCATCAGAACTCTTGCCGGACTTGGTCTTCTTCTTCCCCCCGGGAGCTTCAACGGCAGGTGACTTGCGATCTGTTGCGGCTGCCGCTTCCCGGTAGATCTTGTCGGCGCAGATAAGAGCATCCTTCTTGTCGCCAGGGACAAAGATGACGCTTATCGGGCCTGGCATCTTCAGCATGTTGTATGCGTATTGAGAGGCTTCCATGAACTTGGCGAGTGCTGGACGGCCGAGTATCCCATTGTAAGGCAATGGAAAATCGGCAACGTCAAAAGTGACCCTCTCAGTCCTGAAGTTCACCTCGCTGCCAAATGTTACTGGCAACGTGACCTTCCCCTTCGGCTTGCTCCTTCCCGGGTTGATTCCTTGGAATGTGCCGGTCTCTTCAAGCTCGCTGTCAGGGATCTGGAGTTTCTGGAGTACAGCGGAGGAGATCAGGTTCAAGCCGGCCCCGCCGTCGACTAGCATCTTAGTGACCTTGAGGTTGCGGATAGTTGGTGAAACCAACATCGGCAAGCACCCGACCGCAGTTGTGCGATCAGGGTGGTCCTCAATATCAAAGATGATAGGCGTGCTGGACCATTTCAGAAGCTTGCGTGACTCGACAGGTGGTTCCGCCGCATTGACTTCCCGCACGGAAGGCCGTAGGTTCCCACTGCTTGAGTTGGCGGTGCGAAGTATGCAGAGAAGCACCACCGTCAATGCACAAGACCTCTGTGGCTTTCTGGAACTCCTGCTCACTGGTCTCGACATCATCCATGTCTTCGTCGTCGTCGTCATCTTCATCCTTGTCGCGGCCGCGGGGAGGTCTGTCTCCTTGCCGCTGCTTGGCCTTGCCGCGGCGTCCTCCCCGGCCGGCGCGCTTCTTGCCGGATTCTCCAGCGCCTCCTTGGGCCCTCTCCTTGTCGCGTCGCTCGTATTCAGCCTTTTGCTGCTGGACAAGCTGCTCGACCTTCTTGCAGCTCTGGAGATCATGGCCCTTGGTGCGGTGGATCTTGCAGTACTGCTTGTCGGTGCCGTCCTGCTTGTCGGCGACCGCCACAGTCTGGCAGTTGGTGCATGCGGCAACCTCCTTTCCGGAGCTACCAGCTTTGGCTTTCTTGGTGCCACCTTCGTTGCCGGACTGCTCAATGACTAGCACATCTTTGCCTTTCTTCTTCCTATTGTTCCGCCGCCGGTTTTTCTTTGCCGGGGTAGCATCCTCGCTGTCAGATCCTCCTGCTCCTGTATTCTCTCCGGGGAGTTTCCTCCCTTCCTCAGCACGTGCACACTTGTCGGCCAGGGCATACAGCTCACTGACGTCTCTGATCTTGCACATCGCCAACTCCTCCCGCATCCTGCGGTTACGCACGTTCTGATGGAACACGCTGATGACCGCGGCAGGGTGGACATCTGGGATGTTGTGCTGTACACGGCTGAATCTCTGAATGTACTTGCGCAGGGGCTCTCCTTCCTTCTGGGCGAGCAGATGAAGGTCACTCTCTTGGCCATGAGGTTTGTGGCCGCCTGTAAAGGCGCCGACAAACTGATGGCATAGGTCTGCCCAGGAGGATATGGAGTTGTCCGGCAAGTGCATGAGCCAGGACCTGACGTTGGGCTTGAGCACCAGCGGGAAGTAGTTGGCAAGGATCTTGTCGTCCCGCCCCCCGGCAGCCTGCACCGCGATGGTGTAGATGCTGAGGAACTCCGACGGATGCGACTTGCCATCGTACTTCTCTGGTATGTCTGGCTTGGAATTCTTCGTGCTGGGCCACTGGACTTTCCGCAGCTCACGAGTAAACGCAGGGCAACCTACCGCGTACGGCAAGTCGCCTGGTTCCCCTAGCGCATGCATGTCGACAGAGGGCCCAGCGCGCTGGTCCAATTGACGTCGCGCTTCTCTTCGGCGCTCGATGCGAGTACGAGCGTCTTCTTGCTGTCGTTCGTGAAGAACTTGGCGCTGATCGCGACGAGCTCACGGATCTGATGACGCGGTGGAGTCGCTGTCGAGATGGATCCGGCGAGTCGGCGATCTTGGCCTTCGGGGCGGAGAGTGCACAGTGGTTGAACCCCCACCGGTCTTGTCGCCACCGGCTCGTGCCTGGCTGACTTGCCGCGGCTGCGACGTGCTCGGCTGCCGTTGAGTGTCGCCGTTGGCGAAGCCGATGAGACTCTGAATGGTGGCCCTCCAGTCGTCGATCTTGTCTGCCGTTGGAGGGTAGTCCAGGAGCAGTTGAGCTCGCGCCAAAGCTTCTGCTGTAGTAGCGGGTGGCGGTGGCGAACGGTGCGAGGAGCGGGATATGCTCGGACTTCTAACTATGTTAGAAGGAGCAGTATCCCGTCCAGGCGACCGTGCCTCGCTCGTGCCAGCATGTTGGCGTGCATGCTGGTCTTGAGCACTCCGAGATCCACCAGCTCGATCTCGGTCCAGCAAACGCATGGTACCGTGAGTACCATGACGCTGCCGGTCCCGCGCCTCCTGAGATGGGCGCGGTGCATGTACGGACGCCGAGGTCTTAGAGTGCGCCCGGTCGTTGTGGGAGCCAGCTACGCCGCCGATGGGCAGCGCAGCCTTGTCCTTGGACCTGGCAGCACCGTGAGCTCCCTCGTCGACGCCCGTTCTTTCGCCGGCGTCTGCCCCATCAGCCGTTTGCTCCGGCGGTGGTGGGTTCGGCGCGGACGGAGCAGCCGCCTCCGAAACCTTCTTCTTCGGCGGCATGTCGATGAAGATGATGAAGATCTAGCTGGTGTGAACGGCGGATCTGGTTCACACAACCTCGACGCCCCTACCTGGCGCGCCAAAGATGTCGGGGGTCTAATCCACGAGCACCTATGGGACCGGCAGACCGAGTCCCTTTCGGTTCGGCGGGGGCGAGGGTCGCACGAAGATCAGATCGAGGCGAAGCACACGAGCAGTTTACCCAGGTTCGGGCCGCACAGATGCGTAAAACCCTAGTCCTGCTTTGTGGTTTGTATTGAGTTCTTACTCGGGAGCATGGAGTGCTACAGTACACCCCAGCAGCTAACGAGACCGAGCGTGAGTGTTCTCTTCCTCCGAACCCCCCCAACCCCCTTCTACGTTGCGCTTGGGCCTCCTTTTATATGCTCAAGGGGTCACCGACAGGTGGCAACGTAGACAATGGTAAAAATGGAAAGGTGCTGCGGTTGGTACAGCTACCTGCTAAAGTGTATCATACCTAACCCTGACGGCAGGGGACAAGGGCATTAAATGCCCGTCTGCGTCGCCTAAATAGTGCAAAAGGGACCGTCAGGGACGCCACCGCTCGCCACGATGGCAATCTTGTCAGCGCCGCTTGCCACCGCGCGCCGCTGGCTGCACAGCCTCCAGCCACGTACGCCTGGAAGGGTCCCAGAGCGACACGTTGGTGGATGTGCTGGAGCGCGAGCACAGAGTGGTGGCTTGCCGCGGCAAGCGCCTTGCCGCGGTCGTTGTCTTGTCGCGTCCGGGAGCCTGTCGCTCACCGGGCCTTGCCAGGACGCGTGGCGCGTCGTGGCAAGTTCCTTGAGATGCCTTGGTTGGCCTTCCCGGCAAGCTCCTCTTGCCGGGGTCTTGAGATGCCTTGGTTGGCCTTCCCGGCAAGCTCCTCTTGCCGGGGTCTTGAGATGCCTTTGTTGGCCTTCCCGGCAAGCTCCTCTTGCCGGGGTCTTGTCTCCTTGGCTTGGATACTTTGTCCTTGAATGGCTCCAAAGGAACCACGGAGGACCTTGGCGGTCACCCTCCAAGCCTTGCCGCGGGATGCTGCGACTGCCCGTGCACAAGTTCGGGATACTAGGGTACCCCTACTCTAGTACACCGACAGTATCCAATACCTAGTTCAATCTCGTTACCGGCAAGTCTCTTTACTCATTCTGTAATACGTCATCTCGCAACTAACTCATTAGTTGCAATGCTTGCAAGGCTTATGTGATGTGCATTACCGAGAGGGCCCAGAGATACCTCTCCGACAATCGGAGTGACAAAACCTAATCTCGAAATACGCGAACCCAACATGTACCTTTGGAGACACCTGTAGTACTCCTTTATAATCACCCAGTTACGTTGTGACGTTTGGTAGTACCCAAAGTGTTCCTCCGGTAAACGGGAGTTGCATAATCTCATAGTTATAGGAACATGTATAAGTCATGAAGAAAGCAATAGCAACATACTAAACGATCGGGTGCTAAGCTAATGGAATGGGTCATGTCAATCAGATCATTCTCTTAATGATGTGATCCCGTTAATCAAATAACAACTCATTGTTCATGGTTAGGAAACATAACCATCTTTGATTAACGAGCTAGTCAAGTAGAGGCATACTAGTGACACTTTGTTTGTCTATGTATTCACACATGTATTATGTTTCCGGTTAATACAATTCTAGCATGAATAATAAACATTTATCATGATTATAAGGAAATAAATAATAACTTTATTATTGCCTCTAGGGCATATTTCCTTCAGTCTCCCACTTGCACTAGAGTCAATAATCTAGATTACACCGTAATGATTCTAACACCCATGGAGCCTTGGTGCTGATCATGTTTTGCTCGTGGAAGAGGCTTAGTAAACGGGTCTGCAACATTCAGATCCGTATGTATCTTGCAAATCTCTATGTCTCCCACCTGGACTAGATCCCGGATGGAATTGAAGCGTCTCTTGATGTGCTTGGTTCTCTTGTGAAATCTGGATTCCTTTGCCAAGGCAATTGCACCAGTATTGTCACAAAAGATTTTCATTGGACCCGATGCACTAGGTATGACACCTAGATCGGATATGAACTCCTTCATCCAGACTCTTTCGTTCGCTGCTTCTGAAGCAGCTATGTACTCCGCTTCACATGTAGATCCCGCTACGACGCTTTGTTTAGAACTGCACCAACTGACAGCTCCACCGTTTAATGTAAACACGTATCCGGTTTGCGATTTAGAATCGTCCGGATCAGTGTCAAAGCTTGCATCAACGTAACCTTTTACGATGAGCTCTTTGTCACCTCCATATATGAGAAACATATCCTTAGTCCTTTTCAGGTATTTCAGGATGTTCTTGACCGCTGTCCAATGATCCACTCCTGGATTACTTTGGTACCTCCCTGCTAGACTTATAGCAAGGCACACATCGGGTCTGGTACACAGCATTGCATACATGATAGATCCTATGGCTGATGCATAGGGAACATTTTTCATATTCTCTCTATCTTCTGCAGTGGTCGGGCATTGAGTCTTACTCAATTTCACACCTTGTAACACAGGCAAGAATCCTTTCTTTGCTTGATCCATTTTGAACTTCTTCAAAATTTTGTCAAGGTATGTTGTTTGTGAAAGTCCAATTAAGCATTTTGATCTATCTCTATAGATCTTTATGCCTAATATGTAAGCAGCTTCACCGAGGTCTTTCATTGAAAAACTCTTATTCAAGTATCCCTTTATGCTATCCAGAAATTCTATATCATTTCCAATTAGTAATATGTCATCCACATATAATATTAGAAATGCTACAGAGCTCCCACTCACTTTCTTGTAAATACAGACTTCACCGAAAGTCTGTATAAATCCAAATGCTTTGATCACACTATCAAAGCGTTTATTCCAACTCCGAGAGGCTTGCACCAGTCCATAAATGGATCGCTGGAGCTTGCACACTTTGTTAGCTCCTTTTGGATCGACAAAACCTTCTGGTTGCATCATATACAACTCTTCTTCCAGAAATCCATTCAGGAATGCAGTTTTGACATCCATTTGCCAAATTTCATAATCATAAAATGCGGCAATCGCTAACATGATTCGGACGGACTTAAGCATCGCTACGGGTGAGAAGGTCTCATCGTAGTCAATCCCTTGAACTTGCTGAAAACCTTTCGCGACAAGTCGAGCTTTGTAGACAGTAACATTACCATCAGCGTCAGTCTTCTTCTTAAAGATCCATTTATTCTCAATTGCTTGCCGATCATCGGGCAAGTCAACCAAAGTCCATATTTTGTTCTCATACATGGATCCCATCTCAGATTTCATGGCTTCAAGCCACTTTGCGGAATCTGGGCTCACCATCGCTTCTTCATAGTTCATAGGTTCATCATGATCTAGTAGCATGATTTCTAGAACAGGATTACCGTACCACTCTAGCGCGGATCTTACTCTGGTTGATCTACGAGGTTCAGTAGCATCTTGATCTGAAGTTTCATGACTATCATCATTAGCTTCCTCACTTATTGGTGTAGGTGTCGCAGAAACAATTTTCTGTGATGTACTACTTTCCAATAAAGGAGCAGGTACAGTTACCTCGTCAAGTTCTACTTTCCTCCCACTCACTTCTTTCGAGAGAAACTCCTTCTCTAGAAAGGATCCATTCTTAGCAACGAATGTCTTGCCTTCGGATCTGTGATAGAAGGTGTACCCAACAGTGTCCTTTGGGTATCCTATGAAGACACATTTCTCCGATTTGGGTTCGAGCTTATCAGGTTGAAGCTTTTTCACATAAGCATCGCAGCCCCAAACTTTAAGAAACGACAACTTTGGTTTCTTGCCAAACCAAAGTTCATAAGGCGTCGTCTCAACGGATTTTGATGGTGCCCTATTTAACATGAATGCGGCCGTCTCTAGAGCGTATCCCCAAAACGATGGCGGTAAATCAGTAAGAGACATCATAGATCGCACCATATCTACTAAAGTACGATTACGACGTTCGGACACACCATTACGCTGTGGTGTTCCGGGTGGCGTGAGTTGCGAAACTATTCCACAATTTTTCAAATGTACGCCAAACTCGTAACTCAAATATTCTCCTCCACGATCAGATCGTAGAAACTTTATTTTCTTGTTACGATGATTTTCAACTTCACTCTGAAATTCTTTGAACTTTTCGAATGTTTCAGACTTGTGTTTCATTAAGTAGATATACCCATATCTGCTTAAGTCATCTGTGAAGGTGAGAAAATAACGATATCCGCCACGAGCCTCAATATTCATCAGACCACATACATCTGTATGTATGATCTCCAACAAATCTGTTGCTCTCTCCATAGTTCCGGAGAATGGTGTTTTTTTCATCTTGCCCATGAGGCACGGTTCGCAAGTACCAAGTGATTCATAATCAAGTGGTTCCAAAAGTCCATCAGTATGGAGTTTCTTCATGCGCTTTACACCGATATGACCTAAACGACAGTGCCACAAATAAGTTGCACTTTCATTATTAACTCTGCATCTTTTGGCTTCAACATTATGAATATGTGTATCACTACTATCGAGATTCATCAAAAATAGACCACTTTTCAAAGGTGCATGACCATAAAAGATATTACTCATATAAATAGAACAACCATTATTCTCTGATTTAAATGAATAACCGTCTCGCATCAAACAAGATCCAGATATAATGTTCATGCTCAACGCTGGCACCAAATAACAATTATTTAGGTCTAATATTAATCCCGAAGGTAGATGTAGAGGTAGCGTGCCGACTGCGATCACATCGACTTTGGAACCGTTTCCCACGCGCATCGTCACCTCGTCCTTTGCTAGTGCCCGCTTATTCCGTAGTCCCTGTTTCGAGTTGCAAATATTAGCAACAGAACCAGTATCAAATACCCAGGTGCTACTGCGAGCTCTAGTAAGGTACACATCAATAACATGTATATCACATATACCTTTGTTCACCTTGCCATCCTTCTTATCCGCTAAATACTTGGGGCAGTTCCGCTTCCAGTGACCAGTCTGCTTGCAGTAGAAGCACTCAGTTTCAGGCTTAGGTCCAGACTTGGGTTTCTTCTCCTGAGCAGCAACTTGTTTGCTGTTCTTCTTGAAGTTCCCCTTCTTCTTCCCTTTGCCCTTTTTCTTGAAACTAGTGGTCTTGTTGACCATCAACACTTGATGCTCCTTCTTGATTTCTACCTCCGCAGCTTTCAGCATTGCGAAGAGCTCGGGAATAGTCTTGTTCATCCCTTGCATATTATAGTTCATCACGAAACTCTTGTAGCTTGGTGGCAGTGATTGGAGAATTCTGTCAATGACGCAATCATCTGGAAGATTAACTCCCAGTTGAATCAAGTGATTATTATACCCAGACATTTTGAGTATATGCTCACTGACAGAACTGTTCTCCTCCATCTTGCAGCTATAGAACTTATTGGAGACTTCATATCTCTCAATCCGAGCATTTTCTTGAAATATTAACTTCAACTCCTGAAACATCTCATATGCTCCATGACGTTCAAAACGTCGTTGAAGTCTCGATTCTAAGCCGTAAAGCATGGCACACTGAACTATCGAGTAGTCATCAGTTTTGCTCTGCCAGATGTTCATAACATCTGGTGTTGCTCCAGCAGCAGGCCTGGCACCCAGCGGTGCTTCCAGGACGTAATTCTTCTATGCAGCAATGAGGATAATCCTCAAGTTACGGACCCAGTCCGTGTAATTGCTACCATCATCTTTTAACTTTGCTTTCTCAAGGAACGCATTAAAATTCAACGGAACAACAGCACGAGCCATCTATCTACAATCAACATAAACAAGCAAGATACTATCAGGGACTAAGTTCATGATAAATTTAAGTTCAATTAATCATATTACTTAAGAACTCCCACTTAGATAGACATCCCTCTAATCTTCTAAGTGATCACGTGATCCAAATCAACTAAACCATAACCGATCATCACGTGAGATGGAGTAGTTTTCTATGGTGAACATCGTTATGTTGATCATATCTACTATATGATTCACGCTCGACCTTTCGGTCTCCGTGTTCCGAGGCCATATCTGCATATGCTAGGCTCGTCAAGTTTAACCTGAGTATTCTGTGTGTGCAAAAACTGGCTTGCACCCATTGTAGATGGACGTAGAGCTTATCACACCCGATCATCACATGGTGTCTGGGCACGACGAACTTTGGCAACGGTGCATACTCAGGGAGAACACTTCTTGATAATTTAGTGAGAGATCATCTTATAATGCTACCGTCAATCAAAGCAAGATAAGATGCATAAAAGATAAACATCACATGCAATCAATATAAGTGATATGATATGGCCATCATCATCTTGTGCTTGTGATCTCCATCTTTGAAGCACCGTCGTGATCACCATCGTCACCGGCGCGACACCTTGATCTCCATCGTAGCATCGTTGTCGTCTCGCCAATCTTATGCTTCCACGACTATCACTACCGCTTAGTAATAAAGTAAAGCATTACATCGCGATTGCATTGCATACAATAAAACGACAACCATAAGGCTCTTGCCAGTTGCCGATAACTCGGTTACAAAACATGATCATCTCATACAATAAAATTCAGCATCATGTCTTGACCATATCACATCACAACATGGCCTGCAAAAACAAGTTAGACGTCCTCTACTTTGTTGTTGCAAGTTTTACGTGGCTGCTACGGGCTTAAGCAAGAACCAATCTCATCTACGCATCAAAACCACAACGATAGTTTGTCAAATAGACTCCGTTTTAACCTTCGCAAGGACCGGGCGTAGCCATACTTGGTTCAACTAAAGTTGGAGAGATAGTCGCCCGCAAGCCACCTATGTGCAAAGCACATCGAGGGAACCGGTCTCGCGTAAGCGTACGCGTAATGTTGGTCCGGGTCGTCTCGTCCAACAATGCCGCTGAACCAAAGTATGACATGCTGGTAGGCAGTATGACTTATATCGCCCACAACTCACTTGTGTTCTACTCGTGCATATAACATCAACATAAATAACCTAGGCTCGGATGCCACTGTTGGGTTTCGTAGTAATTTCAAAAAATTTCCTACGCACACGCAAGATCATGTGATGCATAGCAACGAGAGGGGAGAGTGTTGTCTACGTACCCACGCAGACCGACTACGGAAGCGTTGACGCAACGTAGAGGAAGTAGTCGTTCGTCTTCACGATCCAACCGATCAAGTACCGAAACTACGGCACCTCCGAGTTCGAGCACACGTTCAGCTCGATGACGATCCCCGGACTCTGATCCAGCAAAGTGTCGGGGAAGAGTTCCGTCAGCACGATGGCGTGGTGACGATCTTGATGCACTACAGCAGCAGGGCTTCGCCTAAACTCCGCTACAGTATTATCGAGGAATATGGTGGCTGGGGGCACCGCACACGGCTAAGGAATAGATCACGTGGATCAACTTGTTGTGTCTTTGGTGCTAGCCCTGCCCCTCTATTTATATGTTGAGCCCCGGGGTCGAAACTTGGAGAAAAAGCCTCCTCAAAGTCGGTTTTGCCCGAAAGGCAAGAGTCCCACTCGGACTCCAGGACCAAACGCCACAATCCTTGGCGTCTGGCCCAGACGCCATGGGCCTCGGCGTCTGGCCCAGGGCCAGACGCCAGGGTCTCCGACGTTTGCCCCCCTGGCCTCCGCAAAACTCCTTTTGCACCGACCTAAAGCCTCATGGGCTTGACCCCTTGGCCTAACCATATCATCCAATATATGAATCTTTACGTCTCGACCATTTCGAGACTCCTCGTCATGTCCCCGATCTCATCCGGGACTCCGAACTCCTTCGGTACATCAAAACATGTAAACTCATAATATAACTGTCATCGTAACCTTAAGCGTGCGGACCCTACGGGTTCGAGAACAATGTAGACATGACCGAGACACGTCTCCGGTCAATAACCAATAGCGGGACCTGGATGCCCATATTGGCTCCTACATATTCTACGAAGATCTTTATCGGTCAGACCGCATAACAACATACGTTGTTCCCTTTGTCATCGGTATGTTACTTGCCCGAGATTCGATCGTCGGTATCCAATACCTAGTTCAATCTCGTTACTGGCAAGTCTCTTTACTCGTTCTGTAATACATCATCTCGCAACTAACTCATTAGTTGCCATGCTTGCAAGGCTTATGTGATGTGCACTACCGAGAGGGCCCAGAGATACCTCTCCGACAATCGGAGTGACAAAACCTAATCTCGAAATACGCCAACCCAACATGTACCTTTGGAGACACCTATAGTACTCCTTTATAATCACCCAGTTACGTTGTGACGTTTGGTAGTACCCAAAGTGTTCCTCCGGTAAACGGGAGTTGCATAATCTCATAGTTATAGGAACATGTATAAGTCATGAAGAAAGCAATAGCAACATACTAAACGATCGGGTGCTAAGCTAATGGAATGGGTCATGTCAATCAGATCATTCTCTTAATGATGTGATCCCGTTAATCAAATAACAACTTATTGTTCATGGTTAGGAAACATAACCATCTTTGATTAACGAGCTAGTCAAGTAGAGGCATACTAGTGACACTTTGTTTGTCTATGTATTCACACATGTATTATGTTTCCGGTTAATACAATTCTAGCATGAATAATAAACATTTATCATGATTATAAGGAAATAAATAATAACTTTATTATTGCCTCTTGGGCATATTTCCTTCATCAGGAATAAAGTTTCGATCGTAATCGGAGTGTTCTTACAGCAGGCTGGCGTCTTGCGTCCGCGGTTATGCAAGGTGGCGCGTCTTGCGTCCACATGTTGACGGAGCAAGCTAGCTGAACATATTGAATCATTTCTCTCCGACCTTGGAAATCCAAACCATGTTAAGCAGCGTTACCTGACTGTGAACCATCACCCCGACACAATTCAGAGGGTTATTCCACAAGTTACCTGATTTTGATGGAAATAGAGAAAATTCACAGAGAAGCGCCCTTTGGTTGAGTAGATGCTAGTGGAATATAGATCATACGTATAGGAGAGGTTTGCTCTATCGATGCTATCATATGCCTATAGTATAATGATTAGTAATTAATGTTGCCTCTTTTTTCAGGCCATGGTGCATGGAGTTCTATATATACGCATGCACAACTATGTTTCACTCTTTTTCGAAAAAGAACTATGTTTCACTCTAGTGCTCAACTTCAACTTGATTCTTGATTCTGCTAATTCAATCAAGACTATAGATAGGCCACACTCATAGAACAACCTATTGCCAAAGTTGTCGACAACCAACTAACATGCCTCGCTGAATGGAACTATGGAAGGCATGCTTAGGCGTGCAACGCTATGCGTATAGCCTACTGCCGGTACATGTTCTACTCGATGGCGCCGTACTGAGCAGTTTGCAGTTAGAAGGAGAACTGAACAACACTGTCGCGTGGTCATTCACACTACTTTTAGTGCAGACATCGAGCTCCTTTCATTTAATTAGGGGAGAGTACATTCAAAGTCAAAGAACAGAAAATCCTAAAAGGAACGATTATAATGTACAAACTACAGCTGAAGATCACTATCCCAAGGGCTTAGGGCATGTGTAGCCGATCCCCTTAAAAATACAGAAGTAAACGGCTGAGTAAACATTAGTGGGGTAAATTTACTCCTCTATGGTTTGGTCATTTCTATCCGATCCCCTAAACTTAGTGGAGTAAAATTTTGTTTTTGCCAAATTATTCTGTTTACAATTACATGTTAACTACATATTAGCACACATATAAAACCAAACATAATAATTAATGTTCATACAATTCACGAATATTACAAATTCATAGTTTACAAACCAAATTATTCAAATTCAAACAAACCACATGGTTCAAATGAAGTAAATAACACGATAAAAGCATGACTATGAAGTGCTATGGAGATGCCACTGATGCTCAACAGGATTATGTTGGACCTGCTATGAACTTGTCGGTTCTCGATCCTCCGATGCGCTTCGAGGAATTCCAAGATCCTATTAGAATCGTGCTTTGGCTCACACTTATATCTCTGCATGCATCCTTTGATCTTGAGCCAGTCATCATACTTCTCCACGGCTTTTGCAAAGGTGAGAACCAGACTTGTGTGCATCCGAAAAGTGGCATGAAAATACTTTTCCACATAGGTCGGATTAGGGTTAAAAACATCTACCATAATCTTGGCATGGCCTCCGCTCTATCACGGTTGAGTTGTGTCCGGCCAAACTATGATCCTCTCCTTGGCCACCGAATATCATCATTGAAGATCATGCCGACGACAATTCCAAAGTCACCGTCACCTTTTTTCTCCTTGGATGATGATGAGTCCTCGAAGATCATCTCTCTCACCCTCTTCATCTTCAATTGAAACGACTCGGTTCAGTTCAAAGGGACAAAACAAAACAAGACCAAAACACCTAAAAAATCACCTAGGCAAACCGTCGAATACTTGCAAGGCGGTGGAGGTGTACCCGGCGGCGTTGAGACCAAACAAGCGGGCGGTGAGCCGTGGGGATGACCAACAAAGGTGCGGAATCACGGTGAGATGCGGAGTAGCTAATGAGGAAGAAGATGAGGCGGGTTCCGGCGAACGGCTCAGACTCGTGCAGAAAGGCAGAAAGGGCCAAGGGAGGCGGCCATGTAGCGGTGGAGCTAGTGGTTAGTCACCGGCAGGTGCGCCGGCGGTGATGCGGTGTGGGGGTATTGGGGTCGAAAAGTGGCTGCCCAGTTTACTTGGCCAGGTGAAGGACGGGTATATTCAGGCGTCTGCGGGGATGAGGAGTAATTTTTCTACTCCGCTATAAGGTTTAGGAGTTCGGCTAGGTATAGTGTAGGAACACATACAAGGCATATAAAAGATGGGATTGTGTGGTTTGGAGTACACAAACACATTGACATTTTTTGTAATTTATATATGGTTCGTAACTCAGGATAGTAGTATGAGTAATGCCTTGACCTAATCTTTCCACGCATCCCCTATTAAAGAAATACGATGTCCTTACCTGTAAAAATATGAATGTTTGAGGACACAATGTCCTATGTTTTATATTTTCATTCAAGTGAATTGTGAGACGGTGGGTGCTGGCTCCTTTGTGTTATACTACCAGCTAACACGTCCTTTTGTCAAGACACCAAACATATGCAGGCTCGTCACCTCTCCTTACTCTTAGCTCACCCTCACTTTTTGACTGATGAATAATTAAGGTACATTAATAGTGATGAGATACAAGAACATCCCGTGTTGTAGAGCCTTTGAGAACAGGAGGTGTCGGGATGAGAATATTAGCCAACATGAAGGTGTGCCGTCATTTTGTGACAAAGACCCTGGTTTTGTGCAATACATACATGGTGGCATAGAAAAGTACGTGGAAGGAGATCATTCGTCGCAGATTCTTGTGATTAGTGAGTGTGTCAAAAGATGATCAGTTTGGCGTATAATTGATGTGTCAAATGTAGGAGTGGCAATCACTAGTAATCTCTAAGAATTTTTGATGTACTAAAGACTAAGACATTATGGCAATTTCATATTTCCAACACTAATGGACAAACACCGACACGTATTTGCGCCTATAAGTTTGGAGAGAACTCCTCTCAACCAGTTACAACAAATATTCATTATGGTAACTTATGTTTATAAGAGTATATGAAAACTCTTACATCTTTGGAATCTTACTAAGTGTACTATATCTGTAGGTATAAATTTGTCTTTGCACACATTCTTCACTCACGATGATACACCTCACCGGCCAGACATCCATCGATGGTGACGTGCTCCACATCATTGAAACCTCAGAGAGACGACTCACATACATCACGACTTCGATTAAGACATGCATGCACATAAACATATATGCACACACTGACACACATGACAGCTCGATGTATCTACCTCCCATGGAGATGATCCTGACACACTTCTGCCGACAATGACCACCACCTTGCTGACGATAACATGCTCACCGTCTTCATCATGTGCGTTAGTAAGGGTCGTCTCATCAACATCAAGAGTAACTTCAAATCATAAGCCTAGCATTCTCTGATACAAATTGCTGGATTTCGCCAGTCACACATGCACACTCACGCGAAATATCACGCGCACTAATAAACTTCTGGGCCAAAGACACCCCTTGTGCATAGATTTATTTTCTCTGTATGACATATGCACATTTTGGTTTAGCCTAAAGTGAAGCACGAAACAAAAAATGGACATATGCGTTATATATATAGGCAATATCGCGCAGAAGTATTGTTTTTTCAGTACGGTAGTCTTGCGCACCGTTCATCAGGCAAGATATATTTTTTAGAACAGGAGGTTGAAACCATTACAAGATATAATTATAACACCAATAACCAAGTCGTCTTCTTCCACAACAGCGCCTTCAAGTAGGATGAACGTACTCGTGTTGCCATTGTCATGTCCGACCAGAAATGGCTAAGACAAGAATTTTCATCCAAGTTGCCGACACTAAATAGTGAAGGTTAGCCTATCAACAACAAGACAACGCCTTCAATAACGAATGGTGTAGATTCATCGCTGCTGAGCCCAACCAATAAAGGCCAGGACAAGAGTTTTCACCCCAGGCATGACGTACTAGTCCAATTATCATCTTGAAGACATGTCTTCAGCTAGTGGAACCGGCATGTACTACCTATGATGCAAAGAGACACTAGTGGATGGGTGGAACGTCCTTCTACCACGGACGACCTCCATAGGCATGAGGGGGTCGCCCATGTCGTGGTGCAGATCTAACCACTCCACTCTGACGCGAGCCGACTTGCAAATCCATGGTGCTGCCCCATGGTCCTCCATGCGAACAAAGCGGGATGTCGCTGTGCTTGATGGGTTGTCGATGCGTCCCTGCCCAAACAACTATTGACTCTGCCACTAGTATCGGGAGCCTCCTAGTGCATAGGCCAATGCCCACGCACGAGAAGAAAAAAAAACCATCATTAGCCATTCTACGACCATCATCTGGATGCTGGTACTTTGCTGCAAACGCAGCGATGCCACTCGTCCGTGGTACTGGAACTATCGCCGTGTACAGACTCCTTACTTTTGAAATACTAACCTCGAGGACACATGCCTCACCAAATTGAGTTTGTATCTTAGTCGACAAGGAGAAACTGGCTAGCACCCATGTCTATCCATAGTTCACAACGTGATGTACTCGTCAAATTCATGACACAATTCAATCCTTATCATGTTCCATGATGAGGTGGCTAGCCCCGTAGGAGTGCCATAATTGGACCAGTACCTCAGCATGGTAAGAATTGGATTGTGTCATAATAAGAAGTAGCTAGCTCATTTGCTCTTTTTGTTTGGCGACCATGCATGCTCGTCTATATATAAACACATCCACCCCTCTTATTCACTTCTCAAGTTGCGTCCATACAAATTGGGATGAGATACATACAAGAACAATCTATGCAAAAGGGGGGTTAAGTGATATACAATCATAGGCTGATGCTTAAAGACAAGGAAAGATCGATGATCAGCTTTGGAAATAGAAGGCACCGGGATGAAAAATTTCAGAGCTTGAAAGGCGTGTGGTGGTTTGTACATGATCAGGTCGTGCGAGCAATGCCTTGGGGTACACTAGTATGCAGTGGTGGAGCCATGGTCGAGCAAAACTGAGCAACTGCCCGCCCAGCCTTGTAAAAATTCACTACAATATGAGTGCAAAATTTAGTTTGGACCTAGTCGAATAACTAAACAAGTAAACTATATTGTGAACTACCCCCTGAGCGCCGCTGTCGGTAGCGGATAGTGGCCTGGACACTTGCCGTTGGGTCCGTGAGTCCCTGAAAAAATGGATCGGTGCAGGACTGGATGATCGGCCATCGCGGGCGTGCAATCATGGATGAACTGGCATATACTCCCTCCGTTCTGAATTACTCCCTCTGTAAACTAATATAAGAACGTTTAAAATACTAAAGTAGTGATCTAAATGCTTTTATATTAATTTACAAAGGAAGTACTTGTTTTGGATTTGTCTAGATACGGATGTATCTAGACTCATTTTCGTGCTAGATACCTTCGTATTTAGACAAATCCAAGATAAATAATTCAAAACGGAGGGAGTACGTAACAAAAGACACAAACTGCGGCCCTAGTCGACTCATCCTCCAAGGAAGGCAGGAGGAAGGTTCTTGGGAGCTCCTAGATGACGCTCGTGGGCGTCAAAAACACGACCTTCCGCGCAGGGCGCGATCTGAATGGGCCGGCCCACTCACTGGCGTCACAGCGAGGCAGTTACTAAAAAATCCCAAAAAACTACGCTGTGTCAAAGGATTCCAACTTATAACCCAACGCTAGATTGTTACGGAATCTTTCCACCTGAGATACTGCGTCATAATGATTAGTGTTCTACGTGCATTCTTTAAGAACTAAATGTGCTGACAGTTCCGAACCAAAAAAGAAAAAAATCAACCATTGAACATTTTTAGTATACATTGAACATTTTCGTGATATACAATGAACATTCCTTAAATACACATTGAACATTTTCTGACATATGATGAACAATTTTGTAAGTGCATCTAGTGCCACCCCTAATTGGTTTTGGAGTATTGACGGCAAACCTAGTTGAGGGACTAATGTGTTTGTGAGAATTGCAGGAAAACACAGGTAGAAGTCCCTCATTGATTCGGTTTTACTACCAGAGATGACCCCTAAAAATGTATGAAGACATTGAAGACAAAGGTGGTATATGAAGATATTCACATTGAAGACTATGACAACAGAAGACACGTTATGAAGCCTATAGAACTCGAAGACTTAGATCCTTCGTAGTTCTTTTTATTCTTGTTGAGTCATAGGAACCACCGTACTGTTAAGTGGGGTCCAGGAGAACCAGTCAGAATGACTGAAGTGATGCCTAAATCAAAAACCTATGTCTTCGAGTGAAGACAATGAGAGCAAATCTTGTCCAGAGCCGGACAAGTCAGCTTTGCTTGTAGCCCAAGTAAAGTTGCCATGAGAGTTCGAAATCTGACCGTTGAGACACGTGTCAGTTCCTTAGTGACCCAGGGTCATTTCGGACAAATCAGGTCGGGTTGCCAAGTGGCTATAAATAGCCCACCCCCACAACCATAAACGGTTGGCTGCTCAGATTTCAGTGCACGGCTTTTGTCGTTTGAGAGCAACACACCTCGAAGCCTTTGAGAGAAAATTCCTAGCGAGGAGAAAAGCCCTAACCACCCAGTGCCAGAGTAAATTGGGCATCACTTAAGTCTTCGTGTCTGAGTGATCTGAAGACTTATTACACTTGAGGACTGTGCATCCTCCAGACGGTTAGGCGTCGCGTTCAGAGCATCCAAGAGACATTGTGGATTGCCAGTGAACGAAGTCTGTGAAGGTTTGGGAGTCTACCTTGAAGACTTACCGGAGTGATTGGGCGAGGACTAAGTGACCTTAGCTCAAGGAGATTACGGTAAGGACTTGGTGTCCTGAGCTGCGTGTTCAGGACTGGGTGTCCGGGACTGTGTGTCCTTTGGTTTAAATACCTAGCCGCTCCAACCAGACGTACAGTTGTCACAGCAACTGGAACTGGTCCAACAAATCATTGTCTTCAACGTGTCACTGGTTTCATCTTCATTTCCTTCTCTTGCTGTTACTCATTGTGAAGTCATTGCGTGCTTGCTTTATCATTTGTCTTAACAACGTGAATGCATGATCTGTTTGGCTACATAACTTCTTCCTACTTGATCCTTATTACACTGAAGCTGTTTGTCACTGTGCTTTCACTCTATTGAATACATGACCATGGCTGGCCTAGTGTAATCTAACTTCCGCTGCATAGTAATAGGCATAATCTTCACTGTTTGTCTTCATAACTCCCAAGTTTTGAAGACTTTCATAAAAATCGCCTATTCACCCCCCCTCTAGTCGATATAACGCACTTTCAATTGGTATCAGAGCAAGGTGCTCCCTTGTTCTGTGTGATTCGGTTTAACCACCTGGAGTTTTAGCTATGTTGACTGCAGGGATAATCAAAGTCTCCACTACGTGCCTCGTCTTCGATGGAACTGAATATCCCTACTGGAAGAATAAGATGCGCATGCATCTTGAAGCCATTGACGTCGATCTATGGTATGTCGTCGAGAACGGCATTTCCAAGGCTGGAGAAGATGTCACTACTGCTGATGTCAAGAAATTCGTTCAACTGGACTCTACTGCCAAGAACATCATCTGTGGTCATCTGACCAAAGGACAGTATGGCCGTGTGAGTGCCTTGAAGACATCCAAACTGGTCTGGGACTGGCTCTCCAAGGTCAATGAAGGCATATCAACTCAGAGAGATCAACGAATCAGTGTCCTTCGCAATCTCTTCAACCGCTTCAAGCGAAATGACAATGAGAATGTCCAGCACACATTTGATAGACTCACTGACATCACAAATGAGCTTCAAGCTCTCGGCGCCACTGAAATCACCAAACATGAAATCGTCAAAACGCTGCTGAGATCACTTGATAGTTCGTTTGACATCCTGGCCCTGATGATTCAAGAACGTCCTGATTTCAAGACACTCGATCTGTCTGACATACTTGAGAGGCTCAACACACATGAGTTTCAGCTTTCTGAGAAAAGAGATATCTACGGTCCAAACTATGGGCGAACTCGCGCCTTGAAGGCAAAAGCTGTCTCCTCATCTGAAGAAGAATCTGACTGCAGTTCTGATGATCCTGAAGACATTGGAAGAGAACTTGCAATGCTAGTGAAGAAGTTCCAAAAATTCACCAAGAAGAAAGGCTTCAGAAAATCTTCACGATCAAGCTCAAGGAATGATGAAGTTTCTGCTCATGACTACAAGAAGAAAACATGTCACAAGTGCAAGAAAACTGGACACTTCATCTCTGAGTGTCCTCAGTGGGACAATGAGAACAGAAGGAAGAAGAAGAGCAAGGAATATGATTCTGGCGACAAGAAGAAGAAGAAATACTCAAAGTCTTCTTCCAAGTCTTCATCAAAGTCTTCATCACACAAGAAGAGCTCATCTGGCAAGGCACGTGCGTTTGTTGGAAAGGAGATGGATTCAGAGGAGGAGTCCGCATCTGAGGAGGCAGAGGTGGAGTCTGAGGAGGAGTCTGATTCTGGCATTGCGAGTCTGGCTACAGCATACGTCGCCAAGTCCATCTTCAACACTGAAGACAATGACTGCATCACCGACACCGACGCAAATGACAAGAACGACTCCACTCCTACCTACTGCTTCATGGCACGCGGTGCCAAGGTAAACACACGCACTACTCGCTATGAAACATCTAGTGACAATGATTCTGAATGTGATTCAAAACCTAGCTACAAAACACTTGCTAAAATTGCAACTGAACAACAGAAAGCTATGGAACATATTCAAAAACTGTTAGACAGAAGCGATGATCTGTTGGGTGCTGAAATGACTCGTTCTGAATCCTTAATTGAAGACATAAAAAATCTTCACGTTAAGTATCAGGAACTTGAAGATCGTCTTGAGACTCTCTCAACTACTCATGAAAAGCTTTCCTATGATTATCTTCAAAATAAGCAAGATCTTGAGAAGTTAAGAGCGGATCATGAAGATCTTCAAAAGGAAAATGAGTCACTTCGAGCCGAACAGATCAGTTCCGCTCAGGAAGGATTTGAACCACCATGTCTTAAATGCATTGAGCATGATAATGCTAATTCTGTTGCTGAATGTTCCACTGCTACTGCTGTTGCAATATCTTCAACTGTTGACGTGGTAACTAACCCCTCTGCTGAGGATACCACTGCTATTGCTGATGAGAATGCTAGGTTGAAGACATTGCTTGAAACAGGGATGTACAAAAGTCTGAAAGGGCATCAGACACTATGTGATGTCCTTAAGAAGCAGATTCTGAACCGAAACCCTAGGAAAGAGGGTGTTGGGTTCGTGAGGAAAATTAATGCAGATGGCTCTTACTGGAAACCTGAGCAGTACCCCAAAACCACATGGGTTGCTGCAAAGGAATCCTCAGCAGATCCATCCAATCTATCTGGCTTCACTTGTGCTAACCCCATTATCATTGATGAATCCTTTGATGCAAACTACAAACTGTTTAAGAGTCAGAATGGTGAAGTATTTGCCAGGTACATTGGTACTAACTGCAGGAATGGACCGCCTTTGAAGAAGATCTGGGTTCCGAAAACATGTCTGGAAAATCTCCCTGTGAATGTCTTCTTGACACCTCACTTGAAGAAGACAAACCTCAGACTAAAGGCTTCATATGGTCCAAAGGCTTCATACAGACAGAGGACTCACCAGAGTCGCACTAACGCAAATGTTTTGCAGGGAAACCATAATCAGGCATATGAAAATGAGAACGGTTCATCAAACCGCCATGTTCATATGAATAAGAACTATTCTGCCTATTCTTATGATTACTATTGTCCCCCTGCTAGACTGTTTGCTAGGGCTCCAAAGCCAAAGTTCTCAGATGCTGCACTTAGAATTATTGCTTCTAAGCCACCCTTGAAGATGTGGGTGGTTAAGAAAGCTTAACTCTCTTTTGCAGGGAAAGGTCTCCAGCAGAAAAACAAAATCTTCTGATGCTATTGCTGGGGACCTTAAAAATCTTGTAGGGCGCAAGATAAAATGCCCGAATGGCATCATTATGTACTTTGCTCCTGAATCGCATGCTACTCTCCCTATTAGTCCTAATCTGGATCTAAGTTTTCATAACCCACTGGTTCGTCAAATGTTTATTCTTCACAATTCTCTTCGTGAAGCCTATCCCCCTAACTGCACTGTAGGGTACGACACCAGCAACTTCAAAGTCTTCAGAATGGATTATTGACAGTGGGTGTACAAATCATATGACTGGCAGAAGAAGCCTTCTTATGGACTCAACCTTACGTCCATCCGACAAGAGCCACATCACATTTGCTGACACTGGTAAAAGTAAGGTATTGGGTCTAGGTAGAGTTGCAATCTCAAAGGATCAACATATGGATAAAGTCATGCTTGTTGAATCCCTTGGCTTCAACTTAATGTCTGTCTCAATGCTTTGCGATTTGAATATAATTGTAATGTTTGGAAAATATCGTTGCCTGGTGCTAATGGAATCTGACAAATCTCTAGTGTTTGAAGGGTATCAGAAAGGTGATTTGTACGTGGTAGATTTCTCAGCAGGACCACAACTTGCAGTATGTCTTCTTGCAAAAGCTTCAGAATGCTGGCTTTGGCATCGAAGACTTGGGCATGCTGGCATGAGGAACCTCCACACCCTTGCGAAGAAAAATCACGTCATAGGCATCGAGGGCGTCAAGTTCAAGAAAGATTATTTATGCGGTGCCTGTGAAGCAGGGAAGATGACAAGGGCAAAACATCCTCCGAAGACAATCATGACTACTACACAACCCTTCGAACTGCTCCACATGGATCTTTTCGGTCCCACTCACTACTCAACTTTTACTACTACTGCTTGCCTCTATGGCTTCGTAATTGTTGATGATTATTCTAGATATACTTGGGTGCACATAATCCTTTTCAAGACTGAAGTGCAGGATGTCTTCAGACGCTTCGCCAATCGAGCTATGAACAATTTTGGCGCCAAGATAAAGCACATTAGAAGTGACAATGGCACTGAATTCAAGAACACTGGCCTTGATACATATCTTGATACCTTGGGCATCACACATGAATTCTCAGCTCCGTACACGCCACAGCAGAATGGCGTCGTCGAACGCAAGAACAGAACACTCATTGAGATGGCCAGAACAATGCTAGATGAATACAAGACTCCAAGAAAATTCTGGACTGAAGCCATTGATACTGCATGCCATACAATCAATCGTGTTTATCTTCACAAGCTTTTGAACAAGACATCTTATGAACTCCTAACTGGCAAGAAGCCAAATGTCAGTTACTTCAGAGTATTTGGTGCAAAATGCTGGATCAAGGACCCACACCACACCTCAAAGTTTGCACCAAAAGCACATGAGGGCTTTATGCTTGGATATGGAAAGGATTCACACTCCTACAGAGTCTTCAATCTCTTCCATTACAAAGTGGTCGAAACAGTGGATGTGCCGTTTGATGAAACAAATGGTTCACAAAGAGAGCAACTGCCAAATGTGCTAGATGAAGTCCCAGCTAGTGAATCAATCAAGCTTATGGGAACTGGAGAGATTATGCCTTCCGAAGCTCATCCTGAAAAAGAACTCATCATCTCAGCACCTGATCAACATGAAGACAATGCTCAGCATGAAGACATTCCTCCAAACAACAACGCAGATCAGCAAGAGCAAAGTCTTCGCCCTATACATCCTCGTGTTGCAAATGAAGTACAGATTGACAGAATACTTGACAGCATCAATGCACCTGGTCCACTCACTCGTTCAAGGGCAACTCAGCTAGCAAACTTCTGTGGGAATTTCGCATTCGTCTCAATATCAGAACCCAAGAAAGTTGAAGAAGCCTTCATGGAACCTGAATGGATTCAAGCTATGCAAGAAGAGCTTCAACAATTTGAGTTGAATAATGTATGGGAACTGGTTAAGCGTCCTGATCCACGGAAGCACAACATAATAGGCACCAAATGGATATACCGCAACAAGCAAGATGAGCATGGTCAAGTTGTCAGAAACAAAGCTCGTCTCGTTGCTCAAGGATATACTCAAGTGGAGGGCATTGACTTCGATGAAACATTTGCTCCTGTGGCTAGGCTTGAAGCCATACGCATACTGCTGGCCTATGCAAATCATCATAACATACTTCTATATCAAATGGATGTGAAAAGTGCCTTTCTCAATGGCAAGATTGAAGAAGAAGTGTATGTTGCACAACCACCTGGCTTTGAAAATCCAAAACATCCTGATATGGTATACAAGCTCAACAAGGCATTGTATGGCCTCAAACAAGCCCCTAGGGCCTGGTATGATACACTCAAGTACTTTCTGAAAAGCAAAGGCTTCATACCTGGTTCCCTGGATCCCACTCTTTTCATGAAGACATATGATGGTGATCTGTTTGTGTGCCAAATATATGTGGATGACATTATCTTTGGTTGCATAAATCAGAAGTATAGTGAAGAGTTTGGATATATGATGCAAGAGCAATATCAGATGTCCATGATGGGGGAGCTGAAGTTCTTTCTTGGTCTTCAAATCCGACAACAGCGCAATGGCATCTTCATATCTCAAGAGAAGTATCTCAAAGATTGTCTGAAGAAGTTCGGTATGCAAGACTGCAAAGGCTTCACAACACCAATGCCAGCCAAAAATCATCTAGGTCCTGACGACAATGGTAAAGAGTTCGATCAAAAGGTATACCGCTCCATGATTGGGTCTTTGCTTTATTTATGTGCATCTAGGCCAGATATCATGCTTAGTGTTTGCATGTGTGCTCGATTTCAAGCGGCACCAAAGGAGTCGCATCACTTAGCTGTGAAGCGAATTCTTCGATATTTGGCTCACACCCCAACTCTAGGATTATGGTATCCAAAGGGCTCAGAGTTTGATTTGGTTGGATTTTCGGATGCTGATTATGCTGGTGACAAAGTTGATCGCAAGTCTACATCAGGCACATGTCACTTTCTGGGACGATCACTTGTATGTTGGTCTTCAAAGAAGCAGAACTGTGTATCTCTCTCCACTGCTGAATCTGAATACATTGCTGCTGGATCTTGCTGCGCTCAGCTTCTGTGGATGAAGCAAACACTCAAGGATTATGGCATTCATTTGAAGCAAGTGCCACTTTACTGCGACAACGAAAGCGCCATCAAGATTGCCAACAACCCAGTTCAGCACTCGAAGACAAAGCACATTGAAATTCGTCATCACTTTCTCAAAGATCATGTTGTGAAGGAAGACATTGATATCATACATGTCAACACTGAAGAGCAATTGGCAGATATCTTCATCAAGCCCTTGGATGAGAAGAGGTTTTGCAAGTTACGGTGTGAGCTAAATATCTTGAAATCCTCAAATGTCCTGTGATTAGGCACACATCTTAACACTTATGCATATTGATGATTTAGATGTGCAACACACGAAGTAACGTATATCTTCAATCGATGAAGACATACATTCTAAGTGTGAATAGATTAATGTAGAATTTGACTTCGGAGCGCCACGATAATTGTGCGCCGTGTCTGGTCTAATACTTCCCATACGGTGGGTAACGCCACCACCAAACGTTCTATTTTGAAGTGTTTCACTCATGGTGTTACCTCGCAATGTCTTCACATTTGGTTTGGCTGCAATCTCAATATGTCTTCATGATTATCTTCACTGCGTTGATTATATATATATATATATATATATATATGTATTGGTGTTCTGTCCTCTACAGCATTCACTTATAGCTATGTCTTCTTATTTGAATCTTTTGAACTAAGTGAATGTGATCGGACCCTAACCTCTCCGTGCTTTCTATCTCAAACTCTATCTCTCCAAGTCATATGCATTCTGTTGAAACTGTCGAATGTCTTCACTGTGTCCTTGTCAGCTGAAGACATAGAGACAACCATAAAAGTCCGTTTTTAATGCTCATTCCTCCACATAAGATCCGGAGAAGCAGGAACGACCGCCCGACAATTTAGGCGTGCGTGGGACGTGGAACAAACCCCAAACTTCCTCTGACTGGCCACGCGTGCCTCAAATGCGAACCGCCAGGGGCACCTGCGTAATAGCACAGTGCCGCCTCCGAGTCTATAAATTCACACTTACCGCAGTCATTATCTCCTTCTTCCACCCTCGCACGAACCCTAGCGCCACCGCTAGCTCTCGACGACGCCGGCGACGAAGCGCTTCACTGCCGCAACCTCTCCGACGCCGTTTTCACGCAGACAGCAGACATCGCTCTCTCCGCCGTCGCCGTAGGTGTTTTTCCGTCGCCAAGTTAGGGCACGGAGGACTGAACTGCTCGGCATCAACTTCCTTCCGTCTAGCAGTTCCAGTGTGGTAAATAAAACTTCTTTTTACAGCCTCTCTTGATCCCATAGTTCAGTCACTTTCTGCCATAAGAAGTTTCTGCTCTCACAAGTTACATCTCTCTCAGTCTGCATCTCATAACATGCCTAGTATATTCACTTGTACTTCATAAAGTAGTTAGATTCCTCACTTGTACTGATCTATGGGTTCGTACAAATCTGGAACCAACTTCTTATCTATAAGTGAATGTCTTCGCACAATGAGGTCAATGTCTTCTAAACCGATTTATCTTCAAAATCTTCTGAGAATGCATATGACCTCTTCCCCTTCCCTCGCACCTTAATGCTGTCACAGGTACATGTCCGTGGGAGAATCCTTTGGTTCTCATAGTCTGCATTCATTTGCAGAGTACTTGCAGCATCACATCAACTCTCCTGAAGCCAGTTCTTGTTGGTCAAGCAAAAGGAAGCCTTTGAAGACTTTGAACATCTTGAAGCCTTCCAAGTTAAGATTCATGGCTTCAGAAATAGCAGCAAGGAAGGGAGGCAGACAGAGACGTGGTGGAACGTCCAAAGATCTGCCTGATGAATTGGCAGAGATGTACAAAACTGATCCTGAAGAAAGCTATGGTCAGCGCAAGATACGAATCCAATGGATTCGAAGATATTGGGCAGAGCAATGGTTTCAATACCGCTTCGTCACTCAGGAGTATGCCGAAAAGTGCGTCATCAAGAGACCGTGGGGAGACGTATTATACAAAAATCTCGTACCCAGGTCCAAAAACGAAGCCATTGCTCAAGGCTTCTATCCATGCATGGTGAGAGGACCACAGCCAGCTGAAGCACATCCCTCATCACTTCTCTGGTGTCGCGATGACAATCTGTTCAAGCGCAACTTCCAATTTGCTCAGAACTCAGCAAAGCAAAACAAGAAGAAGCTGGGATTAGACTTCAACCCTGGTCCCTCTGAACCAAGGGCAGATGACACACGCGACGCCGATCCCAATATCATCGGGCCGTATGCCAATCTTGCAGGCCTCATCACCCGCATCCTAGTCCAAGGGACTGCCGTGAATGACCCTCCAGCAGATACTGAGTCTGATGACGCCCCTGCTGCGCCGAAGCCAAAGCAGAAGAAGCCAAAAGCTTCAAAGCCAGCCGCTTCTCCCAAAATCTCAAGAGCGAAGCCATTGGCAACTGCACCTCCTGAAGCCAGTGTGCAGTCTGAAGACTTATCACGAGTCTCCAAGCCCCAAGAAGCCAAGAAGCCTCAGCCACACACAGGCAAAGAGCTCATAGCTGCTGCCATTCTGCGCTGCGAAACCATTGATCTATCAAGCGATGAAGATCTTGGAGATGACGCTCTTGAGCAGCTCATCAAGAGCAAGGAGGAGGCTGAAATCTTCAACAATCTGCCTCTATTTGATGTCGCCATCATCCACGACTTCATCGATGAATGGTTTGCCTCACCGGACATCAGCTTCGACGATCTGCAGCTGCCCATAGGCCTCAGCGTTGCCTTTCAAGGTGCAATTGCTTCAGAACTTGCAATAGCCCAGCGCATTGTTGAACTGAAGCAGAAAATTGATTTTGAAAAGGATCAGTTCAAGAAGCACGTGGCCAAGCTCAGCGTGCAAGAAGTGAAAAACTTCAAGATCATGATGCACGAGCTGAAAGAAAACTTTCTGAAGACGCGTGCCGAAGCTCAAGGCTCGCGAGAGCGCATGAAGACTCTGGCTGATCGCTGCGTGCAGGCCTACAATGAGGCCGAGAAGCGCAAGGCACTTGGGCGTCCAGGCATCGACCCCAAGATGGCCGCGAAGAAGAAAAAGAAGCCTGCTGTGCCTGAACCAGAGGCGCCAAGGTCAGAAACTGCTCCGATTGTCTTCCCCACTGCAACGACTGGCTCGAAGCCAAAGAGTCGATCAACCGCCTCAGAGCTCAAGAAGACACGGACTGCAGAGGCTGAAGCTAGGAAGAGGAAACACTCTGAAGCCTCTCCTGCTGACCCCACCATTAAGAAGCGCAAGACCAAGAAATCTCGGGCTGCTACCACAGAGCCCTTGATAGTTGAACCCCTCTCCGTCCGCTATCCTGACGCAGATCGTCAGTTAACAGTGCATGAGCCTGCTTTCATAGAGGCTCCGCACGCTGAAGACATTCCAGCAGCCGACCCCGACGCTGCTGAAGACATTGGTCTCCAAGACAATGTCCAAGGTGATGCAGCCCTTCCTCAGCTTGAGACAAGCGAACTGATCAGCATTGGTCGTCCATTGACGCCAATCACACAAGATGCATCGTGGGCAGATCGCCCACAGGAGGAAGATAATGAGCCCCAGCCCACTGCAACTCCACCGGCGTCGCCTACATTCCGTAGGCTTCGCAAAGGGCCAAGGGCTCAGGCTGCTGACGACATTCCAGCTGCATCAACCGAAGAGCATGCAGAAATACCACAAGCTCCAACTCCCCTGCACCAACAAGAAGCAGTTTTCCATGAGAACGTGCCTGAGTTCGTCCCTCCCACTACACGTGTGGAGGCTACAAATGTTGAGGCTGCCACAAACAACGCCGAAGCAAATGTGGAGCCCTCCCCAACAACAGCTTCAAAAGAAATTGAAGCCACTGCTCCTGAACCTTCTGTGCCTGAGTCTGCTGCCGGTCCCCAATTCAACTATCATGTTGTGCACAGGCCCCAGGTCCAGAAACCGATCCCACGACTGCCAAGGTTCCCAGGTTCTGCATCAGCTCCTGGCTCCTTCAACATCAACAGCTTCAGGGCAGACAACACTTTTTTCAACAGCTCCAAGAACCCTTATTCAAGGGAACGAATTGTATCAGATAGGTTCTGGAGCTATCAACAGCACAGCTATTATTCATGCATCCTATACAACCAAGGCCGCATCTTTCCTCACAAGCGCCTTGAGGTTGAAACTGTTGCTGGCCTGCCTAGCCTGGAAAACGCACTGGATTGCTTCAAGCAAGTGGGTCTGCTGCCGTTTATCACCGATGAAGAGCACTGGAATGAAGAGCTTCTGCTCCAGTTCTATGCCACCCTGCATATCAAAGGCTACAACAGAGATCCGAAGACTTGGGTCCTGGAGTGGATGACCGGCAATGTCCATCATGAAGCCAATGCTTTCGATATCATTGAGCTTACCGGCCTTCCCACTCCTGGCGAATTCTTCGAAGAAGGCTGCCAACCCCATGCTGAAGCAATTGAGAGCATATTTCAGCGTCCTGAGCCAAATATGAGTCAGATGCTCTCAATGATGAAGCCATTGCCTCATGATGCACCCTATCCAACTGAGTTCTTCGTTGAAGACTTAGAGTACCTGCCCAGAACCATATATCACATCGCCAGGCGGACTCTATGGCCCATTAAGGGGCACTCTCCATATGCCAAGGTTGAAGGTGCAATGAAGACTCTCATCTTCTGTATTCTGCATGGCAAATGCTTCAACGCACAGGATCTCTTTATACGCCAACTTGCAGCATCCGGCTCAGATCTCTTTGGTTTGAAGTTTTATGCTCCTTGGGTTATGAGGCTGATCAAGATTCACTCTGCAACTTCATATCAGCCCTCAGCCCGCAACCATCGGATCTTTTTGCCAGATGTGGACACCTCTGTTGAAGCAATATACCCTGAGCCTGCCAAGCAACCAATAAGTCTTCAGAATGCCGAACACCAGAGCTTCACGCAGAATGTTGAAGGTGTTGAAGCCATGTCCAGGGTCTATCCTATGGCTGGCACTACACGTGCACCAGCATCAACTGAAGCCACAGATAGCACAAACGCTCCAAGACCCAAGAAGCGTGCTCGTGCCCTCACTGACCGAGAGCTTCTTGTGGCCCTTCACCAAAAGCAAGATAGGCATCACGACTGGCTGAAACGTCAGATGAAGAGCCTCTTGGTGGGTGTCAATCATCTTCGAAACCTGGCCACCAAGAATGCCTTCGTTACACATGAGACTTGCCGTCGTACGTGGAAAGGGCTCTCAATGATCTGCACTGAAGCTGAACTTGAAGAGGATGACTTCATAGAGCGCTTCAAATTTGACACCACACCTCTTAGGAGGGCTGTGATGCGCAACACACCGTCACTTGAAGACTCTAAGTATTCCTCATCTGCTGCCACCGTCACCGCGAGGATCATTGATGAAGATGATGATGCTACTTCACCACCACCACTAGCTTCAGCACCTCAAAGCTCTGCACCGCCAAACAACTCCACCGACCCTGTTGCGCCTGGGAACGCGTAGAAAACTCTATGTCTTCAAACCTTTTTGGTCATTCCTGACAAAAGGGGGAGAAGCATATGATGTTTATAGTCTTCAAGCGGGTCAATATGGGCGGGTGCCTTGTTTTGTTATACTTGCTTCGTGTTTGCAACTCTTGTTTTGCTTCATTTGGTTCTTTTGAGTTGTAAACATGAAAACTCGATGGTCGTCTGCTACTTGTTTTACCACTCATTTTGCGAAGATAAATTCCGCATGTGCGACGATAAATTCCGCACTCATCTCATTCTGCAGACGTCCATTTCCCATTATGCATGTTATTATCTTCATATACTTTCACATGCATAGTAGATTGTCATCATAAGCTGAAGCTGATCTCCACAAGTACAACCTGCCATGTGCATTTGCATTCCAAAAGAAAATTAACTTATATGCACATCTTCAGGGGGAGCACGTGCAACTTATGATGACAATTCCTTTACAGACTTCACACTTTATATTCCCCGTTGAAAACTTCAACTAGTTTGTCATCAATCACCAAAAAGGGAGAGATTGTAAGTGCATCTAGTGCCACCCCTAATTGGTTTTGGAGTATTGACGGCAAACCTAGTTGAGGGACTAATGTGTTTGTGAGAATTGCAGGAAAACACAGGTAGAAGTCCCTCATTGATTCGGTTTTACTACCAGAGATGACCCCTAAAAATGTATGAAGACATTGAAGACAAAGGTGGTATATGAAGATATTCACATTGAAGACTATGACAACAGAAGACACGTTATGAAGCCTATAGAACTCGAAGACTTAGATCCTTCGTAGTTCTTTTTATTCTTGTTGAGTCATAGGAACCACCGTACTGTTAAGTGGGGTCCAGGAGAACCAGTCAGAATGACTGAAGTGATGCCTAAATCAAAAACCTATGTCTTCGAGTGAAGACAATGAGAGCAAATCTTGTCCAGAGCCGGACAAGTCAGCTTTGCTTGTAGCCCAAGTAAAGTTGCCATGAGAGTTCGAAATCTGACCGTTGAGACACGTGTCAGTTCCTTAGTGACCCAGGGTCATTTCGGACAAATCAGGTCGGGTTGCCAAGTGGCTATAAATAGCCCACCCCCACAACCATAAACGGTTGGCTACTCAGATTTCAGTGCACGGCTTTTGTCGTTTGAGAGCAACACACCTCGAAGCCTTTGAGAGAAAATTCCTAGCGAGGAGAAAAGCCCTAACCACCCAGTGCCAGAGTAAATTGGGCATCACTTAAGTCTTCGTGTCTGAGTGATCTGAAGACTTATTACACTTGAGGACTGTGCATCCTCCAGACGGTTAGGCGTCGTGTTCAGAGCATCCAAGAGACATTGTGGATTGCCAGTGAACGAAGTCTGTGAAGATTTGGGAGTCTACCTTGAAGACTTACCGGAGTGATTGGGCGAGGACTAAGTGACCTTAGCTCAAGGAGATTACGGTGAGGACTTGGTGTCCTGAGCTGCGTGTTCAGGACTGGGTGTCCGGGACTGTGTGTCCTTTGGTTTAAATACCTAGCCGCTCCAACCAGACGTACAGTTGTCACAGCAACTGAAACTGGTCCAACAAATCATTGTCTTTAACGTGTCACTGGTTTCATCTTCATTTCCTTCTCTTGCTGTTACTCATTGTGAAGTCATTGCGTGCTTGCTTTATCATTTGTCTTAACAACGTGAATGCATGATCTGTTTGGCTTCATAACTTCTTCCTACTTGATCCTTATTACACTGAAGCTGTTTGTCACTGTGCTTTCACTCTATTGAATACATGACCATGGCTGGCCTAGTGTAATCTAACTTCCGCTGCATAGTAATAGGCATAATCTTCGCTGTTTGTCTTCATAACTCCCAAGTTTTGAAGACTTTCATAAAAATCGCCTATTCACCCCCCTCTAGTCGATATAACGCACTTTCAAATTTGAATAAACACATTGAGCTTTTTTTGATATACACTGAACAATTTGAAAATACACATTAAACATTTTTTTGATATACACTGAACAATTTGAATATACACATTGAACATTTTTGTGATATAGACTAAACAATTTAAATATACACATTGAACATTTTATAATATGCGTTCAATTTTTTAAACTACACAATGAACATTTTCTTAAGGTACTTTTAACAAATATATTATGAACAGTTTTGCAATACATGATGAACTCTTATATAATACACTAAAATAGAAGAAAAGTAAAAATAAACAGGGAAACACAAATTGTTCGTCATATTAAAGTATTAATGCAAAACGTACATGATAAAACATGTCCTTAAAGTATTAACGAACGAAAAAGAAAAGGAAAAAAGAAAGAGAAATAGAAAGATAAAGATAAAGATAAAACCAGGAAAAAACAGAAGGAACATGAAAGAACCAAAAAGGTAAAACAAAACAAAAAGGCAACGGCAGAAACCACAACATTTGAAAACGAAGCATCATATTAAAGTATTAATGCAAAACGTACATGATAAAACATGTCCTTAAAGTATTAATGAACGAAAAAGAAAAGGAAAAAATAAAGAGAAATAGAAAGATAAAGATAAAACCAGGAAAAAACAGAAGGAACATGAAAGAACCAGAAAGGTAAAACAAAACAAAAAGGCGACAGCAGAAACCACAACATTTGAAAACGAAGCGCACAAGTTGGGATCGAACTGCCGACCTCATTCTGGATCCAAGCGAGCCAACCAGCCAAGCTACCTACCTACAATGGTAAAATTGCAGTGCCTATATTAAAGTATAAAAGGCAGCGGCAAAACATGTTATTTTTTAAAATAAATATTTTCATAATATGCGTTGAACAAAATTTAAATAACAGAGAACTTTTTAAAAAAACACTGGAAATTTTAAAATACACAACTGAACATTTTTTTATATATGATGAACAAATTTTAAATACACAATGAACTTTTTTTAATATATGCTGAACATTTTCATAATATACTATGACCATTTTCATAATACACAATGAACAATTTTAGAATGCAAGGTGCACTTCTTTCATAATATACGATGAACATTTTCTTGATATGATGAAGATTTTTGTAATATGCAGTGAACTTTTTATATAATGCACAATAAAGAGAAAATAAAAAGGAAACATAAAAGAAAATTTGAACCAAAAAAAGAAAAAGAAAAACAGGAAGAAAACAACTGAAAACCGGGCAAAACAGTGAAAACACAGGAAGAAAAAATCGTAGAAGGAAAACGAAAAAAAACGCAAGGAATAGAGAAGGAAGCGGCAGCGGACGCACCGAACGTTAAACGCTAATCCCGTCCATGGGCCGGCCCAACCGATGGCTCCCTCAGCGAAAGCACAACATTCTGACGCTAACAAGCGTCAAATAGGATTTGCCAAGGTTCTTCTCCACAGGCGCGGGCTGGCGGCATAAATGTAGTAGAGCCTTAAACGCAGCCGCGAGAGCCTCATGACACGTACGCAGCACATAGGGGTGGCCCACGGCCCACACTTTGCAGACGAGGCGTCTGTCCCTTGTCCGGCGCTTTGGTGGTCCAGCTCAGGCTGAAATCTTTATATTTATATATATACCTACTATATACTAATAAAGCACGCGATGGTTCTGTCAGTTCACCATCAATGTTTTTGTTTTTTGGTATTCTACTCGCATTCACGTCCCTAAGTGAAAAACGGTTCGCCATTGTTGGAAAACAAGGCCACATGCCTCCTCTCGTACTCCATGCCTTTGGCGCTTGGCCTCTCTTTGCACCGGCGACGGCGGGGCCGCCGTCCACCTCTCCTTGCCTCGTGTCGGTGGTGGCGGGTGGCAGATCAACCTCCACCGTCCCTCCCCCCTTGCCCCCGCCCTCCGCGCCCACCATCTAGCACCACCAATCCCGCTGCTCCCTTCCCCATCCCGATCTAGATTCCTAACCCGCCCCTCCCTCCCCTCTCTAAGCACAACGAGCGCGGAGGGGGGCGGTACCACGGGCAAGATGCGAAAGAGCTGCCAGGCGGCAGCCGCGGCGGAGCACGAGTGCGCCGGCGGCTCCGGAGCACGAGCGAGCACGGAGGGGGCTGGGACTAGAGGCAGGATGCAAGCTGGAGCATCGTGCGGCGGTCGGCGCCCTCATCGTCGCCTCCCCTCTTCCGTGGCCTGCCTACATGAGCCCATGCTGGGGGAGGATGCCGACGATGAAGCGGAGTCTAGCTAACGGGATCCGACATGGTAGTCTTATCCAAGGAGCGGTGGTCGACGCGGACCAGCAGGGGCCCTCGGTCGCTGATACGTCTCCATATTGGGATGAGATACATACAAGAATAGTCTATACAAAAAAGGCGTTAAGTGATATACAATGGTAGGTTGATGCTTAAAGACAAGGAAAGATCGATGATCAGCTTTGGAAATAGAAGGCACAAGGAAGAAAAACTTTCAGCGCCTGAAAGGCTTGTGGTGGTTTGTACATGATCAGGTCACGCGGGCAATGCCTTGGGGTACACTAGCATGCAGTGGTGGAGCCACAGTCGAAAAGAACTGTGCAACTGGCCACCCAGCCCAGTAAAAAATCACTAGGATTTGAGTGCAAAATTCAGTTTGGACCTAGTGAAACAAATAAACAAGTAAACCATATCGTGAACTACACCTGAGCGCTGTTGTCGGTAACGGATAGCAGCCTAGGCGCTTGCCGTCGGGTCCCTGAGTCATTGAAAAAATGGATTGGCGGAGGACTGGATGATCGATCGGCCATCCCAGGCGTGCAGCCATGGATGAACTGTCGTACGAAACAAAAAGAACAAACTGCGGCACTGGTCGAGTCATCCTCCAAGGCTGGAGGGAGGTTCTTCTCCATACTCACGGCTAGCGGCACAGATGTAGTAGAGCCTTAAGAGCATCTCTAGCAGATCCGGCAACTGACCTGCCCATAAAACTTGTTTCAGGGCTCTCGCAAAAAAGGAAAATTAAGGGACCGCAATTCCTTCGGCAGAATACTTCTCGTAAACCCATCCTGCAAATGTTTTGCGGGACGCGTTTGCGGGATCTATTCCACGCGAGAGGGCTCGTGATCCCGTAAATACAATTATAGGCAAATATTATCAAGTTCCAAGTGCATAAAACTAGTTCATCATCATATATATACATCACTAGTTGATCATCATACTAGTTCATCACATTCAATATCATGCGCAACATATGAGGTATCAAGTTTAGGCTCATGAACGTGTGATAAGCAAGACAAAAGATGTTCAAATGACATAGAGCAATTAAGCAACATCGCCATCATCCACATTCGCCGGAGAGCTTGCACTACCATCTTCACGAATGTGAACAGGAGAGCTCACACCACCATCTTCACGGACTTGAACCGGAGAGCCGCACCACCATCTTCCCGAATGTGAACCGGAGAGGTCGCACCACCATCTTCACGGACTTGAACCGGAGAGCTCACACCGCCATCCTCATGGACTTGAACCGGAGAGCTCACACAACCATCCTCACAAACTTGCACCAGAGAGTGAGCACTACCGCCACCACCATTCACTTGGTTTTCCGGAGCACCATGGCCCATGCCGAAGTCACCATCACCACCACCACCGCCCATGCTGAAGCGACCACCACCATCGATGCCGAAGCCACCACCAACATTGCCGAAATAAAAGCCCCCGCCAAACCCAACGCCACCAGCCATAAGATTTTGAAGCTCCATCTTCCTCCGTAGCATGATCTCCATTATTTTCATCTCGCAAAAATATCTTGCCATTGCATCCATGCACTCCGGATTCATCATCATGAGCCGGTCCTCCTCGGCAGTCCTCTCGTCCTTCTGGGTGTGGATGCCCTCGTCGGCTGGAGGCGGAGGAGGAGCCTAGAGCCTTGTGGCGATCACCTTCTTCCTCCTGCCCACGGCATTGGCGAGTGGAATCGGAGTGAGGCTGAAGGAGGGTTGTGTCGTGCCGCCTTCGATGATGTGGTTCCCCTGCCTCTTCCTTTTGATGGCGACGGTGGGAGGAATTGGGCGGCAGAGGGAGGAGTTGGCGCCATTGTCGGCGCAGTTGCGGTGGAGGCATGGTCGGCTCATGTTATGGGGCATCGGGTACTCCATCCCGTTGATTTCCGGCACCTCGAGGCCGGCCGGCGAGGTCAGAGGCGGCGACGGTGGCGCGGGATCCCATGCAGAAAATTTCTGGACGATCGGATCTATTTAAGATGAGGATAACCACCGGTTTGCGGGATCACCTTTTTTCTGTTTTGAAACTTCAAAAGGATTGTGAGAAAGTGCACATGAACTGGAATAAACCGGCGATCTCAATGTTGAGAACTAACTCTAGCAACCACTACACCAACCTGCCGCTGGTGCATGAAATGTCCCCTATATTTTGTACGGTTTTTCCCTTTTATTTCGTAATTCCTGTTTCTTTTTTTCTTAAATGCCTGAACTCTTTTCAATTGGACTTTTTTTTAATGCCTGTTTTTTCCTGTTTCTTTTCCTGTATATCTAGTGCACTTTAAAAAAATCAATGTTTTTTTTTGAAATTGATGATTTTTTAATTCGATGGAGTTTTCTTTCAAATTTTATGTACTTTTTTCAGATTTGACGAACTTTTTTCAAAATTGATGAACTTTTTAAAATTCAATGAACTATTCTCAAATTAGATGAACTTTTTTTAAAAATTCAAGTGAACTTTTTCTGTTTTTGTGATTTTTTTAATTGATGAGCTTTTTCAAAATTTTAATGAACTTTTTTTAATTTTTTGAGAACTATTTTTCAAAATTGATGAAGTTTTTTCCAAAATTGTTGAACTTATTTTGAATAGAGCAATGCCACGCTAGTGGTTAGCCGAACGAGAGGGCACCATCTGAACCCATGTGCATATGCACCCATTTTTCATAAAATGCATTTTAAGCACGTTTTAAAATGTCAAAAAAATCAAAAGAAAATATCACGCATACAAGTTCGCAAATGTGTGTGCGTGGCACAAAGTTTTATGAAAAAATGTCTTTTTGTTTTGCCTCTGCAAAAAAGACAAATTTCAGTGCTTCTAAATAGTGTTTCACGACATAATGTTTTGTCTTTTTTGCACAGGCCATAAAAAAAGTTATTTTTCCGTGAAATTTTATGCATGCATATAAAACAAGGAGACGTACCCATGCAAAAAAAATTCAGATTTTTTTAAAATTTAGAAATGTGTTTTTCAAAATGGGTTCATATGTATCCGGGTTCATCCATGTACTTCTCTTAGCCGAACACCTTTAGGTAGTGTAGGGCATGAGTTCGATTGTCACGGGAGCACTTTTTTGTAGTTTTTTCATGCTTTTATAATTGTTCTGTGTGGTGTGCTTTCGTGGGCCGGCCCACTTGGCGTTGTAGCAAGCGCCGGTTTTGTTCCGTGGCGCTTAAAGCGCCCTATAGGAGCTCCCGTCCTGCTCGGGCATGATTAAGAGAAATCACTTATTAAGAAGCACCCTTTGCAAAGGCCACTTTCATCTACTTAGATTGTAATAAGTGGCGCACTGCATATGCAACACTTGCCGCAATATGATAGTTTTCCCTTTTTCCGTAGATCCGTTTATTCAAAACGTTTTATCTCTTAAACCGTGCATCCAAATCTCGAACTGTTTTCACCATTTCCGTCGAGAACTTTAAAACTAGATCCCATATTGAAAGGTTTTGATGAACATTTTTCACAAAAAAACGGACGAAAAAACAAATTGGGAGCACATTACTTTTTTTTCCTTTTTGAAAGGGGCACGACTGTGCCTCTTGCGGAATGGAAAGAAAATAAAACACGTTTTTTTTCATATCTGAGAGGACCATGTCTTCGCGGATGAAAAAAACGCGTTTTTTCCCGTTTCCGTCGTGCCTCTCGCGGAAGTAAATTCGTGCCTCTTATGAAAGGAAAAAAGAAAAAAAATGTGTCTTTTTGGTTTCCGAGAGGCACGTCCATGCCTTTTGCAGAAGTAAATCCCTGCCTCTCGCAGAAGTAAAAAGGAAAAAAAATAAAAATATAACTTTTTTTCGTTTCCGAGAGGCACGGCGTCCCTCTCGAAAAAGCAAATCCGTGGCTCTCGCGGAAGTAATTTTTTTTCCATTTTCAAGAGGCGCAAAATAAATGTGTTTTTTCACGCACAACAAAATTCCAAAAGCTAAGAAAGAGACGTAGAAAACCGAAAGACAAAAAACCCAAAAAAGACCATCTACAAAGCCCAAAATCCGTGCGAAAGAAAAACAGAAATCATAGGGAGCGCCCAAAGCGCGAAATGTGACGGTGGCTGAGATCACGCCAACCACCAGGGTGACCCTTGCGGGGCTCCCAAACGAGCACTTGTTCGTTAGTTGCTCCGATGATTAAGGCCCTTTGACCTATGGGTTGTATTGAATTGGTAGGAAATTCGGGGCCCTGAAAATTGGGCCCTGTTCCAGCCCACCAGCCGCAGTTCACGGCCACCTCCGTGAATGCATAAAGGCAACAATATTTTATAGTTTTTTCTGGTTAATTAGTTTGTCTGAAAAGAAGTCACCCTCTTTGTGCGAGATCAATAGTAGTTTATTTCGATAGGGTAAGGGCTACAATCCTTCGGCAACAGTTCGTTGATACATGAGGTCTTTTGTTGAGCCGCACAACCATGGCTAGCTCAGAGCAACTCAACTTTGCCAGGTAATCTACAACACTATTTTCCGACCTATCTAATTGGCTCAGTGCATTTTTTTACAGCTAATTGGCTCAGTGCATAGCTCAAATGAAGTGGTAGGAAATTCGGGGCCCTGAAAATTGGGCCCTGTACAATCCCACCAGCCGCCATGAAGTGGTAGGAAATTCGGGGCTCTGAAAATTGGGCCCTGTCAATCAAAAGAAATTTTGAAAAATCAGAACAAAAAAATCTAGATAATTATAGATTGTCATCTATATAAGTAAGAATAAATTTATGCAATCAAAACACCTTTTCCGCAAGGGTAACCATGACAACTGCACATGCTTTAAGAAATGCTCCCAATTAGCCTCAATATTTCGCCTTCGTTCTAAAGATTTGTACATTTCTGATGGACCCGATACCTTGAGGGGCTAAAATGATAATGACACCCATGGAAAATGGCTTGATTCATAGTTGTTCTTACATATATTTTAGATAACAGGAGAGCAAATCCCTTGCATTTGCACCAAACGGAACACACAACGAGTTATTACAAATATTTTCTCAAAGAACAGTTATTACAAATCTCCGCGAGTTTGAAAACCAAAGTAAAAGAAACAAGCTACTAGCACAATAAAATGTTCAGGTATTCCAAAGCCTAATTAATTGTTCTAGCATAAATTGCGAATATCTTCGAAAAACTGGAATCATCTGTTCCTTGGTGGTAAAAAATGTCGTTCAAACAATCTTGAGCAGGAGTACAATATATCCAAAGTCGTTTTGTTGTTGGAACAATCATACATCCGAAAGCTATCAATGGCTTGTATTCGGTAGCAACAGCAACAGTGTATGGCTGTTGAGGGATTTCCTCTGGGGGAAGAATAGATAGGACAGCATCCGCCATCCCCGGATTTCCTATGAGGAATTGCCCACTTGCACTCCTTTGCACATGATCAACATTTCTCTACCTCTGAAGTACGCCATCAAGATGAGTTATATGATCTTTTCGATTTGCATCAGTCCGAAGAGGCTTATTATCAATTTCAGATCATGGAGCCACAACTTCTTGCACTAAGAGCCTGTTTGGGACTGCTCTGCTTCTTAAAATTCAGCTCCGCTTCAGAAAATACAAGCCAAACGGGGTAGCTTCACGATATGCCGCTCCACAAAAAAATTAGAATCTGGGGTATAACTCCCAGTTTTTTATGAAGCTCTTCAGGAGGTGCTCCAAAAAACTCTAAAAGCTGGAGTTAGGTGGAGATTACCCACCACTGCCACCAGTAAGTGGATACCCCTTCGTTTTCCCCCTCAACCAATCAAATAGATCCTTTCCATCAAATTTCTCATTCTTGAAGCTGGAGCTAGATGGCAGCCAAATATTCTTTTTGGTAGTACTACAACTTCTAGATGGAATTGCTCCAGAGTGAATTTAGTGGAGCGAAACCGATTTTTATGAAGTAAAGTAGTTCCAAACAGGCCCTAAATCTTGATGGAAACCAGGATACTTGTCAATTTCCACCATGGGAACCAACTTATAAGGTTTCCATGGCATACAGAACTTTGATGACTATGACACGTCCCATGCCAACCATTCAATCGCTTTAGAGTGCCTGTTGCCAGGTTCGACACTAGATATTATTTTGGTTGTTGCTACACAATAGACTGCAGAGAAATGTTACATGGAAAAAACCTTTTCATTGCCGACTAAACTTGTGACATGCGTGGATTACACTTTGGAAACTACAGACCACCTTTTCATTCACTGTGAGGTTGCTCAGGCTTGTTGGAACTATTAATCGCCATCTTGAGCCCCAATTCATGGTAGAATTCACGGACAACTTAATCAGCTGACACATCAAGTAAAGGTTCACTGGTGTTTGGAATTAATAGTCTTGATCTCCTGGATAATTGGAACACATGTAATGATCATATATTTGAAGGTTTATAACTTATATTTTTTCCGTAGGAAGCTCGAGGAGGGGCTTCAATGGATCATTCTTCACGCCAAGAAAAAGAAATGCATGATTTTAATTATTTGTTAAATCTTTCAGATAGCGGCTCACTTATCAAGTTTCTTTATCTTGTTTGCTTAGTTTATTGTTCTTCTAGGCCATATATTCTTGCTAACCCAGTTATTTCTTTCTATAGAACTTCTGAAAATTTACAAAAGTACGTTGTAGGAATAAATTCCTACATGTTTGTCAAAAAGATTACATTTGTTTCCTGCAATACCTGATGTTTAAAGCATGTCACGTTTACTATTGAAGAATGTTATAGCTTATGATTGAAGATGATCCGACAATATGAATACCAAGATGGAAAATCATACTTATGCTCTACTAGCTCAGACTAATTTGGTAAAAAAAACTTAAAAAAACGCACCCACACTGAGCCTCTACTTGAGGCGACACGGAGTATCCCAACCCAGTGGGCCACCAACCCTCTTCGGCGTTCCTCCACCATGCTGGCTCAGCAGCGGCGCTGTCGTGCAGCGGCGAGACTCCCTCCCTGGCTCCTTGTGTCGTTGTGGCTTTCACATTGGCATGGTACTGTTAGAATATACGTATTGTAATCTCAACCTCCTTCCCTCTCTCGTATCCTACTCAAACTCCTCATGTGTAATCTTGTATGCCAAGCCAAGGGCTTCGGCCAACATCAATATAAACGTGGGCTCGGCTCCCTCGATGGTGCAGGGAACGCATATTATCTTTCATGGTAATCAGAGCCACCTCTTCTCATACATCTAGCCACAAACCAAAAACCCTAGAAACCACATATCATCATCACCATGGCTTCCTCCGCCGGTGTCTCCCTCAACCTTGGATCCCCGCCGTCTGAGAAACTCGCAAGAGGCAATTTTATCCTCTGGAAGACGCGGGTCCTCCCTGCCCTGCGAGGCGCGCAGGTGACGGGGCTCTTGGACAACACCGACGCAGCTCCGCCCAGGATGGTGGAGGTCACGAAGGCAGACAAGACCACGGCCCTAGAGCCGAACCCCCTATACGGACCCTGGATCGCCAAAGACCAACAGGTTCTATCATACCTTCTCAATTCCATGTCTCCAGAGATTCTTGCACAAGTTGTTGGGAAAGATTCCACCTTTGAGCTCTGGACGACAGTGACAAATCTCTTCGCCTCACAATCTCAGTCTCGGATTACTAATCTGAGAATAGCCATCACCAATACAAAGAAGGGTTCCATGTCAAGCTCGGCATATATGGCGAAGATGAAAAGTCTTGGGGATGAACTAGCTGCTGCCGGTCGTCCCGTATCTGATCCGGAGATGGTGGACTATATCCTGGCCGGACTGGATCGCGACTACGACTCCGTGGCGGCGGCGATCGGCGCTGTGAAAAACACCATCACAGCCGATGACCTATTTGCTCAAATCTCTGCCTTTGATCAAAGGATGGAGATGCTAAGCGACTCATCTTCAGGCGGGTTCCACTCATCCGCCAATGCGGTCTACAGAGGCCGTGGCCAGTCCCGTGGCAGATCTCGCGGGCGCGGAGGAAGGGCGCGCGGCCGCGGTGATCGTGGTGATCGCGGTGACCGTCAGTCCCCTTCCTCCAATAGAGGCGGCGGACTCAGAGGCCGCCCTCGGCAGCAACAGCAACAGCAGGCTCGTAAGCAACAGCACGATTATCCAGAGTGTCAGATATGCTTCAGACACCATCCAGGAGGTGCACGGGTTTGCTGGTGGCGTTATGAAGAAAACGACCAAGAGGAAAAGGAGGCACATGCAGTCTCCTACGGCATGGACACCAACTGGTACGCCGACAGTGCAGCAACAAACCACATCACTGGTGAACTTGACAAGTTGACGATGCGGGAGAAGTACAATGGAGGCGACCAAATTCGCACGGCAAGCGGTTCTGGTATGGATATCACACACATTGGTAGTTCAATTGTTAAAAACCCCGTGAAAAATTTACACTTGACCAATGTCTTGCATGTTCCTCAAACATCTAAAAATCTTGTTTCTGTTCATCGATTCACCCTTGATAACAATGTTCTTATTGAATTCTATCCTTATTTTTTCTTGGTTAAGGATTTGAGAACAAGGAGAGTCATTCTTAGAGGACGGTGCGTGGGAGGCCTCTACCCACTCATATCATCATCATCATCATCTTCATGGTCAAATAAACAAGCAAATATTGTCACCAAGTTATCTACATCAAGGTGGCATAGTCGTTTGGGTCATCCATCTTCAGTCATAGTTAGACATGTTCTTAGCAAGAATAAACTCTCTTATGAGCCTAGTGTTGAGTCAGTTTGTGATCCGTGTCAACAAGCAAAAAGTCATCAGTTACCTTACCCAATTTCTACTAGTGTGTCTACTGCTCCTTTACAACTTATCTTTTCAGATGTATGGGGGGCAGATCCTACTTCAGTTGGTAGATTTTCCTATTATGTAAGCTTTATTGATGACTATAGTAAATTTACTTGGATTTATCTATTGAAGAAACGATCTGATGTATTCCAAGTTTTTCTCAATTTCCAAAATCTTGTTGAACGCAAACTGAACTCTAAAATCATTGTTATGCAAAGTGACTGGGGTGGTGAGTATGAAAAATTAAATTCTTTCTTTCAAAAGCTCGGCATATCCCATCATGTCTCTTGTCCTCATGCTCACCAACAAAACGGATCCGCTGAAAGAAAGCACCATCACATAGTTGATATGGGGCTAGCATTGCTAGCAAATGCTTCCATGCCACTTAAATTTTGGGATGAAGCATTCTTAACTGCCACATATCTCATCAACTTGCTTCCAAGTAAAGTCATCAAATTTGAAACACCCATTACACGACTTCTTGGTGTCACACCCAACTACACATCTCTTCGTATCTTTGGTTGTGCCTGTTGGCCCAATCTTAGGCCCTACAACACACACAAACTTGCTTTCCTCTCAAAATGGTGTGTCTTTTTAGGCTATAGCCCCATGCATAAAGGGGTCAAGTGCCTTGATGTTCCTAATGGACGGGTCTATATATCTAGAGATGTTGTCTTTGATGAGTATGTATTTCCCTTTGCCTCCCTTCATCCTAATGCCGGTGCACTTCTCTGCAAGGAAATTCTCCTTCTTCCTTCACATCTTCGGTCTTTTGATCATGGGGGCGACAATTGTACTCACCAATGTGATGATATTCCTGCTGGTACTGGTTCCTCTCTTATGCCTGTGCAGGTCCCTGGAGAAAACGGTGCTCAAAACGACCAAAATTTTGAAAATATGGCTGATTTTGACCCTATATTTCATGTTGTGGAAGAAGACGAAGCTGGCACAGATGACGAAGGAGATCCGGCGGCGCCTGACACCCCTGCACGCGCGCAGGCCTCGGATCATGCGAGCGAATCCGCCTTGGATCGCGCTCCTGATGGCCTCAGCTTTGGATCCAGGGAGGGCCACTCCCACGTCGTCACGTCAGCTCCAGGCGGGACCAGGTGCGGGACCGAATCCCCCTCGCACCGCGCGCCAGCACCAGGCGGGTCCAGCGGCGGGGTCAGATCCCCCTCGCACCGCGCGCGCGGCCAGGCACGGTCGGGGGGTGGATCTTCTGCATCGGATCGATCAGGTGACGCCCGTGTGCCTATGGGAGAAGCAGCCACACCAGCAGACACAGGATCTCCTGCGCACATGAGGACAAATCAGCCTACTGCATCAGCAGATTCTCCTGGATCTTCTGTGGCGAGTATACCAGCGGTTCAGCCAGAGGTTTCTTCACGTGTTATGACATGGCTACAGAAAGGTATACGAAATCCTAAAATTAGGAAAGATGGAACTATACCATATGGAATGTTGTGTATTTCAGGAGAACCAACATCGTTGAACAGTGCACTTAATGATCCCAAATGGAAGAAGGCAATGGATGAGGAGCATTCTGCACTCATGAGGAATAAAACTTGGCATCTTGTACCAAATCAGAGAGGTAAAAATATCATTGATTGCAAATGGGTGTATAGAATTAAAAAGAAAGCAGATGGCTCTATTGACAGATATAAGGCACGTCTAGTTGCAAAGGGCTTTAAGCAACATTCTGGCATTGACCATGAGGACATCTTTAGTCCCGTTGTGAAAGCTGCAACAATCAGACTTGTGTTAGCCATTGCTGTATCCAGAGGATGGAGTCTAAGGCAGCTAGATGTACAGAACGCGTTTCTGCACAGTGTTCTGGAAGAGGAAGTGTTTATGAGACAACCACCTGGGTATGAGAGTAAGAAATTCCCCCATTATGTCTGCAAGCTTGATAAAGCACTCTATGGTTTAAAGCAAGCACCCAGAGCATGGTATTCCAGATTGAGTTCACAGTTGAAATATCTTGGCTTCATTGCTTCCAAGGCTGACACATCCTTATTTATTTATAACAAGGCAGGAGTATTCATTTTTGTGCTTATATATGTTTATGATATCATAGTTGCAAGTTCTTCACAAAATGCTACTAATGCTCTTTTGCATGACTTGAGCTCGGAGTTTGCCTTGAAGGACCTAGGTGATTTGCATTTCTTCCTAGGTATTGAAGTCAAGAAAAGTCAAGATGGAATTGTGTTAAATCAGGAAAAATATATTGTTGAGCTTCTGTCTCGCATCGGGATAAAAAATTGTAAGCCAATGCCTACACCTTTATCCTCCTCAGAAAATCTCTCAGCATATGAAGGTGAGCCACTTCAAGAGGAGGAGAGTACAAGGTATAGAAGTACTGTGGGAGCACTACAATATCTAACTCTCACACGTCCAGATATCTCGTTTGCTGTCAACAAGGTTTGTCAATATCTTCATGCACCCACTTCTGCACATTGGTCAGCTGTTAAGAGGATTGTAAGATATGTGAAACATACTATGGGAATAGGACTTCATTTCAAACGGTCTAATTCCTCTCTTGTGAGTGCATTCTCTGATGCTGACTGGGCAGGATGTAGTGATGACAGAAGATCAACTGGAGGTTTTGCAGTGTTCTTTGGATCTAATCTTATCTCCTGGAGTGCTAGAAAGCAAGCTACTGTATCACGGTCAAGTACAGAAGCTGAATATAAGTCTTTGGCAAATGCAACTGCTGAAATTATTTGGGTTGAATCACTTCTTGAGGAGTTGGGGATAAAGAAGAATCGTATCTCTTGTTTATGGTGTGATAATTTGGGAGCAACATATCTGTCTGCAAATCCAGTATTCCATGCCAGGACAAAGCACATAGAAATTGATTTTCACTTTGTGCGAGAAAGAGTTGCAGCAAAGAAACTTGAGATTCGGTTTATTCCTTCCAAAGATCAAGTGGCCGATGGCTTTACAAAAGCCTTACCAGCAAGACCATTTGCAGAATTCAAGAGCAATCTTAACTTAGGTTAGTTGAGATTAAGGAAGGGTGTTAGAATATACGTATTGTAATCTCAACCTCCTTCCCTCTCTCGTATCCTACTCAAACTCCTCATGTGTAATCTTGTATGCCAAGCCAAGGGCTTCGGCCAACATCAATATAAACGTGGGCTCGGCTCCCTCGATGGTGCAGGGAACGCATATTATCTTTCAGGTACCCTGTCCGGTGGCACAGCATGGCAGGTTGCGAGGCAAGTGGCATGACTCTTTGCTCACAGGTGGCGATCTGTGCCCGACGACGTGTGGGTGGTGGTGTCCTCGATTTGCCCCAGAAGCGTCCAAGGCGGGTAGCGGAGGGTTTGGATGTTGGCAAGTCCAGATCTGTGCTGCGGGCCTTACGATGGGATCCGCCATGGCGTTGTTGTCAGTTGTAGGTGGCTGCAGCTGGTGCAAGACTTGGTGGTCAGCCGGCTTCGAGGCAAGGGAGAGTGCACGTTAATACAAAGCGATCGTTTGATCAGACGTGATGGATGATGTCGACGATGCTATCAGTTGGTGTCAATCATCCGGTTGCGTTATTGTGTGTGCCCAAATCTGCCTTGTTAAAAATGACAAATCTTTGCCTTGTTAAAAAAGATGATATGTTAGCTATTCTGATTGAGCGCGCCAAGCACGACGTAGTGTGGCCATCAAAGTCAATGATGATGTAGGCCATTTCTTTCAAACAAAAAAGGACTACGACAGGGTGACTCCATGTCCCCAATGTTATTTAACATTGTCGTTGCCATGTTAGCTATTCTGATTGACTGCGCCAAGCACGACGGCCAAATTGCAGGAGTAGTGCCACACCTTGTGGATGGTGGACTCGCTATTCTGCAATATGCCGATGACACAATTCTCTTTATGGAACATGACCTGGACAAGACTCGAAACCTTAAACTCTTGTTGTCAGTGTTTGAGCAAATGTCGGATCTTAAAATAAACTTCCATAAAAGCGAACTTTTCTGCTTTGGAGAAGCCACCGAGGCGGCGGCCGAGTATGCTGACCTGTTTGGTTGTGCACATGGCTAATTCCCGATTAAATATCTGGGAATACCAATTCATTATCGGCGTCTCACCATTGCGGAGTGGAAGCATGTAGAGGAGCGGTTAGAGAAACGATTGAGCAGTTGGAAAGGCAAATTGCTCTTAGTTGGAGGACGACTGGTTTTGATTAACTCTGTCCTCACAAATATGGTTCTATATATGCTTTATTTCTTTCAACTCCCAAAAGGGGTCTTGCAAAGACTGGACTATTTTAGATTCAGATTGTTTTGGCAAGGAGATGGTGAAAAAAAAATACAGACTGGCCAAATGGAGTGTGGTTTGTAGGCCGAAAGATCAAGGTGGCCTTGGAATTCATGACTTGCAGATCAAGAATGAGGCCATACTTAGTAAATGGTTGTTTAAACTTCTTACTGAGGATGGTGTTTGGCAAACCATACTGCGCAACAAGTATCTAGGCCAAAAGGCGGTGTCTCGGGCATATTGGACACTCGGCGACTCGCACTTTTGGGATGGCCTAATGGCGGCAAAGAAACATCTCTTTCGCTTTGGGTCTTTCGCCATAAGGGACGGGTCACAGGTTCGTTTCTGGGAAGACATTTGGCTAGGCAATGCCAGTCTTCGAGAACAATATCCAGCCCTGTACAACATTGCTCGCGAAAAGAATAATATTATTGCGCAAGTGCTCAGTTCATCCCCACCCAATATTTCGTTTAGGCGGGATTTGATTGGCCCCCGACTTATGTCATGGCACAATCTTTTATCCCGTCTGGATTCGATTAATCTTAGACAAGGTCGGGATGTGTTTCGCTGGAACCTTACTACGTCAGGGTCATTCACAGTTGACTCTATGTATCGTGCACTCACGCATTCGGAGGTACCGATGAATAATAACAAGAAAATCTGGAAGTCGAAGATTCCACTAAAAGTTAAAATCTTCACGTGGTATCTTCGTAGGGGAGTTGTTCTAACCAAAGATAACCTCGCACGGCGCAACTGGCCAGAAAGTAAGAAGTGTTGTTTTTGTACTCACGAAGAAACAATCAAACACCTCTTTTTCCAATGCAATTTTGCACGTTCTATGTGATCAATCATCCAAATAGTGTCAAATTTGTATCCGCCCACAAGTGTCGCCAATATTTTTGGTCATTGATTGGACGGTATTCCAAATAGATTCAAAACGCTAATACGGGTGGGAGCATACGCCTTACAATGGTCGCTTTGACTATGTAGAAATGATTTGGTTTTCAATGATAAAAATGCTTCTCCTCTCCAGGTTATTTTCTGTAGTACGCACTAGCTTCGTACGTGATCTACGCTACAACGAGTGGAGTACCAACCGCTGTTCAAGGTAGTGTGTACGCTGTTGGAGCAGGTGGCTACGGTGTTTTTTACCCAACAATGATGGCAACATAATCTCTGGATCGGTCCACCATCCCTTGCGACATAGGTATAGTGTCGGTCTATAGGACTCTACTGTCGTTGATTTGTCGTTTTTTTTCTTTCATTTTGTCAGACTTTACGTGTTTGGCTGTGTGCATCCTAATTATACAGAGGCCGGGTGTTACTCATAATGCTTTGTATCAGCTTGATGCTACATTTCGAGATAATAAAAGCGCCCTTTAACGAAAAATGTTAGCTTATCGCTATACATAGTTGTCATTTGCCCATGAAGCCAGCAACAATGAAGTTCCTTCCTTTTAATGGAAGGGAAATGCCCATGTTCCATCCTCCAGAAAATTAACACCTTAAAAAGTTTGCAACTACTTCGTTGTTTAAACCACTAGCCAAATTACCGCTTCCTGTGCAGAAATATTCAGCATTTAATTAAGCACAATCAAACTGAGTGGAATTTTCCCAATAAGAAAAACTGCGTTGAATTCCATATCCCATAGTCTACTTTTACGTACATTTGTCGGATGATACTTTGTTTGTGCCAATCCCATAAAAGTATGTAGTTAGAACTTAGAAGGGGAACAGAGTCAGCACCACTGTCGTGTGGGCATTCCTACTGCTTACTCTGCAAAGTTTCCAGTGCAACTGGAGTGTTCCTGCACCCTCGAAAGGCTCATATATTGTCTTCCCCTATCGATGCTATCGTACACACAATTTACTGATTAGTACTGAAGTAATTAGTGTTGCCAGTTTTTGCCAGGGCACCCTGCATTATGCTCTCTCTCTATATATATATATAAACAAATGCACAACTCTGTTTCACTGTGTAGTTCTCAACTTCAACTTGATTCTCAATCAAGGCTATAGCTAGGCTGCACTGATAGAATAACCTATGGTCAAAGTTGTTGACAAACAACTGAACATGCATTGCCAGTGTTTAGACTTTGTGAATGGAAGGCGTCAGGAAGAAAATTTCTAGCCGATGGAATGTGAGTGGCCGGTTTGCACAAGATGATAGCACCAGTTTGTTCGATGTGTGGCAATGCATACACTGCTATGCGTGTGGATTTCTGCTTGGAGATGGCCTAGGAAAGAAACAAAAACTAGTAAAACATTATTTACATGGTTATGAAAAATACGATCCGATTATCCGAACCCTCTTGGACCCCGCCACGGAGTGGGTGGAAACTTGCAGACCGACAAGGACAGCACTCCATAGGCATTCCAACATTACAGAACGAGGAGCTCCTCGTCTGGTTGCGGGCTTCCACATCGACGTGGTTCCCCCTGTCCGGCGGTGTGGTGTCCAGCAGGTGAGGCAAGTGGCATGGCTCTGTTCTCACAGACGGCGGCCTACGCCGGATGCCGTGAGGGTGGTAGTGTCCTTGATTTGCCCCGGAGGTGTCCGAGGTGGATAGCGGGTGGTTGGAGGTTGGTAGGTCCAGATCTAGTGTTGTTGGCCTTGTGCGAGCCGGTCGGCCTAGCATGGTGTCGTCGTCAGGTGTGCATGGCTGCAGGAGTGGAAGACTTGTTGGTCGCCAGCCGGCTTTGGCGCAAGGGAGAGTGTACGTCGATACAAAGTGATCGTCTGATCAGGCGTGATGGATGATGTTGCTAACAACATCGTTAGGTGTCAATAATCTTGCTGTGTTATTGTGTGTGTGTGCCAAGATCTGCATTGTATAAATTGCATTTCGTTGCCTTGTTAAAAAAAGGTGATCTGCTTGGCCGCCGCTATACATAGTTGTCGTTTGCGCATGAAGCTAGCAACAATGAAGTTACTTCTTTTTAATAGAAGGGCAATTGCCTATGTTCCATTCTCCCAAAAATTAATGATGTAAAAAGTTTACAACTACTTTGTTGTTTAAACCACCGGCCAAATTACCGTTTCATGTGCAAAAATATTCAAAATTTAATTAAGCACAATAAAACTAAGTAGAACTTTCCCGTAAGAAAAAATGAATTGAATTCCATGTCCCGTAGCTAACTTTTCACCTACATTTTTTCTCGATAAAGGGCATTTTTATTAACTCAAAATGTAGCATCAAGTGGATATAAAAGCATAATGAGTGACATCGTCCTCTGCATAGTTAAGATGCACACAGCCTTAAACGAACAGTCTAACAAAGTATATAAGAAAAAACAACAAGTTGGTAACAATAAAGCCATTTGAGTCCGAAACGATGCCAATGTCGACGAAGGAGGTGGACCGATCCGGAGATTATGTTGCCATCCATGTTGGGTAAAAACCTCCCTGGCCACCCGCTCCAATCGCATACACAGTGCCTTGAACAGCGATTGATACTCCGTTCGTTGTAGCGTAGACCACATACGAAGCCAGTGCGTACAACGGTTAATAACCTGCATAGGAGAAGAGATTTTGTCATTAAAAACACAATCATTTCTACATAGACAAAGCGATCATAATAAGGCTGACCCTCCCACCTGTATTAGCGTACTAAAAGTATTTGGTATACCATCAAGCTACTACCATAAATATTGGTAACACTTGTGGACGGATATTGGACGCTATTTGGATGACTAATCATATAGAACGCGCAAACTGGCACTGAAAGAAGGGGTGTTTAATTGTCTCGTCATAAGTACAAAAGCTACACTTCTTACTTCCTTGGCAGTTGCGTCGAGTAAGGTTGTCTTTTGTTAGCACAACACCTCTTCAAAGAAACCACATGAAAATCTTAATTCAGTGGCATCTTTGAATTCCATATTAGCTTATTATTATTTACGGAAATCTCTGAATGCGAGAGTGCACGGTACATAGAGTCAATTCTGAAGGATCCTGATGCAGTGAGATTCCAACAAAACACATCCCGCCCTTGTGTCAAGTTTATCGTATCCAAACGGGATAGAAGATGTTGCCATGACGCAAGGCGGAGGCCAATCAAATCCCTCCTAAATGATACATTCAGCGGGGAGGAACTGAGCACATGTGCAAGAGTATCATTCTTATCGCGTACAATGTGGTACAAGGCTGGACACTGTTCTTGAAGAGTGGTGTTTCCTAGCCACGTGTCCTCCCAGAAACATATCTCAGAGCCATCCTTTATCGCGAATGATTCAAAGCGGAATAGATATTTCTTTACCGCCATCAGACCAGACCAGTGAGTCGCTAGGTTTCCAATATGCCTGGGACAATGCTTTTGGCCTATATATTTATTACACAACAACGTTTGACAAACACCATCCTCCGTAGGTGTATCAAAAGCACCTTCCTACACCCCTTAAAAGACTAATACTCCCTCCGGTCCTTTTTACTCTGCATATAAGATTTGTCTGAAATCAAACTTCATAATTTGACCAACTTTATAGAAAATAATAACAACATTCACAATACAAAATCAACATCATTATATACGTCATGAATTTAGTTTTCATATTGTATATCTTTAGTATTATAGATGTTGATATTTTGTCATATAAATTTGGTCAAAGTTGACGAAATTTGATTTCAGATCTTTACCTAATATTAAAGGACGGGGGCTTTCATAGTTCTCCATACATCATCCCTTTATATCCGTTGATTTTACTTAATGATAAAGATTAATGGCTGAGATTTAAAACTAGATCTACATGATTTTTTTTAGCAGAGATCTACATAAATTTTGGATATGTACAAAAATATTGGACGACTTTCTGCTAGCCCATCTAGGCCCCTTTTTGCAACTATGTGTTCTGTCCAACGGTGATTAGGATTAGGGAGTCCATGCATTGTTTTTTTATCTGAAGTCCATGCAAATTTGGTGCCTGGAGATTTTACATGGTTCGTCTCTACTTTATCATTTTTTTCCTTTATTTCGGCACAGTTGGAATTCCTTACGGCTTATAATTCTTCACCGTGTAGGCTTATTTCATCAATCCTCCGACCTATATATATGTATACCGCAGGCCACGGCAGCGAACGTGCCGCCCCGGGGGCTGGACCGAAGCAGCGGGAGTTGGGGCTGCCAGAGGCCATGAAACGGGGAAGATGGCGAGGAGGAAGGAGCGGGAGGTGATGCTGCCAGGGGCCATGATCGGGGAACATGGTGATGAGGGGGAAGCGATCGAGGAGTTGCCAGTGGAGGGATGGACGGGAGTTGAGGCTGTGATCAGGGGAAGACCACGACGAGGAGGAGACGATGCATGGATTGACACGGGCCGCAGGAGTGGATAGCCGAGATTGTGTCCCCACATCGAGCAGGCGACTTTGTGTCGTTGTTTCTGGTGCAACTGTTCAGCGACGGGCGTCCCCTCTAGCGAGATTGGGTGCAGCATTTACTCCGCCAACATTGGTGTCGTACATGGTTCTGTTGTTAGCTCCACACTGCCAAAGCCGAGCTCGAAGACACTAAGCCGCCGACCAAGACGATGCTATACTCACGGCCTGGGACGAGAAGGAGTACGTGGCACATGAACAGTTGATCAATGTGTGTTGCGGCGCCGTTGCACGAGAAGCCGCAGTGCGAGGCATGACGATGGTGTGATGCCGGTGGAATCCCCTGCGCGTCAGAACGGTAGTAAGCGGAGGATGGAACTGTGGTGTGAGGCGCGTGTGTTGGAGCCCTCATGCGAGGGCAGGCCATGTGGTGGCGCCTGTGGAATCCCCGCGCCTTCGTATCAAGTCAACATCGGGAAGCGGAGGAGTAAGAGAACATGACTAGCCCCTCCAACGCATAGTTGCCGAAAACGGGAACGGTGTTGGATTTCAACCGTGATCTGGATCTTGACCCAACTCGCTATGAAATACTGGATTGAAAGATTGATTCATGGAGATGTCGAGACTTAGCAGGAGTCGAGGAGTCCATGAAATCCACCTTCCACTGCCGTGAATGTGGTGCCCGGCGGTCCTTAGTCCCGCATCCCGCTGTCGTTGTGTCACACCAGAAAGCCGGCTCCGTGCAAACTGACTAGGCGAGCCGTCGCGGCAGTCTGCGGGCGGGTTGTTGTAGACATGGCGCCGGAGTGCTGAACCGGCCAGCGGCTACCTCTGGTCAATCTTGCCTCGAGCTGCTGTGACTGTCAAAACTTCAGTGGTAGACATTTTGACGTTGCCCCGAAGGATAATTTGAACTTTCCTTGAATATTTTGTATGATGCCATGCATGGGCAGCATAGATAAAAGGCTAACATGTATAGCCAATGTAGTTAATGTTGGATTATGGATGGGCTTTAGCCCATATAAAACACTAATCCCTGGTTAATCTTGAGGCCCATGTATAAGATGGCAGGTGGTAGGAAGTTTAGTCCCACCTTACTAGTTGAGGAGAGTTGAGACCCCTTTATAAGGGCTGCTCTACCACTTGCCATTGGGAGCTTGAGAAGAGGAGTGGTACACGCGCGCTCCTCCTCCGCCGCCGCCCGCCTCGTTACGACGCGTGCACGCCGCGAGTTGCGGGTTGCGGGAATGAGCTGAGCCGAAGCTTATTTTTGTCGCTCAGGAATGAATTAATTAACCACGGATTAATTAACGAGTCGCTAACATGTGGGCCACTGTCCAAGACGTTGGACTGTGGGCTGGCTTGCGTTGCCGGGATTCGTCGACTCCCTTGCCGGGGGTGCGACCCTTGTTGGGACCCGCGTATTCGTCGACTCCCTTGTCGGGAGTGCGACCCTTGCTGGGAACAACGACTCCCTTGCCGGGAGTGGGCAGACTCGGTCGTGGGCCTCGGCAAGGCCCATGACTTTTTTTCCTTACAGACTATATAAGAAGGCTCTGGCTAAACAAATTCGGTTCACTCACTCCCTCTCGCGTGACCTAGCCGTCATCTACTGTTCCTCACTCTGTGCTGCCTCCGGCGATCCCATCCCGACGACCGCGTGCACGGCTGGTCGGAAGAGCAGGTGCCTCCGGAACCCTGTCGTTCGAGATCCTGCCCGGGAGAACGGCAATAAGGTTTTTCGGGAGCGTCTCGACGCGACTGCTCCCGATCCGTCCCCAACTCCGTTAGCCTCTGCTTCCACTACTTCCTCTGCATCGACACCATGGCCGACGACGCCGCCGCTAAGAAGAAGGCCACGGACGACGCCGAGGCTGCTGCTGCAGCCGCCGCGTTGGCCTGGCCAACCGGAGGGTATGATCTGTTCATCCCTCGTTTACTCGTACTTATGCTAGCCGTATATGTGCTGCTCATAGAAGGTTCGATTCTATGTCATGTGCGTGCTAGTATGCTTAGGTATCTCTATGAGATGCATACCTTTTATGCCATGCTTACTGTTAACTCGTGGATAAGTCTAATAGGAAAAGTGCTAATATTTCCAACAATCCAAAAACCTTATTTTAGGCACTTTCCGATTCAAGGCTTTGCTGCTACTTTGAAACCGGAAAAGTTTACCGGGACGCATTTTAAGCGTTGGCAGACTAGGACCACCTTGTGGCTCACAACGATGAACGTGTTCTGGGTTGGTGGTGTGTCCCTCACAGAAACGATTGCTCCCGAACAGGAGAAGGCGTTTAGGGAGGCAACCACATTCTTTCTGGGAGCAGTTCTGAGTGTGATTGGAGACAAGTTGGTTGACACCTATATTCATATGGGCGTTGCCAAAAACTTGTGGGATGCGCTCGAAGTCAAATTCGGCGCAACTGATGTTGGCAGTGAGCTATATGCCATGGAGCAGTTCCATGATTACAGGATGGTTGATAACCGTTCTGTATTGGACCAGGCTTATGAGATACAATGCATTGCTAAGGAGCTGGAGCTCCTGAAGTGTGAGTTACCGGACAAGTTTATCGCGGTTGCATTATTGCAAAACTCCCTCGTAGTTGGAGGAACTTTGCTACTTCTCTCAAGCACTTGAGACTTGAATTCTCTGTTGAGGATGTCATTGGTCATCTCAGTGTTGAGCAGAACTCGAGAGCAAAGGACTCACCCGTGAAAGGGGCAGAGGGTTCTTCTAGCGCCAATGTGGTGCAGAAGAACTTTCACAAATTCAAGGGAAAGAACTCTGTCCAGCAGAATACTACCTTTAAGAAGAAGGGTAAGAAGAAAGACAAAAAGAGAGATGGCTTCTTTACTTGTGATTCAGATGAACATTGGGCAAACAAGTGCAAGAAGCCAGCACAGTACTCTAAGTCTGTGAATGTCACTCTGAGCATGCAATGATGCGGCATCTGGGTATGGTAATCTGTTTACCATACTTTCAGTCTGTCAGTCCACCGACTGGTGGATTGACACTGGGGCCAATATTCATGTGTGTGCTGATGTGTCTTTGTTTTCTTCCTACCAGGTCGCACGAGATTGTTCCGTCCTGATGGGGAATGGCTCGCATGCTTCTGTCATGGTGTTGGCATGGTAGATCTGAAGTTTACTTCGGGAAAGATCGTGCAACTGAAGAACGTGCAGCATGTCCCCGCCATAAAGAAGAATCTCGTTAGTGGCTCCCTTCTATGTAAAGAAGGGTTTAAGTTAGTATTTGAGTCTAACAAAGCAGTCATATCTCGGTATGGACTATTTGTTGGAAAAGGATATTGTAACGCCCTCGATGCGGCTATAGCTCCCACGTGTCGAGGCACGACTTAGAGACATAACCGCATTGAAAGCAATGTCGCAAGTTAGGCAATCTTCACAACATCCCATGTAATATGAATAATAAAGGGGAGAACATAGTTGGCTTACACTCGCCATGTCACATCAGAGTACATAAATAACATCCATCATACAAACACTCATGGCCCGACTACGGCGCCAAAATAGAAGAAAACCCAACATGTGACACGGCCCTGAATCAAACCCCAACTAGGCACCACTACTAATCATCAGGAAAAGACACGTAGTATCGCTGAGAGTCTTCGTCGAACTCCCACTTGAGGTCGTACTCGTCACCTGGAGCGGAATCACCTCGACCTGCATCTGGAGTTATAGTAATCTGTGAGCCACAGGGACTCAGCAATCTCGCACCCTCGCGATCAAGACTATTTAAGCTTATAGGAATGTCAATGCAATGTATGTGGAGCTGCAGCAAGCGACTAGCATATATGGTGGCTATCTTATTCGCAAAAGAGAGCGAGAAGAGGAGGCAAAGCGCTAGCGTGAAAAATTAGAGGAACAACCTGCGCAAACATTACTCCAACACCGTGTCCGCTTCCCGGACTCCGCCGAGAAGAGGCCATCACGGTAACACACTCAGTTGATTCATTTTAATTAATTAAGATTCAAGTTATCTACAACCGGACATTAACAAATTCTCATCTGCCCATAACCGCGGGCACGGCTTTCGAAAGTTCAATCCCTGCAGGGGAGTCCCAACTTAGCCCATGACAAGCTCTCACGGTCAACGAAGGAATAGACCTCCTCCCAAGACGTTCCGATCAGACTCGGTATCTCGGTAATTCAAGACACTTCGACAGGTTAAAACAAATCCAGCAACACCGCCCGAATGTGCCGACAAATCCCGATAGGAGCTGCACATATCTCTTTCTCAGGGCACACTCAGATGAACACTACGTACAACTAAAACCAACTCTCAAGTTGCCCCGAGGTGGCGCTGCAAGTGGCTCTATTTGGACCAACACTCAGAGGAGCACTGGCCCGGGGGGTTTAAAATAAGATGACCCGCGGGCTTCGGAAACCCGAGGGAAAAAGAGGCTAGGTGGCAAATGGTAAGACCAAGGTTGGGCATTGCTGGAAAAGCTTTAATCAAGGCGAACTATCAAGGGGTTCTCATTATAACCCAACCGCGTAAGGAACGCCAAAAATCCGGGAACATAACACCGATATGACGGAAACTAGGCCGGCAAGAGTGGAACAAAACACTAGGTGAGAGGCCGAGCCTTCCACCCTTTACCAAGTATATAGATGCATTAAGACAACATGGCAATATAATGATATCCCAACAAGTAAATAAATGATGTTCCAACAAGGAACGGCCTCCAATCTTCACCTGCAACTAGCAACGCTATAAGAGGGGCTGAGCAAAGCGGTAACATAGCCAATCAATGGTTTGCTAGGACAAGGTGGGTTAGGGGTTTGACATGGCAATCGGGAGGCTGACAAGCAAATGGTAGGCATCGTAGCATTGGCATAGCAAAGAGCGAGCAAACTAGCATAGCAAAGATAGTAGTGATTTCGAGGGTATGATCATCTTGCCTGCACAGTTGTCAGAGTTGACTGGATCCTCACAAGCAAACTCAACGGGCTCCTTGGTAGCGAACTCGTCTCCCGGCTCTACCCAAACAAGACAAACAAGCAACAAGGATACAATCAACCACGTGCAAGACCAAGCAATATGATGAAATGAAGACATGCTATGCGGGATGCGATGCGGGATGCAAAAATGCAAGATATGACAGAAAATGCATGAACCTGGCCTCAACATGGAATTCCAAGGGTGCCACTGGAAAGATGAGATGAAATCGCTTGAAAACGATATAAAGAACGTCGGAATCGGAGTTACGGTTTGGAAATGGTAAGCGTTTCAAAAACGACACCGGTCTGCGATTTACAGCAAGTAGGCATCTAAATGCAATGAGATGAACATGGTACAACCACCAAACATGACAACAAAATACATGGCAGGGATGCACACAAGATGCTTAACAAAATACTAGCACCGAGCCACGGCCAATTCATCCACTACGAGGTTCAAACAAGTATGGCAAAAACGCAAATGCAAAACAGATTCCAAACTTAGTGAAATTAACACTTGTCTGAAATTTCAGATCACGAAGCCCTCTTCGGAGCAGCAAAACAACATGATACATGACCTGATTAAGACAAGTAAGAACATGGCATGGAGCTATTCAACAAGCTTAACAAAAGACCCAAAGTGACCTGGGGCCAAAAGGGTTCACAAAATATACTAACGGGCACACGAACATAGCAAAAACACAATCAGTTTTCAGACTTGGTGAAAACTGAGACATGCTGAAATATAACTCACGAAGGCATGTAAACGAGCTCGATGTACTCACTACGGTGCAATTCATGGCAAGGCAAGCATACATCCATTAAGAAGGCACAAAATACCAGCTAAACATGGCAAGAACAATGGCATAGCATGCACGGATCAACTACAATAACATCGGCAAAATCGCAAACGAGTTGACGATCTGCCCAGATTCACAACGAAGCAAAAGTAGAGCTCGATTGACTCAATCTAGGGTGCTCCATAATTGCAAACAAAGACATGGATGGATAGAGAATAACATTATTAACAAAACTCCTTTACTGATCATCCTCAAAAGAGGCACGGATCACTAGGAAACAAGCTGAACATATGGCATCATGAACTAAATAATCCCAGACTTACTGAAAACAACTAAGTCTCTGAAAACAGATTCACCGGGTGCCTCACTTTGCAAGCTTGCACAAGTCACCACACACATCCTAAAAATGCATGGGTTGCACCTCTGGAAAGAAGACAAAATCCTTAACAAAACATATGAAGGACTCACAGGCATAGCATGCACACATTAATCATGGCAAAAATGACAAAAGTCTAAGATGAACTAGCAGATCTGGCAATTAACTCACGAAGCCTCCTTCTAACAGCATTTTGGGCATCAAGATGAACTCAAATGAAAATGATGCAATGGAATGAAATGATGTACTCGTCGAGACGAACATTTTAATATACTATATGTCCAAATCGAAGCTACGGATGCAAAGTTACGATAGGTCAAAGTAGGCATAAAAATTAGGGTTCGGAGGGAAAAGTCAACCGTCAAATTTCCAGATTTAGATCCAGATCGGGCACGGGAACCGAGGATGGACGGAAAACACTGTTCACCGCCGGAGTTCTTGCCGGAGAGGAAGAAAAGGAGGCCGGAGCTTGGGAGGAGAGGCTGGGCCGGGGCGGCGGCGTGGTAGGCGGCGGCGGGCCGGCGCCGGGCCGGGGCGGCGAGGAGGCGGCGAGGGGCGGCCGGCCGGGCGGCGGGGAGGCACGGTCGCCCGCGGTGGCGCGGTGGTGGCCCGTAGCGGCGCCGGTCACCGGGCGCGAAGACGAAGGGCGGCGGGCGCGCGGGTGTTGGGCGGCGGCGGCTCGGGCCTCGGGGGCTCTCCCTGGGCCGAGCGGGCTTCGGCGGCGGCGGCGGGCAGGCGTGCCACGTGGCGGAGCGGGGTTGGCTGGGCGCGGCAGGGCGGACGCGTCCGGCCTGGCGCGGACACGTCCGGCGGCGGCGGGAGAGGTTTTTTTTTAGGGTTTCGGGGAGAGGGAGAGATCCGAAAATGGAGGGGTCTATTTATAGACATAAGTGGAGCTAGGAGAGTCCAAATGAGGTGCGGTTTTCAGCCACGCGATCGTGATCGAACGCTCTAGGAAATGGAGCAGAGTTTGGTGGGTTTTGGGCCAAATTAGAAGGGTGTTGGGCTGCAACACACACGAGGCCTTTTCGATCCCTCGGTTAACCGTTGGAGTATCAAACGAAGTCCAAATGGCACGAAACTTGACAGGCGGCCTACCGGTAGTAAACCAAGGCCGCTTGGCAAGTCTCGGTCCAATCCGGAAATGTTTAATCCTCACACACGAAAGAAAGCTAGAAATGACCACCGTAGGAGAACGAAGCGCCGGAATGCAAAACGGACAACGGGGAAAATGCTCGAATGCATGAGATGAACACGTATGCAAATGCAATGCACATGAAGACATGATATGAGATGCATGACAACGACAACAACACACGGCGACAAAACCCGAACCCGAGGAAATAAATATAACTTAACGCTGGAAACGACAAGAGTTGGAGTACAAATTGGGAAAGTTACATCTGGGGTGTTACAGATATGGTTGTGGTGGTTTGTTCTGCCTTTCCCTGGAGGATTTTTGTAATAAAGTCGTGAACCAAATTCATTCTAATATGAACGAATCTGAGGTTTGGCATTCACGTCTTTGTCACATAAACTTCGGTTGTATGACGCGGCTAGCTAAGATGGATTTAATCCTGAGTTTCAATTTAGCCAAAGTCTCTAAGTGCCATGCGTGTGTGCAAGCTAAGCAACCTCATAAGCCTCACAAGCCTGCGAAGGAGAGACACCTGGCACCTCTAGAGCTCATACATTCAGATCTCTGTGAGATGAATGGTGTGTTGACTAAAGGTGGAAAGAAATACTTAATGACTCTGATTGATGATTCCACTAGATTCTGCTATGTGTATTTGTTAAATACTAAGGATGAGGCTCTACACTACTTTAAAGTCTGTAAGGCTGAAGTTGAGAACCAACTTGAGAATAAAATAAAACGAGTCTAGTCTGATCGTGGTGGAGAGTACTTTTCTAATGAGTTTGATTTATTCTGTGCGGAACATGGTATTATTCATGAGAGGACGCCTCCCTACTCACCCTAGTCAAACGGGGTTGCCGAACGAAAAAACCATACTCTAACTGATTTGGTTAACGCCATGTTAGATACATCGGGTTTATCCAAGGCATGATGGGGGGAGGCTGTATTGACATCTTGTCATGTCCTGAATAAAGTTCCCACAAAGGATAATGAGACTACTCCCTATGAGCAATGGGAAAAGAAAAGAACTACACTCTCTTACTTGTGCACTTGGGGCTGTTTGGCGAAAGTCAATGTGCCGATAATCAAAAAGCGCAAGTTGGGACCAAAGACCGTGGGACTGTGTTTTTATTGGGTATGCCAAGCATAGTGTTGGCTATAGATTTCTAGTGGTGAAATCTGAGGTACCTGACCAGAAGGTCGGTACAATTATAGTCTATGAATGCTACATTCTTTGAGGATATATATTTTCCCCATGAGAGACATGCAAAGAAATTCTAGACTGGAATCTGATGAGACCCCTGAACCTGCTATTCCGATGGAATATTGTGAACATAAAAGTGATAAGAGTTCCATGGAGGATGACGAGGAAGCTCCTGTTAGGAGCAAGAGACAGAGGACTGCAAAGTCCTTTGGTGATGATTTCCTCGTGTACCTCGTGGATGATGATACTCCCAGCTCTATTTCAGAAGCTTATGCATCTCCGGATGCTGACTACTGGAAGGATGCGGTCCGTAGTGAGATGGATTTCATCTTGGCTAACGGGACATGGGCGATCACTGATCGTCCTTATGGTTGTTGATCATTAGGATGTAAGTGGGTGTTCAAAAGGAAGCTTAGGCCCGATGGGACTATTGAGAAGTACAAGGCTAGACTTGTGGCCAAGGGTTATACCTAGAAAGAAGAAGAGGATTTCTTTGACACTTATTCACCTGTGGCTAGACTGACAACCATCAGAGTGTTACTCGCTTTGGCTGCCTCGCATGGTCTTCTCGTTCATTAGATGGACGTTAAGACGGCTTTCCTTAACGAAGAGCTAGACGAGGAAATTTACATGAAACAGCCGGATGGCTTTGTAGTAAATGGTCAGGAAAGAAAGGTGTGTAAGCTAGTGAAATCTCTGTATGGCCTGAAACAAGCGCCTAAGCAATGGCATGAGAAGTTCAACACTACTCTGACATCTGCTGGCTTTGTTGTGAACAAAGCTGGCAAATGTGTATACTATCGCAATGGTGGGAGCGAATGAGTTATACTGTGTCTGTATGTCGATGGCATACTGATATTTGGGACCCACCTCAAGGTCATTGAGGAGGTCAAGTTTTTTCTATCTCACAACTTTGAGATGAAGGACCTGGGTGTGGCTGATGTTATCCTGAACATCAAGCTACTGAGAAATTCTGAGGGTGGAATTACACTTTTGCAATCCCACTATGTTGAGAAGATTTTGAGCCATTTTGGATATTCAGACTGCAAAGTTTCTGCAACACCATATGATCCTAGCGTGCGGATTCGAAAGTTCGAAGGCACGGCTGTAGATCAATTGAGATATTCTCAAGTGGTTGGTTCACTGATGTACCTAGCATGTGCTACTCGTCCTGACATCTCATTTGTTGTGTGCAAACTGAGCTGGTTTGTTTCCAATCCAGGAGATGTGCATTGGCATGCTGTTGAGCGAGTGATGTGTTATTTGCAAGGTACTGCAAACTATGGAATTCACTATTCTGGGTACCCAACGGTACTTGAGGGGCATAATGATTCGAATTGGATATCTGATGTTGTCGTGGAATTGTCACGGCAGATGTCCTAGCGAAAGGACTTAGTCGTAGGGCCATCGCAACTAGGAAGGTTAAAGGGGTTAATCGGGACAAAGGACACGAGAGGTTTTATACTAGTTCGGCCCCTTACGATGAAGGTAAAAGCCTACGTCTAGTTGTGTTGGTATTGCTGGGATTTAGATCACCAAGAGGCTTAACTCGTCGGCTTGGTTATCGATCTCTTCTTTCTTGCCCTAAGCCGCCACCGGGTCGTCCCCTTATATACACGGGTTGACGCCTGGTGGCCTACAGAGTCCCGGCCGGCTCATAATCGTGTCCGGCTCGGTGACTTCCTTTACATGCCTTTCTTTACAAGTCTTTCCTTACATACGGCGGTTTGTAATATTGGGCTTTAAGCCGCCTCTAGGCCCTTGGGCCTTCTATAAGATTTAATAAACTATCATCTTAATGTTTACTGGGCTTCTTGTGTAACCCGTCATTGGGGCTGACCCGGCCCCTCCTGGACGGGTCATAACTGATAACTATATCCCCAACATCCGATGAGATGAAAGCTACAAGTGGACATGTCTTCACACTTGGTGGTGGTGCTGTTTCCTGGAAGTCTTGCAAGCAGACGATCTTAACCAGATCGACTATGGAAGCAGAACTCACAGCATTAGACACATCATGCGTCGAAGCAGAATGGCTTCGAGAGCTTTTTATGGATTTGCCGGTGGTTGATAAACCAGTGCCGGCTGTCCTTATGAACTGTGACAATCAAACAGTGATTGCCAAGGCTAAGAGTTCAAAGGCCAACATGAAATCCACAAAGCACATAAGAAGAAGATTGAAATCTGTCAGAAATTCAAGAAACTCCGGGGTAATAGTGTTGGATTATATCCATACGGCTAAGAATCTGGCAGACCCTTTTACGAAAGGGCTATCACGGATTGTGATAGAAAATGCATCGAGTGAGATGGGTATGAGACCCGCGTAAGTTGCCATGGGGGGTAACCCAACCTATGTGATCGGAGATCCCGTTAATTAGGACCTGGGAAAACAATCCAGCGGTCAACTGAGGAGAGTATCCTTAATTAACCCACTCCGTTGGAGATGCACAATACTCTCAATTCTGTAAGGCAGGCTGATTTTTGTCTTAATGTGTTCCAAAGCTTGTGTAAGCAAGATGCTCACCTACAGAGCATTCTTTGGAGGAACACACCTATGTGAGCCCGACTGCTGGTCACAGTCTACGAGATTGGGTAATCTCTAGTAAGCTCATGAGAAGGTACGGAGTATGATTAATAGGCTCCACCCGTGGGGTTTAGCCTTCGGCAGCCACGTATCAGCTGACAATAGGCGAAACTTCTGCACGCCAAACTGACAATTCAAGGCATAGTCCATTGTGAAGAAGTCTAATCTTGTTTCTCTAGGTGGAAGTTCAACTTAACAGTCTCCACTGAAAATACTGGTATATCAAACATTGTTTGGAACAGTTGACAAACTTATGTGCCTCGAGATCTGATGGGGGATTGTTGGATTATGGATGGGCTTAGGCCCATATAAGACACTAATCCCTGGTTAATCTTGAGGTTCGTGTATGAGATGTCAGGTGGTGGGAAGTTTAGTCCCACCTTGCTAGTTGAGGAGAGTTGAGACCCCTTTATAAGGGCTGCTCTACCACTTGCCATTGGAAGCTTGGGAAGAGGAGTGGTACACGCGTGCTCCTCCTCCTCTGACGCCCGCCTCATCACGACGCGCGCGCCGCGGGTTGCGGGAATGAGCCGAGCCAAAGCTTATTTTTGCCGCTCAGAAATGAATTAATTAATCAGGGATTAATTAACGAGTCGCTAACATGTGGGCCACTGTCCAAGACGTTGGACTGTGGGCTGACTTGCGTTGCCGAGATTCGTCAACTCCCTTGCCGGGGCCCGCGTATTCGTCGACCCCCTTGCCGGGAGTGCGACCCTTGCCGGGAACAACAACTCCCTTGTCATGAGTGGGCCGACTCGGTTGTGGGCCTTGGCAAGGCCCACGACTTTTTTCCTTACGGACTATATAAGAAGGCTCTGGCCAGTGAAGTAAACAAGTTCGGTTCACTCACTCCCTCTCGCGTGACCTAGCCGTCATCTACTGTTCCTCACTCTGTGTTGCCTCCGGCGATCCCATCCCGACGACCACGTGCACGGCTGCTCGGGAGAGCAGGTGCCTCCGGAACCCTGTCGTTCGAGATCCTGCCCGGGAGAACGGCAATAAGGTTTTTGGGGAGCGTCTCGACGCAACTGCTCCCGATCCGTCCCCAACTCCGTTAGCCTCTTCTTCCACTACTTCCTCTGCATCGACACCATGGCCGACGACGCCGCCGCTAAGAAGAAGGTCACGGATGACGCTGAGGCTGCTGTTGCAGCCGCCGCGTTGGCCTGGCCAACCGGAGGGTATGATCTGTTCATCCCTCGTTTACTCGTACTTATGCTAGCCGTATATGTGTTGCTCATAGAAGGTTCGATTTTATGTCGTGTACGTGCTAGTATGCTTAGGTATCGCTATGAGATGCATACCTTTTATGCCATGCTTATTGTTAACTCGTGGATAAGTCTGATCAGAAAAATGCTAATATTTCAACAGTTAAAGGACTACTGCACTTACGATCAAGCCATCTAATTAGCGAGGCGATACATCCATTAGTACAATACCTACGATCAAGCCATCTAATTAGAGATATGATACATCGATTAGTGCAACGGAATCAATCTTATATGCTGCTAACTGGAGAAGTATATGATGTTAACTGGGAATACATATTGTCTGCGAAGCTCAGATTAGATGTTTGCAGTGGTATTTGTGTGTCTGGGTATCATTTTTCTGTGATGTATGACGGCAGTGAATAATCATACACCAATATAATTGCACCCTTTTCCTTCATTAACTACTCCCAACGTTTTAAAATAAATGGCTCAACTTTGTACTAACTGTGTACAACTTTGTACTAACTTTGTACTAAAGTTAATACAAAGTTGAGCCATTTATTTTAAAACGGGTGGAGTAGCACCTAGCACCGATAAATATCAAAAGCTTATGGTCAGGGTGTGTCATGGCTGTTGTCTTATTGGAGAACACCAAGATATGATTCTGTATTAAAAAACGATTACAGGAATATCTACTACTCCTACCACTTTTGGCGGATCTAGCTAATTGCCAACGACACAATTTGCGCCGCTTTTCCTTTCTGTTGGTCTGACCTCTTGAGATGTTCTCGTCATTGAACGACAATAGGGCTATCGACATGTCTTCCTAGGAGGAGATATAGAAGACGATCATAAGCTATCGGCATCTCATCCTTGGTGATAGAGAAGCTGTTGCGGCATGATGGTATCAAGGAGTCTTCTGTGTGCTTACTAATGTAATCCATCTCATCGGACACACTAATGCCCAATGAAGGGACGTGTGATTGGCAAGAAGAAGATCGATGTGTTCAAGTTTCCCTAGGAAACATCTTCGACATGGAGGCAGAACATAGGCATGTTAGAGTCAGGACCATGTTAATCGACTACGGATTCATAATGTTCGTCGTAAATAAGTGGACAGCGCGCGTGACCACTATTGGCGATGGTGGCAAAGACAAGTGGTAACACGGATGAGTCACTCGGGTATGTGAGGATTTATTTCATCCGCTGCAACGCACGGACATTTGTGCTAGTAAATCTTATATGGACCGGAGGGAGTATATCGTCTTCCCATATCAAAGCTATCGTACATACCGTTCAATGATTAGTAATTAATATTGCCTATTTATGCGAGGGCAACCGTGCATGATGCTCTCTCTATATATGTATACACACATGCACAACTCTGTTTCACTCTGTAGTTCTCAACTTCAACTTGATTCTATTAATTCAATCAAGACTATAGCTAGGCTGCGTTCATAGAATAACCTATGGTCAAAGTTGTTGACAAACAACAGTTCTTTGGCTTTGTGAACGGAAGGCATCAGGAACAAAATTTTTAGCCGATGGGATGCGAGTGGCTGGTTCACGCAAAATGAAAGCACCAAGTTCCTTCACGGTACAATGCTTAGGCATACACTGCTACGCGTATGGATATCTACCTGGGGATGGCCTAGGAAAGAAACGATTCGAAACTATTACAACATTATTTACATGGTTATACTGTGTCATATGGCTGGAACCCCCTTGGACCCCGGCAGTGTAGACGGATCCTTTGATGCTGACGAATGATGATCGGTCTACTGGAATTGGTGTGGTGATCCTGGACAGTGAGGGGCAGTACATCCTCTCCTATTGCTGCTGCATGTTGACGTGCATTGGTGCGTATGAGGCTGAGCTCTTTGTGGCACAACACAACCCCTTGTTCTGTAATCAGATTGTGTTGACTTTATTGCCACATTGCAAGGACAGATTAATGCTCGCTCACCCCTCGGAGACATTTTCAATTAAGTAAATGACATGATGTGGGGAGATCGAGAAATTATACTTGTAAAATTTATTTGTAATCAAAACAGGGTTGCAAATTCTTTAGTTGGACATTCGAGAATTGAGCACCTCACCGACGTGTGGTTACATGATGCTCCTGATGCTACCACAGACCTCTTGGATGTTGATCGTAACCCCTGTTATTTGAGTATTAAAGTTCCCACCCTTGTCCCAAAAAGGAGAAGTATGTCTTGTGTAATTTCCGAATAATGGTCTAGCTTGCTATTGATGCTAATCCAACACTTATGAAGGTCAACTGTGGCTAGTTATACTTATGGACTCTTTCTTTTGAAAAAGCCCCATGTATTAATTAATTAAAAAGTTGGATACAGTCCTTCATTATAGCATTTGCCACGCTGGGCAGAAAACTATTACATAAAAGGCCATCCGACCTATTATCAAAAGTAAACTTAGCTATCTGATGAGCCACCTCATTTGCCTGTCTTCTGATCTTCGCCAGCTTAAAGTTTGGAAGAAGCTTTGTAAGGGCTAAGGCCTCCTTCTTGAGATCCACAAGAGAAGACTTATCAAGGTTATCATGCGCAAGAAGAGAAACCACACAAGAGCAGTGTGTTTACAAAATAAAAGGCTTATGAAGAGTGATACCAATATATAGACCTGCTAGACACACATGGAGCTCCACGTCACCAACACTAGTACACGAGCCAATATAATCCCAGGAGGAAACAAGAACGTCGCCGGCAGAATTCCTGGCAACAACCCCCACATTCGCATCACAAATGCTCCCCACAAAACTGGCATCAACGTTGATCATAATATAACCAAAAGGCAGGGGGCGCAATGCCTCACGGATACTCGATGGAGTAGTACGATACAATAACCCGAGCTCAACTCCCTTACCTTTGAATCATGTGAGACTTTTGCATGATGGCAAGACGAGAACGCCGTCTAATAGTTATCCATAAAATTAGCCGAGTTTAAAACAGACTCTTTCCCTTTGGGAAAAAACAAGATCATTGCATAATATAAGTGACAAACTCTTCAGAACATGAATAAGATTTGCTCACGAACAGTAGGGGTTAAACGGTCCAACAAGATAAGCATCCAATCAGGTCCTGAGCACTTCAACACTTCATTCCTGGGAATATTCCACACTCCCCTCAACACCATACGCAGAGCCCTCGCCTTAGGACATGTCACCAAAGAATGAAACATACTTTCATCCTCATACCACAAATAGGACACAATCCCGAAGTAGCCTGATGGTGCTTAACTCTATTAACCTATACCGCTAGGCTATTAGACGTCACCCTCCAAGCAAAAATTCTTATCTTTTGACAGACATTCCAAAGCTTCCTATCAACATTCGCGCCTCCACTAAAGTTCCCACACTCCTCCTTCCCCTCCTTGAGACTAAGCGCCTGATTATATGTGCTTTTAATGGAGAACAATCCACTCTTCTCATAGTGCCCAGCAATAAAATCACCCTCACCCGGGGACTGAATACGCGACTTTAAAATCGCATTGGCCTCATGGTGAAATAAAAAGTGATTGACTAAATTCACTTCCCATCTCCTCGATCCGGACAAGAATAATTCTGACATCCATTTAATCTTGGTTCTATTCATTTTAGCTGAAACTTTAAGTCTAGACATCCTAGGCAGCCAGTCGTCTCTCCAAATATTTATACTAGATCCATCAAAATCTCTCCAGATAACCCCATTTTTAAGAAGTTCAAGACCATGCATAATACCTTGCCAAGTCTTCGAACTTAACTGCGGAAAAACCTTATCAAGAAGATGTCCTTGAGGGTAATACTTTGCTTTCATCAGCTTTGCGCATAGTGACTCCGGATTTATCAATAATTGCCAAGCTTGTTTAGCTAGTAAAGCCTGGTTAAAAAACCAAAGATCGCAAAAACAAATACCTCCTTCTCCTTTTGGTCTTTTCAATTTGTCCCAAGCCAGCCAATGAGTTTTTCTTTCATTCTCTTCATCTCCTCACCAAAAATTCTGAATAATATGGGAGAACTTCACAAAGAAAGGCTAGAAAATTAAAGATTCCCATTGCAAACATCGGAAGGGCTTGAAGAATAGATTTAATCTGGATTTCCTTCACCCCACTGGAAGCATATTTTTCAATCCAATCAGAAAGCCTTTTCAGAGCTTCGTCTTTGGTCGACTAGAACTTACCCGCCTTCATTCTTCCTTCTGGTACTGGTAAGCCCAACTATTTATCATCAATTGCGTCACTCGTAATGTTTAAAATAACCAGAGTGGATACTTGATTTTGCACACTACAACTCTTCCAAATAGAATGGAGCACTAATCAGGACTCAACAACTCACATGTTGACTCCTCGTAAATATTTGAAATACTTATAATCACCAAGTTTGATCAATGGTCCATGGTTCCCTTAAGGAAGAGCAAACAATTGTCAGCGAACAACAAATGGGATATACTTCGAGCCTGCCTGTTGACATGAAAATTCTACAGGGTTAAACAATAACAATAAGGCCTCTCCCACAAACATGAACAGATACAGAGATAAGGGATAGGGATCCCCTTGTGTGAGGCCACGAGAAGGAGAAAAGGAATCCAACAACTGGCCATTAAAACGTACCAAATTTTTTATCGATGTAACAAAAGTCATAATCCAGTTGATTCGTACCAGAGCAAAAACCACAGCACAAAATCTGCTCTATTTGGTGACAAAAACCCTTGTGATGAAACAGGAAACGTCGCCAAAGATCATTTTCTATGATGGTCAACCGTTACCAGGTGTTTTCCTCCCGCGGCAGCGCCCTCGGCAACTTTGGCGATGTGCTGACCTGAGTTTTGGCCGACATTAGTCAAGTGCATATTCTACAACGATTTGTAGTGTCATAGAAAATGTTCGGTGTCACAAAAATGTTTGGTGGGTTAGAAAAATGTTTATAAAATGGCGTGTTGGTGTTCAGAACGTAGTCCTTATGAACTGTCATGGCAGAGTTTATAACATATTGGAATCAAATCTAATGGGTGTTAGTTGAGATGTTCGGTGAGTTGGAAAACGGTAAAAAAAATGGTGTGCGATGCGTTTGAAAACAAAATTTTGGGTTTATCTAATGGACATTAGGTGAAATGCTCATAATAAAATCTATTAATGTTTTCCTTGCGTGCTATCATTTTCCTGAACAAGATGACATATTAATTCTTCCAGAGGGGCGCCGCCATGTCAACCTTTCGTACAGGGCTGAGGCCACGATTTGGTCATAGGGGGCAATGAGCCAAGCTGCGGTGGTCAAGTGTACATACCAAAACATAGATGCATATGTTTCCTAGTAGTGTTGAATGTATAATTTGTCAAACATATATATGCACAACGACACACATGGTTAATCTGTATCCAAATTCAGGCTTGCATTTACCTATAAGATTGTACGAGTTGATAATCTGGTTCTTCAAAAGATACTTTGGATCTACTCCCTCTGTTTCTAAATACTTGTCTTTCTAGGCATTTCAACAAATGACTATATACGAAACAAAATGAGTGAATCTATACTCTAAAATATGTCTACATACATCCGTATGTAGTAGTCATTTGAAATGTCTAGAAAGATAAATATTTAGGAACGGAGGGAGTATAGTTCATGCATGCATGTGACTAACAGCTATTATTAGCTCAGCTATACATCAGTGTATCAAACAAAAGTAGATGAGATGTGCATGTACACATATACCTTAAGAACAATCTGGCGGGAGAGCTATGGACGGGGCGTGCGGAAAGCCGATGGTGGCGATAAGCTGCCGGTCATTGTAGCATGAATCATATGATGCTCGGGATTGAATACTCGCTGGTCCTCCAATCTCCTGGAGACTAGCCGTGTGTGCTGAAATATGATCGTGGATGGCCTAGTGGTGAGCGGCGGACGGCGACGGCGGCAAGTGCCCTAGACCACTCAACAGCGAGACGTAGGGTTACGCTAAACACATTGACCACACGCACTATGTGGGCTAAACAAATGTGTTGGGCCGACCGCAAATTTGCTAACAGCCAGGATACATTCCGTCTAGAGCATATATGGCCGACCCGTTAGTGCGGTTTCTCGGTCGCTAGATCGCTTGGTCACTTGTTATTGTCGATCGTATTTTTCTTCTTTCCTGTACAATGGCGGCACTGGTCCGATTTTAATTTTTTAATTTTTCTTTCTTCGTTTTTGTTTCTTTCTTTGTTCATCTGTTTTCCTGGTTTTCATAGTGTTTCACTGTTTTGCATGGGTTTCTTCGGTTTTTCTTCTTCTTTTCCTATTTATAATTTTTCACCTTCGTTCTCCTTTTGTTTTTCACCGGGTTTTTCTTTTTATTTTGTATTCATTGTAACTTTGGTTTTCTCTGTTTTTCACTGGTTTTCTTTCTTTTCTCTCTTTCTTCATTTTACCTTGGTTTCTTTTGTTTCTTTCTTCTTTTTCTTTGATTCTCCTTGCTTTTCTTTTGGTTTCTTTGTCAGGGTTTCCTAACACATGTCTACTTTTCTTCAGTAACAATATATATTGTAACGACATCTCCATCGGCAGATGCTTAAGTCGATGCTTAAAAAAAAAGAATAACAAGGTGCTATGTGATACACTGGTATATGCTAATTACGGGCGCTTAACCCGCTGTTGTGTACATGGTGTTTTGTCTAATCGGGGTAGAAAAAGAGGAACGCGCTCAGCTCCTGTCGTTTCGTCGACGTCACGGGTGACGCCGGGATTCACGGGCCTAACTGCCAATCAACCAGGAAATTGATCCTGGCATCCCCTGTTAGCGCCTCGCTTTGGGCATGCCCTAAGTGTGCTAGTGAAACATTTTTTTGACACACATTGAACATTTTTTCAATTACATGATGTATATTTTTAAAATACATGTTTCAGGAGACTTTTTTTAATACATGGTCAACATTTTTTCAAATAAATAAGACAATATTTTTCATATACACTAGGTATATCTTTTAATAAAAGTTTAACATTTTTAAAATACATCATTAATATTTTTTTCAAATATATGTTTTGATGCCTGTTCTCTTTTTTATACACATTATATTTTTTGTATACATATGCAAAAAATTATATACATTTTAACATTTTTAAAATACATGCTTACTAGTTTTTCCAAAAATATATTTATATACATTTTTACATTTTCCTTATAGCCCAGGAAAATATTTATATACATGTTTAACATTTTTCAATGCATCATTAACATTTTTCAAAATATTTTATTTTTGTATGTTTACTTGTTTCCACACACCTAGTACATTTTTTATACACTACGAAAAATTTTTATATACATTATAACTTTTGTAAAATACATCTTGTTTTTCAAACATATATTGTGATTTCAACTTTTTTTTCATCACTGCTGTACATATTTCGTATACATTAGAAACATTTTTATACATGTTTAATAATTTTCAAATTCATGATTAACATTTTTTTTAAATTACATAAAGTGATTTTTGTATTATATATATATAATAGAATATTCCAAATGTAAATAAAAGTACAAAAAAGATTTCAGAAAACAAAAAATGGAGAAAAAGGAAAAAAATGATGTAGCTGTTGTATTACATCAACTTTTAATAAAAATGGATGTGTGCATCACAATGATGCAGATGCCGGAGGTTTCAACCTCCTTTTCAAAAAAAAAACTCAAAGGAGCATCATCTGGGGGGGAAAAGTGATGGCATCGTGAGAACTGAGAGTGTGCAGTTCTACATTGGTAATATTGGCACTGTGTATTAGCATATATCCATATATCCATTGGACTGTTTGGTGGGTTGGCACGATATAGCTAGAATACCTTTGCTTGCAATGATGCACCTAGGATCCATATATCCTTTATCGGAAAAGAAAAAAGGATCCATATATCCATCGTAGTATATATGTTGATTAAGATAAACAGATTAATATGGGGTGGATTGCGGAGAGTACGTGTGAGTTCAACCAGAAGTTGTTGGAAAACAATCAGGCTTATCACCAACCTTATATCTTGTCATTATCTTCATCACTATGTATCTTATCTTTACTTCCCCTGTTTCCAAGAAATGAAGAGATTTCCATTGAGCAAATGAAACATAAAATAGAACTAAGTGGAAGATATATTTCTCTGTGTGACATAGAGAGACTCTTACAAAACTAACCCCTCAAATCTGACAAGCATCTTGAATCTGAGAGAGCAAGCATGTGCACACACAGGTCTGCGCGGGCGCACACGCACACACACCTATAATGGCAACCTTCATTGGTGTAAAGGAACTGTGGGTGAACAGTAAAATGATCTCTATTGATTGACTGCAATGATGTACATATTTATATGTCCAGAGGGGACACGTCGCACAGTCGCGGCGCTTACAAGAGGCAAGATTAGAAGGATGCGTCCGTTACATTAGGACGTGACCCATCGGGGGAGAAACCGCACATCAGTTTGGAAAAGCTGGGATTTCCCTTTAATTAAACTAATTAACTAAATCTTAACACTCCCCCTAATCCCTGCTTTCATTATTCTTGTAAACATCATCATCACCATCACCATCATCATCATCATGATCAGTCTCCTCCAAAAACCCTATAGGAAAAATATGAGGAGATATGTACAATATGCCATCTAAACTCCTTCCAAAAACCCAGTGGGAAAATTAGGAGAAACCGACATATCATAATGTATGTATTACTATTGCCTCATTAAAAACCTTCCATAAGAAACCATTTAGGAAAAACTTATAAAGGAAAAGAGTGCAATATCAAAGATCCGAGGATCACAAACAGATTATCATTCAGGGAGACACTCCCCCTGAACTTTGCAAGTCCCGAAGTCGTTTCATACCAATTCCATTGATGTACTTCTCAAATAAAGAACTTGGTAATGACTTTGTAAACAAATCGGCAAGATTGTCACATGATTTCGTTTGCAAAATATTTATCTCCCCGGTTTCCTGTAACTCATGGGGATAAAATAACTTAGGAGAAATATGCTTTGTAACATTACTCTTTATATAACCTGTTTGCATCTGTGTAATACATGCAGCATTATCTTCATAGATAATAGTGGATGATTCCAATGATCCAATCCCACTTGAACTTTCAATAAAGTTAATCATTCTCTGAAGCCATGTACATTCACATGATGCTTCAAACAAAGCAATAATTTCAGAATGATTCGTGGATGTAGCCACCAGAGTTTGTTTTGTCGACTTCCAAGGAAAGGCCGTACCTCCACTCAAGAAGACAAAACCAGTCTGTGATCTGGCATTATGGGGATCCGATAGGTATCCAGCATCACAATATCCCACCATGGTCTTATCTTGATTTTTCCGATAGAACAAACCAAGATCTTTGGTGCCTTGAAGATATCTGAAAATGTTCTTCACACCAACCCAATGCCTCTTTGTTGGTGATGCACTGAATCTAGCCAATAAATTTACTGCAAATGATATATCAGGCCTGGTGCAGTTTGCTAGATACATTAATGCTCCAATAGCACTGAGGTAAGGAAACTCAGGTCCTAAAACCTCTTCATCACCACCCTTAGGTCTAAATGTGTCTTTATCTCTTTCAAGAGATCTAACAACCATTGGTGTTTTCGATGGATATGCTTTATCCATATTAAATTTCTCAAGAATCTTTTGGATATAAGCAGACTGATGAACAAGTATTCCTAAAGGAAGATGTTCAAGTTGTAAGCCCAAACAAAATTTAGCCTTACCCAAATCTTTCATCTCAAACTCCGTCTTAAGATGATTACTTGCCTCATGTATTTCTTGTGTAGTCCCAATGATATTCAGATCATCCACATACACAGAAATAATACAAAATCCATTCTTAGATTTCTTAATAAACACACATGGGCAATCACTGTTGTTTGAGTAACCCTTCTGAAGAAGGAATATACTTAGTCGGTTATACCACATTCTTCCCGACTGCTTCAAGCCATATAATGACTTCTGAAGCTTTACGCAATACATGTTGCGATTAGCCTTTGGATTCGGAAGTTTCATTCCCTCAGGAACTTTCACATAAATATCCGAATCCAGTGACCCATATAAATATGCAGTCACAACATCCATCAGTTGGATAGACAAATTCATTTTCACTGCCAGTGATATTAAATATCGGAACGTTGTTCCACTCATAACAGGAGAATATGTTTCAGCATAATCAATGCCGGGTCTCTGCGTGAACCCTGTGCTACAAGCCTCGCCTTATATCTCACCACCTCATTGTTCTCATTCCTCTTACGAACGAAAACCCATTTTGCTCCCACAGGGAACACATGCTGAGGAGTGGGTATTACTGCAGTAAATACCCCTCTTTTTATGAGCGAGCGCAATGTTGGAAATATGCCCTAGAGGCAATAATAAAATGGTTATTATTATATTTATTTGTTCATGATAATTGTCTATTGTTCATGCTATAATTGTGTTATCCTGAAATCGTAATACATGTATGAATACATAGACCACAACACGTCCCTAGTGAGCCTCTAGTTGACTAGCTCGTTGATCAAAAGATAGTCATGGTTTCCTGACTATGGACATTGGATGTCATTGATAACGGGATCACATTATTAGGAGAATGATGTGATGGACAAGACCCAATCCTAAGAATAGCTCAAAGATCGTGTAGTTCGTTTGTTGTAGCTTTTCCGAATGTCAAGTATCATTTCCTTAGACCATGAGATTGTGCAACTCCCGGATACCGTAGGAGTGCTTTGGGTGTGCCAAACGTCACAACGTAACTGGGTGACTATAAAGGTACACTACAGGTATCTCCGAAAGTGTCTATTGGGTTGGCACGAATCGAGACTGGGATTTGTCACTCCGTATGAAGGAGAGGTATCTCTGGGCCCACTCGATAATGCATCATCATAATGAGCTCAATGTGACCAAGTGGTTGATCACGGGATCATGCATTACGGTACGAGTAAAGTGACTTGCCGGTAATGAGATTGAACGAGGTATTGGGATACCGACGATCGAGTCTCGGACAAGTAACGTACCGATTGACAAAGGGAATTGTATACGGATTGATTGAATCCTCGACATCGTGGTTCATCCGATGAGATCATCGTGGAGCATGTGGGAGCCAACATGGGTATCCAGATCCCGCTATTGGTCATTGACCGGAGAGGCTTCTCGGTCATGTCTGCATGTCTCCCGAACCCGTAGGGTCTACACACTTAAGGTTCGGTGACGCTAGGGTTGTAGAAATATTAGTATGCAGTAACCCGAAAGTTGTTCGGAGTCCCGGATGAGATCCCGGACGTCACGAGGAGTTCCAGAATGGTCTGGAGGTAAAGATTTATATATAGAAAGTCCAGTTTCGGCCATCGGGAAGGTTTCGGGGTTCGCCGGTATTGTACCGGGACCACCGGAAGGGTCCCGGGGGTCCACCGGGTGGGGTCACCTATCCCGGAGGACCCCATGGGATGAATTGGGAGAGGAATCAGCCCCTAGTGGGCTGGTGCGCCCCCCCCCCCTTGGGCCTCCCCCGCGCCCCCCACTTGGCTTGGGGGGGAAGCCACCCCTTGGCCGCCGCCCCCTTGGAGATTCATCTCCTAGGGCCCCCCCCCAAGGCCCCTATATAAAGAGGGGGGAGGGAGGGCAGCCGCACCCTTGCTCTTGGCGCCTCCCTCTCCCTCCGTAACACCTCTCCTCCCCGCTTGCGCTTGGCGAAGCCCTGCCGGGATCCTGCTGCATCCTGTTGGGGATCGTAGCAGAATTTTAAAATTTTCTACGCATCACCAAGATCAATCTATGGAGTCATCTAGCAACGAGAGAGAGGAGTGTGCATCTACGTACCCTTTTAGATCGCTAAGCGGAAGCTTTCAAGTGAACGGGGTTGATGGAGTCGTACTCGTCGTGATCCAAATCACCGATGATCCTAGCGCCGAACGGACGACACCTCCGCGCTCAACACATATACGGTTGGGAGAGACGTCTCCTCCTTCTTGATCCAGCAAGGGGGAAGGAGAGGTTGATGGAGATCCAGCAGCACGACGGCGTGGTGGTGGAAGCAGTTGGGATCTCGGCAGGGCTTCACCAAGCTCAGCGAGAGAAAGAGGTGTTACGAGGGGGGAGGGAGATGCCAGGGGCTAGGGTACCGGTTCCCATGTGCCTCCCCACTATATATATGGGTGGAGGGGCTGGTTTCTTGCCCTCCAAGTCCATTGGGGCGTTGGGAAAGGTGGGGGAAAGAAATCCCATCATTTCCCTTCCCCACCGATTGTTATCCCCCTTTTTTAGGGATCTTGATCTTATCCCTTCGGGATATGATCTTATTACTTCTAAGGGGGGATCTTGGTGCGCCTTGACCAGGGGTGTGGGGCCTTTCCCCCACTACCCACGTTCATGTGGGTCCCCCCATGCAGGTGGGCCCCACTCCGGAACCTTCTAGAACCTTCCCGGTACAATACCGAAAAATCCCGAACATTTTCCGGTGGCCAAAATAGGACTTTCATATATAAATCTTTACCTCCGTACCATTCCGGAACTCCTCGTGACGTCCGGGATCTCATCCGGGACTCCGAACAACTTTCGGGTTACTGCATACTAATATCTCTACAACCCTAGCATCACCGAACCTTAAGTGTGTAGACCCTACGGGTTTGGGAGACACGCAGACATGACCGAGACGACTCTCCGGTCAATAACCAATAGCGGGATCTGGATACCCATGTTGGCTCCCACATGTTCCACGATGATCTCATCGGATGAACCACGATGTCGAGGATTCAATCAATCATGTATTCAATTCCCTTTGTCCAGCGGTATTGTACTTGCCCGAGATTCGATCGTCGGTATCCCGATACCTTGTTCAATCTCATTACCGGCAAGTCTCTTTACTCGTTCCGTAACACATCATCCCGTGATCAACTCCTTGGTCACATTGTGCACATTATGATGATGTCCTACCGAGTGGGCCCAGAGATACCTCTCCGTTTACACGGAGTGACAAATCCCAGTCTCAATTCGTGCCAACCCAACAGACACTTTTGGAGATACCTGTAGTGTACCTTTATAGCCACCCAGTTACGTTGTGACGTTTGGCACACCCAAAGCACTCCTACGGTATCCGGGAGTTGCACAATCTCATGGTCTAAGGAAATGATACTTGACATTAGAAAAGCTTTAGCAAACGAACTACACGATCTTGTGCTAGGCTTAGGATTGGGTCTTGTCCATCACATCATTCTCCTAATGATGTGATCCCGTTATCAACGACATCCAATGTCCATGGTCAGGAAACCGTAACCATCTATTGATCAACGAGCTAGTCAACTAGAGGCTTACTAGGGACATGGTGTTGTCTATGTATCCACACATGTATCTGAGTTTCCTATCAATACAATTCTAGCATGGATAATAAACGATTATCATGAACAATGAAATATAATAATAATAACTAATTTATTATTGCCTCTAGGGCATATTTCCAACAGTCTCCCACTTGCACTAGAGTCAATAATCTAGTTCACATCGCCATGTGATTAACACTCACAGGTCACATCGCCATGTGACCAACATCCAAGAGTCTACTAGACTCAATGATCTAGTTCACATCACTATTGATAAACACTCAAAGAGTTCTGGGTTTGATCATGTTATGCTTGTGAGAGAGGTTGTAGTCAACGGGTCTTGCCATATTCAGATCCCTATGTATTTCGCAAAACTTTATGTCATATCGTAGATGCTGCTACCACATTCCACTTGGAGCTATTCCAAATTGTTGCTCCATTATACGTATCCGGTATCTCTACTCAGAGCTATCCGGATAGGTGTTAAGCTTGTATCGACATAACTCTTTACGTCGAACTCTTTATCACCTCCATAACCGAGAAATATTTCCTTATTTCTTTAAGGATAATTTTGACCGCTATCTGGTGATCTACTCCTAGATCACCTTTGTACCCTCTTGCCAGACATGTGGCAAGGCACACATCAGGTGCGGTACTTCAGCATGGCATACCGTATAGAGCCTATGACAAAAGCATAGGGGACGACCTTCGTCCTTTCTCTTTCTTATGTCGTGGTCAAGCTTTGAGTCTTACTCAACTTCACACCTTACAACTCAGGTAAGAACCCCCTCTTTGAATGATCTATTTTGAACTCCTTCAAAAACATGTCAAGGTGTGCGTTCTTTGAAAGTACCATCAAGCGTCTTGATCTATCTCTATAGATCTTGATGCCCAATATGTAAGCAGCTTTATCCAGGTCTTCCTTTGAAAAACACTCTTCAAACAACCGTTTATGCTTTCCAGAAATTCTACATTATTTCGGATCAACAATATGTCATCCACATATACTTATCAGAAATGTTGTAGTGCTCCCACTCACTTTCTTGTAAATACAAGTTTCTAGCAAACATTGTATAAACCTAAAAGATTTGATCACTCCATCAAAATATATATTCCGATTCTGAGATGCTTGCTCTAGTCCATAGAAGGATTGCTGGAGCCAGCATACCTTTTAGCATCCTTAGGATCGATAAAACCTTTTATTGTATCACATACAACTTTTCTTACAAAAACTGGTAAGAAAACTTGTTTTGACATCCATCTGTAAGATTTCATAATCGAAAAATACAGCTAATGCTATCATGATTCCGACGGACTTAAGCATCGCTACGGGTGAGAAATTCTCATCGTAGTCAACTCCTTGAACTTGTGAAGAGACTCTTTCCCACAAGTCGAGCTTCATAGACGGTAACATTACCGCCCATGTCTGTCTTCTTCTTAAAGATCCATTTATCTCAATGGCTTGCCAATCATCGGGCAAGTCCACCAAAGTCCATACTTTGTTCTGATATATGGATCCTATCTCGGATTTCATGGCTTCTAACCATTTGTCGGAATACGGGCCCACCATCGCTTCTCCATAGCTCGTAGGTTCATTGTTGTCTAACAACATGATATCTAAGACAGGATTACCGTACCACTTAGGAGTAGTACATATCCTTGTCGACCTATGAGGTTCGATAGCAACTTGATCCGAAGCTTCATGATCACTATCATTAACTTCCTATTCAACAGACGTAGGCGCCACAGAAAACATCTTTCTATGTTGCATCACTCTCTGGTTGAAGTAAAGGTTCGACAACCTCATCAAGTTCTATCTTCCTCCCACTCAATTCTTTCGAGAGAAACTCCTTCTCGAGAAAGGACCCGTTCTTAGCGACACACAATTTGCCCTCGGATCTGAGATAGAAGGTATACCCTACTGTCACCTTTGGGTATCCTATGAAGATGTGTTTGTCCGCTTTGGGTTCGAGCTTCTCCGGCTGAAGCCTTAAGCATCGCAGCCCCAAACATTACGAAACGACAACTTTGGTTTCTTGCCAAACCAATGTTCATACGACATCATCTCAACGGACTTAGATGGTGTCCTATCTAAAGTGAATGCAGATGTCTCTAACGCATAACCTCAAAATGAAAACGGTAGATTGGTAACAGACATCATAGATCGCACCATATCTCATAGGGTTCGATTACGACGTCCGGACACACCATTACCTTGTGGTGTTCCAGGTGGCTTCAACTGTGAAACAATTCCACAATGTCTTAAGTGATTGCCAAACTCATAACTCAGAAAATCCCCTTTTGATCAGATCGTAGGAACATGATCTTATTGTTATGATGATTCTTAACTTCACTCTGAAAACGCTTGAACTTTTCAAATGTTTCAGACTTGTGCTTCATTAAGTAGATATACCTATATCTACCCAAATCATCAGTGAAGATGAGAAAATAGCGATATCCACCGCACGCTTCAATTCTCATTGGATCACACGCATCAGCATGCATGATTTCCAACAAGTCACTTGCCCGTTTCATTGTACCTGAAAACGGGGTCTTAGTCATCCTGCCCATGAGGCATGGCTCGCATGTGTCAAGCGATTCAAAATCAAGTGACTCCAAACATCCATCGACATGGAGTTTCTTCATGCATCTTACGCCAATATGACCTAAGCGGCAGTGCCACAATAAAGTGGTACTATCATTATTAACTCTACATCTTTTGGCGTGAACATGTGTATTACCACGACCAAGATTCAATGAACCATTCACATAGGGTGCATGACCATGAAAGGTATTATTCATGTAAACAGAATAACCAGTATTCTCTAACTTAAATGAATAACAGTATTGCAATGAACATGATCTAATCATATTCATGCTCAACATACACACCTGATAACATTTATCTAGGTTCAATATTAATCCCGAAGGCAGATGGAGCGTGCGATGGTGATCTCATCAACTTTGGAAACACTTCCAACACACATCGTCACCTCGCCCTTAGCCAGTCTCCGTTTAGTCCGTAGCTTTAGCTTCAAGTCACCAATAATAGCAATTGAACCGGTATCCAATACCCAGGTGCTACCAGGAGTACTAGCGAGGTACACATTAATAACACGTATATACTTTGTTGAAGTTGCCATCCTTCTTATCTACCATGCATTTGGGGTAATTCCGCTACCAGTGACCGTTCCCCTTACAATAGAAGCACTTAGTCTCGGGTTTGGGTTCAACCTTGGGTTCCTTCACTGGAGCGGCAACTGGCTTGCCATCCATGAAGTTTCCCTTCTAGCCCTTGCCCTTCTTGAAACCAGTGGTCTTGTTAAACCATCAACACTTGATGCTCCTTCTTGATTTCTACCTTTTGCGGTCTTAAGCACCGCGAACAGCTCCGGGATCAACTCCATTCCTTGCATGTCATAGTTCATCACGAAGATCTAGTAGCTTAGTGATAGTGGCTAGATAACTCTATCAATCACTATCGTATCTGGAAGTTTAACTCCCACTTGATTTAAGTGATTGTAGCACCCAGACATTCTGAGCACATGCTCACTAGCTGAGCTATTCTCCTCCATCTTGTTGGCAAAAGAACTTGTCAGAGGTCTCATACCTCTCAACACGGGCATGAGTCTGAAATCCCAATTTCAGCTCTTGGAACATCTCATATGTTCTATGGCGTTCAAAACTTCATTGGAATCCCGATTCTAAGCCGTAAAGTATGGTGCACTAAACTATCAAGTAGTCATCAGGACGTGTCTGTCAGGTGTTCACAACATCCACAGACGACGTTGTAGGGGTTTGCACATCGAGTGGTGCATCAAAGACGTAAGTCTTCCATGTAGCAGTGAGGACACTCCTTGGACTACGGACCTAGTCCGCATCCTTGCTTACAATATCTTTCAACTTAAACTTTCTCTAGGAACGTATTGAAACAGGGAGCTACAACGTGAGCTATTTATCTACAACATATTTGCAAAGACAATTTAGACTATGTTCATGATAATTGAGTTCATCTAATCAAATTATTTAATGAACTCCCACTCAGATAGACATCCCTCTAGTCATCTAAGTGAAACATGATCCGAGTCAACTAGGCCGTGTCCGATCATCACGTGAGACGGACTAGTCAACATCGGTGAACATCTTCATGTTGATCGTATCTTCTATACGACTCATGCTCGACCTTTCGGTCTTCCGTGTTCCGAGGCCATGTCTGTACATGCTAGGCTCGTCAAGTCAACCTAAGTGTATTGTGTGTGTAAATCTGGCTTACACCCATTGTATTCGAACGTTAGAATCTATCACACCCGATCATCACGTGGTGCTTCGAAACAACGAACCTTCGCAACGGTGCACAGTTAGGGGGAACACTTTCTTGAAATTATTATGAGGGATCATCTCATTTAAGCTACCGTCGTTCTAAGCAAATAAGATGTAAAACATGATAAACATCACATGCAATCAAATAGTGACATGATATGGCGAATATCATTTTGCTCCTCTTGATCTCCATCTTCGGGGCTCCATGATCATTGTTGTCACCGGCATGACACCATGATCTCCATCATCATGATCTCCATCATCGTGTCTTCTTGAAGTTGTCTCGTCATCTATTACTTCTACTACTATGGCTAACGCTTTAGCAATAGAGTAAAGTAATTACATGACGTTTATGTTGACACGCAGGTCATAAATAAATTAAGACAACTCCTATGGCTCCTGCCGGTTGTCATACTTATCGACATGCAAGTCGTGATTCCTATTACAAGAACATGATCAATCTCATACATCACATATATCATTCATCACATCCTTTTGGCCATATCACATCACAAGGCATATGCTGCAAGAACAAGTTAGACGTCCTCTAATTGTTGTTGCAAGCTTTTTACGTGGCTGCTATAGGTTTCTAGCAAGAATGTTTCTTACCTACGCGAAAACCACAACGTGATATGCCAATTTCTATTTACCCTTCATAAGGACCCTTTTCATCGAATCCGATCCGACTAAAGTGGGAGAGACAGACACCCGCTAGCCACCTTATGCAACTAGTGCATGTCAGTCGGTGGAACCAGTCTCACGTAAGAGTACGTGTAAGGTCGGTCCGGGCCGCTTCATCGCACGATGCCGCCGAATCAAGATAAGACTAGTAACGGCAAGCAAATTTACAAAATCGACGCCCACAACAACTTGTGTTCTACTCGTGCATAGAAACTACGCATAGACCTAGCTCATGATGCCACTTTTGGGGATCATAGCAGAATTTTAAAATTTTCTACGCATCACCAAGATCAATCTATGGAGTCATCTAGCAACGAGAGAGAGGAGTGTGCATCTACGTACCCTTGTAGATCGCTAAGCGGAAGTGTTCAAGTGAACGGGGTTGATGGAGTCGTACTCGTCGTGATCCAAATCACCGATGATCCTAGCGCCGAACGGACGGCACCTCCGCGTTCAACACACGTACGGTTGGGAGAGACGTCTCCTCCTTCTTCATGCAGCAAGGGGGAAGGAGAGGTTGATGGAGATCCAGCAGCACGACAGCGTGGTGGTGGAAGCAGCTGGGATCTCGGCAGGGCTTCACCAAGCTCAGCGAGAGAGAGAGGTGTTACGAGGGGAGAGGGAGATGCCAGGGGCTAGGGTACCGGTTCCCATGTGCCTCCCCACTATATATATGGGTGGAGGGGCTGGTTTCTTGCCCTCCAAGTCCATTGGGGCGTTGGCAAAGGTGGCGGAAAGAAATCCCATCATTTCCCTTCCCTACCGATTGTTATCCCCCTTTTTTAGGGATCTTGATCTTATCCCTTCGGGATATGATCTTATTACTTCTAAGGGGGGATCTTGGTGCGCCTTGACCAGGGGTGTGGGGCCTTGCCCCCACTACCCACGTTCATGTGGGTCCCCCCATGCAGGTGGGCCCCACTCCGGAACCTTCTAGAACCTTCCCGGTACAATACCGAAAAATCCCGAACATTTTCCGGTGGCCAAAATAGGACTTCCCATATATAAATCTTTACCTCCGGACCATTCCGGAACTCCTCGTGACGTCTGGGATCTCATCCGGGACTCCGAACAACTTTCGGGTTACCGCATACTAATATCTCTACAACCCTAGTGTCACCGAACCTTAAGTGTGTAGACTCTACGGGTTCGGGAGACACGCAGACATGACCGAGACGACTCTCAGGTCAAGAACCAACAGCGGGATCTGGATACCCATGTTGGCTCCCACATGTTCCACGATGATCACATCGGATGAACCACGATGTCGAGGATTCAATCAATCCCGTATTCAATTCCCTTTGTCCAGCGGTATTGTACTTGCCCGAGATTCGATCGTCGGTATCCCGATACCTTGTTCAATCTCATTACCGGCAAGTCTCTTTACTCGTTCCGTAACACATCATCCCGTGATCAACTCCTTGGTCACATTGTGCACATTATGATGATGTCCTACCGAGTGGGCCCAGAGATACCTCTCCGTTTACACGGAGTGAAAAATCCCAGTCTCGATTCGTGCCAACCCAACAGACACTTTTGGAGATACCTGTAGTGTACCTTTATAGCCACCCAGTTACGTTGTGACGTTTGGCACACCCAAAGCACTCCTACGGTATCCGGGAGTTGCACAATCTCATGGTCTAAGGAAATGATACTTGACATTAGAAAAGCTTTAGCAAACGAACTACACGATCTTGTGCTAGGCTTAGGATTGGGTCTTGTCCATCACATCATTCTCCTAATGATGTGATCCCGTTATCAACGACATCCAATGTCCATGGTCAGGAAACCGTAACCATCTATTGATCAACGAGCTAGTCAACTAGAGGCTTACTAGGGACATGGTGTTGTCTATGTATCCACACATGTATCTGAGTTTCCTATCAATACAATTCTAGCATGGATAATAAACGATTATCATGAACAATGAAATATAATAATAATAACTAATTTATTATTGCCTCTAGGGCATATTTCCAACACATCCACCACCACGTCGTCGTGCTGCTGGATCTTCATCAACCTCTCCTTCACCCTTGCTGGATCAAGTTGGAGGAGTCGTCTTCCCAACCGTACGTGTGTTGAACGTGGAGGTGCCGTCCGTTCGGCACTAGGTCATCAGTGATTTGGATCACATCGAGTACGACTCCATCAACCCTGTTCTCTTGAACGCTTCCGCGCGCGAGCTACAAGGGTATATAGATGCTCTCCTCTCTCCCTCGTTGCTAGATGACTCCATAGATTGATCTTGGTGATGCGTAGAAAATTTTAAAATTCTGCTACGTTCCCCAACAGTGGTATCAGAGCTAGGTCTATTCGTAGTTTCTATGCATGAGTAGAACACAAAGCAGTTGTGGGCGTCGATATTGTCAATTATCTTGCCGTTACTAGTCTTATCTTGATTCGGTGGCATTGTGGGATGAAGCGGCCTGGACCGACCTTACACGTATGCTTACGTGAGACTGGTTCCACCGACTAACATGCACTAGTTGCATAAGGTGGCTACCGGGTGTCTGTCTCTCCCACTTTAGTCGGATCGGATTCGATGAACAGGGTCCTTATGAAGGGTAAATAGAAATTGGCAATTCACGTTGTGGTTTTGGCGTAGGTAAGAAACGTTCTTGCTAGAAACCTATAGCAGCCACGTAAAAACTTGCAACAACAATTAGAGGACGTCTAACTTGTTTTTGCAGCAAGCGTTTTGTGATGTGATATGGCCAAAGGATGTGATGAATGATATATGTGATGTATGAGATGATCATGTTCTTGTAATAGGAATCACGACTTGCATGTCGATGAGTATGACAACCGGCAGGAGCCATAGGAGTTGTCTTTATTTATTTATGACCTGCGTGTCAACATAAACATCATGTAATTACTTTACTTTATTGTTAAAGCGTTAGCCATAGTAGTAGAAGTAATAGATGACGAGACAACTTCAAGAAGACACGATGATGGAGATCATGATGATGGAAATCATGGTGTCATGCCGGTGACAACGATGATCATGGAGCCCCGAAGATGGAGATCAAAAGGAGCAGATGATATTGGCCATATCATGTCACTATTTGATTGCATGTGATGTGTATCATGTTTTACATCTTATTTGCTTAGAACAACGGTAGCTTAAATAAGATGATCCCTCGTAATAATTTCAAGAAAGTGTTCCCCCTAAATGTGCACCGTTGTGAAGGTTCGTTGTTTCGAAGCACCACGTGATGATCGGGTGTGATAGATTCCAACGTTCGAATACAACGGGTGTAAGCCAGATTTACACACGCAATACACTTAGGTTGACTTGACGAGCCTAGCATGTACAGACATGGCCTCAGAACACGGAAGACCGAAAGGTCGAGCATGAGTCGTATAGAAGATACGATCAACATGAAGATGTTCACCAATGTTGGCTAGTCCGTCTCATGTGATGATCGGACACGGCCTAGTTAACTCGGATCATGTTTCACTTAGATGACTGGAGGGATATCTATCTGAGTGGGAGTTCATTGAGTAATTTGATTAGATGAACTTAATTATCATGAACTTAGTCTAAAATCTTTACAATATGTCTTGTAGATCAAATGGCCCACGTTGTCCTAAACTTCAACGTGTTCCTAGAGAAAACCAAGCTGAAAGATGATGGCAGCAACTATACGGACTGGGTCCGGAACCTGAGGATCATCCTCATAGCTGCCAAGAAAGATTATGTCCTAGAAGCACCGCTAGGTGACGCACCTATCCCAGAGAACCAAGACGTTATGAACGCTTGGCAGTCACGTGCTGATGATTACTCCCTCGTTCAGTGCGGCATGCTTTACAGCTTAGAACCGGGGCTCCAAAAGCGTTTTGAGAGACACGGAGCATATGAGATGTTCGAAGAGCTGAAAATGGTTTTCCAAGCTCATGCCCGGGTCGAGAGATATGAAGTCTCCGACAAGTTCTTCAGTTGTAAGATGGAGGAAAATAGTTCTGTCAGTGAGCACATACTCAAAATGTCTGGGTTGCATAACCTCTTGACTCAGCTGGGAGTTAATCTCCCGAATGACGCGGTCATTGACAGAATCCTTCAGTCGCTTCCACCAAGCTACAAGAGCTTTGTGATGAACTTCAATATGCAGGGGATGGAAAAGACCATTCCTGAGGTGTATTCAATGCTGAAATCAGCAGAGGTGGAAATCAAAAAGGAACATCAAGTATTGATGGTGAATAAAACCACTAAGTTCAAGAAAGGCGGGGGTAAAAAGAACTTCAAGAAGGACAGCAAGGGAGTTGCCGCGCCCGGTAAGCAAGCTACCGGGAAGAAGCCAAAGAATGGACCCAAGCCCGAGACTGAGTGTTTTTATTGCAAGGAAAGTGGTCACTGGAAGCGGAACTGCCCCAAATACTTAGCGGACAAGAAGGCCGGCAACACTAAAGGTATATGTGATATACATGTAATTGATGTGTACCTTACCAGTACTCGTAGCAGCTCCTGGGTATTTGATACCGGTGCAGTTGCTCACATTTGTAACTCAAATCAGGAGCTGCGGAATAAACGGAGACTGGCGAAGGACGAGGTGACGACGCGCGTCGGGAATGGTTCCAAGGTCGATGTGATCGCCGTCGGCACGCTGCCTCTACATTTACCTACGGGATTAGTTTTAAACCTCAATAATTGTTATTTAGTGCCAGCTTTGAGCATGAACATTGTATCAAGATCTCGTTTAATTCAAGATGGCTACTCATTTAAATCCGAGAATAATGGTTGTTCTATTTATATGAGAGATATGTTTTATGGTCATGCTCCGTTGGTGAATGGTTTATTCTTAATGAATCTCGAGCATAATGTTACACATATTCACAGTGTGAATACCAAAAGATGTAAGGTCGATAATGATAGTCCCACATACTTGTGGCACTACCGCCTTGGTCACATAGGTGTCAAACGCATGAAGAAGCTCCATGCAGATGGACTTTTGGAGTCTCTTGATTACGAATCATTTGACACGTGTGAACCATGCCTCATGGGTAAAATGACCAAGACTCCGTTCTCGGGAACAATGGAGCGAGCAACCAACTTATTGGAAATCATACGTACTGATGTGTGCGGTCCAATGAGTGTTGAGGCTCGCGGTGGCTATCATTATGTTCTCACCCTCACTGATGACTTGGGTAGATATGGGTATGTCTACTTAATGAAACACAAGTCTGAGGCCTTTGAAAAGTTCAAGGAATTTCAGAGCGAGGTTGAGAATCAACGTGACAGAAAAATCAAGTTCTTGCGATCAGATCATGGGGGAGAATACTTGAGTCACGAATTTGGCACACACTTAAGAAAATGTGGAATAGTTTCACAACTCACGCCGCCTGGAACACCTCAGCGTAATGGTGTGTCCGAACATCGTAATCGCACTCTATTGGATATGGTGCGATCTATGATGTCTCTTACCGATCTACCGCTATCATTTTGGGGCTATGCTTTAGAGACTGCCGCATTCACTTTAAATAGGGCTCCGTCGAAATCCATTGAAACCACACCGTATGAATTATGGTTTGGGAAGAAACCTAAGCTGTCGTTTCTAAAAGTTTGGGGATGCGAAGCTTATGTCAAGAAACTTGAACCTGAAAAGCTCGAACCCAAATCGGAAAAATGCGTCTTCATAGGATACCGTAAAGAAACTATTGGGTATACCTTCTACCTCAGATCCGAAGGCAAGATCTTTGTTGCCAAGAACGGGTCCTTTCTAGAGAAAGAGTTTCTCTCAAAAGAAATAAGTGGGAGGAAAGTAGAACTTGATGAAGTATTACCTCTTGAACCGGTAAGTGACGCAGCTCAAGAAAATGTTCCTGAGGTGCCTGCACCGACTAGAGAAGAAGTTAATGATGATGATCATGAAACTTCAGATCAAGTTGCTACTGAACTTCGTAGGTCCACAAGGACACGTTCCGCACCAGAGTGGTACGGCAACCCTGTCTTGGAAATCATGTTGTTAGACAACGGTGAACCTTCGAACTATGAAGAAGCGATGGCGGGCCCGGATTCCGACAAATGGCTGGAAGCCATGAAATCCGAGATAGGATCCATGTATGAAAACGAAGTATGGACTTTGACTGACTTTCCCGATGATCGGCGAGCCATAGAAAATAAATGGATCTTTAAGAAGAAGACAGACGCGGATGGTAACGTAACCATCTATAAAGCTCGGCTTGTCGCTAAGGGTTATCGACAAGTTCAAGGGGTTGGCTACGATGAGACTTTCTCACCCGTAGAGAAGCTGAAGTCCGTCCGAATCATGTTAGCAATTGCCGCATTCTATGATTATGAGATATGGCAAATGGACGTCAAAACGGCATTCCTTAATGGTTTCCTTAAGGAAGAATTGTATATGATGCAGCCGGAAGGTTTTGTCGATCCTAAGAATGCTGACAAGGTGTGCAAGCTCCAACGCTCGATTTATGGGCTGGTGCAAGCATCTCGGAGTTGGAACATTCGTTTTGATGAGATGATCAAAGCGTTTGGGTTTACGGAGACTTATGAAGAAGTCTGCATTTACAAGAAAGTGAGTGGGAGCTCTGTACCATTTCTCATATTATATGTGGATGACATACTGTTGATGGGAAATGATATAGAATTCTTGGAAAGCATAAAGGCCTACTTGAACAAGTGTTTTTCAATGAAGGACCTTGGAGAAGCTACTTATATATTAGGCATCAAGATCTATAGAGATAGATCGAGACGCCTCATTGGTCTTTCACAGAGTACGTACCTTGACAAGATATTAAAGAAGTTCAAAATGGATCAGTCAAAGAAGGGGTTCTTGCCTGTATTGCAAGGTACGAGATTGAGCACGGCTCAATGCCCGACCACGGCAGAAGATAGAGAAAAGATGAGTGTCGTCCCCTATGCCTCGGCCATAGGGTCTAGATGTATGCTATGCTGTGTACCAGACCTGATGTAAACCTTGCCGTAAGTTTGGTAGGAAGGTACCAAAGTAATCCCGGCATGGAACACTAGACAGCGGTCAAGAATATCCTGAAGTACCTGAAAAGGACTAAGGATATGTTTCTCGTTTATGGAGGTGACGAAGAGCTCGTCGTAAAGGGTTACGTCGATGCTAGCTTCGACACAGATCTGGATGACTCTAAGTCACAAACCGGATACGTGTATATTTTGAATGGTGGGGCAGTAAGCTGGTGCAGTTGCAAGCAGAGCGTTGTGGCGGGATCTACATGTGAAGCGGAGTACATGGCAGCCTCGGAGGCAGCACAAGAAGCAGTCTGGGTGAAGGAGTTCATTACCGACCTAGGAGTCATACCCAATGCGTCGGGCCCAATGACTCTCTTCTGTGACAACACTGGAGCTATTGCCCTTGCCAAGGAGCCCAGGTTTCACAGGAAGACTAGGCATATCAAGCGTCGCTTCAACTCCATTCGTGAAAGTGTTCAAAATGGAGACATAGAGATTTTTAAAGTACATACGGACCTGAATGTTGCAGATCCGTTGACTAAACCTCTCCCTAGAGCAAAACATGATCAACACCAGAACTGCATGGGTGTTCGGTTCATCACAATGTAACTAGACTATTGACTCTAGTGCAAGTGCGAGACTGTTGGAAATATGCCCTAGAGGCAATAATAAAATGGTTATTATTATATTTCTTTGTTCATGATAATTGTCTATTGTTCATGCTATAATTGTGTTATCCGGAAATCGTAATACATGTGTGAATACATAGACCACAACACGTCCCTAGTGAGACTCTAGTTGACTAGCTCGTTGATCAAAAGATAGTCATGGTTTCCTGACTATGGACATTGGATGTCATTGATAACGGGATCACATCATTAGGAGAATGATGTGATGGACAAGACCCAATCCTAAGCATAGTTCAAAGATCGTGTAGTTCGTTTGCTGTAGCTTTTCCGAATGTCAAGTATCATTTCCTTAGACCATGAGATTGTGCAACTCCCGGATACCGTAGGAGTGCTTTGGGTGTGCCAAACATCACAACGTAACTGGGTGACTATAAAGGTACACTACAGGTATCTCTGAAAGTGTCTGTTGGGTTGGCACGAATCGAGACTGGGATTTGTCACTCCGTATGACGGAGAGGTATCTCTGGGCCCACTCGGTAATGCATCATCATAATGAGCTCAATGTGACCAAGTGGTTGATCACGGGATCATGCATTACGGTACGAGTAAAGTGACTTGCCGGTAACAAGATTGAACGAGGTATTGGGATACCGACGATCGAGTCTCGTACAAGTAACATACCGATTGACAAAGGGAATTGTATACGGATTGATTGAATCCTCGACATCGTGGTTCATCCGATGAGATCATCGTGGAGCATGTGGGAGCCAACATGGGTATCCAGATCCCGTTGTTGGTTATTGACCGGAGAGGCATCTCGGTCATGTCTGCATGTCTCCCGAACCCGTTGGGTCTACACACTTAAGGTTCGATGACGCTAGGGTTGTAGAGATATTAGTATGCAGTAACTCGAAAGTTGTTCGGAGTCCCGGATGAGATCCCGGACGTCACGAGGAGTTCCGGAATGGTCCGGAGGTGAAGATTTATATATAGGAAGTCCAGTTTCGGCCATCGGGAAGGTTTCGGGGGTCGCCGGTATTGTACCGGGACCACCGGAAGGGTCCCGGGGGTCCACCGGGTGGGGTCACCTATACCGGAGGGCCCCATGGGCTGAATTGGGAGGGGAACCAGCCCCTAGTGGGCTGGTGCGCCCCCCTTGGGCCTCCCCTGTGCTAGGGTTGAGAAACCCTAGGGGTGGGGGCGCCCCCCACTTGGCTTGGGGGGGAAACCACCCCTTGGCCACCGCCCCCTTGGAGATCCATCTCCTAGGGCCGGCGCCCCCCCCCCAAGGCCCCTATATAAAGAGGGGGGAGGGAGGGCAGCCACACCCTTGCTCTTGGCGCCTCCCTCTCCCTCCGTAACACCTTCCTCCCCGCTTGCGCTTGGCGAAGCCCTGCCGGGATCCTGCTGCATCCACCACCACGCCGTCGTGCTGCTGGATCTTTATCAACCTCTCCTCCCCCCTTGCTGGATTAAGTTGGAGGAGACGTCTTCCCAACCATACGTGTGTTGAACGCGGAGGTGCCGTCCGTTCGGCACTAGGTCATCGGTGATTTGGATCACGTCGAGTATGACTCCATCAACCCCGTTCTCTTGAACGCTTCCGCGCGCGATCTACAAGGGTATGTAGATGCACTCCTCTCTCACTCGTTGCTAGGCGACTCCATAGATTGATCTTGGTGATGCGTACAAAATTTTAAAATTCTGCTACGTTCCCCAACACGCAATTCATCCTCAATTGTTGCCTTCCATTTGGACTAATCTGAGCGCTTCATGCACTCTGCCATGGACTTAGGTTCTCGATCCAAATCAAGGCCTTCTGCAATTCTAGAGGCGAAATAAATGTCGACAACTGTAGTCTCTCTATTGTATGATTCTCCTGAATCAATATAATTAATGGATATTTCATCAATACCTTTTGATCCTTCGTGATTTCCCTCAACAATTGGATCAAGGTCTTCCGATGTCCCAACACCAAAATTTGTGTGCACACTCGTGTTGGGTTCTGGATGTCCAACATCCTTCAGGTGTCCTTCAACCCTAGGTTGAATATCAACATTTTGTTGACTTGCATTTACTATTTGAGGATTCCTCATTCCCCTTGGACGCTTCTGCAAAGCCTTGTCCTTTGTGTCCAGATTCCTCCCCCTCTTGGGTGGCTGAGTAGATCTATGGGTCACATCCACTCTCTCTGGCACATTCATAGCGGGAACATTTGATTTTGTGACACCTTTATAATCAGTAAATGCATCTGGCAGATTATTTGCAATATTTTGCAAATTTATAATCTTCTGAACCTCCTGTTCAGATTCATTCGTACGTGGATCTAAGGACTGGATGCCTTTCACATCCCAATCTATTTCACGGCATTCTTTGTGGTTATTCTCTCCCCCTAATGCTAGGATATTGTCCTCATCAAAAATGCAATCAGCGTACCGAGCTGTAAATAAATCCCCTGTCATGGGTTCCAGGTACTTAATAATTGACGGAGAATTGTACCCCACATAGATCCCCATTCGTCTATGAGGGCACATTGATGTACGCTGCGGTGGTGAGATCGGTACATATACCGCACAACCGAATTGCCGCAGATGAAAAATACTTGGCTGGTTTCCACGTACTAACTGCAACGGGGAGACCGTATGATATGCAGTTGGTCGAATTTGTATCAATTCTGCAGCATGTAAAACTGCATGACCCCAACATGAAGCTGGAAGATTACTATTTTGCAGGAGCGGTTTTCCTATCAACTTGATTCTCTTGATAAGTGATTCCGCAAGACCATTCTGGGTATGTACATAAGGTACTGAGTGCTCCACAGAAATGCCCACTCCTCAGCATGTGTTCCCTGTGGGAGCAAAATGGGTTTTCGTTCGTAAGAGGAATGAGAACAATGAGGTGGTGAGATATAACGCGAGATGGCCTTGTGATCAACTTCCCAGTTGCACATGATGTGCATACAAAATCCGATGATTTTGGGAACTTTCTATCCGTTATGTTGTGTCCAACAAAACCATCAATAATTTTTCTCATCATCCCGATAGCAGGATGTCCCAGATGACCATGCCAAATCTTGAACTTATCAAGATTCTGAAAAACTATCTTGTATGCCATATGTGTCTCTGGTTTAATGTATGTATAATACAACCCAGAAGATAGAGAAGGCAAATTCTCAAGGACTTCCTTTCGAAATCCCTTTTGCTGAGTTATGAGTAGGCATTCAGCCCCGCTCTCATCATTAGTTTTCACATGGAAACCATTTTTGCGGATATCCTTAAAACTCAGCAAGGTACGAGTAGAATCTGGATACAGTAGAGCATCCGGGATTACCAATTTAGTACCCATAGGGAGTGTAATTGTAGCTTGACCAGAACCAACAATTACCGTGTCTCGACCAGCAATTGTCATGACACTTCCATTACTCTTCTTGAGTGTCTGGAAATACTTCATCTCCCTAAGTATCGTGTTAGTAGATGCACTATCCACTAAACGCATTTCCTCCTCCATTGTATTATTCCTTGAAGTTCGTTCTAGATTCTTCTCCGACGAGTTCTTGTGCGGCCTTGTCGCTCTCGCTGGAGAGAAGTGCGTGATAACGTGTAAAGGAATTGTGGGTGAACAGTAAAATGATCTCTATTGATTGACTGCAATGATGTACATATTTATATGTCCAGAGGGGACACGTCGCACAGTCGCGACGCTTACAAGAGACAAGATTAGAATGATGCGTCCATTACATTAGGACATGACCCATCGGGGAAGAAACCGCACATCGGTTTGAAAAAACTGGGATTTCCCTTTAATTAAACTAATTAACTAAATCTTAACAATTGGCAAACTGGTTGCTACGTGATTCGCCAACCACGTCACATGACACTATTCCTAATAGGGAGCGCCCTAGCTGGCCCATTTATGAACTAACTCCTCTTCTTCTGCTAAGAGCATCTTCAACTGTTGGCCTCCAGGGGCGTCTAAAATCGGCCGGTGTAAAAAAACGATCTGGGGCGAGTTGGTCCCCGGTCGTCGGTCCCAGGGCCGCCTCCAGACGAGTCTAATTTTTTTTTAAACAAACGTTCGGCGAAGTTCGGCTAAACACGTCTAAATTTCGGTAAACTTTGGCATATATTAGACTTGTCCGTGACTTATACATAGCAAATATATCTAAAAAAAGAACTCGTTGAACACGGAGTAGTCGCCATCGTCGCCGCCATCCTTGCCGCCGTCGTCGGCGGCGGCCTTCTCCTCCTTGACGCGGCCGTCTCTGGTGGACCCCTGCCCGGCGTCGCCATGGCGGACTGGTGGCGGCGGCGGCGCGTCGTCGAGGACGACGACTCCTCCTTCGTCGCGGCCCCGGCGACGCTGCTCGAAGCGCCGCAGGGCGGCGCATTGGCGCTCCCTCTCCATCCTCAGGAAGTCCTCGCGCGCCCATTTCAAGGCCACCTCGTCGTCGAGCTCCATGTCGCCGTGTTCCGTCTTCACGGCGGGGAGACCGGCTCCGTTTTCACCGGCGCGAGCCCCGGCTCCGTCTTTGGCTTGACGAAGCGCGGAGGAGCCGACAAGGAGGCGCGCCGGCCGCCCTCGTTGATGACGATGCCTGCGAGTGCGCCGGCCGAGCGGCGTCCCCGCCGCGAGCTCGGCCTTGACGCCGAGCAGCGCCCGAGAGCCGGAGGAGTGGAAAGAAGACCGTGAGGAGGAGTGCGAGGAGGAAGACGAGGAGGAGCCGAACCTCCTGGGCATCCATTGCCCGGCGCGTCGGCGGTGGGCTGGGGCGGCCGCCGGGGGAGGGTATGCCAGCGGTGGGTTCTTGCCGCCCTCAAGGTGCGTCAGCACGCCCTCGAGCGTGCGGCCGGGGATGCCCCACCACACGCAGCACCCCTCGCTGTTCTTCGTGCCGCCCACCACCGGCGCCGTTGGTGGACGCCAGCCTCTGCTCCTGACGGCGCTCAAAGTACGCCGCCCATGTCCGCGTGGTTGTCGGCGACGTACTGGGGGAGGGCAAGCTGCTCGTCGGTGAGGGAGGCGCGCACAAGCTCTACCTCGGCGGCGAAGTAGGGGGCGCGCGCCACGGCATCGGGCAACGGGGGAACAGGCACTTCCCCGTCGCTGAGCCTCCACCCTGTCGGCCCGGCGCGCATGTACGGCGGCGCCGGGATGTTGGCCTCGAACAGGAGCCACAACTCCTGTTCGCGGAACGAGCGGCGGCCGAAGCCGTTGGCCGCCGCCTCGCCGCCGGGGAAACGTTCGGCCATCGGGGCTGTCGGAGTGAGGGAGGGCTCGGAGGCGGCGCACAGGAGAGGAAGAGGAAGGGCTCGGCGGCGGCGCACGGGAGAGGGAGAGCTCGGCGGCTGGGGCTGGTGTGGCCAGAGGCGAGGGATGCCACCGGCTTATATAGCCGCGCCCGTGTGTACGCGTGACGGGAGGGGAGGCGTCGCCGCGCCGCCCGTGAGGAATCAATGGCAAGGCTGACCGACGGCGGCAGCACGGCAGCCTTGGCATTGATTCCCGCGGGAACCGAGGCGATGAGGGCGACGAAGCGCCTGTCTCGCTGACTCAGCGGGCCCGCGGCTGCTTCGCGTCAAAACAACTCGCCCCGGCACCCCCGGGCGCCCCCAGCGCGTCGGGTTCGGCCTGAGTCCACCGGCGCTAATTTCGACCCAGGCCGATGAAAATCAAGCTCCTGAGGCGTGATTGGGCCGTTTTTTCGGTGTCGGCGCGAAAAAATCGCATGGGAAGGTTTTTTTGGAGGCACGGCTGGAGATGCTCTAAGGTCGGTGTTCCGTTGCACTGACTTTGATAGTCTTGGGAGTTCGATTAAGACATGTACGCAGGGTGCTGGTATAGTAAATCTAGCCATGGCTGGGAGGAGCTATTCTCCCGATTTCTTGTGCCTGTGAGTCCTATATAGCAGATTAGGACATGTTTAGTCCAAACAATAAGTAACTGTCTGACCAGGAAACTATACTAATGCTAAGAGACTTCCTCCCGATGCCTTTCATTCCTAAGACCCGTTACAATCACCAATAGTTTGTGAACTGGACAAACTATTCTCATGGCCTTTCTATTTCCCAGTATCACTTAGCATTTAGCAGCCTATACTCTTCCTACCAAAACCCGCTCACTAGGAGATGCATATATAGGTTGGATTGCCTAACTAGTACGCGTGGATTTGATTAGAGGTTGGTTGGAAACCAATGAGCCTCAACAAGAACCTCACATCATTTTTTTTATAAAATCTTTGTTTGTACGTATCTTTACTCCTTTATGAAGCATTTCTAACTAGGATTTGGTGACGTGACGTGAATTTATTTGTATATGTCGTCCTCTCCTTGTTTGCGCTATTTCTCATTTCCTCTACCGGCTGTTACTGCGTCGCAGTGTGGGACAAGCTTTCCCTCCCACAAAATAACGCCGTGTTTGGGCGACCTCCCTCGTGCCTCAACCACATCACAAGAGACTGCATACAATTAAAGATCCAGGTGGAGTGTGATCCCTATTACACGAAAGGACTCATTGACTCAAGCAATCGGACTACTTATCATCGATACTGCCCTCTTATGATTGGTTAAAGTGGTTGGGTTTGCATACCAACACCAAAGCAACTCTACACATAAGGACTTTCAGACAAATAGCCTACATGGTTTCATATATGATCATGCCGACACAATTTCAGTGCGTAGGCCTCTAGAGTAAGCAGCTTGAAAGATCAGAAGCTTTCAAACACATAATAGGATCAAAAGGGACATGTTTGTCTAACCAATCGTTAAACCCATTACCTCCAATCCCACCACAACTAAGCCAAATCATTGTATCATACTCCCTTCGTTCCGAATTACTTGTCGCAGGTATGATGTATTTTAGTTCTATATACATCCATTTCTGTGACGAGTAACTTGGAACGGAGGGAGTACATCTTAATCAAATATCCTTGCAGCCATAGTACGACTTGCAGGCTCACACATAACAGAACAGATGAGGCTCACATAACAGAACAGATGAGCTCTCGGTTGTGATGCTATGCCTTCGAGAGGAGCAAGCTGCTAGCTGCAAAAAATGTTGATGGACATCTTATAATGGACCAAAGAGCTGCAATGCCTAACTCTCCAGGAAGAAAGTAAATTGCAAACACAAGCCTGGTAAGCTATCCAAACAACCAACAGTTGATAATTGAGCTGAATGCCATAGGCATAGAAGCCCCTCTCAGGGGCTGAACACCATAGGCATAGAAGCCAATCTCACCGTCTGAATGTCGTGATAAAAAAAACACATGCATGGTTAAGCAGGATATTAGAAACAGGTTAAGGAAAAATAACGCACATGACCATTGATAGATCAAGATATAACAAGTTGCTATGCTCATCAAGCATCCTGTCCCAATGGATTTATAAATAGGATTAAAATTTCATAACAAAAAAATTCTCCAACGGAGATACTGTTACATTGCAAATTCTTGTACAGAATCAAAATATGGAAGGATTAAATTACTAACTCGGTTGCTCCATGCCTGCAACTGCTGTTCCAATTACATGGCTAGTATATATACATCTAATTAGTATTAGCTGGAGGTAGTATACAAAAAAAGGCACTACTGAAGTGCGGTCATCAAAATAACTCTCCTTACAAGGTCTTGAACGCGGGATCATAGGTGGTTTATGGGACTGACCACAGCCACATTACCGCTGTCGGTGTCGCAATCACTCGTCGACCTTCTTTACTACTTGAAACTTGAGCTTCTTCTTGTCATCCGTAGCATCAATGGAGATTGTCGAGCCTTCACTGGCTTCACCTTTGACCAGCATTTGGGACAGCTTAATCATCACATTCTTCTGCAACCATCTCCTTATGGGCCTTGCACCATACATCTGTGAGAGACAAAGCATGCATGGTTACCAAAACGCAAAACGTACACACACATATGAAAACATGAGCCAAATCATTTTTCTAAGTTTGAAAAGAAGCTGTGCGTACTGGGTTGTATGATTCCGATAAAATGACGTCCAACACGGCATCACTTGCAAAAAGAGAGATGCCCTTGTCAGCTACCCTGGAAATGATGCTCTTCATTTGGATTTTCACAATCTCCTTCAGTTTGTCATGCAAAAGCGGCTCAAATACCACAATCTCACTCAGCCTGTTGAGTAACTCAGGCTTGAAGTGTTTCTGAACCTACACAAACATTATATATACATATATGAGAAACTCAGGCTTTAAGTGTTTTCCGAGCCTTTACACCAGCAGTCTGGGATTCACAAACCTGTTTCATCAAAAGGTCACGTGCCGCATCCATTGTGATTTCTCTGGCCATTCCTGCTGTGAGGTGCTCTGCTCCTAGATTTGAGGTCATAATGATGATGGTATTCTTGAAATTTACTGTCCGCCCTTTGCCATCGGTCAACACACCATCATCAAGAAGTTGAATAAAGATGTTCAACACCGAGGGATCCGCCTTCTCCACCTCATCGAAAAGGATGACACTGTATGGGCGTCTCCTAACCTTCTCAGTCAGTTGCCCACCATCATCACAGCCCTGATGGCTTTAAGAAGTTACAAAAGAAGCATTAATATCAATCAAGCTAAAGACTAAGACGTAATGCAATGTTACAAAATATATTCAAATTACCTTGGGGGTGCTCCAACAAGACGCAAAACAGATCCACTGCCAACATATTCAGACATGTCAAAGCGAACCAACATCTTCTCACTTGCGAATAGCTGCTCCGCAAGAGCTTTTGCAAGCTCTGTCTTTCCAACACCGGTTGAGCCCAAGAAGAGGAAAGATCCTATGGGTTGGCCAGGATGATTAAGGCCAGCCCTAGAACGCAACACTGCTTCGGCGACCACATTTACCGCTTCATTCTGGCCAACAACTCGCTCATGCAGCCTGTCTGCTAGGTGGATTAACTTATCCTTGTCCTCTTCCTCAAGTGTACAGACAGGAATTCCAGTCCATAGGCTCACAACCTTCAAATAACAGCGTTAGAATTTGCATGAAAAATACATCTCATTGACTGAAGCAGTAGATACATGTCACTGGGAGAAAATGCTTACTTGTGCAACATCATTTGGTTCAACAGTTGCTCCCTTCACTGGATTTGCAGAGCGACTTTGCTTTGCATTAAATTCCTCTGCTTGGTTGTCAATCTGCATCAACCTTTTTATTGTGGCACTGCATGCCTCATCAATCAGATCAATAGCCTTATCCGGAAATTGACGACCTATGGTAAAGACACCAACAAATCCATTAATTTTATAAAATATACATCCACTGTAGACACTCACGGGTCCAACATGGCATAAAGGAAAGATCGTGCAGGTTACCCATCAATTTATATGCACATCACAGTAAATAAGATTGTAATTCTAGAATTATCTCAACTTAATGTTTCCAATGCAACAAGACTGCGGGTAGTTTAATTATATCATGTGAACTACGGAGCCTTGAGATGGGGCAGACCTACATCCTAATCACCTGTTGAAACAATAGAAGCAAGTAAATTCCTCACCAGTGATGTAGCGGCCAGCAAGCTGTGCAGCAGCAACAAGAGTAGCATCTTGGATTTCCAGGCCATGGTGCTGTTCGTACTGCTGCCTTATCCCACGCAGAATGCCAATTGTCGCCTGCGTGCTTGGCTCCTCAACGTGTACCTTCTGGAATCTCCGCTCGAGAGCGGGATCCTTCTCAATGTAATTGCGGTAACCATCAAAAGTCGTCGCGCCTACAAAGCGGATACGAGCACGGGCCAATGCCGGCTTCAGCATACTGGAAGCATCAGTAACCCCACGGCCACCAGCACCCCCAGCACCAAGAAGCGTGTGCATCTCATCGATGAAGAGAATTATCTTGCCACCCGCTTTTTCCGCCTGCTTGATCACGCTCTTCATCCGCTCCTCAAACATACCTCGATACCTGGTTCCGGCGACCATGGCCCCAAGGTCGATCTCCACGACATGTGCCCCGGCGAGCGCGGCAGGTACCTTACCGGCAGCGATGCGCTGTGCGAGGCCCTCGGCAATGGCCGTCTTGCCAACCCCCGCGGGGCCGACCAGCGCTGCGCAGTTCTTGGTCTTGCGGCAGAGGATGGAGATAACGCGGTCGATCTCGTCATCACGGCCGACAACCGGTCCGACTGCCTTGCCAGTCATGTGGCGTCCGTAGGTACGCAGAGCCGCTTTACCATCGTAGTACCTCCATGCTGCCCAGCCCAAACCAGCAGATGTTCCGATGAGGACGAGAGGTTCCACCCTTCCCCAACTCGAAGACATGCGACTCTGGGAGCTTGATAACAAGGCCCCCAGCCGCTGGAAGACAGTTTCTTGCACAACCCAGGTCCCGAGCAGAGGATCGTAGGTCTCTCCCATACCTGTGCAGAAGCCTTAACCTGAACAAGGAAAAAGACAGCAATGCTTCATATATATGCAGAGAGGGTTCCTGAAGGTGCATATACATCTAAAATGCACCGATACGGATATGCGTATGACGTATCAGTATCGGGCTGATACTTTCACTGCTAAACATGTTTAAACCAAAACATTTGCTCATCTGAAAAAAAAACCTCAAACTGCAATGCCAATATGCAAATATTTGCCCCTACAGGCATTATCACAAACACCTATCAGGCAAAATCCTTTAACATGTAAACTTGAACATGCACCGGAAAAATCATGCAGCAAGTATTCATCAAGAAATAATCATCATTATATTCTCACATTCACATACTCATCCAATACAAAAATCAGGGAAACAATTGAACACACAGAGGATGCGAGAGAAAGAAAGGAGGGGTGATGAGGGAAGGAGGAGGGAGGAGGAAGGAGTGGTGGCTACCTGCCTATGGACTGGTCGTCGGCTTTGCTGGGCGGGAGCGCCTGCTCAGGAAGGGAGGCGCTGCTGGGGGAGCGGCTGCTCCACGGAGACGGAGGGAGGCGCTGCTGGGGTCCTGTACCGGAGGCGGGGCAGCGGAGGCTTCGGCCGGCTGGGCGCGCCGCGGCGGCGGCTAGGAACCCCTGTCGCGCTCGTCGTTCGGTCGGGACTCGGGAGGGAGACTCGTTTTTTTGGGAGGCTCGGTTGAGGGAATCTTGCTCGAAACGGGCGCGTTCAGGTGTGTCTACGTGTCAAGGCGTATAGGAACTGATCCGTATTGAATATGATATTTTTTAGACACACTACAGACGAAGACACACATCTATTCCTATGAGCTTTTTCGAGAGAGTGGGCCGGCATACTATTTTTAGATTGATGAAGTCATCAAAGACGTCTCGTAGTCAACGGAAACATCTCCTCCCATTAAACGCACATCGCCGAAAATATTGAAATAAATTCGGAAATAAATACGAGCACGGGGTTGAACCCTGATGGGTTGGGATATCATGGTCCACCTAACCATCCAACCACAGATTGGTTCGCGTATTGAATACGATACCTGATACCCACACACAAGGTGTGTGATTTTCTTTGACAAAGGGTGGATTTTATTTACTTAAAATGAAGTATCAAGAGGATACAAACACAATAAACACACATTGAAACTCTGCATAATTAGGGTGCACATAATCAACACCAACACAGACACAAAAACACATCAGCAAATAGCAAAGTCATATAGAACCGAAGCTATGCTTAAGTGAGGAAAAAAACAAAGTGATCAGATCTGTAATAAGCAAACTACGATAATGACTATATCCGGACCAATCATCTCATGACACCGAGGTTCTTCAACAACAGTACCTTTAGAAAGGGAGCGGCACTCAAGCATCATCATCATCGGATCCAACCAACACGTGAGGCATCTGACATGGTGTCTTTGTAGAAGGATCAGATCCATATTGCATACAAGGGGGGTATTTTAACCATTTTGTTTTGTTTTGAAAATTGAGTTTAAATCAAATTTTGACTAAACAACTTGGTATTTTTTGTGGGAAAGATGAAAGCTAGTTCACGACAAACAAATTTCCTCACCTGATCATTTTTTTTTTGGGGTAAAAACTTTGTATTACTCAAGTATCATGGCCATTACAAATCAGCATGAGCTAGCTCTAAAGAGGCTGAAGGACCTGAACCTATCCAACTCATAGCCCTGCCTTCATCTCTCACAAACTTTGCTAAGTTCAATTAACATGAGCAATACAAGTTTTACAAAGGCTCATCATATGCCTAATCTCTAATAATAGCAAAGTAAATCAATCTATCAATTTCAAGTGATCGAATTAACTTCACAGTGATAATGAAATCCATCTCCATTAAGATTGGAAAGTCGCTTCCCTGAATTGACAATGAAAGGCCCTTCATGCAAGCGCATAGCTCTGCTTCCAAACCTCACGGCAGATGTTCCGCATGACAAGAAAATTATAGCTCCTTTATCACCTGATCATATATGTTTGGCTGTGGGATCTCTAGCCCCAAATTTCTCTATTGCAAACTCCCCCAAAGTGAAGATAAAGCGTGGTGGATGGACAAAACCAATCAAAGGTCATGTTAAACTGAATGTGGACACTGCTTTTGATCCTGACTCACTTCAAGGCACAGTTGGTGCAGTTTTAAGAAATGACAAAGGAAACTTTACTGTGGCAGAAAATGAGGAATTTTTTTTTAATATATGTATTGATGCTTTTACGGCAAAGGCACTAGCCCTCCGATTTGGACTGAATCAGCTCAAACGGTGGGGTGCAATAGATTGATGGTCAATTCAGACAACACATATGTTATTTTGACTATGCCAGAGGGCGGCTCCTTTGCTGGTATTGCTGCGAAAATCTTTGACGATTGTTATCATATGTCTCTTGATCTATCTCATATAATTTATGAATTATGTCATAGAGAAGCTAATAGTGTAGCCCACGAGCTAGCTAGAATAGTTAGATTTTCTTTCCCTAGTAATTGGTTAGATAAACCCCTGAGGCTATAGTTTCACTCCTTATCAACGATATAACTTTTTTTTCAAAGGAGGATGTACCCCCGGCCTTTACATCTGACGGATGCATGCAGCCATTTTATTAATTATTCACAAAGCCCTTACACGGTGATACATCAGTAAGCCTGAAGCCACCATCTTGACATCATCTGTCGCTACTCCTATCCCTGTGATGAAGGGGTGCCGAATGTTCGAGACTAATACCAAACAGACATCGCACCAACACTTAATATCTAATGTTGGATGCCCCATCCAAGCCATAATACCTGGATTGGGTTACACACCGGTCCGGCGCACTTTCAGTGGGCACCACATGCGCACGCTGCAAGGGCCGTCACGTCCCTCATCCATCAATCCATTCTTAGACCAGATATTAACGCATCGACCTTGCCATGCCTCTCGGCCATCGACGCCACCATGATGCCAGACAGCGTCGTCCTCCTGCACGAGTCCACCGCCACCCATCGGGCACCGAGTCTCCACTGCACCATGCCATTGAGATCTGCCACCATCGATGTGTAGGATGAAGCACCGCTCCACCACCTACCGACGCCTAACCACCAAGCCGTTCACATGTCCGTCCAACCGATAAATGTCTTCAAAGATGATGCCCCCACGCGGGTGACGATGAATATGTCGCCATCATCCGATCCAGGAGGCCCCTCAACGCCTCCAACGAGAGCTACGACACCCACGGGCGCCAATGTTAATGGTAGCCTCCTCCAGATCTGAGGTTTCCCCGGTAATAATGAAGCGAGGGATGCCCCCACCATCGCCTCCAACGAGGAAAATGATACCCCACAGGCGCCGCCGACGATGGTGGCATCCTCACCCACTTTAGTTAGGCCACCATCTCCTCCTCCACTTGATCCGTTGTCGGCAAGCCACCGCGAGGCAACACCCACCGACCAGATCCCTTTGAACCGACGATGAAGACAACCAAAGGTAGAGGAGGTCACATCGCTGTGTGACCGGCGCCATGGCCACACACACGTCGTCCCGAGGCGCTCGCTCAAGATCGATCCACCGTCACAGCCACGCCTCCAAGCCGCGATTGAGGGACGCCCCGCCGCCGCCATCATCCCCTTGCACGGGCTTTGCCCGGTCAAGATCCGGCAGCGGCGGGAGTGGAGGCAGACGGGAGACGGAGGGGATCAGAAGGAATCTGGAGGGAAGGGGAGGGGAGGCGCGGATGTAATTGTGACAACTGAATAAAGGAGTGATGATTGTAAAAAAAAGGGTTGCTCACGAGGCAGGATTACTCAATAACCGGGGCTAACTATGACCAAAACTGAGAATTTTTTTTTTTGAGGATCAAATGCTGCCGCTTTATTGACTAATTAAACGAAACTAGGAAAATTTAGGGGTTGAGGAAAATGAGATTTAGTGGTTGAGGAAACTGAGATTTAGGGGTTGAGGAAAATTAATTTTTTTGGGTAAAAAAGCACAAAAGAAAATAAATTACCTGAGGCGTGGTCGCAATTGCTCCACTCATCCTCGCCGCCAACGCCTCAAGTCATCCGCGCCGCCTGATCATTGCGCCGCCCACTCACCAGTTCAGTCTTGTCATGCACTTACCGAGGCTTCAAAGCACTAGGGTTGTCATATTTGTACAGATTTAAAACGGGTGATGAGAGAACATCACACCGGCTACACCTGATCGCTTGTCCTGCAGGGGAGTGATTTTTCTTTTGGTGATGCGTTGGAGGAATTAAGAATTTCGCTCCAGATAGACGTCAGATTTTTTAGCATGGCACATTATGTTGTGTCGAGGATGGCAATTTCCTTAGTAAGCATGGCAAATTTTTGTCATGTTCAGTTTTTTGTCATGATTACTAAAGAAAATGTCATCCTCATGGCAACATAATTTTTAATGAAAATTGTTTGATTTGCCATGGTCAGATTTTTAACATTGTAGGAATTAATTAAGTTTTATTCTCCCGCAGGCCTATCACTGAGTAGTTTCTCTCAACTAGGTGTTGCGAGAGCATAAAAATTCATGTTTGATATTTGGCAAACCAGCTTGTGTCAACTTTTCATGTTTTACCCGGAAAAAAGAACTTTTCATGTTTGATATTTGGTAGACCAACTTGTGTCACATGACCGGTGTCCTACCTTTGTCAAGTCCAATCTTTGAAGGCAGTTACGCTTGTCCGTTCCTCACAAACTGGGTTTTAGTTTGTGAGTGAAAATGCGGGACCATCATGCTTCATTGTGAATGAAAGAATGAATGATGAATTTTTTACAAACTATAGTTTCTTTTGAGCTAGAAACTATGTTCCATTGATAGACAAGGATTTTATGCTCCAGTTTTGCGCCATACACTGCATAGTGTCAGCCACAAAACTGGCTTATTACAACTTCTAGGATAGTAAGACAACCAAAAACTAGTAAAACACAAAGACAAAATAAAATTATCTTCTGAAAAAGCACACCATTGGCCGAAAGATCATACGTACTTCTTACTACCAATAGATTGGATGCAGACAATGCAGTTTTAGGCTGGCCATCGACAGTGGCAAAACGACGGGATGCTAACGGCTGGGTGATTGCCTGATTGACCGTGTCGGCTCACTCTTCTGCAATTCATATCCTAGGTAAGAGGATTTCACTAAATTTAACTTTTGTTTTGAGCCATGAAAGCATTTCCCCAAAAGGGAGGGAATAAATGGGTTCCAAAAATCAAAGAAAAATATTTTTGTCGACTTGGATGATTTTCTTTTGAGCCTTTTGATGTTTACCAACTTTATATATTCATTAAAGTTAGGGGAGATATATGACTAATCCAATTAATAAGCTGGAAATACTCCCTCCGTGCTACATACATCCGTTTGGGTGATAATTAATTCCAAACGGAGGGAGTATTAAAATATCATTTATACTCATAACTGGATTTAGTTTTACTTGCAGCAATTTCCAAAAATGAGAAGATAATATGACTTTCTTCACCATATTGAGCTGGAAGTTATTTCAGTACTATTTTTTATGCATTTTGGGACATAGAAAAATATTTATGGGAATTATTAAAAACCCTAAAAGTATTTTGGGGAACAAATAAACGCCATTTTAAGCATATGAAAATGTATTTTATAAAGGTACAACTAGGCTGGAAATATTTTCCCTAAGCTCTACAATTCTATTTTGATTTGTCTAAAATTTGAAGGTTTACGTTGGTGATGGAGTAGCACCCAGAGCTTGCAATAAGATCTATACCGTTTATTTGTGCGATGGCTAGGAGGATCATTTCGTCCCACAGTTTCCCCCCTCTACAACGGCGCCAACACATCACCTTTGTATGTGGCGTTTCCTTGGCCGCGCTCTGGGCGCCGCTGCACGTCGAGGTCGAGGTGATTGGCGCCGGCGAGCATATTACTACATGGACTTACCCATCACACATTCCCGACTCCCGTTACAAGGGCTTGAACGCAGGCTCGTGAGGATGCTTTACTGTCAGGGTCGCTAACAGAGACACAATTCTTTTCATGGGACTGACCACAGCCGCCATACGACCGCTGTCAGTGTCACACTCACCGGGAAGTTCGACCTTCTTCGCTACTACTTCATACTTGAGCTTCTTCTTGTCGTCTGTGGCATCGATGGAGATCGTCGAGCCTTCACTGGCTTCACCTTTCATCAGCATCAGGGACAGCTTAGTCACCACATTCTTCTCCAACCATCTCCTTATGGGCCTCGCACCATACATCTGTGACAAGACAAAGCATGCTTGGTTATCAAACGTACACACACACACATGAAAACATGCATTTAAATTTGAAAAAAAAAGGAGAAGCTTTGTGTACTGGGTTGTATGATTCCGATAAAATGACGTCCAACGCGGCACTTGCGAAAAGAGAGATGCCCTTGTCAGCCACCCTCGCAATCACACTCTTCATTTGGATTTTCACAATCTCCTTCAGGTTGTCATGCAAAAGGGGCTCAAATACCACAATCTCACTCAGCCTGTTCAGGAACTCAGGCTTGAAGTGTTTCTGAACCTGCACAGACAATATATATGAGAAACTCAGGCCTTAAGTGTTTTCTGGGCCTTCACACCAACAGTCTGAGATTCACAAACCTGTTTCATCAAAAGGTCACGTGCAGCATCCATTGTGATTTCTCCAGCCATTCCTGCCATGAGGTGCTCTGCTCCTATATTTGAGGTCATAATGATGATGGTATTCTTGAAATCTACCGTCCGTCCTTTGCCATCGGTCAACACACCATCATCAAGAAGTTGAATAAAAATGTTCAACACCGAGGGATCTGCCTTCTCTACCTCATCGAAAAGGATCACACTGTATGGGCGATTCCTAACTTTCTCAGTCAGTTGCCCGCCGTCATCATAGCCATCATGGCTTTAAGAAGTTACAAAAGAAGAATTAGTATCAATCAAGCTAAAGACTAAGAAGTAATGCAAGGTTACAAAATATATTAAAAATTACCTTGGGGGTGCTCCAATGAGTCGCAAAATAGATCCACTGCCAACATATTCAGACATGTCAAAGCGAACCAACATCTTCTCACTCGCAAATAGCTGTTCAGCGAGAGCTTTTGCAAGCTCTGTCTTTCCAACACCAGTTGAGCCCAAGAAGAGGAAAGATCCTATGGGTTGGCCCGGATGATCAAGGCCAGTCATAGAACATACCACTGCTTCAGCAACCACATTTACCGCTTCATCCTGGCCAACAACTCGCTCATGAAGCCTGTCCGCTAGGTGGATTAACTTATCCGTTTCCTCTTGCTCAAGTGCACATACAGGAATTCCAGTCCATTGGCTCACAACCTTCAAACGACAACGTTAACGTTAGAATTTGCATGACAAATATTGATTGAAACAGCATATACACATGTCGTTGGAGGAAAATGCTTACTTGTGCGACATCATTTGGTTCAACAGCTGCTCCCTTCAATGAATTTTCAGAGATCGCCCTTTTTATTTTGGCAGTGCACGCCTCATCAATCAGATCAATAGCCTTATCCGGAAATTGACGACCTATGGTAAAGACAGCAACAAAAATCCATTAATTTTCTACAATATATAATCCATTGTTGACACTCATTGGTGCAACTCGGCATAAAAGAAAAATTGTAGTGCAGGTTACCCCATCAATTTATATGCACAGGACAGTAAAGATTGTATTTCTAGATTTATTTCAACTTAATGTCCACAATTCAGCAAGGGCTCTAATATATATTCTTGCCCTTGAATTGCACATCACAGTCTATGCAGAAGTTTTATTAGCATGTGAACTATGGGGCCTTAAGATGGGGCAGGCAATAAGCACAAAAGATCATCTTTAGATCTGTACATCCTAATCACCTCTCGAAACAATAGAAGCAAGTAAATTCCTCACCGGTGATGTAGCGGGCAGCAAGCTGGGCAGCAGCAACAAGAGCAGAATCTTGGATTTCCAAGCCATGATGCTGTTCGTACTGCTGCTTTAGCCCCTGCAGTATGCCAATTGTCACCTGCATGCTTGGCTCCTCGATGTGCACCTTCTGGAATCTCCGCTCAAGTGCAGGATCCTTCTCAATGCAATTGCGGTAACCATCAAAAGTCGTCGCACCTACACAGCGGATACGACCACGGGCCAAAGCCGGCTTCAGCAAGCTGGAAGCGTCTGTATTTCCGTGGCTATCACCAGCACGAGGAAGCACATGCATCTCATCAATGAAGAGAATTATCTTGCCGCCTACATTCTCTGCCTGCTTTATGACGCTCTTCATTCGCTCTTCAAACATACCGCGCAAAACGGTCCCGGCAACCATGGCCCCGAGGTCGATCTCCACAACACGTGCCCCAGCAAGTGCAGCAGGTACCTTACCGGTGGCGATGCGCTGCGCGAGGCCCTCAGCGATGGCAGACTTGCCAACCCCCGCGTGGCCAACTAGCGCGGCGCAGTTCTTGGTCTTGCGGCAGAGGATGGAAATAACGCGGTCGATCTCATCATCACGGCCAACAACCAGTCCGACTCCCTTGCCGGTGATGTGGCGTCCGTAGGTGCGCATAGCCGCCTTACGATCGTAGTACGTCCATGCTGCCCAACCCAAACCAACAGCTGCTCCAAGGAAGACGAAAGGTTCGATCCCTTGCCAAATCGAAGATAGCTGATGGAGAACACTTCCTTGCGCAGCAGCTCTTTGCACAACCTGCGCCCCGAGCAGTGGATCGTAGGTCCCTCTCATACCTGTGCAGAAGCCCTGACCTGAACGAGGAAAAGGACAGCAATGCTTCATATATATAGAAGAGGGGGTACATGTACATATACATATACATAATCGAGATAAATTCTTGTTGTAAAAGGATCGGAGTTTGTTCCAACATCAAACTTTATTCTGTTTCCGTTCTAGAAACCTTGTTGAAATCAAACTTTGCTCAAAGATCATGAGGAACGTTCGTTCCCTGCCTCGTGAAAAGTATCGACTTTTTCTCTTAATTAAGTATAACAAAATTTGCAACTGTAAGAGAAGGAAAACTGTGGGGCGAGGCGCAAACAAATTACCTGACCAGTGACCCAAGATGTTCCAGTCCTCTGCTCCGCCGCCGACTCCCTACCCCGCACCAGGGAGCCGTCGTCAGCTCGACCTGTTCAGGTCAGGCCCGCTCCCCCCAGCGCCGCTCGAGTCCCAGTTCACCCCACGCTACTTCGCCGCTGGCCTGCAGCGAGCAGCTCGTCGTCTCGACTCGCCGGCGCCGCTCGAGTCCCAGGTCACCTCAGCACCACTCGCTGCTTCGCGGCTGGCCTGCAGCGAGCGCCTCGTCGTCTCGATCCGCCGGCGCCGCCCGACTGCCAGTCCACCTCTCGCTGCTTCGCCGCTGGCCCCCTCGCCGTCCCGACTCGCCGGCGCCACTCGAGTCCAACCCGGACCCTTTTTTTCTGGTCTCGAGTCCAACACGCACCTCCCGAGGCCTCGAAGCACTAGGGTTCCCCCTTATGGGCCCTGCCGCAGTTGGGCCACAAGAGGCCCAGTTTGAGCAAAAGCAGTCGAGCCCACTAAACCAAGGCATTTCATGTAGAGTATCTCTAACTAACCCTGTATAATGCCAACCCACAAAATGCGTATACAGTTCGCGGAAAAAGGGCTTTGCGGGCCGGCGCGGGCGGCAGCCAATATCTTTTTTTACGGATCCATTTTGCGGGGTCTGCTCAGCCGCCGCCCGAGCCGGCCCGTAAATCAGTAATTGCATTTCAATTTCGGGCATGAAAACACATTTCTTTACTTGGTTATTTTCTTCAAGGGCATTGGATACATAATAATTCATCAAATATTTGCTAGAATAGCAAGACCAAAGAAAACAAGAACCACAATTAGGCATTTTAAAAGATATCCAACTTCCATAACTGCTCCCACTAGTTGGACAAACATCTTCTTCATGCCTTCATTGTTGATCTGCGGATTCTTGATCTTGTATTCTTCATTCTTCTTTTTTGATTCTAAAGAAGTAGACGTTGCTTTCCCTCTAGTTTCTTCTCTAATTGCACATGCAACCGCATCATTAGCCTCAATTATACCAACAAGTGCACGCACATCTAGTAAGTTTCTTTCTATCAATAAATTGATGTATTCTTCTTCCAAAACCAAAATAAGCATCCACCTTCCTGCACACATGGCCATCTCAATAAGCTATCGAAATTGAACCGAATAGGTTGACAAAGCCGAATGAAAACAAGAACATACCCCGTCGTTTTTGCATTTGAAGAAAACCCATTCGGGGTGTTTCGGCGTGCTAGATGTTAGCAGCAGTATTGTCTGTGTGCAGTCGTCGCACTGCATGAGCGGCATCAGCGAGCCGGCTGCGCTAGCACCGAGCCCGGGCGACGACTGACCGAGTCCTTGCGGCAAACCGATGACGACGGCTAGAGGATGAACTGGTACCTGCATGCGGCGCTGGGGCTTTGCGGGGTGCTCCTGTTGGAAATATGCCCTAGAGGCAATAATAAAATGATTATTATTATATTTCCTTGTTCATGATAATCGTTTATTATCCATGTTAGAATTGTATTGATAGAAAACTCAGATACATGTGTGGATACATAGACAACACCATGTCCCTAGTAAGCCTCTAGTTGACTAGCTCGTTGATCAATAGATGGTTACGGTTTCCTGACCATGGACATTGGATGTCGTTGATAACGGTATCACATCATTAGGAGAATGATGTGATGGACAAGACCCAATCCTAAGCATAGCACTAGATCGTGTAGTTCATATGCTAAAGTTTTTCTAATGTCAAGTATCATTTCCTTAGACCATGAGATTGTGCAACTCCCGGATACCGTAGGAGTGCTTTGGGTGTGCCAAACGTCACAACGTAACTGGGTGGCTATAAAGGTACACTACGGGTATCTCCGAAAGTGTCTGTTGGGTTGGCACGAATCGAGACTGGGATTTGTCACTCCGTGTGACGGAGAGGCGTCTCTGGGCCCACTCGGTAGGACATCATCATAATGTGCACAATGTGATCAAGGAGTTGATCACAGGATGATGTGTTACGGAACGAGTAAAGAGACTTGCCGGTAACGAGATTGAACAAGGTATCGGGATACCGACGATCGAATCTCGGGCAAGTATCGTACCGATAGACAAAGGGAATTGTATACGGGATTGATTAAGTCCTTGACATCGTGGTTCATCCGATGAGATCATCGTGGAACATGTAGGAGCCAACATGGGTATCCAGATCCCGCTGTTGGTTATTGACCGGAGAACGTCTCGGTCATGTCTGCATGGTTCCCGAACCCGTAGGGTCTACACACTTAAGGTTCGATGACGCTAGGGTTATAAAGGAAGTTTGTATGTGGTTACCGAATGTTGTTCGGAGTCCCGGATGAGATCCCGGACGTCACGAGGAGTTCCGAAATGGTCCGGAGGTAAAGATTTATATATGGGAAGTCCTGTTTTGGTCACCGGAAAGGTTTCGGGGTTTATCGGTAATGTACCGGGACCACCGGGAGGGTCCCGGGGGTCCACCAAGTGGGGCCACCAACCCCGGAGGCTTGCGTGGGCTAAGTGTGGGAGGGGACCAGCCCCAGGTGGGCTGGTGCACCCCCCCCCCCCCACAAGGGCCCAAGGCGCCTAAGAGGTGGAAAGGGGGCAAACCCTAAGGGGGTATGGGCCTTAGGGCCCATCTTGGTGCGCCTCCCTCTCCCCTCCCCTCTTGGCCGCCTCCCCTTTCCCATCTAGGGCTGCCGCCCCCCTAGGGTGGGAACCCTAGAGGGGGCGCACCCTCCTCCCTCTCCCCTATATATAGTGAGGCCTAGGGGCTGCCCATGACACGTGATTAGATCTCTCTCATTGGTGCAGCCCTCCCTCTCTTTCTCCTCATATCCCGCGGTGCTTAGCGAAGCCCTGCGGGATAGCCAGGCTCCTCCATCACCACCACGCCGTTGTGCTGCTGCTGGATGGAGACTTCCTCAACCTCTCCCTCTCTCCTTGCTGGATCAAGGCATGGGAGACGTCACCGGGCTGTACGTGTGTTGAACGCGGAGGTGCCGTCCATTCGGCACTAGGATCTCCGGTGATTTGGATCACGACGAGTACGACTCCTTCAACCCCGTTCACTTGAACGCTTCCGCTTAGCGATCTACAAGGGTATGTAGATGCACTCTCCTTCCCCTCGTTGCTGGTTTCTCCATAGATAGATCTTAGTGATACGTAGGAAAATTTTGAATTTCTACTACGTTCCCCAACAGTGGCATCATGAGCTAGGTCTATTGCGTAGATTCTATGCACGAGTAGAACACAAAGTAGTTGTGGGCGTCGATATTGTCAATTATCTTGCCGTTACTAGTCTTATCTTGATTCGGCAGCATCGTGGGATGAAGCGGCCCGGACCAATCTTACACGTACGCTTACGTGAGACCGGTTCCACCGACAATCATGCACTAGTTGCATAAGGTGGCTGGCGGGTGTCTGTCTCTCCCACTTTAGTCGGATCGGATTCGATGAAAAGGGTCCTTATGAAGGGTAAATAGCAATTGGCATATCACGTTGTGGTCTTTGCGTAGGTAAGAAACGTTCTTGCTAGAAACCCATAGCAGCCACGTAAAACATGCAAACAACAATTAGAGGACGTCTAACTTGTTTTTGCAGGGTATGCTATGTGATGTGATATGGCCAAAGGATGTGATGAATGATATATGTGATGTATGAGATTGATCATGTTCTTGTAATAGGAATCACGACTTGCATGTCGATGAGTATGACAACCAGCAGGAGCCATAGGAGTTGTCTTAATTTATTTATGACCTGCGTGTCAACATAAACGTCATTTAATTACTTTACTTTATTGCTAACCGTTAGCTGTAGTAGTAGAAGTAATAGATGACGTGACAAATTCAAGAAGACACGATGATAGAGATCATGATGATGGAGATCATGGTGTCATGCCGGTGACAAGATGATCATGGAGCCCCAAGATGGAGATCAAAGGAGCTATATGATATTGGCCATATCATGTCACTATTATTTGATTGCATGTGATGTTTATCATGTTTATACATCTTATTTGCTTAGAACAACGGTAGTAAATAAGATGATCCCTCATAATAATTTCAAGAAAGTGTTCCCCCTAACTGTGCACCGTTGCGACAGTTCGTTGTTTCAATGCACCACGTGATGATCGGGTGTCAGATTCTAACGTTCACATACAACGGGTGTAAGACAGATTTACACATGCAAACACTTAGGTTGACTTGACGAGCCTAGCATGTGTATAGACATGGCCTCGGAACACAGAAGACCGAAAGGTCGAGCATGAGTCGTATAGAAGATACGATCAACATGAATATGTTCACCGACGTTGACTAGTCCGTCTCAAGTGATGATCGGACACGGCCTAGTTGACTCGGATCATGTAATCACTTAGATGACTAGAGGGATGTCTATCTGAGTGGGAGTTCATAAGATGAACTTGTTTATCCTGAACATAGTCAAAAAGGATTTTGCAAATTATGTCGTAGCTCGCGCTTTAGTTCTACTGTTTAGATATGTTCCTAGAGAAAAATTAGTTGAAAGTTGATAGTAGCAATTATGCGGACTAGGTCCGTAAACTGAGGATTGTCCTCATTGCTTCTTAGAAGGCTTATGTCCTTAATGCACCGCTCAGTGTGCTGAACCTCGAACGTTGTCTGTGGATGTTGCGAACATCTGACATACACGTTTTGATAACTACGTGATAGTTCAGTTAAACGGTTTAGAGTTGAGGCACCGAAGACGTTTTGAAACGTAGCGAAACATATGAGATGTTTTGAGGGCTGAAATTGGGATTTCAGGCTCGTGCCCACGTCAAGAGGTATAAGACCTCCGACGATTTTCTTAGCCTGCAAACTAAGGGAGAAAAGCTAAATTGTTGAGCTTGTGCTCAGATTGTCTGAGTACAACAATCATTTGAATCGAGTGGGAGTTGATCTTCCAGATGAGATAGTGATGTTTTCTCCGAAGTCATTACCACCAAGCTGCTAGAGCTTCGTGATGAACTATAATACATCAGGGACATATATGATGATCCTTGAGATATTCGTGATGTTTGACACCACAAAGTAGAAATCAAGAAGGAGCATCAATTGTTGATGGTTGGTGAAACCACTAGTTTCAAGAAGGGCAAGGGCAAGAAGGGATACTTCATGAAATGGCAAATCAGCTGCTGCTCTAGTGAAGAAACCCAAGGTTGAACCCAAACCCGAGACTAAGTGCTTCTGTAATAAGGGGAACAGCCACTGGAGCAGAATTACCCTAGATACTTGGTAAATTAGAAGGCTGGCAAGGTCGATAGAAGTATATTGGATATACATTGTGTTTATGTGTACTTTACTAGTACTCCTAGTAGCACCAGGGTATTAGATACCGGTTCGGTTGCTAAGTGTTAGTAACTCGAAATAAAAGCTACGGAATAAACGGAGACTAGCTAAAGGTGAGCTGACGATATGTGTTGGAAGTGTTTCCAATGTTGATATGATCAAGCATCGCACGCTCCCTCTACCGTCGAGATTGGTGTTAAACCTAAATAATTGTTATTTGGTGTTTGCGTTGAGCATAGACGTGATTGGATTATGTCTATCGCAATACGGTTATTCATTTAAGGAGAATAATGGCTACTCTGTTTATTTGGATAATACCTTCAATGGTCTTGCACCTAAAATGAATAGTTTATTGAATCTCGATCGTAGTGATACACATGTTCATGCCAAAAGATAGTAATGATAGTACCACATACTTGTGGCACTGCCACTCAAGTCATATCGGTATAAAACGCATGAAGAGGCTCCATGTTGATGGATCTTTGGGCTCACTCATTTTTGAAAAGTTTGAGACATGCGAACCATGTCTATTGGTGTATTTGCATGAAGAAAACTCCATGCAAATGGACCGTTTAGACTCACTTGGTTTTGAATCACTTGAGACATGCAAATCATACCACTTGGGCAAGATGACTGAAAGACTCGTTTTCAGTAAAATGGAACCAGAAAGCAACTTGCTGAAAGTAATACATTTTGATGTGTGCAGTCCAATGAGTGCTGAGGCGTGTAGTGGATATCGTTATGTTCTTACTTCACAGATGATTTGAGTAGATGTTGAGTATATTTACTTGATGAATCACGGGTCTGAATTATTGAAAGGTTCAAGTAATTTCAGGGTGAAGTTGAAAGATCGTCGTGACAAGAGGATGGGGTATCTATGATATGATCATAGAGATGAATATCTGAATTACGAGTTTGGCACAGAATTAAGACATTGTGAAAATTGTTTCACAACTAATACAGCCTGGAACACCATAGTGTGATGGTGTGTCCGAACATCATAACTGCACCCTATTGGATATGATGCATACCATGATGTCTCTTATCGAATTACCACGATAGTTTATGGGTTAGGCATTAGAGACAACCACATTCACTTTAAATAGGGCACCACATAATTCCGATGAGATGACACCGTATGAACTATGGTTTAAAGAAACCTAAGCTGTCATTTCTTAAAAGTTTGGGGCTGCGACGCTTATGTGAAAAAGTTTCAGGCTGATAAGCTTGAACCCAAAGCGAATAAATGCATCTTCATAGGACACCCAAAACAGTTGGGTATACCTCCTATATCAGATCCGAAAGCAATAAGGGATTGTTTCTAGAATCGGGTCCTTTCTCGAGGAAAAGTTTCTCTCGAAAGAATTGAGTGGGAGGATGGTGGAGACTTGATGAGGTTATTGAACCGTCACTTCAACTAGTGTATAGCAGGGCACAAAGAGTTGTGCATGTGGCACCTACACCAATTGAAGTGGAAGCTTATGATAGTGATCATGAAACTTCAGATCAAGTCACTCCCAAACCTTGTAGGACGACAAGGATGCGTACTACTTCAGAGTGGTACGTAATCCTGTCTTAGAAGTCATGTTGCTAGACAACAATGAACCTATGAGCTATGGAGAAGCGATGGTGGGCCTGGATTCCGATAAATGGCTCGAGGCCATAAAATTCGAGAGAGGATCCATGTATGGAAACAAAGTGTAGACTTTGACACAACAGCTCGATGGTCGTGAGGCTGTTGAGTATAGATGGATTTTAAAAGGAAGACAGACAATGATGGTAAATGTCACCATTAAGAAAGCTCGACTTGTCGTTAAGATGTTTTCTGACAAGTTCAAGGAGTTGACTACGATGAGACTTTCTCACTCGTAGGGATGCTAAGAGTCTGTTGGAATTATATTAGCGATTACTACATTATTTATGAAATCTTGCAGATAGGATGTCAAAACATTGTTTCCTCGACGATTTTCTTGAGGAAAGGTCGTATGTGATACAACCGGAAGGTTTTGTCAATCCTGAAAGATGCTAATAAGTATGCAAAGCTCCAGCAATCCTTCTGAGGACTGGAGTAAGCATCTTGGAGTTGGAATGTATGCTTTGATGAGATGATCAAAGTTTTGGGTGTATACAAAGTTTATGAGAAACTTGTATTTCCAAAGAAGTGAGTGGGAGCACTATAGAATTTCTGATGAATATATGTTGTTGACATATTGTTGATCAGAAATGACGTAGAATTTCTGGAAAGCATATAGGGTTATTTGGAAAGTGTTTTTCAATGGAAAGCCTGGATTAAGCTACTTGAGCATTGAGCATCAAGATCTATAAGGATAGATCAAAACGCTTAATGGTACTTTCAAATGAGCACATACCTTGACATGATCTTGAAGGTGTTCAAGATGGATCAGTCAAAGAAGGAGTTCTTGACTGAGTTGTAAGGTATGAAGTTAAGACTTAAAACTCGACCACGGCAGAATAGAGAGAAATAACGAAGGTCGTCCCCTATGCTTAAGACGTAGGCTCTACAGTATGCTATGCTGTGTACCGCACCTGAAGTGTGCCTTGCCATGAGTCAGTCAAGGGGTACAAGAGTGATCCAAGAATGGATCACAGGACAGCGGTCAAAGTTATCCTTAGTAACTAGTGGACTAAGGAATTTTCTCGATTATGGAGGTGGTAAAAGAGTTCGTCGTAAAGGGTTACGTCGATGCAAGCTTAACACCTATCCGGATAGCTCTGAGTAGAGATACCGGATACATATAATGGAGCAACAATTTAGAATAGCTCCAAGTAGAACAGTTATTTGGAATAGCTCCAAATAGAACGTGGTAGCTGCATCTAGGAGATGACATAGAGATTTGTAAAGCACACACGGATCTGAAAGGTTCAGACCCGTTGACTAAAACCTCTCTCACAAGCAACATGATCAAACCCAGAACTCATTGAATGCTAATCACATAGTGATGTGAACTAGATTATTGACTCTAGTAAACTCTTTGGATGTTGGTTACATGGCGATGTGACCTGTGAGTGTTAATCACATGGCGATGTGAACTAGATTATGGACTCTGGTGCAAGTGGGAGACTATTGGAAATATGCCCTAGAGGCAATAATAAAATGATTATTATTATATTTCCTTGTTCATGATAATCGTTTATTATCCATGCTAGAATTGTATTGATAGGAAACTCAGATACATGTGTGGATACATAGACAACACCATGTCCCTAGTAAGCCTCTAGTTGACTAGCTCGTTGATCAATAGATGGTTACGGTTTCCTGACCATGGACATTGGATGTCGTAGATAACGGGATCACATCATTAGAAGAATGATGTGATGGACAAGACCCAATCCTAAGCATAGCACTAGATCGTGTAGTTCGTATGCTAAAGCTTTTCTAATGTCAAGTATCATTTCCTTAGACCATGAGATTGTGCAACTCCCGGATACCGTAGGAGTGCTTTGGGTGTGCCAAACGTCACAACGTAACTGGGTGGCTATAAAGGTACACTACGGGTATCTCCGAAAGTGTCTGTTGGGTTGGCACGAATCGAGACTGGGATTTGTCACTCCGTGTGACGGAGAGGTGTCTCTGGGCCCACTCGGTAGGACATCATCATAATGTGCACAATGTGATCAAGGAGTTGATCACAGGATGATGTGTTACGGAACGAGTAAAGAGACTTGCCGGTAACGAGATTGAACAAGGTATCGGGATACCGACGATCGAATCTCGGGCAAGTATCGTACCGATAGACAAAGGGAATTGTATACGGGATTGATTAAGTCCTTGACATCGTGGTTCATCCGATGAGATCATCGTGGAACATGTAGGAGCCAACATGGGTATCCAGATCCCGCTGTTGGTTATTGACCGGAGAACGTCTCGGTCATGTCTGCATGGTTCCCGAACCCGTAGGGTCTACACACTTAAGGTTCGATGACGCTAGGGTTATAAAGGAAGTTTGTATGTGGTTACCGAATGTTGTTCGGAGTCCCGGATGAGATCCCGGACGTCACGAGGAGTTCCGGAATGGTCCAGAGGTAAAGATTTATATATGGGAAGTCCTGTTTTGGTCACCGGAAAGGTTTCGGGGTTTATCGGTAATGTACCGGGACCACCGGGAGGGTCCCGGGGGTCCACCAAGTGGGGCCACCAACCCCGGAGGCTTGCGTGGGCTAAGTGTGGGAGGGGACCAGCCCCAGGTGGGCTGGTGCGCCCCCCCACAAGGGCCCAAGGCGCCTAAGAGGTGGAAAGGGGGCAAACCCTAAGGGGGTATGGGCCTTAGGGCCCATCTTGGTGCGCCTCCCTCTCCCCTCCCCTCTTGGCCGCCTCCCCTTTCCCATCTAGGGCTGCCGCCCCCCTAGGGGTGGGAACCCTAGAGGGGGCGCACCCTCCTCCCTCTCCCCTATATATAGTGAGGCCTAGGGGCTGCCCATGACACGTGATTAGATCTCTCTCATTGGTACAGCCCTCCCTCTCTTTCTCCTCATATCCCGCGGTGCTTGGCGAAGCCCTGCAGGATAGCCAGGCTCCTCCATCACCACCACGCCGTTGTGCTGCTGCTGGATGGAGACTTCCTCAACCTCTCCCTCTCTCCTTGCTGGATCAAGGCATGGGAGACGTCACCGGGCTGTACGTGTGTTGAACGCGGAGGTGCCGTCCGTTCGGCACTAGGATCTCCGGTGATTTGGATCACGACGAGTACGACTCCTTCAACCCCGTTCACTTGAACGCTTCCGCTTAGCGATCTACAAGGGTATGTAGATGCACTCACCTTCCCCTCGTTGCTGGTTTCTCCATAGATAGATCTTGGTGATACGTAGGAAAATTTTGAATTTCTGCTACGTTCCCCAACAGCTCCCCGGCCAATCCATGGCTTGGCGCAGGCACCGGAGGCCGGAAACGCCAAATCCGGCGGCCGCGACAAACAACCGCCGATCTGCAACTTTCCGGCTCGCCGGCGTGGTCCCAATGGCTGGTATGGCTGGAATCGTGGGCGGTAGCCCGACGGCGGTGGGTGGGGAAAAGTGCGGGCTGAGATGCCCCCCCCACCAACCGCTACCGCTATATACAGGGCACCGACGGGGCGAGGGGTAGAACCCGCATTTTCGCGGGTTGGGTGGGAATTTTGCCGTGCCCCGCAAAAAATTTACGGGTCCGACACATTTGCGGGGTTTGATCGGGCGGCATTTTTCACGTGAACCCGTGTTTTAACGGTTATTTTGCAGATCAGCACATTATATAGAGTCTGCTAGAGCTGCTCTTTGACGCTATAGGCCAGCAATGACAAATGCTATAGGCCAGCAATGACAAATGCTATTTAGCCGCTATAGGCCAGCAATGACAAATGCTATTTGACGCCTACCGTGTTAAGTAATATTTCCTTCATCTAGGTTTAGTGAGCCTCTTTTTTTGGGGGGGGGGGGGGGGGGTAAGTTTTGACCATCTATATGATTAGCAAAATATTAAATTTACGCTAAGAGAAAAACATATTATTGAACTCGTATTTCAAAGGTTTCCCAATGCATAGTTTTTATGACATATAGTTTTTTTATTAATTCAATTTATGGTCAAAGTTTAACCCAAAATACGATGGTGCATAATAAACCTGAACGAAGGAAGTAGCTCGTTAAGAATTGTTTTTTTTTCAAAAAACAATTATTTTATTTTATATCTGTGAAATATTTTCCTTTCAAAAAAATGAAGAACTGGCTCAAAATTGAACATGGAACTAGGAGAGGGTTCCATGTCGTGAACCATTCTTTTTAGAAATTCTCATTGCATATTTTTAAAAGCGTTCACGTATTTTAGTCATCTATATGATTATCTTTTTAAGAAAACAAGAACTTCACTGGATATATGTAAACTTTTTAAAAGACATGGTATATTGTTTGTATAGATGGTTTATTTTTTGAAATGCACAATGACCATGTGCCCAATGAGCACTTTTAAATATGAGATGCATATTTAAAAAAACACATGAAGATCATTTCTATGTATGAAAGCATTTTTACATTTTCTGCCATATTAGTTTTTATATTTTGAAAAACTGATTGAAATTTATTAAAATCTATGTATTAGTAATTCTTAAAAATGATAAGAAAAATAAAACTGCTCAAAATCGGACATGGGCCTAACCAAGGTGCGCCCTAGCATAAGATTGCTCCTGATTCTTATTATATTATTTTCTTAATAATAAGAAAATGCGAGCATCAGTGTCTAGTCTGGGACTTGAACTTTGATGGGCTGGGATACACTGTCTTCCTAGCCATCCAACCAGGTTGGTTCGCAAGCTATTGCTCCATTATTCCACGTGTTACGAATGAAATATGACGGCTCACGTTTCATGCCTAGGACACCAGGGCAATAGCTCCTATTTAACGCCTTGTGCACCAAATAGCTCCTATAACGCCTATGGTGCACCTATATGGGCTAGTGTATTGCAGTTTTTATTTAATATATATTGCAGAAGAAAAATGTATTTAAATATATTAAAAAATCAATTAAAACACAGAAAAGTGCAAAAGTGTTATTGTACCTCAGTATAAATGTTCCTTTATACAAAAAGTGTTCATTTTATGTGAATCTTCTAGGCTGTTTCTGAGAGTCATGTCACATTAGTTCTGTGAATCATCCTACATGAGTTTCACAAGTTGCATAACACAACCCGCAACAAAAAGAAAAAAAAACACAAGCTGCATAGCAGAAGCAATCACAAACTGAAACATCACACCAGCTTTGTAGGCCAAATAAAAGCATCACAATGGTGCAGATTTAATATCTTAATAATTACTTCCTCCGTCCTGAATTACTTGTCATAGAAATGCATAGAAATAGATATACCTGGAATTAAAAATATGTCTAGATGCTTTCATTTCTGTGGCAAGTAATTCCAGACGAAGAGAGTATAACCTGGCACTTAACGCAACCACCAAAAAGGACGTAAATCTCTGCACATGCATGCACATATGCCATGTGTACATTGCGTACTGCTGTGTGTGTTTGAGTGTTCTGCATTGTTGCCTTGCAGATTGCTGCACTAGAACCAAGCAAAGACACCTTTCATGCCATCCTTCCATGCTGGTTTTAATTAAAGTTTAGTACCATCCTGAAAGTTCAAGTGTGAGACCTCATTATATACTGAGTTCTCATCATTACTCTAACTGGTGCGTTGAGGATAGAAATAGAAGACCACACCTGCACACTCGCTCACCTTGCTTGGCCGGGCTCGGCCAGGGCTGGGCTGGGGCGGCGCGACATGCACATGAACTGTCCGCCGAAATCATGTCTGTTACCTTGCACGTTTATATTTTGGTGTCTTGACAGACAAATTAATTATTTCTTATCCGGTAAGTAGATGACTTAGAATCCAAATCAATTTGAGATCGTGATCACGACACGATACCGCCTCTTGTCCTGTTATATATACTGCCACCGGCCAAGGCCAAAGATACCTAAAAACGACTAGGGTTTTGCCTCTTCTCGCCAAGGTCCACTGGCTTGCTGTCGTGGGCCTTCTTTGACGTACGATGTTGTTATTGCTCCTGCGCCGGGTCGCACGACGCTAGGCCGATTGTACGGCAGATGCAAAGCACTTGATGGCTTGACCTGCATTCCGGGCCTTCCATTCCTCGTTTGATATTTTATTAGGGCCTAGCGTGCTTTCGATAGTACTCATGGCATACAATCTTTTAAACCCCTGAACGGCTTGTTGTCCTATTACTATGTCGTGTCAAGCATAAGCTATGGAACAAAAATGAATGGTTGCATCATGATCATTTGCCTTTTTAAAGCAAAAGAATCCCGCTTCGATACAACCCCCTTACAAAACGTATAAAGGGTAATATGGACTTTTGACAATTTGTATCCATTTTTAGTTGTCCACAACCACTACAACAGTAAACCTTTAGTGAACAAAGTAAAGCTAGACACATTAAGTAACGGATGGGCTTGGAATTTTTTTTTAAAAAGGAACACTTTGTGAACCTCTCCTTTTTTTTCACAGTTCCTTTTTATTTATTTATTTTCCTTTTTCCTGCTACGTTTCTTCTTTCTTTTTCAAAAAATGGCCACTTTTCAAAATGCTGTTCAAAATTTCAAAATACAATTTACTTCCTAGTTTTTTTCATAAATTAAAAAATATTTGCATTTTCAAAAATTGCAAGGTAACTTCAAAAAATGTTTGTGTCTTTAAAAGAATGTTCAGAATGTCTAAAAGCGAATATTTTTTCGAAAATAACGAACAATATGGTGAAAAGAAAGATTTTTGGAGAACACGAATAAAAATCTAAATTCCAAAAGACTTTTCAAAAATGCAAGCAAAATTGATATCAAAAAAGTGTCCAAAATTTCCCGAACAATTTTTCAATTTGTGAGCAATACTTTTTGAAAATAGGATCATTTTTTAAATTTCAAACAAACTCCAATAGGCACCCGACAAGAGTGATGGCGTCGCTTAGTTGGGCAAGGCCTAAGATTTTATTTTATTTTCCATTTTTAATTTTTTATTTAATTTACTTTTCTCCTTTTAAACTTTATTATTCTTTTGAAACCTGTTCAAAAAATTAAAATACCAAAACAACAGTTTTAAGTAACTATTTTCAATTATGATTTGAAATTATTTTATAATATATATTAAATGCTTTAAAAAAAGCATTTGTTGTTTTCAATTCTATCATTTTGTATTTATTGGTCATGTAAAAACTTAAGATGACAGTTTTAAGTACCTATATGAATTATGATTTTAAATACCTTTTTCCATCAAACTTGGCATGTCTATCTACTCGGACACGCAACGTAGAACATGGTGTTTTTGGGACATTCTTGAAATGACCTCAACTTTTGCCAGCAGGTGGCATGCCCATGGTAGGCATCCATGCCCCCAATATTTTTTCCATGGCCTCGTGTAACCAATTCAAGGCACCAAGCCAAGTTGCTTGGGTTTTTGACAAGTTTTGCATTTTCTAAAGTTTTCCTAAAAAATATATATATAGATAAATGGCTACATGTGTCGCAACTTGCATATAGTGTTGGAAGTCATTCAAACCTGCCATGGATGCCTACCATTGACATCTTCACCTAGTGGCAAAAGTTGGGTTAATTTCAAAGATGTCCACAAAAACACCATGTTCAATGGAGGATGTTCAGGTTGGTCAGAAGGATCCGTCTTAGAGCACGTTGTTTTTCGACAACCTTGAAATGGCCCTAATTATTTTTCATTGCCCCATATGACCAATCCAAGCCACCATGACAAGTTATTTTGGTTTTCGACAAGTTTTTTGTTTTCCTTGAAATGGCCCCTTTTTTCAGGGCCTTGTATAACCAATTCAAGGCACCATGCAAAATTGTTTGGGGTTTTGCCCAGTTTTGCATTTTCTGAAGTTTGTTTTGGTTAAAAAGGCCGATAAATGGCCGGATGTGTCACCACTTCCATACAGTGTAAAAAATCGTCTAAACCAGGCATGTGCCTACCATGGACATGCCTACCTTCTTGCAAAAGTGGGGTTCATTTCAAAGATGTCCAAAAATAGACTATGTTCAACAGAGGGTGTTCGGATAGGCTAGAAGGGTCCGTTTAAAAGCTCGTTGTTTTTCAACATCCGTCAAATCACACAAAATGTTTTCCACCAGGTTCTATGGCCAATTCAAGGCACCATGTTGTTTTGATTTTTGAAAAGTTTTGCATTTTCTGGAGTTTTCTCCGTGAAAATAGGCCGATAAATGTTTGGATGTGTCGCAACATGTAAACAATGTCAGAAGTTGTTCAAACCGCATGGATGCCTCATATGTTCGTGCCAAGCTATTACAAGAAGCTAGGATCATTTATCCACAGCCTTACCAGTTTACATGAGTATATTTGTAATTTCCATCACTATCAATCAACATGAACATTTTCCTTTGTCCTAGCAATTTCTTGAGATTTGTCAACAATTTTGGAATTACAAAGTGTGTATGAAAATTTTACAAACTTGAACACTTTTTTAAAAATTGTTAAAGAATTGCGAAAAATGATGAAAATTTTGAACAAACATTACAAACCACGTACTTTTTAAAAAAAATAACATATTTTTTGAAACACATACCTTTATTGAATTTGTGATCAAAATATTTCAAAAACTGGAACGTTTTATGAAATTGCAGAATATTTTTTAGAATTGTAAACAATATTTGAAAACAAGAACATTTTATGTTATGCCAAACAATTTTCCAAAATTTTGAACAAGTTTCACAAAGAATAATAATGTTCAAAAGTAGAAACATGAATTAACAAAAAGAAAAAATGGTTAGGCCCTAGAAAATAAAAAATGTTTTCAGAAAATGTTAGTATATTTGAAAAATTATTCATAAATTTGAAAAAAAAATGTGTTTTCGAATATTGCTCGGAAATTTGAAAAAGTGTTTGCATTTTGAAAAATGTTGGTCGCTACAGTGTCCGGCCAGGTTGTACAGTACCAATTGTGTGCTGTTACAGTATTTCTAAAGGAAAACTCCTACAGCACGTCCATTCTAGTTCACAGTCTACTACGCTCCATATGAAGCACCAAATCGTGTTGGTCTGGTGGTATTAGCAAGGTCACCTCCCCTGGAGGTCCTGGGTTCGATGCCTAACATCTCCTCTCCAATTCAACTGGTAGCCGGAGTCCTTGGTCGTTTTGTATTAACTTCACTGCTTTTCTTTCTTTATATGCACCGCTCACTCCAGACGATCGTTTTAACTCCTGAGCGGCTGGTTTATTACTTATTGTGCCAAGTGTAATAAGCTACAAAATGAAAATGAATGGCTTTGTGCATAATGATGATACAGAGGTTGGGGCCTTTCCCTTTTCAAAGAAAATGTTGAAATAGAAATGGAAGTGTGGGTTTTGGACGTTGAAGAGCACAAACACACTTCGGCACTTCGGTTACTTATACGGGCATGGTTGGTTACGACGGACAGTACTCCCGAGACCTTGATTAATTGTGCATCTCCTCTCCAATTTAAGTGATGGCCAGAGACCTTGATCGCTTTGGAGTATTAACTTCGGTGAACAACATGACAGTTGGTGCTAGCTAGTAAGTAGCTCCTTGGAGTTAAATACCAACACCTCCTTTTGTAGAACACATAGTTCCCCTAACTTCTTAGCTCACCTTCACTGCTTTTCTTTCTTTATATGCACCGCTCACTCCAGACGATCGTTTTAACTCCTGAGCGGCTGGTTTATTACTTATTGTGCCAAGTGTAATAAGCTACAAAATGAAAATGAATGGCTTTGTGCATAATGATGATACAGAGGTTGGGGCCTTTCCCTTTTCAAAGAAAATGTTGAAATAGAAATGGAAGTGTGGGTTTTGGACGTTGAAGAGCACAAACACACTTCGGCACTTCGGTTACTTGTATGGGCATGGTTGGTTACGACGGACAGTACTCCCGAGACCTTGATTAATTGTGCATCTCCTCTCCAATTTAAGTGATGGCCAGAGACCTTGATCGCTTTGGAGTATTAACTTCGGTGAACAACATGACAGTTGGTGCTAGCTAGTAAGTAGCTCCTTGGAGTTAAATACCAACACCTCCTTTTGTAGAACACATAGTTCCCCTAACTTCTTAGCTCACCTTCACTGCTTTTCTTTCTTTATATGCACCGCTCACTCCAGACGATCGTTTTAACTCCTGAGCGGCTGGTTTATTACTTATTGTGCCAAGTGTAATAAGCTACAAAATGAAAATGAATGGCTTTGTGCATAATGATGATACAGAGGTTGGGGCCTTTCCCTTTTCAAAGAAAATGTTGAAATAGAAATGGAAGTGTGGGTTTTGGACGTTGAAGAGCACAAACACACTTCGGCACTTCGGTTACTTGTATGGGCATGGTTGGTTACGACGGACAGTACTCCCGAGACCTTGATTAATTGTGCATCTCCTCTCCAATTTAAGTGATGGCCAGAGACCTTGATCGCTTTGGAGTATTAACTTCGGTGAACAACATGACAGTTGGTGCTAGCTAGTAAGTAGCTCCTTGGAGTTAAATACCAACACCTCCTTTTGTAGAACACATAGTTCCCCTAACTTCTTAGCTCACCTTCACTGCTTTTCTTTCTTTATATGCACCGCTCACTCCAGACGATCGTTTTAACTCCTGAGCGGCTGGTTTATTACTTATTGTGCCAAGTGTAATAAGCTACAAAATGAAAATGAATGGCTTTGTGCATAATGATGATACAGAGGTTGGGGCCTTTCCCTTTTCAAAGAAAATGTTGAAATAGAAATGGAAGTGTGGGTTTTGGACGTTGAAGAGCACAAACACACTTCGGCACTTCGGTTACTTATACGGGCATGGTTGGTTACGACGGACAGTACTCCCGAGACCTTGATTAATTGTGCATCTCCTCTCCAATTTAAGTGATGGCCAGAGACCTTGATCGCTTTGGAGTATTAACTTCGGTGAACAACATGACAGTTGGTGCTAGCTAGTAAGTAGCTCCTTGGAGTTAAATACCAACACCTCCTTTTGTAGAACACATAGTTCCCCTAACTTCTTAGCTCACCTTCACTGCTTTTCTTTCTTTATATGCACCGCTCACTCCAGACGATCGTTTTAACTCCTGAGCGGCTGGTTTATTACTTATTGTGCCAAGTGTAATAAGCTACAAAATGAAAATGAATGGCTTTGTGCATAATGATGATACAGAGGTTGGGGCCTTTCCCTTTTCAAAGAAAATGTTGAAATAGAAATGGAAGTGTGGGTTTTGGACGTTGAAGAGCACAAACACACTTCGGCACTTCGGTTACTTGTATGGGCATGGTTGGTTACGACGGACAGTACTCCCGAGACCTTGATTAATTGTGCATCTCCTCTCCAATTTAAGTGATGGCCAGAGACCTTGATCGCTTTGGAGTATTAACTTCGGTGAACAACATGACAGTTGGTGCTAGCTAGTAAGTAGCTCCTTGGAGTTAAATACCAACACCTCCTTTTGTAGAACACATAGTTCCCCTAACTTCTTAGCTCACCTTCACTGCTTTTCTTTCTTTATATGCACCGCTCACTCCAGACGATCGTTTTAACTCCTGAGCGGCTGGTTTATTACTTATTGTGCCAAGTGTAATAAGCTACAAAATGAAAATGAATGGCTTTGTGCATAATGATGATACAGAGGTTGGGGCCTTTCCCTTTTCAAAGAAAATGTTGAAATAGAAATGGAAGTGTGGGTTTTGGACGTTGAAGAGCACAAACACACTTCGGCACTTCGGTTACTTGTATGGGCATGGTTGGTTACGACGGACAGTACTCCCGAGACCTTGATTAATTGTGCATCTCCTCTCCAATTTAAGTGATGGCCAGAGACCTTGATCGCTTTGGAGTATTAACTTCGGTGAACAACATGACAGTTGGTGCTAGCTAGTAAGTAGCTCCTTGGAGTTAAATACCAACACCTCCTTTTGTAGAACACATAGTTCCCCTAACTTCTTAGCTCACCTTCACTGCTTTTCTTTCTTTATATGCACCGCTCACTCCAGACGATCGTTTTAACTCCTGAGCGGCTGGTTTATTACTTATTGTGCCAAGTGTAATAAGCTACAAAATGAAAATGAATGGCTTTGTGCATAATGATGATACAGAGGTTGGGGCCTTTCCCTTTTCAAAGAAAATGTTGAAATAGAAATGGAAGTGTGGGTTTTGGACGTTGAAGAGCACAAACACACTTCGGCACTTCGGTTACTTGTATGGGCATGGTTGGTTACGACGGACAGTACTCCCGAGACCTTGATTAATTGTGCATCTCCGCTCCAATTTAAGTGATGGCCAGAGACCTTGTTCGCTTTGGAGTATTAACTTCGGTGAACAACATGACAGTTGGTGCTAGCTAGTAAGTAGCTCCTTGGAGTTAAATACCAACACCTCCTTTTGTAGAACACATAGTTCCCCTAACTTCTTAGCTCACCTTCACTGCTTTTCTTTCTTTATATGCACCGCTCACTCCAGACGATCGTTTTAACTCCTGAGCGGCTGGTTTATTACTTATTGTGCCAAGTGTAATAAGCTACAAAATGAAAATGAATGGCTTTGTGCATAATGATGATACAGAGGTTGGGGCCTTTCCCTTTTCAAAGAAAATGTTGAAATAGAAATGGAAGTGTGGGTTTTGGACGTTGAAGAGCACAAACACACTTCGGCACTTCGGTTACTTGTATGGGCATGGTTGGTTACGACGGACAGTACTCCCGAGACCTTGATTAATTGTGCATCTCCTCTCCAATTTAAGTGATGGCCAGAGACCTTGATCGCTTTGGAGTATTAACTTCGGTGAACAACATGACAGTTGGTGCTAGCTAGTAAGTAGCTCCTTGGAGTTAAATACCAACACCTCCTTTTGTAGAACACATAGTTCCCCTAACTTCTTAGCTCACCTTCACTGCTTTTCTTTCTTTATATGCACCGCTCACTCCAGACGATCGTTTTAACTCCTGAGCGGCTGGTTTATTACTTATTGTGCCAAGTGTAATAAGCTACAAAATGAAAATGAATGGCTTTGTGCATAATGATGATACAGAGGTTGGGGCCTTTCCCTTTTCAAAGAAAATGTTGAAATAGAAATGGAAGTGTGGGTTTTGGACGTTGAAGAGCACAAACACACTTCGGCACTTCGGTTACTTGTACGGGCATGGTTGGTTACGACGGACAGTACTCCCGAGACCTTGATTAATTGTGCATCTCCTCTCCAATTTAAGTGATGGCCAGAGACCTTGATCGCTTTGGAGTATTAACTTCGGTGAACAACATGACAGTTGGTGCTAGCTAGTAAGTAGCTCCTTGGAGTTAAATACCAACACCTCCTTTTGTAGAACACATAGTTCCCCTAACTTCTTAGCTCACCTTCACTGCTTTTCTTTCTTTATATGCACCGCTCACTCCAGACGATCGTTTTAACTCCTGAGCGGCTGGTTTATTACTTATTGTGCCAAGTGTAATAAGCTACAAAATGAAAATGAATGGCTTTGTGCATAATGATGATACAGAGGTTGGGGCCTTTCCCTTTTCAAAGAAAATGTTGAAATAGAAATGGAAGTGTGGGTTTTGGACGTTGAAGAGCACAAACACACTTCGGCACTTCGGTTACTTATACGGGCATGGTTGGTTACGACGGACAGTACTCCCGAGACCTTGATTAATTGTGCATCTCCTCTCCAATTTAAGTGATGGCCAGAGACCTTGATCGCTTTGGAGTATTAACTTCGGTGAACAACATGACAGTTGGTGCTAGCTAGTAAGTAGCTCCTTGGAGTTAAATACCAACACCTCCTTTTGTAGAACACATAGTTCCCCTAACTTCTTAGCTCACCTTCACTGCTTTTCTTTCTTTATATGCACCGCTCACTCCAGACGATCGTTTTAACTCCTGAGCGGCTGGTTTATTACTTATTGTGCCAAGTGTAATAAGCTACAAAATGAAAATGAATGGCTTTGTGCATAATGATGATACAGAGGTTGGGGCCTTTCCCTTTTCAAAGAAAATGTTGAAATAGAAATGGAAGTGTGGGTTTTGGACGTTGAAGAGCACAAACACACTTCGGCACTTCGGTTACTTGTATGGGCATGGTTGGTTACGACGGACAGTACTCCCGAGACCTTGATTAATTGTGCATCTCCTCTCCAATTTAAGTGATGGCCAGAGACCTTGATCGCTTTGGAGTATTAACTTCGGTGAACAACATGACAGTTGGTGCTAGCTAGTAAGTAGCTCCTTGGAGTTAAATACCAACACCTCCTTTTGTAGAACACATAGTTCCCCTAACTTCTTAGCTCACCTTCACTGCTTTTCTTTCTTTATATGCACCGCTCACTCCAGACGATCGTTTTAACTCCTGAGCGGCTGGTTTATTACTTATTGTGCCAAGTGTAATAAGCTACAAAATGAAAATGAATGGCTTTGTGCATAATGATGATACAGAGGTTGGGGCCTTTCCCTTTTCAAAGAAAATGTTGAAATAGAAATGGAAGTGTGGGTTTTGGACGTTGAAGAGCACAAACACACTTCGGCACTTCGGTTACTTGTACGGGCATGGTTGGTTACGACGGACAGTACTCCCGAGACCTTGATTAATTGTGCATCTCCTCTCCAATTTAAGTGATGGCCAGAGACCTTGATCGCTTTGGAGTATTAACTTCGGTGAACAACATGACAGTTGGTGCTAGCTAGTAAGTAGCTCCTTGGAGTTAAATACCAACACCTCCTTTTGTAGAACACATAGTTCCCCTAACTTCTTAGCTCACCTTCACTGCTTTTCTTTCTTTATATGCACCGCTCACTCCAGACGATCGTTTTAACTCCTGAGCGGCTGGTTTATTACTTATTGTGCCAAGTGTAATAAGCTACAAAATGAAAATGAATGGCTTTGTGCATAATGATGATACAGAGGTTGGGGCCTTTCCCTTTTCAAAGAAAATGTTGAAATAGAAATGGAAGTGTGGGTTTTGGACGTTGAAGAGCACAAACACACTTCGGCACTTCGGTTACTTGTATGGGCATGGTTGGTTACGACGGACAGTACTCCCGAGACCTTGATTAATTGTGCATCTCCTCTCCAATTTAAGTGATGGCCAGAGACCTTGATCGCTTTGGAGTATTAACTTCGGTGAACAACATGACAGTTGGTGCTAGCTAGTAAGTAGCTCCTTGGAGTTAAATACCAACACCTCCTTTTGTAGAACACATAGTTCCCCTAACTTCTTAGCTCACCTTCACTGCTTTTCTTTCTTTATATGCACCGCTCACTCCAGACGATCGTTTTAACTCCTGAGCGGCTGGTTTATTACTTATTGTGCCAAGTGTAATAAGCTACAAAATGAAAATGAATGGCTTTGTGCATAATGATGATACAGAGGTTGGGGCCTTTCCCTTTTCAAAGAAAATGTTGAAATAGAAATGGAAGTGTGGGTTTTGGACGTTGAAGAGCACAAACACACTTCGGCACTTCGGTTACTTGTATGGGCATGGTTGGTTACGACGGACAGTACTCCCGAGACCTTGATTAATTGTGCATCTCCTCTCCAATTTAAGTGATGGCCAGAGACCTTGATCGCTTTGGAGTATTAACTTCGGTGAACAACATGACAGTTGGTGCTAGCTAGTAAGTAGCTCCTTGGAGTTAAATACCAACACCTCCTTTTGTAGAACACATAGTTCCCCTAACTTCTTAGCTCACCTTCACTGCTTTTCTTTCTTTATATGCACCGCTCACTCCAGACGATCGTTTTAACTCCTGAGCGGCTGGTTTATTACTTATTGTGCCAAGTGTAATAAGCTACAAAATGAAAATGAATGGCTTTGTGCATAATGATGATACAGAGGTTGGGGCCTTTCCCTTTTCAAAGAAAATGTTGAAATAGAAATGGAAGTGTGGGTTTTGGACGTTGAAGAGCACAAACACACTTCGGCACTTCGGTTACTTGTATGGGCATGGTTGGTTACGACGGACAGTACTCCCGAGACCTTGATTAATTGTGCATCTCCTCTCCAATTTAAGTGATGGCCAGAGACCTTGATCGCTTTGGAGTATTAACTTCGGTGAACAACATGACAGTTGGTGCTAGCTAGTAAGTAGCTCCTTGGAGTTAAATACCAACACCTCCTTTTGTAGAACACATAGTTCCCCTAACTTCTTAGCTCACCTTCACTGCTTTTCTTTCTTTATATGCACCGCTCACTCCAGACGATCGTTTTAACTCCTGAGCGGCTGGTTTATTACTTATTGTGCCAAGTGTAATAAGCTACAAAATGAAAATGAATGGCTTTGTGCATAATGATGATACAGAGGTTGGGGCCTTTCCCTTTTCAAAGAAAATGTTGAAATAGAAATGGAAGTGTGGGTTTTGGACGTTGAAGAGCACAAACACACTTCGGCACTTCGGTTACTTGTATGGGCATGGTTGGTTACGACGGACAGTACTCCCGAGACCTTGATTAATTGTGCATCTCCTCTCCAATTTAAGTGATGGCCAGAGACCTTGATCGCTTTGGAGTATTAACTTCGGTGAACAACATGACAGTTGGTGCTAGCTAGTAAGTAGCTCCTTGGAGTTAAATACCAACACCTCCTTTTGTAGAACACATAGTTCCCCTAACTTCTTAGCTCACCTTCACTGCTTTTCTTTCTTTATATGCACCGCTCACTCCAGACGATCGTTTTAACTCCTGAGCGGCTGGTTTATTACTTATTGTGCCAAGTGTAATAAGCTACAAAATGAAAATGAATGGCTTTGTGCATAATGATGATACAGAGGTTGGGGCCTTTCCCTTTTCAAAGAAAATGTTGAAATAGAAATGGAAGTGTGGGTTTTGGACGTTGAAGAGCACAAACACACTTCGGCACTTCGGTTACTTGTATGGGCATGGTTGGTTACGACGGACAGTACTCCCGAGACCTTGATTAATTGTGCATCTCCTCTCCAATTTAAGTGATGGCCAGAGACCTTGATCGCTTTGGAGTATTAACTTCGGTGAACAACATGACAGTTGGTGCTAGCTAGTAAGTAGCTCCTTGGAGTTAAATACCAACACCTCCTTTTGTAGAACACATAGTTCCCCTAACTTCTTAGCTCACCTTCACTGCTTTTCTTTCTTTATATGCACCGCTCACTCGAGACGATCGTTTTAACTCCTGAGCGGCTGGTTTATTACTTATTGTGCCAAGTGTAATAAGCTACAAAATGAAAATGAATGGCTTTGTGCATAATGATGATACAGAGGTTGGGGCCTTTCCTTTTTCAAAGAAAATGTTGAAATAGAAATGGAAGTGTGGGTTTTGGACGTTGAAGAGCACAAACACACTTCGGCACTTCGGTTACTTGTATGGGCATGGTTGGTTACGACGGACAGTACTCCCGAGACCTTGATTAATTGTGCATCTCCTCTCCAATTTAAGTGATGGCCAGAGACCTTGATCGCTTTGGAGTATTAACTTCGGTGAACAACATGACAGTTGGTGCTAGCTAGTAAGTAGCTCCTTGGAGTTAAATACCAACACCTCCTTTTGTAGAACACATAGTTCCCCTAACTTCTTAGCTCACCTTCACTGCTTTTCTTTCTTTATATGCACCGCTCACTCCAGACGATCGTTTTAACTCCTGAGCGGCTGGTTTATTACTTATTGTGCCAAGTGTAATAAGCTACAAAATGAAAATGAATGGCTTTGTGCATAATGATGATACAGAGGTTGGGGCCTTTCCCTTTTCAAAGAAAATGTTGAAATAGAAATGGAAGTGTGGGTTTTGGACGTTGAAGAGCACAAACACACTTCGGCACTTCGGTTACTTGTATGGGCATGGTTGGTTACGACGGACAGTACTCCCGAGACCTTGATTAATTGTGCATCTCCTCTCCAATTTAGGTGATGGCCAGAGACCTTGATCGCTTTGGAGTATTAACTTCGGTGAACAACATGACAGTTGGTGCTAGCTAGTAAGTAGCTCCTTGGAGTTAAATACCAACACCTCCTTTTGTAGAACACATAGTTCCCCTAACTTCTTAGCTCACCTTCACTTTTTTACCTCGGTCAATTAAATAAGATATGTAGTCCACATTGATAGGGATGAAAAACAACACACATCCAGTAATGTACAGCCATGAGAACGAAAGGCGTCGGGAAGAGAAATCCAAGCGTTGACATAGAATATCGTCGATCTGATTCATTATCAGCACACTATTACATTGGGCCTAGCTGCGCTGTGACATACAGGAGTAGTGCTTTGGAGGGGTCCTCGTCGCCGCTTCTTGTGATTAGCTAGCTAGTGTATCAGCGTGTGTGATTAGCTAGTTAGTGTGTCAGCCAGTGCATCCCGCGACGCATGTGGCGTCAGCATGTTCCATCGCGAAGACCGGCCCAAGACCCACCGGCTTGCTGCTGCGGGTCTTCTCCGATGCATGTTGCTACTCCCACGCACGATCCGCGTGACGCCAGACAGATTGTGCAGCCCATGCAAAGCACTCGACGGCTCGACCTGCATTCCGGCGCCTTCCCTTCCTAGTTTGCTTTTGATAATACTCACGCCATATAATTCTTGCACCCGGGAACGCCTACAAGTGGTATAAGCCACGGAACAAAAATGAAAGTGTGGGATTTGGAGAGCACAAACACTTCGGCATTTGGTTACTTTGTTGTATGGGTATGTTTGGTTTCTAGGGACAGTACATCCGAGTCTTGCCTAGCCTTTAATGTCCGCATCTCCTGGATACCAACTTTTGCAAAAACAAATTAGTAGTCTAGAAAAAATCTGGAAAAGCTTTTATATAAAGTTGACCTTCTATTGTACTCGGAAAAAAGAATCGCCAAGGGAAAATCCCTGTTGACTTCAGGGTAGAAAACGATAAATTAAGGCCAAATAGGTGTGTATAGTAACTTGTATATAGCAATAAATTTGTTTTTCCCCTGAATTCAATGGGGGTTTTTCTTTGGTGAAATTTTATATACATGTGCAAAGGACAATCAAGTTTATTAAAAAATCTAGATTTTTTTTACTTTTTCTGTAATTGTTTTTAAAACATTCCCATATAGGGTGTCTAGCAGATCCGATATGAGAGTGGTTTTTCTACACCCACCCTTGGTGCACCCACGGTGCACCCACTCAAAAAACATAGCAAAACATTTAAAAAAATCTGAAACTTTGTAGGAATGGTCATCAACAAATGTTAGAGAGGATTGCAAATTTTCGTGGTCAAATGACATCGAGGAGCTCGGTACAAAAAGGACAAAATTTAGTCGATGCCATTTGACCACTAAACTTGACAAGCCTCTCTAACATTTGTTGATGATCATTCCAGAAAGTTTCAAAATGATTTGGTATGTTTTCTTGTGTGGGTGCACTGAGGATGGGTTCAACCACTACTTTCCCGATCCGGTATACCCCCGTCCAACTTAGAGCATCTCTAACAGATCTGGTATACCCCTGTCCCGCAAAGATCATCTACGGGCATTTGCGGGACGGGTTTTTGAGATCTGTTCCATCTGAGGCCTCGCGGTACCACCAAAAAATTAGTAGCTATGTAAATTCTAGAATTTCAACAAAACGAACAGAATAAAATTATAATATAAATTAAACATATGAATATAAATGGTCCAAAAAGCAATTCACGACACAACAATCTTCTTCATTACAACAAATGTTCAAATTCAAATAATTATTACAACATCAAATGGTTCAAATCACACACAAACACATGAAAATTATTAGATAAAAATAGGAATCTAATTCCCTTCGAGTTGCCAGTGATGCTCAATAAGATATTCCTGGAGTTGGTTGTGTGTAGCACGGCTCTCCATCATCTGGTAGGTGTCAAGAAATGCAGTGATTTCACACGCGTCCCTGGCAGGCTTCACACGGTTACCAACATTGTCATAGTAAAACTCTGAATCCAAATCCGTCTCTTCTTCGATGATTATGTTGTGTAAAATTACACAAGCAGTTATGATGTTTCTGAGGGGTTTCTTATCCGAGAAGCGAGTGGAACCTCAAACAAATATCATTTCGGCAAGCTTCTTGTGCTTCAGCAAATCTTTTGTGTTTCTTGATTTTGGGGTCACTAATGGTCTTCACAAATGTTGACCATGCAGGATAAATACCGTCAGCCACATGGTATGGTCGTGGCCATTGACGATATAGTTGCAAGCCGAAGCTTTTCCACTAGCTAGTTGAGCAAATAGATGAGACTGCTGCAGGACATTTATATTATTAAGAGATCCCGGCAAACCACAGAAACAACGTCAAATCCATAAATCATGTGTGTTGAGTATTATTGTTAGATTGAAAATATAGGATAGACCGAGAAATATTCTGTCTTGCCTTGTACTTCAAAATGACCATATATATATATATATATATATATATATATGCTCACGAGACTCAAGCAATACAACGAACGATTTCATTAAATCCCTCTCTCTTCTTCTAACATGATATTATGCCCACGTCGTCGCCATTCGTCTTCTACGACGTGCGTCTGCTCCGCCGTCTGCGTTGACTCCTATCGGCAACTTCGTCGTACCCAACATCATGCAGCGCAACAGCAGTATGGCGGCCGAGTGCGTCCTCGTACGTGCTCGGTTCCCAGGCTTTGCTAGCTTTGCTCACGTGCATGCACATGTGCAGCTTGCTGTACAAACACATGCTTCCTGGACGCGGAATGCGAGTGGACTTTGGACGCCGAAGCAGCACCGATCTATATCACGCGCCGCGCTCTCGTGGGATCCTGTGCATCTTCATCGACGCACGACCGGTCTGATCAACCGTTGCTTGCGCTTCCGCAGGGATCCACAGAAGGTCATCGACGAGCACGCACGCATCTCCACCAATCGAGTACCAGGCTGCCGTTGTGTCGTTCCATCGGATCGCAGCGTCGTCACCCCGTGATTCTCATTACGGCTGCATCGACCCGCGTGATGTCGCTGTGTCGTCTTTTTGGGTCGTAGTGCCGCTTTGTAGCCCTTTTGGGTCGTAGTGCTACGGTCCGCGGTCTATAGCCGCTTCGAGTATGTCCATTTGAGGCCGTCTCCATGGCTGCAACGACCCTCGCGTTGCCGCTGCGTCTCTCCATCGGGCCATGCGAGCGTGGCACGCGGTCTCTACCGCTGCCTGAGGTCGTCCCCGCGGTTGCACCGACCCGCGCTCAGCCGCTGCACCGCCTCTTCGGGCTGTAGCTCCGCGGCCCGCGGTCCCTACAACTGCCCCAAGATCTTCTGTCCTCGCCCTTACCTGCCCGCCGGTCCACAACCGTCCTCACGCGTCGACTTTTCGTGGTTTGCGCCGCGCCGCTTCCCTTGGCGCGGGAACGCCACCGTCCGCGCCGGTCTTCGTCACGCTATCGGATTCTTCGACTATTTCGAGCATCTCCGCCGCGCCCCTAACCTCGCCGCCGCCGCCGCTCTTCTTTGGTCGCCGCCGCCGCAGCCCGTCCACCCCCTTCGTCTTCGTCCAGCACCAGCTCGTTGCCAGCATCGCCGTCATCTACCTCGACCACTTCATCTACTCCTACAACCACGGGCGACATCGGCCCCGAGCCGATTGGCGCCGCAACCGCCATCGAGTCCTCTGCTGGTCTCTCCGACTTCTCCGACATGGCGTACAACTCATGCAGGTCCCAGTCTACGCATGTCCGGTGCTGGCAACACCTATGTGTGCCTTCATCCACGATGTGTCCCTGGGCCTAGCAAGCCTGGTGCGGCGCTTCGTCAACTTCGTGTTCGTCCGTCTACGCATGCCCGGTGCTGGCAACACCGATGTCTGCCTTCGTCCACGATGTGTCCTCGGGCTTAGCAAACCCGGTGCGATGTGTCGTCAACAACGTCTTCTTCCTGGCGCACCACTACTTCGACACCACTGCACCCATGCTAACTCGGCGCCTCCTTGAGCCCGCGGCTCCACCGCGATATCCTTGACACTGGCTCCCCGACTCAACATTGACCACGGCGTTCTTCGCACGGCTACCTCGACCACGGGTACACCACACCCTCCGCTCTCGGCTACATCGACAAACGGCACAAAGGGCTACCGCCTTGCTTGAGCAACCTTGCCGTTTTCCACTCCAGCCACGACTTCCACAATGCGTCGACCGTTACGACTGTGTGTGTGTGTGGGGGGGGGGGGTCCGTCGCCTTGCCTTCGGATTCTTCTCCAGTCTCACCGTCCGTGTCTCTGCCATTGTGACTGTGGGGGATGTTGAGTATCATTGTTAGATTGGAAACATAGGATAGACTAGGAAATATTCTGTCTTGCCTTGTACTCCAAGATGACCATGTACTCCTATATATATGCCCACGAGGCTCGAGCAATACAATGAACGATTCCACCAAATCCCTCTCTCTTCTTCTAACAACGTGAAGGCACGGCTTCAAGCACAATGGTGGGTATACGTTTATGGCCTGTGTATTGCCCTGCCCAAGCCACCGCGCGGTTCTTTCACCTCAAATGAATGCAATCAATACTACCTAGCATGTCCGGCCATCTCCTTCCTTCGTTCATCACCATGAGCTTCTTTGTGTCTTCCTCGTTTGGAGTTCGGAGGTACTCTGGGCCAAAAACCCGGATGATTGTCGTCGCAAGGACTTGAAGCATTTCAGTCAAGATTAGTGCTGAATCTGGTCCCTAATAAGAGCCAAATTTCATGGCATTTGTTAACTTGCCTCATTTCGGCCAGTCCAGAGTAATGAATGTAGCTCCGCCACTGCCTTCTCCGGCGCTTGTTGCTGCTTTTCCTTGCTCCCCCGCCAGAGTCACACGACACCAGACGGCCCATGCAAAGACACTCGACAGCTCGTCCTGCATTCCGGTGCCTTCCATTGCCAGTTTGATTTTGATATTACTCACGCCAGACGATCCTTTTAGCCGCCGAACGGCTCATCTTATTACTTATTGTGTCTAGTGTAAGCTACGAAACAAAAATAAATGGTTGTGTGCATCATGATGATGCAGAGGCCACAGTCTTCCCCTTTTCAACAGAAAAATTGGACCAAAAATGCAAGTGTGTGGTTTGGACTATGGAGAGCACAAACACTTTGATTACTTAGATGGGTATGGTTGGTTACCAAGGACAGTACTCCCGAGTCTTGCCTAGCCTTAATGTCTGCCTCTCCTCTCCGGTTCAGTGAACTAAAGTGATAGCCAGAATCCTTAATCGTGTTCTATTAACTTCATTATACAACATGACGGTTGGCGCTAGCTAGTAGCACCTTGAAGTTTAATACCTACACCTCCTTTTGTGAGGCCACCAAGCGCGCATGCTCGTCTATATATACAGAGGTAGCCGAACACACTGTTTTCCTTACTTCTTAGCTCATGTTCACCGCCTCAGTCAATTAAATAAGGTGCGTAGTCCACATTGATAGGGATTAAAAGCAACACATCCAGGGATGCAGAGCCTTGAGAACGGAAGGTGTCAGGAAGAAAAATCCAAGCGTTCACGTGAGATACAGTAAGTCTGTTCATTATCGGCGCACTGTTACATTTGGGTCTGGCTCCGCATGGACATACAGCTATACGTGAGAAGGGAACTCATGGCGCTTCAACAGATTGGATAGCTAGTGTGTCAGAAAACGAGCAGTTCGGCGGCTAATTGGTTTGTCCAATATAGGTGTGCCCCTACTAAATGCTTTTTATTTGTGTTAGAGTATACGAGTAGGACTCGTATTAGACTTGTACTCCAAGTTGGTTTAGCCTAGGTCGGTTATTCTATGCACTATATAAACATTGTAATCCGGCTGTATCTAATCAAGAAATATACGAGTTTACACAACTTTACATGGTATCAGCTATTCGGTCCTAGGGCATGGCCGTCCCACCTCGGCCGCCGCCGCGCGGCTACTTCGAGTGGCGCGCCGCTATGGCCGCTGCTCCACCCCCCACCCAAACAGCTTCCTCTACCTCTCTAACCCTAGCCCCTACAATCCCCACTACAATTTCTTTAGCCGATACAAGCTCAGATGTTATCTCTCTTATCCCAATTACCCTAGACCTTGCAGCCCACAATTACTACCATTGGTGCCACCTCTTCGACATACACCTTGGCCGCTGCAATCTGCGCGCCCACATCGCCGCCGACTCCGTCCCGCGCCTCGATGATCCTCGCTGGGTCAAAGATGACCTCTCCATCATCCAATGGATCTACACGCGCGTGTCTACCGAGATCTTCAATCTTGTCTTCCGCGAGGCCTCTACCGCAGCCGCTCTCTGGGCTGCTCTTCGTCATCTCTTCCAGGACAACGCCGACGCTCGCATCAACACCCTCAACACCGAGATTCGCAACACCGTCCAGGGAGCATCTTCTCTCAGCAACTATTGTCAGCGCCTCCAGACGATGGCCGATGAGCTTCGCGAGTTGGGTGATCCCGTGGGTGATCGTCAGCTCGTCAACATCTTACTCTAAGGGCTCGGTGATGAGTTCAGGACGCAAGCTGCCTTCATACCTCTCATACGGCCTTATCCCTCCTTTGCCGACGTGCGCTCCCTACTTCAGTCCGCCGCCGATGCGATTGCACGCAAGGAATCTTGGCCCCAGGTCTTCGCTGCCTCGCCATGGCCTCTTCACCCTCCTGCCGTGGCAACGCAAACTGGCCAAATCTCTGCCACGGCAGCGCAACCTGGCCAAAACTCTGCTGCGGCAGCCTCGGCGGCACCACCACCTCCCGTGTACCCACCCCCTGGATGGCGCCCGAGTCCGAACTACCGCGGGAAGAACCCCATGTACTTCCCCCCCGCGGCCTACCTCGGCGCCTCGACCTGCAGCACCGCCTCCAGCTCCTCCCACTGGTGCCTCGACATCAACATCGGCCTCTCCAGCCTGGCATCCTCCTCATGATCCATGGACAGGTCTGGTCCAGGCGTGGTCCATGCCGTGGTCTGCACCCTCTCCCGTCGGCGCCCCTCCCGCATATTCAGGTGCATGGCAGCCGGGGATGTGCCCACACACTGGCACTCCTGATTTTCTCGGTGTTCGTCCACCTGCTCAGGCCTATTATGCCGCCCCCACTATGGCTCCTTTTGCTGCTGCCCCACCTATACAGTACGGTGCTCCCATGTCAACTCCAGTCTACCATACTGATCATTCAGGAGTCTACTACCAGCCGATGCAGCTCCCCACGTATGCGGCAACACCACCTGCGCCCGCACCTGCACCACCACCAGCGCCGCCCTCTACCAACGTCACGAGCTGGGATCAAGCTGCGTTTCTCCAGGCCATGAACAATTTTGCTGCACAAGGTAACACAGGTACTGCTTGGATCTTTGATTCTGGTGCATCTAGTCACATGTCTTCATCTAATAATATGTTGTCAAATTGCACTCCATCCTATTTTTCTTCTATAATGCTTGGTGATGGTTCCTCCACTCCTATTTCATGTGTTGGTCACACTCAACTCCCATCTACCACCAAGCCACTTCTTCTTAGTGATGTCTTAGTTGCACCAGCACTTATCAAAAATTTAATTTTTGTTCGTCGCTTCACCACTGATAATCATGTCTCTGTCGAGTTTGATCCCTTTGGTCTCTCTGTGAAGGATTTCAACACCAAGACGGAGATCGCACGCTTCGATAGCTCCGGCGACCTCTACTCCATCCACGGTGCTCCCACTGCTGCGCTTCCTTCTACCATGCTTGCTACGGTGGATCTTTGGCATCAGCGTTTAGGTCATCCCAATAGTGCCACACTGTCGTCCATACTTAGTGATTTTTCTATTCCATGTAATAAAGAACCTCATAATTCCTCTCTATGTATTTCATGTCAACAAGGAAAACATGTTAGGTTACCTTTTAGTTCTTCTAGCTCTTCTAGTACGTTTCCCTTTGAGCTTCTTCATTGTGATCTGTGGACCTCTCCAATTTTAAGCACTTCTGGTTTTAAATATTATCTTATTATTCTAGATGATTACACATATTTTATATGGACTTTTCCTCTAAAAAATAAATCTGACGCACATACTGTTTTTACTAACTTTCAACATTATGTAGCTACTCATTTCCTTCTTCCTATTCATTTTATACAATGTGATAATGGTAAAGAATTTAATAATATTGCAAATCGAAACCTTTTCCTCAAACACGGCATTCTCCTTCGGTTCTCATGTCCATACACCTCACCACAAAATGGCAAAGCTGAACGCTCTCTTCGCACAATCAATGATATTATTAGAACACCTCTTATCCAGGCATCAATGCCACCCAATTTCTGGGCTGAAGCACTGCGTACTGCCACTTATCTTTTGAATATTCGCCCATCCAGTGTAAATCCTAAAACAACTCCCTTTTACTCTCTTTTTCTTTCTCACCCTAACTATAATGAGCTACGAGTCTTCGGTTGTCTTTGCTTTCCCAACATCTACGCCACAACAACTAATAAGCTGTCCCCACGATCTCTTCCGTGTGTTTTCTTAGGATACTCTGATGAACACAAAGGCTATCGGTGTCTTGATCTTGTTTCTGGTCGCGTACATATATCTCGTCATGTAACTTTCGATGAAACGGTTTTTCCTTTCTCTACTACCTCAATAGACAACAAACCCAAATCTGCATCCAAACCATCTCATTCTCTCTAAATCCCCTATTTTTACTCATCTCATACCTGATAATCCTGCCGCGGCAGCCAATCTGCCTCTTTCCTCTGCCGCGGCAGCGCCTCCACCTTCTCCTGTCGCCATGTCGACCTCTCCCGCGGCAGCGGATTTGCCGTTTTACTCTGCCGCGGTAGCGCCCCCATCACCCCCATCTCCCGCCATCGCCACGCCACTCTCTGTCGCGACAGATTTCTCTGCCGCGGAAGACTCGCCCATGTCCGCACCCTCCGCTGCGCCGGACAACTCTCCCTCTCCGCCACCACCAATTCTACCACCCAATCTCGTCCCTGTTCCTGCTCCTATCAATGACCACACTATGCGCACCCGTGCCAAATCATGTTTTTCTCAACCAATTAAGAAGCTTAATTTGCATGTAACCACTAATCTCTCTCCTATTCCTAAAACTTACAAATTTGCTCTTCTCGATCCTAACTGGGCCGCTACCATGCGTGATGAATACAATGCTCTTCTCTCCAACAACACCTGGCATCTGGTTCCCCGTCCTCCTAATGCAAATATTGTCTCTGGTAAATGGGTCTTTCGTCAAAAATTTAACTCTGACGATAGTCTTTCTAGGTATAAAGCTCGTTGGGTTTGTCGTGGCTTCTCTCAACAACACGGTATAGATTATGATGAGACGTTTTCTCCTGTCATAAAACCTAGCACTATTCGAACTATTCTTAGCATAGCGGTCTCATCAACATGGCCAATCCATCAATTAGACGTTAAAAATGCTTTTCTTCACGGCTCTCTTCATGAAACTGTATATTGTCAACAACCCTTAGGTTTCGAGGATTCTACATCTCCCAATCATGTTTGTCTTCTTCAAAAATCTCTCTATGGCCTTAAACAAGCTCCCCGTGCATGGTTTCAACGCTTCTCTAGCTTCCTTCAAACTATAGGTTTTTCGCCTTCTCGTTCAGACTATTCTCTTTTTGTTTATCATTATAACAACCACGTTGTATATCTTCTTCTTTATGTAGATGATATTGTTCTTATAGCCTCTTCTACTGACTTTCTTCAACACATTATCTCACTTCTCCAGCACGAATTTTCCATGACTGATTTAGGTTCTCTCCATCATTTTTTGGGTATTGCTGTCACACGTGATCATAAGGGTCTTTTTCTTTCTCAACGTCAGTATTCTATTGAACTTTTAAACAAGGCCGGTATGTTAGATTGTCAACCCTCTCGCACACCTGTAGATACCAATTCTAAACTCTCCTCCGATGGTGAAACTTTTTCTGATCCCACACTTTATCGTAGTTTAACTGGTGCTCTTCAGTATCTCACACTTACTCGTCCTGAACTATCCTATGCTGTACAACAAGCCTGTCTTTTTATGCATGATCCTCGTGTCCCACATTATAATCATGTCAAACGAATCCTTCGGTATGTCAAAGGAACTCTCGATCACGGTCTCCACATAAATTCATCTTCACCTGCATCATTGACAGCTTATTCGGATGCTGACTGGGCTGGTTGTCCAGACACTCGTCGATCCACTTCAGGATACTGTGTTTATCTTGGTAACAATCTTATGTCTTGGTCCTCGAAGCGCCAGCTTACGGTCTCTCGTTCGTCGGCTGAGGCGGAGTACAGGACTGTTGCACATGCAGTTGCGGAGACAGTTTGGTTGCGCCAATTACTTGAGGAACTTCATCAACCTCTTCATCAGGCCACGGTGGTTTACTGTGATAATATTTCTGCAGTCTATATGTCAGGCAATCCAGTGCAGCATCGACGCACCAAGCATATTGAGATCGACATCCACTTTGTTCGTGAGAAAGTTGCTTTGGGACAAGTCCGTGTTCTTCATGTTCCTACCACGGCACAGTTCGCTGATATCTTCACCAAGGGGCTTGCAACCGCGCCATTTACAGATATTCGATCCAGTCTCAACGTCATCAAGCCTCCCGTTGACACTGCGGGGGGATGTTAGAGTATACGAGTAGGACTCGTATTAGACTTGTACTCCAAGTTGGTTTGGCCTAGGTCGGTTATCCTATGCACTATATAAACATTGTAATCCGCCTGTATCCAATCAAGCAATATACAAGTTTACACAACTTTACAATTTGTATTGTGGTGACAATGTCATGGCGGCCACGAGGAGCATTATCAATTCCGTTTTTGCTTTGCGGTCATCAGACTTGCACCATGTAATCAAGGCTGCAGGTGGTTTTGTGTCAGTGGAATACTAGTGCACGTGACGACAGTGGCGGAGCATGACACACAAGAAAGGAGGTGCCGATGCTGGACAAAGAACCTTCCCTGAAGAAAAAGATGCTACCCACAGTTGTGTTTCTCAAAAAAAAAAAACAAATACTAATCCGTGCCGCTGCGCTCAATGGACATCAAGAGCGCACGCAATACATGATAAAAAGCTCACACCATAAAGCAAGTAATTAGCATTTTGTGTCACCATTACACTACGAAAAAGAAAAGTGCATGTTTCTCATCCCATCGTGCTGCCTACTTTACACAAATTAGTCAAGAAAGAATAAGCACATGCATTTATTTGGGCTTAATAAAAATTTAAAAAGCCGTAACTTTTGATTCAAGTATCGGAATTCAGTTTCGTTTTCACCGTTGGATTTCTTGCGACGAGTTCTTCAAAACTAGATCCCATATGAACATGTTTCGACAAGCTTTCTGTTTTGAGCAACTTTGGGTGCTAAAGAGGCAACTTTAGTGCTATAGGAAAGCAACTTCTTTTTAGTTTGCCTACTATGATTGCCTATCAATGAAAATTCATTATAAGCTGCCTCACATGACTTTTCTGTTCACTAAATTCACATATAGGTCGTTCCCAAATGCTTATTAGTGCAACTGCAATATTTGGAGACGTCGAGCGCACCCTCCCACGCCAATCGATTTGGCACCAATCACGCGCAGGTGGTTTCCTGTCTGGTATGGCGACCGAAGGTATGGTGAGGCCCATTCCAAAAAACAGAAAAGAGATAACCACTGCAGTGCGTGGAAGAGCCGCGCCCACCCCCACCCAATTTTTATGTTGGTTACCGTCGAAGAGATGATGGGAGAAAGGGGAGGGGATTCACTCACGCCTCACCATGATTCTCCATCGGAGGGTGGCAGCAGGTGACCTCGGCAACCACACAAATCACGGTTGGATTTCGGTAAAACTACCACACAACAAAAGCAACAAAAACACACAAAAAAAGATACTTGGATCCCCTTTTTTATGCACAATACATGAAAGATAACGCAGTTGCCTAAAGCCATGTATCCGATCGCCCAATCCTCATGAACAGAAACATTAGCAAGACCACGATTTGGCTAATATCTAAAGGTTTTAAATACCTTCCAATTAATGTTTGTGTCACAGTGGTGTGTCAAAAACCAATGGTATGATCGTAAACACTTGACGAATGATCATAGAGGGTGGCGGGGTGCAGCTGGTCATGGGGACATAACTTAAACCATGAAGTTTCTTTGATGGGATTAAGTTTATCTGTGAACCCCTAAAAAACGAACATGTGTATGTTCGTTATCATTTTTTCAGGTGTCATAGTTGCCCACAATCAACTATACAATTGCCCAGAACCATGTATCCAGTTGCCCAATCCTCATGAACAGAAACATTACCAAGTTCATAATTTGGCTAATATATAAAGGTTTTAGATACCTATCAATTATGATTGTGTCATTGAGATGCATCAAGAATTTTATCTCCTCGGGGTGGGATCCCTTGGCACAGGGCCGTACATGAGCATGTGCAACAGGAGCGACCGAACAGGGCCCCCAGCACTAGAGGGGCCTCATTTTTTGATTAATCACGGTGTTAAACTGAAGCATTAGGTACTACAATAAATTGTTCACCAAGCCAGCCTACGCATATCTCTCAGTCTCATAGCTCTTCCAAAATATCATGGTAACTAAAAAAAGCAGATTATGTACGTGCTACGGAACCTTGTGCTTCCAATTGGTGTGTATGTAAAAAACTACACCGGCTGAAAAAAATATGATGGTTTTTCTTTGTCACATAGGGCCTAATTTTGATTTGCTCAGGGCCTCCAATTTCCCCGGTACGGCCGTGCCTTGGCATGATCGTATATACTTGGTGAAATGATCATAGAGGGGGAGCGGTGTGACTTGGTCATGGGGATATAACTAAAACCACGAAGTGTTTTTAGGGGATTAAGTTTATCGGTGACCCCCTTCAAAAATGAACATGTACATGTTCTTTATCCCTTTTTTCAGGTCACGGTTGCATACAATCAATGATACACTTGTCTAAAACCATGTATCCAGTTGCCCACAATCAATCATACAGTTATCTGAAACCATGTATCTAGTTGCCCACAATACATCATACAATTGTCTAAAACCATGTATCCGGTTGCCCACAATCAATCATACAGTTGTCTAAAACCATGCATTCAGTTACCCAATCCTCATGAACAGAAACATTACCAAGACCATAATTTAGCAAAATGCATTGATATACATAGTGCAATGAATTCACTTATATGTACCACTAAAGGTGCCTCATATTCTTTGTGTGGTTTTCTCATTTTTATACAAACCAACCTAATAGGCAGTCCATTTTCTCATATGTAGCACTAAAGATAATACACCATACATTTTCTCATATTTTTGTGTGATTTTCTGATTTTCTCATCCAGGGAGTAAAAACATCACATGCAGTGATGCAGAGCCATGAGAACGGAAGGCGTCGGGAAGAAAAAACCAAGCTCTGACTAGGAATATGGTAAGTATGTTCATTGTTGGCGCACTGTTACATTTGGGTCTGGTTGCGCATCGACATACAGCCATTACAGCTATACGTGAGAAGGGAAGTAGTGGCGCTTCAATAGATTGGATAGCTAAATGTCATGGCGGCCGCGAGCAGCATTATCAATTCCATTTTTGCTTGGGGTCATCCAGATCCAGACTTGCACGATGTAATCAAGGCCACGATACTGGCGGAGCGTGACACACAAGAAAGGAGGGGCGGATGCTAGGCAATCATGCAACGAAATTTTCTGACCGGGACATATGGAAAAAGAAATAAAGGGCTAGAAGAAAAATCTAGTCTAGGAAACAAACTCGAGAAGAAAGGATGCGAACCAGCCAGGCACTGTGGGCTGACAGGCCAAACAAACGGGAATCCATTTTTTTTATAGTGAAACAAAAACAAACGTGGCTGCTGAGCTCCTTCTAGCGCCCACGCGACTCCTGTTATGGGCCCGGCCCACGAACACGCAGCGGTCCAATGTATGCGCGCAAAAAAAGGAAAAAATTGTGGCGCTGCTGTGGAATCGAACCCGTGCGCGACAAAGCTTGAGAACAAAATACTGTAGCCACATAGATTTTTGAATTATTTGAAAACATTTAGAAAAACATGATTTATTTTGAACAACAATATGAAATGTTTTTGAAAGTTCACAGATTTTATAAAGAATCACGAATAAAAAAAGTTCATCGGTTTTAAAAAAAAGTTCATGAACTTAAAAAAATTCATAGAATTTTAAAAAAAGTTCACCGACTTCAAAAAAAGTTCATTGAATCGAAAAAAAGTTAATCGATTTTGAAAAAAAAGTTCACTGATTTTAGTAAATGTTCATCGAATTGGAAAAAAATTCATCATTTTTGAAAAAGAGTTCACCGATTTTAGTAAATGTTTATCCTATTAGAAAAAAGTTCATCAAATTGGAAAAAAGTTCACCGATTTTAGTAAATGTTTATCTTATTAGAAAAAAGTTCATCGAATTTGAAATAAGTTCATCGATTTTGAGAAAAAGTTCACTGATTTTGAAAAATGTTCATCCAATTAAAGAAAAGTTCATCGAATTTGAAAAACTTTTCATAATATTCGGCAAACTTTTTGCATCGAATTAGAAAAATGAAAAATAAAAAGAGGAAAGAAAACAAAAAAGAAAAAGGAAAATGAAAACGGAAAAAGAAAAAGAAAACGAAAAAAGATAAAGATAAAGAAAAAATGAAAACGAAAAAAGAAAAAGAAAAATAAAAGAAGATGCGGTGCATTGTCATAGTAGGTGAATTGGCTGGCGTGGTTAGCATGTCTTGCACCGAACCTCGAAGGTGCGGGTTCAAATCCGGCACAACACCATTTTTTGCAGACTTTTACAAAGGAAAGAAAATGAGAAATGGGCGGAATGGGGGGTGTGCGCCCTGTACCGTTCGTTCAAGCGGCTACAACACCCATTGACCCATATGGGGGCAAGAAAGAAAAATTACAGCGAGTACTCACTACATTGCCAACCTTCGACTAGTCCAGCTCCTCAGGAAAGCCTGGCTACCCTCCAGTTCACCCCTTCATCTTTGATTGCGCGCAGAACCTTGGTAGCCGCAGGAACCGCGCCATTGAAGACTATATCGTTTTGGTGCGACCAAATGCTCAAGAGCACCAACTGTATCGCTGCTCTGCTACCTTAGAAAGGACTCCTGTGTCCCCCTTGGCTGTCCACCACAGCACCAGTTCGGTGTCTTCCTTCGGTATCCATGCTTGCGTATTCCACTGCGTTAGGACCAGGGCTGGTCCCGAGATTTTGGAGGCCCGGGGCGAAAGTAACATTCGGGGCCCCTTAAAATAATCATCATAACAATAATAATTATTTTAATTTTACACGGAATGTTACCAATAAATACTTAACTACATCCAAAATCCATATTCATATAATAACTTATGCACATGATTATCTTCAAATTTTCTTGTAACATTCTTTGATGCAAAGTCGTTTATGATTGTGACGATGTCAATCTCATCTTTAAGCTCTATTGGGCCATTGTTTATGCCAAATGGTCCTTCAATAATTTCAAGTTTGAAAAGCTTCTTTTAGCTGATGCGAAAATCACATGCACAGTAAATCCAAATAAATCTTTACATACCATGAGTTTTTTAAACCCTTTCTTCAATGAAGTGATTCATATCAACCAAAACAAACAAATATTTAACATGAAAATCTTTCTCACCTTCTAGAATTTCTTCTTGGTCAACTACTTTTATCAAGCTGTTTCTTCCCTCATAGCACTAAACTTTGCTTGAAATTGTCGGGAATAGTAATATGATGTACCTCAGATTGATTGGATCGGGGCAATGATGTGATGTGGATGTCTAGTGGCAGGTGCTCGGCGATGCATGGGTGCGCCAACTCCATCAGTGTCAATTTTTTGGAGCCAAGCGATGTTCATGTTGCGTCTTCGCTGTGTACAGCGACTTGAGACCAGCCAGCCCTCTGCGACTTGGGATCTGATGTCTGGAACAAGGGAACAGAAAATAGGAAATTTGGGATGAACATATAGCGCACGATCTTTTTTCTTTAAGAAATTTAAGGACAATGTTTCACGATCGTAAGGAATAAGGAAAGAGAAACGTGCTGTCAAAAAAAGGAAAGAGAACGGGGACGACGTGATTTACATGCGTACGCTGATCTTTTTTTCCTCGCGATCTGATTTACGTGATTTACGTGCCTGCCATCCCTTGCTAAGCTACTTCTTTTTTTTTCAACAAGAAGCTATGGGCTACTGTACCTTTATATATACATCATACCTGGAAGGGAGCCCCTGGATCTTGGGGGCCCGGGGCGGCCGCCCACTGCCCCCCCTCAGGGCCGACCCTGGTTAGGACCTCTGTCCATACCTGCCTTGCCAGCACACATCCAAGCAGCAAATGCTGTAGCGTTTCAGACTCCTGGTCGCGGAATGGGCAGGCCGCCGGCGCTGGCATTCCTCGCTTTGTCAAGCGGTCTGCAGTCCAACATCGATTTCGCTACACTGTTACATTGGGCCTGGCTTCGCTGGGACCTACAGCAGCAGTGTGTGAGAGGGGGCCCCATCGTCGCTTCTTGTGATGAGCTAACTCGTGTGTCAGCATGTGTGATTAGCTCGCTAGTGGGTCCTGTGACGCATGTGGTGACAGCATGTTCCATCGACGAAGGCGGGCCCAAGACCCACCAGCTTGCTACTGTGGGCCTTCTCTGGTGCATGTTGCTGCTCCTGCACCTGAAATGCATGACCCGGCTCATGCAAAGCACTCAGTGGCTCGACCTGCATTCCCATGCCTTCCATTACTAGTTTGTTTTTGATAGCACTCATATCAGACGATCCTTGCACTTTACAAACGCTTAGTCGTGGTATAAGCTATGGAACAAAAATGCAAGTGTGCGGTTTGGAGAGCGCAAACACTTTGCCAATTTGGTTACTTGTATGGGTATGGTTGGTTACTAGGGACAGTACTCCTGAGTCTTTCCTAGCACCATAGCCGAGTCATCGTGGAAATAGAAACGTTTGAGGACATGGCGGCATTCTGTTTTGAATTTCAGTGGACAGCTGGACGATGGGTGCCGGTAAGTTCTTGAGTTAAATACCAACAAATTCTTTTGCGAGGCCACCTTGCTGTTCGTAAACTTACCTCTTCGAGTCTATTCTAGCACAGAGTGAATGGTTCTATAATGGCATGATACAAGAAGCGTACCCAAGCAAACACTACAAAAAATCAAAGTTGTCGTGTATCTGAATGTAATCCGAGTGTAAAAACACGGGTACTCGTCTTATAAGACTATAAGCTGAGGCTCAGGAGAAGAAAGACGCCAAACAAAGTGACCGTGGCTTAGATAATCATAAGCCGAGCGTGGCAAAAAGATGCTTGGCATATACTGTACCATAGAAAGGAGCTCGGCTTGCACAACCATCTCGGCATAGTTTTGGTGTGGCCTATAAGCAAAGTGTGGGACCGATAAGGCTCTTCTTATATTTTATAAATATTTCATTTTTAAAAACAACGAGACGTAATAAGATCCCTGATATACGACACTCGGCTTACACTTAGCATATTTTTTACAAAAACTATTTCTTGAGCCGCATGATGCCAGACGATCTTTTTAACTCCCGAACGGCCCGTATTGAAATGAATGGTTGTGTGCATCATGATGATGCAGAGGTCGGGGCCTCCCCCCCTTTCAACAGAAAAAATGGAGCAAATATGGAAGTGTGGGTTTGGACTTTGGAGAGCACAAACACTTTGACACTTTGGTTACTTGTATGGACACGCTTGGCTACCAAGGACAGTACTCCCGGGTCTTGCCTAGCCTTAATGTCTGCATCTCCTCTCCAGTTCAAGTGATAGCCGGAGTCCTTGATCGTTTGGGAGTATTAACTTCAGTGAACAACATGACGGTTTGCGCTAGCTAGTGGGCAGTAGCTCCTTGGAGTTAAATACCAACACCTCCTTTTGTGAGGCCACCAAGCGCGCATGCTCATCTATATATGCAGAGCTAGTCAAACACTCAGTTCCCCTTACTTCTTAGCTCATGTTCACTTTTTGCATCAGTCAATTAAACTAGCTGTGTAATCCACGTCGATAGGGATTAAAAACAACACACATCCAATGATGTAGAGCCTTGGGAATGAAAGGCATCGGGAAGAAAAATCCAAGCGTTGGGATAGAATATAGTCGGTCTTATTCATTATCAGCACACTGTTACATTGGGCCTGGCTGCGCTGGGACATACAGCAGCAGTGGGTGAGAGGGGGCCTCATCGCCGCTTCTTGTGATTAGCTAGCTAGTGTGTCTGCATGGGTGATCAGTCAGCTAGTTTTTTTTTGAGTCTAAACACACTTTATTATTCAAATAAGTTCATAGGGATACAATGAATGTCTGGTGGGTTTATAAGCCACAAATGGCGCCCGAGATCCAGACCGAAAGCGTGCTTAGCGAGACTATGCGCCTCAATATTGGTGGATCTACCTTCGAAGATGAAGGTACATTGATGAAAGTCTCTTGATGTTTCACTAATCTCTTTGACGATGCTAGCATACGTCCCTCCCGTACCATTCTTGATGTCGTCTGCTACTCCCTGGCAGTCAGTAGCCACAATGAAATCGGACAGGGCCAAGTCTGAAGCTAGTGCTAGCGCCTCCCGGCAAGCCAGTGCTTCGAGAGTTGCGGGCTCCGTGACCCCCTGTATTTTGATTACTGATGCACCCAAAAACTGGCCATAGGAGTCTCTGCAGATTGCGCTGAACGAGCCATGCAGGTTGTCTCTCGAGACCGCTCCATCAACTCTTATCTTCGCGAACCCCGGCGGTGGAGAGATCCACCTCTGCCTTGGTTGTACAACATTCGAAGCTGAATGCGGAGCACTCTTCTTCGGTTTGCAGTCCTCCAACTCTCTGGTGTATCTCATGATGAAGTTATGCGTGCTCAGAGGACTTTGGAAGATGTTTTCATGGAGTGCCTGCCGACGAGCATACCAGAGAGCCCACATGGTAACTGCTACTTGGGTGAATTCAACTGAAGACAGTGTGTCCAAAAGGGAGAACAGCCAACGTCTTGCATCCGGCTCATGGGTGCTGTTTATAGCTTCAACCAAGTCATGATCTTGCAATGCCCATACACATCGAGCAACTGTGCAATGGAGCAAAGAGTGTTGCCATGAGTCTTCAGAGCCGCACAAACCACATCTCGTAGTGGTTGACATGTTCCGATGGTGAAGGACATCAGCTGTGGGGACCGACTGTTGTGCTAGCCGGCATAGGAAGATTTTAACTTTTGATGGTACATCCACTTTCCACAGTCTCTCCCAGGACTTGGTTTCTCTGGCAGTATCTGACGAGTGGCCTCTCCCCTCAAGCCAGGCTTCTCTCCTCATCTTTGTTTCAACAAGCATACGGTAAGCCGAACGGACTGTGAATGCGCCGTTCTTCTCATGTACCCATGACCAAAAATCCTCTATATGCCTCGTACACAAAGGTATCGACATAATTGCTTGTGCATCGGTGGGCAAGAAGATCTGCGAAACTGCAGCTCGGTCCCATTCTGCGCTAGGCAGGATAAGATCACTAACCCATTGAGGTGGATTAGCAGTCAGACTAGCAATAGGTCGCATATTTGCTGGTCTCGGGATCCAGTTCTGATCCCATATGTGTGTCGTGAGTCCATCACCAATGCGTTTTATGATGCCCTGCTTAAGAACATCGCGACCCTCGATTATAGCCCGCCAAATTTGAGAAGGAGCCGACCCAATCTCTGCATTCAAGATATCAACTCCTGGGTGGTATTTGGCCCTCAGAACTCGTGCGCTAAGTGAGTCTGGGTCCGTTAAGATTCTCCATGCTTGTCTTGCCAGGAGAGCTAGGTTAAAAAGCTCGATATCCCGAAATCCAAGACCTCCAGAATATTTTGGTCTGGTCATTGTGCTCCATGAGACCCAATTTGGCTTCCTTTTCCCTTCTTTGCACCCCCACCAAAACTTTCTGATCAGAGAGTTAATATGCTCACAGAGACCACGCGGCAGTTTAAAGCACGACATGGAGTAAACTGGGACGGCCTGAGCCACATCAAAACCTCTTTGCCACCTGCAGATAAGAGTTTTTCCATCCATCCCTTAACCTTATTCCAGACTCTATCCTTTAAGAACTTGAAAGCTCCATTCTTGCAACTACCCACATCTGTCGGCATTCCCAGATATCTATCTGAAAGTGACTCGTTTGTAATATTAAGTGCGTTCTTTACCTCGGTTTTGAGAAGGGAGGGGCAGCCCTTGCTGAAGAACACCGAGGATTTTGATAGATTGATCCTTTGTCCAGAGGCATTACAATAATTTTCCATCAAGGAAGACAACTGGTTTGCTCCATAAGAATTGGCTTTGACAAACAGCAGGCTATCATCTGCAAAAAGCAAGTGGCTCACCGGTGGCGCCGACGGAGCAACTCGGATTCCATTGAGGCTCGATGATTCATCTTGGGTTTTTAAAAGGCACGAAAGGCCCTCCGCTGCCAGCAAAAACAGGTATGGAGAAATTGGGTCTCCCTGTCGGATTCCCCTTGAAGGGAGAAATTCCTCTAGCTTACTACCATTGAAAAGAATTGAAAATTTTACCGAGGTTACCATGCGCATGATTGTAGCCACCCATGAAGGGGCAAATCCCAACTTGGTCATAATAGCTTGAAGATAGTTCCACTTGACGCGGTCATATGCTTTCATCATGTCCAACTTAACTGCACAATATCTGTTCTTTTTGGCTTTGTTTCGCTTCATGAAGTGTAAACACTCATAGGCTGTTATAATATTATCTGTAATCAGCCGTCCAGGAACGAAAGCCGACTGCTCCTCTGAGATTATATCAGGTAAGATCTGTTTTAATCTGTTAGACAACACTTTTGAAGCAATCTTGTATATGACGTTGCAAAGACTAATTGGCCTGAACTGAGATAAATAAGTAGGTTCCTTCACCTGTGGTATTAAAACTAGAATCGTTTCATTGATTACCTCCGGGCTTTCTTCTCCTCGTAGGATGCGCAAGACCACATTCGTTACCTTCACTCCACATAGTTCCCAGTGCCTCTGAAAAAATGGGCCGGGTATCCATCCGGCCCCGGGGCCTTGGTTGGGTACATTTGGAAAAGGGCCTTTTTCACCTCATCACCGGTGTAGGGCGCGGTCAGGAGCATGTTCATCGCATTAGTAACCTTCACTAGGACTGCATTCAGCACAGTATCCATCCCCGTCGTGCCTTCTGAAGCAAACAGGTTTTTGTAGAACTCATTTGTATGTGATGCCATCTCTACGGGATCGTTCGTAGTCGTTCCATCCAACCTCTCTAGATTTTTTTTATGGTGTTCTTTCGTCAACGAAGGCTAGCTCGCCGTTGGAAGAACTTGATATTTTTGTCCCCCGCCGTAAGCCAATCCACACGCGATCTCTGTCTCTGTTTAATCTCCTCCATGTGGTAGAGCTCCACCGGCTTATCCGCAATTTTCGTCTCTTCATGTGATGGTGAGATCCTCTGGGGGTCGTTCTGCAAAATGGCCAGCTCCCTTTTCAGCCTTTTGATTTCCTTGCCCACTTGTCCGATCGTATCTGCACTCCATTGCCTCAACGAGGCCGACAAGTCCCCCAATTTTTTACTCATCTGCGTTACTGTTTGTCCATCTGGTGACCCCGTCCACATCGCTTCGAGAGATGAGCCAAAATCCTCATTTCTTTCCCAATACACCTCGTATCTGAATAATTTTGTCTGGAGTTGGACAGGGTTAGCAGGTTCCAATTGCACTCTGATCGGACAATGGTCCGAAGAAGCTGCCGTTTCGTGAGTAAGATTAGCATGCGGGAACCTAGAAGACCAATCCATATTAGATACAGCTCGGTCAAGGCGTACCCTGCAATACCCGCCTCCTGTAATTTTCTTCTCAAAGGTCCATGGTTTGCCTTGATAACCGATATCAGCCAGAGCACATACGTCCAAGGCTTCCCTGAAAGCTTGTGTTTGTGTATGCCTTCGCTGCCCCGTACCTACATGCTCGTGTGGGTGAAGGACTTCATTAAAATCACCAATACATAACCACGGTAGATCATTTACTGACACGAGCGACTTAAGCAAATCCCACGTTCTGTATCTCTCCCCAACTTGTGCTTCACCATACACACACGTAAGCCTCCATTCGCTCTGGTCTGAGCTAGAAACTGTTGCATCAACATGGTACTCAGAGTAACCAAAAACATCAAGATTTATTCCATCATTCCAGAACAATCCAATTCCGCCACTGCGGCCTGAACTACCAACAGCATACGAATGATTAAAACCTAAAGTAGCAGCAAGATTTTCGACACGTGCCTTAGATACTTGTGTTTCTACGATACATAGCACTGTCGGGGCAAATTGCTTCGCTAGGTCGCGAAGCTCTCGAATTGTTGCAGCTTTGCCCGCACCGCGACAATTCCAACATATGATACTCATTGTGCCCGGCGATCCTCCACACGGGAGGTCGCCGATTTTGCATCTTGTGGTTTCTCTTGAGCAGCGTTCTTCTTCAGGCTATTCATGTCAAAGCTAACCCGGGTTCTCTTTGGGTCCTGCTTTGAGGATGGACTTGCAGGCACTACTGGAGGAGGTAAGGCTAATGCACTTGATGTTGCAAGGGGGGGAGCAGACTTGGCTCCTTCCGATCCAGCCAAACGCTTCCTGTTATCTTCCACCTCCGCCATGACCGCATCAGGATCATTTTCTCCTGGCAGCTCTGGGTCTACTGCACCCGTGTTGCCTTGCTCATTTCCCCGTCCAGATGAGCGCCCACCACGACGACCGCCACGACGTCCTCGTCCACGGCCAGCCCCTGGACCTGCACCAACACGCATATTCCAGTCCGCTCTGAGATCTTTAAAGTGCAGCGCAGAGGGGGGATGGATTCCATTGCCATGCTCCTTGTAGACATGTCCAAGGTGCCCACATACCGCACACCAGTCCGGCAGGCGTTCATACTTCACACGATAAATTTGTCGCTTTCCATCACGGACCATGGTGACCGCGTTTTTTAGAGGCTTGTGGACGTTGATCTTGACCTAGACCCGATAAAAATTCCCGGCAAAGTCTTGTGTCATGGTTTCCGTGAACAGGACTTCACCAACTCTTGCCGCTAGGGGCTGAACAAGATGTGCATAGAGATCAGGCACATCATGGATCTGAATCCAGATATTGAGACTGTCAAGGTTGACCTCGGTTGGCTTCATGATTCCATCATATGGGGTAATGATGACCGCATGACCTCTGAAGTTCCATGGCCCTTCCTGCATCACCCGTTCCCAATCACCAAGGCATTGGAAACGCAGGGTATAGAGGTTATCCTCGAGGGGACGAAACTTGACTTCGTGAGCCAGATCCCAGGCCGCCCTCATGTTCTTGAAGAACCAGTATTGGCTGTAAGGCTTATCGATATGAACCCTAGCCACCGCTGTCCACCTAGTTGCCTCGGCTGGCGCTTCCTTCTCATTCAAGACGACATCGTCGAGGTCCTCCTCACGGAGACCCAACTCAGCCATCATCTTCTCTACCTCAGACGCGGAGGACGAGCCAGACGCTCCCGTCGATCCCATCTCCGCAAAACTAGAACCCTAGTCCGAGGTAAACACGATCGGACTTTTGAATCTAGCCCAAACTCTCCTTGCGCCACCAGGGGATCAATCAAAGCCGGGTAGTGATGCCAGGATCACCCCGTCGTCGGCCCGAATCGAAAGCTTGGGGCGATTGGAGGAGGGAAGGTGAAGGCCTCAACGGTGGCGAAAAAGTCGCCGCCGGGAGAAAAGAAACCCGCCGCCGGGAGAAAAGAAACCCTAGCGTTCGTAGGGAAAAGGACGTCTGTGTGTCAGCTACTGGAGTATGTGATGCGTGTGGTGTCAGCAGGTTCCATCGAGAAGGCGGGCCCAAGACCCACCGGCTAGCTGCCACGGGCCTTCTTCAATGTGTGGTGCTGCCAAACCGATTTTGGGCGGCCCATGCAAAGCACTTGACAGCTCGACCTGCATTTCGGTGCCTCCATTTCTTGGTTGCTTTTGATATTATTAGTTACGCCACACGATCCTTGCACTCGCGAGGGCCTACTCGTGGTATAAGCTACGGAACAAAAATGAAAATGTGCGGTTTGAAGAGCGCAAACTGGAAATCTGTTGGTGCTCCCGGAAACACGCGCTCCTACGCGTGAATATAATTTTTGAATTGTCAAAAAAAATTCCACCAAAAATTTTATGAATTCTTTGTCACATTTAAATGCTACATACAAATTTGTAGGCAAAAAATTAAACATTTTGGCCTGTGCAAAAAAAAACACCAAACGCTACCACAAAATGTCACCCTAAATTTGTTTTTTTCACGGGCGAAACACGCTACTCCGTTTCGCATGAAACTTTTAAAGGATGCTTGCGACACTAACACAAATCTACAAAAAAATCAGAATTTTTTTAAAACATTTGCTATATTTTTTTGTTTACTATTCATGCAGGAGCGTGCGCTCCCGCGAGCCAAAACTCGAGCGTGAACAATTAAGTTTGGTTACTTGTATGGATATGGTTGGTTACTAGGGATGGTACTCTCAAGTCTTGTCTAGCCCTTAATGTCTGCTTCTGCTCTGCTATGCTATTCAAGTGATAGCCAGAGTCCTTGATCTGTAAATATGAACTTTCGAGGACACGAACGCCTTCTGTTTTCCATTTTCAGTGGACAGCATGCCCACGATGGTGGGTGCTAGCAAGTTCCTTGGAGTTACATAGCAACACCTTCTTTTGTGAGGCCACCAAGCGCACATGCTTGTCTACAGTGGCGAATCTAGCACGGAAATGAAGGGTAGGCTCAAAGTAAGTTCCTAGGTCTAATTAGCAATGCATTGCAATTATTAGATGTAAAACACCTCGGTATAATTGGCAAGTAGTATATTTAGCTGAAATAGGATTTTTGAAGGATAAGCTTCAGCCTATTGAAGCCCCCCTAGTAGAATCGCCACTGCTTGTCTATATCCCAATTTTAGGTTGCTCTCTCGTTGGGCGGCTCGGGCGGTGATCAGATTAGATAAGTCTCGGCCTCCTCCTCCCAGCTCCCTCCCTCTCGCCGCTGCCGATGGTCACCTCTGGCAAAGTCCAGCTTGGTGATGCCGGTGGCAGGACTTGCCCTCTCCGGCTTCCCGTGGTGCGGTTTCGATCGTGGGACTTGGTCGAGGTGGCGACTTGCCCGTCGAGCGGACGGCCTGCAGCTAGACGTTACCTTTTTTTAGAGAAAAAACAGCAGACGTTACCTCGGGGCGACGCATGGGCTTGATGGGCCCGGCCATGGGCTTCGTCCAGATTGGCCCATGGCAGGGGTGGTGACGTCCAGTCCTCACATGCAGCGGCGGGCGACTGGGCATTTCCTATTTGGCGCTGCAGGCGCCGGTTCCTACTGTTTTTGCTAACCGGCGCCTGCAGAGAATCGAACTTGGGACCTCATGGATAGAACTACGTGGCAACAACCACCGCGTCAACATGCCGATGTGATATCTTCTTCTTCCCACTTTCCTTGTTTCTTCTTCTCTTTTTCATTTTTTTCACTTTTTTTCTGTTTCTGTTTTTTCACTTTTTTCATCTTTCCTGGTTTGATGGTTTCTTTCAAATTCATGAAACATTTCTCAAAATGGATGAACTTTTTTTTCTCAAAATTGACTATTTTTTATTCAAGTCAATGAACTTTTTTTCAAATTCGATGAACTTTAAAAAAATCCATGAACTATTTTCAGTTTCGATGAACTTTAAAAAAAGGATGAACTGTTTTTAAATTTGATGTACTTTTTTCCAAAATCGATGAAATTTTTTCAAATTTGATGAACTTATTTTTTAAGTCAATGAACTTTTTGCAAAATCGATGAACTCTTTTTCGAATTTTGTGAATTTGTTTCCAAAATAGATGAAATTTTTAAAAAATCTGTGAACTTTTTCTCGAGATGATGAACTATTTTTCAAATTTGATGAACTTTTTTAAAAAGCGATGAACTCTTTTGAATTTCTATGAACCTTTTTTTTCAAATACATACATGTTTTCGGTATTTTTTATAGAATTCTGTTTCGAATTTATACTTTATTTTTAAAATAATTTACATTGGATATATATAATATGTGTTAACTAGAGGAAGTGTCAAATAGAGGTTTTTCCTTTTTGTGGTGAACGAAATGATCATCGCCTGGTGGTTACGAGGGACTGCTGTCAAACCTCGCGCTCGGAGTTCGAACCCCAACACTCTCGAATCACTACAGGAGATTTAGTGTAGTTTTTTTTCTGCTGTATTGAGAACAGATAGTTAGCAATGTTTTTATTGGGCCACGGCCGCTCCTGGTCGCTGTAGGCGCCACTTGTCCAACGGGCGCCTACAGCGCCGACTAGGAGCTCCCGGGCGACTGGGGGTGTGGGCAGTGGTCGTTGCTCCCCTCGGCCGGTGCGGCTTGCTAGCGGCAGGGCAGCAAATGCCGGGCGGAGGATCGGATGATGCCATGGTGGCCTGCCCGTCAACGCAACAAGAAGTCGAGCGCGACTGACCAAGGGGCGGTGCACGAGGGATACCGGGCCTAGTGTCCAGATTTTCAGTCTTGGTGGCAGTTGTTGTTCATATGGGTGACGGAAGCGGCCGGCACGACGGTGGGTCCTCACTTGTAGCGCATGGAATTGGGGCATCAACCCTTCATCTTTGACGGTAGTGGCCTCCCTGGTCGTGTAGGCGGCTCAGAGGGTGGATCTGAAGGTGGTGACGGCCTTTCTCAGGCCGGCGGCGGTGTGAGATGTCCCCTCGATCAACAGATTGGGCTCAATGCGGCTCGGCGGGTAACACATGCATCTCCTTCGAGGTGTTAGTTAGTGCCTGTCATCGGCAAGTGAAGCCACCGGTGGGTACATCGTTGGCGGATGCTATGCACAATGGCTCATGCGGAGTCGTAAAGTCATGCCTACTCCAGGTGCTGCACGGTGGCTTTGGCGGAGGTGTCATGTTTAGCCTGCTGTTGCTGGATCGAGTGATGCGACAGTGATGAGAGGCGAGGCGGTATGGGACGTCTTTGTCTTCCGACACCTTCTCCAAAGGTATCCAGTCATCGATGTGTTGGTAGTCAGACAAGAAATGATGGTAGAGACGGCTTCAATGGCGAGTTTGTGAACTCCGGTGGAAACACAAGATCTTTGACCATGCTATGTCGACGTGCGTCTGCAGCATGTCCTTGTTGAAGTAGGTGAATCAAAGCTTGACTTTGGGGATGAGAATCCTGAGATCAAACTTGGGTCGGACTCATCATCATCAGTGCACGTGCGGTGATCCGTCTTGAAGGCATAGCCTAGGAGTTGTGTATTATTAGTTTTGAGTTTGTCCTCTATTATAAGGTTAGTGGTTGTCTGATGGAGTTAATGTTGTGAGGTATGCGGCCTTGGGTTTTTTTTCTGGGTCAATGTTATTCGGTTGTTGGATTTTGAATAATAAATAATATATAGTTGTGTGCATAGCTCGATGCAGAAGCCGGGGGCTATCCTTCTTTTCAAAGAAAAAATATTTAGAATCTTGCACTGCATATGTTGTGGCATCTATCATGCATGGGTATATGGTTTCTTCATGGGAAGTTTGATATTGACTTAGACGATGAATTTACTACACAAGCGTGCATTGGTATTCTGTGGCAAGGCGTTTGTCAACTTATATAAATATAGTGTAGGATCATGAACTGAATATGAATGTAAAATGGCATGTAATATAAATACAAAGCAGTAGTAAATAATTTAGAGAAGACTTAACTTCCCCTTCTCCCAGACTCGTTTTCTCCACCTCTCCCTGACTCCTGCGCTCATCTCGTTTCCTCCTCCCTCGACCCTTCTCTCTCCCAGATCCAGTAGCCTCGCCGGGCGGAGAGGAGAGAGAGTGGGTCCCTCTGTCCTTTTTCTCTAGTAGTAGCAACCTTTGTGTCCCTAGTGGCGATTTGGGTTTTTACCCACTAAACCACATCGCTCCTCATCATTGTTCAACCTTACCCTCCTTGTTCTTGTGATGGCGGTTGGTATGGAGGTTGTGGTAGGATCTCAAAGGAGCATATCTGACATCCTATGCTTGGCTTTAGTCCGCGCTTCCCAGTTTCCATGGGTAGGTTCGTTTCTTCACAGTGAGGCCGCCATCGTGGTGGTGGATGCATCTCCATGGAAGGTTGGATGCTGGCCAAAGGATTTGGTGTCTCTTTCTTTTGTTGGAAATATGCCCTAGAGGCAATAATAAAATGATTATTATATTTCCTTGTTCATGATAATTGTCTATTATTCATGCTATAATTGTATTATCCGGAAATCCTAATACATGTGTGAATACATAGACCACAATGTGTCCCTAGTGAGCCTCTAGTTGACTAGCTCGTTGATCAACAGATAGTCATGGTTTCCTGGCTATGGACATGGGGATGTCATTGATAACGGGATCACATCATTAGGAGAATGATGTGATGGACAAGACCCAAACCTAAGCATAGCACAAAGATCGTGTAGTTCGTTTGCTGTAGCTTTTCTGAATGTCAAGTATCATTTCCTTAGACCATGAGATTGTGCAACTCCCGGATACCGTATGAGTGCCTTGGGTGTGCCAAATGTCACAACGTAACTGGGTGACTATAAAGGTACATTACAGGTATCTCCGAAAGTGTCTGTTGGGTTGGCACGAATCGAGACTGGGATTTGTCACTCCGTATGACGGAGAGGTATCTCTAGGCCCACTCGGTAATGCATCATCATAATGAGCTCAATGTGATCAAGTGGTTGATCACGAGATCATGCATTACAGTACGAGTAAAGTGACTTGCCGGTAACGAGACTGAACAAGGTATTGGGATACCGACGATCGAGTCTCGGGCAAGTAACGTACCGATTGACAAAGGGAATTGAATACGGGATTGATTAAGTCCTCGACATCGTGGTTCATCCGATGAGATCATCGAGGAGCATGTGGGAGCCAACATGGGTATCCAGATCCCGCTGTTGGTTATTGACCGGAGAGTCGTCTCGGTCATGTCTGCTTGTCTCCCGAACCCGTAGGGTCTACACACTTAAGATTCGGTGACGCTAGGGTTGTAGAGATATGAGTATGCAGTAATCCTAAAGTTGTTCGGAGTCCCGGATGAGATCCTGGACGTCACAAGGAGTTCCGGAATGGTCCGGAGGTGAAGAATTATATATAGGAAGTGCAGTTTCGGCCATCGGGAAAGATTCGGGGTCACCGTTATTGTACCGGGACCACCGGATGGGTCCCGGGGGTCCATCGGGTGGGGCCACCCATCCCGGAGGGCTCCATTGGCCTAAGTGGGGAGGGGAACCAGCCCATAGTGGGCTGGTGCGCCCCCCCTTGGCCCCCCCTGCGCCTAGGGTTGGAAACCCTAGGGTGGGGGCGCCTCCACTTGCCTTGGGGGGCACTCCACCCCCCTTGGCCGCCGCTCCCCTTGGGAGATCCCATCTCCAGGGCCGGCGCCCCCCAGGGGGCATATATAAAGGGGGGAGGGAGGGCAGCCGCACCTCAAGCCTTGGCGCCTCCCTCTCCCCTGCTACACCTCTCCCTCTCGCAGAAGCTCGGCGAAGCCCTGCTGCGATCACTGTTGCATCCACCACCACGCCGTCGTGCTGCTGGATCTTCATCAACCTCTCCTTCCCCCTTGCTGGGTCAAGAAGGAGGAGACGTCATCCGCTCCATACGTGTGTTGAACGCGGAGGTGCCGTCCGTTCGGCACTTGGTCATCGGTGATTTGGATCACGGTGAGTACGACTCCATCATCCCCGTTCTCTTGAACGCTTCCGCTCGCGATCTACAAGGGTATGTAGATGCACTCTCCTCTCGTTGCTAGTTGACTCCATAGATTGATCTTGGTGAAACGTAGGAAATTTTTTTGTTTTCTGCAACGTTCCCCAATAGTGGCATCATGAACTAGGTCTATGTGTAGTTACTATGAACGAGTAGAACACAAAGTAGTTGTGGGCGTCGATATTGTCAATTTGCTTGACGTTACTAGTCTTATCTTGATTCGGCGGCAACGTGGGATGAAGCGACCCGGACCAACCTTACACGTACGCTTACGTGAGACCGGTTCCACCGACTGACATGCACTAGTTGCATAAGGTGGCTGGCGGGTGTCTGTCTCTCCCACTTTAGTCGGATCGGATTCGATGAACAGGGTCCTTATGAAGGGTAAATAGAAATTGGCAATTCACGTTGTGGTTTTGGCGTATGTAAGAAACGTTCTTGCTAGAAACCTATAGCAGCCACGTAAAAACTTGCAACAACAATTAGAGGACGTCTAACTTGTTTTTGCAACAAGTGTTTTGTGATGTGATATGGCCAAAGGTTGTGATGAATGATGAATGATATATGTGATGTATGAGATTGATCATGTTCTTGTAATAGGAATCACGACTTGCATGTCGATGAGTATGACAACCGGCATGAGCCATAGGAGTTGTCTTTATTTATTTATGACCTGCGTGTCAACATAAACGTCATGTAATTACTTTACTTTATTGCTAAAGCGTTAGCCATAGTAGTAGAAGTAATAGATGACAAGACAACTTCAAGAAGACACGATGATGAAGATCATGATGATGGAGATCATGGTGTCATGCCGGTGACAACGATGATCATGGAGCCCCGAAGATGGAGATCAAAGGAGCAAATGATATTGGCCATATCATGTCACTGTTTGATTGCATGTGATGTTTATCATGTTTTACATCTTATTTGCTTAGAACGACGGTAGCTTAAATAAGATGATCCCTCGAAATAATTTCAAGAAAGTGTTCCCCCTAACTGTGCACCGTTGCGAAGGTTCGTTGTTTCGAAGCACCACGTGATGATCGGGTGTGATAGATTCTAACGTTCGAATACAACGGGTGTAAGCCAGATTTACACACGCGATACACTTAGGTTGACTTGACGAGCCTAGCATGTACAGACATGGCCTCGGAACACAGAAGACCGAAAGGTCGAGCATGAGTCGTATAGAAGATACGATCAACATGAAGATGTTCACCGATGTTGACTAGTCCGTCTCACGTGATGATCGGACACGGCCTAGTTAACTCGGATCATGTTATACTTAGATGACTGGAGGGATGTCTATCTGAGTGGGAGTTTATTGAATAATTTGATTAGATGAACTCAATTATCATGAACTTAGTCTAAAATCTTTACAATATGTCTTGTAGATCAAATGGCCCACATTGTCCTCAACTTCAACGCGTTCCTAGAGAAAACCAAGCTGAAAGATGATGGCAGCAACTATATGGACTGGGTCCGAAACCTGAGGATCATCCTCATAGCTGCCAAGAAAGATTATGTCCTAGAAGCACCGCTAGGTGACGCACCCATCCCAGAGAACCAAGACGTTATGAACGCTTGGCAGCAGCGTGCTGATGATTACTCCCTTGTTCAGTGTGGCATGCTTTACAGCTTAGAACCGGGGCTCCAAAAGCGTTTTGAGAAACACGGAGCATATGAGATGTTCGAAGAGCTGAAAATGGTTTTTCAAGCTCATGCCCGGGTCGAGAGATATGAAGTATCCGACAAGTTCTTCAGCTGTAAAATGGAGGAAAATAGTTCTGTCAGTGAGCACATACTCACAATGTCTGGGTTACATAACCGCTTGACTCAGCTGGGAGTTAATCTCCCAGATGACGCGGTCATTGACAGAATCCTCCAGTCGCTTCCACCGAGCTACAAGAGCTTTGTGATGAACTTCAATATGCAGGGGATGGAAAAGACCATTCCTGAGGTATTTTCAATGCTGAAATCAGCAGAGGTAGAAGTCAAAAAGGAACATCAAGTGTTGATGGTCAATAAAACCACCAAGTTCAAGAAAGGCAAGGTTAAAAAGAACTTCAAGAAGGACGGCAAGGGAGTTGCCGCGCCCGGTAAGCAAGCTGCCGGGAAGAAGCCAAAGAATGGACCCAAGCCCGAGACTGAGTGCTTTTATTGCAAGGGAAGTGGTCACTGGAAGCGGAACTGCCCCAAATACTTAGCGGACAAGAAGGCCGGCAACACAAAAGGTATATGTGATATACATGTAATTGATGTGTACCTTACCAGTACTCGTAGTAGCTCCTGGGTATTTGATACCGGTGCAGTTGCTCACATTTGTAACTCAAAGCAGGAGCTGCGGAATAAGCGGAGACTGGCGAAGGACGAGGTGACGATGCGCGTCGGGAATGGTTCCAAGGTCGATGTGATCGCCGTCGGCACGCTACCTCTACATTTACCTACGGGATTAGTTTTAAACCTCAATAATTGTTATTTAGTGCCAGCTTTGAGCATGAACATTGTATCAGGATCTCGTTTAATACGAGATGGCTACTCATTTAAATCCGAGAATAATGGTTGTTCTATTTATATGAGAGATATGTTTTATGGTCATGCTCCGATGGTGAATGGTTTATTCTTAATGAATCTCGAGCGTAATGCTACACATATTCATAGTGTGAATACCAAAAGATGTAAGGTTGATAATGATAGTACCACATACTTGTGGCACTGCCGCCTTGGTCACATAGGTGTCAAACACATGAAGAAGCTCCATGCAGATGGACTTTTAGAGTCTCTTGATTATGAATCATTTGACACGTGCGAACCATGCCTCATGGGTAAAATGACCAAGACTCCGTTCTTAGGAACAATGGAGCGAGCAACCAACTTATTGGAAATCATACATACTGATGTGTGCGGTCCAATGAGTGTTGAGGCTCGCGGTGGCTATCGTTATGTTCTCACCCTCACTGATGACTTGAGTAGATATGGGTATGTCTACTTAATGAAACACAAGTCTGAGACCTTTGAAAAGTTCAAGGAATTTCATAGTGAGGTTGAGAATCAACGTGACAGGAAAATCAAGTTCTTGCGATCAGATCATGGGGGAGAATACTTGAGTCACGAATTTGGCACACACTTAAGAAAATGTGGAATAGTTTCACAACTCACGCCGCCTGGAACACCTCAGCGTAATGGTGTGTCCGAACGTCGTAATCGCACTCTATTGGATATGGTGCGATCTATGATGTCTCTTACCGATTTACCGCTGTCATTTTGGGGCTATGCTTTAGAGACTGCCGCATTCACTTTAAATAGGGCTCCGTCGAAATCCGTTGAGACAACACTGTATGAATTATGGTTTGGGAAGAAACCTAAGCTGTCGTTTCTAAAAGTTTGGGGATGCGATGCTTATGTCAAGAAACTTGAACCTGAAAAGCTCGAACCCAAGTCGGAAAAATGCGTCTTCATAGGATACCCTAAAGAAACAGAGTACATGGCAGCCTCGGAGGCAGCACAAGAAGCATTCTGGGTGAAGGAGTTCATTACCGACCTAGGAGTCATACCCAATGCGTCGGGCCCAATGACTCTCTTCTGTGACAACACTGGAGCTATTGCCTTGCCAAGGAGCCCAGGTTTCACAGGAAGACCAGGCATATCAAGCGTCGCTTCAACTCCATTCGTGAAAGTGTTCAAAATGGAGACATAGAAATTTGTAAAGTACATACGGACCTGAATGTAGCAGATCCGTTGACTAAACCTCTCCCTAGAGCAAAACATGATCAACACCAGAATTCCATGTGTTCGATTCATCACAATGTAACTAGATGATTGACTCTAGTGTAAGTGGGAGACTGTTGGAAATATGCCCTAGAGGCAATAATAAAATGATTATTATATTTCCTTGTTCATGATAATTGTCTATTATTCATGCTATAATTGTATTATCCGGAAATCCTAATACATGTGTGAATACATAGACCACAATGTGTCCCTAGTGAGCCTCTAGTTGACTAGCTCGTTGATCAACAGAGTCATGGTTTCCTCGCTATGGACATGGGGATGTCATTGATAACGGGATCACATCATTAGGAGAATGATGTGATGGACAAGACCCAAACCTAAGCATAGCACAAAGATCGTGTAGTTCGTTTGCTGTAGCTTTTCTGAATGTCAAGTATCATTTCCTTAGACCATGAGATTGTGCAACTCCCGGATACCGTATGAGTGCCTTGGGTGTGCCAAACGTCACAACATAACTGGGTGACTATAAAGGTACATTACAGGTATCTCTGAAAGTGTCTGTTGGGTTGGCACGAATCGAGACTGGGATTTGTCACTCCGTATGACGGAGAGGTATCTCTGGGCCCACTCGGTAATGCATCATTATAATGAGCTCAATGTGATCAAGTGGTTGATCACGGGATGATGCATTATGGTACGAGTAAAGTGACTTGCCGGTAATGAGACTGAACAAGGTATTGGGATACCAACGATCGAGTCTCGGGCAAGTAACATACCGATTGGCAAAGGGAATTGAATATGGGATTGATTAAGTCCTCGACATCGTGGTTCATCCGATGAGATCATCGAGGAGCATGTGGGAGCCAACATGGGTATCCAGATCCCACTGTTGGTTATTGACCGGAGAGTCGTCCCGGTCATGTCTGCTTGTCTCCCGAACCCGTAGGGTCTACACACTTAAGGTTCGGTGACGCTAGGGTTGTAGAGATATGAGTATGCAGTAATCCAAAAGTTGTTCGGAGTCCCGGATGAGATCCTGGACGTCACAAGGAGTACCGGAATGGTCCGGGGGTGAAGAATTATATATAGGAAGTGCAGTTTCAGCCATCGGGAAAGATTCGGGGTCACCGGTATTGTACCGGGACCACCGGATGGGTCCCAGGGGTCCACCGGGTGGGGCCACCCATCCCGTAGGGCCCCATGGGCCGAAGTGGGGAGGGGAACCAGCCCATAGTGGGATGGTGCGCCCCCCTTGGCCCCCCCTGCGCCTAGGGTTGGAAACCCTAGGGTGGGGGCGCCTCCACTTGCCTTGGGGGGGCACTCCACCCCCCTTGGCCGCCGCCCCCCTTGGGAGATCCCATCTCCAGGGCCGGCGCCCCCCAGGGGGCATATATAAAGGGGGGCGGAGGGAGGGCAGCCACACCTCAAGCCTTGGCGCCTCCCTCTCCCCTGCTACACCTCTCCCTCTCGCAGAAGCTCGGTGAAGCCCTGCTGCGATCACTGCTGCATCCACCACCACGCCGTCGTGCTGCTGGATCTTCATCAACCTCTCCTTCTACCTTGCTGGATCAAGAAGGAGGAGACGTCATCCGCTCCGTACGTGTGTTGAACGCGGAGGTGCCGTCCGTTCGGCACTTGGTCATCGGTGATTTGGATCACGGCGAGTACGACTCCATCATCCCCGTTCTCTTGAACGCTTCCGCTCGCGATCTACAAGGGTATGTAGATGCACCCTCCTCTCGTTGCTAGTTGACTCCATAGATTGATCTTGGTGAAATGTAGGAAATTTTTTTGTTTTCTGCAACGTTCCCCAACATCTTTGCCTTCTTCTTTTGAAGTCCCTTTGTTCTCCTCGTATTGGCTGGTCACGCGAATGTAGTTAGTCACATTCCTCTTTCTTCGACGACGGTTTACAATGCTTTCTTTGCTCTTTTGGAGATTCAAGTGTTGGGTAACGTTGCAGAAAACAAAAATTTTCCTACTCGTTTCACCAAGATCTATCTAGGAGTTCATCTAGCAACGAGCCATCAGATGCATCTACATACCTTTGTAGATCGCGTGCGGAAGCGTTCAAAGAACGGTGATGATGTAGTCGTACACGACGTGATCCAAATCACCGATGACCAAGCGCCGAACGGACGGCACCTCCGCGTTCAACACACGTATGGGACGGGAGACGTCTCCTCCTTCTTGATCCAGTAAGGGGGAAGGAGAGGTTGATGAAGATCCAGCAGCACGACGGCGTGGTGATGGATGCAGGGCGTCACAGTAGTAGGGCTTCGCCTATACTACGAGAGAGACGTAACGGGGAGAGAGGGAGGCGCCAGGGGCTGGTGTATCAAGTCCCTCCTCTCCCCCACTATATATAGGAGGGCCAAGGGGGGGTGCGCAGCCTAGGAGATCCAATCTCCTAGGTGCGGCTGCCAAGGGGAGGTTTCCCTCCCCCCCAAGGCACCTCGGGGTGCCTTCCACTAGTGGGACTCCTCCCCCATGGAAACCCTAGGCGCATGGGCCTAGTAGGGCTGGTGCCCTTGGCCCATCTAGGCCAAGGCGCACCCCCTACAGCCCATGTGCCCCCCCGGGACAGGTGGCCCCACCCGGTGGGCCCCCGGGACCCCTCCGGTGGTCCCGGTACAATACCGATAACCCCGAAACCTGTCCCGATGGACGAAACAGCACTTCCTATATATAATTCTTTACCTCCGGACCATTCCGGAACTCCTCGTGACGTCCGGGATCTCATCCGGGACTCCGAACAATATTCGGGTTACTGCATATACATATCTTCACAACCCTAGCGTCACCGAACCTTAAGTGTGTAGACCCTACGGGTTCGGGAGACAAGCAGACATGACCGAGACGACTCTCCGGTCAATAACCAACAGCGGGATCTGGATGCCCATGTTGGCTCCCACATGCTCCACGATGATCTCATCGGATGAACCACGATGTCGAGGATTCAATCAACCCCGTATGCAATTCCCTTTGTCAATCGATATGTTACTTGCCCGAGATTCGATCGTCGGTATCCCAATACCTCGTTCAATCTCGTTACCGGCAAGTCACTTTACTCGTACCGTAATGCATGATCCCGTGACCAGACACTTGGTCACTTTGAGCTCAATATGATGATGCATTACCGAGTGGGCCCAGTGATACCTCTCCGTCATACGGAGTGACAAATCCCAGTCTTGATCCATGTCAACCCAACAGACACTTTCGGAGATACCCGTAGTATACCTTTATAGTCACCCAGTTACGTTGTGACGTTTGGTATACCCAAAGCACTCCTACGGTATCCGGGATTTACACGATCTCATGGTCTAAGGAAAAGATACTTTGACATTGGAAAACTCTAGCAAACGAACTATACGATCTTGTGCTATGTTTAGGATTGGGTCTTGTCCATCACATCATTCTCCTAATGATGTGATCTCGTTATCAATGACATCCAATGTCCATAGTCAAGAAACCATGACTATCTGTTGATCAACGAGCTAGTCAACTAGAGGCTTACTAGGGACATGTTGGTGTCTGTTATTCACACATGTATTACGATTTCCGGATAATACAATTATAGCATGAATAAAGACAATCATCATGAACAAAGAAATATAATAATAATGCTTTTATTATTGCCTCTAGGGCATATTTCCAATAGTCTCCCATTTGCACTAGAGTCAATAATCTAGTTACATTATGATGAATCGAACACCCATGGAATTCTCGTGTTGATCATGTTTTGCCCTAGGGAGAGGTTTAGTCAACGGATCTGCTACATTCAGGTCCGTATGTACTTTACAAATCTCTATGTCTCCATTTTGAACATTTTCACGAATGGAGTTGAAGCGACGCTTGATGTGCCTTGTCTTCTTGTGAAACGTGGGCTCCTTGGCAAGAGCAATAGCTCCAGTGTTGTCACAGAAGAGCTTGATCGGCCCCGACGCATTGGGTATGACTCCTAGGTCGGTGATGAACTCCTTCACCCAAATTGCTTCATGTGCTGCCTCCGAGGCTGCCATGTACTCCGCTTCACATGTAGATCCCGCCACGACTCTTTGCTTGCAACTGCACCAGCTTACTGCCCCACCATTCAAAATATACACGTATCCGGTCTGTGACTTAGAGTCATCCAGATCTGTGTCGAAGCTAGCGTCGACGTAACCCTTTACGACGAGCTCTTCGTCACCTCCATAAACGAGAAACATTTCCTTAGTCCTTTTCAGGTACTTCAGGATATTCTTGACCGCTGTCCAGTGTTCCTTGCCGGGATTACTTTGGTACCTTCCTACCAAACTTACGGCAAGGTTTACATCAGGTCTGGTACACAGCATGGCATACATAATAGAACCTATGGCTGAGGCATAGGGGATGACACTCATCTCTTCTATTTCTTCTGCCGTGGTCGGACATTGAGCTGAGCTCAATTTCACACCTTGTAACACAGGTAAGAACCCCTTCTTAGAATGATCCATATTGAACTTCTTCAATATCTTATCAAGGTATGTGTTTTGTGAAAGACCTATGAGGCGTCTCGATCTATCTCTATATATTTTGATGCCTAATATATAAGCAGCTTCTCCAAGGTCCTTCATTGAAAAACTCTTATTCAAGTAGGCCTTGATGCTGTCCAAGAGTTCTATATCATTTCCCATCAACAGTATGTCATCTACATATAATATGAGAAATGCTACAGAGCTCCCACTCACTTTCTTGTAAACGCAGGCTTCTCCATAAGTCTGTGTAAACCCAAACGCTTTGATCATCTCATCAAAGCGAATGTTCCAACTCCGAGATGCTTGCACCAGCCCATAAATCGAGCGTTGGAGCTTGCATACCTTGTCAGCATTCTTAGGATCGACAAAACCTTCCAGCTGCATCATATACAATTCTTCCTTAAGGAAACCATTAAGGAATGCCGTTTTGACGTCCATTTGCCATATCTCATAATCGTAGAATGCGGCAATTGCTAACATGATTCGGACGGACTTTAGCTTCGCTACCGGTGAGAAAGTCTCATCGTAGTCAACCCCTTGAACTTGTCGATAACCCTTAGCGACAAGCCGAGCTTTATAGATGGTCACATTACCATCTGCGTCTGTCTTCTTCTTAAAGATCCATTTATTCTCTATGGATCGCCGTTCAACGGGCAAGTCAGTCAAAGTCCATACTTCGTTTTCATACATGGATCCTATCTCAGATTTCATGGCTTCTAGCCATTTGTCGGAATCCGGGCCCGCCATCGCTTCTTCATAGTTCGAAGGTTCACCGTTGTCTAATAACATGATTTCCAAGACAGGGTTGCCGTACCACTCTGGTGCGGAACGTGTCCTTGTGGACCTTCGAATCTCAGTAGGAGCTTGATCAGAAGTATCTTGATCATTAACTTCCTCTCTAGTCGGTGCAGGCACCTCAGGAACATTTTCTTGAGTTGCGCCATTTGCCGGTTCAAGAGGTAATACTTCATCAAGCTCTACTTTCCTCCCACTTACTTCTTTCGAGAGAAACTCTTTCTCTAGAAAGGACCCATTCTTGGCAACAAAGATCTTGCCTTCGGATCTGAGGTAGAAGGTGTACCCAATAGTTTCTTTTGGGTATCCTATGAATACGCATTTTTCCGACTTGGGTTCGAGCTTCTCAGGTTGAAGTTTCTTCACATAAGCATCGCATCCCCAAACTTTTAGAAACGACAGCTTAGGTTTCTTCCCAAACCATAATTCATACGGTGTCGTCTCAACGGATTTCGACGGAGCCCTATTTAAAGTGAATGCGGCAGTCTCTAAAGCATAGCCCCAAAAAGATAGCGGTAAATCAGTAAGAGACATCATAGACCGCACCATATCCAATAGAGTGCGATTACGACGTTCGGACACACCGTTACGTTGAGGTGTTCCAGGCGGCGTGAGTTGTGAAACTATTCCACATTTTCTTAAGTGTGTACCAAATTCGTGACTCAAGTATTCTCCTCCACGATCTGATCGTAGAAACTTGATTTTCCTGTCACGTTGATTCTCAACCTCACTCTGAAATTCCTTGAACTTTTCAAAGGTTTCAGACTTGTGTTTCATTAAGTAGACATACCCATATCTACTTAAGTCATCAGTGAGGGTGAGAACATAAAGATAGCCACCGCGAGCCTCAACACTCATTGGACCGCACACATCAGTATGTATGATTTCCAATAAGTCGGTTGCTCGCTCCATTGTTCCTGAGAACGGAGTCTTGGTCATTTTACCCATAAGGCATGGTTCGCACGTGTCAAATGATTCATAATCAAGAGACTCTAAAAGTCCATCTGCATGGAGCTTCTTCATGCGTTTGGCACCTATGTGACCAAGGCGGCAGTGCCACAAGTATGTGGAACTATCATTATCAACCTTACATCTTTTGGTACTCACATTATGAACATGTGTAGCATTACGTTCGAGACTCATTAAGAATAAACCATTCACCATAGGAGCATGACCATAAAACATATCTCTCATATAAATGGAACAACCATTATTCTCAGATTTAAATGAGTAGCCATCTCGAATTAAACGAGATCCCGATACAATGTTCATGCTCAAAGCTGGCACTAAATAACAATTATTGAGGTTTAAAACTAATCTCGTAGGTAAATGTAGAGGCAGCGTGCCGACGGCGATCACATCGACCTTGGAACCATTCCCGATGCGCATCGTCACCTCGTCCTTCGCCAGTCTCCGTTTATTCCGCAGCTCCTGCTGTGAGTTACAAATATGAGCAACAGCACCGGTATCAAATACCCAGGAGTCACTACGAGTACTGGTAAGGTACACATCAATTACATGTATATCAAATATACCTTTGGTGTTGCCGGCCTTCTTGTCCGTTAAGTACTTGGGGCAGTTCCGTTTCCAGTGACCCTTCCCTTTGCAATAAAAGTACTCTGTCTCAGGCTTGGGTCCATTCTTTGGCTTCTTCCCGGCAGCTTGCTTGCCGGGCGCGGCAACCTCCTTGCCGTCCTTCTTGAAGTTCTTTTTACCCTTGCCTTTCTTGAACTTAGTGGTTTTATTGACCATCAACACTTGATGTTCCTTCTTGACTTCTACCTCCGCTGATTTCAGCATAGAGAACAACTCAGGAATGGTCTTTTGCATCCCCTGCATGTTGAAGTTCATCACAAAGCTCTTGTAGCTTGGTGGAAGCGACTGGAGGATTCTGTCAATGACCGCATCATCCGGGAGATTAACTCCCAGCTGAGACAAGCGGTTATGTAACCCAGACATAGTGAGTATGTGCTCACTGACAGAACTATTTTCCTCCATCTTACACCTGAAGAACTTATCGGAGACTTCGTATCTCTCAATCCGGGCATGAGCTTGAAAAACCATTTTCAGCTCTTCGAACATCTCATATGCTCCATGTCTCTCAAAACGTTTTTGGAGCCCCGGCTCTAAGCTGTAAAGCATGCCGCACTGAACGAGGGAGTAGTCGTCAACACGTGTCTGCCAAGCGTTCATAACGTCTTGGTTCTGTGGGACGGGAGGATCACCTAGCGGTGCTTGTAGGACATAATCTTTCTTGGCAGCTATGAGGATGATCCTCAGGTTCCGGACCCAGTCCGTATATTTACTGCCATCGTCTTTCAGCTTGGTTTTCTCTAGGAACGCGTTGAAGTTGAGGACTACGTGGGCCATTTGATCTACAAGACATAGTGTAAAATATTTTAGACTAAGTTCATGATAATTAAGTTCATCTAATCAAATTATTAATGAACTCCCACTTAGATTAGACATCCCTCTAGTCATCTAAGTATTACATGATCCGAGTTAACTAGACCGTGTCCGATCATCACGTGAGACGGACTAGTCAACGTCGGTGAACATCTTCATGTTGATCGTATCTTCTATACGACTCATGCTCGACCTTTCGGTCTTCTGTGTTCCGAGGCCATGTCTGTACATGCTAGGCTCGTCAAGTTAACCCCAAGTGTTTTGCATGTGTTCCGAGGCCATGTCTGTACATTCTAGGCTCGTCAACACCCGTTGTATGTGAACGTAAGGATCCATCACACCCGATCATCACGGCGTGCTTAGAAACGACGAACTTTAGTAACGGTGCACAGTTAGGGGAGAACACCTCTTGAAATTGTTATGAGGGATCATCTTATTTACTACCGTCGTTCTAAGTAAACAAGATGCAAAAACATGATAAACATCACATGCAATCAAATAATAAACGTGACATGATATGGCCAATATCACATAGCTCCTTTGATCTCCATCTTGGGGCTCCATGATCATCCTGTCACCGGCTTGACACCATGATCTCCATCATCATGATCTCCATCATCGTGTCTCCATGAAGTTGCTCGCCAACCATTACTTCTACTACTATGGCTAACGCGTTTAGCAATAAAGTAAAGTAATTTACATGGCGTTTCTTGATGACACGCAGGTCATATAAAAGAATAAAGACAACTCCTATGGCTCCTGCCGGTTGTCATACTCATCGACATGCAAGTCGTGATTCCTATTACAATAGCATGAACATCTCATACATGACATATAGATCATTCATCACAACTTTGGCCATATCATATCACAAACCACTTGCTGCAAAAACAAGTTAGACGTCCTCTAATTGTTGTTGCAAGTTTTACGTGGCTGATTTAGGGTTCTAGCAAGAACGTCTTCTTACCTACGTTAAAGCCACAACGTGATTTGTCAACTTCTATTTACCCTTCATAAGGACCCTGTTCATCGAATCCGCTCCAACTAAAGTGGGAGAGACAGACACCCGCCAGCCACCTTATGCAACTAGTGCATGTTAGTCGGTGGAACCGGTCTCACGTAAGCGTACGTGTAAGGTTGGTCCGGGCCGCTTCATCCCACAATACCGCTGAAGCAAGAAAAGACTAGTAACGGCAAGAAAGTTGACAAATCTACGCCCACAACTCATTGTGTTCTACTCGCGCAAGAAGAACTACGCATAGACCTAGCTCTGATACCACTGTTGGGTAACGTTGCAGAAAACAAAAATTTTCCTACTCGTTTCACCAAGATCTATCTAGGAGTTCATCTAGCAACGAGCCATCAGATGCATCTACATACCTTTGTAGATCGCGTGCGGAAGCGTTCAAAGAACGGTGATGATGTAGTCGTACACGACGTGATCCAAATCACCGATGACCAAGCGCCAAACGGACGGCACCTCCGCGTTCAACACACGTACGGGACGGGATACATCTCCTCCTTCTTGATCCAGCAAGGGGGAAGGAGAGGTTGATGAAGATCCAGCAGCACAACGGCGTGGTGATGGATGCAGGGCGTCACAGTAGTAGGGCTTCGCCTATACTACGAGAGAGACGTAACGGGGAGAGAGGGAGGCGCCAGGGGCTGGTGTATCAAGTCCCTCCTCTCCCCCACTATATATAGGAGGGCCAAGGGGGGTGGTGCGCAGCCTAGGAGATCCAATCTCCTAGGTGCGGCTGCCAAGGGGAGGTTTCCCTCCCCCCCAAGGCACCTCGGGGTGCCTTCCACTAGTGGGACTCCTCCCCCATGGAAACCCTAGGCGCATGGGCCTAGTAGGGCTGGTGCCCTTGGTCCATCTAGGCCAAGGCGCACCCCCTACAGCCCATGTGGCCCCCCGGGACAGGTGGCCCCACCCGGTGGGCCCCCGGGACCCCTCCGGTGGTCCCGGTACAATACCGATAACCCCGAAACTTGTCCCGATGGCCGAAACAGCACTTCCTATATATAACTCTTTACCTCCGGACCATTCCGGAACTCCTCGTGACGTCCGGGATCTCATCCGGGACTCCGAACAATATTCGGGTTACTGCATATACATATCTTCACAACCCTAGCGTCACCGAACCTTAAGTGTGTAGACCTTACGGGTTCGGGAGACAAGCAGACATGACCGAGACGACTCTCCGGTCAATAACCAACAGCGGGATCTGGATACCCATGTTGGCTCCCACATGCTCCACGATGATCTCATCGGATGAACCACGATGTCGAGGATTCAATCAACCCCGTATGCAATTCCCTTTGTCAATCGATATGTTACTTGCCCGAGATTCGGTCGTCGGTATCCCAATACCTTGTTCAATCTCGTTACCGGCAAGTCACTTTACTCGTACCGTAATGCATGATCCCGTGACCAGACACTTGGTCACTTTGAGCTCAATATGATGATGCATTACCGAGTGGGCCCAGTGATACCTCTCCGTCATACGGAGTGACAAATCCCAGTCTTGATCCATGTCAACCCAACAGACACTTTCGGAGATACCCGTAGTATACCTTTATAGTCACCCAGTTACGTTGTGACGTTTGGTATACCCAAAGCACTCCTACGGTATCCGGGAGTTACACGATCTCATGGTCTAAGGAAAAGATACTTTGACATTGGAAAACTCTAGCAAACGAACTATACGATCTTGTGCTATGTTTAGGATTGGGTCTTGTCCATCACATCATTCTCCTAATGATGTGATCTCGTTATCAATGACATCCAATGTCCATAGTCAGGAAACCATGACTATTTGTTGATCAACGAGCTAGTCAACTAGAGGCTTACTAGGGACATGTTGGTGTCTGTTATTCACACATGTATTACGATTTCCGGATAATACAATTATAGCATGAATAAAGACAATCATCATGAACAAAGAAATATAATAATAATGCTTTTATTATTGCCTCTAGGGCATATTTCCAACATCAAGGAGGTTGGGGTCATCGCCAATTTTCGTCGTTTAATTCATGGCCTTGACCCCGACTCTCCTTGGCGATTGTCTCCTTGCCTTCAAATGCATTGGAAAGAGATCAATGTTTGCCTCTGATTTTTCCCATTCCCCACTCCTTCCTCTTTCAACCTCCAACATAGGCTCGCTTTGCGATTAGGGCACGTCCAACGCAGGCGCTAAGGGAGAGGTGCCAGGATTAATTTCCCAGCTAATCGGCAGTTACCATGCCTATTCCCGGCGCCTGATGTCGCATCGATGCAAATAGACACATCGAGCGCTTGGCTATTTTCCTGTCGCACAAGTAAAGAAACAGATGACGGGCATCTATATTAGGAGCATGTGATTAGCACCTTGCATTGGAGGATAAAGCGCCTAGCTCTTTTTTTAGTTTTTTGCTATTTATTTTTTCACTCTAAGCGCCTGTATAAGAGTCTAGCATTGTAGATTTCCTTATGGGAAGAGAGGATTTATGGGTATGCTCAGTGGCAGTGCTAGTCTCTCCGACATGAGATACATGTGTGAGACAATAGGCTTGGTCAGTCGGCTCTTGCGCTTCATCATGATGTTCGGCATCAGTGTCTTCAATACTTCTTTCTCCTCTACTAGAGTTACTGGGAAACGCAGTAATTTCAAAAAAAATCATACGCACACGCAAGATCCATCTATGTGATGCATAGCAACGAGAGGGGAGTGTGTTGTCCACGTACCCTCGTAGACCATAAGCGGAAGCATTATGACAACGCGGTTGATGTAGTCGTACGTCTTCACGATCTGACAGATCCTAGTACCGAAGGTACGACACCTCCGTGATCTGCACACGTTCAGCTCGGTGACGTCTCGCGAACTTTAGATCCATCTGAGTGTCGAGGGAGAGTTTCGTCAGCATGACGGCGTGATGACGGTGATGATGAAGCTACCGGCGCAGGGCTTCGCCTAAGCACTGCAACGCTATGACCGAGGTGGAAATCTATGGAGGGGACACCGCACACGGCTAAACAATCAACTTGTGTCTATGGGGTGCCCCCTCCCCCGTATATAGAGTGGAGGAGGGGGGACCCTCTATGGCACGCCCAAGGGGAGTCCTACTCCTACCGGGAGTAGGATTCCCCCCTCCCTAGTTGGATTAGGAGAGGAAGGAAGGGGGAGAGAGGGGAAGGAAAGGGTGGCGCCCCCCCCCCCACCCAATTCGGATTGTGTTTGGGGGGCACGCCCCCTCCTAGGCTCCCTTCTCCTCTCTCCCACTATGGCCCAATAAGGCCCATATACTTCCCGGGGGGTTCCGGTAACCTCCCGGTACTCCAGTATATGTCCGAACTCATCGGGAACCATTTTGATGTCCAAACATACGCCTTCAATATATCGATATTTATGTCTCGACCATTCCGAGACTCCTCGTCATGTCCGTGATCATATCCGGGACTCCGAACTACCTTCGGTACATCAAAACACATAAACTCATAATACCGATCGTCACCGAACGTTAAGCGTGCGGACCCTACGGGTTCGAGAACTATGTAGACATGACCGAGACTCATCTCCGGTCAATAACCAATAGCGGAACCTGGATGCTCATGTTGGTTCCTACATATTCTACGAAGATTTTATCGGTCAAAGCGCATAATAACATACGTTGTTTCCTTTGTCATTGGTATGTTACTTGCCCGAGATTCGATCGTCAGTATCTCAATACCTAGTTCAATTTCGTTACCGGCAAGTCTCTTTACTCGTTCTGTAATGCAACATCCCGTAAATAACTCATTAGTCACATTGCTTGCAAGGCTTATAGTGATGTGCATTACCAAGAGGGCCCAGAGATACCTCTCTGATACACGGAGTGACAAATCCTAATCTCGATCTATGCCAACTCAACAAACACCATCGGAGACACCTGTACAGCATCTTTATAGTCATCCAGTTACGTTGTGACATTTGATAGCACACTAAGTGCTCCTCCAGTATTCGGGAGTTGCATAATCTCATAGGCATAGGAACATGTATAAGTTATGGAGAAAGCAATAGCAGTAAACTAAACGATCAAAGTGCTAAGCTAACAGATGGGTCAAGTCAATCACATCATTCTCTAATGATGGATCCCGTTTATCAAATGACAACTCTTTGTCCATGGCTAGGAAACTTAACCATCTTTGATCAACGAGCTAGTCAGGTAGAGGCATACTAGTGACACTCTGTTTGTCTATGTATTCACACATGTACCAAGTTTTCGATTAATACAATTCTAGCATGAATAATAAACATTTATCATGATATAAGAAAATATAAATAACAACTCTATTATTGCCTTTAGGGCATATTTCCTTCAAACTCCCACTTGCACTAGAGTCAATAATCTAGATTATATTGTAATGATTCTAACACCCATGGAGTCTTGGTACTAATCATGTTTTGCTCGTGAGAGAGGCTTAGTCAACAGGTCTGCAACATTCAGATCCATATGTATCTTGCAAATCTCTATGTCTTCCTCCTTGACTTGATCGCGGATGGAATTGAAGCATCTCTTGATGTGCTTTGTTCTCTTGTGAAATCTGGATTCCGTTGCCAAGGCAATTGCACCAGTATTGTCACAAAAGATTTTCATTGGACCCGATGCACTAGGTATGACACCTAGATCGGATATGAACTCCTTCATCTAGACTCCTTCATTTGCTGCTTTCGAAGCAGCTATGTACTCCGCTTCACATGTAGATCCCGCCACGACGCTCTGCTTGGAACTGCACCAACTGACAGCTCCACCATTCAATAAAAATATGTATCCGGTTTGTGACTTAGAATCATCCGGATCAGTGTCAAAGCTAGCATCAACGTAACCGTTTATGACAAGCTCTTTGTCACCTTCATAAACGAGAAACACATCCTTAGTCCTTTTCAGGTATTTCAGGATGTTCTTGTCCGCTGTCCAATGATCCACCCCTGGATTACTTTGGTACCTCCCTTGTAAACTGATAGCAAGGCACACATCAGGTCTGGCACACAGCATTGCAAAAATGATAGAACCAATGGCTGAAGCACGGGGAATGACTTTCATTTTCTATCTATCTTCTGCAGTGGTCGGGCATTGAGTCTGACTCAACTTCACACCTTGTAACACGGGCAAGAACCCTTTCTTTTCTTGATCCATTTTAAACTTCTTCAAAATTTTATCAAGGTATGTGCTTTGTGAAAGTACAATTAAGCGTTTTGATCTATCTCTATAGATCTTGATGCCCAATATATAAGCAGCTTCACCAAGGTCTTTCAGTGAAAAATTCTTATTCAAGTATTCTTTTATGCTATTCAGAAATTCAGTATCATTTTCGATCAACAATATGTCATCTACATATAATATTAAAAATGCTACAAAGCTCCCACTCACTTTCTTGTAAATACAGGCTTCCCCAAAAGTCTGTGTAAAACCATATGTTTTGATCACATTATCAAAGCGTATATTTCAACTCCGAGAGGCTCACACCAGTCCATAAATGGATCGCTGGAGCTTGCACACTTTGTTAGCACCTTTAGGATCGACAAAACCTTCTGGTTGCATTATATACAACTCTTATTTAGTAAATCCATTAAGGAATGCAGTTTTGATATCCATTTGCCAAATTTCATAATCATAAAATGCGGCAATTGCTAACATGATTCAGACGGACTTAAGCATCGCTACAGGTGAGAAGGTCTCATCGTAGTCAACTCCTTGAGCCAAGGTGAGAAGGTCTCATCGCTACAGGTGAGACGAGGACGTCGCTCCCCTGGAGCGACGTCCACCTCCCCAACAACTGGCACCTGTCCGCTGATCGTGTGCCGATCCCGCCGGTCCCGGGGAGCGGCCATGCACGCTGTGAAGAGATCGCGCGCGCCGCCGCCTCATCCCCGACGACCTGTACTACGACCACAGGTATGCCCCCGACTCCCCGCTGTGGGACACTTGGATCCAAGACGAGCACGACGTGCGGCGCGCGTCCTACTTCGCCGGCACCATGTCGGGGCCGCGGAGGCCACGTGTAGAGGCGCGCGGGCGTACGCGGGTGCGCGGCCTGACACCCACGCCGTCGCCTTCCCCATCTCCGTCGCCACCTCCCCCTCCTCGCATGACAGCGGAGGAGGAGGCCTGTCTCCTGCAGCTGTCATGGACGACTCCATGAACACGCACGACGAGCGGCAGTGGGACGGCCTGGAGGAGGCCATGGCGCTCTCTGCCGCCGGGGACGTCGCCTTCCCGGAGGAGGCGATGGAGGAGGACCCGCCAGTCGCGTTCCAGCAGCTGCTGGGCCAGGGGTGGGGCTGGTCCTGCACTGCTCCGGAGATGGCCGCCGGCGTGGGCGTGAACTGGTGCCCCACTCCGCCGCGCTCACCGGAGCGGGAGGCGTCGCCACGGGAGGAGGTGGTGCAGGCACCTCCGGCCGTCCACCATGCACCTCCGGCCCACCTGTGGACGCCGCCGGCCTACGTCGACCTCGTCAGCGACGACGACGACAGCGGCGGCCAGTGAAGACGGCCACGACCACGGCACCGACGGGCGCGGCAGGAGCGCGCGGGAAACTGTGCCGTTTTGTGGCCGTGGCGCCCATGTTCAGTTTTTTTATTTTGTTTTTATATGTTAATTATGAAACTGGGCCTTTTAAGTGGCCGTGGAAACTGGGCCGTTTTGTGGCCGACCCCTATATATGTTTTATGTTTTTTAAAATGCGTTTACTTACTTTTTTAGTTATTTCATTCCAGTTTTTATATTTTTTATTCACGTCCACTCCGGACACGATTTGGGGTGCGGCCGCGCGGTGCGCGCACGCACGACCCATCTGACAAAGCCGGATACGGACGAACCTATCGGCGCCCCAAACGGACAGAATCTGGCCAATCCGAACGTTCGTTTGGGATCGTGCGGTGAAGTTGGCCTCAGAACACTTCATTTTGTTCCCAAGGGCGCTGGTTCAAACCCTTCCAAACTAGGTTGGCGAAGCAGGAGTCCATTCTGCAAGCTCCCAAAGGTATGCTCCGAGCCCTTCGACCAGGCCAAGGAATTTGTTGTGGTAACATAGGCATACAGGTACTATTTGACACTGTTAAAACCAGTTTAAAACCATTTTCATTTTTTTTAACAGTAGCACAGTTTTTCAATCCAACCAGAATAAAAATACTTTATATTGGCCAACATTTTTCTTTGCGGGAATGGTATTGACTAGTTGTCCGGGTACCTTACATTTTTCGACCACACAATGCATATCAGTGAGGCTGAGTCTACAAGATAAACAAAATTTCTCCCTTCAAGAGAAACGAAGTGCCTAGATGTATGATTCCAGCAACCAAGCAGGCCCAAGACCGACCAACTTGTTGCTGCAGGCCTTCTCCCAACGGCGGAGCTACGCATGGGCCAAAGCAGGCCATGACCCGCCCATCCCCGCAAGATTTCAGTCAAGATTAGTGCTGAATATGGGTCCCAAGAGCCAAATTTCAATGGCATTTGTTAACCTGGCCCGTTTTGGCCCGCCCAGGGTAATGAATGTAGCTCCGCCACTTCCTTCTCTGACACTTGTGGCTGCTGTTTGTTGCTCTAGAGTCACACGACGCCAGTCAGATTGTGCGGCCCATGCAAAGCCACTCGACGGCTCGATCTGCATTTTGACGCCTTCCATTCCAGTTTGATCTTGACTTTTAACTGCCGAACAACTCGTCTTATTACTTATTGTGTCTAGTGTAAGCTGCAGAACAAAAATGAATGGTTGTGTGCATCATGATGAGCAGAGGCCGAAGCCTTTCCCTTTTCAACAGAAAAAATGTAATAAAAATGAAGTGCGGGGTTTGCCCTTTGGAAAGCACAAGCACTTCGACTCTTTGGTTATTTACTTACTTATATGGGCATGGTTGGTTACTAAGGACAGTACTCCAGAGTCTTGCCTAGCCTTTAATGTCAGCATCTCATCTCCAGTTCAAGTGATAGCTGGACAGAGTCCTTGATCGTTTTGTATTAACTTTAGTGGAACAGCATCTCCTCGAAGTTAAGGCCACGAAGCGTCAATGCTCGTCTATATATACAGAGGTAGTCGGGTTGAACACACAGTTCGCCTTACTTCTTAGCTCACGTTCACTCTTTTTACCACAATCAATTAAATATAAAGTACATATATAGTCTACATGGACATACAACTGTATGTCAGGATAGGAAAGTGTGGGCTATACAGTCTACCCTCTAATTTTCTTGTCTTTTTTATGGTGTCACTTACAATGCATATTGAAGCTAGAGGATATGGATTTATTTATAGACTCTATTCTCAGGTATTTTATTATTTTATTTGTTTTTGGAAAGATTCATATGACTCCGGAGCAATGTTACCAACTACGATAAAACAAACCAAATTTTCAGTCTAAATATACTAGTAGTTAGCACACATGTGTGAGCCATATATGTGTCACGATTAAATTCTATATGTGAGAGCATCTACAGCGCTGATAATCTAATTTAGCCCCTAACACCCGCGGACGCGTCCGGTCAGTGTCCGGATGCGTCCGCTTTGAGCCCTCGTTTGCCCGCCTGCACATCCATGCGCTTCAAAATGGCCTCCTCATTTTGAGGCATTTCGATGAGCAGGTTATGTGCAACACGGCTAGAGCGCACGAGAGCGATGAACACGCCAACCGCCAACGGCCGGCCTTCCAGACTGCAACCAGCAGTGGCAGTGGTGGTGGCGAGCTCCATGCGAGCATCAGCACGCTGCACGCTAGGCACGTCCACACACGCGGCGACGGCGGACAATACGCGCGGCTGCACACACACACGGGTGGCTAGCACGCACGGCTGCGCGGCGGCTAGCATGCATGGCTAGCACGGCCAGCACGCGGCAGCCAGCACACACGCGTGAGCTAGAACGCGCGGCCGCGCACGCCCCAGCCTCGACGCGGCTGCATGCGGCGGCCAGCACGCATGGCAGCACGCATGAATAACGCGCACGCATGAACCAGTACGTGGCGGCTGCGCACACACCATCCTCGACGCGGCTGCATGCGGCGGCTACGACGGTTGTGCTCGCACGCGGCGGCTGTTGCGTCCGGGCTCGCACGCGGCGGCAGCCACGCGGAGAACGGGAGCAGGAGTAGGTCGCTTGTGGCGGTGGTCAGAGCAGGAGCAGCAGCCACGGCGCATGCGCGAGCTCCGGCCCCGGCTCGATGGCGTCCGTCGGGAGTGGCTGAGGCCAACAGGAGGGCGAGCTCCGGAGCGGCGTGCGCGTGAGCTCCGGCCCCGGCGCATCGATGGCGTCCGTCGGGGGAAGCAGCGACCAGCGGGGCGGCAAGGCCTGGTGCGGCGCGTGCACGAGCACGTGGCGCCTTGGTCTCTATATGGCTGCAGGTGGGGTCTTTTGTTCGCTGCAGCTGACGTGGAGCACTGCGGACACGGACACGGACGCGTCCGGGAGTGACTGGGCACTCTCTATTAGAGTATCTTCAACCGTTCGCCCCCCAGAATACCGAAAAAGAGCCCCCGGGGCGAGCCGGCGGTAGATTGGTGCGCGGGGGCGAGCGGCTGCTCACTTCAGGGTTTTACCAGACACACATTTTTTTATTTTAAAACATATGAATTCGGCAAAGTCCGGCCAAATTCAGCATAAATTCGGCTCACTTGACGTTCATATTAAATATGTTCGGCGTTTACACAAATTATTTTTAAAAAATACATCTACGGGGCGAAGAAGTCGCTGAGCGCCGCGAAGTCGCCGCCGTCCTCGTCGGCGGCGGCGGCCGCCCCTGCTAGACCCCTGCCTGGCGTCTCCAAGGCGGACCAGTGGTGGCGGCGGCGGCGCGTCGTCGTCGTCGCTGTCGTCGAAGACGACGACGCCTCCCTCGTCCCGGCCGCGGCGCCGGGCTTCTAAGCGCTCGAAAGCGGCGATCTGGCGGTGCAGCTCAATCTGCGCCCAGTCGTCGCGCGCCCACTTCAGGACTGCCTCGTCGTCGAGCTCCTCCTCCTTGACGCCGCCGGCAAGCCCGGGGAGCCCCGGCTCCTTCTTGACGGCGGCGAGCCCCGGCTCCGTCTTCGATTTGACGAAGCGCGGAGGTGCCGAGGAGGGGGCACGCCGGCCGCCCTCGTTAATGACGATGCCGGTGTTGCGGGTGCGCCGACCGAGCGGCGTCTCCGCGGCGGGCTCGGGCTTGACGCCGAAGAGCGCCGACGAGGAGGAGTGGGAGGAGGAGGAAGAGGAGGAAGAGTCGAACCTCCCCGGCACCCACAGCCCGACGCTCCAGGGGGGGAGGGGGCGGGACGGGCACCGCGGCAGGGTATGCCAGCGGCGGGTTGTTGCCGCCCTTGAGGTGCTCCAGCACCCAGTGCAGTGTGCGGCCGGGGATGCCCCACCAGAGGCGGCGGCCGTCGCTGTTCTTGACGCCCCCGATCACCGGCGCCCCATTCGTGGACGCTAGCCGCTGCGCCGTTTGTACGCGTGGCGGGAGGGGGGCGTCGCCATACCGCCCGTGACGCGTCGGCCCGTGAGGAATCAATGAAGGCCTGACTGGCGGCAGCCTTGCCATTGATTCCCTGTGGGAAACTGAGGCGCGCTGGGGAAGACGAGGCGTTTTCTCGCTGACGCGGCTGGCCCGCGGCTCTCTGGCGCCAAAACCGTTCGTCCCGGCGTCCCCGGGCGCCCCTCAGCGCGCCGGGTTCGGCCTGGGTCCACCGGCGTCAGTTTCGGCCCAAACCGGTGAAAAACGGGCTACTGGGAACGCGACTTGAGCCAATTTTTTTACACCGGCGCGACAAAATCGCCTGAAAAGGGTCTATTGAGGGCGTGGCTGGAGATGCTCTTACCTTCATATTTAAGATGGGTTTGAGTTACGTCGATTAGTCCAGGTGTTTAAGGAGGAAATGAGGTTTTCGGTTGGGTCAGATTTTTCGTCCGATCACTGATCGGGTGAATGTTTAGAAAGGAAATAGGGGTCTGACCTTAGATGCTCTAAGGTCAACTTTCAATCGTAATTATTTGGGTCAACTTTCAATCGTAATCAAATTTAAGAACATTTTTTGAAATAGAGAAAAATTCAAACTCGCCAAAAGAAATTAAATCCGAAAATATTTTTGAACTTCGTGAAATTGGTATTTTTTTTAAATCCCAAACTTTTCCAAGTTAGAAAAATGGAAAATAATAATCATAAAACGGAATGTAAGGGATGCCTCGCGCCACACATTGGTCGGCCTGAATTATGACGTAGAGCGAAATCACTAATTGAAGAGTACTCCTTCTAAAAATCACTTCCACATCCCCAGGTTGCGACAAATGGCACACTGCATGTGCGTCATTTGTCACAACCTATGAGTTTTTCCTTTTTTGTGCTCCATTTATTCAAAACGATTTATTTCTTAAACCGTGCGTCCAAATCTCAACCCATTATCATCGTTGGATTTCTTGCGTTAAGATTTTCAAACTAGATCCCATGTTGATATATTTCATTGAATTTTTCTTTCACAAAAAAACCGGACAGGGAGCACGTTTTTTTCCTTTCCAAAAGCCGTTTCCGGAAGAAAAAAAATGCGTTTTTTCGTTGAGAGGCATGGTCGTGCCTCTCACAGAAGGGAAAAAAAAGAGAAAACATGTTTTTTTTTTATTTTCCAGAGGCACGGTCATGCTTCTCGCAGAAACAAAACCAAGCCTCTCGCGAAAGCAAAACCGTCTCTCTTGCCGAAGAAAAAAAAGAGAGAAAACGTGTTTTTTTTTCATTTCTGATAGGCATGGTTGTGTGCCTCTCGTGGAAGCATAATCATGTCTCTCGCCGAAGCAAAACCGTGCCTCTTGGGAAAGCATAATCATGCCTCTAGCCGAAGCAAAACCGTGCCTCTCACGGAAGAAGAAGAAAAAAACACGTCTTTTTTCCTTTCCGAAAAGCATGGCCGTGCTTCTCACGGAATCAAAATCGTGACCCTTTTGAAAAAAAAAGAGAACATATGTTTTTTTGTTTCCAAGAGGGATGACCATGGCTCTCGCGGAAACAAAATTGTGCCTGTCACGAAAGGGGAAAAACATTTTTTTTCGCGCAAAAATTTTCCCCGACTTTTTTGTTCCATAAGCTAAGAAAGATTGGTGAAAAACCAAAAAGCCAAGAAAATCCGAAAAAAAAAACCATCTAAAAGGTCAAAAACGCATGCAGGAAAGAAAATCAGAGAAAACGTTCAAAACGCAACATATTACGGCGGCTGAAAGCGCGCCAAGGCAATACCCAAATAACCCTTCAGAAGGCTGGGAATGAGCGCTCATCGGTTAGTTGCTAACGACCTAGAGGGTCCAGCGCACTGGGCAGACCCAACCTCGTTTGTTCGGTTTCGGGAACCTTTTAACATGTTCTGGGTAAGGTTGTCAGGACAGTTTTTTTACCTTTTTTTTATCATTCACTTTTTTATTTTCATTCTTTTTTTGGTTATTCATTCATTTTTTTGCTCATTGTTTTTTACATATATTTTTATTTTCATAAATTTCAAAAATAATAATTTCATAAATTATTCAGAATTTTCAAAATTATTTCTTGTTTTTCCAAAAAAACAAAATTTTAAATTTAGTTTTCATTTCCAAAAGACAAAAAAACATATTTTTCGCATTTTCAAAAAATATTGTGTCTTTAAATTTTGTTCTGAATTTTAGAAATTATTCGTGTTTTCAAATATTATTTGAAATTTAAAAGTATTTGTATTATAAAAAAATATTTAGTTATTTTTAAAAAAGTTTGTTTTTTCAAAAATATTTTTCATGCTTTCCAAATAATTCGTGCTTTGGAAAAAATGTTCAGTTTTTCAGTAATTTTTTATGTTTTGAAAAAAGAATCTGGATTTCAAAAAACGTTCATGTTTTCAAAAACCATTCAAGTTTTGAAAAATAATTTGGAATTGCAAAAAATGTGCACACTTTTCGTATTTTTTTGAAAGTGCAAAAATATTTGCCTTTTTTAAAACATATTGCGGCTTTTTAAAATTGTTCACAATTTTTAAGAAATGTTGTGAAATCTCAACACTGTTGTATGATCTAATTGTGGCTTCCCATGATCACCAGTGTCAGCTCGAGTGGCTAGCAGCACGCTTCAAGAGTGCGAGGTGACAACTTCGAACCCTCACAAGCTCGCTCCTTTTTCACGTATTTTTGCATCGTGCATTACAAAAAAAAAGTTTGATGCATCTGCCAGTTGTGTGTGGACCCTATGTGTCGCGCTCCTATGCAACCTCGTTTGTGCGCTGCTTAACAGGGCCCTTGGCCATCCGCGTTAGCTCATGGGCAACCTCGTTAGATTTTCTAAAGCAATGCACAAAATTAGTACTAGCGAGATGCGGAAGACTATATAGTATTTAAGTTTAGCTCAAAAAATAGTATTTAAGTAGGTACCTGTACGGTTCATCTTCCCGGTATGAGATCCTTTTATGGCTAGTTTGGTAGCCCGTGATCCCGGGAGATCCTTGTCAAATAACAAGGCGTAGAGCCCACGAGGCAAATTGGCCAGTGAAAAAACCCCCGCGAGATTTGGTTCCTCACTCGTTGGGGATAATCTACCTTGATCCCCATCCTTTCCCGGGGTGAGAGATCCACGTCTAGAGAGGTCTGGGAGCAAAGCCACGACGGACGCGCGAGAGGCGTGATGACGTAACGCGCACCTAGTGACCTCCTTACCGCTTTCCTGGACACGATCTCCTCCACTCTCCCCTATCATGGAAACAGACATGGTGATCTCCCCGTGGTGGGAGGAGAGGATCCTCGATGGCCATGAAAATCTCCATGTGGAGGATTAGAGCCCTGGGATACTTTCCCCTTGCAACCAAACTAGTCCTTAGAAGACAAGAGCGGCGTTTTAGAACACGAGCACCAGGTAGCTCTTTATCTCCATCGCGGGTTGAGGCTTGTGATGGAGTGGTGTCGGTCCATTTATTGTAATACAGGTCAGTATAACAAAAAGTGAACATTTTCATTGTAGAGGAGTCACACACGAGCAGCCCTGCTAGTCCAGATTGTTTTATGGACTAAACAGTTGGCCACACAAGCTAAAGACAAGACAAATCCGTTGTTGGAGGCGAGTGATGGAGAGTATGCAAGTTTTGCATCGAAAGACGACCGTCGTAAGTTGACTACATGTAACATGTGCTCTGGTAAGACATCACAGTAGCTTTGACTTCACAAGAGCAGGCACACTACGACGACCTTGAGGACACACCCAAAAGCCGACTACCAGAAACCTTGCTGCAAACTCTGATACGCAAGCTTCCAATGAAAACCCACCTCTGGCACTGGTCCCTCCAGCCATATCCCTCTCCAAAACAACGCTCCACACGGAGAGCACATCGCCGAGCGTCGCATTCTTCCGATCCAGAACCAAATCTCACTTTCCCTAGAGTATCTTGACCAGGATTGTGAGAACTACAACACGACACCTCCAACAAGTTATCACCTCCACGACGCCACCATTCCTGACTCCAATCGAAGTCGGAGCCTAGCTTTTTTCACTAGCCTCATCTATCCCAGACCCATAATCTTTTGGACCATTCAACCACCATCACCATTGATCGACTCACCAAAGGAAGCCCAACCAAGCCCATCAACCTAGGGGCTCGTACCTGCCAGATCGGGCATCCCAAACCATGCAATGAGAGATGTTCGGGATTGGCTGAGGACACCAGTCGGAAGCAGAGCCACGCCGCTTGGAGTTGGAACCTCGAGTGGCCCTTCACTCGGAGTAGTGCCATAATGCCACGCCAATAGGAGAGGAAGTATTAGCTATGTGACACCATGTTGCTTGGACCACCATGCTGCTAGGGACCACCACATTGTGTTGAATCTTCAAGAACCGCTAGCATACAAGGGACAAGCCCCTTCGCTGCAATCTATGGCATGATTAGCCTATCTACTTTCCTTGGCTACGTGTGTCCCCCCAGGAGGGGGGGCTAGGGTTTCCCGAGAGCGACACGATGTGAACTCTAGTGACTCAACACGTCGATTAGTTAGTTATTCCATATTCATATATTTGGACAGCATTTATGGTTACGCTCCGTGACACTGTCAAATACGAAAACATACTTATAACACCAAATAACACACCATAGGAGCATATTTCATTATAAATCTACCAATATTGATTGGGTAAACATAGAAGACGATACAATCATCTCCACGAGGGCTTGTCACCGAGGACAAGATGAGTCTCCACATGAAGACCCTCCAGAACCACACATTTCGTCTCCTCAATCAGCCTTCTTGCTATGCAGTCCCCTCCTCCAACCCGTTTTGCTTGCCACGCGCCCAAGAGGTAGAAGAAGGAACATAGGCCGATTAGCATAACCGCAAGTACGACGGTTCTAGTCTTGTTTTCGACCGCTGAGCTCCGTGCCACACCACAGCATCCTAATTGAGAGAACGATAATTAGCTTGAATAATTGGCTTTATTAGTTCATACATAAGGACAAAGAATACCAAGTAGTTACACTAATTGGCCTAAAGTTCCTCAAAAGCGGCATACGTTCAGCGTGCTGGATTTGTGCTCAAAATATATATACTGGAGGAAATTTGTAAGTGCATGCAAAAATTGTGAGTGCTTTTTTTAGTGGAATGAATAAAAGAGTGCTGCAGAGCCGGAGCAGTACCTATGTCTTGCCGGAGCTCCGCAGTCCCACGGCCATCTTCAACATCACCCACTCCTTGTGGCTGCAGACGATGGCCTCTACGTTGGTCGGCCATCACAGCACAAAGCTACAAGTCACCTTGCAGAGGATGTTAACCTTGGGCGTCGCCTCACTTATATTGTGCCTGCCTGGGGCGTATCAAAAAAATTGACTTAGGGTGTCGTCGCCTCGGAGCCTCCGCTCACCTTGTTCGGGGCCGGCAGCTCCACGGGCGATGTCTACTATACTCTATTACTACCTGGCCGCTGGCCGGCCGGCCGGACAGGTGGAGGGCAGCGGCAGCTCGTATGGCACATTTCTTCTCCAAAAGAGTATGAACGAAACTGTCCCTAGTATGTTATTCAGCTTCAGTACTGCAGGAAACAGCAATATCTCTCCAGTTCATGGATTTCTAAGATACAACAGGAACAAAAATAAACAAGAATACAACACAAACAAAAATAAAGAAAAATACAACACCAACCATGACTAGAAAACAGATTACTCTCTAGATTATCACTGGTTTGGTTCTTCAGTTCTCTACGTGCAGTCGAATGTGTACTTGCAACTAACGCTGCCGGGGATAAAGTTATCCTGAAGTGAAACGAGAAAAATAATCCAGACATGTTAGCGGCGGCTCTTGCTGTCGGCAGTCCAGTATTGCTTAACTGCAAAGAGGATCTTCTCAGGCACACGAGGGCCGCCCTCATGGTCGGCCAGTCTTGTCTCCCACCTCATGGCATTGGCTATTTTCTCCACCTTTACAAGAGCGTCAACCATGTCACGGATTATAACTGCGCCCTCTGGGCGTAAGATCCGGTCCATTTCCAGTAGTATATCTTCAAATTTACACCTGTTTTTAAATAATCAGACAATATCAGCCAACAAGGTCTACAGATTTAGAAGCACATCTTGGTCTTTCAATGCTTACTTGTTTTGGTACAAACTGAAGACACCGTTAGCATGTATGAGGTCATATGTCCTTGGGTAAGTAGAAAACCCTTCACACCTGTAACAAGAAGAAATAAACTATGATTCACACAAATAAAAAGGAAGCTTCTCAGGAACTATATCAAAAACTAACACAAGAAGTACAACTGTTGCATATCTGCAAACTCGTATTTCTAAAAGCACAATAACAAATACATGGCACATGTGCATCATCATTTAACAAAAGCACAAATTGAAGAGTTTCCCAGGTGAGTTTGGTAACAAGAGATGCCATTATATAGAGTTTAACTGATATTGGCACACGGGAGATTATATTGACATCCTTCTATCTTCACACACAACAATACATGAGTACCCTTTTTATAGTGTTCATGAAGTAAATGCACTTCATAACAGAAAAGCGAAGTTCCCCACATTGTGAACCAGCAAAAGTAAAAAGGTCTGTTGCAAAAAACAAAGCTACCAAAATGTAGAAACAATGTACAACGAACATAAGTGAGAAACAAAATGCGATAACCAAAGTATGAAACCAGGAGAGCAATACGGCAGTTTACATACCAGTCGTGATACATTCCTATTAACCCTCGCTCATAGATTACACCTAAAGTAGAAGTATCTGCAATGAACGGAACGACATTCATGACCCACAGCTTTGGAGACTCCAGTACAGCGGCAAAGCTACCAAGACCTGCATTCATGTCCATTATGTTGCGGTACCTTCCAGTATCAAGCAAGTCATTGGTTTTCTTGTAAGCATTAACATGTTTCTGCCAGAGTTTATTGTCCTCCTGATATGTTTGAACTGAGAACCCAGGTACAAAACCACGGGCTATCCGAGGTGGTACTGCATTGAGCCTCTGGGGAAATGGCTCTAGTTCACCACCAGCAACCTCTGACACGCTTTTAACCTCAGGAAGCGGAGTTATACAGGCTTCCATTTTCTTATACCTGTAGGTAGATATGTAATGAAACAAATCAAATTGAATACAAAGGTAGAACAGTACAGATAAGATTCACTCCTTTTTTGTGAGGGTGGCAGATGGAATGACACTCACCATACATCACTTTCGCTTGTCAACTCACACTTGGCAACTTTTGAATTATCTTGTTTCCTCGGGCAAGATTTGCCATTTAATGTCTTTCTCCATATAGCAATACCATCCTTCTCAGATATCTTCTTCCAGCAAAGAAGTTCTGCGAATTGTTCTATTTTTCTCTGCTCACTCTGGAGATCGTCTTTGGTCCGTTGCCATCCCTTGTAGTGAATCTTCCAACCAATGGGTGGGCCTGATAGTACCCAATACCCACCCGGCCTAAGTACCCTATCAACTTCCATCATGTACATACCGTCTGTAGAACAAGAGCGAAAGGTTCAGAATTTCTATGGAGACCATATGAGTCAACCATGAAATGTTCTAAAAGCGTTCTTACTACTTCCGCTCCATGGAATTAAACATCTCGAGCAATGTGCCATGTCAAAGACTCGGGATGGAAATGAGAGCTTCATTGATCCAAGGACACCGATATATGCAGGTACGCCTCTCTCCAGTGCAAACTGTACTTGTGCCTCATGATTATCTTTTGGAGCGAATGACATAGTCAAAACATTTTTCTTCAACAGGTAAGCACCTAAACTGGCAACCTAAACAAAATTATGAAAAAAGCAAAGAAAAATTAAAGTGTATAGCACAACAATGTGGTTATCATTGAGCATATGTTTGCGTATTCAACGCTAAGACGTTCACATACCCCACAACCAGTGTCGAGTGCAGTTCTCACTTTCCCCTTGGTAATTGGGATAACAGAAGCAAGCTGTTCTATATACTTGTCTGCACCCTGAGGAAACTGCGTTCCACCACCAGGAAACCTGAAAACGTTGCCCTCGTAGTGCACCCAGTTTTGGATGGCCTTTTCAACCGTAAGACTCTTGTGTGGCACATTGGCATAAGAAACATAATCGCGGCTCTTTGGCCACGGAAAAGGAGCAACATAACCCTTTGGTGCTGGAATCAGACAGTACAGCTTCTCGTTTTCAGGTGGGCAATGCCTCTCCCGATATATCATGTGATCCCTAGGGAAGGTCATTGCACGCTTTTGCTCCTCGCAAGGAGTGTAATCGGTGTACTCTGCATCACATGGCTCAAAAGTTTTGACTTGAGAATTGAAAGTGTCGTTCAGAAGATCCGATGCACTATGGTGGGTCTCGAAATTCAGATTTGGCAGTTTCAGACATTTGGTCTGCTCATTCACCACAGCCGCTATGCTGTCCCCTCTCCCAAAGCCACTTCTTTGCCATACACCAAGGAGGTAGAAGAAGGAACAGAGCCCAAATACCACAAGTACAAATAGAGCGGTTCTGGTCTTGTTCTCGGTTAAACTCCGAGCCATACCACAACAGCCTAAAAGAATTATCATTAGCTTAAACTAAATGAATCCAGCAAGTTGCACTTCAGATTTTCAATAGAACTTACACATTACAATCAATGCATCAATAAATTTCCACACGAACTATAATAATTTATGAAGCAAATTTGGGCAAGACACGAATTATGTCTTGTCGTAACCTAGACGCTGCTCCTCAGTTAAGGGATTATTCTCTTTGCCCTGGTATTTTCTGTTTTTGAGGAAACATAACTATGTAAAATAACTTCTCAGTGTAGCAGCCCACCAACATTTGTTGGAATCATGCATTTAGCAAATGAACTGCCAAAGTACAAACTGTCTTTTGCACTAGAGTTGATTATGGTACCTCCCATTTGGCCCAACCAGATTTTGCATATTTTACCGACTGGCTAACAAAAAAGATTCTCCATTTAATGGTTATCTTTCTACAGAAGATTATAACATAAGTTCAGCAACCGTAAACTGAACCTAAGGTTCTTTGCAATTTGCTTTGCTTAATTAAGACAGGAGTCGATGCATCCGATGCATAACCCACCAAAATAAGATGGGCAGAAACAAATTGTTGGGCAGGCCAAGCTAAAAAGGAACTCGGAAATTTTCAAATTCTGAATCGTTGTTACTAATAAGTGCCCTCTGTTCCCCTTTGTTACAAGATCAAGTTAGTAGATATAAACAAAAGAAACTATACCAAAATACAGTTTCCCCATTAGACTAGTTTAGTTGTCCATTACAAAAGCTTGCACATATAAGACCACACACGAATTGAGTGAATTATTTATCTGTCAAATGGACATTTTAACAATGCCTTTGCATAAACTGTAAACAACAACAATGGCTTTGCATAAAATGTATTACCTCCGTCACAAATTACTTGTCTTAGATTTGTATTACCTCCGTCCCAAATCTAAGAAAAGTAATTCGGGACGGAGGGAGTGAAAAACAAGATCTTCAGTGGTTTATTCATGCTACCACAGTACCCATACCAATAGACAATGACCTAACTGAAAGAAATTGGGAGGGAATCAAAGAAACTTACCTGTACAGCTTACAGGGATTCAAGAAAAGTTGGAGAGGATCAGATTCAGAGAAGGAGCTGCGTCGCCGGCTTGCCGCTGCCACCAGCTTGTGGCTGCGTGGCCGCCTGCCGTGGGGCCGTGGGACGGCTGACTCGCCGTCGTCGCGCTGCTGTGTGCCGGTGGGATGGTCGGCCGTGGGCGGCGGCCGATTTGTGCCGCTGGCCGGCGGCGGCGCTGCGGGGTCCGGCGGCTGCTGTGTGTGACGATCCGGCGGGGGCGGCGGCGGGCGGCGGCTGCTAGGTGCTTCTTCTTTTCCTGGGTGTTTTTTCTTTTGGAGAAATCTTTTCCTGCTGGCCTGTGCTGGTCAGATGGTGTGGGCTGGGCCTAGGTGGATTTGGTCTTTGCTCCAGCTCTGGGCGGGCCCTGGCCGAGGTCAGCTGTCACGTAGCTCCGCCAGGGCCCAAGATTCGAATAGATCACAACTGCATAAATTTGTTATTATTCTAAAAAAAACAGCATAAATTTTGTTCTAGAAAACCGTCACGGATTATATAGGAGATAAATCTGCATATTTTTGGAGACTAATAAGAGGACAATATTTCTCAGAACTGCAGTCTGAATCCCCGTTCAATTGACCACAGTGTGGAGCGGCTTATTCCATACCAGCTTATCCAGTTTTTGAATTTTTTCTAAAGTTTGCATATGTTAGTAACTCCCCTTGGCAAAGGAAATATCCTCCCTTCAAACAACAAATAAATTAAATGTTCATGCGCTAAATCAAAATCGTTGTTTCATTGTTAGTACATTATTACCGGCTATTGATTTTGTAATATTTATTAGTAGTAGTTTGTGCTTATTTTTATTGAAATGTTTACCCATTAACTAAGATGACCATGTATTTTCTTCCTAAAAATACTTACGTTGCAACTTGCAAGTGCATGTTAACTAGTAGTGAAGAAAATCAACAGCCTGGATAAAGTAAGAGGTATGAGTTTAGGACAAAACAACCATCAATCATGAGATCGAGAGTTGAATGAAATCAAGCCAGAAAAGGGGGGGAAAACGACCACTTCTTTGTTCAACAATCGAGTTAGGATCCAAAGGAAGGGGCTCAAATCCGCAACTCGTGTAGCCAGGGACGGATTGAGGGGGGGACGACCCCAACGACCGAGTCGTCCCTCGATAGGGATCGACTATTCTGTAATATTTCTGCCTAGGTACATGTAAGTAAACTGCTTCGCCCCCCCTATCTCCTCCCTCGACCTTGATAACTAACGTGAATCCTCAGCCCATATAACCTTTTTTTTTGAGAAATCCCCAGCCCATGTAACTTTTTTTTGAGAAATCCTCATCCCATCTAACTGATACAGCCCATCGTGAAAAGCAAAGAGGCACTGTTAGTTATTACCGCACTAAGCCACGTATCGATAGATGGATGCTAGTCTTCTGTTCGTTTCCACGCCGCTCCGCTCGAATCCCTCCATCGCGCCGCCATCAAGAAGTGGAGAAGGGAAAGGGGACGCCGGGACAGGCAGACGCCGTTGCGCCGATCCACGGCCACGCTGCTGGTTGCCGACAGCCCGGACACGCAGTTGAGCGGCAACAACTTAAAGAAAAAAAAGGTAATTTATGTTTACATCGGATTAGTTCATGCCTCTAATATAAACTATAAAAGTATAGTCATACAAACATCTTGATCCAAACACAAACGTGAAGAGGAAGAGGAAGAGAGTCGAATCATCAGTTATAAAGTTTCCAATTATTTATTTGTGCTTGTGTATACATGAAGAGGAAGAGAGCCGAATTGATTAACAATTTTTTCAAACAAGTTGATTCAAGTTCTCAACCATCCAAACATGATGTTGTGCAATCTTGTGAAGGGAACCAACCTAATCCTAACTGAGGCTAAAGACTTCCATGGATGCCGCCACGAGGTAAGCAATAATTATTTAATTTCAAACATTTAGAAGTTCTTAATACATTATATCTAATAATTATTCTCTATTGATTGCATCAGGTGGTTAATGTTTCAAGCATCTCTCTTTAGAGGAAATGGTGAATAACAGGATGCCAAGAACCAAGGTAATAACCGGCCCTTAATTTAATTGATATGCAAGCTCCTAATAAGAAATTATGCAACTAATAAAATTTCATAGATTACCTCATGTCGTTGTTGTCTATCTATCAGTGCTCAGATTTGCATCTCTTTTTCCTCTTATCACTATAACATGTTGGTTAATTCTGTTAAGAAATTAGTGGAAAGCAGGTAACCTAGGGGAAAAAGTCTCTTATGCCATTGTCTTTGCCCCCCCTATGGTCAAAACCTGGCTCCGTCCCTGCGTGTAGCTATAACTACAGATCAAAACCTAAATGCTTGCAATACAGAATGGATACCTCAGTTCATCTCTTGAAGCTCTTCTTCTGGCTTTCTCTTTCAGACGTCACTAGCCTCTGAGGCTCGGGCACAGTGAAGGCGAAGAGCTGCTCACGAGAGGGATTGGAATCTCTTTCCTCGTAGCAACTTCAATGCGTTGACCCATTTCATCCGCGCGTGTTCATTTGGATCGTCGCGGACAAAAAAGTTGGCCCAACACGCTGACCCAAACGGACGGGCGTCCGCTTTTCGTCCGCCTGCCGACCCATTCGCGGTCTAAATTTAAGTCTCATTTGCGTTAGCGTGGACATGAAACGAACGCGCGCCTACTCATCCCCCTGGCCCGCCAGTCGGTGGCACAACTACCATCATTTCCCTTCACTTTCCCAAAACCCTCCCGCCCGCTCGCCATGGATGACGCGCCGACCCTCGATGCCGCCGCCGGCCTCGCCTCATCCGGCTTCACCTCCGTCGCCTCCGCCAAAGGCAAGCTCTGCGCGCCCCGCAAGACCGCCGCGCCACCCAAGAAGAAGAAGAAGCAGATGGCCGAGGAGCGGGCCGTGCAGTCGGCCAAGAGGAAGGGCCGAAGGCACGCGCGGGACGCGCGGGACGAAGCGGCGGCCGTCGCCACCCTCATCACCGCCGCACAGCAGGAGGAAACCAACGCCCAAGTCACCAGGGCAACGAGGGAGGCCCTGATCTACCTAAAGTTGAACCCTGGCCAGCATGGGCTCGTTGGCATTTCCTCAGAAGATGCTGCCAAAGTCGTCGCGCGCGTCCGCCACACAGCCGATTCCCGGCTTCTACGTCTACCCGCAAGCCTCCCGCTGCTCCGGGGAATGCTCGTCGGAGGTGAGCGTGGTGGCGCCATCCACGCCCGGGCCCTCGCCCGTGGCCATCGACCTCAACGCCACGCCGGTGGCCGATGCATCACGAGGAAACGCCCGCGGGGATGCCAGCCGACATGCTCCACGGAGCCCGCAACCTGTTCGACAGAATGCCGACAGCCGCCGCCGACGAAACGACCAAGCGTTCATTATTGAGAACATCATCTTCGAAGGTGGTGTAGTGGCTGCTGCCTCCGCTGGTGGTGCCGTCGCGGCTGCCTACGATCCCGAGGAGACCCAAATCCTGACGGCCTAGCGCCATTCACGCTGGCCACCTATGATCAAGCTGGCATGGATGACGCCTTCATGCATGATCAGGTCGGCCTGGGCAGTTCCCACTTGACCACGAGTTCCCGGAGGACTACGGCCTCGAGGAAGAGGATAAAATGGACTTCGACGGGGAGCCTTTGTTCGAGGATGAGCTCGCCAACCAAGCCGGGGTGAAGTCGAAGGCAAGAGCAAGCGGACGAAGGCATACACGCCGTCCGAGGACAAACTCCTTTGTGAGTGTTGGAGGGACATTAGGCAAGACTCCAAGGTCGGTGCCGAACAAAAGGCATCAACCTTTTGGTTTCTGTTCATCGTGAGTACCATGAACGCAAGAAGTTTGCGACGTATCAAATGCAAAGGTAGCGTGGGTGGGTGTCCCTCTCGAAGCGATGGAGGGTGATGCAACAAGAGTGCAACAAGTTTTGTGCCACCCTTGAGAGCATCAAGGCACGCCCCGTGAGCGGCATCAGCATGAAAGGTATCGTATACATGCGCCCCTCTTCGTCTTCGTTTCCGTTAAGCTTCCATGTCCATTTGCATGCCCATTTGCCCATATGCTTGCATGCTATTCATTTGTAGGCATTCCAATCTTTGGAGGCATTCAAGGTCCAACATGAGGGCAAGTCCTTCAACCTCTCCCATTGTTGGATGGTCATCAATGAGGAGGAGAAGTTCAAGGTGCAATATGCTGTCATCATGGCATGTGGGGGGAAGGAAGCCGTGGAGGAGCCTGGTGAGGGAGAAAAGCCACGGCCGTGGGGGAAGACAAACTCCAAGAAGGAGGACAAGCGCGATGCGGTGTCGATTGCCTTGCTTGCAACCATGGAGGGCATGATGAGCAAGATGGACACAAGGGAGGAGAAGCGTCGGCAAGACAAGGAGGAGCAAATGAACACCTTCATGGAGATCCAAAGGAGGAGGATTGAGCTCGATGCGGAGAAGCAAGGCAAGATGCTTGAGATGGAGGTGAAGAAGCAAGCCAAGATGCTTGAGATCGAGGCCCCCAATGCCGAGACCGAGGCGAAAGAAGTGTTGCTGGCTAGCATGATGACGAGGGTGGAGATCATGAAGGTGGACCTGAACACCGTGTCGCCGAGGAAGAGGCCATGGTTCGAGAAGATGCAGGCCAACATGCTCAAGTTTGTTGACGAGTGATCTATGGCGGAGAGTGCCATCCTTTTTTTATGCCGGCAAGTGTGCTGACATGACCATGGCCGAGATGGCGTGGTCGAATTCTCGTATCTTTTGATGTGCTGGCATGTGTGTCAGCCGCTGGCAAGTGCGCCGGCATGAACTGTGTGGTGCTTTTTTCTTGCTAGCCGCTGGCATGACACTGGCATGAGCTTTGGGGGATGGCATGGCCCCTGGCATGATCTATGGCTGCGGGCCTTTTTAATTTATGCATGGAAATGAAATGGCTCGCGCGCTTTGGGTGCATGGCCGACCCAAAACAAAAAGAAGGCAGACGTCGAGCGGGCGGCCGACTCAAGCGGACGAAAAGCGGACAAAGTGCGCGTCCATTTGGGACGCACGTTGGAGTTGCTCTTAGTACCTTTAGGCAAAACGGGCAGACCCAAGGGTGCTATCTATGTGGTGTTGTTTTGGATTGGATACTTGGAGGGCATGGATTTTCTACCGCAGTTTGTTGCTCAACTTTAACTAGAAGCAATTATGCGCTTTGCCACGCCGACTAATCATTATGTTGATGTATTGGCTAGTGGTTGCAAGTTGTGATTGTCCACACGAATTTTACAAGATATATATCTAGAGACATTTACATTGCTTCTCAAACATGAAAAGTGTAATTTTCGGTGTGCCTATAAGTGAATAATAACATTGCAAGGTTTTAACATGCTATCTAGTGCCACAATGTAAAATACAGAAATAGCAGTGACAATCTACGCAGGAGGAGAGGAATGTGCATTGTAAGAGAAATGCCTATTTTGCCAACACGGATTAACTGAGCTCGAGCTCATATGAGCTCGGTTGAACAGAAAAAACAGAAAAAATGAAAAATATTCTGAAAATTCTGAAGAAGAAAAAATGTGGCAAAATTTGACATTAATTTGTGGAAAGTCGTGGCAAAAAAACCAAATCAGCACTCCAAAAATAACTTTTTTGGAGCATCGACTCTTTTTATGCCACAACTTCAACGAATATCATTTCATGATGAAACTTTGCAAGCATGGAAAACATTTGTCAAAGTTTGTCACCAAAAAAATTCAGAATGCTTTTTATTTTTTTTCCGGACACTTTCGCTATTTCTCTCAAAATAAATAAATAGAGAAAGAGGTTCAACTTAAAAAGAATTAAATGCGGTGAACAAATAGATGTTTATTTGGTCATAAACTCGTAATACTTGTAACACCCCAAAAATTTGGTTTTGATTTTTATCAACTTCTTTATTTGATTTAAAGAAGGTCACTTGAATTTTTTTAAAAAAGGGGCTCATCTTCTCAAATCTTTTTATGACAAATGTTTCATGAGTTCTTCCCGATCTTGATTTTTGGTCTTGAAGATTTTTCATCTTGTGTTGGCTCAACACAAATAATTTTGGAAGGTTTTTACAATTCCTTTTTATTAAAAATAATTCCTATAAATTATGAATTTTATTCTTCCCCATTCAAAAATTACTCTCTTGCCATGACCTATGTTGAAAACTTTCTTCCAAAACCCACCTCCCTACTTTGGGTCAAGTCAAGCATCAAGTCCAGCAAAGTTCAATTTCCCCTAGATTTTAATTCTATTTATTTTAAACTCAAAATCTTTTTCCGCCATTTATTTGGACCTTAGTGATTTACAAAGGAACTACTAGATTTCCTTTGAATTTTGGTTCCAAATAAATTTCTCTGGCTAGTCCTTAGTGTCCTCAACCTAGATCCATCAAGATCTGCTAGTCCACAGTACAAATTTTTCAAAATTTGCTTGTTGCAAGTTTGGACCAGATTTGCCATTTTTGGTGAATTTCATTCCTTTTTTTCCAAAAATTCTGAGATAATTCAGGCAGTCTCCAGATGCATCAAGAGATCACTTCACCAAGTTTCAACTCTAGAAGAATTTTCCACGTGCATAAATCATTTCGTCAAACAGGTGGCCGGCACTGTTCCAGTCAAGTTTCAGAAGTTCAGTGTTGGGTTCAGTCGTCAGTGTCGTTTTCATCAGGGCTCTTCGTCAATCTCGCTAGTAGCTGCCTTGGATCGTTGCTCACTGCTCCTTCTTCTTATCCAATGCGTCGCACGGTTGTTTGGCCAGTCGCGAGCGTCGGTGACGACGTGTCACGTCAACTCCGGCGTCTTCCGCGGTGGCAGAACCGCCGTGGCGACCAGCAGGGGCCAGCCCTGCAGTACGGCGCCGTCCAGCACCGCCCACACCACCAAGAGCCTCCGCGTGGCTGTCCTCTTCCCTGTGCGTGCTGCAGAACCGCCGCCGTGGCCTGAGAGGCGCAGAGCGCGCTCTCTGCCGCCGACGAGCCCGTGAGCTCCGCTCCGTCGAGGCCACGGGAGCAGGCCAAATCCAATCAAGCTTAGCTGTTGAATGGAACCAGTGAACCAATCCGAAGGTGCCCAATCACCTAAACCTCCAGCCCGACCACTGCCTCGCCGTAATCGCTCGCCGGAGTGATCCCGTTCTTGGCAACCGCCTCGGGCCGGCTATAAATAGAGGCCTCGAGCTCGCCTTCGACCCAGCACCACCCCTCCACCTCACCAGAGCCGCGCCCAGCCGCTAGAAGGACCTCGAGGAGGCCTTCTTCCCCAACTCCGGCTGCCACGACCCGCTCTGGTAGCCAGCTTGATTCACTCGATTTCTTGCATAGCTCTAGCTCAAATTGGGGAGGAACCTCCTAGTGCACCCACTCCCCTAACCGGCGCTTCAATTTGGCGCTTGCAGCTCTCTTCAGAGGGATCCATCCTTGACCGAACCGCCGTCCGCCGGAGTGGAAGCCGTCGCCGGTGTGGTGCTCGCCAATGACCAAATCCACCACCCACCGACGTGGAATTGTCCCGTGAGTGCAACCATACCCTTGCCCTCCACTGGATCGCCGTCGATCGTCGCCGGCGATCATCGTTTGCTTCGGCCGGCGGTGGGATTTTAAACCTGACATGCGGGACCCCCTCGTCAGCCTCTCCTCTTTTATTCGAAACGTTTTCTGAAAGCGCCTTCGGGCAAAGTATGTTTTCCCTTTGGGTTGGCGTATTTCCAACCGAAACGTTTTCTATTTTTTTAAACTAGCCCCTGGAAAGTTTATGTTTCATCACAGATTAGTCCCTGGACTAAAACCTTAATAACTTTTAAACAGAAGATGATTTTGAGTTGATTCTTTTTCTGTCATCTTTATTTTCCTATCTAGTTTTTTTACCATATTTATTTGAAAAATATTTGGAACAATTTTTATGCACGCACGCTATTTACCTTAGTATCCGATTTCTTTTATAACGTAGATACCGGAGGAGGTGACGGAGCCGCAAACTTCGCCGAGCTAGACTCCGACTACTCCGAACCAGGCAAGCATGTTTGAACCTTTGATATGATGAGTGTTTTTCATGATTTCTTAAGTGGTTTTCTCATGAAATGTTTATATAAGCATTTGTGAATGTTATATTTCATGCAAGCAAGCTGCAAGTGAGCTTCGAAATTCGATGTGTTCATATGACAGTGAGATAACCTGATCATGTGGTGGCATGATAGGTTGCAAGTGGGTATTGTTGAAGCATGCCAGTTTTATATCAACTGTTTAACTCCAGTATTAACGTGGATCAAGTCTTGTTCCCGTTCGTCCCCTTCCGTGCTACCACATATTTTCTGCAAAGAATACGGTTTAGTAAGTTGCAAACCTCTTTCCTTGTACACACCAAATAGAGGGGCCGTGATGAGGGTTCCATGGCCCTGGATTAAAGCCCGTCATCCGGTCAGGGGGCATGGGTGTTTTCCGGTTGGGACTGAGAGTGGGGCACCCCTTAGAGCGCGCGATATAAATTTGATCCCATGCTATTCGAGGTTGTAGCCTCCCCGTCTTAAAGTTTTTCTTGAACATTGCCTAGGGTGGTTCCTGGCAGCGGAATGTGGAATGGGTGTGTACTGGTTAGATGTGTTTCTCCTAAAATACCGTAAACGGAACTAGTCCTTTGTGACTACTGAAATCCGTTGGCTGTGGTTAAAGAGTACAAACTCTGCAGAGTCAAAATCATTCGAGTAACCATGTCCATGGTTAAGGACTTTGACCAACATATTAGTGTCAATCTCAGTATCAGTGTCAGTCTCCATAGAATAAGCATGAAACTGAGAGTGGTAAACCCGGCCGAATGTTATTCCTGTGGATGGACTAACTAGTTTATTATCATGTACCGAGTATTCCGTGGAATGATGTTACCTTCATGAGCTACTTGAATTCAAATGATGAGATATAAGCCCTTTATGTGATGTCGCTCAGACGTCCGACTGTGGCATTCTTGTTATTTACTTTGATATAAGCCCTTTATGTGATGTCTCTTAGACGTCCGACTGTGGCGTTCCATTTATTTACTTTGATATAAGCCATTTATGTGATGTCGCTTAGACGTCCAACTGTGGCATTCTTGTTATTTACTTTTGATATAAGCCCTTTATGTGATGTCGCTCAGACGTCCGACTGCGGCATCCTTGTTATTTACTTTCATTATAAGCCCTTTTCAAGATGTCACTTAGACGTCCGACTGTGGCACGTACTGTCATTTACGTTTCAATATAAGCCCTTTATGTGGTGTCACCCTGACGCCCGACTGCGGCATGTTAAGTTATTTTTCCTTTCGAGGCGTCGCTTCAGACACCCGATCGGTCTTCAACTATTTTATTGCGATTTCGGGAGGACTACCGCCTGACTTCCTTTTTATTTAACATGCAGTGCAAATTTATTATCTGAGTGCGCATTACTAGTCTGCTCATTTGCATCATGTTTGCATTCGTTATATCTTATGTCCAAATTGTCTTGCGAGTACATTCAAAGTACTCACCTGGCTTGTTGATTTGGCCAGATGTTGACGAAGGCGATCTTATGGATGAAGAGTACGATAGCGAGTCTGACGCCTAGAGGAGTCCCAGTCAGTCATGTGCGATCCTGGAGTTGGTCACTTGTATTATATACACTTCCGCTATCCTAATAAAATTATCGAGCCTCACTCCGGCGCTTGATGAGCTGTAAGATTTTGGAGTCATGTCACCCACTTCACTGTGACATATCCACCACCACTTTTATTACGAGTCAGTAGTTATGCCACCATACCCTTTGTGTCATATCCGCCTTTATGTATAATATCGGCGTGCTTGTAATAAATTGTTGAGCAGCCTCAGCTCAACCTTGTATAATATTTAGTACTTCTGGATTTCTGTATCAAGGATTTGTCTACCAGTAAGGAGGATTCTTCTATACTGGTTTGATATAATGGTCGGTTTTTCAATAAATATTTTATTGGAAAATCGGTCCTGACAACCTTGGTATCAGAGCCAGGCTGACTATAGGAAGCCACTAGGTGCGATCACTAATCGGTTATTAGCGTAATAAGTGCTATTTTAACATTTTGCAAATGTAGCAACTTTCTATTAGTCATCATAAATTTATGATTTAACTATTCAGAATTTTTGTCTACCTTTGTAGATGGCTGGCAGCGACTGTGAGTCACAGGTGTTTGCCAATGTACCTGAGGGGTTTATCAAGCTTCTCGTCTTCATCACCAAGGTTGCGATCGGGCCATCGGCTCGTCCGGAGTTCACACTCTACCAGCACAAGATCAACGACAGCGTGTCTATGCACCAGGCCGCGGTGCAATTCAAGGGAGGACGTTCTGAGTCACGCCACTTCCGATTTGTGGGAATGACCATGCCTACGGAGAGGCATGCCATGCAGATGACTGCCCGTGAGGCGATAGCTAGTCTCCGGGATGCCCTCCCTTCGATGAAGGCTCATCGCTACCGCTACCTCCCTTGCCACGTGCCATACACTTGTCACTATGCGTTCGCTTGCGCTAGGGGGAGAGAGTTGAGGCTATTGAAATATTGGTTGAGTATCTCAAAGCTCTTGAGGCAGCTTTTGATAACCTCGTGGATGACTTTGTGGCTGCTCGTATGGACTTAGTTCAGGGTTGTTCCGCCAACAGGAGGGAGCTCCTCCATACAGCACCACCACTGACTTACGTCTCGTCCTCAGCGTCCTATACACCTGTCATCTTAGCCACCGCTCGCCGCCTGCCTACCACTGAAGAGTTTGACCAAGTCATTGCTCCTACTCCAGTCAGTGCTGCACCACCTGCCGCACCCGCACCAGATCCTCAACCCACTACTTCGCGCCTGGAGCCTATTAGTGAGGACGAGGTTGAGTCTCCAGCATCACTGGGTCTTACCCTCGGCAGGCCGAGGGAAGTTTTTACCATCTCTGACTGAGTGCGCCTAGCAGCCGTGTGATGTACCAGCTTGTATGATATGTTTATATGTATATAGGTTTGGTGAGAAGTAGTTTGTGTGCGCATCATGTAGGAACTCGGAGAAGTGCACTAGCCTAAATAACATGTCAGGAATGTGTACGCACATCCTGAGTGATGTATTGTATAATTATGACTTGCGTGTAAGATATGTACTGAGCGGTCCTTCCCCATGCGCAATCAAGTATTTTCTTGAAAAAACTTGGAGTTTTTTTTAAAATCCCGCCTTTGTAAAATTATTTATTTTCGCCACTCAGTTTTTTTCATGAATTCTGCAAAAATACCCCAGAGTGGAAAATGCCTCGTCCCTGGACTCGTTCCATGCCAAGTCCGCCGGAAGAAAATTATGGTACCCTGACAAGTAACAATTTCACACGGGGGCAGTCAAGTCAGCAAGGCAGTGAAGCAGCATTTTCTCAAGTATGCCGCCCTTATGAGCAAAGCCAGCAACAACATCAAGAAATGATGAACCATGTTATCAATATGGGAAATCATCGTGAACCATATCAGCAGCATTTCAAATTGTCTGAACTACAAAAGACACGTCCCCCAACGTTCTCTCACACTGATAGACCTCTTGAGGCCGATGCTTGGCTTCGAGACATTGAAAGGAAGTTAATTTATTGCACAATGTTCGGACCGTGAGAAGGTACTTTATGCACCTCACTACCTCACTGGAGCAGCTGCATCATGGTTGGAAAATTTCCTACACATGCACCCCAATAAAAATAACATCACCTGGGAAGAATTTAAAGAAGGTTTTCATGGGGCGCACATTCCCAGAAGCATTATGAGGATTAAGAAAAGGGAGTTTGATGACCTCAAGCAAAGAAGCATGACAGTGACTGAGTACAATAGTTAGTTTGCTCAATTATCTCGTTATGCCAATGAAGAGCACATGACTGAAAATAAAAAGATGGAAACATTTCTGGACGGTCTGGCACTAGCACTTAAATGCCAGCTGGTCGTACACATCTTTCCGGATCTCAAAACACTTGTGGACAAAGCTATTACATTGGAAAATGAGCGCCACAGCTTGGAGGATTTTTGCAAGCGCAAAAGGGACAAGACTACTCATGCTTGCAACAACCGGAACAAGATTGATTTTCAAAAAATTGGAGCGAAAAAATCCACAACCATTGTTCCACGCCCAAGCAAAAAATTTCATGCAAGAGACAAGGATTTTACATATCACCCAGGCGTTACTTGCTACGCTTGTGGAGAGGAAGGACACTATGCCAAACAGTGCCCAAAGCCAAGAAACTCGGCCCCCAAGCCGAACAACAGTGGAAATAATTCAACACCCAAGCGTAACAACTTCAACCCCAATAACAATCACAAGAAGGGTCACTTGAACCATGTGACCAAGGAGAAAGCACAGAATGCCCCGGATTCGTACTCGGTACGTTCCCTGTCAACACAATACATGCCACGGTTTTGTTTGATTCTGGAGCTTCTCACTCGTTCATTTCAAAGAAATTTGCTTTGCAACATGATTTTTCGATGCTTCCCTTGGAAAAATCCATGACCATCAAGTCCCCCGGGATTAAGCAAATCACTCAGAGTTACTGCCAAGGTGTGGTTATTGAGATTGAGGGACTAACGTTTCAGGCAAACCTCATTGTATTGGAAAATAAGGGACTGGATGTTATCCTAGGAATGAACTGGTTGACCACCAACAAGGGATTTATCGACTGCTTCAATCGGACTGTAATTCTTACTCATCATCACGGGAAGACGATAAAAATTGCAGCTCAAGAAAGACCAATATCACGGCAACCAAGGTTGAACAAGGTGGACATTTCACAGTTAAGAAAAGTTCCAGTGGTGTGTGAGTTCCCTGACGTATTTCCCGAAGAACTACCAGGCATGCCACCAGACCGGGAAATAGAGTTCATCATTGAACTAGCACCTGGAACCACCCCCATTTACAAGAAACCCTATAGAATGGCACCCTCCGAGTTGGTAGAATTAAAGAAGCAAATAAAAGAATTACTGGACAAAGGATTTATACGGGCCAGCTCCTCACCTTGGGGTTCACCAGTATTATTTGCCAAAAAAAGGATGGGACACTGAGATTATGTATAGACTATCGAGCACTCAACATGGTCACCATCAAAAACAAATATCTGATGCCACGGATAAATGATTTATTTGACCAGCTCGCACAAGCCAAGGTTTTCTCAAAAATTGATTTAAGGTCGGGGTATCATCAATTAAAAATACGGACAGAAGATATCCCTAAGACAGCATTCACCTCCAGATACGGATTATATGAATTTACAATAATGCCGTTTGGACTGACAAACGCCCCCGCATATTTTGTCCACCTCATGAACAAAATGTTTATGAAATTTATGGACAAATTTGTTGTGGTGTTCATTGATGATATTCTGGTATACTCTAAGACACCAGAAGAACATGCTGAACATCTCAGAATTGTACTGGGAGAATTAAAGAAACATCAATTATACACCAAATTCAGCAAATGTGAATTTTGGTTAAGACAGGTTGGTTTTCTAGGCCACGTATTGACCCAAGAAGGTGTTGCCGTGGACCCAGAAAAAGTCAAGGCCGTACTTGGCTGGAAACCACCAGCCAACGTAACAGATGTACGAAGTTTCCTGGGGATGGCTGGATATTACCGAAGGTTTATTGAGGGGTTCTCCACTATAGCAAAACCAATGACACAGTTGCTCAAGAAGGATAAGAAATTTGTATGGACTCAAGCTTGCGAGAAAAGTTTCCAAGAACTCAAAAGAAAATCAACAACAGCACCAGTATTGGTTGTACCAGACATACACAAAAGTTTTGAAGTATATTGTAACGCATTCCGGAAGGGCCTCGGATGCGTACTAATGCAAGAAGGCAAAGTAGTCGCATACGCTTCCAGGCAACTACGAAAGCATGAAGAAAATTATCCTACTCATGACTTGGAATTGGCAGCAGTCATTCATGCACTCAAAGAGTGGATGCACTTTTTGCTTGGAAATCGTTGTGAAATATATACGGACCATAAAAGCATCAAATATATTTTCACACAACCAGAACTCAATTTACGACAATGGCGCTGGTTGGAATTAGTGAAAGATTATGATCTTGGCATTCACTACCATCCATGAAAGGCGAATGTAGTGGCAGATGCTCTTAGTTGAAACCCCAGCTCGGGCAACGACAGTCTACAGAACTTGAGACCTGAATTTCAGCAAGAGTTCGCCAAACTCAACTTGGTGATGGTCACTGAAGGCAATGTGTCAAATTTGGAAATACAGCCCACCCTAATGGAACAGATTAAGAAGGCTCGGCATGGACACCCCAGCATCGAAGGCATAAAAAGAAAAGTGAGTCTGGGCAAGCCTTCAGAATTCGTCGTAGACGATAAGGGAATATTATGGTACGGAGACAGACTTTGCGTACCAAATATAGAGGACCTCAAATAGCAAATTCTAGCCGAAGGCCACACCGCTCCATATTCAATCCACCCTGGAGGAACCAAAATGTACAAGGGCATGCAGGAAAATTTTTGGTGGCACGGTATGAAGAGGGATATAGCCACATTCATTGCATGTTGTGATTCATGTCAGCGCATTAAAGCCGAGCACCAAAAACCAGCAGGACTATTACAGCCAAACAGGATACCCGAGTGGAAGTGGGACTAAATTGGAATGGATTTTATTGTCGGACTACCTCGGTCACGACACGGAAATGATGCCATATGGGTCATCACAGATAGAATAACTAAGGTGGCACATTTCATCCCACTAAAGACAACCCACACCACTCAGAAGCTTGCCAAACTTTATCTCTCCCGTATAGTTTGTCTGCATGGAATTCCAAAGACTATAATATCCGACAGAGGCACTCAATTCATCTCTAGATTTTGGGATCATTTACAACAAGCTCTGGGAACTCAACTAGTATTCAGTACAGCATACCACCCCCAGACTGGAGGACAAACTGAACGTGTGAACCAAATTGTAGAGGACATACTAAGAGCATGTGTTCTCACCTATGGAACCAGTTGGGAAGAAAGCTTGCCGTATGCCGAGTTCGCATACAACAACAGTTATCAAGCCAGTCTACAAATGACACCTTTTGAAGCCTTGTACGGGCGAAGATGCCGTACCCCATTAAATTGGTCAGAAACAGGAGACAGTCGTATCTTCGGCCCAGACATGCTCAAGGAAGCCGAGGAGAAAGTTAGACTAATCAGGGATCGACTCAAGACAGCCCAGAGCCGACAAAAGAGTTATTACGATCAAAAACATCGTGAAGTCAGCTTTGAACCCGGTGAATATGTGTACCTACGAGTATCTCCTATGAGGGGCCTGCAACGATTCAAAGTTAAAGGAAAGCTAGCACCACGGTTTATTGGACCCTTCTGTGTGATTGCACGAAGAGGCACAGTGGCCTACCAGCTAGACCTACCGAAGAACTATCAGACGTCCACGACGTGTTCCACGTCTCACAGTTGAGGAAATGTGTCAGCAACCCAGAAAAGCATGTATCTCACGAGAACATTGACATGCAACCAGACCTCACCTACACGGAACGTCCAATAAAAATATTGGAGGAGTCTGAAAGAAGGACCCGTCAGAAAACAATTAAGTTTTTCAAGGTCCAGTGGAGTAATCACACCGAGGATGAAGCAACATGGGAAAGAGAGGATTTCCTTCGGGCAGAGTACCCACACCTATTTGAGGATCAGCTGAAATCTTGGGGACGAGATTTTTCCTAAGGAGGTAGGTGTTGTAACACCCCAAAATTTTGGTTTTGATTTTTATCAACTTCTTTATTTGATTTAAAGAAGGTCACTTGAATTTTTCAAAAAAAGGGGCTCATCTTCTCAAATCTTTTTATGACAAATATTTCATGAGTTCTTCCCAATCTTGATTTTTGGTCTTGAAGATTTTTCATCTTGTGTTGGCTCAACACAAATAATTTTGGAAGGTTTTTACAATTCCTTTTTATTAAAAAGAATTCCTATAAATTATGAATTTTATTCTTCCCCATTCAAAAATTACTCTCTTGCCATGACCTATGTTGAAAACTTTCTTCCAAAACCCACCTCCCCACTTTGGGTCAAGTCAAGCATCAAGTCCAGCAAAGTTCAATTTCCCCTAGATTTTAATTCTATTTATTTTAAACTCAAAATCTTTTTCTGCCATTTATTTGGACCTTAGTGATTTACAAAGGAACTACTAGATTTCCTTTGAGTTTTGGTTCCAAATAAATTCCTCTGGCTAGTCCTTAGTGTCCTCAACCTAGATCCATCAAGATCTGCTAGTCCACAGTACAAATTTTTCAAAATTTGCTTGCTGCAAGTTTGGACCAGATTTGCCATTTTTGGTGAATTTCATTCTTTTTCTTTTCCAAAAATTCTGAGATAATTCAGGTAGTCTCCAGATGCATCAAGATATCACTTCACCAAGTTTCAGCTCTAGAAGAATTTTGCACGTCCATAAATCATTTTGTCGAACAGGTGGCCGGCACTGTTCCTGTCAAGTTTCAGAAGTTCAGTCTTGGGTTCAGTCGCCAGTGTCGTTTTCATCAGGGCTCTTCGTCAATCTCGCTAGTAGCTGCCTTGGATCGTTGCTCACTGCTCCTTCTTCTTATCCAATGCGCCGCACGGTTGTTTGGCCGGTCGCGAGCGTCGGTGGCGACGTGTCACGTCAACTCCCGCGTCTTTCGCGGTGGCAGAACCGCCGTGGCGACCACCAGGGGCCAGCCCTGCAGTACGGCACCGTCCAGCGCTGCCCACACCACCAGGAGCCTCCGCGTGGCCGTCCTCTTCCTTGTGCGTGCTGCAGAACCGCCGCCGTGGCCTGAGAGGCGCAGAGCGCGCTCTCTGCCGCCGACGAGCCCATGAGCTCCGTTCCGTCGAGGCCAGGGGAGCAGGTCAAATCCGATCAAGCTTAGCTGTTGAATGGAACCAGTGAACCAATCCGAAGGTGCCCAGTCACCTAAACCTCCAGCCCGACCACTGCCTCGCCGTAATCGCTCGCCGGAGTGATCCCGTTCTCGACAACCGCCTCGGGCCGGCTATAAATAGAGGCCCCGAGCTCGCCTTCGACCCAGCACCACCCCTCCACCTCACCAGAGCCGCGCCCAGCCGCTAGAAGGACCTCGAGGAGGCCTTCTTCCCCAACTCCGGCCGCCACGACCCGCTCTGGTAGCCAGCTTGATTCACTCGATTCCTATCATAGCTCTAGCTCAAACTTGGGGAGGAACCTCCTAGTGCACCTACTCCCCTAACCCGCGCTTCAATTTGGCGTTTGCAGCTCTCTTCGGAGGGATCCATCCTCGACCGAACCGCCGTCCGCCGGAGTGGAAGCCGCCGTCGGCGTGGTGCTCGCCGATGACCAAATCCACCACCCACCGACGCGGAATTGTCCCGTGAGTGCAACCATACCCTTGCCCTCCTCTGGATCGCCGTCGATCGTCGCCGGCAATCATCGTTTGCTTCGGCCGGTGGTGGGATTTTAAACCTGACATGCGGGACCCCCTCGTCAGCCTCTCCTCTTTTATTCGAAACATTTTCTAAAAGCGCCTTCGGGCAAAGTACGTTTTCCCTTTGGGTTGGCATATTTCCAACCGAAACGTTTTCTATTTTTTTAAACTAGCCCCTGGAAAGTTTCTGTTTCATCACAGATTAGTCCCTGGACTAAAACCTTAATAACTTTTAAACAGAAGATGATTTTGAGTTGATTCTTTTTCTGTCATCTTTATTTTTCTATCTAGTTTTTTATCATATTTATTTGAAAAATGTTTGGAACAATTTTTATGCACGCACGGTATTTACGTTAGTATCCGATTTCTTTTATAACGTAGATACCGGAGGAGGTGACGGAGCCGCAAACTTCGCCGAGCTAGACTCCGACTACTCCGAACCAGGCAAGCATGTTTGAACCTTTGATATGATGAGTGTTTTTCATGATTGCTTAAGTGGTTTTCTCATGACATGTTTATATAAGCATTTGTGAATGTTATATTTCATGCAAGCAAGCTGCAAGTGAGCTTCGAAATTCGATGTGTTCATATGATGGTGAGATAACCTGATCATGTGGTGGCATGATAGGTTGCAAGTGGGTATTGTTGAAGCATGCCGGTTTTATATCAACTGTTTAACTCCAGTATTAACGTGGATCAAGTCTTGTTCCCGTTCGTCCCCTTCCGTGCTACCACATGTTTTCTGCAAAGAATACGGTTTAGTAAGTTGCAAACCTCTTTCCTTGTACACACCAAATAGAGGGGCCGTGATGAGGGTTCCATGGCCCTGGATTAAAGCCCGTCATACGGTCAGGGAGCATGGGTGTTTCCGGTTGGGACCGAGAAAGGGGAACCCCTTAGAGCGCGCGATATAAATTTGATCCCATGCTATTCGAGGTTGTAGCCTCCCCGTCTTAGAGTTTTTCTTGAACGTTGCCTAGGGTGATTCCTGGCAGCGGAATGTGGAATGGGTGTGTACTGGTTAGATGTGTTTCTCCTAAAATACTGTAAACGGAACTAGTCCTTTGTGACTACTGAATCCGTTGGCTATGGTTAAAGAGTACAAACTCTGCAGAGTCAAAACCATTCGAGTAACCATGTCCATGGTCAAGGACTTTGATCAACATATTAGTGTCAATCTCAGTATCAATGTTAGTCTCAGTGACAGTCTCCGGAGAATAAGCATGAAACTGAGAGTGGTAAACCCGGCCGAATGTTATTCCTGTGGATGGACTAACCAGTTTATTATCATGTACCGAGTATTCTGTCGAATGATGTTACCTTCATGAGCTACTTGAATTCGAATGATGAGATATAAGCCCTTTATGTGATGTCGCTCAGACGTCCGACTGTGGCATTCTTGTTATTTACTTTGATATAAGCCCTTTATGTGATGTCTCTTAGACGTCCGACTGTGGCGTTCCATTTATTTACTTTGATATAAGCCATTTATGTGATGTCGCTTAGACGTCCAACTGTGGCATTCTTGTTATTTACTTTTGATATAAGCCCTTTATGTGATGTCGCTCAGACGTCCGACTGCGGCATCCTTGTTATTTACTTTCATTATAAGCCCTTTTCAAGATGTCACTTAGACGTCCGACTGTGGCACGTACTGTCATTTATGTTTCAATATAAGCCCTTTATGTGGTGTCGCCCTGACGCCCGACTGCGGCATGTTAAGTTATTTTTCCTTTCGAGGCGTCGCTTCAGACACCCGATCGGTTTTCAACTATTTTATTGGGATTTCGCGAGGACTACCGCCTGACTTCCTTTTTATTTAACATGCAGTGCAAATTTATTATCTGAGTCTGCATTACTAGTCTGCTCATGTGCATCATGTTTGCATTCGTTATATCTTATGTTCAAACTGTCTTGCGAGTACATTCAAAGTACTCACCTGACTTGTTGATTTGGCCAGATGTTGATGAAGGCGATCTTATGGATGAAGAGTACGATAGCGAGTCCGACGCCTAGAGGAGTCCCAGTCAGTCCCGTGCAATCTTGGAGTTGGCCACTTGTATTATATACGCTTCCGCTACTCTAATAAAATCATCGAGTCTCACTCCGGCGCTTGATGAGCTGTAAGATTTTGGAGTCATGTCACCCACTTCACTGTGACATATCCACCATCACTTTTATTACGAGTCATTAGTTATGCCACCATACCCTTTGTGTCATATTCGCCTTTATGTATAATATCGGCGTGCTTGTAATAAATTGTTGAGCAGCCTCAGCTCAACCTTGTATAATATTTAGTACTTCTGGATTTCTGTATCAAGGATTTGTCTACCAGTAAGGAGGATTCTTCTATACTGGTCTGATATAATGGTCGGTTTTTCAATAAATGTTTTATTGGAAAACCGGTCCTGACAATACTTCCATGAATGGAAGACTATCAAAATCCAGAGCATAAGCCCACTAAATTTTATTAATCACAGGTCATTCAAATTAAACTACAATACCCAACACCTCAAAGCAAAGCCCATAATATTCTAGTGGCATCTTATAATTGGATTTGTTCTATTCAAAAGGCATAAGGGCATACATGAGATATTATGTTAAAGATGGCCGGTGCACACTAACAACAGTAAACATACTGCATAGCGCTAACGAAAGTACATTTACTTGAGGGGAATACATCAGAACTCCTTGATTCCTCTGAATACAAAATCAAAATAGCTTAGTGTAGAATACTGCGCCTCAAATTCTTAGTAGCAAATCACATCCTTCCCAGATACTTTCCATGGACTAACTTATATGATAACAAAAAGATTGCTATAATAACCCCATGGCGCATGCATAAGGAGTTCCAGAACATGTTGCCAGTTCCGAAATAATTTTGCTACCTTAGCAACTTTTTCAGCGTATACCTTTCTTTAATTACATTTTTTTCATGATATACCTAATCTGAATTCATGATCCATCGGCTCTAAAACAAAATCAACAGCTTTTTCATCATATAAAATGTAAATCCGTATCATGAATTCATGTAGAGTAAATATCTGTTATATATAAGCTAAATACAAATTAAAAAGCAAGCATGTGGTAAAATTAGAAATAGGAGCATGCATTGGGACCTCCAGATTGATCTCTGTGGCCATCGAGTCGAGGAAAATATTGTTCCTATAGATCACCATAAGGAAAGGCCCACATAACGATCGAGTTGTCCCTCGATAGGGATCGACTATTCCGTAATATTTCTGCCTAGGTACATGTAAGTAAACTGCTTGCCCCCCCCCCCCCCCCCCTCCCCCCTATCTCCTTCCTCGACCTTGATAACTAACATGAATCCTCAACCCATGTAACCTTTTTTTGAGAAATCCTCAGCCCATGTAACTTTTTTTTTTGAGAAATCCTCATCCCATCTAACTGGTACAGCCCATAGTGAAAAGTAAAGAGGCACTGTTAGTTATTACCGCACTAAGCCACGTATCGATAGATGGATGCTAGTCTGTTCGTTTCCACGCCGTTCCGCTCGAATCCCTCCATCACGCCGCCATCAAGAAGTGGAGAAGGGAAAGGGGACGCCGGGACAGGCAGGCGCCGTTGCGCCGATCCACGGCCACGCTGCCGGTTGCCGGCAGCCCGGACACGCAGTTGAGCGGCAACAACTTAAGGAAAAAAGGTAATTTATGTTTACATCGGATTAGTTCGTGCCTCTAATATAAACTATAAAAGTATAATCATACAAACATCTTGATCCAAACACAAACGTGAAGAGGAAGAGGAAGAGAGTCGAATCATCAGTTATAAAGTTTCCAATTATTTATTTGTGCTTGTGTATACATGAAGAGGAAGAGAGCCGAATCGATTTACAAATTTTTCAAACAAGTTGATTCAAGTTCTCAACCATCGAAACATGATGCTGTGCAATCTTGTGAAGCGAACCAACCTAATCCTAACTGAGGCTAAAGACTTCCATGGATGCCGCCACGAGGTAAGCAATAATTATTTAATTTCAAACATTTAGAAGTTCTTAATACATTATATCTAATAATTATTCTCTGTTGATTGCATCAGGTGGTTAATGTTTCAAGCATATCTCTTTAGAGGAAATGGTGAATAACAGGATGCCAAGAACCAAGGTAATAACCGGACCTTAATTTAATTGATATGCAAGCTCCTAATAAGAAATTATGCAACTAATAAAATTTCATAGATTACCTCGTGTCGTTGTTGTCTATCTATCAGTGCTCAGATCTGCATCTCTTTTTCTCTTACCTCTTATCACTGTAACATGTTGGTTAATTCTGTTAAGAAATTAGTGGAAAGCGGGTTAACCTAAGGGGAAAAAAGTCTCTTATGCCATTGTCTTTGCCCCCCCCCCCCCCCCCCCCCCATGGTCAAAACCTGGCTTCGTCCCTGCTTACGTGTAAGCAAAAAGCTGACACCTCTCTTCTGCAGATGGAGCTGGAGTAGAGGATAACATTCAACAAAACTGATGTAGTAAGTCGAAAGTGAAATTTTAGCAGTTTTATGTCATTGAACGAATGGCTTGATTTTGTGTCATAAAATGGCGTGATTTATACATATGTGTTACACTGTTCACAATCACTTACGACAGCAAAGACAAGTTGATGATATGCAAAATGATAATGTCTCAGTTCATTTTTCAAATATGGACATATTATTTTTTATGCACATAGTAGACTTATTCCAAATTACTAAAAGTAAACACACATACCGACTTGTATTGCAAATGCCAGTACTATTTGACATAAAATTTACTTTCATTCATTGTGTTTTTACTAACATCTAAATACAACAATTAATATTTAGAGGTGCATATTAGATATCATTTCCATGTCTAAAATAACAAGTAAAGAGGGAAGGGGTTAGTATATTCGGCATAACATAAGCACTCTCTTCAAATTTTCCAATCTCAACTTCATCTGTTTTGTCATCTGGAGAGTTAATGTCCTAAGGAACGAGTGTACAGAGCACTCAAAAGAGTAATAAGCTGTTCTGGTCCACCAAAGTAATTTAACCAAGCAATAACTTACTCTTATGTGCCCGAAGTTTAGTAGGCAAAAACTTCTCACTTCTGAGAAAATAATATGTTTTAAGGACGCATCAGTTGCTTCCGTCCAGTTCATAAGAACACATAAGACGCCCTAAAATTTTGATGATCATTTCCCCAAATTCTCTTTCTTGGCCTGAGCAGAAACGAACACCTACATTCATTACTCCCATCATAATCAAATGAATTATATCCACATCAAAGCACAATCACATAAAACTTCCTTCCTTTGATTAATATTAATTTATGGACACACCATAATCAGCTCCAAAATGATGTAACATGCTGATTAGGATAGACATTACTTTCTCCATATACAATTTAAATCTACATATAGAAACCATACTGACGAAGAGTCTGGACAAATTATACCATCTGTGCACACCAACATGAAAATGACAAATCCTACAGGTGAGTTAACATTGGGTAATACATTTGCAATGTGTGAAGCGACGGGCAATAACTAGAGAAAATGCATCTTAGAGAGTATCCTATACATTAACTCTCACTGTAGAGCTATCATGCGACTTGGAATCCATCTATTATTAAAAGCACAGCCCAGTGAGATAGCCAATTAGTCACGATCTCAATGATATTTGTTCCAACCTATCGAGGGCGAGTCGGGTGGCTCCTAGAGTCGTAGCCGCTAAAACCACCCCCTCGCCCTCACTGCCACTAGTTGGTATCATCGAGGCAAGGCCCCGCACGGTGTCCGGTGGCGGCGGGATCTTTTCTCCCCTGCCCCTCCTCTCGCCGGTGACTTGTGGTTGCACATCATCGATTTGTCACATTGCCACTTGCCTTGGCTTTTGTTGGACGACTCTCTTCCCCGTCGTCGCCGGACCCCTATGGGACGTGGAGGTCGGGCGCTGGGGTCGCTGTTGTTCGCTCCTGCCGTGCTACTGTGCGGTGGAGCCTCTCACCTGAGTGGTGCTTGGACCATTATTATAGCTGCACAGATCAGACTTGATCCCATATTCTGTGGCGTTGCTCCGAAGGTGCGAAATATAGACGGCGACTAAGCAAAAGGCATGATTGTGTAGCGGCGGCAGTTATTTTGTGGTAGGGTCGACGGTCTCTGGTGGCGAAATGCTGGTGACCATGATCCCATCTACAGGTACATAGGCGACAATGTAGGCCTATTGTGTCCTAATATTTTGGTTCTCTACTTGGGCGCACATATGACGGTGTGATTGTGCGCTAGTAGGTGATTGTCGTGACGGGACGGGGGGTCTTGGATCTTTAGATTCGATGGCAACAACGAGTATGTTTTGAAGATTGATTTGCCGCCACGGGCGAGAACCACGACGCATGTGGATAGTCTGCGATTGTCGGAGCATCCCGAATTTGGGATTTTGGTGTCAGTGACCTTCCTCCTTCAATCTTCGTCGCAATGTGCAACATTGACCTTCGTTGTTTGAAACCATGCATCAGTGGCTATCAACTCTTCTCGCGAGTCGACTACTTGCTTGTGCAAGAATGGTCTTTACTTGCATGGCATCTCATGTAAAGACCATGCTACGCAAGTAGCTGTTGGGATTATGGAAAGTGGTGGCGAAAACACATGATGAGTTTGATATGGTGATTTTCAAGTACTAGTCTTCAGCTCTGGGGTGAAAACTCAAGGTTTGGCCGTATTTGTTTATACCTAGCAATGGCAACGTTTCTTGTGTCATCACCTTATTGAATGCATTCTCAGATTTTCTCGGACTCGTTCTTCTAGGTGCAAACCCATGATCCGACCTCCGATGGTTGGATGTGGTGACAACGACGCTTGAGTGTTGTTCCCTCTCTGAAGACATTGTTGTTGAAGAACCCTGCTCCTTGTACTTGTGATGTCAAGAGATTGCTTATGTATTTTGTTTGATCTTCGTTTTGATCGCTTCAGAGTTCTTTTCTTTTTACTCCACCATGACATAGTTTCGGTCTTGTATGACTTTAGTTGTTGTCAGTGTGATTGTGTGTGTGTGCGCGCGCATGCATCGATGTTGGTTGTGTGCATAATAGCTATGAGGAAGTTGGGTGTGTTCTCTTTGTGTTTGTATCTCCTTAATGCTCTATTTCTAGTTAATAAAATTCACATTTTGTCTTAAAACGAAAAAAGAACATCAGAGTGGAATTGCCTACCAATATGCACCAACAGGTGAAAGTCACAACACCTAGCATGATGTGAAAATTGTTGCACCCCCACATCAAATGGATGACAACCAAGTTGTTCGCCCTCGTGTCCAAGTTCCACTCCACCTCCACCGAGTTCAACACCCATGTTGCTTGCATCCTAAAGATTTAGCATGTTGCATCTGCAAGGGAAAGTCAGTCAATATGAAGAGTGGGACAAGAGGAGAGAATCTTCTCGCGAGTTGTGATGAACCTATACAGCGGCCATGAGAGAGTTTCAGTCACACCATGCCTCGTCGTGGCTTGCATGACCAGCCATGGTGATCCCTTCACCTCCTCGCTCCTCCCTGCATCAGCCATCCTTCCTATTTCCTCATGTGGCCACGTTATCATCATTCCTTAACATTCAGCGAGCTCCATGTCATTCTGCCTCAGGTTCAGTGCTTCTCTTCACCGTATGAATATGGCGAGGGGAAGGAGGAGGAGGCCGAGGGAGAAGCTGTGCGATAGAGAGGTGTACGAGATAAGGATGAGGGAAACCACAAATAATATGCATCGTTCGTGATACATATTAGAACAATCACCCACTAGTGTTCATAAGTGGGTCGTCCCATTCGAGGCTACCAATCCCCATGAGAAAGGGTTGCTTTGACTGATTTTAATTAGGAAGCTTCCCGAACCTTCGGCCAGATTTTTGGGAAGGTTCCTTTTTTCCACAGCTTTTTTCAGTTTCATTCTTATTTATGTTTCTTCTTTTTTTCTATTCCAACTTGTGAACATTTTTCAAATTCACATAATTTTTTAATTCATGAACATTTTATGAATTCAAGGACATTTATCAAAACTAGGGATCATTTTCTTAATTGAGGAGCATTTTTTAAATCCATGATATTTATTAAATTTGCTAATATATTTCAAATTTTTTGGTCAGATTTTTTTCTAAATAAACTAAAATCTATTAAAAAAATCACAAACATTTTTCCAAATTTGTCATTTCTTACAACTCGTGAACTTCTCTTGAATTTTCAAATACTTTTCAAATTTGTGAATATTTTTTGAAATGCGTAAAAAAGTCAAATTTCTGATTTTTTCTGTGAATTCATGAACTTTTTGGAATTTATTAAAATTTTAAACTCATGAGTAATATTTTGTATTCATGAGATTTGTAGAAATTTGGTATTTTGTTAATTCATCATCCTTTGTAGTATTTATGGCCAATTATGAATTCTCTTTTTAATTTGTGAACATGTTTTATATCCACATGCATTTTCCAAATTGGTGAACGTTTCTTGAACGATTTTTCAATTTGTGATTTTTTTTATTCACGAGCATTGTTTGAAATACCTGAATATTTTTAAAATTCATGAGCTTTTTTTCAAAATTATGAACAGATTTTTTGAATTCATGATATTTTTAAGAAATAAAGTGAAAAAGGAGTAGAAATAAAAACTAGTGTGCACTAGTTCGTCGAGTGAAGGTAGCGAGTCTCATTCCTGACTAAATGGTCCGTCATTAGCCTACCTAGGAGCGCTCACGCTAGCACGGTCATCGAATTTGTGAATATCGAATTCATGTCAATAGAATGGAAAAGCAAGCGACGAGATGTGGTATTGCTCGCTAATGACCGATACATTGTATTGCCCTGAGTGAAATCATCTATTTCTCGAAATCACTAGTTAAGGGATACCCGTGTAAAGGTCGTTGACACCTTAAACCAGATAGTTTTGGTTGGTTTTCTCACCCCGCACAGGAGAATGGGAATTTTTTTTTTCATGAATTCGATATTTTTCAAAATGATTTATCTCTTGAACCTTGCATCAAAATCACGATTGTTTTCATTATTATTGTGTTTCTCGCGCTGAGATCTTCAGTGAGGACATGAGGATGAGGACTGCGAATCAAAATCTTAGTGTTGCAACGTTTTGGCAAGAAAGAAAACAAGATAAACAAAATTTCTACCATGAAGTGAAACAAAGTGTGCAGATTCCACGGTCGAAGCTGCTACAATGGATCCCACACAAATTAACGAAGTAGGGAGAAAATGATATTGTAACATGCGATGTCAGCATGTTTGAGTTGCGTAGGTAGGATCAAGTCACCTCCCAGGCCATTCAATAGCTACAATGATTAACAGTGATAAACATTAGCTACAATAGCTATAATTAACGAGGAACTTGTAGTTACACCCCAGGCCATGGCCGGTGTTGCTTGGCTGCGCCCCTATCAAGCATCGAGAGGGCACTCGTGTCTATGATGTATGTTTCAATCGAGCAAGCGGGCCCAAGATCCACCTACTTGTTGTCCCAGGCATTCTCCAACGCTTGTTGCTTCTGTTGCTTCTGCCCTGGAGCCGCACGACGTCAGATGGATTGTGTGGCCCATGTAAAACACTCGATGACTCAACCTGCATTCCGGTGCCTTTCATTCCTAGTGTGCTTTTGATGCTACTCAGAACTCACGTCAAACGATCCTTGAACTCCCGAATTAACGGCTCGCACTATTGTGTAGCTAGGAAACAAAAATGGAACTGTGCGGTTTGAAGAGCACAAACACTTCCGCATTTTAGTTATTTGTATGGGTATGGTTGGTTACTAGGGACAGTACTCCCTATTCTTGCCTAGCCTTAATGTTTGCATCTCCTCTCCTATTCAAGTGATAGCCAGAGTCCTTTGATCGTGGAAATATCAAGAACACTGCTACACATGCGATACTTCCCATATGATTTCAGTAGTACGACAATCCACATGCCGCCATCCATGTGAAAGGATGGACGACATGATGTTGTTGGATTAACCTTCATAGCAGAATAGTAAAGTAAAATCAACGTCAAGGACACAACCATCTGTTTTGCATTAACTTTGGTGTATGTGAGGCCACCAAGCGCTCATGCTCGGCTATATATGAACAGAGTAGTCGACCGCACAGTTCCTCCTACTTCTTTGCCAATGCTCACTTCTTGCCTCAGTCAATTAAATAAGGAGTGTAATCCACATTGATAGGGATGAAAAACAACACATAAGTGATGCGTACAGCCTTGAGAATGGAAGGCGTCAGGAAGAAGAATCCAAGCGTTCGCATGGGATCTGGTCGGTCTGTTCATTATCGGGCACACTGTTACATTCGGCCAGACTACGCATGGATAACAGCATGGAGTCACATAGCGAAAAGTGCCTGAGGACGGGCTCTAGTGTTCCCGGTTTTTAAATACCATATTTCCACTGTGCAAAAAAATAAATACAAAAAGACATTGTACACACAGAAATACATGTATAACACGTTCGAGAAAATTTTCACAACAATATACTTCATACGTGGCATACACCAAAAAGACAAATACATACAGGAAAATTGGCCAGTTTTTATTTTGCTGGGCCGAGATTTTATTTGTGTAGCTTGCAAGACACAATATTTTGAATGAAAATTTACAGATCTATCACAAATATGTATAATTTTGAAACTTAGAAATATCTTTTTCAAACTTTTTAACTTAAAGGCTTCAATGAGCCCGTCCACATAGCTGCTAACTGGTGTGTCAAAAAACTGGCAGTTTGGCGGCTAATTGGTTTGTCTAATGTACTAGTGCTCCCACTACATGATTTATTGTAACAGATTTTCTAATTATCACCTAGATAAGAATTAAAGTGTCATCAACTTCCTTACCGTCCAATCATTCGTGTTTTTCAGCGGAGGCTCTCACGTGTCATGGGCATAATAGCCATAGGCACGCCTATGTCTCGCTTACAGTGAGAAGTAGGGCAGCCTCGCCTGAAACGGGCGATGCACTAGGCCGGCCCAGCGCCCGGGAGGCAGGCAACAATCTCAGTTTTCCAGTTTATCTTTCAAGTTTTCTGTTTTTACTTTTTTGCTTCTTAATTTTTTTAGATTTTTTATACTTCCAAATTTTCTAAATATATGTATCATAATTTTTTTACATAAAACATTTGAAAAATATTAAATCAAGCATTTGAAAAATATTAAATGTGTATAGAAAAAAATGTTTCTCATGTATAGGAATGTATACAAAAAATATACAATGTGTTCGAAAAAAAGTTGATCATGTATTTACAAAATATTAATCAAGAATTTAAAGAAATTCTAATGAAGTATCTGGAAAACGTTAAGCAAGCATTTGCAAATTGTTTCCCATATACGCGAAAACTTTATACAAAAAATATACAATGCGTATGAATAGAATGGTGATCATGTATTTAAAAAATGTTAAACTTGTATAAAAAAGTTGATAAGGTATTTAAATTTTTTTGAATGTGCACGCAAAATTTGATCATGTATTTAACATTTATTTAATGGAAATAAATGTTTTTTTTCACACACAATGTTCTTTGTTTTATACATCACATGTTTAGCATTTTTAAATACACAATTAATTTTAAAACAAGTGTTTTTATGTCTGCTTTTACTTAATGTATGATATACGTTTTTTAATACATGATATAAAACTTTATATAACATTTAACATTTTAATATACATGATCAACATTTTTCCATATAAAAAAGAAAAACAAGGAAACCCCCAAAAAAATGAAAAAATAAAGGAAATCAAAAAAAGAAAAATAAAGTAAAACCACTTAAAAATGAAAAATAGTAAAACCGAGAAAGAAAGAAAACCGATGAAAAATCTGGAAACTACACAAAAATGCCTAAGGAAAAAAAGAAAAGAAAAAATGAAACCAAGAAAGAAACAAAGACAAAGAAAAGTAAAAAAACACGTATAAAGAAACGAGGAAAACCTATGAAAAAAAAGGAAAAACATAAAATCAAAGAAAACACTAGAAGAAAGAAAAAAATCGAAAGGGAAAAAAGTAAAAAAATGTTACTGAACTAGCGAAGCAATTGCTCGCTCTCGATCGGAAAATAACAAATAAACATGCTAGCCCAGTTCCTATGCAAGGAAAAAAAGTTCTTCACACGAGAGAATCTAACGACTCACACTAAGCGACAAATATCACTTGCATTTAGCCATGGCTTTTTTGCCGAAATCACTAATTAATGGGTACCCCTTACAAAGGTCACTGTTACCTCCCCAGGGCTGCAGCCTGGGAGTTTTTCCTTTTTTTGTATATTTGTTTTTCAAAATGTTTTATCTCTTAAAGCATGCGTTCAAATCGCAAACCATTTTTATTGTTGGATTCCTCGTGTCACTTGGCAATCAGTACCTGCCGCACACCCCTTGTACGTAATGCGACGACCAATGTATCAGGTCATGTTTTGTTTTTTGAGACCGCCCCCAACCGGTTTAGTGAATCTTCTAGAAGCTTCCGGCCGGTTTTGGAAAAGCTCTTTTGATCGTTTTTTCTTTTGGTTTTCTGTTTGGATTTTTTAATGCCTTTTGTTTTCGTGGCTTTTTAAATCCGTTAACTTTTTCAAATGTGCAAACATTTTTCAAGTTCATGATTTTTTTCGAATCTGCGCTTAAAAATTGTGAATATGAACATCCATCTTGCTAATTTCACAGTACATTATTTTTGTGATATCACCTTTCTGCATGGCTTTCCTACAACTTTGAGGTCCTCCTTCCAGGTCTTCGAGATCGTCGGTGTCCCGAGCAAGGAGCGAAACGTTGTGCAAGTAAACTTGATCATGAAGTTTGTCATCCTCCAAAGTGTAGGCTCCTCGTTGCCGGCAGGCGCACCACATGCCTTGGTCATGGGCATCGTATTCAATCCATCACCCCTCCTGTAAGTGGCCATCAGGTGGGGCTCTAGAGTGGAGGTGGTGGGCACCGCAGCACCGCCTGAGTCACCTGTGTCGGAGCCGAGGCAAACGACACAAGGTGAGATGAAGCATCCGACTCATACGCCTGCAATCGCTCCAAGCGAGAGCTCGCCATAAAAACCGTTCCGGTGTCTCCCAGTCCTGCTCTACTCTTGAAATTTTCTAGGCACTTCGATCAAGCAATGACGAGAGTTTTATCAACTTTTAGTGTTTGTATAAAGTTTAGTGAGTGTCTAAACCGTGAAGAACTTAGAAGAGAGAAAGATTGGCCGAGTTGTTCACGCCGCATGCACTACAGAGGTTCCTCAAAGGCCTAGGAGGGATCCTAGACCACAAAGAGGTTGAGTTGATCGAGGAAGCGAATGTAAGGGTCGTATTTATAGACATCCACACGCACACGGTTGTGATGTTTCTTTTGGTTATTTGAGCGCACATGTTTGGTTACCAAGAATAGTACTGTCTAGCCTTAATCCCGCGGACTGTGATCGCCTTCTTAGCAATCTTTGTCTGCTGAAGTACAAACATTGAACACTAAGTTTGCTTGTTTTGCCAAAGGTGGGGCCTACTAGTTTCCACTTTCAGTGGGATTTTGATGAAATTCACCGAATTTTAGTCATTTTATTAATTAGTAGACACTGGAATATCTACCATTCGGCCAAAACATTTCAGCAATATCAGTAGTACACAGGACTTCAAATATTTTTATAATATTTTTGAAAATATTCAACTATTTAATTCAATTCAAGTGAATATTTCAGCCTTTTGGCCGAAAGGAAAAACCAAAATAGCTGTAATTCACTTAATTTGAGTGATTTTGGTTGGTGCTGATTTTTTTTAAAATTAAATTGAAAACCATCGCGGGCATGGTCATATATATATATATATATATATATAGTCGCGCTATTCGTCACTGGGTGAGGAATAGTTATTCTTCCCCCCCCTCTATTTTACCATCAATGCATCGTAAATTTACGTTTCGTAAGTTTTGTTTTATTTCCGACGCAAAAAGGGACCATAAGAAAATATATAATCGCCATAAAAAATATTTTATGTTATGTAAAATTACAGACATAAAAACATACTCTAAAATACACATAAACTGCAAATTTTCTTGTCTTATGATCTATATTTTTATTTTCTTATGTCAAATTTTACGTAGTGAATCAATAGGAATGTAACTATTTGAATTCGAAATTTAATTATGAAATGATCGTAAGATTACCTCGGATGAAGAATAACTTATTCTGCACCCTGGGTGATGAATAGTAACACTATATATATATATATATATATATATATATATATATATATATATATATATATATATATATATATATATATATATTCACATGAGCCTCTCTTCTTCACTCGGTTCAGCTTCATCTTCCATTTGTAGGGGAAATCGGATTGTCTTTTTCTTCTGACCTTAAATATTCTATATGCCTAACGGAGTGATCCCTGCTATTTTTAAATATGTCAACGTGTGTGCTTTCAAATCATAAAAATTCTTGTAACTGTCAGATTTATAACTTACTCCACTAGCATGCATCCGATCTACGCATGAGAATGCTCTACCATGTTTTTTTCTAAAAAACAATACTCTATCATGAAACATGCATTAGTGTGTTAGTGCATTATAAGTGGATTTTAAATTACATTGCATTTAATAATGACATGCCCAACATTTCATGTTAATATTTTTTGCTTGTATTGAATGCTCTCACATAATAGAAGCCACAAGGACTGAATTAGTATTCTACACAATATTGAGAAACTATACATCCAATTGTGTGGCAACACGCAGTATATCATCTAGTTATTGTAAGTTTATAGTTCGCGAGGATAGTTACGAGATACAAAGATGGAGGTTTGCTTCGGTACAAACCCCCTTTAAAAGTTTGCATGAATCTTGAAGTTACTTAAAAAGGCTACCGCCCTATTACCCTGTAGATCAAATGTATTGAATAGATTGATTTGAATACAGAAGACTATATTTTCTTTTTTGATTGAAGGGTACCTTATAGTCTCCACCTTTAATCTGCATCAAAATCTGTAAACTTTTCTATGGGGTGTACGAAAGCAAGGTTTAGAAAGATGACCTATTGCCAAAGTTGTTTGCAAATAAAGGTACTCAAGGATGCAGGCACAATGCAAAGCTTTGCAAACAAAAGGCGTCAGGGAGGAAACTTCAAGTTAAACTGAAAGTTGCTATCAATGCATGATTTGGACATGTAGGGAATGTCCTTGACATAACATCAGATAAGGTTGAAAACTAAAAATAGTCCTCATGCGCACTACAAGGATGGACAGTAGAGCAAAGAAAAAAACATTCGAGTTCTTAGCATAAGATGTGTGATATCACTACTTTTATGGCCACATCCTATATATACATAAGAAGTTGATCCCCACTATCCTATTTATCTCAACATGCACACATGCCACCTCATCAAAGGCCCACCACTACTTGCATGAGAAAAAGTTTTCCATTATTAGTTGATCTCATGCACACCTTTCACCTCACACACATGCCACCTCATCAAAGGTCCACTCAAAATGCATGAAAAAAGTTTTCCATTATGTTATGCCACTTATATTCAAAATATTTTCTGACTACACAATAATCAAATACTCCCTTCATCCCAAAATAAGTGCCTCAACTTTACACGAACTTTGTCCCAAAATAAGTGTCTCAATCTTAATACAACTTTGTACCAAAATTCGTATAAAGTTGAGGCACTTATTTTGAGACGGAGAGCATACAATATATACTATTTATTTTTAGCTTTAGTTCATATATTATTAATTCAACTATGGAAACTTCATATAATCTAATCACTAAAATATATTGCAATTGATTCCCGCAGCCAACGCACGGGGTATTCTCTAGTTATATCAATGCATCGGGAGTTTGGGACTCGAACCAGTTGCTGGTTAATTAGATGAATTTTCTGTGTTTCTCATGATCAACTATCTGGGGCACATAGCATCATGGATATAATAATTCATTCACCAGGACTTGCATGCAGTTGGGGTGCTAGGGGTTAGGGGAATTGCTAATTTTTTTGCAGGCGAAGGGAGTTGGTGATTTGCACAGATGGAATCAGTGCGCTGATCCTGAGGGTGTTCAGTTCCTTGATTTTGTTCCTCCATGCTCATCTTTTCGATGACATTAGACCTGGCTACTAGGAGAGAATTGATGAGCTTCCCATTATGGAAAACTTCCGAGGTAACATAATTAGCGGGACTAGGCAAGTTAGGGATGATATTTGGTTGTTTACATTTCTACACCTATGGACACAACATCTGCACCTTGCAAGCACATATTAATCAATAGCTTCATACAATCTAATCACTGAAATATATTGCAATCGATTCCCGCAGCAACACACGGGGTATTCTCTAGTTATATCAATGCATCGGGAGTTTGGGACTCGAACCATTTGCTGGTTAATTAGATGAATTTTCTGTGTTTCTCATGATCAACTATCTGGGGGCACATAGCATCATGGATATAATAATTCCTCACTACAACACAGACATTATTAGGAGGCGCTTTGTTAAGGGCATTTTCTCTAAACGCCTCAAAACCATGCATTAGGAGGCATTTTCCAAAATCGCCTTTAACTGCACGCAGCTTCGAAGGCATTACTTCGAGAATGCCTCGCATCGAACGAGCTTTGGAGGCATTTCTCCCGAACGCCTCGCGTCGAAGGAGCTTTGGAGGCACTTTTCCAGAACGCCTCGAATCAAACGAGCTTTGGAGGCACTTTTTCAGAACGCCTTCCATCGTACGAGCTCTGAAGCGTTTCTCCTGAACTCCTCGCATCAAACGATCTGTTAGACGCTTTTAGGTGATATATACAGAATTATTCTTGAAATTGAATGCACACTAATCAGCCTGGACAAAATTAGGTAGGCGGAAATTGCAATTGCGTGAAGAGTGGCAGAGAACGAGGATCTCATCTGAACGAGTGGCTGCGATCTTTTACCGTATTTGCGTCTGGAGCGTAACAGCAGGTTGTCGAGGTCGAAAGTTCCATCCTGGGCGGACGAATTCTGCGCGGGCATTTGCCCCATTGGTTCTTTGTCCATCTCTCCCTCTCCGCCTGAGCAATTTTTGTCCCATACTGCTTAGGGAACAAGAGTTTGACCTTCTTATAAGGAGAGAGCGATCAACAAGTTTTGAAAACAACAGCTAGCTATAACAACAGAGGCTGCCAGCGCTAATGGGCCTGACCAGGCCGGTGCCATGATTTGATTTGACAAGCCCACCTTGATCGAGGTGAAGAGAAGAGAGCCATGCGGATTGCGGCTTCCGATTATTAAAAAAAAGATGCGGGGGAGAAAGCCAGCGGATCCATCCGCTAATTGTGTTTTTCAATTCATGAAGTTTAGCGGCGCTTTCAGAAAATGCCAGATACCTTTGGAGGCATTCCTTAAAGCGTCGTGTGCCTGGTCTTCCGAGGCGTTATTATCGAACGCCTTGATTAACATTCGCCTTCGCGACCTTCTCTAGCGATTTTCAGAAACGCCGTAGCACATATATAACGGTGTTTTAATGACTTTCGGAGGCATTTTAGACTGCCTTGTAATGTTAGTCGTGTTTTAGTTCCTTCAGCAGGACTTGCATGCAGTTGGGGTGCTAGGGGTTAGGGGAATTGCTGATTTTTTTGCAGGCGAAGGGAGTTGGTGATTTGCACCGATGGAATCAGTGCGCTGATCCTGAGGGTGTTCAGTTCCTCGATTTTGTTCCTCCATGCTCATCTTTTCAATGACATTAGCCCTGGCTACTAGGAGAGAATTGATGAGCTTCCCATTATGGAAAACTTCTGAGGTAACATAATTAGCGGGACTAGGCAAGTTAGGCATGATATTTGGCTGTTTACATTTCTACACCTATCGACACAACATCTGCACCTTGCAAGCACATATTAATCAATAGCTTCATACACTCTAATCATTGAAATATATTGCAATCGATTCCCGCAGCAACGCACGAGGTATTCTCTAGTTATATCAATGCATCGGGAGTTTGGGACTCGAACCATTTGCTGGTTAATTAGATGAATTTTCTGTGTTTCTCATGATCAACTATCGGGGGGCACATAGCATCATGGATATAATAATTCCTTCAGCAGGACTTGCATGTAGTTGGGGTGCTAGGGGTTAGGGGAATTGCTGACTTTTTTGCAGGCGAAGGGAGTTGGTGATTTGCACCGATGGAATCAGTGCGCTGATCCTGAGGGTGTTCAGTTCCTTGATTTTGTTCCTCCATGCTCATCTTTTCGATGACATTAGCCCTGGCTACTAGGAGAGAATTGATGAGCTTCCCATTATGGAAAACTTCTGAGGTAACATAATTAGCGGGACTAGGCAAGTTAGGCATGATATTTGGTTGTTTACATTTCTACACCTATCGACACAACATCTGCACCTTGCAAGCACATGTTAATCAATAGCTTCATACAATCTAATCATTGAAATATATTGCAATCGATTCACGCAGCAACGCATGGGTTATTCTCTAGTTATATCAATGCATCGGGAGTTTGGGACTAGAACCATTTGCTGGTTAATTAGAAGAATTTTCTGTGTTTCTCATGATCAACTATCGGGGGGCACATAGCATCATGGATATAATAATTCCTTCAGCAGGACTTGCATGTAGTTGGGGTGCTAGGGGTTAGGGGAATTGCTGATTTTTTTTGCACGCGAAGGGAGTTGGTGATTTGCACCGATGGAATCAGTGCGCTGATCCTGAGGGTGTTCAGTTCCTTGATTTTGTTCCTCCAAGCTCATCTTTTCGATGACATTAGCCCTGGCTACTAGGAGAGAATTGATGAGCTTCCCAGTATGGAAAACTTCTGAGGTAACATAATTAGCGGGACTAGGCAAGTTAGGCATGATATTTGGTCATTTACATTTCTACACCTATGGACACAACATCTGCACCTTGCAAGCACATGTTAATCAATAGCTTCATACAATCTAATCATTGAAATATATTGCAATCGATTCACGCAGCAACGCATGGGTTATTCTCTAGTTATATCAATGCATCGGGAGTTTGGGACTAGAACCATTTGCTGGTTAATTAGAAGAATTTTCTGTGTTTCTCATGATCAACTATCGGGGGGCACATAGCATCATGGATATAATAATTCCTTCAGCAGGACTTGCATGTAGTTGGGGTGCTAGGGGTTAGGGGAATTGCTGATTTTTTTTGCACGCGAAGGGAGTTGGTGATTTGCACCGATGGAATCAGTGCGCTGATCCTGAGGGTGTTCAGTTCCTTGATTTTGTTCCTCCAAGCTCATCTTTTCGATGACATTAGCCCTGGCTACTAGGAGAGAATTGATGAGCTTCCCAGTATGGAAAACTTCTGAGGTAACATAATTAGCGGGACTAGGCAAGTTAGGCATGATATTTGGTCATTTACATTTCTACACCTATGGACACAACATCTGCACCTTGCAAGCACATATTAATCAATAGCTTCATACAATCTAATCATTGAAATATATTGCAATCGATTCCCGCAGCAACACACGAGGTATTCTCTAGTTATATCAATGCATCAGGAGTTTGGGAATCGAACCATTTGCTGGTTAATTAGATGATTTTTCTGTGTTTCTCATGATCAACTATCGGGGGGCACATAGCATCATGGATATAATAATTCCTTCAGCAGGACTTGCATGTAGTTGGGGTGCTAGGGGTTAGGGTAATTGCTGACTTTTTTGCAGGCGAAGGGAGTTGGTGATTTGCACCGATGGAATCAGTGCGCTGATCCTGAGGGTGTTCAGTTCCTTGATTTTGTTCCTCCATGCTCATCTTTTCGATGGCATTAGCCCTGGCTACTAGGAGAGAATTGATGAGCTTCCCATTATGGAAAACTTCTGAGGTAACATAATTAGCGGGACTAGGCAAGTTAGGCATGATATTTGGTTGTTTACATTTCTACACCTATCGACACAACATCTGCACCTTGCAAGCACATGTTAATCAATAGCTTCATACAATCTAATCATTGAAATATATTGCAATCGATTCACGCAGCAACGCATGGGTTATTCTCTAGTTATATCAATGCATCGGGAGTTTGGGACTAGAACCATTTGCTGGTTAATTAGAAGAATTTTCTGTGTTTCTCATGATCAACTATCGGGGGGCACATAGCATCATGGATATAATAATTCCTTCAGCAGGACTTGCATGTAGTTGGGGTGCTAGGGGTTAGGGGAATTGCTGATTTTTTTTGCACGCGAAGGGAGTTGGTGATTTGCACCGATGGAATCAGTGCGCTGATCCTGAGGGTGTTCAGTTCCTTGATTTTGTTCCTCCAAGCTCATCTTTTCGATGACATTAGCCCTGGCTACTAGGAGAGAATTGATGAGCTTCCCAGTATGGAAAACTTCTGAGGTAACATAATTAGCGGGACTAGGCAAGTTAGGCATGATATTTGGTCATTTACATTTCTACACCTATGGACACAACATCTGCACCTTGCAAGCACATATTAATCAATAGCTTCATACAATCTAATCATTGAAATATATTGCAATCGATTCCCGCAGCAACACACGAGGTATTCTCTAGTTATATCAATGCATCAGGAGTTTGGGAATCGAACCATTTGCTGGTTAATTAGATGATTTTTCTGTGTTTCTCATGATCAACTATCGGGGGGCACATAGCATCATGGATATAATAATTCCTTCAGCAGGACTTGCATGTAGTTGGGGTGCTAGGGGTTAGGGTAATTGCTGACTTTTTTGCAGGCGAAGGGAGTTGGTGATTTGCACCGATGGAATCAGTGCGCTGATCCTGAGGGTGTTCAGTTCCTTGATTTTGTTCCTCCATGCTCATCTTTTCGATGGCATTAGCCCTGGCTACTAGGAGAGAATTGATGAGCTTCCCATTATGGAAAACTTCTGAGGTAACATAATTAGCGGGACTAGGCAAGTTAGGCATGATATTTGGTTGTTTACATTTCTACACCTATGGACACAACATCTGCACCTTGCAAGCACATGTTAATCAATAGCTTCATACAATCTAATCATTGAAATATATTGCAATCGATTCACGCAGCAACGCATGGGTTATTCTCTAGTTATATCAATGCATCGGGAGTTTGGGACTAGAACCATTTGCTGGTTAATTAGATGAATTTTCTGTGTTTCTCATGATCAACTATCGGGGGGCACATAGCATCATGGATATAATAATTCCTTCAGCAGGACTTGCATGTAGTTGGGGTGCTAGGGGTTAGGGGAATTGCTGATTTTTTTTTGCAGGCGAAGGGAGTTGGTGATTTGCACCGATGGAATCAGTGCGTTGATCCTGAGGGTGTTCAGTTCCTTGATTTTGTTCCTCCATGCTCATCTTTTTGATGACATTAGCCCTGGCTACTAGGAGAGAATTGATGAGCTTCCCATTATGGAAAACTTCTGAGGTAACATAATTAGCGGGACTAGGCAAGTTAGGCATGATATTTGGTTGTTTACATTTCTACACCTATCGACACAACATCTGCACCTTGCAAGCACATATTAATCAATAGTCTTATTCGTTTATAGTTTCTAAACAACACAATTGTGCATCACTAACGAATGTTGACTTTAAAAGTATCAGTCAGAATCACAAATGCCCCAAGATCTAAGTAATAAAGCAAAAGGGAGGAAACAGTCATCGAATAATGAATAGGGCACGTAAGTTGTTGTAACACATGCCACGTATGGTGATGCGCAGCAGTGCATGAAAGAGAAATAAGAGAGAAAAAGTCTGTCTGTAACATCAATTCTTTTGTGGTATGGAACTTGTCTGTAGTTATTTCTCACACATAGCAATTGCTAAAAATAGACTAATTAATTACAAATAGACTATTGTTTGAGTTGTCTATAAGTAAAGTGGGCATATATTACATACAGTAGATGTCTAGACTATTGTACATGCCATAATGCGTAACTTCCAGTGGGTGTTCACCTTGGGCAGCAAAAAGACCGGGAAACTAGCATAGATATGTATACTTCCGGGATCCTGATCCATTTACGCCAACAATTTTGCTAGTCTCTACATACATAGATGCACATACTCATATTATATACAGATGTGCACTCATCTTTACTCCTTATCACTTTCAACATGTCTATATTCCATAACACGGTGCTTCACTATTAGAATTGCAGAGCTTTACAAATGGCAGGCATCGGAAAGTGAAACTCAGGAAACAACACCTGCTACGTGCTCACTTCATAGAGCTACAAATCAAGTCTTCAAGGTATGCCAATTATGGACCCATTAGGGAGCACTTAAGCTGTGGACTCCACATATTCAACGCGCGGAACCGGGCCAATTGGGCCAGCTCACTAGTAGAAAACAGGGCTTTGGTCCAGGCCGGGTCAGCCCATTAGTCCTGGTTCAGTCCAGAACCGGGACCAATGGGGGCATTGGACCCGGTTCGTGAGCCCAGGGGGCCGGCCGGGCCACGTGGGCCATTGGTCCCGGTTCATCTGGACCTTTTGGTCCCGGTTGGTGGGACGAACCGGGACCAATGGGCCTCGCTCCTGGCCCACCACAATTGGTCCCGGTTGGTGGCTTGAACCGGGACCAAAGGGGAGCACACTGCTCTGTTTTTTTCTGGCCGAGGGGGACAGGGCTTGGTGGTGCTCTAGCTCACCTTCTATGTACACAAGGTGTTCGATGGAATGCCCGAGACACACTACTTAAGCTTTCTCCTCTCCAAGCTCGACCTCCAAGCTCCATTTTCCTCAATATTTGTCTAGATTTAGCGGTCCGTCACGCCCCGTCCCCGTCTTCACCGCCGTCGATCACCCGCGCCGAGCTCATCGCCGGCACCACCGTGGTGAGCCTCTTGTTCTTATCTTCTTTCTGAAAGGAAAAATATTCTTACTTGTATGTTTACATAGATACTTGTATTATTTTCTTACTTTTATTATTGCATCTTATATAGTGCGATGGTTTTGGTATCCGCCCCCGTTGGCCCTCGTCCTGTCTATGATTCGGATGTGGTATATATATTATCTTTATAACTATTGGTTCATTTATTGTTTATGAAAATTATGCCGACCAACGTGACATAGATTTTATTTATGTAGGATGTATGTGAATCGGAAATGCCAACCGACCCTATTGTGGAGAGGTTAAATTTAGTTGAAGAAGAAAACAATTTGTTGAAGGAAAAAAATTGAGGAGGAGAAGATGATATTGGAGTTGCATGTTGCGGATGTCGTCGATGATCACAAGATCAAGATGGATGCAATGCGCTTGAAGATTAGAAAGATTAGAAAATATGCCATTCATACCGAGGGTTGGTATCATTATGCCGTTGGATCAATTGTTACCTTGGTTGCGATTATGATCGCATTTGTTTTCGCATTGAAATGTTTTATATAGTTTCAATGTATGGTTTAATTAATTAGATGCTCTGGAGAGCTATATGTTGTTAGATGAGAACTATGTATGCACTTTGGTTTTAATGTGATAATGAACTTCTATTAATTTGGACACTTAATTATATATAATGCATGCAGATGAACCGGCAATGGATGTATGGTGACAGACACACCTCCGAGTACATTAAGGGCATGCATGAGTTTCTCGATGCGGCTGAGGCAAACAAGCAGAATGGTTTTATGTGTTGTCCATGCACTGAATGTGGGAATACGAGGTCTTACTCTAACCGTAAAATCCTTCACTCCCACCTGCTTTACAAGGGTGTCATGCCACACTATAATGTTTGGACGAGGCACGGAGAAATAGGGGTTATGATGGAAGACGGCGAAGAAGAAGAGTACGATGACAACTATGTGCCCCCTGAATACGGTGATGCTGCAAGAGGGGGAGCTGGTGAAGATCAAGAGGAACCAGACGATGTGCCCAATGATGCTGCAATGGGTGAAGCTGCTGAAGATCAAGAGGAACCAGACGATGTGCCCGATGATGATGATCTCCGTCGGGTCATTGTCGATGCAAGGACGCAATGCGAAAGTCAAAAGGAGAAGCTGAAGTTTGATCGCATGTTAGAGGATCACAAAAAAGGGTTGTACCCCAATTGCGAAGATGACAACACAAAGCTCGGTACCGTACTGGAATTGCTGCAGTGGAAGGCAGAGAATGCTGTGGCTGACAAAGGATTTGAGAAGCTACTGAAAATATTGAAGAAGAAGCTTCCAAAGGATAACGAATTGCCCGACAGTACATACGCAGCAAAGAAGGTCGTATGCCCTCTAGGATTGGAGGTGGAGAAGATACATGCATGCCCTAATGACTGCATCCTCTACCGCGGTGCATACAAGGATCTGAACGCATGCCCGGTATGCGGTGCATTGCAGTATAAGATCAGACGAGATGACCCTGGTGATGTTGACGACGAGCCCCCCAGGAATAGGGTTCCTGCGAAGGTGATGTGGTATGCTCCTATAATACCACGGTTGAAACGTCTGTTCAGAAACGAAGAGCATGCCAAGTTGATGCGATGGCACAGTGAGAACCGGAAGAAAGATGGGAAGTTGAGAGCACCCGTTGACGGGTCGCAGTGGAGAAAAATCGAGAGAAAGTACTGGGATGAGTTTGCAAAGGACCCAAGGAATGTATGGTTTGCTTTAAGCGCGGATGGCATTAATCCTTTCGGGGAGCAGAGCAGCAATCACAGCACCTGGCCCGTGACTCTATGTATGTATAACCTTCCTCCTTGGATGTGCATGAAGCGGAAGTTCATTATGATGCCAGTTCTCATCCAAGGCCCTAAGCAACCCGGCAACGACATTGATGTGTACCTAAGGCCATTAGTTGAAGAACTTTTACAGCTGTGGAATGGAAACGGTGTACGTATGTGGGATGAGCACAGACAGGAGGAATTTAACCTAAAGGCGTTGCTGTTCGTGACCATCAACGATTGGCCCGCTCTCAGTAACCTTTCAGGACAGACAAACAAAAGATACCACGCATGCACGCACTGTTTAGACGACACTGAAAGTATATACCTGGACAAATGCAGGAAGAATGTGTACCTGGGCCATCATCGATTTCTTCCGACCAACCATCAATGTCGAAAGAAAGGCAAGCATTTCAAAGGCGAGGCAGATCACCGGAAGAAGCCCGCCATGCGTACCGATGATCACGTACTTGCTATGGTCAATGATTTACACGTAATCTTTGGAAAGGGTCCCGGCGGACTAGCTATTCCGAATGACGCTGAGGGACACGCACCCATGTGGAAGAAGAAATCTATATTTTGGGACCTACCCTACTGGAAAGACCTAGAGGTCCGCTCTTCAATCAACGTGATGCACGTGACGAAGAACCTTTGCGTGAACCTGCTAGGCTTCTTGGGCGTGTATGGGAAGACAAAAGATACACCTGAGGCACGGGAGGACCTGCAACGTTTGCACGAAAAAGATGGCATGCCTCCGAAGCAGTATAAAGGTCCTGCCAGCTACGCTTTTATGAAAGAAGAGAAAGAAATCTTCTTTGAATGCCTGCTCAGTATGAAGGTCACGACTGGCTTCTCGTCGAATATAAAGGAAATAATAAATATGCCAGAGAAAAAGTTTCAGAACCTAAAGTCTCATGACTGCCACGTGATTATGACGCAACGGCTTCCGGTTGCATTGAGGGGGCTTCTACCAGAAAACGTCCGATTAGCCATTGTGAAGCTATGTGCATTCCTCAATGCAATCTCTCAGAAGGTGATCGATCCAGAAATCATACCAAGGCTAAGGAGTGATGTGGCGCAATGTCTTGTCAGTTTCGAGCTGGTGTTCCCACCATCCTTCTTCAATATCATGATGCACATCCTAGTTTATCTAGTCGACGAGATTGTCATCCTGGGGCCCGTATTTCTACACAATATGTTCCCCTTTGAGAGGTTCATGGGAGTCCTAAAGAAATATGTCCGTAACCGCGCTAGGCCAGAAGGAAGCATCTCCATGGGCCATCAAACAGAGGATGTTATCGGGTTTTGTGTTGACTTCATTCCTGGCCTTAAGAAGATAGGTCTCCCTAAATCGCGGTATGAGGGGAGACTGACTGGAAAAGGCACTCTTGGAAGTGACTCAATAATATGCAGGGACGGATATTCTTGGTCTCAAGCACACTACACAGTTCTACAAAACTCTACCTTGGTGACCCCATATGTCGATGAACACAAGAACAGTCTGCGCTCCAAACACCCGGAGTAGTGCGACGACTGGATTACGTGTGAACACATCAGGACTTTCAACAGTTGGTTGGAAACACGTCTCAGAGGTGACAACACTGTTTGTGATGAGTTGTACTTGTTGTCCAGGGGACCATCTTTGACTGTATTGACTTACAAAGGATACGAGATAAATGGGAATACATTTTACACGATCGCCCAAGATCAAAAGAGCACCAACCAAGAGAGCGGTGTCCGCTTTGATGCAGCAACCGAAAGCGGAAAGGACACATATTATGGTTACATAGTGGACATATGGGAACTTGACTACGGACATGATTTTAAGGTCCCTTTGTTTAAGTGCAAATGGGTCAATCTGTCAGGCGGCGGGGTACAGGTAGACCCACAGTACAGAATGGCAACAGTGGATCTGAAAAATCTTGGATACACTGATGAACCGTTCGTCCTAACCAATGATGTGGCACAGGTTATCTATGTGAAGGACATGTCTACCAAACCGAGAAAAAGAAAAGATAAGGAAGCGAATACATCATACGATGAGCCAAAGCGCCACATAGTTCTTTCAGGAAAAAAGGACATCCTGGGAGTGGACGGCAAGACAGACATGTCTGAAGATTATGAAAAGTTTCATGAAATTCCTCCCTTCAATGTCAAGGCTGACCCAAGCATCCTGATAAACGATGAAGATTATCCATGGTTACGGCGCAATAAGCAAATGACACAAGCGAAGAAAAAGTGAAGACTTTCTCCCGCAACTATTATGATGATACCATGCCAACTTTGTAACACACGAGTATGCTATGCCAACTTTTTCAGAGTTCATTTGAAAACTATGAATTTAGGTCGAATTTTCTCTATAGGTGCATCTATGTTCATTTTTTTAGTAAAGTTAATCACAAACTTGTGATTCACACAAATTTCAAAGAATTCAAATTTTAACTATTCAAATTTGAAAACTAATGGCACTAACAGAAAGTTTATGATTTTTCTAAAACTAATGACACTAACAGAAAGTTTATAATTTTGCTGACCTAAAAGCAAAAAGAAATAAAAAATAAAGCAAAAAACTAAAGAAAATAAATAATGTAGAAAACAAAACAAAAAATCTGGAAAACAAAAAATAGCAACAATAAGTATCTTTTGTAAATAGAAACAAAATAAAATAAATAAAGCAACAAAGAAAACAAAAAAACTAAAAAGTGTTTTCAAATTTGAAAACTAATGGCACTAACAGAAAGTTTATAATTTTTTTAAAACTAAAAGCAAAAAGAATAAAAAATAAAGCAAAAAACAAAAGAAAATAAATAATGCATAAAACAAAACAAAAAAACTGGAAAAAATAGCAACAATAAGTATTTTGTTGTAAGTAGAAACAAAATAAAATAAATAAAGCAACAAAGAAAACAAAAAAAATAAAAAAGTGTTTTCAAATTTGAAAACTAATGGCACTAATAGAAAGTTCATAATTTTTCTAAAACTAAAAGCAAAAAAGAATTAAAATATAAAGCAAAAAACAAAAAAAATAATGCAGAAAACAAAACAAAAAAACTGAAAAAAATAACAACAATAAGTATTTTGTTGTAAGTAGAAACAAAATAAAATAAATAAAGAAACAAAGAAAAAAGTGCCACCTACTAGGCCCCCACGGCCTGAATACGACTAGAAACCCTACCATGGGCCAGGATTCAGGACCGCAGGAGGCCCAGTAGGCCCACAGGCACATAGCGCAGGGTTAGGCCCGAAAGCCTGCATTTGAGAGGAGCTCGAGAGGGAAGACACAGTAGCGCTTATAAACCACTCTCGAGCTCTCTCAGGTAGCGAGGTGGGACTAAAGTTTTGGCGCGGGGCAGCACAAGGCCTTTGGTCCCGGTTGGTGCCAGCAACTGGGACTAAAGGGGGGCATTAGTCACGGTTTGTGCCACGAACCGTGACCAATGCCTTTGGTATATAACCAGGACTTGTGAAATTTTCAGATTTTTCTCGCCAGTTGCCCCCGACGACGCCGACCTCCTCGACGCCGCCAGGCTGCCCCGACGCCGCACGCTGCCCCCGCCCGTTGTCGCCGTCGCCCGCGCCCGTCGTCGCCGTCGCCCGCGCCCGTCGTCGTCGCCGTCGCCCGCACCCTCGCCGGCCGTCGCCCGCGCCCGTCGTCGCCGTCGCCCGCGCCCTCGTCGCCCGCGCTCGTCGTCGCCGTCGCCCGCGCCCTCGTCGCCCGCGCCCGTCGTCGCCGTCGCCCGCGCCCTCGCCGGCCGTCCCCTGCCCCGACGCGTCGCCGCCTCTGTGAGCACCGCGTGTCTGCCGCCCCCGCCGCCGCCGTGCATTTTTTTAATTATACATGTTTTTTTACATGTTTTTAGATTTTCATATATATATATATGTATGTATGTATGTATCTTTTAGATATATGTTTTTGTATGTATGTTCATATATGTTTTTTTATGTATGTTCATATAGGTATATATGTATGTATTTTTTCAATTGTAATGATGTTTTAAAAATACATATATGCAAAAGTTAGATTTTTTTATTAGAAAAGGTTTATCTATATATGTTCTCTGATTTAGTACATTTTAGGTTAGTTTCATTTTTAAAAAAAGTTTTATATATTTAGGAAGAAGGAATAGAAAGAAGCAGAAGGAAGAAAATGTTTTATATATGAGGGTCGAGAGGGGGTCGACGGTCGAGAGGGGGTCGAGAGGGGGTCGTCGAACATGAGAGAAAGAAAAGGATAAAAAAAGAAGAGGAAGAAGAAAAAAAGAGGAGAAGAAATAATAGAGGAGATTTTCTCCTCATCTCCTCTATTCTTTCTTCTCCTCCTCATCTCCTCTATTCTTTCTTCTCCTCAAAATCTCCTCTATTCTTTCTTCTACTCTTTTTTTCTTCTTGTTCCTATTTTTTTATCAGGAATGAGGGTCGTCGAGGGTCGCCGAACATGAGAGGAAGAAGAGGATAAAAAAAGAAGAGGAAAAAGAAAAAAAAGAGGAGAAAAAAGAATAGAGGAGTTCTTCTCCTCTATTCTTTCTTCTCCTCTTTTTTCTTCTTCTTCCTCTTTTTTTTATCGGGAAACGAGGGTCGTCGAGGGTCGCCGAGGGGTCGAGGGTCGAGAGGGGGTCGACGGTCGCCGAGGGGTCGAGGGTCGAGAGGGGGTCTAGGGTCGCCGAGGGGTCGAGGGTCATCGAACATGAGAGGAAGAAGAGGATAAAAAAGAAGAGGAAGAAGAAAAAAAGAGGAGAAGAAAGAATAGAGGAGTTCTTCTCCTCTCTTTTTTTCTTCTTCTTCCTCTTTTTTTATTGGGAACGAGGGTCGCCGACAGTCGAAGCCCGCGTCACTTGTGGGACGTGGATGTACTGTCCGACACCGACAGCCACATGTATCTCACACCCACGATACTTGCTATTTAGGGTTTCCTCTACCGTTCGGCGACCCTGACCCTTGACGACCCTCGTTCCCGATAAAATAAAGAGGAAACCCTAAATAGCAAGTATCGTCGATGTGAGATACATGTGGCCGTCGGTGTCGAACACTACATCCACGTCCCACAAGTGACGCGGGCTTCGACGCCCACGTCACTTGTGGGACGTGGATGTAGTGTCCGACACCGACGGCCACATGTATCTCACACCCACTATACTTGCTATTTAGGGTTTCCTCTACCGCTCGGTGACCCTCGACGACCCTCGTTCCCAATAAAAAAAAGAGGAAGAAGAAGAAGAAGAAAAGAGGAGAAGAAAGAATAGAGGAGTTCTTACTCCTCTATTCTTTCTTCTCCTCTTTTTTTCTTATTCCTCTTCTTTTTTTATCCTTGAAGCGTTGTCGAGGCCACCCCAAACCCTAGAGAAGCAGCGTCGAGGCCACCCCAAACCCTAGAGAAGCAGCGTCGAGGCCACTAATTAATATTAGTTCTACGTTTACCACTAATATATCCATCTGTCATGTTTGAATAATAATTGCCATGTTGTAAATATTTGTAGAAACTATGGACACCGCCCGAGACGAAGTACAAGAAGAGTTGTTGGGGGACATAATTGCAAGAGGAAGTGATGCCGTCTGCTTGTTGTTTCCCAACCACACCGATGGTCTGGAAGCAGCTGGCTATGATTATGATGGCTCCGGTGACCTAATGCCGGTGCAAGAAGGAGACCGTGAGGACGGCTCCGGTGACCCAATGCCGGTGCAAGAAGGAGACCGTGATGACGTCTCCGGTGACCGAACCGAGTTCGGCCAGGTATATATATTAGTTAAGCTTCTGCTGACTAGCTAATTGATGCATTCATTGTTTTGGTATGTACACATATTAATGAAGTCTTTGTTCTTTTTTCTAACCCTCCGGATCGAGCACAACTTCGGTAAAGAGACGAGGCCCGAAGAAAAAGTTGAGCTCGGATGAAAAGTTTGAGATCATAGCAATCGCGCCCGACGGCCAACCGATTGAACCCCTCCGGACAAAGAGCACATTTGCTCAGTGCGGGGTTTTGGTTAGGGACAAGATCCCGATCAGCATCCAGCAATGGTTAAAGCCGGCTACAAAAGACCCTAAGGTGTCTTATGTCAATGATATGCAAAAAAATGATCTTTGGACTGACCTGAAGTCAAATTTCACCCTACCGCAAGATGATGATCCGGAGAAGCCAGTTAAAGAGCAAGTAATCAAGTCTTTTGCTCTTAAGAGGATGGCAGAACTATTCAGGAGGTGAAAGAAAGAGCTGAATAAGTTTGTCGAAAATAAAGAGACACCATAATTCAAGGGCAGATATGAGAAGATCAGAGATCACTGGCCCGCATTTGTGGCCCACAAGACATCAGGCGACAAACAAGCAAAATGCTGCGAAGAAGAAGCATCACCATCGCACGGGGTCAGGTGGCTACCTCGTAGCCCGGCCTAAGTGGGCCAAGACTGAGAATGATCTGGCTGATAAAGGGATCGAACCAGAGACAATTAACTGGCCAGACCGTTGCCGGACTTGGTTCTTCGGGGCTGGCGGAACCTTGGACCCTGTATCAGGGAAGTGCATTTGGACGAATGATCAAATGGACATACCAGTCAAGAAGCTTCAGCAGTATATCGAAGCAGCGCAGCAAGGGACGTTTGTTCCAGACAGAGAGAACAACGAGCTCATAATGGCCCTCGGGAATCCTGAGCACCCTGGACGGACACGAGGCACGCCAGGTTCCATTCCGTGGAAGGTTGGGTTTCCGGACGCAGGCGGTTACAAATGCCAGGAGAGGAGGAAAAAAGTGCAGCAGACCCAAATGCAGGCGCTGCAAGCAAGGGTACAAGCGATAGAGGAACGAGAAGCAAATCGCAGCAAACGAACTGCCGAAGCTTCCCCCGAAGCTACCCCGCCATCTCAGCGGAGAAGCAGCGTGGCTTCCACCGAGCTGCTTCAGCCGGAGCATGTCTTGACGGCTCCTGCCAGCTATCCCGTGGATGCTATCACGGAGTCTCAAAATTGCCACCTTATGACGCAATGGATTAATATGAAGGTCAAGGCGGCTGTTGGCTCTGTTTTTCCTACTGAACCCGGCGCAACTTTTCACTGTCGGCCGATTCCAGAAGGATATGCTGGGGTGATGGTGGATGAAATAACGGAGGGATTTGAGGACCTCCAGCTTGACCACCCTACCGGTGAAGGGGAGACTCGGCTGGGTTCTGCTCTAAAGACTCCATGCCTATGGCGGAAGGAGCTCATCAACCTTCCGAACTGGACGCCTCCGCCTCCTCCTCCTCCTCCTCCTCCGGCGAGTCAGGGCACTCTGCCTCCTCCACCGCCTCCTCCTCCGTCGAGTGATAATCAGGGCACTTGGCTGGCTCCTTCTCCGGCGCGTGGCGGCACTCCGCCTCCTTCTCCGCCTGCGCCGGCGCGCCCGAGCAGCCAGCCTCCTCCTTCTCCGCCTTGTCAGCAAGGGCGGAAGAGACCTGCCGCCGCTCCGGCTGCTCCGGCACGTCGTAGTCCTTCTCCTCCGCCTCGTAAGTAAGTAAAGAAGACAACCGCTCCGTCTTCTTTGCCGGCGTCTAGCAGTACAGCCAGAGGCGGGAGGACATACAGATTCAGTCCGTCTATGAAGACTTCAGAGAAGTTATCATACGAGAGGACCCCGGAGGAGAACGTCGAGATCGTGCGAGAAGAAGTGAGGAACTTCTTTGAAGGGGTGAAAGCAAAGAAACATCCACCTCCGTAGGAGAAGGTAGATCCGGTGAAAGCGAAGCGCACTCTGGCTGCCCTGACAAAACCACCCAAGTCTCGGCCGAAAGGAAACTATGAGCGCATTATTGGAAAGGAATTTGCCGAAGCGGAGCGGTCGGGAAGTACTGTCAGTGATCAAAGGCTGAAGGAACGATGAGCTGGGAAACAAATTGCACAGCTCGGCGAACAAGCGAAGCAATCGTGCCCCCCGCTCAAGGTGCCTAGCGACATCATCGCTAATGATCCGAGGATGGTGCCCGGTTATAGCAATCTTGGAGATTACCTGCCCGATGATGTACATTATGATTTCATGGAGGTGCAGATACAAAAAGATGCGAGTACGGGAAGCCTCTCGTCAAAGATGAAAGATCTCTATCAACGATGATGTGAAGATTGCATGATTGGTACTTGAAAATCTGCAGAGAGTCTGGGGGGAGGAGTACTTTGTATGTGAGAGTTAAAAAGGAGCATGACCTCGTTGGAATTGATCTGTTGCCTGTTCCATTTGAGGAGTTCTTTTAGTTTTTCAATCAATTGGCCCTCGATAAAGCAACGGTCATCTGCTACTGTCTGTAAGTAGTACTACTTTTGTCATTAAGTCTCTCTATATAGCTCAGCTCTTTCATTGCATGTATTTATAATTATCCTCACTATATTATGCAGATTGAAGATTGTCGAATTGAAGAAACGATAAATCGGTGATATTGGGTTCATTAACACAAATATCATAGATGCAACTCAGGTTAAATTTCATGCCGCAGATACCGAGGCTAGCTTGCTACGATCGTTGGTAATAAATGAAAACAAAGATATAATACTCTTTCCTTACAACTTCAAGTGAGTGTTACTGTCTTGTGCGTATTCGGTTTCCCTTATATATTAGTCAAGGTTATAGTAATGTAATTGATGAGTTATGCATGCGTGTGCAGTTTCCACTATATTCTCCTAGAGATTAAGCTTGAGCAGGGACTAGTAACCATCTTAGACTCAAGATGAAAAGATCCCCAGGACTATGCGGACATGACTCAAATGCTCGAGAAGTAAGTTAAATCGATCATTATCCAAGATATCAGCAACTTTGTTCATTTCCTGATATATCAAGTAATTGTTTTCTTTGTCTGGCAGGGTTTGGAAAAAATTCACTAAAAAAGCTCCGGGACTCCCGAAGAAGCTGCAATTTAGACAACCGAAAGTAAGTACTATAGTAGCACGTTCCGCGCATCTCCTATTGATTCAAGTGCTAGTTTCATCAATACCATTTGACATTCTTGCTTATCAGTTTGATTGACCTCTATTTCTTGTAAAGTGGTTGTGGCAGGAACAAGGGAATGATTTCTGTGGATACTACGTTTGCGAGTCCATCCGCCACACGACCTGTGAGCGGGGCTACTCTGACGAACAATATGAAGTGCGTAAATAACAACATTCACAATTTTATTTTATTACCATCATTTGTGTTGAGTTTCATTCATTCATTTATATATATATATATTGACCCCCTTCTTCAAATTATATGTTTCGGAAGCGGGATGAACTCCTAGCACCAGCTCGCATGCGAGCAATTCAAGAGGAATTGGCGGCATTCTTTCTTGACCACGTGATCGCTAAAGACGGAGAATACTATGTGGACCATGAGTCCGTATGTTAGGAGATTATATTTGTAAGAGATAATTATTGTATATATGTAGCCGGTAGTGTCAGATAGATATATGAGAACTTGTTGTTCGACCAATCTCTCGGAGAAGGAGAGGTGGTCGATATCACTTCTCTCTGTATGCATATATGTTCATGACGATCTTCTGTTTCCTTCGTTTGCTTACTAGCTAGCTAGCGTGTCTAGTCCTCTCTATATGTATGTATAGTACGTAGCGTCGACCAAGCACGGACATAAGAGAGGACACTTCTCTCTATTAATTATAGCCATCTAACACAATATATGAAACACCTAAATTAACCCCCCAAAACCCCCAACCCCCCCTTTAAAAAAAAACAAAAACCCCAGCCACAGAAATGCTGACGCGTGGATGCCTATTGGTCCCGGTTGGTGCCACCAACCGGGACCAAAGGCCCTCCTGCCTGGGCTCCGTGCACATGCCACGTGGAGGCCCATCTGTCCCGGTTCTGGATTGAACCGGGACTAAAGGGACAGGGCATTAGTACCGACCCTTTAGTCCTGGTTCAGGAACCAGGACAAAAGGCCCTTACGAACCGGGACAACAGGCCCTTTTTCTACTAGTGGTTCCACGGAACCCGAATCCTGGAGCAAAGAGGAGGCCAGTGCATAATTTCGTAGCTAGAAAATTAGGAATATGTGGCTGTGCACTTGATGGAGTTAGGGATATTTTTCTTTGCAGTTTTGCTAAAGCACATCTAGATGTGCCATAAGTATTGTACATCTAAGTTCTATGTCATTAATTTTACACGAAGATTCTTGCCGGCATTTTCTTTTGTCTTTTTATTTTCCTTTTTAGTTTGATTAAGTCACCTAAATTTGCAATAATTATAGCACATCTAAATATGTCCTAAACATACCCCTATACTTTGCGGGAGTTAGGAATATTTACCCGCCATACCACCGGCAAGTGGCATAAAAATGTATCAATATCTCCTTTTTATGGAAAACACGTTTCATATTGGCCGGCACGGCGGAACTTTCGGCCGGTCGGGGTTGTTCGTGGGGCCACAAACACTGAGGCATGCATCAGCCCAATAGTCCAATACACCGGACATAGGTAGAATCATATTTTGGCTGATTTTTCAACGCTGGTTTGAAACAGCTGTTTATTTCAGAGTCAACTTTTCAAAGCTGAAACAAACACCGTTGTCATTGGAATTAAATCTGACGAATTGGAGTCTAGCGAGGCTATGAAATTAGGTTTCGTTTTGCCAGGAAAGTAGGCTTTGTCTCACAGATTTGGGCTGCCATTAATTTGTTTGTATATCTCTTCTAAATCAAGGAGTCAAAACTTTTCAAGGAAAAAAAAACTAAGTGTGACACTCAATGGTTGGGCAAAGCAGGCACGAGCATGATTTGAGTTCCTTCTTTGCTTCAAATTGCCGAATACTTAATCTTGTCATGGCTGCCAGGTTTTGTGCTTGCAAAATTAGAAATGGTGTGTCTATAATGCGGGAGCTCTAATTTGCATATTTTTTGTTACTTGTTGCTCTATTTCTTGTTAGTTTACATTTTCGGAACACGTGTAATGTGCATCAGTTATAATTAGCTGCATAGGGTTGTGCAAATGTAAATAAGTATACACAAAGCACGGGTAACCCTTGGCGGCTGCGCTCCAACGAGTCAGAGGGCGGCTAGGGTTGCTCGCCTCCTGCCGGCCGCCGCAGGTCTACCCCGTGTGCCGTGGCCTTAGGCCATGAAGGCGTGGTGGATCTTGGTTCTTGCCGGTGGGAGGGCTCCCACTCCGTTTTTTTGTGTCTGTTTAGGGTTTGTGTTCTGTTTATAAAGACGAGACGACGACGGCTCTCAGAAGATGAAATAAGGTTCTTCTCGCCTAGTCCCCGTTCTGGTGGTGCGTTTAGCATCGTCGGTGGGCGTGCAAAGATGTGTCTTCGGCGGATCTGTCCTTGGTGGATTTGTTCGGATCTAGTCATAGTTCGTCTACGTTCCTGTGTTTTCAGGTTGGATCCTTCCGATCTACGCTACTCTTCAACAGCGGCGGTTGCTGTTCTGGTGCGCTGGTCTTATGTGCCTTAACACGACGACTTCCCGACTATCTACTACAATAAGTTTTGCCCGACTCCGGGGATGGAGGGGCGATGACGACGGCGCGCCTTCGGCTCGCATCAGTGCTTGTAGTCGTCGCTAGGTGGTCTTCGAATCTAGATGTAATTTTTATTATTTCTAATGTTCGTTGTACTACTATAATTGAAGATGAATGGATTGGAGGTTTTTCGCAAAAAAAAAAGTATATACAAAGCACGATATCACGTCTATTGCTTCGAAACCCATCCGACAAACAATGAACACACTCAGGTACGTTTCGGAAATGCCACACTGTGAGGTGAACAGTTTTCCTTTCCCTTCCATGTGTAGGGTTCAACAATGCTGAACAAACTGAGATAAACTCTCGGAAGATCCATCAATTGACAGCATCACGAGCTGTGAATCCGGGTGGGTTCACAGTAGAAACACATACGATGTCCATTACCAGCAGCCTAAAGAGATGTGATCGAGCAGATCGCAACTTCGTGGTAGTGCAGACTCCAGGCCGGAAGATTGAGCTAAATGGATACCTGGGGTGAGAAGATGGGATGGCTCCCCTGCCCTTTTTCTTGGAAAAGAAGGCGTACCCCCGGCCTGTGGCCATCTTTATTAAAAACGAGGTTTAAAACAAAGGTAGTCTTAACTTCATTACAGCATGCAAGAGGAGAGAAAATAAAAAAGAGCTGTGAAAGCCACAACCGGCATGTGCAAAAGAATAGAACACTAAACACTTATTTTATGCAGAGATCGCCATCCAAATCGGTTGAATATACCCCGTAATGCCGTCTTTCATTGGATGCACCCAGTAACCAAAGACTCTCTATACTTCATAGGAGTGAGTAAGGACCACGTGTGTCTACTGCATGCTGTACACAGTACTACTTCCACTCCATTAAACATCAATTCCCATCTACAGTATCAAAATAACATAATTAGGTGTGCCATTCGCATGCATACGAGCAAAGCATGCGTGGAAAGTCATGGATTAATTGATTCTCTACCAACTACGCCCTCGCCGATCAAGCTCCATTGATTGCTTTTCTTTATCAAGACTGCATATATAAATCACTATCATGCCAGCCTACCACATCGTGCCGCCGTCTACACTGTCACTTATTGGCTTGTTTCACCTTCGTGACTCTACCAAGTCTACAGCTCACACGGTGCTGAAAAGAAGAACGAAACTAGGAGTATTGCCGAATGTTGTGTGGGCTTGTCTCTACGGCTGAGGAGATGACGCTGAGCAATGAGGATGGAAGGCGTTGGGAGAAATTTTACAAGTGCAAATGTCTGGTACCGAGCTTGATAGCCGAACAGAAGTCTCCTTGGGGCGTGCGTATTTGTTGGGACTCGGAAGCAAACCACTGGGCCGTGGAACCGGTCTCCTAGCTAGTTCCAATCCCCTCACGAATCTCAACATGATCTAAATCCTTAGCGAGCCTTCAGTTTACATGGCATCATATCCTTCTCCACCTCCATCTCCAGTAGTATAATATTAGAAGCACAAGTTGTGGATCCATGTAAACTGAACAGGTTGAGGAGATGACGCGCTGAGCAATCAGGGGGTGTCGAGGGGTAGATTAAGGGAGGAAAAGCTGATGTTGGGGTATAGATTATTTTCAGCATATGTTTTCCTTTCCTGCATGTCATTCAGGTTTTGTTCTTTGCATACATATCAAATATAGTATCATAAAACTTTTAGACTTTGAGCATCTGCAGATATTTGTCAGGTTGAAGAAATTCCTCATTTTATGGTGCAACTGTAATATCGCGGAGACTGCGAGCGGATATTCATGGTAAGTATAGCGTGGGCGCCAACATCGCCCAAAACGTCACTCCGCGCCGGGCTCATAGGACTATAGGAGCTTCCCCGTGGCGCGCACCCCTACTTCCTCTCGAGCCCGTGCCCGTGGTCGAGGGCGAGGCTTGATGAGCCGTTGGTTGTAGTGTGCGGCGGCCGCACCATCGGGCTGGACGGCCCACGGGTCAACCCGGTGGCCGATGGGGCCCCGACCGTGCGGTGTCTCGGCAGCGACCGTGTTCTCGCCGGGAGCCGTTCTCGCCTGCCTGGAGGACGAGAGCGGTCCCAGAGGCAAGGCGTACCACGACGGGTTGCTCGGCACTTCGGCAGCGACTGGCCTGAGCACGATGTGCATCTGCTGGAGTGTGTCAACGTGGATCAGGAATTCTTCCTTCGGGAGCCCCTGAACGCAGAGGCGCTGGTCACGTTCCTAGACGACATGTGCGCTACCGTGGTGCGGGTACAAACTCGCAGATACTCCACTGTATTGTTTGATGTTTGGAAGTTAGACCAACTTCAATGGGACAACTCAATTCGTTAGCTGTCGTCCGTTTGGATCGATGCTGTAACGCCCCAGATATACTTTCCATATTTGTATCCAACTCTTGCCGTCTCCGGCGCTAAGTTATATTTATTTCTCGGATTCGGATCTTTGTCTCCGTGTGTTGTTTTTCTTTTTCGTGCATCTCTTATCATGTCATCTCGGGCATTGCATTTGCATACATGCTCATCTCATGCATTCGAGCATTTTCCCCGTTGTCCGTTTTGCATTCCGGTGCTTCGTTCTGCTCCGGTGGCCATTTCTAGCTTTCTTTTGTATGTGGGGTTCAAACATTTCCGGACTGGACCGAGACTTGCCATGCGGCCTTGGTTTACTACCGGTAGACCGCCTGTCAAGTTTCGGGTCATTTGGACTTCGTTTGATACTCCTACGGTTAACCGAGGGACCGAAAAGGCCTCGTGTGTGTTGCAGCCCAACACCCCCCAAATTTGGCCCAAAACCCACCAAACTCTGCTCCATGTCCTAGAGCGTTCGATCACGATCGCGTGGGCGAAAACCGCACCTCATTTGGACTCTCCTAGCTCCCTCTATGCCTATATATATACCCCCCTCCAAAATCCACGGTTCTTCTCCCCCTAACCCTAGATCCAACTCCTCCCGCCGCCGCCGGACACAACCGCCGCCGACGGACATTGTCCGCCCGTCACCCTGCCGCCGCGCCCAGCCACTCGGGGGCCGCCACGTCACCCCCGCCGCCGCCGCCTCCCACCGCGGCCCGGGAGCCCGCATCCGGCCCTCGCGGCCCGGTGAGCTCCGCCGCCGCCCGGGGCTCGCCTCCCGCCCGGATCCGCCGCCTCCCCCGCCTCCGGCCGCCGCACCGCGCCTCCGTCGAGCCGCGCCGCTCCGCCCCGGCGTCCGCGCCACGGCGCCCGAGCCGGCCCCGCCGCCCTTCGCCGCGCCTAATCATCGTCCGGGCCGGCGCCCCTCCTCTCCGGCCAAGGCCCGGCGAGCTCCCCCTTTCTCCGGCCACCGCCGCGGCCATCTCCGGCGGGCTCGAGCTACAGTACCGCCGCCGCCTCGGGATCCGTGCGCCAGATCTAGATCCACTCGGTTGACTTTTCACTCCCGAAACCCTAATTTTCGTGCTATATTCGACTGCTTGTATCTCCGCAACTGTAGCTCTGTTTTGGGCGTATGATATATCAAAATCTTCGCCTCGACATGTACATCATTTTGTTCCATTGCATCATTTGCATTTGAGGTCATCTTGATGCCCAAAATTCTGTTAGAAGGAGGCTTCGTGAGTTAAATTGCAGATCCGTTAGTTCATCATGCACTTTTGTCGTTTTTGCCATGTTTAATTCGTGCATGATATGCCTGTGCCCCTTTGGAATGAATTGTTAAGCATTTTGTCTTCTTTCCAGAGGTTCCACCCATGCATTTTTAGGATGTGTGTGTTGTCTTGTGCAAGCTTGCGAAGAGAGGTACCTGAGATTGCAGATTTCAGGGACTTAGTGATTTTCACTAAGTCTGGGATATTTTAGTTCATGATGCTATATGTCCATCTTGTTTCCTAGTGATCCGTGCCTCTTTTGAGGATGATCAGTAAGGGAGTTTTGATATTTATGTTATGCTCTATCCATCCATGTCTTTGTTTGCATATGTGGAGTGCTCTAGGTTGACTCAATCGAGCTCAACTTTTGCTTCGTTGTTAATCTGGGCAGATCGTCAACTTGTTTGCGATTTTGCCGATGCTACCGTTAGTGTTCCATGCATGATATGCCTTTGTTCTTGCCATGTGTAGCTAGCATATTATGCCTTCTTGCTGGTTATATGCTTGCCTTGCCATGACTTGCACCGTAGTGAGTGCATCGAGCTTGTTTACATGCCTTCGCGAGTTAAATTTCTGCATGTCTCAGTTTTCACTAAGTCTGAAAACTGATTGTGTTCGAGCTATGTTCGTGAGCTCGGTAGAGTATTTTGTGAACCCTTTTGGCCCCAGGTCACTTTGGGTGTTTTGTTAAGCTTGTTGAGTAGCTCCATTCCATGTTCTTACTTGTCATGTTCAGGTTTTGTATCATGTTGTTTTGCTGCTCCGAAGAGGGCTTTGTGATCTGAAATTTCAGGCTAGTGTTAATTTCACTAAGTCTGGAATCTGTTTGCATATTCATTTTTGCCATGCTTGTTTGAACCTCTTAATGGATGAATTTGCCTATGGCTCAGTGCTAGTGTTTTGTTAAGCATCTTGTGTACATCACTGCCATGTATTTTGTTTTCATGTTTGGTGGCTGTAGCATGTTATTTTCGTTGCACTTAGGAGCCTACTTGCTGTATATCGCAGATCGGTTCGTTTTGTAAAACGCTCGCCATTTCCAAACCGTAGCTCCGATTCCTATGATCTTTATATCGTTTTCAAGCGATTTCATTACCTCTATCCAGTGGCACCCTTGGAATTCCAAGTTGAGGCCAGGTTCATGCATTTCCTGTCATATCTTGCATTTTGCATCCCGCATCGCATCCCGCATAGCATATCATCATTTCATCATATTGCTTGGTCTTGCACGTGGTTGATTGTATCCTTGTTGCTTGTTTGTCTTGTTGGGTAGAGCCAGGAGACGATTTCGCTAACGAGGAGCCCGTTGAGTGTGCTTTTGAGGATCCAGTCAACTCTGACAGCTTTGCAGGCAAGATGATCATACCCTCGAAATCACTACTATCTTTGCTATGCTAGTTTGCTTGCTCTTTTGCTTTGCCACTGCTACGATGCCTACCACTTGCTTGTCAGCCTCCCAATTGCATGATTGAACCTCTAACCTACCATTGTCCTAGCAAACCGTTGATTGGCTATGTTACCGCTTTGCTCAGCCCTTCTTCTAGCGTTGTTAGTTGCAGGTGAAGATTGGAGCCGTTCCTTGTTGGAACATTTATTTACTTGTTGGGATATCATTATATTGCTATGTTATCTTAATGCATCTATATACTTGGTAAAGGGTAGAAGGCTCGGCCTCTCGCCTAGTGTTTTGTTCCACTCTCGCCGCCCTAGTTTTCCGTCATATCGGTGTTATGTTCCCGGATTGTGCGTTCCTTACGCGGTTGGGTTACAATGGGAACCCCTTGATATTTCGCCTTGATTAAAGCTTTTCCAGCAATGCCCAACCTTGGTTTTACCATTTTCCACCTAGCCTTTTCTTTCCCTTGGGTTCTGCAGACTCAAGGGCCATCTTATTTTAACCCCCCCTGGGCCAGTGCTCCTCTGAGTGTTGGTCCCACTGAGCGATGTCCGAGGCTACCAGGGGCAACTCTGGGCTGGCTTACCCGACGTCTGGCTCATCTGAGTGTGCCCTGAGAAAGAGATATGTGCATCTCCTATCGGGAATTGTCGGCACATTCGGGCGGTGTTGCTGGTCTTGTTTTAACCTGTCGAATTGTCTTGTTGTACCGGGTTGCCGAGTCTGATCGGTGTGTCTCGGGTGGAGGTCTATTCCTTCGTTGACCGTGAGAGCTTGTCATGGGCTAATTTGGGACTCCCCTGCAGGGATTGAACTTTCGAAAGCCGTGCCCACGGTTATGGGCAGATGGGAATTTGTTAATGTCCGGTTGTAGATAACTTTAACTAAACTTAATTAAAATGAATCAACCGTGTGTGTTACCGTGATGGCCCCTTCTCGGCGGAGTCCGGGAAGTGGACACGGTGTTGGAGTTATGCTTGCGCAGGATTTTCCTTTAGTTTCTCGCTCGTGCTTCGCCTTCTCTTCTCGCTCTCATTTGCGTATAAGTTAGCCACCATATATGCTAGTCGCTTGCTGCAGCTCCACCTACACTTGCCTTAACCTTCCTATAAGCTTAAATAGTCTTGATCGCGTGGGTGTGAGATTGCTGAGTCCCTGTGGCTCACAGATACTACAACTCCATATGCAGGTCCAGGTGTTTCTGCTCCAGTTGACGATTACGAGCTCAAGTGGGAGTTCGACGAGGACTCTCAGCGATACTACATGTCTTTTCCGGATGATCAGTAGTGGTGCCTAGTTGGGGTTATCGATTCAGGGCCTTGTCGCATGTTGGGGGTCTTTTCTATTTTGGCACCGTAGTCGGGCCATGAGTGATTTGTATGATGGATGTTATTTATGTACTTTGATGTGACGTGGCGAGTGTAAGCCAACTATGTTCCTCCCCTTTATATTATTTATGTACATGGGATGTGTAATGATTTCCCGACTTGCGACATTGCTTTCAATGCGGTTATGCCTCTAAGTCGTGCCTCGACACGTGGGAGATATAGCCGCATCGAGGGCGTTACAAGTTGGTATCAGAGCCTTCCCCGACCTTAGGAGCCCCCCATTGCTTGATCGTTTTTAGCAGCCGAGTTGTGTCTAGAAAAATGTTTTGAGTCCTTAGGAATTATATATCGGAGAGCTTAGGAATTCTTTTTACTTCCCAGTCTCCTCATCGCTCTGGTAAGGCATCCTGACGTAGAGTTTTGACTCTTCTCTTCTCAAATTTCACTAAATTTTTTTTAGGATCACGCGAGTATCTTGGTTTTGTTCCGATGGTTTTGTGACGAGAACATTGTTCTTGGTGCCTCCTGTCTTTAGGGGTTGTGGCAGTGTCCCGGGGAGTTGAGCTCCGAGGTGTTGTCGTCACAATTTTATCGTTGCAATTCTGGTATACTTGAGATATGTGCGCGACATCGAAAATCTCTTTTATGCAGTTCGTTGGTGAGATAACCTCGACGCCACCTAGTACTGGGGCGGGAGTTCGGGAGTATCGCCATAACTTGTATAACGGATGCTTTTCGAAGGTTGAGATAGATGGGTTTCCGAAGGTTTCTTGGTTATGTGTTGAAGGATGGATACAGCTGGATGTAGGATTTGCTAGCTTGAGTGAGATATTATGCTCCCCTGTATCCCCAACACCTGATTGCATAACCGGGAAAATTTCGGAAATTTCATAGGTGGGAATTCAAGTAGCCTTACGATATCTTTCCGACAGATGTATGATATGAAATTGGGGTTCGACGTCTAGTGGTTCGCCTATTCACGGTCGATTTTACAGTGGCCTCGTTATGTCTTAAAGAGTCCTTGGCTATGCTGACTCGGGGACTCTTCGTATGTCATGTGCACTGCCTTGTACATGATGGTGCTGTACGATCGAGCCCGTGTAGGTCCCACCACGAAAACTTCGGACGAAATTTCTATCATGTATTTGTTCCGGCTTATTCCGCAAGCCAACCCTTGGTTTTATTTCGAGTTGTGGCATTCGTTTTGCTTCGACGTCATATGTTGATTCCATCCCTCATTGTTGTACCCCTTCTACCTGATTCTTCGTGGCTTCTCAATTTATGGATATGTGACCATTTGAAGAGGAATGCATTCGTTCATTTGGTTCGGATGTGAAGACTATATGTTGCAATTTTCATTCCGTTGGATTCAGCTTCAATATTTATCTGTCTATGTGCTAACGGTGGTCAACCTCTTCAGGATGGCTCCCGCTAAGAGCACCAGTCAGAACCAGAATCAAGATCCGCCACCGCCTCCACCTCCTCCAGAGGCATGGCAAGCTGTGATGGCCGCAACCAATGCAAACACTCAGCTGATCATGCAAATTCTTCAAGAGCGCAATCAAGGCAGTCAAGGGAATCAAGGCAGCAACCAGAGTCACTTTGCTACACTCAACCAGTTCCTTGCTAACGGGCCAAAGACTTTCAGTAATTGTGTTGAGGCAACCGATGCTTACGATTGGCTTGTGGATCTGTGTAAGCATTTCGAGTGCAGCAACGTCAGGCCTGAGGACTTTGTGAAGTTCGCTTCCTTCCAACTCAAAGATCAAGCTGCAAAATGGTTCCAGCAGTACAAGGATTCCAGAGGTGGACGTGTTATCACTTGGGATGATTTCCGTCAAGATTTCCGAGCTCATCACATTCCGCAGAGCGTGGTTGAAAGCAAGCGTGAGGAATTCCGCAATCTGAAGCAAGGTTCTTTGTCTGTCTATGACTACAACAAGTTGTTCCAGAAGCTCGCCCGTTTTGCCAAGAAGGATGTTCCTGATGAGAAGAGCATGATATACCAGTTCAGGGGTGGTCTCAGAGAAGATATTCAGCTCGCTCTTGTCCTCTTCGAGCCCTTGAGATACGATGAGTTCTACAACATGGCACTGAAGCAAGAGGCTGCTCAGTTGAGGTGTGATGCTTCCAGGAAGCGAGCCAGAGATGTTACTCCGTCTTCCTCTACTCAAGTGGCCAAGCAGCAGAAGTATTGGCTTCCTCCTCCTCCGTTCCGTCAGCCGTATCAGTAGAAGAGCAAAGGTGGCAGTGGTTTCTCCCACCCACCCAACCCAGGCTTTCAGAACAAGTCTTCGTCTCAAGCTCCAAGACCGAGTGCTCCGTATCACCGTCCGCTTTCAGAGGTCACGTGCAACAAGTGCCAACAGAAGGGTCACTATGCCAACAAGTGTTTCAACCAGAGGCGTCTTCCTCCTCCTCCTCCTGTGAGATCGGCAAGTACAGCTGTGGTCAAGCATAACCCCAAGTCCGCCAAGGTCAATTTGATGAATGCAGCTCAGGCAGAGGACTTGTCAGATGTGATCATGGGTAACCTTTCTGTTAATGATATTCCTGCAAAAGTTCTTTTTGACACGGGTGCATCGCATTGTTTCATCTCGAGGCCATTTGTTTCTAAGCATGAGTTTCCTTTGCAAGATTTGCCTAGTCAGTTATCTGTGGTTTCTCCGGGTAAATTTATGAATGCAAGCGCGTTTGCCCCAGATGTTTCTATCACATTGGGCGATTACAAATTTCTCTCTTCTCCGGTGGTTCTTGGTAACTCGGATATTGATCTTATTCTTGGGATGGACTAGCTCTCTAAACACAAGGCTCACCTCGATTGTGCAGCCAGGCAGATTCAACTGACTCATTCGTCTGAGGATGTAATTGTCTTTGCTGCTCGGGATAATACCATCCGGTTGTTTTCTCTCAATGAGAAGGGTGAATTGGATGCTATTTCGCAGATTCCGGTTGTTTGTGAGTATCAAGACGTTTTTCCAGAAGAACTCCCAGGGATGCCTCCAAACCGGCCGGTTGAATTTGTTATTGAACTTGAACCTGGTACGGAACCTGTGTGCAAACGTCCCTACAAGTTCGGCCCTGAAGAGTTGAAGGAGTTGAAGAAACAACTCGATGAGCAAGAAAGATTGGGTCTCATCCGGCCTAGTACTTCTCCGTGGGGTTGTGGTGTTCTTTTTGTGAAGAAGAAGGATGGATCGAGTCGACTTTGTGTTGATTACCGTCCAGTGAACAAGAAGACCATCAAGAACAAATACCCACTTCCCAACATCAATGAGCTATTCGAACAACTCAAGGGTGCCCAAGTATTCTCCAAGCTTGATCTCCGTATGAGTTATCATCAGATTCGTATTCGTGAGCAAGATATTCCCAAGACGGCGTTCAGAACAAGCTTTGGTTCATATGAATACACTGTCATGTCTTTTGGCCTCGCCAACGCTCCTCCGACGTTCTCTCGCATGATGAACTTCATCTTCAACGCCTACACCAATGACTTTGTTTTGGTCTATCTCGATGACATTCTGGTTTTCTCCAAGAACAAGGAAGATCATGCCAAGCACTTGCGTTTGGTTCTTGACAAGCTCAGGGAACATCAGTTCTACGCCAAGTTCTCCAAGTGTGAATTTTGGCTCGATGAGGTTCTTTATCTTGGCCATATCATCTCTGCCAAGGGCATTTCCGTGAATCCTGAGAAGGTGTCTGCAATTGTGAATTGGGAACCTCCTCAGAACGTGAAGCAACTCCGCAGTTTCCTCGGTTTCGCAAGCTATTGCAGAAGATTCGTTGAAAACTTTTCTAAGATCGCGAAGCCTCTCTCAAATCTTCTTCAGAAGCACGTCAAGTACGTTTGGTCTCCGGAGTGTGATATTGCTTTCAACACTTTAAAAGAGAAGTTGATTACTGCTCCAGTTCTGACTCCGCCTGATGAAACCAAGCCGTACGAGGTCTTTTGTGATGCCTCTCTCCAAGGTCTCGGTGCAGTTTTGATGCAAGAGAAGAAAGTTGTTTCTTATACCTCTCGCCAGTTGAAACCTAATGAGAAGAACTACCCCACTCATGATCTCGAGTTGGCGGCAGTTGTGCACGCTTTGTTGACTTGGAGACATCTTCTATTGGGAAGGAAAGTGGACATTTTCACTGATCACAAGAGTCTCAAGTACATCTTCACCCAGCCTAATCTCAACCTCAGGCAAACTCGATGGGTCGAAATGATTCAAGAGTACAATCCGAGTATTGAGTATACTCCAGGCAAGGCTAATGTGATTGCTGACGCTTTGAGCAGAAAAGCATATTGCAACAGTCTGATTCTCAAGCCCTATCAACCCGAGCTTTGTGAAGTTTTCCGCAAGCTGAATCTTCAAGTTGTTCCTCAAGGTTTCCTCGCCAACCTCCAAGTTTCTCCTACCTTGGAAGACCAGATTCGCCAAGCCCAGCTTCTTGATGCTATGGTGAAAAAGGTGAAGATTGGTATTGCCAAGAGTCAGTCCAAGTACAAGTGCTACCACCTTGATGACAAGGACACTCTCTTCTTCGAGGATCGTATTGTTGTGCCCAAAGGTGAACTTCGTAAAGTGATCATGAACGAGGCTCACAATTCTCTCCTCTCCATCCACCCTGGGAGCACGAAGATGTATCAGGATCTCAAGCAAGCTTATTGGTGGACTCGAATGAAGCGCGAGATCGCTCAATTCGTGAATGAGTGTGATGTCTGCAGAAGAGTGAAGGCAGAACACCAAAGGCCAGCAGGTCTCCTCCAACCTCTTGCCATTCCAGAATGGAAGTTTGACCACATTGAAATGGACTTCGTGACTGGGTTTCTAAAGTCCAAGCGTGGCAATGATGCTATATTCGTTGTCATCGACAAGCTCACCAAAGTGGCTCACTTTCTGCCTATCAAAGAGTCTATCACTGCAGCTCAATTGGCGGAACTCTATACCTCTCGCATTGTCTCTCTGCACGGTATTCCTCAAGTGATATCTTCAGACCGTGGCAGCATCTTTACCTCGAAGTTTTGGGATTCTTTCCAGAAGGCCATGGGCACTAGCATCCGCTTCAGCACTGCTTTCCATCCTCAAACGAGCGGTCAAGTCGAGCATGTCAACCAGATTCTCGAAGACATGCTCAGGGCTTGTGTGATTTCTTTCGGCATGAAGTGGGAGGACTGTCTTCCTTATGCTGAATTCTCATACAACAACAGTTTTCAAGCAAGTTCGGGCAAGGCCCCCTTTGAAATTCTGTATGGCAGGAAGTGCTGTACCCCTCTCAACTGGTCTGAAACCGGTGAACGTCAGCTGCTGGGTAATGACCTGATCACAGAGGCAGAAGAAATGTGCAAGGTCATTCGTGATAACCTCAAAGCAGCCCAATCCCGCCAGAAGAGCTACTATGACAGTAAGCACCATGATTTGGCTTTCGAGATCGGAGATCATGTTTACCTCCGTGTCTCTCCTATGAAAGGTACTCGTCGCTTCGGTATCAAAGGGAAGCTTGCCCCCAGATATGTCGGGCCTTTCAAGATTGCTAGCAAGAGAGGCGACCTCGCCTATCAGCTCGAGCTTCCTTCAAACTTTGCCAATGTTCATGATGTGTTCCATGTCTCCCAACTCCGAAAGTGCTTCAAGACGCCTGAACGCACCGTCAACTTCGAGGACATTGAGCTCCAAGAAGATCTCTCATATCGTGAGCACCCAGTTGCCATTCTTGAAGAAACTGAACGCAAGACTCGCAACAAGTCAATCAAATTTTCTCAAAGTCAAGTGGTCTCACCATTCCGACCGTGAAGCTACCTGGGAACGCGAGGATCACCTCCATTCTGAGTACCCGGAGTTCTTTCAGTCCTAGATCTCGGGACGAGATCTTTTCATAGTGGTGGAGTGTTGTAACGCCCCAGATATACTTTCCATATTTGTATCCAACTCTTGCCGTCTCCGGCGCTAAGTTATATTTATTTCTCGGGTTCGGGTCTTTGTCTCCGTGTGTTGTTTTTCTTTTTCGTGCATCTCTTATCATGTCATCTCGGGCATTGCATTTGCATACATGCTCATCTCATGCATTCGAGCATTTTCCCCGTTGTCCGTTTTGCATTCCGGCGCTTCGTTCTGCTCCGGTGGCCATTTCTAGCTTTCTTTTGTGTGTGGGATTCAAACATTTCCGGACTGGACCGAGACTTGCCATGCGGCCTTGGTTTACTACCGGTAGACCGCCTGTCAAGTTTCGGGTCATTTGGACTTCGTTTGATACTCCTACGGTTAACCGAGGGACCGAAAAGGCCTCGTGTGTGTTGCAGCCCAACACCCCCCAAATTTGGCCCAAAACCCACCAAACTCTGCTCCATGTCCTAGAGCGTTCGATCACGATCGCGTGGGCGAAAACCGCACCTCATTTGGACTCTCCTAGCTCCCTCTATGCCTATATATATACCCCCCTCCAAAATCCACGGTTCTTCTCCCCCTAACCCTAGATCCAACTCCTCCCGCCGCCGCCGGACACAACCGCCGCCGACGGACATTGTCCGCCGGTCACCCCGCCGCCGCGCCCAGCCACTCGGGGGCCGCCACGTCACCCCCGCCGCCGCCGCCTCCCACCGCGGCCCGGGAGCCCGCATCCGGCCCCCGCGGCCCGGTGAGCTCCGCCGCCGCCCGGGGCTTGCCTCCCGCCCGGATCCGCCGCCTCCCCCGCCCCCGGCCGCCGCACCGCGCCTCCGGCGAGCCGCGCCGCTCCGCCCCGGCGTCCGCGCCACGGCGCCCGAGCCTGCCCCGCCGCCCTTCGCCGCGCCTCCTCGTCATCCGGGCCGGCGCCCCTCCTCTCCGGCCAAGGCCCGGCGAGCTCCCCCTTTCTCCGGCCACCGCCGCGGCCATCTCCGGCGGGCTCGAGCTACAGTACCGCCGCCGCCTCGGGATCCGTGCGCCAGATCTAGATCCACTCGGTTGACTTTTCACTCCCGAAACCCTAATTTTCGTGCTATATTCGACTGCTTGTATCTCCGCAACTGTAGCTCTGTTTTGGGCGTATGATATATCAAAATCTTCGTCTCGACATGTACATCATTTTGTTCCATTGCATCATTTGCATTTGGGGTCATCTTGATGCCCAAAATTCTGTTAGAAGGAGGCTTCGTGAGTTAAATTGCAGATCCGTTAGTTCATCATGCACTTTTGTCGTTTTTGCCATGTTTAATTCGTGCATGATATGCCTGTGCCCCTTTGGAATGAATTGTTAAGCATTTTGTCTTCTTTCCAGAGGTTCCACCCATGCATTTTTAGGATGTGTGTGTTGTCTTGTGCAAGCTTGCGAAGAGAGGTACCTGAGATTGCAGATTTCAGGGACTTAGTGATTTTCACTAAGTCTGGGATATTTTAGTTCATGATGCTATATGTCCATCTTGTTTCCTAGTGATCCGTGCCTCTTTTGAGGATGATCAGTAAGGGAGTTTTGATATTTATGTTATGCTATATCCATCCATGTCTTTGTTTGCATATGTGGAGTGCTCTAGGTTGACTCAATCAAGCTCAACTTTTGCTTCGTTGTTAATCTGGGCAGATCGTCAACTTGTTTGCGATTTTGCCGATGCTACCGTTAGTGTTCCATGCATGATATGCCTTTGTTCTTGCCATGTGTAGCTAGCATATTGTGCCTTCTTTCTGGTTATATGCTTGCCTTGCCATGACTTGCACCGTAGTGAGTGCATCGAGCTCGTTTACATGCCTTCGCGAGTTAAATTTCTGCATGTCTCAGTTTTCACTAAGTCTGAAAACTGATTGTGTTCGAGCTATGTTCGTGAGCTCGGTAGAGTATTTTGTGAACCCTTTTGGCCCCAGGTCAATTTGGGTGTTTTGTTAAGCTTGTTGAGTAGCTCCATGCCATGTTCTTACTTGTTATGTTCAGGTTTTGTATCATGTTGTTTTGCTGCTCCGAAGAGGGCTTCGTGATCTGAAATTTCAGGCTAGTGTTAATTTCACTAAGTCTGGAATCTGTTTGCATATTCATTTTTGCCATGCTTGGTTGAACCTCTTAATGGATGAATTTGCCTATGGCTCAGTGCTAGTGTTTTGTTAAGCATCTTGTGACATCACTGCCATGTATTTTGTTTTCATGTTTGGTGGCTGTAGCATGTTATTTTCGTTGCATTTAGGAGCCTACTTGCTGTATATCGCAGATCGGTTCGTTTCGTAAAACACTCGCCATTTCCAAACCGTAGCTCCGATTCCTATGATCTTTATATCGTTTTCAAGCGATTTCATTACCTCTATCCAGTGGCACCCTTGGAATTCCAAGTTGAGGCCAGGTTCATGCATTTCCTGTCATATCTTGCATTTTGCATCCCGCATCGCATCCCGCATAGCATATAATCATTTCATCATATTGCTTGGTCTTGCACGTGGTTGATTGTATCCTTGTTGCTTGTTTGTCTTGTTGGGTAGAGCCGGGAGACGAGTTCGCTAACGAGGAGCCCGTTGAGTGTGCTTTTGAGGATCCAGTCAACTCTGACAGCTTTGCAGGCAAGATGATCATACCCTCGAAATCACTACTATCTTTGCTATGCTAGTTTGCTCGCTCTTTTGCTTTGCCACTGCTACGATGCCTACCACTTGCTTGTCAGCCTCCCAATTGCATTATTGAACCTCTAACCTACCATTGTCCTAGCAAACCGTTGATTGGCTATGTTACCGCTTTGCTCAGCCCTTCTTATAGCGTTGTTAGTTGCAGGTGAAGATTGGAGCCGTTCCTTGTTGGAACATTTATTTACTTGTTGGGATATCATTATATTGCTATGTTATCTTAATGCATCTATATACTTGGTAAAGGGTGGAAGGCTCGGCCTCTCGCCTAGTGTTTTGTTCCACTCTCGCCGCCCTAGTTTTCCGTCATATCGGTGTTATGTTCCCGGATTGTGCGTTCCTTACGCGGTTGGGTTATAATGGGAACCCCTTGATATTTCGCCTTGATTAAAGCTTTTCCAGCAATGCCCAACCTTGGTTTTACCATTTTCCACCTAGCCTTTTCTTTCCCTTGGGTTCTGCAGACTCAAGGGTCATCTTATTTTAACCCCCCCTGGGCCAATGCTCCTCTGAGTGTTGGTCCCACTGAGCGATGTCCGAGGCTACCAGGGGCAACTCTGGGCTGGCTTACCCGACGTCTGGCTCATCTGAGTGTGTCCTGAGAAAGAGATATGTGCAGCTCCTATCGGGATTTGTCGGCACATTCGGGCGGTGTTGCTGGTCTTGTTTTAACCTGTCGAATTGTCTTGTTGTACCGGGTTGCCGAGTCTGATCGGTGTGTCTCGGGTGGAGGTCTATTCCTTCGTTGACCGTGAGATCTTGTCATGGGCTAATTTGGGACTCCCCTGCAGGGATTGAACTTTCGAAAGCCGTGCCCACGGTTATGGGCAGATGGGAATTTGTTAATGTCCGGTTGTAGATAACTTTAACTAAACTTAATTAAAATGAATCAACCGTGTGTGTTACCATGATGGCCCCTTCTCGGCGGAGTCCGGGAAGTGGACACGGTGTTGGAGTTATGCTTGCGCAGGATTTTCCTTTAGTTTCTCGCTCGTGCTTCGCCTTCTCTTCTCGCTCTCATTTGCGTATAAGTTAGCCACCATATATGCTAGTCGCTTGCTGCAGCTCCACCTACACTTGCCTTAACCTTCCTATAAGCTTAAATAGTCTTGATCGCGTGGGTGTGAGATTGCTGAGTCCCTGTGGCTCACAGATACTACAACTCCAGATGCAGGTCCAGGTGTTTCTGCTCCAGTTGACGATTACGAGCTCAAGTGGGAGTTCAACGAGGACTCTCAGCGATACTACGTGTCTTTTCCGGATGATCAGTAGTGGTGCCTAGTTGGGGTTATCGATTCAGGGCCTTGTCGCATGTTGGGGGTCTTTTCTATTTTGGCACCGTAGTCGGGCCATGAGTGATTTGTATGATGGATGTTATTTATGTACTTTGATGTGACGTGGCGAGTGTAAGCCAACTATGTTCCTCCCCTTTATATTATTTATGTACATGGGATGTGTAATGATTTCCCGACTTGCGACATTGCTTTCAATGCGGTTATGCCTCTAAGTCGTGCCTCGACACGTGGGAGATATAGCCGCATCGAGGGCGTTACAGATGCGGACACAAAAAGCAGCCCAACGCGTCGATTCAAACGGAAGCGTGTCCACTTTTCGTCCGCGGGCAACTTATTCTCGGCCCAATTTTGAGTCGGATTTGCGTCGGCGCGGACACGTGACGGACACGCGGTCACCTTCTTCTTCCCCGGGCCCGTTGGTCGGTGGCACGTTGGTCTTCCTCCATCCAACAACAATCCTCGTCCGCCTCCTTCGTCACCGACGCCGCCGCCGCCGCCCATTTTTGCCGGGGAGCCGACTGCTTCCCACCCTCCCCCCCACCACCACACAGCCGCCCCCGACCAAGAAGCTGCCTCGCCACCCCGGCCAGATCCTCACTGGCACGCTCGTCAAACGCCGGAAGGGCAGCTAGCTCGTCTGTGCGTGCCGCGACTCCCTTCGCCGGCCGTCTCCTTCGTCGACGCCCGCAAACTCTTCGACAGTTTGGCAAGGTATAAAATGGACTCCACCGACGAGTTTTTTTTTCAAAATTTCCTTTGTGACTCTGACGATTCGTCGTCCGATGACGAGGAGGAGATATTGGCTGCCGTGTTGGTCCATCACCACCTCAACAGCCAGCGGCCGTTGTTCCGTGGCTTCATTCTGGGCCACCTTCCGGCGTTGAATCGCAACCGAGAGAGCGGGCATTTCCTTCTTTGAAAGGACTACTTTGATACAACAAACCCGTTGTTCAAACCATAGTTTTAAATAGCCAGTTATAGCCCCGCTATAGCTGCGCTATAGCTGTTTGAGCATGTTGCCGCTATTTGATTTCTTGTACAATTTGCCGCTATAGCCTCGCTATAGCCCGCTATAGCTGTTTTTAAGGGTTGTCGCTATATACCATAGCCCGCTATTTAAAACATTGCTTCAAACATCAAAAATTCCGTCGCCGTTTTCGTATGAGTGGGCATCTTTTCAACTGTATTAGAGAGGGGGTGGTCGGCTATGATGACTATTTCGAGTGCAAAGAGGATGCCGTTGGCAAGATTGGTTTCTCCTCTTATCAGAAATGCACTGCCGCCATCTGAATGCTTGCATACGGAGTGCCCGGTGATCTCATTGACGAGTATGGGCGTATGAGCGGGTCTACATGTCTAGAGTCCCTGTATAAGTTCTGCAAAGTTGTTATTGCTGTGTTTGGCCCTGAGTACTTGAGAGAGCCGACAGCTGAAAATACAACCCGTTTGTTGGCGATGAATGCCAACAGGGGCTTCCCAGAGATGCTTGGCAGTATAGACTGCATGCACTGGAAGTGAAAGGACTGCCCTTCTGCTTGGCAAGGACGGTATAAGGGCCATGTCAGGGCTTGCGCTGTCATACTAGAGGTCGTGGATCACACAATGATATCAGCGTGCTTCAGCGCTCGCCGGTGTTTGCTAGGCTTGACGAAGGCAACAACCCACCAGTGAACTTTACTGTCAATGGCCACAACTATGACAAAGGATACTACTTGTGTGACGGTATCTATCCTCAATGGACCACTATTGTCAAGACAATACCCAACCTGTCGGAGAGAAGAGGAAAAGATTTGCCCAAGAGCAACAGAGTGCTAGGAAGGATGTCGAGCGTCTTTGGTGTTTTGCAATCTCGATGGGGCATCGTTCGGTATCCTGCTAATACCTGGAGCACGCAGAAACTATGGGAGGTGATGACTACTTGTGTGATTATGCATAATATGATCATAGAAAACGAGCGCCTGGAACGTCTGTACGATAAAGGGTTTCAGTTTCAGGGTGAGAATGTTATGCCTGAACATGGAGGAGCGGCAACATTTGAACAGTTCACCCAATTTCATCATGACATGCGTGATTGAGAAACTCGCATGCAACTGCAAAATGATTTGGTTGAGCATATATGGGCTCATGTTGGCAACCAATAGATGTATCTTCTTTTATTCGTTTGCAAAACTATGTGAGGACTATGTGAGACATTTTTATTTTTATTCGGCTTGTAAAACCATGCTATTTTATTCAGTTCAAACTATGTTATTTGATTATATGTTTTCATCAATGTAAAAATTGGGCGACCAGCCGGCCACGCCGGCACATATGAGTCGGCGCGTTGGGTGCGCTGCCGACCCATATCTAAAATAGGGCGGACGCCAGGCGGGCGGCCGATCCAAATGGACAAAAAACAGACAAAATCGCCGTTCGTTTGGGTCGCCCCATTGGAGTTGCTCTTATAACTGTCACTACAGGAGGTATGTGGAAGTCACTTCGCAACTTTCGATGATAAATTCTTCCTAAAGAGATGGACTTGCTAGGAGCCTTGGAGTGCCCATGAAACCCTCTCCGTTGTCATTGGAGCCCAGTCAGTCGCTCACTTTTGTAGAATGTGGAGGTTAGGATGCTACTATAACTCACTCAAGTGTGACCGTTGGGCGGGGGTGTCAGTGGGTGACATGATTGATGAGGAATGTGCGTTGGCACTTAATTCTAAGGCACAATTGGAGTGTTCACCTCTACCATGTGAGCAACTGCAGGCGTCTGAGTCCATCGTGTTGGTGGTACCCATGGCTGAGGATATTCATGTGGTGGTGTCTGTGAGGGATAAGGCTAATGAGATTCTCTTTGAGATACAGCTTCGCAGCTTGCTCGCGCGTTTGGAGGCGGCTAACCCTGAATCTGGCATGATGATTATGGAGAAGGCTCTCAGGAGCAAAATCAAAAGGAGGGGCGCCACAAAAAGGCTTCTGCAGCTGCTTGATGGATGATCATCACTCTCTTGGGTGGTCCTTATGTCCTAATTGGTGGTGTTCCTGGTCTTCGGCCGGGGTACTCTCGCTAACGGTTTCTTTACGATTGTAGTAGTGTAGGGTTGGTGGCCGTTGCGTGTTGGGTATAGTTTTAGAGCTGATCATGCGCTTCTGGGTTGTATGCTCTGTGAGTAGTCCGCACGTGGTTGGTTTGTATCAGTTTTCGTTTGATTTTTCATTAATTAAACAGAGTAATTTTCTTCTCCTTAATTAATCGATGAGGCAAATTTTAGTCCCGTTTCAAGAAAAAAAATCTTTGAATGAACGGAGCACCATGATATTTCGCCAGCAGTCAAAGCGGTGTCAAAACTTGTTGCCCTAATGAAAGCACTCACTCGCACACGCGCGTGAGGAAAATCATTTTCTACTGAGCACATTAGTTTGTTAGACACCTGATCCTTGTATTTATGCATTACTTTGTTTTAACCTTCAGAGTTAATTTGTGTGCGATAAAAAGAAGTCTGAAACTGCACAATGATCATCATGAACGATTAACATGTACTCTCTCTGTCCTGAATTATTTGTTGCAGAAATGGATAAAAATGGATGTATCTATAACTAAAATACATCTAGATATATCCATTTCTACGACAAGTAATTCCAGATGGAGGGAGTAGTATGGTACATATCTTGGATACAATGTGTTATACGCATAGCAAAACTCTTTAGTCTTTCCTACTCGTAAACCAGAATTATTTCCTTCTTTGAAGCAACTAGATGCATTGCTTCATTCCTAAAACTATGTACTGTCTACACCTAAGCTTATGGCACAATAAGATAGTGCGAGTGGCATATAAAATACAGTGATACAAACGGATCTCAAGATAAAACATGGTCATCTTCGATAGAGGGTGTACCTGTCATATAGCACATTCACAACTTTCCCAAATTGTATACACAAACTATCCAAACCCCTCAACTACAAGTATGTCTTATCTTGTTCTCCTAAATCCTGGTACCTTCCATCCCCAAATAAGTTTCTTGTTTTAAATCAAATAGTTGATAGTTCCCACTCATAGCAAACCTATGATGAACAAGAAAGAGGTAACTGGCTGGACTTTGGAGATTTCAGCTCTAGCATGTGGATATTTGTCAAGACTAGAAAGTCAGAAAGCAAGAAATCAAGGCTAGCGTATAAATAGCCAAACATAGCTAAGATGCTAGAAACGTACTATGGGTAACATTTTTATTTATTTTTGAAAGAGGTGCTATGGACAACATGGGCACGCCCTCAACAACCACCTGGCAACACTACTTGTGAACAATCTCCAAGGTAGTTATTGTTTGAAGATGCAAAATTCAGTTGCAGAGAACCACATACATTGTACCCCCCCTGGTCCTTTTTAGTCTGAATATAAGTTTTGTCTGAAGTCAAAGTATCTCTACTTTGACCAAATTTATAGAAAAAATATCAACATTTACAATGTCAAATCAATATTGTTAGATTAATTATGAAATGTACTTTCATAACATATATATTTGGTATTGTAAATTTTGATATTTTAATATAAAGTTGGTCAAACATTGCAAACTTTGACTTGACACAAATCTAATATACAGAGTAAAAAGGACGGAGGGAATAGTTAGAAATCACACATTATGAATGCACTGGAATCCAGGAAGTCCTATTTCTTTGGAGAAATGGATAGAGTAGAATTGGGCTATTATTAAATCAAATTTACCGACATAAACATAAACCAAAGAGCGGAGAGGCAAGGATCATAAGGCAAAAAATTGTACTTCATAGTTTGGAAAATGATATTATCTATGGAGCTAGCTTCCTCTTTAGCAGCCTCCAGCAATGAATCTGATGCAAGTTGGGAAGTAATATGTTAAAAGAGAGGAACTATATTGGAAATCGAAAATTAATTCCAAAGATAATAGAGTAGTAACACGATAGCTTTTAGAATATCATGTTTATCCTAATATTTAAGTACATAAATGAAGTCTACTGAACCATAAGAGAAGAGTCTGAGGTACAATCAAGACAGGAATTAAAATTGTGGCAATTTGGAGGTGCATATGTTCTTAATATAATTGTGGCACTTATAGTTTACATTAGCTGGTGGTGAGGATACCTGAGGAAATTTGACATGACATGCAAATTAAATATAAATTTCAGTTTGATATTCGAAATGATGTTCAACTATTTATGTGTATGCTTAAATTTTCTTTTTCTTCGTCCTCGATCACATAATGACATGGCGGTATGCATCTCGAAACAAATTATTTTGCAATTAATTCTACCCCAACACAAGTCAATGAAGGACAAATAATGAAATAATAATATCCCTCGTGTATGCTAACTAGTTGTATATGGGTTCATAGACCAATGTAACATAAGAGTTTTCTTGCATATAGTATGTACATGCATACACTGGTTTGTTAACTACTCGCGAGGGCAACTTTTTCAGTGTCACAAACATATATGTATCTTAGATTCCTCACTCCGGCTACTACGATCAACATGAACTAGGAAAATCGTCCAAAAGAATGGGTGTTAGTAGAACGCAAACAAAGAAAACTAATGTCAAAGAGTTAGGCCCGGTTCTTTTGGCAGATACTCCAAGAATGGGTGTTGGAGATTCTAGGAGAATCGTCCAAAAGAACTAGGGCTTAGCATGTTGCTAGAGCATCTGTCTCTTGCAATACTTGATCAAACTTGAGATTGGTAGATAAAATTTTGCATATGCGTTGAGGAGAAACTAATATATCTCTATTTTTGCTTTTGGGAAAATAGCTAAAAGGAAGCTTGGTGGAAATGCAATGGACGGTCTCATAGACCTAACTTTGAGTAGCTGAGAGCGCTAGCTTCTCTCCCTTATGTATGGCCCTATTACCTTCAATTTTATATCTACTTTTACTTTCAATATGGAATACCTGATAATCTGCACTCCTGTTTGTTTTACTTGGTGCTTTTGATATACTAGTTACTCCATGTTGCAAGACGAATCAATGGTTAACATGGCGACATTGTTCCTTGAAACTTGTAGTAGGAGAATCTCCAATTGCCCATCACTGAAATATTGTCCTAGGAGAAGCCCTTCAGATACGCTTGTGTTCCTAAGACTATGACAATCTTTGAGTGTGTTGACATCACTAGGCAACAAATGCTTGACACTTCTTCCCTCTTTTAAAAACAGCCGGGCTACCCCCTTTCCATTACTTAACATAACAGAAATACAAACAATTGTCCGGAGAACTAAAGCTTGGCACTAGTTCTTGCTTACTACATATGTTCATTAGTTATCTCAATTCATCAGGAAAAAACATATGCCTATTATTTTTCACACATACAAGTTCTTCCCTATCACGTCCATACAAATGCTAAATCATGTGAATGAAATCACAAATAGAGTGGGGTACATATAGGGGTAAGTTCACAGCTCATCAGGTCATGCGAGATCTTACACATACCAGAGTTGGCAAATACCAATGGAAGCATGCGTTACGGTGGTTAGGTCGTATGGCAGGCTAGAGTGGGTGTGAGTTCTGAATGCAAGGTGAGAAGAGGGGCTTTCAGTGGAGAACACGCGTGGGACTGCCACATTTCGATTATTTGGCCAGTGATATTTAGTTGAAATTCTTGACCTCTGGTATTTGCGGCGGGATTGTGTGGGGCACACGGGTTGCGGTTGTTTTGGTTTGGGTGGATGTGGTTGCTCGTTGGCGCATCGCCCTCCCTCATGCCCTCACCGTGCTCATTGACTAGGTTTTGGGTCTGGCTGCTTCGCCACCGGTGGGCCGGGGCCATTGGCTGCTGATAACCCACAAGTATAGGGGATCAATTGTAGCCTCTAGATAAGTAAGAGTGTCGAACCCGACGAGGAGCTAAAGATAGAACAAATATTCCCTCAAGTTCTATCGACCACCGATACAACTCTACGCACGCTTAACGTTCGCCTTACCTAGAACAATTATGGAACTAGAAGTACTTTGTAGGTGTTGTAGGCTAGGTTTGCAAGATAATAAAGAGCATGTAAATAAAAGCTAGGGGCTGTTTATATAAAGACACAACTAAATTAGTTTCAGTAGAGATCTTTTTGTCACGAGAAAGTTATTTGTCCCTAGGCAATCAATAACTAGACCGATAATCATTATTGCAATTTTATTTGAGGGAGAGGCATAAACTACCATACTTTCTCTTCTTGGATCATATGCACTAATGATTGGAACTCTAGCAAGAATCCGCAACTACTAAAGATCATTAAGGTAAAACCCAACCATAGCATTATAAGGCATCAAGTCCTCTTTACTCCCATACGCAAACAACCTACTTACTCGGGTCTGTGCTTCTGTCACTCACTCCACCCACCATAAGCAAATCATGAACATATTGCAAACCCTACAGCGGGAATCCCTCACGCTTGCGCGACACGGAGAGCACCATAGGACAACACCAATATTAAAACATGCAACTCAAACCAATCACGACCATCAATTAACCCATAGGACAAAACAAATCTACTCAAACATCATAGGATAGCCATACATCATTGGGAAATAATATATAGCGTTGAGAACCATGTTTAAGTAGAGATTACAGTGGGTAAAAGAGGGGTTACACCAGTGCATAGAAGGGGGAAGAGTTGGTGATGACGGTGGTGAATTTGTTGGTGTAGATCGTTGTCGCGATGATGGCCCCGGCGGCGTTCCGGCGCCACCGGGAGAGAGGGGGAGAGAGCCCCCCTTCTTCTTCTTCTTCTTCCTTGACCTTTCCCTAGATGGGAGAAGGGTTTCCCCTCTGGTCCATGGCCTCCATGGCGGCGGAGGGGCGAGAGCCCCTCCGAGATTGGATGTGTCTCTCTCTGTTTCTGCGTTTCTGATTGTGCCCTTTCACCGTTTCTTATATTCCAGGAGATCCGTAACTCCGATTGGGCTGAAATTTGAGCACGATTTCTATCCAGATATTGGCTTTCTTGCGGCGAAAGAAGGACACCAACTGCCTTACGGGGTGGCCACGAGGGTCAGGAGCGCGCCCACCCCCTGGGGCGCGCCCCCTACCTCGTGGGCCCCTCGAGCATCGTCTTGCGTTGATTCCACTTCCCAAAATTCACATATATTCCAAAAAAACTCTCCGCAAGTTTTTATCCCATTTGGACTCCGTTTGATATGGATTTTCTGCGAAACAAAAAACATCAAACAAGCAGGAACTGGCACTGGGCACTGGATCAATATGTTAGTCCCAAAAATAGTATAAAAAGTTGCCAAAAGTATATGAAAGTTGTATAATATTGGCATGGAACAATCAAAAATTATAGATACGACGGAGACGTATCAACATCCCCAAGCTTAATCCCTGCTCGTCCTCGAGTATGTAAATGATAAAATAGATAATTTTTGATGTGGAATGCTACCTAGCATAATCCTGATCATGTAATCTAACCATGGCATGAATATTAAGACATGAGTGATTCAAAGCAGTAGTCTATTATTTGACATTAAGACAATAATACTTCAAGCATACTAATAAAGCAATCATGTCTTTTCAAAATAACATGGCCAAAGAAAGTTATCCCTACAAAATCATATGGTCTGGCTATGCTCCATCTTCACCACACAAAATATTCAAATCATGCACAACCCCGATGACAAGCCAAGCAATTGTTTCATACTTTTGATGTTCTCAAACCTTTTCAACTTTTACGCAATACATGAGCGTGAGCCATGGACATAGCATTATAGGTGTAATAGAATATGATGGCAGAGGTTGTGTGGAGAAGACAAAAAGGAGAAAGTCTCACATCGACGCGGCTAATCCACGGGCTATGGAGATGCCCATCAATTGATTTCAATGCGAGGAGTAGGGATTGCCGTGCAACGGATGCACTAAGAGCTATAAGTGTATGAAAGCTCAAACTGAAACTAAGTAGGTGTGCATCCAACTTGCTTGCTCATGAAGACCTAGGGCATTTGAGGAAGCCCGTCATTGGAATATACAAGCCAAGTTCTATAATGAAAATTCCCACTAGTATATGAAAGTGATAACTCAAGAGACTCTCTATATGAAGAACATGGTGCTACTCTGAAGCACAAGTGTGGTAAAAGGATAGTAACATTGCCCCTTCTCTCTTTTCTCTCATTTTTTGTTTTTTTTGGTTTTTTTTGTTGTTTTGGTGGGCTTCTTTGGCCTCTTTTTTTATTTGGGCTTCTTTGGCCTCTTTTTTTAAAGTCCAGAGTCTCATCCCGACTTGTGGGCGAATCATAGTCTCCATCATCCTTTCCTCACTGAGGCAATGCTCTAATAATGATGATCATCACACTTTTATTTACTTACAACTCAATATTACAACTCGATGTCTAGAACAAAGATATGACTCTATATGAATGCCTCTGGCAGTGTACCAGGATGTGCGATGATCTAGCATAGCAAAGATATCAAAAAAACAGACAAGCCATGAAAATATCATGCTAGCTATCTTACGATCATTCAAAGCAATATGACAATGAATGCTCAAGTCATGTATATGATGATGATGGAAGTTGCATGACAATATATCTCGGAATGGCTATGGAAATGCCATAATAGGTAGGTATGGTGGCTGTTTTGAGGAAGATAAAAGGAGGCTTATGTGTGATAGAGCATATCGTATCACGGGGTTTGGATGCACCGGTGAAGTTTGCACCAACTCTCGAGGTGAGAAAGGGCAATGCACGGTACCGAAGAGGCTAGCAATGATGGAAGGGTGAGAGCGTGTATAATCCATGGACTCAACATTAGTCATAAAGAACTCACATACTTATTGCAAAAGTCTATTACCTATCGAAACAAAGTACTACACGCATGCTCCTAGGGGGATAGATTGGTAGGAAAAGACCATTGCTCATCCCCGACCGCCACTCATAAGGAAGACAATCAATAAATAAATCATGCTCCGACTTCATCACATAACGTGTCGGAGTAATGGGCCACGGGTAGGCCAACCCGATCCCCAGAACCTTTCAAGACATCGGGACAGGCTACGCCCCTCAAGACCCCAGGACGAAGAGCCGCCTTCAGGACGTCAACGGCAAGACGGCCGTCTGACCACCCACGGCCGAGTCCCAGGGACGACTTCAGGGAAAGCAGACTCCTGACTAGCGACTTCCAGAGAACCCGGCCTTGGGGAGTCGGCCTGCGACTCCAACACCCCTCACGATCCCATCAAGTGGGACGGGGCAGGGGAGTGGCAACAATGAAGCCCGCTCCTGCCCCTTACCAAGGGCAGGCGTGACCACAGCACGCCGTACCCCGGAAGATCTCCGTGCGGCGTGGCACTGTAGCCATGCCGGCCCTGACATCAGCACCGCAGGGCCGAATCCTCCACCCACGACGGCTTGTCCTTACGGCCTAGAGGCAGCAGGCTCCACCAGTCAGTGAGACCCCAGGAGACGGCAAGAGGACCACTAGTCGGACCCGTCGGGAGTCGGCCCGGGGGAGTCGGCCGAGCCCTCCCTCGGGGCCCACGCGCCATTAATCAAGATGTGATGGGGAGTGGCGACAGTGATCGCCCGCCGGGCGGCGGGGCTGTTGCCACGACCTCATGATCAAGCCCGCGTCATCAGAAGCACGGCTACAGTAATCAGCAGCCGGCAAGACCCGCCCGCGGCGGACGCGGCCTGTCGGCTCCGTACCAGGCCAGTCGGTGGGGCCTGCCAGTCGGTGGGCCCCAGCGGTCAGCAGAGAAGACGGAGGCCAGAGGCACTGACGGCTGGGCCCGCGTCCAGCCGGATTACCATTGTACCCCTGGGGGGTAGGCCTATATAAACCCCCCAGGGCACCCATGCAAAGGGTTGGAACCCATTAGCTCTAGACCAGATCGTATAGAAGGGAGAGAGCTAGCCTTGCCCTCTCCTACCTCCTAGAAACAGCTCAAGGAGCAACCGTGTAAACACTTTGCCATAGTGATCATGCAGAGACCCCGCAGAGCAGCAGTAGGGGTATTATCTCCTCGGAGAGCCCTAAAGCTGGGTAAGATTCACCGGCGTGCATGTCTTCGCCTCATCCCGTTTCCAGGCACCGGCGACGTTCTACTCGCCCCCACCATGATAAGCCATCCTTTGGCATATGTCGCACCAAACCCTCGACATTTGGCGCCCACCATGGGGCCTGGTGCACCGCCGTCCGGAGATCTGTTCTGGACGGGAACCCTTTTTCTCCCTGGCGAGCGTAGCTAGCCAGGCACGCCAGACGGAGTTTGCACCGACGCGCTAAGCGGCGTTGAGATCGCCTGCGTGGCCAGCTCCTTGGCCGAATTTGTCGGCGACATCCGCCTCTCCGACGAACCTGCGTCCAACGCAGGCACGGGCGGCCCCGAGAACCTCCTCGCGGGCCTCCTCGATCAACTCCACGTTCCGGCGAGCCTGTCGTAGACTTGGAGTCCGTAGGCTCCACCGACCCGATGCTGGTCGACTCCGACACCGCGTCGCTCAACGCGTTCCCCACCAATGTGGTGGTCTATGACGAACCTCTCCTTCGCGTGGAGAGCAACAGAAGCACCGTCACCGAGGTGCTAGTCATCAGTCATGACGAGCTCCCCGGCGCAGGAGCGCACGACTCACTCAGCGCGGCGCTGCAAGACCTAACTGCGCCCATTCCGGAAGACGCTGACGCAGAGACGTTGGAGGCGCGCCGCCTTCAGCTCGTTGAAGGCGCGAAGAAGCTGGCCAGCATGAGGCGCTTGTCAGAAGCCTACCAGCGGGAGATGGATCGCGCCGTCGGTGGCTCGCCGGCCCCGGCAGGGCCCAGCCGCCTTGGCGCGGTCCAGTAGCGTGGCGTAGCCATCGCCAACCTGTTTGGGGCAAGCCGCCCTGTGTACGCTACACCAGCGGAGAACATCCGAGCCGCCCAGGCAGCGGCGGATGAGCTGGACAATTTCGAGGGTGAAGAACGCCGCCTCATGATGGAGCGAGTCCAGCGGCTCCTCGACGCGGCCGCCGCGTAGAACGAGGCTGGCTGCCGCATGGAGGCGCCGCAGCGGCCAAACAACGACATTCGCCGAGATCAAGGCGCGACGTCTCGGACGCCGACTGGCGGCGCCCGAGGAAGAAGAGACAAGGAGTCGGCTATCAGCCACAGTCGGACTCGCATTACCATAGAGCGCGACCAAGACGGCCGCCCGAGAGCAGTGGAACGACGGGATGACTGTCCGCCTCCCCCTCCCCGCAAGGAGAGGCGAGTCTCCCCGCCGCCTGTTGACCATCCGACTCTCGGCGACCGCCTTGGCCGCCGAGAGGGAGTTGGAGAGAATGACGCCCACCACCAGATCGACCGAGTTCACCGATCCTTAGCGCTGGAAGAAGAAGACGAGCTGGGTCCGCCTTGTTTCGGGCCACGCATTCGAGACGAGCCCTTTCCCAGAGGGTTCACGCTCCCAAGAGACACGCCCAAGTATACCGGCTCCGTGAAGCCGGAAGACTGGCTGGTCGACTACTCCACGGCTATCAGCATAGCAAACGGCAACAAGCGCGTCGCTGTAAAGTATGTTCCGCTCATGCTCCAGGGCACGGCCCGGACATGGCTGAACAACCTGAAGCCCCGCAGCATCAATAGCTGGGTCGACTTCACCGAAGCGTTCGTTCGCAACTTCACCAGCACGTACAAGTGTCCTCCCAAGCCCCGTTAGCTCTCCTTGTGCGTGCAAGGCCCCGACGAGTCGACTCGCGATTACCTCACGCGTTGGGCCGAGCTTCGGAACTCCTGTGAGGGCATGCACGAGGTGCAGGCCATCGAGTACCGGGTGCAGAGAAGGCACCCTCCTCAAGCACAAGCTCCTTTGCGACGAGCCAGAAAGCATCGACGAGCTGCTGATCATAGCGGACAAGTACGCCACGGCCGACTCCTCCATGAAGGCGGAGATTCAAATCAACACAACTGGCAAAGTGGCTCCTCAAGCTCCAAGAACTCCGGCGGCAGATGCTAGCCGGCGACAACAGCAGGGCGACCACAAGCGCAAGGCCCCACAGCCGGCTTCTAGTAGCCGGCAGGTCGCGACCGTTGAAGCCCAGCAGCCAGATGAGCAACCCCCGCCCAAGCGACAGAAAGGCGGCAAGCCAAACTGGTTGCCGGCCTTCTCCTATGAACAGACCCTAGATGGACCTTGCAAGTTCCATAGCGGCATGAAGCCGTCGAACCACACCACCCGGAAGTGCCACTGGCTCACCAGGATCACCAAGGGAGACGGCCTCCTGCCTTCCCCGCCTGCTGGGCAGCCGCCTCCGCCGCCGCCCCAACAGCCGGCTGTCAGGCCAGTCGGCGTGGTACAAGACGAGTACCCTGAAGAGCACAGAGCCTACGTGGTGTTCACCAGTGTGGCTGATGATCGACGCAGCAGGTGGCTGCAGTGACAAGAGGTGAATGCAGTAGCATCGGAGACGCCAGAGTTCATGCACTGGTCCAAGAAGCCCATCAGCTGGAGCAGGGCTGACCACCCAGAAGTGATGCCGAGTCCGGGCTCCTATGCCTTGGTCCTGGACGCCACCTTTGCTATAGACAGATGAGCCACGCGTTTCTCGCGAGTTCTGATAGACGGAGGCAACAACATCAATATCCTGTACAAGGATACCATGGAGAAGTTAGGAATCAAGCAAAGACAGCTTCAGAACAGCCGAACTGTGTTCCACGGCATTGTTCCTGGGCTTTCCTGCTCGCCAATCGGCAAGATCCTGATGGACGTCCTCTTTGGAGACAAAGATCACTTCCGTAGAGAGTCTGTTTGGTTTGAGGTGGTGGACCTTGAGAGCCCATACCATGCGCTACTTGGCCGACCCGCCTTGGTCAAGTTCATGGCGGTCCCAACTACGCCTACCTCAAGATGAAGATGCCCAGTTCCAGGGGAATTCTGATTGTGGCTGGCGACTACCGGAAGTCGTCTGCTTGCGCGGCTGAGAGCAGTCGGCTGGCCAAGTCCCTGGTAATCGCGGCCGAGAAGCGGCTCCTTGAGCGAGTTGTGGCGATGGCCGGCAAGCAGCCTGAGGTATCGCCCAACCCAAAAGAGTCGGAGGCCGAGGATTCGTTCAAGCCGGCCAAAGATACAAAGAAGATACCCTTGGATCCGGAGCACCCAGAGAGGTACGCCGTCGTAGGTGCAAACCTCGACAGCAAATAGGAAGGCGAGCTCGTCGATTTCCTCCATGAGAATCGGGACATCTTCGCATGGTCCCCCAAAGACATGCCAGGTGTACCGATGGAATTCGCCGAGCACAAGTTACATGTCCGATCTGATGCAAAGCCGGTCAGGCAGCCCCTGCGCCGCCTATCAGAGGAGAAGAGAAGAGTTGTCGGAGAAGAGATAGCCCGACTCCTAGCAGCCGGTTTCATTATGGAAGTGTTCTTTCCAGCATGGCTAGCAAATCCGGTCCTGGTACTGAAGAAGAACAAGAAGTGGCGAATGTGTATTGACTACACGAGCCTCAACAAGGCCTGCCCCAAGGACCCATTTGCTCTACCAAGAATCGATCAGGTGATAGACTCCACAGCCGGATGCGAGCTGTTGAGTTTTTTTGGATGCATACTCAGGATATCACCAGATCAAGCTGAACCCGGCTGACAGAATGAAGACCGCCTTCATCATGCCGTTTGGAGCCTTCTGCTACCTCACCATGACGTTCGGCTTAAGGAATGCCGGCCCCACCTTCCAGTGTGGCATGCAGAAGTGCCTCCTCAAGCAGCTCGGAAGGAACGCCCACGTCTACGTGGATGACGTGGTGGTGAAGACGGAAAAGCGTGGAACACTGCTGGAAGACCTCAAGGAGACTTTTGAGAACCTGCACCGGTTCCAGATCAAGCTCAACCCCGGGAAGTGCGTCTTCGGAGTACCAGCCGGCCAGCTCCTTGGCTTCCTGGTCTCTGAACGCGGCATAGAATGCAACCCAGTAAAGATCAAGGCCATTGAGAGAATGGAGGTACCCAGCCGACTGCTGGATGTGCAGAAGTTCACCGGCTGCGTGGCGTCCATCAGCCGATTCATCAGTCGGCTAGGCGAGAAAGCTCTCCCCTTATACCAACTCATGAAGAAGACCACTTTTTTTGAGTGGAACCATAAGGCGGACGAAGCTTTTCACCAGTTAAAGAAGATGCTGACTACTCCACCCGTCCTGGCGGCTCCGACTCCCAAGGAACCTATGCTCCTGTACATCGCCGCCACCAGCCGGGTAGTCAGCACGGTCATTGTAGTAGAACGCAAGGAGGAAGGCAAGGCACTACCTATCCAGAGACCGGTATGTTACCTGAGCGACGTACCGTCGACCTCCAAGCAGAACTACCCCCACTACCAGAAGATGTGCTATGGCATACACTTTGCTGCCAAGAAATTGAAGCCTTACTTTCAAGAGCGTCCAATCACGGTGGTCTGCACGGCCCCACTTGCCGAGATCATTGGTAGCCGAGATGCTTCTGGCCGAGTGGCCAAGTGGGCCATAGAGCTGGCTCCTTACACCATCCACTACTAGCCCCGCACCGCTATCAAGTCACAAGCACTGGCCGACTTCCTCGTCGACTGGGCCGAGACCCAGTACCTACCTCCAGCGCCTGACTCCACCCATTGGCGGATGCATTTCGACGGCTCCAAGATGTGCACCGGCTTGGGAGCCGGCGTCGTCCTCACCTCTCCTAAAGGCGACAAGCTCAAATACGCACTACAAATCCATTTTGCCGCCTCCAACAACGTCGCTGAGTACGAGGCGCTCATTCACGGGCTCCGGCTTGCCAAAGAACTTGGCATCCGCCGGATCTTGTGTTATGACGACTCGGACTTAGTGGTCCAGCAATCATCTGGCGACTGGGACGCGAAAGATGCAAACATGGTGAGTTACCATTTCCTCGTACAACAACTCAGCGGGTATTTCGAAGGGTGGGAGTTCCTCCATGTGCCAAGAAACGACAACGACCAAGCAGATGCCTTGGCACGAATCGGCTCTACCCGCCAAGCAATACCATCTGGCGTCGCCCTTCAACGCCTCCTCAAGCCGTCTGTCAAGCCTTCACCAGATTCATATTCCATTTTTGTGCCGGCTCCTCCCAAAGATGTCGGATCCGACTCTAGAGCTCCGGCAGTCGGTACGGGGATTTTTGCGGATGACTCCAAAGCTGCCACAGTCGAACCCGGCCCGGGGACTGCGGCAACGGACTTGAAGATTCCAGAACTCGACCCAAGGGCCGCGCCAGTCGGCCTGGGGACTTCATTAACCCAGCAAGCAGTTGTTGACTCCAACCCGCCGCCTCCCAGCCCAACCACCCTCGTCCAAGTCGCAGTTCTGGCAGTCGAAGAAATAGCAGCACCCTCATGGGCCCAGCCCATCCTCAAATTCCTAGTGAACAAAGAGCTGTCGACTGATGAGACCTCATCTCGGCACAACGTCGGGTGGCAGCCTACACAATAGTCAACAGAGAGCTGGTCAGGCGCAGCGTCACTGGTGTCTACCAGCGCTGCGTAGAGCTAGAACAAGGCCAAGCGATTCTCAAAGACATCCATCAAGGCGAGTGCGGCCACCATGCGGCTTCAAGAGCACTCGTCGCCAAAGCCTTTCGACATGGTTTCTTCTGGCCAACCGCCTTGGAAGAGGCCAAGGAGTTGGTCCAAAAATGCAAAGGGTGCCAGAAGTTCAACTCCAAGCCGCACCAGCCGGCTTCTGCACTCAAGACCATCCCCATTGCCTGGCCTTTTGCAGTTTGGGGTCTAGACATGGTGGGACCATTCAAGACAGCACGAGGTGGCTTAACTCACCTACTTGTCGTGGTGGACAAGTTCACCAAGTGGATAGAAGCGAAGCCAATCAAGAAGCTAAACGGTCCAACTGCCGTGACTTTCATCGCCGATATCACAATTCGGTACGGCATACCACACAACATCATCACCGACAACGGCACAAATTTCGCCAAAGGCGCCTTGGCCCATTTCTGCACAACACAGGGCATCCGACTAGACCTAGCGTCCATCGCCCATCCACAGTCAAACGGCCAGGTGGAGCGAGCAAACGGCCTCATCCTGTCCGGCATCAAGCCCCGGCTGATCGAGCCCCTGGAGCGCTCGGCTGGCTGCTGGCTCGATGAGCTACCAGCCGTCCTCTGGAGTCTGTGCATGACTCCAAACAAGTCAACTGGGTTCACGCCTTTCTTCCTCGTCTATAGTGCCGAAGCCGTCATCCCAACGGACATAGAGTTCGATTCCCCACGAGTCACCATGTACACCAAGGAGGAAGCAGAAGAAGCACGACAAGACGGCGTCGACCTGATGGAAGAGGGCCAGCTGTTGGCACTCAGCCGGTCCAGCATCTACCAGCAGAGCCTGCGCCGATACCACAACAGGAAGGTCAGGCCAAGATCTTTCCAAGAAGGCGACCTTGTGCTCCGGCTGATCCAGCGAACAGCCGGCCAGCACAAGCTGTCGGCACCTTGGGAAGGCCCTTTCATCATCAGCAAAGTACTGGGCAACGACTCCTACTACCTGATTGATGCTCAGAAGCCTCGAGCACGCAAGAGGGATGACTCCGGCAAGGAGATAGAGCGGCCATGGAATGCAAATCTCCCCTGAAGATTTTACAGTTGATGCAATATGTACCACGCTACCTTTTGTATTAAAGTACCAAGACTTCGGGCCCCCCGAGACGAGCTCGGGGACTGCCCTCTTTTGTCTGTATGATAAAAATTATGCCTACAACTATGTTACTCTTTGTCATGCCGCTTGGCACCGGGCTCGACAATTCGGCCCGGGGACTTGCCGCCTTGCACTATGAAATGCTTCCTGCAGCTGGACAAGTAGTGTGTAACACCTAAACCGTCCTCTGTCAGAAGCCGCAACTCGCAGAGCGACTGTATGGTGGGCAGAGGTAAGGTAGAAAGGGCGTTCGCATGAAAAATGGTTAAGGACTCAAAGCATAAAACATAGCTCAAGACGTTTTCTCGCAAACCGACTCTCGAATAGTCGGATTGCCGCCTTCTATTCAACTTGCTCAAAAACTCTTAAAAACGGCTAAGTACTTGCTTTCCCAAAGTAGCCAAGCACTTGATCCAGCGACAGTCCACAGAGCGGCTGTCCAATTGGCAAGGCAGGCAACTAAGAGAAAGCGGCAAAGGAAAAAAGCCAAAAGATCAATGAGCAAGAAAAGATAGAACTCGGATAAATATATTTACATAACATAGGCCCTTGGCCGAATTTTCGAGCGGAGGTTCAAAATACACCCCGCGGGTGGAATTGTGCGAATTAACAAGTTCTTCAAAGACTACTGAAGCAGATAAAATAAAGATAAAGCGGCAGCTTAGGAAGCAGCAGATGGATTCAGAGGATCGGAGGAGGCGGCAGTGTCAGGCGTCGGGGCGGCCGGCTGGCTAGTCTCGGCTTGATCGCCTCCGACGGCAGTCGGGTCGGTCGCACGCGGCTCGTTGCTGGAGGCGCAGTCGAGCTAAGGCTGGCCGTCTGCTCCGTCTTCTGGTGCCTCCGTCTCGCCTCCGTCCTCCGCCTCGCCTTCCTCCTCGACACTGGAGCCAATCACCTCCGCCGAGTCCTCGCCGTAGTCTGGGTTCATCCCAAACCACTCTGGCGGTACCTCCTCGCCGTCTTCAGACCGCTCGGGGACGAAGATACTGGTGTCGGTGTACTCGGTGATCACCGCAGCACGCTTGACGAGGGCGTCTTCCGCAGCTGCCAGCTCCTGCTGGGCCTCCGACCGAAGCGTGGCCAGCCGGTCTAGATCCAGCCCCGGATACCATGCCTTGACGAACTCCAAGGCCCGGCGCACTCCAGCTCGGGCCGAAGAACCCTTCCAGGCCTCAAGACGACCAGCCGCGACCTCTAGCCAGTCGGCTGTCAGGCTAGGGGTGCGCGGAGCCTGCATGTCCGGCCACATGGTGGCAATCGCCTGGGCACCAACACGCTGAAGCCGGCGCAACATCCGGTGAGCTGGCCGAAAGCGAGCCTCGATGCTCAGGATGTGCTCGTCAAGAGTTCGGGGGGCGTCGGCGGCAATCTCTGCGCCCTCCGCCCTCCGACCTTCTCGGTCAGCCTCGATGGCTTGGACGGCGGCCTGCGAGTGCCCAGGAAAGAAGTCTGCAAAGACAGGAAGAAACAAAGAAGCAAGTCAAAAACCGGGAGTCGGCACCACTTAAATCGGCAGCTCGAAGAAAGAAAGTAAAGAAACTCACCATCAATGATGTCTTCAATCTCATGGAAGCCGGAGGCCAGCATCGCCTCCTTGTCAGACCAGGAGGAGTGCTCGCTTGCGAACTCGGCCAGGAGGGCGGTTTCCGTCTCCTCCGCCTCCCTCTACGTCTTCACAAGCAGCTCCTTCTACTCTGCCAATTGAGTGGCCAGCAGGTCGCGCTCCATGGCGAGCTTGCTGCACTCCTCCTCTTTGGCGCGCAAAGCGGAGGTGGCGTCGCTCAGCTGCTGTTGAAGAGCAGCGTTGGCCCCTGAAAAGAAGGAAGAAAGAAGGCGTCAAGTCATCAGTAAAGAAGGTCGCCGGGGAGATCTAGCCCGACTGCTCAGCAGTCGCCCCGAATCTCGAGGACTACTGCCCGCGGGTGCACCAGCGCGCCCCCGCAAAGAAGGAAAAAGACTTACTCCGGCTCTCCGACAAATTGGCGGTCCGCTTGCCCAGCTCTTCAACGTTACGGTTGAAGGCAGTGACGCAGAGGTTGTGGTAATCCTGTGTCAAGCATTTCAGACAAAAAGTCAATACCCAGACTTCATCAATTGGAGTTCCGGGCCGCCTGCTCAGCAGCCGGCCCGAAACTCGGGGACTACACCCAGTGGGTGCGCTGGCGCGCCCCCACAGAGAGGAACAAGAAAACAAGACCAAAGGAAAAAACATACCTGGACGGCTGCCCGCGACGCTAGGAACGCCTTGGTGCAACTCTGGAGAGCGTCTCCCTCAGTACGAAGCTTCGCCTGGACGTCCAGGAGCGCCTGGTTCAGCGGCCCTGTGCTGCCTCCTTGCACCCACCCAATGGGTGCGGCGCTTGTCGCTTCGGCGTCTGGGATCGCCGAGCTAGCGGTGCCGGCTTCCAGGGGGCGGGGTGCCGAAGTCTCCTTCTCCAGACGGCGGCGCGTTGGCGAGCCGACTTGGAGGAGTAGCCTCGCGACAGCTTCTTCTTTAGTCGGCGGCACCGGAGGGTCCGCCAGCTGCTCGCCCTGCGCACCTTCAGACGGCGGCAGAGGCGGCGGCGGAACGTTCACATCCGGCGTAGAGGGGTCGCCGCCCTCCCTCTCCACGACGGGGTTCTCCCCGCCGGCTTCTCCAGTCTGCCCCGTGAGCTCCGGAGGCAGCGGCGCAGATTTCAACAGGGTGACAAACACCGCCGATTGGCGGCGTGCGGCTTCCTCAGCCTGCCGCTTCGTCGCGGCGGCGGCTTCGGCCTCCGCCAGTTTTTTCTTGGCGGGGGCCTCCACCCTGTCGGCCTCCGCCTTCTCCAGGCGAAGGGCCTCTTCTTCGTTGTGCTTATCCTGCGCATTCCGCTCCGTCGCCTCCCGGAGGTCAGCAGCGGGGTCAATTCGCCGAGTGGTGGCGGACGTCTCCGCTGACCCCATGACGGAGGCGGCGGTGACCCTATCAAGAGAGAGGGGAGCCCTGAAGCAAGAGGGGCAAGCAGAGACTCAGACAAAGTCACAAAGAAAGAACAAAGCATTAAGACAGAGTACTCACACGGAGACCAATGGCGGCTTCTTCACTTCCTTACGGAAGCGGATGGCCTTCGCGGCCGCCTCGTCCCGCTGGGTCGCCGCAGCCGAACCCTTGGGTTTCTTCGGCCGACTGCCGAACAAGGTCGGCACGGCCCTGCGCTTCTTCCCGCTGCCTGGAGCACCCGACGCGGCAGAAGAGCCCGCGCCAGGCTGGCTGGCTCCTGGCCGATGGCGGGGGGCGACTTCCCCCTCGGCATCGTCATCAGGCCAGTCGGCGAAAGCGGCCGAAGGCCTGAAGTCGCCTGCCGTTCCTCCTCCTCCCTCAGTGTCGTCCTCCAGAGCCGCCGCCCCCAGATCGGGGTCATTGACGTCGCTCTCCGCCCGGTCGGCGAGGAACTCGCGGGCCGGCCCCGAGGTGCCGGATGGCGGGTGGAGGAGGGGATTCTGGCCAAAGCCGACTGGTCAAAACAAAACTCGGCAAGAAAGAAGACAATCCAAAGAAAGAAAGGAAAGGCAACTCACGACGGGCGGGGGGTTGGCGCGGGAGTACGGCTCCTTGCCGAACCGCCAATCCTCCAGGAGCTTGCTGTCCGAGAGGTAGTTCACCATGAAGGCCACCTCCTCGTGAGGCATGTCCTTGGTGCACATCCGACTCGGGTCACGGTGCCCGCTCATCTGGCATATCATGTGGGGGCGGCCTTGGAGTGGGAGAACTCGGCGCGCCGCGAAGGCGGCCAGCAGGTCTGGACCAGTCAAACCCTCCGACTGCGTCAGCACTCAGAGTCACGTGATGGCGCCGGCTCCCGCAGGCGTCAGCTACTTGGCCCGGTACAACCAGTTGGGCAGTCGCCCAGCCGGCGGGCCGGCTTCGAAAGCCGGCAGGTTGACCCAGTCCCCCCTCACGGAGGCGTTCCTGACGTAGAAGTAGGATCTCTGCCACATCTTCACCGACTTTATCAGTGAGATGGAGGGGAAGGGATTGTCGGCCCCCGACCTTCGCACGACGATGAAAGCGCCGCACTGAGCCGGCACGCCCGCAGCCTGGGTGCCGAGCTTGGAGAAGAAGAACTCCCCCCAGAGCTCGAGGGTGGGGAGGACTCCGAGGAAGCCTTCTCACAAGGCCACGAAGGTGGACAGCAGCACCACTGCGTTGGGGGTGAGGTGGTGCGGCTGGAGGCCGTAGAACTCCAGGAAGGATCGGAAGAAACTGCTCGCCGGCAGCCCCAACCCGCGCAGGCAATGCGAGCGGAAGATAACCCGCTCGCCCTCCTGCGGCGCAGGGGAAATCTGCCCCTTCCGCGCAAGATGAACCTGCACGCGATCCTCGCCGGGGAGCCGATGAGTCCGGCGGAGGAACTCGATGTGGTCTTCATGAACTTCGGAGCCGTCCCAGGTGCCGGAGCGCATCGGGGGAGGTGCGGCGGCGGAGGAAGAACTCATCGCGAGCTGATCGCCGCGGCGTTCGCCGGAGCTTGGGCGCGCGACGGAGCGAAGAAGAAGAAGAAGGAGGAGAGCAAGGAGCAGTGAGAAGGGAGAGAATGAAGAGTGGTGGGAAGGAGGGGCGCGCGTGCCCCCCTCTTCCCCCTACTTATAGCCCTGTGGGCTGCGAAGCCGAGGGGGCGGTCGTGGGGATTTACTGCGCCCACGGCCCCACGACCCCCACGATCCACGATAAAGTTACTGTGCGCAGTAACTCCACGGAAACCCCAACCGTCCGCCGGGGCCGCAGCGGATCCGCTCGGGCGCCGAGCCGCGGTAGTGGCAGGCCCCACCTATGGGCCTGTCCCGTCGTGCGCGTAGGCTGGCAGGACGGCCCAGCCACGTGCCATCACGTGACAGGCCTAGAACGGGCAGCGGCCTGGAGGCTTAGCTAGCACGCCACTTGGATCCCGCCACGACGTTCGAAATATTGTGCGAGTCGGAATTGAGTGAGTCTGAATCGAGCGAGTCCGCGCCTAGTCGGCCCGGCAGAAGTCAATCAAGGACCATGTGTTGAGCACCCGGAAAGAGAAACTGCTGAGGCTTCTCGGCCGATCGTCCGCGGCGCCTCACCAGCTTCGGGGACTACTGTCGGAGTAATGGGCCACGGGTAGGCCAACCCGAGCCCCAGAACCTTTCAAGACATCGGGACAGGCTGCGCCCCTCAAGACCCCAGGACGAAGAGCCGCCTTCAGGACGTCAATGGCAAGACGGCCGACTGACCACCCAGGGCTGAGTCCCAGGGACGACTTCAGGGAAAGCCGACTCTTGACTAGCGACTTCCAGAGAAGCCGGCCTTGGGGAGTCGGCCTGCGACTCCAACACCCCATCACGATCCCATCAAGTGGGACGGGGCAGGCAGTGGCAACAATGAAGCCCGCTTCTGCCCCTTACCAAGGGCAGGTGTGGCCACAGCACGCCGTACCCCGGAAGATCTCCGTGCGGCGTGGCACTGTAGCCATGCCGGCCCTGACATCACCACCGCAGGGCTGACTCCTGCACCCACGACGGCTTGTCTGTACGGCCTAGAGGCAGCGGGCTCCACCAGTCAGTGAGACCCTAGGAGACGGCAAGAGGACCACCAGTTGGACCCGTCGGGAGTTGGCCGAGCCCTCCCTCGGGGCCCACGCGCCATTAATCAAGATGTGATGGGGAGTGGCGACAGTGATCGCCCGCCGGGCGGCGGGGCTGTTGCCACGACCTCATGATCAAGCCCGCGTCATCAGAAGCATGGCTACAGTAATCAGCAGCACGGCTACAGTAATCAGCAGCCGGCAAGACCCGCCCACGGCGGACGCGGCCTGTCGGCTCCGTACCAAGCCAGTTGGCGGGGCCCGCCAGTCGCGGGCCCCAGCGGTCGGCAGAGAAGACAGAGGCCAGAGGCACTGACGGCTGGGCCCGCGTCCAGCCAGATACCATTGTACCCCTGGGGGGTAGGCCTATATAAACCCCCCCAGGGCACCCATGCAAAGGGTTGGAACCCATTAGCTCTAGACCAGATCGTATAGAAGGGAGAGAGCTAGCCTTGCCCTCTCCTACCTCCTAGAAACAGCTCAAGGAGCAACCGTGTAAACACTTTGTCATAGTGATCATGCGGAGACCCCGCAAAGCAGCAGTAGGGGTATTATCTACTCGGAGAGCCCTGAAGCTGGGTAAGATTCGTCGGCGTGCATGTCTTCGCCTCATCCCGTTTCCAGGCACCGGCGACGTTCTACTCACCCCTACCATGATAAGCCATCCTTTGGCATATGTCGCACCAAACCCCCGACATAACGGTTCACCATACGTGCAAGCTACGGGAATCACAAACTTCAACACAAGTATTTATACAATCCACAACTACCCACTAGCATGACTCTAATATCACCATCTTTATATCGCAAAACTATTGCAAGGAATCAAACATATCATATTCAATGATCTACAAGTTTTATGTACGATTTTATGACTAACCATGTGAATGACCAATTCCTGTCATCTCTCTAAATAGATAGAAGTGAAGCAAGAGAGTTTTAATTCCTTATTCAAAAGATATGCCCATGCTCTAACAAATATAAGTGAAGCAAAAGAGCATTCTACAAATGGCGGTTTTCTATGTGAAGAGAAACAGGCAACCCAAACTTCAAATGATATAAGTGAAGCACGTGAAGCGTTCTATAAAGCCATACTCAAAAGATATAAGTGAAGTGCAATGAGCATTCTATAAATCAACCATGGACTATCTTATTCCAGCATGGTGCATAAAAAAAGTGAAAACTAAATGCAAAAGACGCTCCAAGATTTGCACATATCGCATGAACGAAACGAATCCGAAAACATACCGATACTTGTTGAAGAAAGATGGGATGCCTTCCGGGGCATCCCCAAGCTTAGATGCTTGAGTCTCCTTGAATATTTACTTGGGGTGCCTTGGGAATCCCCAAGCTTGAGCTCTTGTCTCTCCTCCTTCTCCTCACATCGACACATCCTCGATCTTCGAACACTTCATCCACATAAAACTCAACAGAAAGCTCGGTAAGATCCGTTAGTATAATAAATCAAATCACTACGCTAAGTACTATTGCAAACCAATTCATATTTTGTTTTTTCATTGTATCTACTGTAATATAACTTTTCCATGGCTTAATCCACTGATAGAAATAGATAGTTTCATCAAAACAAGCAAACTATGCATCAAAAAACGGAATCTGTCTAAAACAGGACAGTCTATAGTAATCTGAACATTCACCATACTTCTTGTAGTCCAAAACTTCTGAAAAAATTAGGAAAAATAAAAAATTTGTACAGAAAGACAGTGCAAAAAGTTTCAGAACCGTTTGACTTTCCAGTAAAAAATGTAAAATCGCGCACTACAGACAAAGTTTCTGTTTTGCACCGCACAAACCAACAAGCAATGTAAACATCCTAAAGGCAAATCTTGGCACATTATTTTTATTTTTAAACTTTATAAAAGAACACAACAGAAATAAATGTCTCTCTAAAACTTCCGGGTTGTCTCCCTGGCAGCACTTTCTTTAAAGCCATTAAGCTAGGCATATAGTGCTCAAGTAATGGATCCACCCGGATCCCAAGGTATATCAAAGCCAATTTTAATTAACAATGATTTGGCATTTAGTAGTGAGCACAAAGCAACATATATCATGCAATGACGAAGTCTAACTCTCTTCCTATGCATCAGCATGTCATAAAAGAACAATTCATGCACACATAGTAAAGGCCAATGCATAGTATAAACAGTTTCTTGCAATTTTATCATATTGGAAACATGAAGAGGCGGAGATGTAGTTCCTCTCTCATAATAATTGCAAGTAGGAGCAGAAAGCACATGCATATTATATCTATCAAAATCATCATGTGTAGCAGTAAAACACAACCCATCAATATAATCCTTAATAAGGGCAAACTTCTCCGATATAGTGTAGTCAGGAGAATTCAAAAAGATATAGGACTTTCATGCGTGGGTGCAATAGCAACAATTTCATGTTTAACATAAGGAACTATAGAAAGTTCATCTCCATAAGCATAATTCATATTGGCATCTTGGCCACAAGCATAGCAAGCATCATCAAAAAGGGATATTTCAAAAGAATCAACGTGATCATAACAATCATCATAGCATTCATCCTTCGGTAAATTTGAATGGAAATTAGACAATGTATGGGATAAAGAGTTACTCTCATTAGATGGTGGGAACGGGTGATCAATCCGCTCTTTCTCCTTTTGTTCTTCGCTCTCCTCCTCATCTTTTTCATCCAATGAGCTCACAATGTCATTAATTTCTTTTTCCCTAGACTCGTGCAAAATATTAGTCTCTTCTTGGACAGCGGAGGAGTCCTCAATATATGGTTTAATATAGGGATTAGAAGCATAATTATCATAGCAATATTTAAGTATGGCCAAATTTTCAGATTTGTAGAGAGTAGTATCACACTCTTCAATAAAAGAAGCAATTTCACAAGTACCCCTAAAAGCAACAAATTCTTCAATTTGTTGAATATCATAGTAATTATAAACACCCTTAGTATACGAAGATACGATTCTATTATCACTAAACTCACATTGGTAAGAAAGGTGTTTCTTAGGGTCTTTAGAACAACAAGTACAATCATATATTTCACGTAAATTCTAAGCATAGCACTGCAAACGGTGAATTTGATCCAGTAAAACTTTCCCTTTTCAGATATGTCATGTCGCACATAACAAGCATGCTCATCTAAAGATTTGCCCTCAACTAAGCTAGTTGGGGTTTCAGCCCGAGCACATAGGGATCGAGGATGATCCAAGTAAAAAGCTTCAGTAATGTGATAGATTTAGTGGTTCTTCAACCATTGGTTCAGTAGGTACCACTAATTTTTTTTGGTATTTTGCATTTACTACCCATAACTAAAGATAGAAAACAAGAGAAGAAAATAAAAACTACTTAGTGATAAAGCAAACAAGCACACACGAGAATATTCACCCCACGCTATAACTCCCCGGCAACGGCGTCAGAAAAAGGTCATGATAACCCACAAGTATAGGGGATCAATTGTAGCCTCTTTCGATAAGTAAGAGTGTCGAACCCAACAAGGAGCTAAAGGTAGAACAAATATTCCCTCAAGTTCTATCGACCAGTGATACAACTCCACGCACGCTTAACGTTCGCCTTACCTAGAACAAGTATGAAACTAGAAGTATTTTGTAGGTGTTGTAGGCTAGGTTTGCAAGATAATAAAGAGCATGTAAATAAAAGCTAGGGGCTGTTTAGATAAGGACACAACTAAATTTGTTTCAGTAGAGAGCTTTTTGTCACGAGAAAGTTATTTGTCCCTAGGCAATCGATAACTAGATCAGTAATCATTATTGCAATTTTATTTGAGGGAGAGGCATAAGCTAACATACTTTCTCTTCTTGGATCATATGCACTTATGATTGGAACTCTAGCAAGCATCCGCAACTACTAAATATCATTAAGGTAAAACCCAATCATAGCATTATAAGGCATCAAGTCCTCTTTACTCCCATACTCAAACAACCTACTTACTCGGGTTTGTGCTTCTGTCACTCACGCCACACACCATAAGCAAATCATGAACATATTGCAAACCCTACAGCGGGGATCCCTCATGCTTGCGCAACACGGAGAGCGCGATAGGACGGCACCAATAATAAAACATGCAACTCAAACCAATCACGATCATCAATTAACCCATAGGACAAAACATATCTACTCAAACATCATAGGATAGCCATACATCATTGGGAAATAATATATAGTGCTGAGCACCATGTTTAATTAGAGATTACAGTGGGTAAAAGAGGAGTTACACCGCTGCATAGAGGGGGGAAGAGTTGGTGATGACGGTGGTGAAGTTGTTGGTGTAGATCGTTGTCGCGATGATGGCCCCGACGGCGTTCCGGCGCCACCAGGAGAGAGGGGGAGAGAGCCCCCCTTATTCTTCCTCTTCCTTGACCTTCCCCCTAGATGGGAGAAGGGTTTCCCCTCTGGTCCATGGTCTCCATGGCGGCGGAGGGGCGAGAGCCCCTCCGAGATTGGAGCTGTCTCTCTATCTTTCTCTGTTTCTGCGTTTCTGATTGTGCCCTTTCACCGTTTCTTATATTCCCGGAGATCCGTAACTCTCATTGGGCTGAAATTTGAACACGATTTTGTAAGGGCATATTTATCCCTAAGGTGTTTTGGTGATTGATGACAACGCGTTTGCGGACTAATCGTGTTCCTTGAGTATCCCAGACATTTCATCGCTAGGCACAAGACGGTTGGGTGCCCCTCGAAGACTGTTGAAGACGACGTCTTTTCTACGTTTCTTTTTGGTGGATTTGAGTCGTAGGAAAGCCGTACTATTAAGAGGGGGTCCGCGTCGGAAAGGTTTGGGTGGAATCATCACGTACACATCTCCTTCTTGTCCCCTCCTTTTCCATTGGAGCTTCCTCTGCTTTCTCGCCTCCCTGGTTCTGGCTGCTGAGTTGGGTCGCGGTAGTACTGCTCCCAGTGAGCGGTAGTACCGTAGGCACCAGCGGTAGTACCGTGCGGTGGCGCAGTAGTACCGCAGGTGCCCACGGTAGTACCGCTCCCCTGGAGCTGCACTACTGCTGCCCACCAGGCTAGTACCGCTCCTTCGCGGTAGTAGGGGCGGATGTAATGTTTTACATCCGCACCTACCGCGGTAGTACCGCTTTCGCTCCGCGGTAGTACCGCGCTATGTTGTCAGGCAGTAGTACCGCCCCTCGGCAGTACTACTGTGTCGGGTTTTTGCTTCTTCCGTTTCTTTGCGGAAGTAGGCACGGATGTTTCCTCCCCCCTGGCTAGGGGATTTCTGCCTTGCGGTAGTACCGCATGGAGACGCGGTAGTACCGCGCTCACGGAAGTACCGCCCTGTCGCTGGGGTTGCGGCAGTACCGCGGGCCTGTACGGTAGTACCGCATGGCCGTGCGGTAGTACCGCTTGGTAGCAAGCGGTAGTACTGCGCAGCCCTGCGGTAGTACCGCTGGCCTGGCGCGGTAGTACCACTGGTCGCGGGCTAGTTGGTGGGTAATGGTTGGATCTTTCTCCTACCTATATAAGGAGTCCCCTTCTTCCCCGTTGACTCATCTTTTCCAACCCTAAGCTCCATTATTGCTCTAAGCTCCATTTTCGCCCGATCTCACTCCCTAGCCAATCAAACTTGTTGATTTGTTCGGGAGTGGTTAAGAAGGCCTCGATCCACACTTCCACCAAGAGAAATTTGATTCCCCCCACTAATCCCTTGCGGCTCTTGTTACTCTTGGGTGTTTGAGCATCCTAGACGGTTGAGGTCACCGCGAAGCCATAGTCCATTGTGGTGAAGCTTCATGGTGTCGTTGGGAGCCTCCAATTGAGTTGTGGAGATTGCCCCAACCTTGTTTGTAAAGGTTCGGTCGCCGCCTCCAAGGGCAGCAATAGTGGAATCACGACATCTCGCATTATGTGAGGGCGTGAGGAGAATACGGTGGCCCTAGTGGCTTCTTGGGGAGCATTGTGCCTCCACACCGCTCCAACGGAGATGTACTTCCTCTCAAAGGGAAGGAACTTCGGCAACACATCCTCGTCTCCACCATCTCCACTCTTGGTTATCTCGTGCCTTTACTTGTGCAAGCTTATTTGTATCATATCACTTGCTTGCTTGTGTTCCTATCCTTGTTGCATCATATAGCTTGCTCACCTAGTTGCACATCTAGACAACCAACTTTGATGCTAAGTTTAAATTGTTAAAGAAAAGCTAAAAATTGTTAGTTGCCTATTCACCCCCCTCTAGTCAACCATATCGATCCTTTCAATTGGTATTAGAGCCTCGTCTCTTTATTAAGGACTTTACCGTCCGAAGAGTATGGTTGATACCTTAGACGGTGTGGAGGAACACTCTGGTGTGAATCCGAACTCGTCTACGGGTGATGGGGGAACCTCGGTCTCTCTTGAGGAGTTCAATGTGGCCTTGGAGACATTGAAAACCTCCATGACGACCGAGGTTGAAAGCATGTTTACTAAATTCCTTGAGGGGCTTAAACTATCCACCGCACCGTTGAAAGTGGGTGATCCCACCGACAAGGTGACGGATGCTATCTCCGACAAGGGGGAAGCTAGTAGTGAAAAGGCTCCTTCTTCTAGTGGTAAAAATGGCACCGGCATCTTTGCTCATGTGGAACCACCACTTGTTTATGGTGGACCGGTTCCTTCCACCCATTTGAATCATGTCGGTCCTCCCCCTAAGATTGTGAAAAATGAGGACTTTGATTCTTGGGTTTACCGCTTTAAACGTCATTTAAATCATGTGAACACTAATCTTTGGAGAATCTTTGAAGAAGGTTTCTATCTGCATGATCCAAGCAACTTCACTCCTCGAGAAGCCGCGGATAATCAATTCAATGAGAATGCTCTCTTCGTCATTCAAGATGCAATCCCACCCGAAGACCTACCTCATCTTCGGCCCTTCGCCTTGGCCAACGACGCATGGATTTGTGTTGTCTCCCTTTATCGGGGAAGCGCAAGCATTCAACGCTCCAACTATGAAGTGGTGCAAGATGAGGCCGATGAGTTTGCAATGAAAGAAGATGAAGAACCTCGTGAGCTTTATCGGAGAGTAACCAAACTCGCGGTCTCACTCCGAGATCATGGGAGCAAGGACACGGATGACAATTGGATCAAGCGCAAATTCCTTAAGGCAATGATGCCCTACCACAAGGCCATGTCCTCCGTCATTCGTCAAAGACCGGACATCCACACTTTGACCTCAAGCGAAGTGTTGGATGAGTTTGTGGCCATGAACATTTTGGACAAGACCGCCGACAATGCGGTGCTTCGTTCTCAAAGGGCAAAGAAGCCCAACCTTGCATGGAAGGCCAAGCTCTCCTTTGAAGAAGAAGAAGAGGAAGAAGAGGAGAGCAACCTCGAGGATACAAAGTATGCATATCATGAACACATGGCACTCGCTTCAAGGCAATTTTGGAGCAAGAAAAACTCGAGGCCAAACTTTAACAAGAACAACTCAAGTGGCACGAAGAGCAAGCAACGTGTAAGGACTTGCTACAATTGTGGCAACGTGAGTCATTTTGTTGCGGAGTGCCCGTATGAGAAGAGGGAAGACAATGGTGGCAAGCTCATCCGAAAGGACAAGGCCAAGTCGTTCCCCAACAAGAGAAACTTCACCAAGAAGACTCCTCCCAAGGCATTGGTGGTACAAGAAGAGTTCAATGAGGATGATGGTGATGATGAAGGTGATGAGTCGGTTGCCATGGCCTCCGTTGCCATTGCGACGACTCCACGGGTGTCTCTCTTTGACTCACCCAATGAGAGCATCACCTCCAAGTGCCTCATGGCTAAATCCACCAACAAGGTAACCCCCAACATCAAAACTACCATCATTAATCATCCTTCTCCGATGGATAGCATTAATGAACTTGAGGGAGCTAATGTGGAGGCAAATGAGTTTGAGGCCTTTATGGGCAAACTTAAGGGAAAATCCAAGAAGCACTTTGTTGCTCTCTTGGAACAACTTGGTGAAGCCAATGACATGATCGAGGCTCACGAAGACACCATCACTAAGATGGAAAGGCATAGTCGTGACTATGCCGATGAGATTTCAGATCTTTGCAATGCTCTTGAGGAAGAGCATGGTCTTCGTTTGGCTCTTAAGGAGTCACACAACGTTGATCATGCTAAGTTAAAGAAAGATTATGATCATGTCCTCATTGTTTCTCATGTGCTAAACTCCGAGAAGGCGGAACTTGAGGTTGATCTTGCAAGACTCAAAGAGGAGTTTGATCTACTTGACAAGGCTCACAAGGTCTTGAAGGGTGTGTTGGAAATATGCCCTAGAGGAAATAATAAAATGATTATTATATTTCCTTGTTCATGATAATTGTCTATTATTCATGCTATAATTGTATTATCCGGAAATCGTAATACATGTGTGAATACATAGACCACAATGTGTCCCTAGTGAGCCTCTAGTTGACTATCTCGTTGATCAACAGATAGTCATGGTTTCCTGGCTATAGACATGGGGATGTCATTGATAACGGGATCACATCATTAGGAGAATGATGTGATGGACAAGACCCAATCCTAAGCTTAGCTCAAAGATCGTGTAGTTTGTTTGCTGTAGCTTTTCTGAATGTCAAGTATCATTTCCTTAGACCATGAGATTGTGCAACTCCCGGGTACCGTAGGAGTGCTTTGGGTGTGCCAAACGTCACAACGTAACTAGGTGACTATAAAGGTACATTACAGGTGTCTCCGAAAGTGTCTGTTGGGTTGGCACGAATCGAGACTGGGATTTGTCACTCTGTATGACGGAGAGGTATCTCTGGGCCCACTCGGTAATGCATCATCATAATGAGCTCAAAGTGATCAAGTGGTTGATCACGGGATCATGCATTACGGTACGAGTAAAGTGACTTGCCGGTAACGAGACTGAACAAGGTATTGGGATACCGACGATCGAGTCTCGGGCAAGTAACGTACCGATTGACAAAGGGAATTGTATACGGGGTTGCTTGAATCCTCGACATCGTGGTTCATCCGATGAGATCATCGAGGAGCATGTGGGAGCCAACATGGGTATCCAGATCCCGCTGTTGGTTATTGGCCGGAGAGCCGTCTCGGTCATGTCTATGTGTCTCCCGAACCCGTAGGGTCTACACACTTAAGGTTCGATGACGCTAGGGTTGTAGAGATATGAGTATGCAGTAATCCGAAAGTTGTTCGGAGTCCCGGATGAGATCCTGGACGTCACGAGGAGTTCCGAAATGGTCCGGAGGTGAAGAATTATATATAGGAAGTGTAGTTTCGGCCATCGGGAAAGGTTCGGGGTCACCGGTATTGTACCGGTACCACCAGATGGGTCCCGGGGGTCCACCGGGTGGGGCCACCCATCCCGGAGGGCCCCATGGGCTGAAGTGGGGAGGGGAACCAGCCCATAGTGGGCTGGTGCGCCCCCCCCCTTGGGCCACCCTGCGCCTAGGGTTGGAAACCCTAGGGTGGGGGCGCCTCCACTTGCCTTGGGGGGCACTCCACCCCCTTGGCCGCCGCCCCCCCCCCTTTGGGAGATCCCATCTCCAGGGCCGGCGCCCCCCAGGGGGCCTATATAAAGGGGGGAGGGAGGGGCAGCCGCACCTCAAGTCTTGGCGCCTCCCTCTCCCCTGCTACACCTCTCCCTCTCGCAAAAGCTAGGCGAAGCCCTGCTGTGATCATTGCTGCATCCACCACCACGCCGTCGTGCTGCTGGATCTTCATCAACCTCTCCTTCCCCCTTGCTAGATCAAGAAGGAGGAGACGTCATCCGCTTCGTACGTGTGTTGAACGCGGAGGTGCCGTCCGTTCAGCACTTGGTCATCGGTGATTTGGATCACGGCGAGTACGACTCCATCATCCCCGTTCTCTTGAACGCTTCCGCTCGCGATCTACAAGGGTATGTAGATGCACTCTCCTCTCATTGCTAGTTGAGTCCATAGATTGATATTGGTGAAACGTAGGAATTTTTTTTGTTTTCTGCAACGTTCCCCAACAGTGGCATCATGAGCTAGGTCTATGTGTAGTTCTCTTTGCACGAGTAGAACACAATTTGTTGTGGGCGTAGATGTTGTCAACTTTCTTGCCGCTACTAGTCTTATTTTGCTTCAGCGGTATTGTGGGATGAAGCGGCCCGGACCGACCTTACACGTATGCTTACGTGAGACAGGTTCCACCGACTGACATGCACTAGTTGCATAAGGTGGCTAGCGGGTGTCTGTCTCTCCCACTTTAGTTGGAGCGGATTCGACGAAAAGGGTCCTTATGAAGGGTAAATAGAAGTTGACAAATCACGTTGTGGCTTTTACGTAGGTAAGAAAACGTTCTTGCTAGAACCCTATTGCAGCCACGTAAAACTTGCAACAACAATTAGAGGACGTCTAACTTGTTTTTGCAGCAAGTGTCATGTGATGTGATATGGCCAAAGTTGTGATGAATGATGAATGATACATATGTGATGTATGATATCCTGTTCTTGTAATAGGAATCATGACTTGCATGTCGATGAGTATGACAACCGGCAGGAGCCATAGGAGTTGTCTTTATTTTTGTATGACCTGCGTGTCATTGAGAAACGCCATGTAAATTACTTTACTTTATTGCTAAACCTGTTAGCCATAGTAGTAGAAGTAATAGTTGGCGAGAAACTTCATGGAGACACGATGATGGAGATCATGATGATGGAGATCATGGTGTCATGCCGGTGACAAGATGATCATGGAGCCCCAAGATGGAGATCAAAGGAGCTATATGATATTGGCCATATCATGTCACTATTATTTGATTTCATGTGATGTTTATCATGTTTTTGCATCTTGTTTACTTAGAACGACGGTAGTAAATAAGATGAGCCCTCATAATAATTTCAAGAAAGTGTTCCCCCCTAACTGTGCGCCGTTGCGACAGTTCGTTGTTTCGAAGCACCACGTGATGATCGGGTGTGATAGATTCCAACATTCACATACAACGGGTGTAAGACAGATTTACACATGCAAACACTTAGGTTGACTTGATGAGCCTAGCATGTACAGACATGGCCTCGGAACACAGAAGACCGAAAGGTCGAACATGAGTCGTATAGAAGATACGATCAACATGAAGATGTTCACCGATGTTGACTAGTCCGTCTCACGTGATGATCGGACACGGCCTAGTTAACTCGGATCATGTTATACTTAGATGACTGGAGGGATGTCTATCTGAGTGGGAGTTCATTGAATAATTTGATTAGATGAACTTAATTATCATGAACTTAGTCTAAAATCCTTACAATATGTCTTGTAGATCAAATGGCGAACGTTGTCCTCAACTTCAACGCGTTCCTAGAGAAAACCAAGCTGAAAGACGATGGCAGCAACTATACGGACTGGGTCTGGAACTTGAGGATCATCCTCATAGCTGCCAAGAAAGATTATGTCCTAGAAGCGACGCTAGGTGACACACTCGTCCCACAGAACCAAGACGTTATGAACGCTTGGCAGACACGTGCTGATGATTACTCCCTCGTTCAGTGCGGCATGCTTTACAGCTTAGAACCGGGGCTCCAAAAGTGTTTTGAGCGACACGGAGCATATGAGATGTTCGAAGAGCTGAAAATGGTTTTCCAAGCTCATGCCCAGGTCGAGAGATATGAAGTCTCCGACAAGTTCTTCAGCTGTAAGATGGAGGAAAATAGTTCTGTCAATGAGCACATACTCACAATGTCTGGGTTGCATAACCGCTTGACTCAGCTGGGAGTTAATCTCCCGGATGACGCGACCATTGACAGAATCCTTCAGTCGCTTCCACCAAGCTACAAGAGCTTTGTGATGAACTTCAATATGCAGGGGATGGAAAAGACCATTCCTGAGGTATATTCAATGCTGAAATCAGCAGAGGTAGAAGTCAAAAAGGAACATCAAGTGTTGATGGTGAATAAAACCACTAAGTTCAAGAAAGGCAAGGGTAAGAAGAACTTCAAGAAGGACGGCAAGGGAGTTGCCGCACCCGGTAAGCAAGCTGCCGGGAAGAAGCCAAAGAATGGACCCAAGCCCGAGACTGAGTGCTTTTATTGCAAGGGAAGTGGTCACTGGAAGCGGAACTGCCCCAAATACTTAGCGGACAAGAAGGCCGGCATCACAAAAGGTATATGTGATATACATGTAATTGATGTGTACCTTACCAGTACTCGTAGTAGCTCCTGGGTATTTGATACTAGTGCGGTTGCTCACATTTCTAACTCAGAGCAGGAGCTGCGGAATAAGCGGAGACCGGCGAAGGACGAGGTTACGATGCGCGTCGGGAATGGTTCCAAGGTCGATGTGATCGCCGTCGGCACGCTACCTCTACATTTACCGATGGGATTAGTTTTAAACCTCAATAATTGTTATGTAGTGCCAGCTTTGAGCATGAACATTGTATCAGGATCTCGTTTAATTCGAGATGGCTACTCATTTAAATCCGAGAATAATGGTTGTTCTATTTACATGAGATATATGTTTTATGGTCATGCTCCAATGGTGATTGGTTTATTCTTAATGAATCTCAAGCGTAATGCTACACATATTCATAGTGTGAATAAAATATGTAAGGTTGATAATGATAGTCCCACATACTTGTAGCACTGCCGCCTTGGTCACATAGGCGTCAAATGCATGAAGAAGCTCCATGCAGATGGACTTTTAGAGTCTCTTGATTACGAATCATTTGACACGTGTGAACCATGCCTCATGGGTAAAATGACCAAGACTCCGTTCTCAGGAACAATGGAGCGAGCAACCAACTTATTGGAAATCATACATACTGACTTGTGCGGTCCAATGAGTGTTGAGGCTCGCGGTGGCTATCATTATGTTCTCACCCTCACTGATGACTTGAGTAGAGATGGGTATGTCTATTTAATGAAACACAAGTCTGAGACCTTTGAAAAGTTCAAGGAATTTCAGAGTGAGGTTGAGAATCAACGTGACAGGAAAATCAAGTTCTTGCGATCAGATCGTGGGGGAGAATACTTGAGTCACGAATGTGGCACACACTTAAGAAAATGTGGAATAGTTTCACAACTCACGCCGCCTGGAACACCTCAGCGTAATGGTGTGTCCGAACATTGTAATCGCACTCTATTAGATATGGTGCGATCTATGATGTCTCTTACCGATTTACCGCTATCATTTTGGGGCTATGCTTTAGAGACTGCCGCATTCACTTTAAATAGGGCTCCGTCGAAATCCGTTGAGACGACACCATATGAATCATGGTTTGGGAAGAAACCTAAGCTGTCGTTTCTAAAAGTTTGGGGATGTGGTGCTTATGTCAAGAAACTTCAACCTGAAAAGCTCGAACCCAAGTCAGAAAAATGCGTCTTCATAGGATACCCTAAAGAAACTATTGGGTATACCTTCTACCTCAGATCTGAAGGCAAGATCTTTGTTGCCAAGAATGGGTCCTTTCTAGAGAAAGAGTTTCTCTTGAAAGAAATAAGTGGGAGGAAGGTAGAACTTGATGAAGTATTACCTCTTGAACCGGTAAGTGGCGCAGCTCAAGAAAATGTTCCTGAGGTGCCTGCACCGACTAGAGAGGAAGTTGATGATGATGATCATGAAACTTCAGATCAAGTTGTTACTGAACTTCCTAGGTCCACAAGGACACGTTCCGCACCAGAGTGGTACGGTAACCCTGTCTTGGAAATCATGTTGTTAGACAACGGTGAACCTTCGAACTATGAAGAAGCGATGGCAGGCCCAGATTCCGACAAATGGCTGGAAGCCATGAAATCCGAGATAGGATCCATGTATGAAAACGAAGTATGGACTTTGATTGACTTGCCCGTTGATCGGCGAGCCATAGAAAATAAATGGATCTTTAAGAAGAAGACAGACGCGGATGGTAATGTGACCATCTATAAAGCTCGGCTTGTCGCTAAGGGTTATCGACAAGTTCAAGGGGTTGACTATGATGAGACTTTCTCACCCGTAGCGAAGCTGAAGTCCGTCCGAATCATGTTAGCAATTTCCGCATTCTATGATTATGAGATATGGCAAATGGACGTCAAAGCGGCATTCCTTAATGGTTTCCTTAAGGAAGAACTGTATATGATGCAGCCGGAAGGTTTTGTCGACCCTAAGAATGCTAACAACGTATGCAAGCTCCAGCAATCCATTTATGGGTTGGTGCAAGCATCTCGGAGTTGGAACATTCGCTTTGATGAGATGATCAAAGCCTCTGGGTTTATGCAGACTTATGGAGAAGCCTGCGTTTACAAGAAAGTGAGTGGGAGCTCTGTAGCATTTCTCATATTATATGTAGATGACATACTTTTGATGGGAAATGATATAGAACTTTTGGACAGCATTAAGGCCTACTTGAATAAGAGTTTTTCAATGAAGGACCTTGGAGAAGCTGCTTATATATTAGGCATCAAGATCTATAGAGATAGATCAAGACGCCTCATAGGTCTTTCACAAAGCACATACCTGTTGGAAATATGCCCTAGAGGCAATAATAAAAGGATTATTATTATATTTCCTTGTTCATGATAATTGTCTTTTATTCATGCTATAATTGTGTTATCCGGAAATCATAATACATGTGTGAATACATAGACACCAATATGTCCCTAGTAAGCCTCTAGTTGACTAGCTCGTTGATCAACAGATAGTCATGGTTTCCTGACTATGGACATTGGATGTCATTGATAACGGGATCACATCATTAGGAGAATGATGTGATGGACAAGACCCAATCCTAAACATAGCACAAGATCGTATAGTTCGTTTGCTAGAGTTTTTCCAATGTCAAGTATCTTTTCCTTAGACCATGAGATCGTGTAACTCCCGGATACCGTATGAGTGCTCTGGGTGTACCAAACGTCACAACGTAACTGGGTGACTATAAAGGTATACTACGGGTATCTCCGAAAGTGTCTGTTGGGTTGACACGAATCAAGACTGGGATTTGTCACTCCGTATGACGGAGAGGTATCTCTGGGCCCACTCGGTAATGCATCATCACAATGAGCTCAAAGTGACCAAGTGTCTGGTCACGGGATCATGCATTACAGTACGAGTAAAGTGACTTGCCGGTAACGAGATTGAACGAGGTATTGAGATACCGACGATCGAATCTCGGGCAAAGAAAAAAACCGATTGACAAAGGGAATTGCATACGGGGTTGCTTGAATCCTCGACATCGTGGTTCATCCGATGAGATCATCGAGGAGCATGTGGGAGCCAATATGGGTATCCAGATCCCGCTGTTGGTTATTGACCGGAGAGCCATCTCGGTCATGTCTACATTTCTCCCGAACCCATAGGGTCTACACACTTAAGGTTCGGTGACGCTAGGGTTGTAGAGATATGTATATACAGTAACCCGAAAGTTGTTCGGAGTCCCGGATGAGATCCCGGACTTCACGAGGAGTTCCGGAATGGTCCGGAGGTAAAGAATTATATATAGGAAGTGCTATTTCGGCCATCGGGACAAGTTTCGGGGTCACCGGTATTGTACCGGGACCACCGAAAGGGTCCCGGGGGTCCACCGGGTGGGGCCACCTATCCCGGAGGAGGGGAACCAGCCCCTAGTGGGCTGGTGCACCCCCCTTGGGCCTTCCCCCTGCGCCTAGGGTTGGGAACCCTAGGGTGGGGGGCGCCCCACTTGCCTTGGGGGGCACTCCACCCCCCTTGGTCGCCGCCCCCTTGGGAGATTGGATCTCCAGGGCCGGCGCCCCCCTGGGGACCCTATATATAGAGGGGGGAGGGAGGGCAGCCGCACCCATGCCCCCGGCGCCTCCCTCTCCCCTCCATGACCTCCTCCTCCTCCGTAGAGAACGGCGAAGCCCTGCTGCGGTGACTACTGCATCCACCACCACGCCGAAGTGCTGCTGCATCTTCATCAACCTCTCCTCCCCCCTTGCTGGATCAAGAAGGAGGAGACGTCACGCTGACCGTACATGTGTTGAACACGGAGGTGCCGTCCGTTCGGCGCTAGGATCTCCGGTGATTTGGATCACATCGAGTACGACTTCCTCATCCCCGTTCTTTGAATGCTTCCGCGCGTGATCTACAAAGGTATGTAGATGTAATCTGATCACTCGTTGCTAGATGAACTCATAGATGGATCTTGGTGAAACCGTAGGAAAATTTTTGTTTTCTGCAACGTTCCCCAACAGTGGCATCATGAGCTAGGTCTATGCGTAGTTCTCTTTGCACGAGTAGAACACAATTTGTTGTGGGCGTAGATGTTGTCAATTTCTTGCCGCTACTAGTCTTATTTTGCTTCAGCGGTATTGTGGGAAGAAGCGGCCCGGACCGACCTTACACGTACGCTGACGTGAGACTGGTTCCACCGACTGACATGCACTAGTTGCATAAGGTGGCTAGCGGGTGTCTGTCTCTCCCACTTTGGTTGGAGCGGATTCGGTGAAAATGGTCCTTATGAAGGGTAAATAGAAGTTGACAAATCACGTTGTGGCTTTTACGTAGGTAAGAAAACGTTCTTGCTAGAACCCTATTGCAGCCACGTAAAACTTGCAACAACAATTAGAGGACGTCTAACTTGTTTTTGCAGCAAGTGCTTTGTGATGTGATATGGCCAAAGTTGTGATGAATGATGAATGGTATATATGTGATGTATGAGATCATGTTCTTGTAATAGGAATCACGACTTGCATGTCGACGAGTATGACAACCGGCAGGAGCCATAGGAGTTGTCTTTACTTTTTGTATGACCTGCGTGTCATTAAGAAACGCCATGTAAATTACTTTACTTTATTGCTAAACGTGTTATCCATAGTAGTAGAAGTAATAGTTGGCGAGTAACTTCATGGAGACACGATGATGGAGATCATGATGATGGAGATCATGGTGTCATGCCGGTGACAAGATGATCATGGAGCCCCAAGATGGAGATCAAAGGAGCTATGTGACATTGGCCATATCATGTCACTATTATTATTTGATTGCATGTGATGTTTATCATGTTTTTGCATCTTGTTTACTTAGAACGACGGTAGTAAATAAGATGATCCCTCATAATAATTTCAAGAAAGTGTTTCCCCTAACTGTGCACCGTTGCGACAGTTCGTTGTTTCGAAGCACCATGTGTTGATCGGGTGTGATAGATTCCAACGTTCACATACAACGGGTGTAAGACAGATTTACACATGCAAACATTTAGGTTGACTTGACGAGCCTAGCATGTACAGGCATGGCCTCGAAACACAGAAGATTGAAAGGTCGAGCATCAGTCGTATAGAAGATACGATCAACATGAAGATGTTCACCGATGTTGACTAGTCCGTCTCACGTGATGATCGGACACGGCCTAGTTAACTCGGATCATGTTATACTTAGATGACTGGAGGGATGTCTATCTGAGTGGGAGTTCATTATATAATTTGATTAGATGAACTTAATTATCATGAACTTAGTCTAAAATCTTTACAATATGTCTTGTAGATCAAATGGCCCACGTTGTCCTCAACTTCAACGCGTTCCTAGAGAAAACCAAGCTGAAAGACGATGGCAGCAATTATATGGACTGGGTCCGGAACCTGAGGATCATCCTCATAGCTGCCAAGAAAGATTATGTCCTACAAGCACCGCTAGGTGACGCACCCGTCCCACAGAACCAAGACATTATGAACGCTTGGCAGACATGTGCTGATGACTACTCCCTCGTTCAGTGCGGCATGCTTTACAGCTTAGAACCGGGGCTCCAAAAGCGTTTTGAGAGACACGGAGCATATGAGATGTTAGAAGAGCTGAAAATGGTTTTTCAAGCTCATGCCCGGGTCGAGAGATATGAAGTCTCCGACAAGTTCTTCAGCTGTAAGATGGAGGAAAATAGTTCTGTCAGTGAGCACATACTCACTATGTCTGGATTACATAACCGCTTAACTCAGCTGGGAGTTAATCTCCTGGATGACGCGGTCATTGACAGAATCCTTCAGTCGCTTCCACCGAGCTACAAGAGCTTTGTGATGAACTTCAATATGCAGGGGAAGGAAAAGACCATTTCTGAGGTATTTTCAATGCTGAAATCAGCAGAGGTAGAAGTCAAAAAGGAACATCAAGTGTTGATGGTCAATAAAACCACCAAGTTCAAGAAAGGCAAGGGTAAAAAGAACTTCAAGAAGGACGGCAAGGGAGTTGCCGCGCCCGGTAAGCAAGCTGCCGGGAAGAAGCCAAAGAATGGACCCAAGCCCTAGACTGAGTGCTTTTATTGCAAGGGAAGTGGTCACTGGAAGCGGAACTGCCCCAAATACTTAGCGGACAAGAAGGCCGGCAACACAATAGGTATATGTGATATACATGTAATTGATGTGTACCTTACCAGTATTCGTAGTAGCTCCTGGGTATTTGATACCGGTGCGGTTGCTCACATTTGTAACTCAAAGCAGGAGCTGCGGAATAAACGGAGACTGGCGAAGAACGAGGTGATGATGCGCGTCGGGAATGGTTCCAAGGTCGATGTGATCGCCGTTGGCACGCTACCTCTACATTTACCCACGGGATTAGTTTTAAACCTCAATAATTGTTATTTAGTACCAGCTTTGAGCATGAACATTGTATCAGGATCTCGTTTAATTTGAGATGGCTACTCATTTAAATCCGATAATAATGGTTGTTCTATTTATATGAGAGATATGTTTTATGGTCATGCTCCTATGGTGAATGGTTTATTCTTAATGAATCTCGAGCGTAATGCTACACATATTCATAGTGTGAATACCAAAAGATGTAAGGTTGATAATGATAGTCCCACATACTTGTGGCACTGCCGCCTTGGTCACATAGGTGTCAAACGCATGAAGAAGCTCCATGCAGATGGACTTTTAGAGTCTCTTGATTACGAATCATTTGACACGTGCGAACCATGCCTCATGGGTAAGATGACCAAGACTCCGTTCTCAGGAACAATGGAGCAAGCAACCAACCTATTGGAAATCATACATACTGATGTGGGCGGGTCAATGAGTGTTGAGGCTCGTGGTGGCTATCGTTATGTTCTCACCCTCACTGATGACTTGAGTAGATATGGGTATGTCTACTTATTGAAACACAAGTCTGAAACCTTTGAAAAGTTCAAGGAATTTCAGAGTGACGTTGAGAATCAATGTGACAGAAAAATCAAGTTTTTGCGATCAGATCGTGGAGGAGAATACTTGAGTCACGAATTTGGTACACACTTAAGAAAATGTGGAATAGTTTCACAACTCATGCCGCCTGGAACACCTCAGCATAATGGTGTGTCCGAACATCGTAATCGCACTCTATTAGATATGGTGCGATCTATGATGTCTCTTACCGATTTATCGCTATCATTTTGGGGCTATGCTTTAGAGACTGCCGCATTCACTTTAAATAGGGCTCCGTCAAAATCCGTTGAGACGACACCGTATGAATTATGGTTTGGGAAGAAGCCTAAGTTGTCGTTTCTAAAAGTTTGGGGATGCGATGCTTATGTCAAGAAACTTCAACCTGAAAAGCTCGAACCCAAGTCGGAAAAATGCGTCTTCATAGGATACCCTAAAGAAACTATTGGGTATACCTTCTACCTCAGATCCGAAGGCAAGATCTTTGTTGCCAAGAATGGATCCTTTCTAGAGAAAGAGTTTCTCTCGAAAGAAATAAGTGGGAGGAAAGTGGAACTTGATGAAGTATTATCTCTTGAACCGGTAAGTAGCGCAGCTCAAGAAAATGTTCCTGAGGTGCCTGCACCGACTAGAGAGGAAGTTAATGATGATGATCATGAAACTTCAGATCAAGTTGCTACTGAACTTCGTAGGTCCACAAGGACACGTTCCGCACCAGAGTGGTACGGCAACCCTGTCTTAGAAATCATGTTGTTGGACAACGGTGAACCTTCGAACTATGAAGAAGCGATGGCGGGCCCCGATTCCAACAAATGGCTTGAAGCCATGCAACCCGAGATAGGATCCATGTATGAAAACAGAGTGTGGACTTTGGCAGACTTGCCCGATGATCGGCGAGCGATAGAAAACAAATGGATCTTTAAGAAGAAGACGGACGCGAATGGTAATGTTACCATCTATAAAGCTCGGCTTGTCACTAAGGGTTATCGACAAGTTCAATGGGTTGACTACGATGAGACTTTCTCTCTCGTAGCAAAGCTAAAGTCTGTCCGAATCATGTTAGCAATTGCCGCATACTATGATTATGAGATATGGCAAATGGACGTCAAAACGGCATTCCTTAATGGTTATCTTAAGGAAGAACTATATATGATGCAGCCGGAAGGTTTTGTCGACCCTAAGAATGTTAACAAGGTATGCAAGCTCCAGCGATCCATTTATGGGCTGGTGCAAGCATCTCGGAGTTGGAACATTCGCTTTGATGAGATGATCAAAGCGTTTGGGTTTATGCAGACTTATGGAGAAGCCTGCGTTTACAAGAAAGTGAGTGGGAGCTCTGTAGCATTTCTCATATTATATGTAGATGACATACTTTTGATGGGAAATGATATAGAACTTTTGGACAGCATTAAGGCCTACTTGAATGAGAGTTTTTCAATGAAGGACCTTGGAGAAGCTGCTTATATATTAGGTATAAAGATCTATAGAGATAGATCAAGATGCCTCATAGGTCTTTCGCAAAGCACATACCTTGATACGATATTGAAGAAGTTCAATATGGATCAGTCTAAGAAGGGGTTCTTGCCTGTGTTGCAAGGTATGAAATTGAGCTCAGCTCAATGTCCGACCATGGCAGAAGATATAGAAGAGATGAGTGTCATCCCCTATGCCTCAGCCATAGGTTCTATTATGTATGCCATGCTGTGTACCAGACCTGATGTAAACTTTGCCGTAATTTTGGTAGGTGGGTACCAAAGTAATCCCGGCAAGGAACACTGGACAGCGGTCAAGAATATCCTGAAGTACCTGAAAAGGACTAAGGAAATGTTTCTCGTTTATGGAGGTGACGAAGAGCTCGTCGTAAAGGGTTACGTCGACGCTAGCTTCGACACAGATCTGGATGACTCTAAGTCACAAACCGGATACGTGTATATTTTGAATGGTGGGGCAGTAAGCTGGTGCAGTTGCAAGCAAAGTGTTGTGGCGGGATCTACATGTGAAGCGGAGTACATGGCAGCCTCAGAGGAGGCACACGAAGCAGTCTGGGCGAAGGAGTTCATTTCCGACCTAGGAGTCATACCCAATGCGTAGGGCCCGATGACTCTCTTCCGTGACAACACTGGAGCTATTGCCCTTGCCAAGGAGCCCAGGTTTCACAGGAAGACCAGGCATATCAAGCATCGCTTCAACTCCATTCGTGAAAGTGTTCATAATGGAGACATAGAGATTTGTAAAGTACATACGGACCTGAATGTAGCAGATCCGTTGACTAAACCTCTCCCTAGAGCAAAACATGATCAACACCAGAATTCCATGGGTGTTCGATTCATAACAATGTAACTAGATTATTGACTCTAGTGCAAGTGGGAGACTGTTGGAAATATGCCCTAGAGGCAATAATAAAAGGATTATTATTATATTTCCTTGTTCATGATAATTGGCTTTTATTCATGCTATAATTGTGTTATCCGGAAATCGTAATACATGTGTGAATACATAGACACCAATATGTCCCTAGTAAGCCTCTAGTTGACTAGCTCGTTGATCAACACATAGTCATGGTTTCCTGACTATGGACATTGGATGTCATTGATAACGAGATCACATCATTAGGAGAATGATGTGATGGACAAGACCCAATCCTAACCATAGCACAAGATCGTATAGTTCATTTGCTAGAGTTTTTCCAATGTCAAGTATCTTTTCCTTAGACCATGAGATCGTGTAACTCCCGGATACCGTATGAGTGCTCTGGGTGTACCAAACGTCACAACGTAACTGGGTGACTATAAAGGTATACTACGGGTATCTCCGAAAGTGTCTGTTGGGTTGACACGGATCAAGACTGGGATTTGTCACTCCGTATGACGGAGAGGTATCTCTGGGCCCACTCAGTAATGCATCATCACAATGAGCTCAAAGTGACCAAGTGTCTAGTCACGGGATCATGCATTACGGTACGAGTAAATGACTTGCCGGTAACGAGATTGAACGAGGTATTGAGATACCGACAATCGAATCTCGGGCAAGTAACATACCGATTGACAAAGGGAATTGTATACGGGGTTGCTTGAATCCTCGACATCGTGGTTCATCCGATGAGATCATCGAGGAGCACGTGGGAGACAACATGGGTATCCAGATCCCGCTGTTGGTTATTGACCGGAGAGCCATCTCGGTCATGTCTACATGTCTCCCGAACCCGTAGGGTCTACACACTTAAGGTTCGGTGACGCTAGGGTTGTAGATATATGTATATACAGTAACCCGAAAGTTGTTCGGAGTCCCGGATGAGATCCCGGACGTCACGAGGAGTTCCGGAATGGTCCGGAGGTAAAGAATTATATATAGGAAGTGCTATTTCGCCCATCGGGACAAGTTTCGGGGTCACCGGTATTGTACCGGGACCACCGGAAGGGTCCCGGGGGTCCACTGGGTGGGGCCACCTATCCCAGAGGGCCCCATGGGCTGAAGTGGGAGGGGAACCAGCCCCTAGTGGCCTGGTGCGCCCCCCTTGGGCCTTCCCCCTGCGCCTAGGGTTGGGAACCCTAGGGTGGGGGGCGCCCCACTTGCCTTGGGGGGCACTCCACCCCCCTTGGCCGCCGCCCCCTTGGGAGATTGGATCTCCAGGGCCGGCGCCCCCCTGGGGACCCTATATATAGAGGGGGGAGGGAGGGAAGCCGCACCCATGCCCCTGGCGCCTCCCTCTCCCCTCCAAGACCTCCTCCTCCTCCGTAGAGAACGGCGAAGCCCTGCTGCGGTGACTACTGCATCCACCACCACGCCGTCGTGTTGCTAGATCTTCATCAACCTCTCCTCCCCCCTTGCTGGATCAAGAAGGAGGAGACGTCACGCTGACCGTACGTGTGTTGGACACGGAGGTGCCGTCCGTTCAGCGCTAGGATCTCTGGTGATTTGGATCACGTCGAGTACGACTTCCTCATCCCCGTTCTTTGAACGCTTCCGCGCGTGATCTACAAAGGTATGTAGATGCAATCCGATCACTCGTTGCTAGATGAACTCATAGATGGATCTTGGTGAAACCGTAGGAAAATTTTTGTTTTCTGCAACGTTCCCCAACAGTGGCATCATGAGCTAGGTCTACGCGTAGTTCTCTTTGCACGAGAAGAACACAATTTGTTGTGGGCGTAGATGTTGTCAACTTTCTTGCCGCTACTAGTCTTATTTTGCTTCAGCAGTATTGTGGGATGAAGCGGCCTGGACCGACCTTACACGTACGCTTACGTGAGACTGGTTCCACCGACTGACATGCGCTAGTTGCATAAGGTGGCTAGCGGGTGTCCGTCTCTCCCACTTTAGTTGGAGCGGATTCGATGAAAAGGGTCCTTATGAAGGTTAAATAGAAGTTGACAAATCACATTGTGGCTTTTACGTAGGTAAGAAAACGTTCTTGCTAGAACCCTATTGCAGCCACGTAAAACTTGCAACAACAATTAGAGGACGTCTAACTTGTTTTTGCAGCAAGTTCTTTGTGATGTGATATGGCCAAAGTTGTGATGAATGATGAATGATATATATGTGATGTATGAGATCATGTTCTTGTAATAGGAATCACGACTTGCATGTCGATGAGTATGACAACCGGCAGGAGCCATAGGAGTTGTCTTTATTTTTGTATGACCTGCGTGTCATTGAGAAACGCCATGTAAATTACCTTACTTTATTGCTAAACGTGTAAGCCATAGTAGTAGAAGTAATAGTTGGCGAGCAACTTCATGGAGACACGATGATGGAGATCATGATGATGGAGATCGTGGTGTCATGCCGGTGACAAGATGATCATGGAGCCCCAAGATGGAGATCAAAGGAGCTATGTGATATTGGCCATATCATGTCACTATTATTATTTGATTGCATGTGATGTTTATCATGTTTGTGCATCTTGTTTACTTAGAACGACGGTAGTAAATAAGATGATCCCTCATAATAATTTCAAGAAAGTGTTTCCCCTAACTGTGCACCGTTGCGACAGTTCGTTGTTTCGAAGCACCACGTGATGATCGGGTGTGATAGATTCCAACGTTCACATACAACGGGTGTAAGACAGATTTACACATGCAAACACTTAGGTTGACTTGACGAGCCTAGCATGTATAGACATGGCCTCGAAACACAGAAGACCGAAAGGTCGAGCATGAGTCGTATAGAAGATACGATCAACATGAAGATGTTCACCGATGTTGACTAGTCCGTCTCACGTGATGATCGGACACGGCCTAGTTAACTAGGATCATGTTATACTTAGATGACTGGAGGGATGTCTATCTGAGTGGGAGTTCATTATATAATTTGATTAGATGAACTTAATTATCATGAACTTAGTCTAAAATCTTTACAATATGTCTTGTAGATCAAATGGCCCACGTTGTCCTCAACTTCAACGCGTTCCTAGAGAAAACCAAGCTGAAAGACGATGGCAGCAATTATACGGACTGGGTCCGGAACCTGAGGATCATCCTCATAGCTGCCAAGAAAGATTATGTCCTACAAGCACCGCTAGGTGACGCACCCGTCCCACAGAACCAAGACATTATGAACGCTTGGCAGACATGTGCTGATGACTACTCCCTCGTTCAGTGCGGCATGCTTTACAGCTTAGAACCGGGGCTCCAAAAGCGTTTTGAGAGACACGGAGCATATGAGATGTTCGAAGAGCTGAAAATGGTTTTTCAAGCTCATGCCCGGGTCAAGAGATATGAAGTCTCCGACAAGTTCTTCAGCTGTAAGATGGAGGAAAATAGTTCTGTCAGTGAGCACATACTCACTATGTCTGGATTACATAACCGCTTAACTCAGCTGGGAGTTAATCTCCCGGATGACGCGGTCATTGACAGAATCCTTCAGTCGCTTCCACCGAGCTACAAGAGCTTTGTGATGAACTTCAATATGCAGGGGATGGAAAAGACCATTCCTGAGGTATTTTCAATGTTGAAATCAGCAGAGGTAGAAGTCAAAAAGGAACATCAAGTGTTGATGGTCAATAAAACCACCAAGTTCAAGAAAGGCAAGGGTAAAAAGAACTTCAAGAAGGACGGCAAGGGAGTTGCCGCGCCCGGTAAGTAAGTTGCTGGGAAGAAGCCAAAGAATGGACCCAAGCCCGAGACTGAGTGCTTTTATTGCAAGGGAAGTGGTCACTGGAAGCGGAACTGCCCCAAATACTTAGCGGACAAGAAGGCCAGCAACACAAAAGGTATATGTGATATACATGTAATTGATGTGTACCTTACCAGTATTCGTAGTAGCTCCTGGGATTTGATACCGGTGTGGTTGCTCACATTTGTAACTCAAAGCAGGAGCTGCGGAATAAACGGAGACTGGCGAAGAACGAGGTGACGATGTGCGTCGGGAATGGTTCCAAGGTCGATGTGATCGCCGTCGGCACGCTACCCCTACATTTACCCACAGGATTAGTTTTAAACCTCAATAATTGTTATTTAGTACCAGCTTTGAGCATGAACATTGTATCAGGATCTCGTTTAATTCGAGATGGCTACTCATTTAAATCCGAGAATAATGGTTGTTCTATTTATATGAGAGATATGTTTTATGATCATGCTCCTATGGTAAATGGTTTATTCTTAATGAATCTCGAGCGTAATGCTACACATATTCATAGTGTGAATACCAAAAGATGTAAGGTTGATAATGATAGTCCCACATACTTGTGGCACCGCCGCCTTGGTCACATAGGTGTCAAACACATGAAGAAGCTCCATGCAGATGGACTTTTAGCGTCTCTTGATTACAAATCATTTGACACGTGCGAACCATGCCTCATGGGTAAGATGACCAAGACTCCGTTCTCAGGAACAATGGAGCGAGCAACCAACCTATTGGAAATCATACATACTGATGTGTGCGGTCCAATGAGTGTTGATGCTCGTGGTGGCTATCGTTATGTTCTCATCCCCACTGATGACTTGAGTAGGTATGGGTATGTCTACTTAATGAAACACAAGTCTGAAACCTTTGAAAAGTTCAAGGAATTTCAGAATGAGGATGAGAATCAATGTGACAGAAAAATCAAGTTTTTGTGATCAGATCGTGGAGGAGAATACTTGAGTCACGAATTTGGTACACACTTAAGAAAATGTGGAATAGTTTCACAGCTCACGTCGCCTGGAACACCTCAGCATAATGGTGTGTGAACGTCGTAATCGCACTCTATTAGATATGGTGTGATCTATGATGTCTCTTACCGATTTACCGCTATCATTTTGGGGCTATGCTTTAGAGACTGCCGCATTCACTTTAAATAGGGCTCCGTCGAAATCTGTTGAGACGACACCATATGAATTATGGTTTGGGAAGAAGCCTAAGCTGTCGTTTCTAAAAGTTTGGGGATGTGATGCTTATGTCAAGAAACTTCAACCTGAAAAGCTCGAACCCAAGTCGGAAAAATGCGTCTTCATAGGATACCCTAAAGAAACTATTGGGTATACCTTCTACCTCAGATCCGAAGGCAAGATCTTTGTTGCCAAGAATGGATCCTTTCTAGAGAAAGAGTTTCTCTCGAAAGAAATAAGTGGGAGGAAAGTGGAACTTGATGAAGTATTACCTCTTGAACCGGTAAGCAGCGCAGCTCAAGAAAATGTTCCTGAGGTGCCTGCACCGACTAGAGAGGAAGTTAATGATGATGATCATGAAATTTCAGATCAAGTTGCTACTGAACTTCGTAGGTCCACAAGGACACGTTCCGCACCAGAGTGGTACGGCAACCCTGTCTTAGAAATCATGTTGTTGGACAACGGTGAACCTTCGAACTATGAAGAAGCGATGGCAGGCCCAGATTCCGACAAATGGCTGGAAGCCATGAAATCCGAGATAGGATCCATGTATGAAAACAGAGTGTGGACTTTGACAGACTTGCCCGATGATCGGCGAGCGATAGAAAACAAATGGATCTTTAAGAAGAAGACGGACGCGGATGGTAATGTTACCATCTACAAAGCTCGACTTGTCGCTAAGGGTTATCGACAAGTTCAAGGGATTGACTACGATGAGACTTTCTCTCCCGTAGCAAAGCTGAAGTCCGTCCGAATCATGTTAGCAATTGCCGCATACTATGATTATGAGATATGGCAAATGGACGTCAAAATGGTATTCCTTAACGGTTATCTTAAGGAAGAACTGTATATGATGCAGCCGGAAGGTTTTGTCGACCCTAAGAATGCTAACAAGGTATGCAAGCTCCAGCAATCCATTTATGGGTTGGTGCAAGCATCTCGGAGTTGGAACATTCGCTTTGATGAGATGATCAAAGTGTTTGGGTTTATGCAGACTTATGGAGAAGCCTGCGTTTACAAGAAAGTGAGTGGGAGCTCTGTAGCATTTCTCATATTATATGTAGATGACATACTTTTGATGGGAAATGATATAGATCTTTTGGACAGCATTAAGGCCTACTTGAATAAGAGTTTTTCAATGAAGGACCTTGGAGAAGCTGCTTATATATTAGGCATCAAGATCTATAGAGATAGATCAAGACGCCTGATAGGTCTTTCGCAAAGCACATACCTTGATAAGATATTGAAGAAGTTCAATATGGATCAGTCTAAGAAGGGGTTCTTGCCTGTGTTGCAAGGTATGAAATTGAGCTCAGCTCAATGTCCGACCATGGCAGAAGATATAGAAGAGATGAGTGCCATCCCCTATACCTCAGCCATAGGTTCTATTATGTATGCCATGCTGTGTACCAGACCTGATGTAAACCTTGTCGTAAGTTTGGTAGGTAGGTACCAAAGTAATCCCGGCAAGGAACACTGGACAGCGGTCAAGAATATCCTGAAGTACCTGAAAAGGACTAAGGAAATGTTTCTCGTTTATGGAGGTGACGAAGAGCTTGTCGTAAAGGGTTACGTCGACGCTAGCTTCGACACAGATCTGGATGACTCTAAGTCACAAACCGGATACGTGTATATTTTGAATGGTGGGACAGTAAGCTGGTGCAGTTGCAAGCAAAGCGTTGTGGCGGGATCTACATGTGAAGCGGAGTACATGGCAGCCTCAGAGGCGGCACACGAAGCAGTCATGGGGAAGGAGTTCATTTCCGACCTAGGAGTCATACCCAATGCGTCGGGCCCGATGACTCTCTTCTGTGACAACACTAGAGCTATTGCCCTTGCCAAGGAGCCCAGGTTTCACAGGAAGACCAGGCATATCAAGCGTCGCTTCAACTCCATTCGTGAAAGTGTTCAAAATGGAGACATAGAGATTTGTAAAGTACATACGGACCTGAATGTAGCAGATCCGTTGACTAAACCTCTCCCTAGAGCAAAACATGATCAACCCCAGAATTCCATGGGTGTTCGATTCATCACAATGTAACTAGATTATTGACTCTAGTGCAAGTGGGAGACTATTGGAAATATGCCCTAGAGGCAATAATAGAAGGATTATTATTATATTTCCTTGTTCATGATAATTGTCTTTTATTCATGCTATAATTGTGTTATCCGGAAATCGTAATACATGTGTGAATACATAGACACCAATATGTCCCTAGTAAGCCTCTAGTTGACTAGCTCGTTGATCAACACATAGTCATGGTTTCCTGACTATGGACATTGGATGTCATTGATAACGAGATCACATCATTAGGAGAATGATGTGATGGACAAGACCCAATCCTAAACATAGCACAAGATCGTATAGTTCGTTTGCTAGAGTTTTTCCAATGTCAAGTATCTTTTCCTTAGACCATGAGATCGTGTAACTCCCGGATACCGTATGAGTGCTCTGGGTGTACCAAACGTCACAACATAACTGGGTGACTATAAAGGTATACTATGGGTATCTCCGAAAGTGTCTGTTGGGTTGACACGGATCAAGACTGGGATTTGTCACTCCGTATGACGGAGAGGTATCTCTAGGCCCACTCGGTAATGCATCATCACAATGAGCTCAAAGTGACCAAGTGTCTGGTCACGAGATCATGCATTATGGTACGAGTAAAGTGACTTGCCGGTAACGAGATTGAACGAGGTATTGAGATACCAATGATCGAATCTCGGGCAAGTAACATACCGATTGACAAAGGGAATTGTATACGGGGTTTCTTGAATCCTCGACATCGTGGTTCATCCGATGAGATCATCGAGGAGCATGTGGGAGCCAACATGGGTATCCAGATCCCGCTGTTGGTTATTGACCGGAGAGCCATCTCGGTCATGTCTACATGTCTCCCGAACCCGTAGGGTCTACACACTTAAGGTTCGGTGACGCTAGGGTTGTAGAGATATGTATATACAATAACCCGAAAGTTGTTCGGAGTCCCGGATGAGATCCTGGACGTCACGAGGAGTTCCGGAATGGTCCGGAGGTAAAGAATTATATATAGGAAGTGCTATTTCGGCCATCGGGACAAGTTTCGGGGTCACCGGTATTGTACCGGGACCACCAGAAGGGTCCCGGGGGTCCACCGGGTGGGGCCACCTATCCCAGAGGGCCCCATGGGCTGAAGTGGGAGGGGAACCAGCCCCTAGTGGGCTGGTGCGCCCCCGCTTGGGCCTTCCCCCTGCGCCTAGGGTTGGGAACCCTAGTGTCGGGGGCGCCCCACTTGCCTTGGGGGGCACTCCACCCCCCTTGGCCGCCGCCCCCTTGGGAGATTGGATCTCCAGGGTGGGGACCCTATATATAGAGGGGGGAGGGAGGGCAGCTGCACCCATGCCCCTGGCGCCTCCCTCTCCCCTCCAAGACCTCCTCCTCCGTAGAGAACGGCGAAGCCCTGCTGCGGTGACTACTGCATCCACCACCACGCCGTCGTGCTGCTGGATCTTCATCAACCTCTCCTCCCCCCTTGCTGGATCAAGAAGGAGGAGACGTCACGCTGACCGGACGTGTGTTGAACACGGAGGTGCCTTCCGTTCGGCGCTAGGATCTCCGGTGATTTGGATCACGTCGAGTACGACTTCCTCATCCCCGTTCTTTGAACGCTTCTGCGCGTGATCTACAAAGGTATGTAGATGCAATCCGATCACTCGTTGCTAGATGAACTCATAGATGGATCTTGGTGAAACCGTAGGAAAATTTTTGTTTTCTGCAACGTTCCCCAATAATATCTTGATAAGATATTGAAGAAGTTCAATATGGATCAGTCTAAGAAGGGGTTCTTGCCTGTGTTGCAAGGTGTGAAATTGAGCTCAGCTCAATGTCCGACCATGGCAGATGATATAGAAGAGATGAGTGTCATCCCCTATGCCTCAGCCATAGGGTCTACTATGTATGCCATGCTGTGTACCAGAGCTGATGTAAACCTTGCCGTATGTTTGGTAGGAAGGTACCAAAGCAATCCCGGCAAGGAACACTGGACAGCGGTCAAGAATATCCTGAAGTACCTGAAAAGGACTAAGGACATGTTTCTCGTTTATGGAGGTGACGAAGAGCTCGTCGTAAAGGGTTACGTCGACGCTAGCTTCGACACAGATCTGGATGACTCTAAGTCACAAACCAGATACGTGTATATTTTGAATGGTGGGGCAGTAAGCTGGTGCAGTTGCAAGCAAAGCGTTGTGGCGGGATCTACATGTGAAGTGGAGTACATGGCAGCCTCGGAGGCAGCACATGAAGCAGTCTGGGTGAAGGAGTTCATTACCGACCTAGGAGTCATACCCAATGCGTCGGGGCCGATGACTCTCTTCTGTGACAACACTGGAGCTATTGCCCTTGCCAAGGAGTTCAGGTTTCATAGGAAGACCAGGCATATCAAGCATCGCTTCAACTCCATTCGTGAAAGTGTTCAAAATGGAGACATAGAAATTTGTAAAGTACATACGGACCTGAATGTAGCAGATCCGTTGACTAAACCTCTCCCTAGAGCAAAACATGATCAACACTAGAATTCTATGGGTGTTCGATTCATCACAATGTAACTAGATGATTGACTCTAGTGCAAGTGGGAGACTGTTGAAAATATGCCCTAGAGGCAATAATAAAATGATTATTATATTTCCTTGTTCATGATAATTGTCTATTATTCATGCTATAATTGTATTATCCGAAAATCGTAATACATGTGTGAATACATAGACCACAATGTGTCCCTAGTGAGCCTCTAGTTGACTAGCTCGTTGATCAACAGATAGTCATGGTTTCCTGGCTATAGACATGGGGATGTCATTGATAATGGGATCACATCATTATGAGAATGATGTGATGGACAAGACCCAATCCTAAGCTTAGCTCAAAGATCGTGTAGTTCGTTTGATGTAGCTTTTCTGAATGTCAAGTATCATTTCCTTAGACCATGAGATTGTGCAACTCCCGGATACCGTAGGAGTGCTTTGGGTGTGCCAAACGTCACAACGTAACTGGGTGACTATAAAGGTACATTACAGGTGTCTCCGAAAGTGTCTGTTGGGTTGGCACGAATCGAGACTGGGATTTGTCACTCCGTATGACGGAGAGGTATCTCTGGGCCCACTCGGTAATGCATCATCATAATGAGCTCAAAGTGATCAAGTGGTTGATCACGGGATCATGCATTACGGTACGAGTAAAGTGACTTGCCGGTAACGAGACTGAACAAGGTATTGGGATACCGACGATCGAGTCGCGGGCAAGTAACGTACCGATTGACAAAGGGAATTGTATACGGGGTTGCTTGAATCCTCGACATCGTGGTTCATCCGATGAGATCATCGAGGAGCATGTGGGAGCCAATATGGGTATCCAAATCCCGCTGTTGGTTATTGGCCGGAGAGCCGTCTCGGTCATGTCTACGTGTCTCCCGAACCCGTAGGGTCTACACACTTAAGGTTCGGTGACGCTAGGGTTGTAGAGATATGAGTATGCAGTAATCCGAAAGTTGTTCGGAGTCCCGGATGAGATCCTGGACGTCACGAGGAGTTCCGGAATGGTCCAGAGGTGAAGAATTATGTATAGGAAGTGTAGTTTCGGCCATCGGGAAAGATTCGGGGTCACCGGTATTGTACCGGGACCACTGGATGGGTCCCGGGGGTCCATCGGGTGGGGCCACCCATCCCGGAGGGCCCCATGGGCTGAAGTGGGGAGGGGAACCAGCCCATAGTGGGCTGGTGCGCCCCCCCCTTGGGCCCTCCTGCGCCTAGGGTTGGAAACCCTAGGGTGGGGACGCCTCCACTTGCCTTGGGGGGCACTCCACCCCCTTGGCCGCCGCCCCCCTTGGGAGATCCCATCTCCAGGGCCGGCACCCCCCCAGGGGGCCTATATAAAGGGGGGGAGGGAGGGGCAGCCGCACCTCAAGTCTTGGCGCCTCCCTCTCCCCTACTGCACCTCTCCCTCTCGCAGAAGCTCGGCGAAGCCCTGCTGCGATCATTGCTGCATCCACCACCACGCCGTCGTGCTGCTGGATATTCATCAACCTCTCCTTCCCCCTTGCTGGATCAAGAAGGAGGAGACGTCATCCGCTCCGTACGTGTGTTGAACGCGGAGGTGCCGTCCGTTCGGCACTTGGTCATCGGTGATTTGGATCACGGCGAGTACAACTCCATCATCCCCGTTCTCTTGAACGCTTCCGCTCGCGATCTACAAGGGTATGTAGATGCACTCTCCTCTCGTTGCTAGTTGACTCCATAGATTGATCTTGGTGAAACGTAGGAATTTTTTTTGTTTTCTGCAACATTCCCCAACAGGGTGCTCATGCTAGCCTCAAAGAGTCTCATGATCAACTTCAAGTAAAGCTAACCAAGGAAAAAGCCAATTTTCCTCGTATGATGTTAATTGATAATGCAAATGCTACTAACCCGTGTTGTGAGCATGTGCATCTCGTTGAGGAGAACGCTAAGCTAAAGGGGCAACTTGAGAGAGGTCTTGCGACTCGCACACAAGGCAAGAAGAACCTCAACGACCTCTTGATCAACCAAAAGGGAGTTGTGGCCAAGGAAGGGGTTGGGTACGTGCCTGACTCCAAGAACAAGAAGAAGAATGACAAGACCAAACAACCTCCTCCTCTCATGCAAACCTTTGTGAAGGAGGGAGAGAGTTCCTCCGAGGAGAAGAAGAAGAACAATGCAAAGGGTGGCGTTGTCAAAAAGGGCGATGTCACTCCTCGCATCAAAGCCGGCGACTTTAATCCTTCTTATGTGTTATGCCGTTCTAGTGATGGGCATGTCTATGCCAAATTCGTTGGTTCTCCTCATGAATACATTGAATGGTCTATTTGGGTTCCAAAGACCCTTGTTACTAACATCAAAGGACCCATTACAAAATGGGTACCTAAAACCAAGCATTAATCTCTTGTAGGTGTTTGCTTTCGGTGGGGGATCATGGTTGCTCGATAGCGGAGCTACAAATCATATGGCCGGAAGCAAGGACTTGGTGGTGGACGTGCACAAGATTCCATCTAAGGTATTGGGACTTGGCAAGGTGGTCATCTCTCATGATCTCACGATCGAGAAGGTCATGCTTATTGAGTCCCTTGCATACAATCTACTTTCCGTTCGTCAACTTGCAATCATGGGCTTTGCCACTTTCTTTGATATAGATACTGTGGCCCTCTTGTGGAGCAAGACTCTTAAAGTAACCTTTGTTGGGCATGTCGAGAACGGTCTATATGTGATTAACTTTTTGGAGCGACCCACTAAGACCGCGACATGCCTAATGGCTAAAGTTGATTTGGGATGGCTTTGGCATCGCCGTCTAGCCCATGTCAATATGAGATCTTTGCAAAGTCTCCTCAAGGGGGACCATGTCCGTGGACTAACGAATGTTAGTTTTGCTAAAGATCATGCTTGCAGTGCTTGTATCGAAGGAAAGCTACATGATAAGGCTCACCCTCCCACGACTATCATTTACTCAAAGAGGCCTTTGGAGCTCCTTCACATGGATCTCTTTGGGCTTCCATCCTTCGATAGTCTTGGGGGTAGGAGGTATTGCTTGGTGATTGTGGATGACTACTCAAGATACACTTGGGTGTATTTCTTCAAGAGAAAGAGCGAGACCCAACAAACCGTCATTGACTGTGCAAATGAAGCACAATGTCAACACAATGCAAAGATCTTGACAATAAGAAGTGACAACGGCACCGAGTTCAAGAACTACACCTTGGATGAGTTTCTTAGTGATGAGGGGATCAAGCATCAATATTCCGCACCTTACACCCCTCAACAAAACGGTATTGCGGAGAGGAAGAACCGGACGTTGATGGATGCGGCAAGGACCATGATGGCGGAGTTCAAGTCTCCATACAACTTTTGGGCCGAAGCCATCAACACCGTGTGTCATGCATCCAATCGGCTCTACCTCCGCAAGGGCTTGAACAAGACTCCATATGAGATACTCACCGGTAACAAGCCCAACCCCAAGTACTTTCGGGTATTCGGTTGTAAGTGTTTCATTCTCAAGAAAGGTGTTCGGTTGTCTAAATTTGAGGCTATAGCTTATGAGGGCATATTTTTTGGTTATGCTACAAACTCTCATACTTACCGTGTCCTCAATAAATCCACGGGACTTATTGAGGAGACGTGTAACGTGGAGTTTGATGAGAATAACGGCTCCCAAGTGGAGCAAAGTGGCACTTGTGATGTAGGTGATGAAATTCCTCCTCAAGCCATAAGAAGAATGGGTGTTGGCTTTATCCTACCCATTGAGGAACCCCTTGTGGCCGAAGGAGAAGGACAATGCTCCACTCAAGTGGAGCCATCACCAACCCAAGGCCCACACGCTTTCGAAGAACAACATGAAGGCCCTCGTCCTCAAGAACATGACCAAGGGCAAGATCATGCTCAATACGGTGTTGACACATCAAGTGATGCCCAAGGTCAAGTTCTCTCCTCCGAGCAAGTTCAAGAACAAGAACAAGCTCAAGACGATGCTCAAGATGATCAAGTGACCACTCCTCGTCTCACCCCCGAGGAGGATTTGGAGCGTCGTGCCGCCAAGGTTGCTTCCAAGCTCTCCACCAAGGATCATCTCATGATGAATGTGCTTGGAAGCTTAAGAAATGGGGTAAGCACTCATAGACAATTAGCAAACTATTGTGAGCATCACGCGTTTGTCTCTTGTGTCGAACCCCACAAGGTCTATGAGGCGCTAGAAGATCCAAATTGGCTCAATGCCATGCATGAAGAACTCAACAACTTCGAGCGCAACAAAGTGTGGAGATTGGTGCCAAGACCGACGGGGAACCACAATGTCATTGGAACCAAGTGAATATTTAAGAACAAGCAAGATGCCCATGGGATTATCATTCGCAACAAGGCTCGTTTGGTAGCACAAGGCTACTCCCAAGTCGAGGGTATCGACTACGGTGAAACCTTTGCTCCCGTTGCTCGTCTTGAATCTATTCGCATGTTGATTGCTTATGCTTCTCATCATAACTTTAAGTTACAACAAATGGATGTGAAGAGTGCTTTTCTTAATGGTCCCATTAATGAATTGGTTTATGTCAAGCAACCCCCCGGGTTCGAGGATCCCTACTTTCCCGATCATGTGTATCAACTCGATAAGGCACTCTATGGCCTTAAACAAGCCCCACATGCGTGGTATGACCACCTTACCGAGTTGTTACAAGATCGTGGTTTTGAAGTTGGGCTAATCGACCCCACTCTTTTTACTAAGAAGGTCAAAGGGGAGTTGTTTGTGTGCCAATTGTATGTTGATGATATTATCTTTGGTTCCCCTAACAAAGCTTCCAATGAGGAATTTGCCGCTCTCATGACCTCAAAGTTCGAGATGTCTTCCATGGGAGAGTTGAAGTTCTTTCTAGGGTTCGAAGTGAAGCAAAGAAGAGAAGGAACCTTCATCAACCAAGCCAACTATACTCAAGACATGCTCAAGAGATTCAAGCTAAGTGATGTCAAGCCGGCTTCCACTCCAATGCCCACCAAGTGCCAACTTGACATAGATCCCAATGGTAAAGCGGTGGATCAAAAGGTATATCGTTCCATGATAGGCTCCTTGCTCTACCTTTATGCATCTAGACCGGATATCATGTTGAGTGTGGGAATTTGTGCACGGTTTCAAGCCGCACCTAAGGAAAGTCACTATGTGGCGGTCAAACGAATCTTTCGATATTTGGCTCATACCCCAAACTTTGGCTTATGGTATCCAAGTGGAGCAAACTTCAAGCTTGTAGGATATTCGGATTCCGATTGGGCGGGAGACAAAGTGGATAGGAAGTCCACTTCCGGAGGGTGCCAATTCCTTGGTTGCTCTTTGGTAAGTTGGTCTTCCAAAAAGCAAAGTTGTGTGTCTCTCTCGTCCACCGAAGCGGAGTATGTGGCGGCCGGTAGTTGTTGTGCACAACTCTTATGGATGAGGCAAACTTTAAAGGATTACAGTGTCATTTGTGACAAAGTGCCTCTTTGGTGTGACAATGAAAGTGCCATCAAGATCTCTCTCAACCCGGTGCAACACTTCAAGACGAAGCATATTGAGATCCGGTATCACTTCATCCGGGATCACATTAGGCGAGGAGAGATCGAGCTCAACTATGTCAACACTCATGATAACCTTGCAGATATTTTCACGAAGCCCTTGGATGAAGCAAGATTTCGCGAGTTAAGGCATGAGCTAAATATCATTGATTCGAGCAATGTTGCTTGAACCCTTGCACACCCCACCATACTCAACGTGTTGTCTTGTTTAGATGTAGGCATGGACATAGGAGGAGTGTTGTTCTCTCAATGAACTCTCCCTCCCCCCATTATGCATAAATTGATCACGTCTTTCACTTTAGCCATGTTTGATGGTACTTGTGCTTCAAAGACGAGTTTTGGTCATGGACCCAAGGATAATTCTTTGCGGTGCCATACCAATTGACTCAAACATAGGTGGCTACGGCCACCGCCCTCTCTTTGGAGAGGTGGTGTCTCATGGTTGTTTCGTTTTGTCATTTGCCTTTTTGCCTATGTGTGTAGCATGGTCTTGTGGTGTCGTGTTGCCTCGGAGTGTTTGTGCAAAGACCTCGTTTTTCATGTGCTTGAAACGTGCATCTTCTTGAGCCCACGGTACTACCGCGGCTTGCCGCGGTACTACCACTTTGAGAGGCACGGTACTACCACGCCATAGCACGGTACTACCGCTCAGGTGCGGTACTTCTGCCGAGCGGTACTACCGCGATGGGGCACGGTACTACCGCGCCGTCGAGGGAGCGTGGGGGTTATGACTCGGGCAGGGGAGTTCCAACTCCCCATACCCATTCACTTGTCTCTCTCCCCACGTCTCTCTCTCTCTCTTGCTCAAGAACGGCGCCGGAGGCCCTCGCCGGATCTCCGTCTCCGGCCACTCTCCTCGGATTCCGACCGGTGGGATCGTTCCCCATCACTTCCTCTTGCCATGGACCAAGATTTTTCCCCAAATCCCTCTTTTTCTTGGTTGTTCTCTCGCTTCTAGGTTTTTTGGGAGATGCTTGTTGTTCTTGAGATTTTAGGCCAAATCTATGCAAGAGTAGGATGTAGGAGAGTCATGTTGCGTAGGAATCATACTTGATATGTTGTCTTGTGGTAGATTTGTCCAACCGTAGTACCGCCGCGGTTTCGCGGGCTTTTCTCAGATTTGAACTTGTTCGGATCTGACGCGGTGCGGTACTACCGTGTCTCATGTGCGGTACTACCGCTCGTGCAGTACTACCGCCCGTCAGGTGCGGTACTACCGCGCTAGCTCGTGCGGTACTACCGCTCATCAGACGCGGTACTACCGCGCTAGCTGAGGCACTAAGCTCGTACTACCGCTCCTAAACCCGGTACTACCGTGACCTTACACGGTACTACCGCGACTAAGAGCGGTACTACTATCTTAGTTCCGCAGCACTTGGCAGTACTACAGTAGGGGTCAAATCTCTCTCTAGGCAATTATCTTGTGTGCTTTCTGCATGTTTCTTTTGCTTTGTTGTGGTCTTTGCATTGATCCCTCTTGTTTGTCGTGGGTGTTTTGCGTTTTGTGTCTCAAGTGGTGGCTCTCGCCGTTCCAATCCCAGTCGTGACACTGGCTCCAAGCGTCTGCGCAACCCCCAAGATGAAGCCCCAAAGGGCTCCAACGCCCCCAAACGCAATGTCAAGACCACTGCCAGCAAGCAAAAGGAACCTGCTAAGGGCATGGACAAGATTTCAATCACTGAGTATGTCGAACGCCGGAAGATCAATCCCTATGTGAATCCTCGGGCTATCCTCAGAGGCACCGAGTTGTTCTGGACCAAGCAACATGCTCTCATCTATCTGGATGTGATCAAGAACAAGCAGAATACCTTCGTGGATGTCAAGTGGATAGACATGAATTACATGCGGAAGGACAAGTTTCCTGACTATTTTGGAGAGGCTCTGGACTTGGTGGAGCAGTTGCCTATTGAGCCGGTGATCTCCTTTCACCTTGACTATGACCCTGAGCTTATCTGTCAGTTCTTTGCCTCAGTTTACTTTCATCCCGGGGATGAGCGGAGGATGACCTGGATGACCAACGGCCGTCAGCTGTCTGCTACATGGAAGGAGTTCAGGATCTGCTTCACATTCCTGATGACGGGATTCACACCCCCATTGGTGTTCGCCCCCACGCCAACTCTGAGTCTGCCAACAAGAACCTGCTTCAGCCTTTCCTTGTTGAGAAGGTGCTCCCCAATGGCAAGTCAACTTGGGTGTTGAACTCCTTTCTGGATATCATGCATCGCATCTTCCGCAACACTCTGTTCCCACGCATTGGCGACAAGGACAAGGTTCATGCCTATCTAGTGGACATGTTGCTCTTGTGTGCAGAGGCACGTTCATCTCAGACTCGGCCACTTGATGTCTCACACATCATGTGGTGTGAGCTTCGGTTTGCGGTGTTCACTCGCAAGGTACCTATTTATGGACCGTACCGGTTTCTGCTGCTCTCCACCACTTGGGAGAAGATGTACCCTGGTGATGAGTTCCTTGCTCCAGACTGGATTCGCCATGAGTCCATCAGCCTCCGCGTCAAGCCCAACTGGGCCAACACCACTACCCGTGCTGAGGCCTCTTCTGCTAGGAGGGCTGTTGGTGAGGAGGAGGCTGCTGCTAAGAATATTGCTGAGGACCGTGCTGCTAGGTCCACCACACCTTCCTCTGAGCTGTCGTGGGCCAAGAAGTTAAAGGACAAGATGAAGACTCTCTTCTGCATGCAGGCAAAGGGACAGTACAGGGCTCACATGGCAGACAAGGAGAGTCGCCGCCGTGACAAGAAGGTTATGAGGCTCTTTGGAGAGGATGTGTCTGGCGGGTCTGAGGACGTCATCACGCCTGAGGCTGCCTGGATGTCGAAGCAGGGATACAAGTGGACCAGTTCAGAGGAAGACATCGAGGAGACCGTCCCCGCCGCTGAGTCTGACGAGGAGCACGAGGAGCAGTGGGACGCCTTCTCTGCCTGAGCCACCCCGTGTGTGTAGGTGTCCTCTCTGCCTTTTTGGCATCTCGATGCCAAAGGGGGAGAGAGTGTAGAGATTTGCGTTGTGTCGTGCTTGGTGTGTTTGTTTGCTTTGTCGTTTGGACCTCGTTTGCTTTTGTTTGGTTTGTGCCTTCGAGACCTATCCTACATATGGTGTAAGACATATGCACTCTATCTATCTTAGTTAACTTATGTTTGTGCTATCTTATCTAGTGATAGCCTTCCTATTACTAGATATGCCTTGTCTCTATAATATAGGGGGAGCTTTGATCCTAGTATGTGTGCCGTGCAGTCCAAAGCACTCATCTAGGTGGCACACATCTAGGGGGAACCCGTCTATATTCTAGAGAGGAGGGGTTTGCGGTTGCTTAATATTATTTCCCATGTGCAAATCCCGTATTGTCATCAATCCACCAAAAGGGGGAGATTGTAAGGGCATATTTATCCCTAAGGTGTTTTGGTGATTGATGACAACGCGTTTGCGGACTAATCGTGTGCCTTGAGTATCCCAGACATTTCATCGCTAGGCACAAGACGGTTGGGTGCCCCTCGAAGACTGTTGAAGATGGCGTCTTTTCTACGTTTCTTTTTGGTGGATTTGAGTCGTAGGAAAGCCGTACTATTAAGAGGGGGTCCGCGTCGGAAAGGTTTGGGTGGAATCATCACGTACACGTCTCCTTCTTGTCCCCTCCTTTTCCCTTGGAGCTTCCTCCGCTTTCTCGCCTCCCTGGTTCTGGCTGCTGAGTTGGGTCACGGTAGTACTGCTCCTAGTGAACGGTAGTACTGTAGGCACCAGCGGTAGTACTGTGTGGTGGCGCGGTAGTACCGCAGGTGCCCATGGTAGTACCGCTCCCCTGGAGCTGCACTACCGCTGCCCACCAGGCTAGTACCGCTACTTCGCGGTAGTAGGGGCGGATGTAATTTTTTACATCCGCACCTACCGCGGTAGTACCGCTTTCGCTCCGCGGTAGTACCGCGCTATGTTTTCAGGCAGTAGTACCGCCCCTCGGCAGTACTACTGTGTCGTGTTTTTGCTTCTTCTATTTCTTTGCGGAAGTAGGCACGGATGTTTCCTCCCCCCTGGCTAGGGGATTTCTGCCTCGCGGTAGTACCGCATGGAGGCGCGGTAGTACCACGCTCACGGAAGTACCACCCTCAGCTCCTGCGCGTCAGATCTGACCTTGCTGTCGCTGGGGTTGCGGCAGTACCGCGGGCCTGTACGGTAGTACCGCATGGCCGTGCGGTAGTACCGCTTGGTAGCAAGCGTTAGTACCGCGCAGCCCTGCGGTAGTACCGCTAGCCTGGTGCGGTAGTACCGCTGGCCGCGGGCTGGTTGGTGGGTAACAGTTGGATCTTTGTCCTACCTATATAAGGAGTCCCCTTCTTCCCCGTTGACTCATCTCTTCCAACCCTAAGCTCCATTATTGCTCTAAGCTCCATTTTCGCCCGATCTCACTCCCTAGCCAATCAAACTTGTTGATTTGTTTGGGAGTGGTTGAGAAGGCCTCGATCCACACTTCCACCAAGAGAAATTTGATTCCCCCCACTAATCCCTTGCGGATCTTGTTACTCTTGGGTGTTTGAGCATCCTAGACGGTTGAGGTCACCGCGAAGCCATAGTCCATTGTGGTGAAGCTTCGTGGTGCCGTTGGGAGCCTCCAATTGAGTTGTGGAGATTCCCCAACCTTGTTTGTAAAGGTTCGGTCACCGCCTCCAAGGGCAGCAATAGTGGAATCACGGCATCTCGCATTATGTGAGGGCGTGAGGAGAATACGGTGGCCCTAGTGGCTTCTTGGGGAGCATTGTGCCTCCACACCGCTCCAACGGAGACGTACTTCCTCTCAAAGGGAAGGAACTTCGGCAACACATCCTCGTCTCCACCGTCTCCACTCTTGGTTATCTCGTGCCTTTACTTGTGCAAGCTTATTTGTATCATATCACTTGCTTGCTTGTGTTCCTATCCTTGTTGCATCATATAGGTTGCTCACCTAGTTGCACATCTAGACAACCTACTTTGATGCAAAGTTTAAATTGTTAAAGAAAAGCTAAAAATTGTTAGTTGCCTATTCACCCTCCCCCCCTCTAGTCAACCATATCGATCCTTTCAGATTTCTATCCGGATATTGACTTTCTTGCGGCGAAAGAAGGGCACCAACTGCCTTACGGGGTGGCCACGAGGGTCAGGGGCGCGCCCCCTTGCCTCGTGGGCCCCTCGAGCATCATCTCGCGTTGATTCCACTTCCCAAAATTCACATATATTCCAAAAAAATCTCCGTCAGTTTTTATCCCGTTTGTACTCCGTTTGATATGGATTTTCTGCGAAACAAAAAACATCCAACAAACAGGAACTGGCACTAGGCACTGGATCAATATGTTATTCCCAAAAATAGTATAAAAAGTTGCCAAAAGTATATGAAAGTTGTATAATATTGGTATGGAACAATCAAAAATATAGATACGATGGAGACGTATCAGCTGCTGGTGGATCTTCGTTCGGTCATGCAAGGGTCGTGGTCAAGCTGGTTGTGGCCGCTGCTTCTCAGCCACTTGAGACCCGTCCCCTCCTGGATCGATTTGGAATCGGCTGGACGCCGGTGTGGGCGACTCATTTGCCAAATCCATTGTGCCCGGTGCCTGATGTCGCATCAGGGATGGAAGGAGGCACCTTACATCTCTTCCTCAAGCGGCTGGCAAGCACACAGTCTACCGGTGGGCTGAGACCCAGGATTTTGGTTGCCATCGGCGGCCCTGGGTGATGGATGTCATGGTTGGCCCTCCGGCAGGCAACATGGCTGTGATGGTGGCCGCTCTTCTTGGTTGTGCTAGCAAGAAGGGGAGTAATAGTGGGTGATTCCCGGCGACGTCACTCTGCAAGGGGTGGAGCCCAGATCTCCAGCGTGTTTGGTTCATGGGAATCAGAGATAGGGAATGGAATTTGAGGGGTGAGGAGATTAAAAGTCCTTGGATTGATTAGAAGTAATGGGATTTTAAGTGGGAAGAGCAATGTGAGTTCTTTATTTTTTTTTATTCTAAGAGCAATGGGAGTTGAGAGAGCCAATTTCCACTGATTTCTTTACATGGGGTACTCTGTTAATTCATGCTCCATCCCAGTCTAATTCCCATCTTATAGCAAACAAAGGAATAAGAGTAAAAATCTATTTCCCATTCTTAATCCCTATACAACTCCCTCATGTAAATTCCCATTCCCTTTCCCTAATGGTCACCAAACAGGCATGACTCGTGGTAAATTGATGACCTTGGTACCTTGGTTTGGCATGGATGAGACTTTGACGGAAAGCTTAGCACTAAGGTCATGGCGGCGATGCCTTGGGATGTCACGTTCCTCTTAGGGGCATCGTTGTACTTCCCCTTTCCATGTCAGGGCTTCTGGTGGAAACCCTCGTCCTTCTTTTCAGTCTCGATGGTGGTGGTGACTCATAGTGCCTCTCCCTCTTGGGGATGTTGTCGTGGAGCTTAGATACCTTTTAGTCACGGTGTGTTGGCGGCTTTGGGCAAGCTTCTATCTGGAAACCAAGTTTCTTCGACTCTGGCATGCAACGGTCTTGTTTGTCTCCTATATTATACATTGTGTCCTCATGGTAATCGTTCTCGGTCCTTGCTGCCCGCAGGCAGGATCAGCACTACTTGGCTTGGAGTGACAAGGCAGTTGGTCCTCTTCAGTGACAGCTTGGTGTGTGCGATGCAACGATGCCCATTGATATCCCAAGGTGTGTTTCATTTCTAGTCAGTAGTCTTGGCTGATTCTTGATGCAGTGAGGTTACTTATGTACTCATGTTTTATCATTGATCTTCTTGTAAGAGGGTCTCATCATCATCATTGTATCAGTTCAACCGTGTTTCTTTATATATAAAGTGGAGCGAAAACCTGTGTCAAGAAAGAGATACCATAGAAAAGATCGTGATGAAATGGGATCTTAACACTTTGGATCCATAACATGAGTGAGAAATCCACTACCTCAAGAAATTCAACTAACACTAGTAGAAAAATGAGCATTAAGAGCGGGCATATATCAAAGGCGGTTGTGAACAAGCTAGTCAAAGTTGCCTGTAAAGACGCCCATAGTAGACAGTCTAAATTACTATGGACAACTTCGGAGGCTGTTAGAACAATGAAACCACTTGCAAAAAAAAAGTAGAGGAGGTTGATGTTTTCTAACCGCCTCAAATTTCTCGTCAGTACAGGCGGTTTTTATTTGACAACCGGTCGCGTTTGTTCAGTTTCTCCGGGGGGTAGCCTTGCTACTCTATTTTCCTTCCATTTCCCTTGCCCTTCCCCATTCCATGGCCAAACCCGGGCACGAACGATCTATCCGCATGTCCGCTCGTCCCCCTTGGTTCTCTGCTCTTCCGCGACGCCACATTGGCTGATCGTAACACTCTTTATCCTTTAAATGGGACCGTACCAGTCTTGAATCCATAACATGGTTGAGAAAATCCACTAGCTCAAGAAATTCCACTAAATTGGTTGTACCTGGCTTGGCAATTCCAAATCAATACCAAACTAATGGGTATGCTTTTCTATCGTTGTACAATAGACCATGAGGCATCGGGGCGACCCGCCGGCCACGACCATGGATTGACCCCTTGGTCAGGTCTAGTAGAGCGGCGGACTGGTCGTCGGTGCTCGCTGAATAGGAAGCGCGGAGCCGTGTGAAAGGACTTCCTTATGATGAGGAATCGTTTGAGGACGAGGCAGGGGTCAATCTTCTTTCTTATGGCCAGTGATGTTTAGTTGATCTTCTTGACATTTGAGATTTGTTCTCTTTATTAAAACCTTGATTGTGAGTTATCATGTTAATTGAGTGTTATGTATAATATAATTGTAATATTAACTGTTGATCGATATATAACTTTTGTGAAGAAGCAATCTTGTGTTTATGAAATGTAACATACTTAGTTTTTATAGTTATTTCTTTAGGCAATGAATTTTTTTCAGGATCTTTAAGCAATGATAGTTCGTATGTATCCCGTAGTTCCTTTTTTAAAACATTGGCCTAGCACACTAATTAAAGTCATTATCATTCGGTATCAGCAATACAATTTATCTACGTACAACACAAGTTTCTCAGAAGCTAAGGAACGACATAGCCACCTTTGAGGAACCAGAGCAAGGTCAAGTAATAATATGCTTCTTATATGCTACTCCCTCTATCCCAAAAGATAAGAACGTTTTTAGCACTAGCATAGTGTCAAAAACGTTCTTATATTCTGGGACAGAGGGAGTAGGTGCCAGCTAGTTGTAGTATCTGCTTTTGACGACCAGCGGAACTTGGAGTCCCTGTTTCACTGCATACATTCCTGACACTGCTAATCATTTTCCCTCCTTCTAGAACAATTCTGAGATATGTATAGTGAAGAATCATGAAATAAATAAGAACGCAAAATGACATGCTTCTAGTATAAACTCGAAACAGTTGCTAGTATTTTAGAGAATTGTTGCAACTTGCAGGCGCAAAAGCCAATTGATAATGTAGCATGGGGTTCGGTATTGGTCCGGATAATGATCTAGTAAAGTGAGTGACGATGAGTCCTATCTTAGGCATCTTGCAGGTGCAAAAGCCAATTGATAATATAGCAAGGGGTTCACTATTGGTCAGTATAATGATCTAGTACAGTGAATGACGATGAGTCCTATCTTAGGCATCTTATTTTTTATCGCAATAAATCGAGCATACGACTCATGCTATCTATGTAATTCAAATACCTTGACTCACAATGTATCAGCTCTTGGCAACATGAAGCATAAATCCGGTTATTCTCTCATATAATTTGCATGCCATATAGTTGATTACTTTTGTTGACAAAATGGGTTCATCTTCTTATTTATGTGTGATTCAATGATTGATTATACAGAGCACCTTCATAGTTATGTGGACTATGATCACGTTCAAATATAGCCCTTCTCTCCTTTTCATGTCACAAGCCTCTTTATGTCACGAGAATAATCGCCAATGATAAAGCGGATCGCTAAGCATACCAATCGTATCCCATCAGTCAGTGTAGAGTTTATTTAGCCTGCGTCATGCAGGTAAGCAGGACATCAACTATGCATTACACTTCCAAAATGTTAGGCTTTCACCACATATGTGTATGTAAGGCACACCCAACTGGATGCCTCACTCCTTTTCAGCACTACTAACTGGTAAACTAGACCTATTTCTTTCTTTTACACAACTTGATGCATAGCTTCAGTCCTAGAACTATGCATTATTTTTACCTAAGATCGCAAGATATTCCTGCCGCGGAAGTGTCATGTAAATTGTCAGCACATGACAGGCAAATGTCTCAACCTTGTGGTATATCATGCCTGTTCTCCGGAATCCTGGTACCTTCCATCCCCAACAAACCATCTTGTTTGAAATAAAGTAGTTGACAGTTGTCACTCCTAGAAAGCTTAGGATAATCAGGGAAGAGGAAAAACTGGCTGGACCAAAGCAGAGGGAGCTCCTCTGATGTACGGCACCTGCCGTTGGGCCACTGACAGGTGGGCCAAGTTCCAGCCGGGCCCATGTGTCAGTGATGGAACGGCACCCTGCCGTACGGGAAGGGATCCTCGTCCGACTAAAGCCTGTGGATATTGTAAAGCCTAGCAAGTAAGAAGGGAAGAGAGCAAGACCAGTGTAATATATAACCAGAGATAGCTAAGATGCTAGAGTTGTACTACGGGCAACCTTTTTATTTAATTTATTTCGGAAGGACAACCTGAGCACGGCCCAAACAACCATTGTGCTTAACCACAAGAGAATGCACTGCCGGATTATGTCATGACAATTCACATTAAATAAACCTGCTACTAACACGACAGGTGAACAGTCTCCATAACAGCTTTATCTTTTGAAGATCCCAATTCAATTGCAAAGGAGCACATACATTGTACTCCATCCGTCCGAAAATACTTGTCATCAAAAGACAATTATTTTCGGACGGAGGGAGTAGTTACATATCACTCATTCTGAACGGGGTGGAATCCGGGAAGTCATATTTATTTGGGAAAATGGATACAGCAAAGGAGCTATTACATCAAATTTACCAACATAAACATAAACCGAAGAGCGGAGGGGCAGGGATCATAAGACGCAGATTTTTATTTCGTAGCCTGGGCAATGATGTTACTGATGGAGCCAGCTTCCTCTTTAGCAGCCTCTACCAATGAATCCTGTGAAAGCAGGGAAGCAAATTGTTAATAGGAAACTATGAACTTCTCAAGAGCAGTCCAACACAGGTTTTGCAATTTCTATTGTACAGCGTTTTTATTTTTGTACAAACTATATTGAAAGCACAAAGTAATTCAAGCGGTAACAGAATAGATTTTAGAAGACGATGTTGTTTATCCTAATATTTAAGCACAGAAATGAGCTATACTGAACCATAGGAGAGAAGGTGAGGTCCAGTCAGGACATGAATGAACAGAAAGATTTTAATACCCGAAGTTATACGCCCTTATAACTAATCATGGAAAGTAGAATTTGTGTTAGCCGGTGGTGAGGATACCTGGGCAGCAATAAGTCTTGCAAAGTTTGTCAGCGACCCAATTACGGCCACAGCAGCCCATGGGCCGGGCCTGGTTGAGTGCCACATGAAGGGAGGCCTGACTACAAGTATCCACGTAGGAAGCAGCGAAGAGGCATCCGGGCTTGGATCAGGCAAAGGCAACGGCGGCTCTCTCCTTACCCTTATCTTCTCCTACCTGCTGTTCTTCCTCCTCCCTCCTTCCCCAAATCCATGTATCTGAACTCAAATCATCTGTAATGGAGTAATTCGCGCGCGGAACCTAACAAAGTTTTTCTTGCTAGATTCCTGAAGCTCACCAGAAATGAGAATCTCATCCAGTACGTAGTAGGCCTGCAAATTTCCCCATGTACTCATGAAAATGAGCCCATGACTCACAAAAATGGCATAAGTCTGGCAAGAAATTGCATATAACTCCAGTCCTGGGTCTTCAGTGTCAACATTTCAACATATGTGAAAGAGATTACCTTGTGGAAATTGAATATCAAAATCAAATCCAGCTCGCATACCTAAAGAAATTATGAAAAAGACAGTCAAAACAATAGTAGTACATTCTCGAAATAATGCTAATCCATAAGAGAAATCACAGGGAAGCACTTACACTGCCCAGATAGCAGTCGAGTATCTCAACAAAATGATGGATAATTACAGGCATCATATGATTTTCCTAGGATTTAAATGCTTGGATCAGGCATGCCACCGAAATAATTTCGCCCCCCCCCCCCCCCTCCTCCCGGTGGTAGGGCCTGTCCCTCCCTCGTCTGCAAAAGGCCTACGAGGGTTTTCAGTGTCAACATTTCAACTTATGCTCCCGGTGGTAGGGCCTGTCCCTCCCTCGTCCCCCCCTCCCATGTCGCAAAGACATCATATAGGATTTTCCATGCTAAATTGGGCGCATTTCAAGGATGTGAAAAAAGTGCTTTCACACAGACGAAAAAGTCAAAAATAATTTAGCTGGATTAACAAAAAGAGCCGGCAGCCATCATTGCTCTCATTGTGGGGAATGTGGACTGTCACTATGGACCTACTCTGCCCGGAACAGGTGAAGATTCATAGTGACAGTCCATTCTAACCTATAAGGCCTTGTACAATGGGAGATGCTTAGAGGGGTGCTTAGAAAAAGAAACCGAGATTTTCTGAAGCACCGGTGCCTATTTCTACAGGAGAGATGCTTAGTTAAGCGTCTATCCTATACAAATAAACATCGGTGCTTAAGAAAAGTCTGGTTTATTTCTCTAAGCATCTTCCCTAAGCACCTCCCATTGTACAAGGCGAAGGCTGGACAATTCGTCTCCACTGTTGTCCCTCGATTTGCTTTGATTTTGCCGTTGGATCTTGGTGAAACTGCTCTTTCTTTCGTTGGTAGACGTTTGATCTTCGCTGGAATTGTTTTGACCGTGCGGTGAGTTCATAGCGGACCATGACCTATGGGCTCGGCCTCTCACGTGATTGGCTGGGCGAGCGCTTATCGGGTGCGCAGACGAGCCTCTCCGCGCACGCCGCGCGTCGTGGGTGCATTTTCAACTGTTGGGGGGAGCAGTCCGAGCAGATGGCCTGACGCTTGCACACCTGCCGCTACCTTTACACACAATGACTGGTGGTCCGCAATGAATCCTGGTCCCACAAATCCGTCGCTTGGGTTGTTTACTTTCGTGTGATGAGGATCTGTTGGCTGTGTCTCGTCTGCGATTGGCTAGAGGGAGATAGAGGATGGACTGACGCGTATGAACCCGCTGGCTGTGTCTCGTCTGCGATTGGCTAGAGGAAGATAGAGGATGGACTGACGCGTATGAACCCGCCCCGCGAAATATGACGGGTGGGCCTTGTTGGCTGATGGTCCCACACAACGGTAGCTGGGCTTGTTTTCTTCCGCGTGCATATTGACCGGGTCATCCAGCGGGAGATAAAAATCGTCCCCGCCGCGCCCGGCACACCTCCCTCCTCCACTCCACTTGGAAGCCTTCGTCTGCGGCGTCATACCACTGCCGGGGTGCCGCGCAAGAGGTCAGGGTCCGCCGCCACCGCGAGCCAGGGGACGCCCGTTGGTGAGCCTGCATGCAGGAAGCCGACGGGGAGCACGGCGTCAACAAGCCGACAGGAGGCGGGGTCTTCCCGCTGGGATGGAGGAGCAGGCGATGGCCGGGAGGCCACCGGTGGGGGAGCAACGAGGCCCGAGCTCTAGGATCCGCACACATTGCGGGATGGAGAAGAGGCCGGCGTGGGGCGCAAGGAGCAGCAGGGGAAGAACAGTGGGGCTTTCATCTCCTCTCTCATCCCGACTCCTACAAACCTCGCCACTGGTGCTTGCTCGGCTTACTCATTCTCCTCCTCTCCCCATATTTTCCTCTGTTGTTTGTGTTCCTTCAATTTGCAGGGATTGTGGGAAGCAAATGTACGTGGGTGAGTTATTTCTTTTGTGTGAAAGTCTCTTCCATGCTGGTCTATGGATTCCTTGACGCTCTGTTCATGACTGACTCTTGTTCTTGTTTTATCTTTTTTACCTTTGCAGGGAGTTGTTCTACTCTCTCCCTCGTGGTAAGTTTGCTGGGCAGTGGCTTACTCCTCTCGTGTTTCGTTAGTTTGACCGGGGTGTACCGTGTACCTGGACGAACAAGGAACGTCCCAGCCACTGGTACCCTACTTTGTTTTGTGAATTTTTTTGTCTTTGTTTTGATTTGGTTGTGTGGCTGTCCTTGCGATCCAGGTGGGTTGAGTTGCGGTTTAGGTGGAGATGTTGGTGCTGTTTGAGACGCCCACTGGGTTCGCCGTTTTCAAGGTTCTGAACAAGGGCAAGCTCGACAAGATCAAGGTGAGTGCTCACCGTTGCCTGAGCTCTTGGTTTGGTTTGGATTACTCACATTGATCTCTGCCTGTTTCCTGGACCGACAGAGCTTTGTGTTCATCTTTGTCCGTAGGATCTATGGAAGGAGTTCACCACATCGGACTCGGCGAGAAAGGTTTGTGCTTCATTTTTTATTCTTTCAACGGCAAAGTAACTTCTCTTTTCAAAACACTTAGCACATGATCTATCTATCACACTATAATAGAGGAAGTCAGCAAAAGCCGTTTATTTGAATGAACAAGAATCCGTGGTGTGCTCCTGAGCTATATGTCCCTTCTCCAAATGTTAGAAAGGTTATCTGAAATTAGTTGTCACATAGAAGTTGGTTTGGGAAACTAGGCTCATTTGATGTTTGCATGCCTTCTTTGAACCGCAAGGAACACTCTACAACTGAACTCACTTAAGCAGGCTGATAGATGGCAAGTGACATCCATGACTGCACTTACTTTTTGTGAGCCTATTTGCTCAAAATAATAAGAGGCTGAATGGTTCAGTTAGACACTGTGCTTCTTCTTGGTGATATCCACTAATTTTTTGTTAGGGATATATAAAGTTCTTGATAAGCTGTTGAGAGAATTCATATGCCTCTCAGTCCTATTTCTTATATTATGATACTTTTTTTAACTGACTCAATGTAACTCACGCAATATAACTTCAAGCAAATAGGCTCAAAGTTCAGCTCCAAGGAATAAGCAGGTCAGCGGACATGCATCCGCTGACATCCTTATTTCTTGTGCAAGCTTGATGGATGTGACAATGCACATCACAAATGGTTCATTCCGTGTAACCATATGTGATGCAAGTCACCTCACACTCCAGCGGCTCGAGCGTATCTCATCGCACACGATCATGTTTTGGCAATTATCACACTTACCAGCTAACCTTGTGTGATGAGGGGTGTTAATAGTCTTGCTCTGTAGTAGTGTGAAGATCTGGAGGACGCAGGCTGTTGGGGATATTACTACTGGGCGTAAACCGGCCTACCTGGGCCGGATTAACTTCATCAGTAGTTCAAAGGTGTTAAAGCCCAAAGAGGCAGGTAAAGACCTAGGGCCCGTAGTCGGTTTAAAACCTGTAGCCGTATACCGGCGTTTGTATATATACTTGTACTATAAGTTAGGAACAAGGAGAGACCAACCCGGATACGAGTATGAACCGGTGTTGGGACTCTCTGAACCGACAGGCGTCACCCGTGTATATAAGGGGGCGACCCGGTGGCGGTTCAAGAGGGAGACGACAACTCGAGACATAGGCGAAGCTTGTTTGCTCCCTAGTCATCGAAACACCCATCAATTCCATCACAACTAGACGTAGGTTTTTACCTTCATTGAAGGGGCCGAACTAGTATAAACTCCCCTTGCGTCCTTGTGTCCGCTTTAACCCCTTCAAGCTAACCCGTCGCGATGGCTCCACGACTAAGTCCTTTCTCTAGGACATCTGCCGTGACAACCCCCCGACAGTTGGCGCCCACCGTGGGGCTATCGCACGATGGTTTCCGGTTCTTGGAGGGCCGCTTTGAAGGACTCAAGGGCTACGCTGTAGGCCGGATGACTAAAAGTCGTCGCGGCAAACTCTACATCGACGACGCAGGCTGGGGCCCCGAGGCCGGCTCAATTGAGTACGGGTACCGGGTCCCCTTTGGTAGCATTCACGTTTTCATTGGCAAGATCGGTGAACCGGGCCCTGAGCCGGACATCTGCGCCGACCTCGTCGAGACGGCTCAGCGTGCGCGATCCGCACGGGTTAAACCGGCCATGAAGCGTGCCTTCGTGGGAATGATCCATGGAGGGAGTTATGAGGATGTATCGGAGATTCGCGGGGCAACTACCGTTTGTTCCGGTGACGACTCTTCGACCGGAGAAACCGAATCTCTTTATCAGCTACAAGATGGCCGGATTGAGAGCTGTTCCGATGGTGACAGTATTCTGGACCCCTCTGATCTGCCTAACCGGGTTGGAATATTTATGACCGGAACACAAGCAGCGCTTCACTCTTCGACAGCAGCGGCAGCGATCTCCGGTCAGCAGCGGAAATAGCTGCCGGGGCAGGAGGCCCTGTGCGCCCACCGGCTCAGGTTCTATCAGAACTGTTTGATGCGTTGGCTGTGCTTATGGCAGAAGTTAATCCGCCAGATCAGGACGCTCACAACACGGAGATTGCAAAGGTAAAGGAACAAATCACACAGGCCAAAACGGATCTGGCGGCTGAGGACACCAGGATGGCCGCAGAGCGGGCCGCTTTAGATGCACAGGCCTACAGGCTTATGTTGGACCAGAGCGCGTCGCATGAAGTCATGAGGAGGAAGCACCGATCCCTCTTACCTCCGGTTTTCGAGGCCAGGGACCTTTTCAACACTCCAGGACTAAGAGCCAACAACCCGCTGGAGGGGAACCAGGCAGAAGCCCCTGGGACCGGTGCGCCGGTTCAGCCCCGTCAGATGGACCCGCCTCGTCAAAACACCGTTATACCTCGGGATGCTTTAACACCCCCGGGTCATTATTCCAACCCAATGGACAACCTTGTTGCCACTGCTGCACGGCTGGAGGCCATTCCAGTTGAAGGTGACTCGCCACAGGCAGTAGAGACGCGACGGGTCAAGGAACTTCTGAGGACAGCTTTGGCCCAACAGGAAGCGTACTCGTACAGCCGTGACCGGATCCACTCGACCCCCCCCCCCCCCCGTCCAAGCCAGAGTTATAGCAGACATATGGATGAACCAGCAGTGTCGAGTAATGAACGACGTGGAGCACCCCGTGGTAACAACCCGACGGGTGGTGCTGATGACGCTCAGGAAGTGGTGAACCGGGCCCGAGCGCGCAAGGAGGCCGAGTTAGCCGCACAACATCAGGCTCGGCAGCTCACGCCGATTCGTCCAACCATTTCGATCGAACCTGGTGTTACTTCTAGTTCTTTGGGGGTGCCTTGCCTCGTCCCTGCTTTACACAACGTGCGCCTGCCCAAGGATTTCAAAGGCCCACGTAAGGTACCAAATAATACGGCGGATCAACCACCAGAGACATGGGTAGAGAGCTATGAGATGGCCATGGAGATGCTTGATGTGGATGACACGGCGTGTGTGAAATACTTCACCATGATGCTTGAAGGAACGGCCCGTACTTGGCTAAAAAGCTTGCCCGCTAATTCTATCAGCTCGTGGGCCCAATTACGAGCTCGGTTTATCAACAATTTCAAGGATACCTGTAAACAGCCTATGTCGATAGTGGACTTAGCTGCATGCGTCCAGGAGGAAGGAGAGTCAACGACTCATTGGGTGCGCCGGGTTTCACAAGTGTTGCACTCCTCAGACCGCATCAACGCTGACACCGCAGTATTAACCCTAGAAGGCAACTGCCGGTTTGGGCCCCTGAAGTTGAAATTGGGACGGATGAAGCGTCATTGCACCGACATGGGAACCCTCATGGCCGCTTTGGTAAAATATGCTGATTCTGATAGTACCAAGGATACCGAGTCTGATGATGACAAGACAGGGAAGGGGAAGAAGAACAGCAGCTCCAAAGGTCAGCAGCATCACTGGGTAGGCAATGGCGGAGGAGGCAAGCGTAAAGCGGATGGCAACATGGATTTTGTGGCTAATACCAACGTACAGGACAATGGCCAGCGGCGCAAGGGCAGGCCGAAAAATCGTAGTGGAGCGCCCAACCCCAACCCAAACCGCCTGAACTATTTGCTAAACCAGCCCTGTCCAAAACATGGGACGAAGGAGGAGCCAGCAAACCACCTTTGGAAGGATTTTTTTATTATGCAGGAGTTCAAGAATTCTAATAATTTCCGGTATGATCACGGATCTGGCGGTGGCTCAGGATCCGGGCCGGGTTACGGTGGAGGAAGTTCCGATTCGGGATTTAATGGTAATCCGGGCGGGCATAATGGTCAAAATAGTTAGAACAACCAGGGTGGTTACAACCAACAGCAGCAACAGTCAGGTTACCAAAGCAACCAAAGCAGTTGAGTAGTGGGCAGTACCATGTATTTACCACTAGCTTGGACAAGCGAGACCGGAAGGTTCAGAGGCGGGCAGTCAACTCTATTGAACCGGCCACACCCTGTTATCTACGTTGGTCTGAACAGCCAATCATATGGAGCAGAGAGGATCACCCACTCCAGGTCGATAATCCGGGTCAGTTGGCTCTGGTGGTGGCGCCTCAGGTGGGAGGTTACAAGTTCACCAAGGTGCTCATGGATGGAGGGAGCAGCATTAACATCCTATACTATGAGACCTTCCGTCGTATGGGACTAACAGATAAGAATCTCAAACCGTCCAATATAGTATTCCACGGTGTAGTGCCTGGCAGATCAGCATATCCCGTTGGTAGGATAGCTCTTGAAGTGGCCTTTGGGGATGATCACGATTCCAGGTCGGAGACATTAACGTTTGAAGTGGTGAAAATCCAAAGTCCATATCATGCCCTGTTTGGGCGTCCGGCATACGCCAAGTTTATGGCTCGGCCCTGTTATGTGTATTTGCAGCTCAAGATGCCGGGTCACAAGGGGACAATAACGGTTCACGGAAGCCGCAAAATCGCTTTTGAATGCGAGGAAGGAGATGCGGCTTATGCAGAGTCGGTTTGTGCCACCGAGGAGTTGAAATACTATAAAGACAATGTTGATCCGGCGGACATGACTCCGTTGAAGAAGCCAACTACGGAGCACGATCCGGCCCTGAAGTTCAAATCGGCAGCAGAAACTAAGCTGGTTGACTTCGTACTTGGTGATTCGTCCAAGCAGTTCAACATCAGTGCCAACTTGGATCCAAAATAGGAAAGCGCGCTCATCGAGTTCATCCGTGAGAATCGGGACATTTTTGCATGGAAACCCTCTGACATGCCAGGTGTACCGAGGCAACTCGCTGAGCACACACTTAATGTGGATCCTAAATATAAACCAGTGAAACAGTTCCTCCGCCGGTTTAACGAAGAAAGACGCAAGGCAATTAGAGAAGAGGTAGCCAGGCTCTTAGCAGCTGGCTTTATTATTGAAGTTTTTCACCCTGAGTGGCTTACCAATCCGGTGCTGGTCCTTAAGAAAAACGGCACCTGGCGCATGTGTGTAGATTACACAGATCTTAATAAGGCTTGTCCAGCAGATCCTTTTGCCCTCCCCCGTATTGATCAAATCATTGATGCTACGGCGGGTTGTGAGCGTTTAAGTTTTTTGGACGCATATTCTGGCTATCATCAGATCAAGATGGCAGTTAAGGACCAGGAGAAGACGGCATTCATAACTCCCTTTAGAGCCTTCTGCTATGTGTCTATGCCTTTTAGGCTCAAAAGTGCCCAGGCAACTTATCAACGGTGTGTACAAAATTGTCTTCACAAGCAGATTGGCCGTAATGTACATTCTTACGTGGATGATATCATAGTTAAATCCAGGGAGAAGGAGACTCTGATTGACGATTTGAAGGAAACCTTTGATAACCTAAGGACGTACAAGATGATGCTCAATCCGGACAAGTGTGTCTTTGGTGTACCGGCGGGCAAGTTATTGGGTTTTCTGGTGTCCAACAGGGGAATTGAGGCTAATCCGGAGAAGATCACAGCCATCACCTCCCTGGCTAAACCGAAGTGTATCAATGATGTTCAACGCCTGGCAGGCCGGATTGCCGCGTTAAGCTGGTTTATCAGCTGCCTTGGGGAGAAGGCGATCCCTTTATATCAGATGTTAAAGAAGACGGATCAGTTCATCTGGAGTTCTGCTGCGGATGAAGCATTTGAGGACTTAAAGCGGCAATTGGCCAATCCGCCTGTGCTCGCCGCTCCCATTGACAAGGAGTCGTTACTGCTATATGTTGCTGCTAATGCTCGTGCGGTCAGCGTGGCTATTGTGGTGGAGCGAAAGGAGACAGGTAAGGAGCATCCGGTTCAACGTCCGGTCTATTACATCAGCGAGGTACTCATTGAGTCCAAGCAAAGGTATCCGCATTGGTAGAAGCTGGTGTGCGGAGTTTTTATGGCAAGCCGGAAGCTTAAGAAATACTTCCAAGGGCACCCAATTACAGTGGTCAGTTCTGCTCCTTTGGGGGATATCATCCAGAACCAGGAAGCAACTGGCTGGATTGCAAAGTGGGCTATAGAGCTGGGACCGTACGGTTTGAAGTATGTGCCCCGAACAGCGGTTAAGTCTCAAGCACTTGTTGATTTCATCAATGATTGGCCGGAAATGCAAGCACCTGAAGAAAAGCCGGATCATACGTATTGGACCATCCATTTTGACGGATCCAGGCAGTTGGAAGGCTCCGGGGCTGGAGTCGTATTAACTTCCCCACGAGGTGATTGAAGGAAATATGCCCTAGAGGCAATAATAAAGTTATTATTTATTTCCTTATATCATGATAAATGTTTATTATTCATGCTAGAATTGTATTAACCGGAAACATAATACATGTGTGAATACATAGACAAACAGAGTGTCACTAGTATGCCTCTACTTGACTAGCTCGTTAATCAAAGATGGTTATGTTTCCTAACCATGAACAAAGAGTTGTTATTTGATTAACGGGATCACATCATTAGGTGAATGATCTGATTGACATGACCCATTCCATTAGCTTAGCACCCGATCGTTTAGTATGTTGCTATTGCTTTCGTCATGACTTATACATGTTCCTATGACTATGAGATTATGCAACTCCCGTTTGCCGGAGGAACACTTTGTGTGCTACCAAACGTCACAACGTAAATGGGTGATTATAAAGGTGCTCTATAGGTGTCTCCAAAGGTACATGTTGGGTTGGCGTATTTCGAGATTAGGATTTGTCACTCCGATTGTCGGAGAGGTATCTCTGGGCCCTCTCGGTAATACACATCACATAAGCCTTGCAAGCATTGCAACTAATGAGTTAGTTGTGAGATGATGTATTACAGAACGAGTAAAGAGACTTGCCGGTAACGAGATTGAACTAGGTATGGGATACCGACGATCGAATCTCGGGCAAGTAACATACCGATGACAAAGGGAACAACGTATGTTGTTATGCGGTCTGACCGATAAAGATCTTCGTAGAATATGTAGGAGCCAATATGAGCATCCAGGTTCCGCTATTGGTTATTGACCGGAGACGAGTCTCGGTCATGTCTACATTGTTCTCGAACCCGTAGGGTCCGCACGCTTAAGGTTTCGATGAAAGCTATATTATGAGTTTATGAGTTTTGATGTAGCGAAGTTAGTTCGGAGTCCCGGATGTGATCACGAACATGACGAGGAGTCTCGAAATGGTCGAGACATAAAGATTGATATATTGGACGGCTATATTCGGACACCGGAAGTGTTCCGGGTGATTTCGGAGAAAACCGGAGAGCCGGAGGGTCACCGGAACCCCCCCCCCCCGGGAGAAGTAATGGGCCATATGGGCTTTAGTGGAGAGAGAGAGGGGCAGCCAAAGGTGGGCCGCGTGCCTCCTCCCCCCTGGTCCGAATTGGACTAGGAGAGGGGGGGCGGCGCCCCCCTTTCCCTCTCCCTCCCCACTTCTTTCCCCCTCCTAGTAGGAGTCCTACTCCTACTAGGAAGAGGACTCCTCCTTGGCGCGCCATAGAGGGCCAGCCGGCCTCCTCCCCTTGATCCTTTATATACGGGGGCAGGGGGCACCCCTTGACACATAAGTTGATCCACGTGATCATATTCTTAGCCGTGTGCGGTGCCCCCTTCCACCATAGTCCTCGATAATATTGTAGCGGTGCTTAGGCGAAGCCCTGCGACGGTAGTGCATCAAGATCGTCACCACGCCGTCGTGCTGACGGAACTCTTCCCCGACACTCTGCTGGATCGGAGTCCGGGGATCGTCATCGAGATGAACGTGTGCTAGAACTCGGAGGTGCCGTAGTTTCGGTGCTTGATCGGTCGGGTCGTGGAGACATACGACTACATCAACCAAACGCTTCCGTTGTTGATCTACAAGGGTACGTAGATCACACTCTCCCCTCTCGTTGCTATGCATCACCATGATCTTGCGTGTGCGTAGGAAATTTTTTGAAATTACTACGTTCCCCAACAGTGGCATCCGAGCCTAGGTTTTATATGTTGATGTTATATGCACGAGTAGAACACAAGTGAGTTGTGGGCGATATAAGTCATACTGCTTACCAGCATGTCATACTTTGGTTCGGCGGTATTGTTGGACGAAGCGGCCCGGACCGACATTACGTGTACGCTTACGCGAGACCGGTTCTCCCGACGTGCTTTGCACATAGGTGGCTTGCAGGTGACAGTTTCTCCAACTTTACTTGAACCGAGTGTGGCTACGCCCGGTCCTTGCGAAGGTTAAAACAACACCAACTTAACAAACTATCGTTGTGGTTTTGATGCGTAGGTAAGATTGGTTCTTGCTTAAGCCCGTAGCAGCCACGTAAAACTTGCAACAACAAAGTAGAGGACGTCTAACTTGTTTTTGCAGGGCATGTTGTGATGTGATATGGTCAAGACATGATGCTAAATTTTATTGTATGAGATGATCATGTTTTGTAACCAAGTTATCGGCAACTGGCAGGAGCCATATGGTTGTCGCTTTATTGTATGCAATGCAATCGCGCTGTAATGCTTTACTTTATCACTAAGCGGTAGCGATAGTCGTGGAAGCATAAGATTGGCGAGACGACAACGATGCTACGATGGAGATCAAGGTGTCACGCCGGTGTCGATGGTAATCACGACGGTGCTTCGAAGATGGAGATCACAAGCACAAGATGATGATGGCCATATCATATCACTTATATTGATTGCATGTGATGTTTATCTTTTATGCATATTATCTTGCTTTGATTGATGGTAGCATTATAAGATGATCTCTCACTAATTATCAAGAAGTGTTCTCCCTGAGTATGCACCGTTGCGAAAGTTCTTCGTGCTGAGACACCAAGTGATGATCGGGTGTGATAGGCTCTATGTTCAAATACAACGGGTGCAAAACAGTTGCACACGCGGAATACTCAGGTTATACTTGACGAGCCAAGCATATACAGATATGGCCTCGGAACACGGAGACCGAAAGGTCGAGCGTGAATCATATAGTAGATATGATCAACATAGTGATGTTCACCAAAGAAACCACTCCATCTCACGTGATGATCGGACATGGTTTAGTTGATTTGGATCACGTAATCACTTAGTGTCACATCCCTAGTTCTGGTATGTCCTAGACCAGCTAGCCATTTATGCATCATGTTTAAATTCCATTTAAATTTGAAATGGGGATTTGTAAAACCCTCAGAATCATTTCTGGAAATGACCCAGATAAAAATTGCTCCAAAAAGGTCCAAGAAAATGTTCATGTTGTTCTCTAAAAATATTGGACAGAGATGAAAATCAAACCAATATTTTTAGGAGCTCATAAGTATTTATTTTGGGCATTTGGAATCAATGCAGTAATTATTTGCTTTGGATATATAAATTATATATATATATTATATGTCCAAAAATTGTGCCATTTGTTGAGGAGCTCTGGAATAATACCACTGGCACTTACAAAAATTGGCATAATAAAATAAAATGGTTTAGTATTTTTATTAAATCAAAACAAATGTCAGAAAAATAGAAAAGAAAACAGAAAAGGGAGAGAGACTTACCTGGGCTTCTTACCTGGCGCCTCTGGCCGGCCCATTTCTGCTCTGGCCCAGCCCACCAGGGGCATAGCCGTCTTCCTCCTCTTGCCAGTAGGCAGAGGGGAAGCCGTGCCCGACGCTGTGCGCGCCGGCACGCAGCTGCCTGCCTGGCGTCCTCCTCGCCGCCCCGGAATGCCCGAACGTCGCCACGACGCACCGTACCCCTCTCACTCTCCCCGGTCCTCTCCTCTCCTCTCCCTCGCTTTCTCTCTTGCGTCCGAACGCGCCCGCCGCCACCGACGAGCACCACCGCGGCCACCGGCCACCCCTCGCCCTGCCGCTGCGCCCAGGAGCTCCACCACATCGCCGGCTACCTCTCCGTCAAGTCACGCGCCTTGGGAAGCCCTGAAGCCTCGTCATCGAGCTCATCTTCTCCGCACGGCCGCCGGAGATCGCCACCGACATGCCTTCTGCTCCGAGCCTCCCCCGAGCCCATGGCGACGCCTCTGCAACCACTGTGAGCTCCTGCATTGGAACCCCCTCTCCCCGAGCTCAATTACGCCCTCTAGTCGTGCCAGCCGCCGTAACCGAGCGCCGCCGTCCGCCATGGTCGTTGCTCTGGCAGCCACCGTGCATCTCCGCTCAAGCTTGTGCCTCCGGCGTGCTCCTGGAGCAACGACAAGTCCAACGCAGCCCCTAACTAGCTCTCCCGTGCGCTGGAACCACGCGCCCGCACTTGCCCGAGCTCCGGCCGCCACCGCGAGCTTCGCTCCGGTGAGCTCCGGCCATCCCCGCTGCTGCTGCATGCCGCCCTGGATGCGGGTGAGCCTCAGCTCCTCGCCCGTGGTCTCCGCCGCCCGAATGGTCGCCGAAGGGCGAATCCCGCGCCCTCCGCCCGTCTGCTGCCGCCGGTGGCTAAACGCCGGCGTGTTAGCCCCAGTTGACCAGGGGGTTTGACCTCCCCTGGCTCAATGACAGGTGGGGCCCGTCCCTGCTAATTCTAGTTTAGGATTAGCTTAAATTTAATTAACCTCTGTTAATTAACCATGACACTGACGGGTGGACCCCACGTGTCAGATTTGACCTAGACAGCTGCGTTGACCCGCTGATGTAGTGATGAGGTCATGCTGACGCAGTTATTCTTTTTCTGGAATTATTTTTTAAACAGGAAATTCCAGAAAATGTTCAAAACTTCAAAAATTCATATAAATTCAACCATAGCTCAGATTGAAATAATTTATATATGAAAAATTATTAGAAAAATTCAATCTATCCATCTGTACCATTTTCATGCATTACAAACCAACCTATACATGCTGTATATGTGAAAACACACTTATGGCATATTTAAGAGCTTATTTTGGAGTTGCATCTGAATCTTTAGTTCAAATGGACTTTAACCAAATGAATGCTAGTTGCATTAGCTCAAACAACATCACATCTTCATGCCATGTTCATGCATCATAATGTTGCATATGCTTGTGTTTGATTGTCGACACCGTTCCTTCTCGATAGGTACTACTTCGGAGACCGTTCCAGAGTACCTGTCTGAGGAGCAGTGTTTTCCTTGTTGATCTACCAGGCAAGCAACCCCCCTTGTTCATTCCGATACAATCCTACTCTCTCGCTCCTGCTCTCAGTTATTGCATTAGGACAACATCGATTCAACTGCTACTTTATGCTGCGGTAGTTGAACCCATTCCTCTGCATGACTTGTCATTGCCACAGTAAATAGTTAAAACCCACTAGCATGTGTAGGAGTTGATTGAGCCATGTTGTGTTCTTGACATGCCATGCCTGCTATTGCTTAGAGTTGTGTCAGGTCTGATTCATCGGGAATGAATTGGAATGTTATGATATGTTCTGGTAATGAGAGTTAAGCGTCTGAACACGTTTTGGTAAAGGTAGCGGTGAGAGGCCATGTAGGAGTACATGGTGGGTTGTCTCATTGGGACCGTCCTTAAGAACTGAGTTCTGTGTAAGTTGTCCAATGACTAGCTACTACCACACATTGGGCTCCGGGCGCTCCAAGCTCTCTCGACTTATTAACCGCCTTGAGCTCTATCCAGGAGTTGCAAATAGTTTCTGGTGTTTGTAGGTAGTGCTATTTTTCTACCGAGTGGCACCCGGCAGGATGGGCTCGGGACAGACGAGGCACAGGTGGCATGGTGTACCAAGTGGCACCCGGATGGTGGGCTTGGGAACCCTGCTCACATCGTTTGGGGCCGTGAGCGACACCCCGGCCGGATCTCCTTGCGGATGGAACCCAAATAGGTGATAGACCTGGACTAGAGTCTTGTGTGGTTAGTCAGGTCGTGGCCGACACCCTCGCCAGGCTTCCGCTTGAAGGTTGCCAAGATACATGACGTGTACATGGTGATAAGTGGTGAGAGCGTGTGTGATCAAGTACACCCCTGCAGGGTTATCATGATCTATTCGAATAGCCGTGTCCTCGGTTATGGACTTCTTGGATGCTTACGTGGTACATAGACAACTTAAAGTGGATACTCTAAAATGCTCAAGACAAGTGTGAGTGCTATGGATGGCCTTCTCGTAGGAGAGACGGGGATGAATCCATAGTAGTGTATTGATGTGGTGATTAGTGGACTCGTGTGCGCTGCCTCACCTCAAAGAAGTTTCTCATAGTCGTAGAACAGGATAGCCACTGAGTCAAAGCTGGCTTGCTGCAACTAAACCCCACATTACCTTCTTGATACAAATGCATGTATGATAGTATCTGACGTAAGTCTTGCTGAGTACCCTTGTACTCACGTTTGCTTTATTTACATTTTGCAGATGAGACATCTGTCTCACTAATAGTACCGCTTGGACTTCGATGAATAGCTTGTTACCTCAGCTACGATCTTGTACCTTGGAGGGACTTGTAGATAGTCAGGCTTCTCGGCCCTTTTCATTTGTAGTTGTCTGTACTCAGACATGTAATGCTTCCGCTTGTTGCTTGTATGCTCTGAATGATGGGTCATGTGACCCCTGTTTGTATTTATTCTATGTGGCTCTTCTGAGCTTTTATCTATATGAGTTGCGTTATGTTGTGATGCCATGTTGTACCTCACATACTTGCATGTTATGCGTACGTGTGATGTGTATTGCTATGTGTGGGATCCGACAATCTAGTTGTTTGTCCTTGGCAGCCTCTCTTATGGGGAAATGTAGTCTAGTGCTTCCTTGAGCCATAGTAGTGCGCTACAGCCCGGTTCACCGGAGTCCTGCTAGCCCAGCACTACTGTTCAGGACACTTGACTGGCCGGCATGTGTTTCACTTCGTTCCTGTGTCTGTCCCTTCGGGGAAATGTCACGCGGAGACATCCGGAGTCCTGCCTAGCCTGCTACAGCCCGGGTTCCCCGGAGTCCTGTTAGCGCAGTGCTACAGCCCGGATTCACACGCTGTTGACCGACACGCTCGATGTGAATCATGTATGCCTGTTCCCATAGGTTAGTGCCGCTTTGGGTTCACGACTAGCCATGTCGGCCCGGGTTCTCTGTCATATGGATGCTAGCGACACTATCATATACGTGAGCCAAAAGACGCAAACGGTCCCGGGCCATGGTAAGGCGACACCCATGGGGATACCATGCATGAGGCCGCAAAGTGATATGAGGTGTTACATGCTAGATCGGTGTGACTTAGAATCAGGGTCCCGACAGCTTTGGTATCAGAGCCTGACTGCCTGTAGGATTACCAAGCCAACCTGGTCGAAGTTGAGTCTAGAAATTCTTTAGCTATATAGGGGAATTGATTGTGGAAGGGAACGTAAGGCTCTTTTTACTCCTTATGCCTCATGCCTTCTGATCTGAGTCATCCTATCTTTCCTACGGGGTTAAGGAACTAGGCTTTCTCTTCCGTCTATCAGGATCACGTGTTACTACTCCGTAGTCTCTAAGGTTTGGTTGATCTGAGTCATATCCTAGTTCGAGTATCTCCGGTGTAGCCTGTTTAGTAATATCTCAGAACCTTGAGTGATGACGTTGAGTATGGTGCTACCCCTTCATTTGCAGGATGTTTCATTTCGAGCATTTTACTGCCGTTATGCTGCCGGATTTGTCCTAGAAGTTCAAGAGATAGTATTTTTCTCATCCTATAATCTACATCCTTATGATGATGCTGAATCCATCCTTGTTCCCTTGGTTGGTTCTTCAGGATGTTGCCGGTTAACCGAAGTTCTGTTGCTCGTATTCGGAACCACGGAGATGGTAGGGATGAGGATCCTCCCAACCAGTCTTCGTTGGCAGCATTCATGTTAGAGGTTGAGAAGAACAAGCGAGAGTCTAACCGCTTGTTAGCACGTATTGAGGAGAACACCTCCCATCAGCACAAAGAGTTTGTGTTCATCCATGACTTCATCGGTCTGAAACCACCTACCTTCCATCATTCCATTGAACCACTCGATGCAGATGACTGGCTACGTAGTATCACACACAAGCTGCGTTCTGCGAACGTAGCTGAAGGTGACAAGGTCACCTATGCTGCTTATCACCTGGAAGGTCCTGCTAGTATTTGGTGGCAGAACTATGAGGCTATGCTTCCAGCTGGCCAGATACCTACCTGGAAGGATTTCACTGAGGCTTTCCGCGAGCATCGCATTCCTCAGGCTCTCATTGACCGCAAGAGAGAAGAGTTCTGTAGTTTCACTCAGAGTAAGATGGTTGTTGATGCTTATAGTAGAGAATTTGAGAACCTCGTCCGCTATGCTACAGAAGAGGTGTCCACGGATGCCAAGAAGCAGGCTAGGTTCCGGAAGGGTCTCAACCCCAAGTTGCGTCGTGATCTCCACTTGCATCATTGCAATACATTCCAGGCTCTTGTGAACAAGGCCATTAACGCAGAAACAGCTCAACTCACTTACGAGGAGTCTCGTAAGCACACCCGTGATTTGGTTTCTTCCTCGGGTTCTACTTCGCAGAAGCGCCGGATTTGGGTTCCGAACTCCGCTCTTCCACCCGGATATTCACCGAGGCCATCTTATGTGGAACCTCACCCAATTCAACCGTATGCTCCACCCAGACATATTGGTAGACCGCTTGTCAATGCGGGTCCACGTCCTACTTCAGGGACTTGTTTCACATGCGGAGAGCCAGGACACTATGCACGTGACTGCTCTCAAACCAACTATGCTCCACCCCAGCCTGAGAAGTCTGTTGGCCGTGGTAAGCCATCACACAATATGATTAGTGTCAAGTCAGCTCCCACTGAACGTGGATGTGTGCATCACGTCTCAGCTAAAGACACTCATGATGATCCGGATGTCGTTCTTGGTACACTCCTTGTCAACTGTCATCCAGCTTCGGTTCTGTTTGATACCGGAGCATCTCATTCCTTCATTTCCGAAAGTTATGCCAGCTTGCACAACATATCCTTTTGTGATATGCCCTCTCCACTAGTAATTCAAACCCCTGGATCCAAATGGCAAACTTCTAGTGTAAGCCATGGTAATGAAATCCTTGTTGACAGACTTGTATTCCTTGCGTCACTTATAGCCCTCAAGTCTACGGATATTAACATCATCTTGGGTATGGACTGGATGAAAGCTCATTATGCCAAGATTGATTGTTACACAAGGTCTGTTCAGCTTACACACCCATCTGGCAAGATAGTCACCGTCTCCACTAGAGTTGCAAAGCGTTAACTCTATTCTCTTAATGCCAACCCTCTTCCAGACCTTGAAGATATCCCGGTAGTCCGTGACTTTCCGGATGTTTTTCCAGAGGAACTGCCAGGTATTCCACCTGACAAAGATGTAGAATTTGTCATAGATCTTATCCCAGGAACCGCTCCAATCTCTAGGAGACCTTACAAGATGGCACCCTTAGAGCTAGCCGAGCTTAAGAAACAACTTGATGAGTCCTTGCAAAAGGGTTTCATCCTTCCTAGTTCTTCTCCCTGGGCTTGCCCCGTTCTCTTTGTCAATAAGAAGGATGGTACGGACCGAATGGTTGTAGATTATCGTCCCGTTAATTTGGTCACGATAAAGAACAAGTATCCGCTCCCCAGGATCAACGACCTGTATGATCAGCTCGCTGGATCCTCAGTCTTCTCCAAGATGGATTTGAGGTTAGGCTACCACCAAATCAAGATCAGAAATGGGGATATTCCTAAGACGGCTTTTCTCACTCGTTATGGTCAGTACGAGTACACCGTCATGTCCTTCGGTCTAACTAATGCTCCAGCTACTTTCTCTCGCTTGATGAACTCGATCTTCATGGAGTACTTAGATAAGTTCGTCGTGGTTTACCTTGATGATATTCTTATTTACTCGAAGAACGAGGAAGATCATGCCGAACATCTTAGACTTGTGCTAGGAAAACTCAGAGAGCACCGTCTTTATGCCAAGTTCTCCAAGTGCGAATTTTGGTTGCCAGAAGTGACCTATCTCGGCCACGTAATCTCTGGTAAGGGCATTGCTGTCAATCCCGAAAGAGTTCAGGACGTTCTTGATTGGACTCCGCCTGAAACAGTTAAGCAAGTTAGGAGTTTCCTTGGTCTAGCTAGTTATTGTCGCCGCTTCGTTGAGAACTTCTCCAAAGTGGCCAAACCTCTCACGGAACTTCTCAAGAAAGATAAAAAGTTTGAGTGGTCCCCACAGTGTGAGCACAGTTTTCAGGAACTGAAAAGACTCTTGACTTCTGCTCCCATACTTGTGCCACCGGATTTCACTAAGGACTTTGTTATCTATTGTGATGCCTCACAACAGGGACTAGGTTGCATTCTTATGCAAGATCGCCATGTGATTGCCTATGCATCTCGACAGTTGCATCCACATGAGGAGAATTATCCTACACATGATCTAGAGCTTGCAGCCGTAGTCTATGCACTTAAGACATGGCGACATTACCTTCTCGGTAAACGTTGCGAGATTTTACACCGATCACCAGAGTCTCAAGTATATCTTCACCCAACCAGATTTGAACCTTAGGCAAAGACGTTGGTTGGAGTTGATCTCAGATTATGATTTAGGGATTACCTACACCCCAGGTAAGGATAATGTCATGGCTGATGCGCTAAGTCGTAAGTCCTATTGCAACAATCTCATGTTGCAGCAGGGCCAACCACTTCTCCATGAGGAATTATGTAAGCTTAACCTCCACCTTGCTCCTCACGGATTCCTTTCTACCTTGGTGGCGAAACCTATTCTTGTGGATCAAATCATCTCTGCTCAGAAGCAGGATACGGGAATTTCCCGAATCGAGAGAAACATTAACAAAGGAGTTGGTGGTAGTTTCTCTATAGATGATCGTGGTGTTATTTTCTTTGAGAGTCGCTTGGTGGTTCCCAAGAATCAACATCTTCGACAATTAATCCTTAAGGAGGCGCATGAATCTCCTCTCACGATTCATCCCGGTAGTACTAAGATGTATCAGGACCTACGCCAGAGGTTCTGGTGGACTAGGATGAAGAGAGAAATTGCTTAGTTTATTGCTAACTATGACGTTTGTCGTCGCGTTAAGGCAGAGCATCAAAGGCCTGCTGGCACCCTTCAACCTTTAGTTATTCCTGAGTGGAAATGGGATAAAGTTGGTATGGACTTCATCACCGGTTTTCCCAGGACCAAGAAAGGGAATAACACTATCTTCGTAGTCATTGATCGTCTTTCCAAAGTGGCTCACTTCCTACCTGTTCGAGAGAGTATCACTGCTAGTCAGCTCGCTGACTTATATATTTCTCGAATAGTGTCACTTCATGGTGTTCCACTAGAGATCAATTCAGACCGTGGTAGTCTTTTCACTTCTCATTTCTGGGAGAGTTTCCAAACTGCCATGGGCACCCATCTTTCTTTCAGTACCGCTTTCCACCCTCAATCAAGTGGTCAGGTGGAAAGGGTCAACCAGATTCTTGAAGACATGCTTAGAGCTTGTGTTATCTCATTCGGTATGGATTGGGAGAAGTGTCTTCCTTTTGCCGAGTTTGCTTATAACAACAGCTACCAATCCAGCCTCAAGACAGCTCCTTTTGAGGTTCTTTATGGACGAAGATGTTGAACGCCTTTGAACTGGTCAGAAACCGGTGAAAGACAATTCTTTGGACCGGATATGATCCAGGAGGCAGAAGAGCAAGTTCACATCATTCGTGAGAATTTGAAAACAGCCCAATCCCGTCAAAAGAGCCAGTATGACCGTAGTCATAAGGAAGTGGCTTATGAAGTTGGCGATAAAGCTTACCTTCGGGTTACCCCTTTGAAGGGTACCCATCGATTCGGTATCAAGGGCAAGTTGGCTCCTCGTTACATTGGTCCCTTTATCATTCTCGCTAAACAAGGAGAGGTTGCCTACCAGTTGGAACTACCACCACATCTTTCTCGAGTACATGATGTCTTCCACGTGTCTCAACTCAGGCGTTGCTTCTCGGATCCCATCCGCGGAGTGGACCACGAAAAGCTTGATCTCCAAGATAACCTCACTTATCGAGAGTACCCCGTCCGCATTCTGGATCAAGCAGAGCGTATCACTCGACGTCATAACATCAAGTTTCTCAAGGTTCAGTGGTCTCATCATTCTGAGAGAGAAGCTACCTGGGAGCGTGAAGATCGTCTTCGACTTGAGTACCCCGCTTTCTTTCCGCCGACTCCTGAATCTCAGGACAAGATTCTTCCGAGTGGGGGCGAGTTGTCACATCCCTCGTTCTGGTATGTCCTAGACCAGCTAGCCATTTGTGCATCATGTTTAAATTCCATTTAAATTTGAAATGGGGATTTGTAAAACCCTCAGAATCATTTCTGGAAATGACCCAGATAAAAATTGCTCCAAAAAGGTCCAAGAAAATGTTCGTGTTGTTCTCTAAAAATATTGGACAGAGATGAAAATCAAACCAATATTTTTAGGAGCTCATAAGTATTTATTTTGGGCATTTGGAATCAATGCAGTAATTATTTGCTTTGGATATATAAATTATATATATATTATATGTCCAAAAATTGTGCCATTTGTTGAGGAGCTCTGGAATAATACCACTGGCACTTACAAAAATTGGCATAATAAAATAAAATGGTTTAGTATTTTTATTAAATCAAAACAAATGTCAGAAAAATAGAAAAGAAAACAGAAAAGGGAGAGAGACTTACCTGGGCTTCTTACCTGGCGCCTCTGGCCGGCCCATTTCTGCTCTGGCCCAGCCCACCAGGGGCATAGCCGTCTTCCTCCTCTTGCCAGTAGGCAGAGGGGAAGCCGTGCCCGACGCCGTGCGCACCGGCACGCAGCTGCTTGCCTGGCGTCCTCCTCGTCGCCCTGGAATGCCCGGACGTCGCCACGACGCCCCGTACCCCTCTCACTCTCCCCCGTTCCTCTCCTCTCCCTCGCTTTCTCTCTTGCGTCCGAACGCGCCCGCCGCCATCGACGAGCACCACCGCGGCCACCGGCCACCCCTCGCCCTGCCGCTGCGCCCAGGAGCTCCGCCACATCGCCGGCTACCTCTCCGTCAAGTCACGCGCCTCGGGAAGCCCTGAAGCCTCGTCATCGAGCTCATCTTCTCCGCACGGCCGCCGGAGATCGCCACCAACGTGCCTTCTGCTCCGAGCCTCCCCCGAGCCCATGGCGACGCCTCTGCAACCACTGTGAGCTCCTGCATCGGAACCCCCTCTCCCCGAGCTCGATTACGCCCTCTAGTCGTGCCAGCCGCCATAACCGAGCGCCGCCGTCCGCCATGGTCGTTGCTCTGGCAGCCACCGTGCATCTCCGCTCAAGCTTGTGCCTCCGGCGTGCTCCTGGAGCAACGACGAGTCCAACGCAGCCCCTAACTAGCTCTCCCGTGCGCTGGAACCACGCGCCTGCACTTGCCCGAGCTCCGGCCGCCGCCGCGAGCTTCGCTCCGGTGAGCTCCGGCCATCCCCGCTGCTGCTGCATGCCGCCCTGGATGCGGGTGAGCCTCAGCTCCTCGCCCGTGGTCTCCGCCGCCCGAATGGTCGCCGGAGGGCGAATCCCGCGCCCTCCGCCGCGTCTGCTGCCGCCGGCGGCTAAACGCCGGCGTGTTAGCCCCAGTTGACCAGGGGGTTTGACCTCCCCTGGCTCAATGACAGGTGGGGCCCGTCCCTGCTAATTCTAGTTTAGGATTAGCTTAAATTTAATTAACCTTTGTTAATTAACCATGACACTGACGGGTGGACCCCACGTGTCAGATTTGACCTAGACAGCCGCGTTGACCTGCTGATGTAGTGATGACGTCATGCTGACGCAGTTATTCTTTCTCTGGAATTATTTTTTAAACAGGAAATTCCAGAAAATGTTCAAAACTTCAAAAATTCATATAAATTCAACCATAGCTCAGATTGAAATAATTTATATATGAAAAATTATCAGAAAAATTCAATCTATCCATCTGTACCATTTTCATGCATGACAAACCAACCTATACATGCTGTATATGTGAAAACACACTTATGGCATATTTAAGAGCTTATTTTGGAGTTGCATCTGAATCTTTAGTTCAAATGGACTTTAACCAAATGAATGCTAGTTGCATTAGCTCAAACAACATCACATCTTCATGCCATGTTCAGGCATCATAATGTTGCATATGCTTGTGTTTGATTGTCGACACCGTTCCTTCTCGATAGGTACTACTTCGGAGACCGTTCCAGAGTACCTGTCTGAGGAGCAGTGTTTTCCTTGTTGATCTACCAGGCAAGCAACCCCCCTTGTTCATTCTGATACAATCCTACTCTCTCGCTCCTGCTCTCAGTTATTGCATTAGGACAACAACAATTCAACTGCTACTTTATGCTGCGGTAGTTGAACCCATTCCTCTGCATGACCTGTCATTGCCACAGTAAATAGTTAAAACCCACTAGCATGTGTAGGAGTTGATTGAGCCATGTTGTGTTCTTGCCATGCCATGCCTGCTATTGCTTAGAGTTGTGTCAGGTCTGATTCATCGGGAATGAATTGGAATGTTATGATATGTTCTGGTAATGAGAGTTAAGCGTCTGAACACGTTTTGGTAAAGGTAGCGGTGAGAGGCCATGTAGGAGTACATGGTGGGTTGTCTCATTGGGACCGTCCTTAAGAACTGAGTTCTGTGTAAGTTGTCCAATGACTAGCTACTACCACACATTGGGCTCCGGGCGCTCCAAGCTCTCTCGACTTATTAACCGCCTTGAGCTCTGTCCAGGAGTTGCAAATAGTTTCTGGTGTTTGTAGGTAGTGCTATTTTTCTACCGAGTGGCACTCGGCAGGGTGGGCTCGGGACAGACGAGGCACAGGTGGCACGGTGTACCAAGTGGCACCCGGATGGTGGGCTTGGGAACCCTGCTCACATCGTTTGGGGCCGTGAGCGACACCCCGGCCGGATCTCCTTGCAGATGGAACCCAAATAGGTGATAGACCTGGACTAGAGTCTTGCGTGGTTAGTCAGGTCGTGGCCGACACCCTCGCCAGGCTTCCGCTTGAAGGTTGCCGAGATACATGACGTGTACATGGTGATAAGTGGTGAGAGCGTGTGTGATCAAGTACACCCCTGCAGGGTTATCATGATCTATTCGAATAGCCGTGTCCTCGGTTATGGACTTCTTGGATGCTTACGTGGTACATAGACAACTTAAAGTGGATACTCTAAAATGCTCAAGACAAGTGTGAGTGCTATGGATGGCCTTCTCGTAGGAGAGACGGGGATGAATCCATAGTAGTGTATTGATGTGGTGATCAGTGGACTCGTGTGCGCTGCCTCACCTCAAAGAAGTTTCTCATAGTCGTAGAACAGGATAGCCACTGAGTCAAAGCTGGCTTGCTGCAACTAAACCCCACATTACCTTCTTGATACAAATGCATGTATGATAGGATCTGACGTAAGTCTTGCTGAGTACCCTTGTACTCACGTTTGCTTTATTTACGTTTTGCAGATGACATATCTGTCTCACTAATAGTACCGCTTGGACTTCGACGAATAGCTTGTTACCTCAGCTACGATCTTGTACCTTGGAGGGACTTGTAGATAGTCAGGCTTCTCGGCCCTTTTCATTTGTAGTTGTCTGTACTCAGACATGTAATGCTTCCGCTTGTTGCTTGTATGCTCTGAATGATGGGTCATGTGACCCCTATTTGTATTTATGCTATGTGGCTCTTCTGAGCTTTTATCTATATGAGTTGCGTTATGTTGTGATGCCATGTTGTACCTCACATACTTGCATGTTATGCGTACGTGTGACGTGTATTGCTATGTGTGGGATCCGACAATCTAGTTGTTTGTCCTTGGCAGCCTCTCTTATGGGGAAATGTAGTCTAGTGCTTCCTTGAGCCATAGTAGTCCGCTACAGCCCGGTTCACCGGAATCCTGCTAGCCCAGCACTACTGTTCAGGACACTTGACTGGCCAGCATGTGTTTCACTTCGTTCCTGTGTCTGTCCCTTCGGGGAAATGTCACGCGGAGACATCCGGAGTCCTGCCTAGCCTGCTACAGCCCGGGTTCCCGGAGTCCTGTTAGCGCAGTGCTACAGCCCGGATTCACACGCTGCTGACCGACACGCTCGATGTGAATCATGTATGCCTGTTCCCATAGGTTAGTGCCGCTTTGGGTTCACGACTAGCCATGTCGGCCCGGGTTCTCTGTCATATGGATGCTAGCGACACTATCATATACGTGAGCCAAAAGACGCAAACGGTCCCGGGCCATGGTAAGGCGACACCCGTGGGGATACCGTGCGTGAGGCCGCAAAGTGATATGAGGTGTTACATGCTAGATCGGTGTGACTTAGAATCAGGGTCCCGACACTTAGAGGATTAGAGGGATGTCTATCTAAGTGGGAGTTCTTTAAGTAAATTAATTGAACCTAAATTTATCATGAAATTTAGTACCTGATAGTATCTTGCTTGTTTATGCTTGATTGTAGATAGATGGCGCGTGCTGTTGTTCTATTGAATTTTAATGCGTTCCTTGAGAAAGCAAAGCTGAAAGATGATGGTAGCAATTACACGGACTGGGTCCGTAACTTGAGGATTATCCTCATTGCTGCACAGAAGAATTACGTCCTGGAAGCACCGCTGGGTGCCAGGCCTGCTGCTGGAGCAACACCAGATGTTATGAACGTCTGGCAGAGCAAAGCTGATGACTACTCGATAGTTCAGTGTGCCATGCTTTACGGCTTAGAATCGGGACTTCAACGACGTTTTGAACGTCATGGAGCATATGAGATGTTCCAGGAGTTGAAGTTAATATTTCAAGCAAATGCCCGGATTGAGAGATATGAAGTCTCCAATAAGTTCTATAGCTGCAAGATGGAGGAGAACAGTTCTGTCAGTGAGCATATACTCAAAATGTCTGGGTATAATAATCACTTGATTCAATTGGGAGTTAATCTTCCAGATGATTGCGTCATTGACAGAATTCTCCAATCACTGCCACCAAGCTACAAGAGCTTCGTGATGAACTATAATATGCAAGGGATGAATAAGACTATTCCCGAGCTCTTCGCAATGCTGAAAGCTGCGGAGGTAGAAATCAAGAAGGAGCATCAAGTGTTGATGGTCAACAAGACCACTAGTTTCAAGAAAAAGGGCAAAGGGAAGAAGAAGGGGAACTTCAAAAAGAACAGCAAGCAAGTTGCTACTCAAGAGAAGAAACCCAAACCTGGACCTAAGCCTGAAACTGAGTGCTTCTACTGCAAGCAGACTGGTCACTGGAAGCGGAACTGCCCCAAGTATTTGGCGGATAAGAAGGATGGCAAGGTGAACAAAGGTATATGTGATATACATGTTATTGATGTGTACCTTACTAATGCTCGCAGTAGCACCTGGGTATTTGATACTGGTTCTGTTGCTAATATTTGCAACTCGAAACAGGGACTACAGATTAAGCGAAGATTGGCTAAGGACGAGGTGACGATGCGCGTGGGAAACGGTTCCAAAGTCGATGTGATCGCAGTCGGCACGCTACCTCTACATCTACCTTCGGGATTAATATTAGACCTAAATAATTGTCATTTGGTGCCAGCATTAAGCATGAACATTATATCTGGATCTTGTTTGATGCGAGACGGTTATTCATTTAAATCTGAGAATAATGGTTGTTCTATTTATATGAGTAATATCTTTTATGGTCATGCACCCTTAAAGAGTGGTCTATTTTTATTGAATCTCGATAGTAGTGACACACATATTCATAGTGTTGAAGCCAAAAGATGCAGAGTTGATAATGATAGTGCAACTTATTTGTGGCACTGCCGTTTAGGTCATATCGGTGTAAAGCGCATGAAGAAACTCCATACTGATGGACTTTTGGAACCACTTGATTATGAATCACTTGGTACTTGCGAACCGTGCGTCATGGGAAAGATGACCAAAACACCGTTCTCCGGTACTATGGAGAGAGCAACAGATTTGTTGGAAATCATACATACACATGTATGTGGTCCGATGAATATTGAGGCTCGTGGCGGATATCGTTATTTTCTCACCTTCACAGATGACTTAAGCAGATATGGGTATATCTACTTAATGAAACATAAGTCTGAAACGTTTGAAAAGTTCAAAGAATTTCAGAGTGAAGTTGAAAATCATCGTAACAAGAAAATAAAGCTTCTATGATCTGATCGTGGAGGAGAATATTTGAGTTATGAGTTTGGTGTACATTTGAAAAATTGTGGAATAGTTTCGCAACTCACGCCACCTGGAACACCACAGCATAATGGTGTGTCCGAACGTCGTAATCGTACTTTACTAGATATGGTGCGATCTATGATGTCTCTTACTGATTTACCGCTATCGTTTTGGGGATACGCTCTAGAGACGGCCGCATTCACGTTAAATAGGGCACCATCAAAATCCGTTGAGACGACGCCTTATGAACTGTGGTTTGGCAAGAAACCAAAGTTGTCGTTTCTGAAAGTTTGGGGGTGCGATGCTTATGTGAAAAAGCTTCAACCTGATAAGCTCGAACCCAAATCGGAGAAATGTGTCTTCATAGGATATCCAAAGGAAACTATTGGATACACCTTCTATCACAGATCCGAAGGCAAGACTTTTGTTGCTAAATTCAGAAACTTTCTAGAGAAGGAGTTTCTCTCGAAAGAAGTGAGTGGGAGGAAAGTAGAACTTGACGAGGTAACTATACCTGCTCCCTTATTGGAAAGTAGTGCATCACAAAAAACTGTTTCAGTGACACCTACACCAGTTAGTGAGGAAGCTAATGATGATGATCATGAAACTTCAGAACAAGATACTACTGAACCTCGTAGAACAACCAGAGTGAGATCCGCGCCAGAGTGGTACGGTAATCCTGTTCTGGAAGTCATGCTACTAGATCATGATGAACCTACAAACTATGAAGAAGCGATGGTGAGCCCAGATTCCGCAAAATGGCTTGAAGCCATGAAATCTGACATGGGATCCATGTATGAGAACAAAGTATGGACTTTGGTTGACTTGCCCGATGATCGGCAAGCAATTGAGAATAAATGGATCTTCAAGAAGAAGACTGGCGCTGACGGTAATATTACTGTCTACAAAGCTCGACTTGTCGCAAAAGGTTTTCGGCAAGTTCAAGGGATTGACTACGATGAGACCTTCTCACCCGTGGCAATGCTTAAGTCTGTCCGAATCATGTTAGCAATTGCCGCATTTTATGATTATGAAATTTGGCAGATGGATGTAAAAGCTGCATTCCTGAATGGATTTTTGGAAGAAGAGTTGTATATGATGCAACCGGAAGGTTTTGTCGATCCAAAGGGAGCTAACAAAGTGTGCAAGCTCCAGCGATCCATTTATGGACTGGTGCAAGACTCTCGGAGTTGGAATAAACGCTTTGATAGCGTGATCAAAGCATTTGGTTTTATACAGACTTTTGGAGAAGCCTGTATTTACAAGAAAGTGAGTGGGAGCTCTATAGCATTTCTGATATTATATGTGGATGACATATTACTAATTGGAAATGATATAGAATTTCTGGATAGCATAAAAGGATACTTGAATAAGAGTTTTTCAATGAAAGACCTCGGTGAAGCTGCTTACATATTAGGCATTAAGATCTATAGAGATAGATCAAGACGCTTAATTGGACTTTCACAAAGCACATACCTTGACAAAGTTTTGAAGAAGTTCAAAATGGATCAAGCAAAGAAAGGGTTCTTGCCTGTGTTACAAGGTGTGAAGTTGAGTAAGACTCAATGCCCGACCACTGCAGAAGATAGAGAGAAAATGAAAGATGTTCCCTATGCTTCAGCCATAGGCTCTATCATGTATGCAATGCTGTGTACCAGACCTGACGTGTGCCTTGCTATAAGTCTAGCAGGGAGGTACCAAAGTGATCCAGGAGTGGATCACTGGACAGCGGTCAAGAACATCCTGAAATACCTGAAAAGGACTAAGGATATGTTTCTCATATATGGAGGTGACAAAGAGCTCATCGTAAAAGGTTACGTTGATGCAAGCTTTGACACTGATCCGGACGATTCTAAATCGCAAACCGGATACGTGTTTACATTAAACGGTGGAGCTGTCAGTTGGTGCAGTTATAAACAAAGCGTTGTAGCGGGATCTACATGTGAAGCGGAGTACATAGCTGCTTCGAAAGCAGCGAATGAAGGAGCCTGGATGAAGGAGTTCATATCCGATCTAGGTGTCATACCTAGTGCATCGGGTCCAATGAAAATCTTTTGTGACAATACTGGTGCAATTGCCTTGGCAAAGGAATCCAGATTTCACAAGAGAACCAAGCACATCAAGAGACGCTTCAATTCCATCCGGGATCTAGTCTAGGTGGGAGACATAGAGATTTGCAAGATACATACGGATCTGAATGTTGCAGACCCGTTGACTAAGCCTCTTCCATGAGCAAAACATGATCAGCACCAAGGCTCCATGGGTGTTAGAATCATTACTGTGTAATCTAGATTATTGACTCTAGTGCAAGTGGGAGACTGAAGGAAATATGCCCTAGAGGCAATAATAAAGTTATTATTTATTTCCTTATATCATGATAAATGTTTATTATTCATGCTAGAATTGTATTAACCGGAAACATAATACATGTGTGAATACATAGACAAACAGAGTGTCACTAGTATGCCTCTACTTGACTAGCTCGTTAATCAAAGATGGTTATGTTTCCTAACCATGAACAAAGAGTTGTTATTTGATTAATGGGATCACGTCATTAGGTGAATGATCTGATTGACATGACCCATTCCATTAGCTTAGCACAAGTTCGTTTAATATGTTGCTATTGCTTTCGTCATGACTTATACATGTTCCTATGACTATGAGATTATGCAACTGCCGTTTACCGGAGGAACACTTTGTGTGCTACCAAACGTCACAACGTAAATGGGTGATTATAAAGGTGCTCTATAGGTGTCTCCAAAGGTACATGTTGGGTTGGCGTATTTCGAGATTAGGATTTGTCACTCCGATTGTCGGAGAGGTATCTCTGGGCCCTCTCGGTGATACACATCACATAAGCCTTGCAAGCATTGCAACTAATGAGTTAGTTGTGAGATGATGTATTACGGAACGAGTAAAGAGACTTGCCGGTAACGAGATTGAACTAGGTATGGGATACCGACGATCGAATCTCGGGCAAGTAACATACCGATGACAAAGGGAACAACGTATGTTGTTATGCGGTCTGACCGATAAAGATCTTCGTAGAATATGTAGGAGCCAATATGAGCATCCAGGTTCCGCTATTGGTTATTGACCGGAGACGAGTCTCGGTCATGTCTACATTGTTCTCGAACCCGTAGGGTCCGCACGCTTAAGGTTTCGATGAAAGTTATATTATGAGTTTATGAATTTTGATGTAACGAAGTTAGTTCGGAGTCCGGATGTGATCACGGACATGACGAGGAGTCTCGAAATGGTCGAGACATAAAGAGTGATATATTGGACGGCTATATTCGGACACCGGAAGTGTTCCGGGTGATTTCGGAGAAAACCGGAGAGCCGGAGGGTTACCGGAACCCCCCCCCCCCCCGGGGGAGAAGTAATGGGCCATATGGGCTATAGTGGAGAGAGAGAGGGGCAGCCAAAGGTGGGCCGTGTGCCTCCTCCCCCCTGGTCCGAATTGGACTAGGAGAGGGGGGGCACCCCCCTTTCCCTCTCCCTCCCCACTTCTTTCCCCCTCCTAGTAGGAGTCCGTGGGCGGCGCCCCCCTTTCCCTCTCCCTCCCCACTTCTTTCCCTCTCCCTCCCCACTTCGGTTCAACTAGGAGGAGGACTCCTCCTTGGCGCGCCATAGAGGGCCGGCCGGCCTCCTCCCCTTGATCCTTTATATACGGGGGCAGGGGGCACCCCTTGACACATAAGTTGATCCACGTGATCATATTCTTAGCCGTGTGCGGTGCCCCCTTCCACCATAGTCCTCGATAATATTATAGCGGTGCTTAGGCAAAGCCCTGCGACGGTAGTGCATCAAGATCGTCACCACGCCGTCGTGCTGACGGAACTCTTCCCCGACACTCTGCTGGATCGGAGTCTGGGGATCGTCATCGAGCTGAACGTGTGCTAGAACTCGGAGGTGCCGTAGTTTCGGTGCTTGATCGGTCGGGTCGTGGAGACATACGACTACATCAACCAAACGCTTCCGTTGTCGATCTACAAGGGTACGTAGATCACACTCTCCCCTCTCGTTGCTATGCATCACCATAATCTTGCGTGTGCGTAGGAATTTTTTTGAAATTACTACGTTCCCCGACAGTGGCATCCGAGCCTAGGTTTTATATGTTGATGTTATATGCACGAGTAGAACACAAGTGAGTTGTGGGCGATATAAGTCATACTGCTTACCAGCATGTCATACTTTGGTTCGGCGGTATTGTTGGACGAAGCGGCCCGGACCGACATTACGCGTACGCTTACGCGAGACCGGTTCTCCCGACGTGCTTTGCACATAGGTGGCTTGCGGGTGACAGTTTCTCCAACTTTAGTTGAACCGAGTGTGGCTACGCCCGGTCCTTGCGAAGGTTAAAACAGCACCAACTTGGCAAACTATCATTGTGGTTTTGATGCATAGGTAAGATTGGTTCTTGCTTAAGCCCGTAGCAGCCACGTAAAACTTGCAACAACAAAGTAGAGGACGTCTAACTTGTTTTTGCAGGGCATGTTGTGATGTGATATGGTTAAGACATGATGCTAAATTTTATTGTATGAGATGATCATGTTTTGTAACCGAGTTATCGGCAACTGGCAGGAGCCATATGGTTGTCGCTTTATTGTATGCAATGCAATCGCGCTGTAATGCTTTACTTTATCACTAAGCGGTAGCGATAGTCGTGGAAGCATAAGATTGGCGAGACGACAACGATGCTACGATGGAGATCAAGGTGTCGCGCCGGTGACGATGGTAATCACGACGGTGCTTCGAAGATGGAGATCACAAGCACAAGATGATGATGGCCATATCATATCACTTATATTGATTGCATGTGATGTTTATCTTTTATGCATATTATCTTGCTTTGATTGACGGTAGCATTATAAGATGATCTCTCACTAATTATCAAGAAGTGTTCTCCCTGAGTATGCACCGTTGCGAAAGTTCTTCGTGCTGAGACACCACGTGATGATCGGGTGTGATAGGCTCTACGTTCAAATACAACGGGTGCAAAACAGTTGCACACGCGGAATACTCAGGTTATACTTGACGAGCCAAGCATATACAGATATGGCCTCGGAACACGGAGACCGAAAGGTCGAGCGTGAATCATATAGTAGATATGATCAACATAGTGATGTTCACCAATGAAACCACTCCATCTCACGTGATGATCGGACATGGTTTAGTTCATTTGGATCACGTAATCACTTAGAGGATTAGAGGGATGTCTATCTAAGTGGGAGTTCTTTAAGTAAATTAATTGAACCTAAATTTATCATGAAACTTAGTACCTGATAGTATCTTGCTTGTTTATGCTTGATTGTAGATAGATGGCTCGTGTTGTTGTTCCGTTGAATTTTAATGCGTTCCTTGAGAAAGCAAAGCTGAAAGATGATGGTAGCAATTACACGGACTGGGTCCGTAACTTGAGGATTATCCTCATTGCTGCACAGAAGAATTACGTCCTGGAAGCACCGCTGGGTGCCAGGCCTGCTGCTGGAGCAACACCAGATGTTATGAACGTCTGGCAGAGCAAAGCTGATGACTACTCGATAGTTCAGTGTGCCATGCTTTACGGCTTAGAATCGGGACTTCAACGACGTTTTGAACGTCATGGAGCATATGAGATGTTCCAGGAGTTGAAGTTAATATTTCAAGCAAATGCCCAGATTGAGAGATATGGAGTATCCAATAAGTTCTATAGCAGCAAGATGGAGGAGAACAGTTCTGTCAGTGAGCATATACTCAAAATGTCTGGGTATAATAATCACTTGATTCAATTGGGAGTTAATCTTCCAGATGATTGCGTCATTGACAGAATTCTCCAATCACTGCCACCAAGCTACAAGAGCTTCGTGATGAACTATAATATGCAAGGGATGAATAAGACTATTCCCGAGCTCTTCGCAATGCTGAAAGCTGCGGAGGTAGAAATCAAGAAGGAGCATCAAGTGTTGATGGTCAACAAGACCACTAGTTTCAAGAAAAAGGGCAAAGGGAAGAAGAAGGGGAACTTCAAAAAGAACAGCAAGCAAGTTGCTACTCAAGAGAAGAAACCCAAACCTGGACCTAAGCCTGAAACTGAGTGCTTCTACTGCAAGCAGACTGGTCACTGGAAGCGGAACTGCCCCAAGTATTTGGCGGATAAGAAGGATGGCAAGGTGAACAAAGGTATATGTGATATACATGTTATTGATGTGTACCTTACTAATGCTCGCAATAGCACCTGGGTATTTGATACTGGTTCTGTTGCTAATATTTGCAACTCGAAACAGGAACTACGGATTAAGCGAAGATTGGCTAAGGACGAGGTGACGATGCGCATGGGAAACGGTTCCAAAGTCGATGTGATCGCAGTCGGCACGCTACCTCTACATCTACCTTCGGGATTAATATTAGACCTAAATAATTGTCATTTGGTGCCAGCATTAAGCATGAACATTATATCTGGATCTTGTTTGATGCGAGACGGTTATTCATTTAAATCTGAGAATAATGGTTGTTCTATTTATATGAGTAATATCTTTTATGGTCATGCACCCTTAAAGAGTGGTCTATTTTTATTGAATCTCGATAGTAGTGACACACATATTCATAGTGTTGAAGCCAAAAGATGCAAAGTTGATAATGATAGTGCAACTTATTTGTGGCACTGCCGTTTAGGTCATATCGGTGTAAAGCGCATGAAGAAACTCCATACTGATGGACTTTTGGAACCACTTGATTATGAATCACTTGGTACTTGCGAACCGTGCGTCATGGGCAAGATGACCAAAACACCGTTCTCCGGTACTATGGAGAGAGCAACAGATTTGTTGGAAATCATACATACACATGTATGTGGTCCGATGAATATTGAGGCTCGTGGCGGATATCGTTATTTTCTCACCTTCACAGATGACTTAAGCAGATATGGGTATATCTACTTAATGAAACATAAGTCTGAAACGTTTGAAAAGTTCAAAGAATTTCAGAGTGAAGTTGAAAATCATCGTAACAAGAAAATAAAGCTTCTATGATCTGATCGTGGAGGAGAATATTTGAGTTACGAGTTTGGTGTACATTTGAAAAATTGTGGAATAGTTTCGCAACTCACGCCACCTGGAACACCACAGCGTAATGGTGTGTCCGAACGTCGTAATCGTACTTTACTAGATATGGTGCGATCTATGATGTCTCTTACTGATTTACCGCTATCGTTTTGGGGATACGCTCTAGAGACGGCCGCATTCACGTTAAATAGGGCACCATCAAAATCCGTTGAGACGACGCCTTATGAACTATGGTTTGGCAAGAAACCAAAGTTGTCGTTTCTGAAAGTTTGGGGCTGCGATGCTTATGTGAAAAAGCTTCAACCTGATAAGCTCGAACCCAAATCGGAGAAATGTGTCTTCATAGGATATCCAAAGGAAACTATTGGATACACCTTCTATCACAGATCCGAAGGCAAGACTTTTGTTGCTAAATTCGGAAACTTTCTAGAGAAGAAGTTTCTCTCGAAAGAAGTGAGTGGGAGGAAAGTAGAACTTGACGAGGTAACTATACCTGCTCCCTTATTGGAAAGTAGTGCATCACAAAAAACTGTTTCAGTGACACCTACACCAGTTAGTGAGGAAGCTAATGATGATGATCATGAAACTTCAGAACAAGATACTACTGAACCTCGTAGAACAACCAGAGTGAGATCCGCGCCAGAGTGGTACGGTAATCCTGTTCTGGAAGTCATGCTACTAGATCATGATGAACCTACAAACTATGAAGAAGCGATGGTGAGCCCAGATTCCGCAAAATGGCTTGAAGCCATGAAATCTGAGATGGGATCCATGTATGAGAACAAAGTATGGACTTTGGTTGACTTGCCCGATGATCGGCAAGCAATTGAGAATAAATGGATCTTCAAGAAGAAGACTGACGCTGACGATAATATTACTGTCTACAAAGCTCGACTTGTCGCAAAAGGTTTTCAGCAAGTTCAAGGGATTGACTACAATGAGACCTTCTCACCCGTAGCGATGCTTAAGTCTGTCCGAATCATGTTAGCAATTGCCGCATTTTATGGTTATGAAATTTGGCAGATGGATGTAAAAACTGCATTCCTGAATGGATTTTTGGAAGAAGAGTTGTATATGATGCAACCAGAAGGTTTTGTCGATCCAAAGGGAGCTAACAAAGTGTGCAAGCTCCAGCGATCCATTTATGGACTGGTGCAAGCCTCTCGGAGTTGGAATAAACGCTTTGATAGTATGATCAAAGCATTTGGTTTTATACAGACTTTTGGAGAAGCCTGTATTTACAAGAAAGTGAGTGGGAGCTCTGTAGCATTTCTGATATTATATGTGGATGACATATTACTAATTGGAAATGATATAGAATTTCTGGATAGCATAAAAGGATACTTGAATAAGAGTTTTTCAATGAAAGACCTCGGTGAAGCTGCTTACATATTAGGCATTAAGATCTATAGAGATAGATCAAGATGCTTAATTGGACTTTCACAAAGCACATACCTTGACAAAGTTTTGAAGAAGTTCAAAATGGATCAAGCAAAGAAAGGGTTCTTGCCTGTGTTACAAGGTGTGAAGTTGAGTAAGACTCAATGCCCGACCACTGCAGAAGATAGAGAGAAAATGAAAGATGTTCCCTATGCTTCAGCCATAGGCTCTATCATGTATGCAATGCTGTGTACCAGACCTGACGTGTGCCTTGCTATAAGTCTAGCAGGGAGGTACCAAAGTGATCCAGGAGTGGATCACTGGACAGCGGTCAAGAACATCCTGAAATACCTGAAAAGGACTAAGGATATGTTTCTCATATATGGAGGTGACAAAGAGCTCATCGTAAAAGGTTACGTTGATGCAAGCTTTGACACTGATCCGGACGATTCTAAATCGCAAACCGGATACGTGTTTACATTAAATGGTGGAGCTGTCAGTTGGTGCAGTTCTAAACAAAGCGTTGTAGCGGGATCTACATGTGAAGCGGAGTACATAGCTGCTTCGGAAGCAGCGAATAAAGGAGTCTAGATGAAGGAGTTCATATCCGATCTAGGGGTCATACCTAGTGCATCGGGTCCAATGAAAATCTTTTGTGACAATACTGGTGCAATTTCCTTGGCAAAGGAATCCAGATTTCACAAGAGAACCAAGCACATCAAGAGACGCTTCAATTCCTTCCAGGATCTAGTCCAGGTGCAAGATACATACGGATCTGAATGTTGCAGACCCGTTGACTAAGCCTCTTCCATGAGCAAAACATGATCAGCACCAAGGCTCCATGGGTGTTAGAATCATTACTGTGTAATCTAGATTATTGACTCTAGTGCAAGTGGGAGACTGAAGGAAATATGCCCTAGAGGCAATAATAAAGTTATTATTTATTTCCTTATATCATGATAAATGTTTATTATTCATGCTAGAATTGTATTAACCGGAAACATAATACATGTGTGAATACATAGACAAACAGAGTGTCACTAGTATGCCTCTACTTGACTAGCTCGTTAATCAAAGATGGTTATGTTTCCTAACCATGAACAAAGAGTTGTTATTTGATTAACGGGATCACATCATTAGGTGAATGATCTGATTGAGATGACCCATTCCATTAGCTTAGCACCCGATCGTTTAGTATGTTGCTATTGCTTTCGTCATGACTTATACATGTTCCTATGACTATGAGATTATGCAACTCCCGTTTACCGGAGGAACACTTTGTGTGCTACCAAACGTCACAACGTAAATGGGTGATTATAAAGGTGCTCTACAGGTGTCTCCAAAGGTACATATTGGGTTGGCGTATTTCGAGATTAGGATTTGTCACTCCGATTGTCGGAGAGGTATCTCTGGGCCCTCTCGGTAATACACATCACATAAGCCTTGCAAGCATTGCAACTAATGAGTTAGTTGTGAGATGATGTATTACGGAACGAGTAAAGAGACTTGCCGGTAATGATATTGAACTAGGTATGGGATACCAACGATCGAATCTCGGGCAAGTAACATACCGATGACAAAGGGAACAACGTATGTTGTTATGCGGTCTGACCGATAAAGATCTTCATAGAATATGTAGGAGCCAATATGAGCATCCAGGTTCCGCTATTGGTTATTGACCGGAGACGAGTCTCGGTCATGTCTACATTGTTCTCGAACCCGTAGGGTCCGCACGCTTAAGGTTTCGATGAAAGTTATATTATGAGTTTATGAGTTTTGATGTACCGAAGTTAGTTCGGAGTCCCGGATGTGATCACGGACATGACGAGGAGTCTCAAAATGGTCGAGACATAAAGATTGATATATTGGACGGCTATATTCGGACACCGGAAGTGTTCCGGGTGATTTCGGAGAAAACCGGAGAGCCGGAGGGTTACCGGAACCCCCCCCCCCGGGGGAGAAGTAATGGGCCATATGGGCTAGGAGAGAGGGGGCGGCGCCCCCCTTTCCCTCTCCCTCCCCACTTCTTTCCCCCTCCTAGTAGGAGTCCTACTCCTACTAGGAGGAGGACTCCTCCTTGGCGCGCCATAGAGGGCCGGCCGGCCTCCTCCCCTTGATCCTTTATATACAGGGGCAGGGGGCACCCCTTGACACATAAGTTGATCCATGTGATCATATTCTTAGCCGTGTGCGGTGCCCCCTTCCACCATAGTCCTCGATAATATTGTTGCGGTGCTTAGGCGAAGCCCTGCGACGGTAGTGCATCAAGATCGTCACCACGCCATCGTGCTGACGGAACTCTTCCCCGACACTCCGCAGGATCGGAGTCCGGGGATCGTCATCGAGCTGAACGTGTGCTAGAACTCGGAGGTGCCGTAGTTTCGGTGCTTGATCGGTCGGGTCGTGGAGACATACGACTACATCAACCAAACGCTTCCGTTGTCGATCTACAGGGTACGTAGATCACACTCTCCCCTCTCGTTGCTATGCATCACCATGATCTTGCGTGTGCGTAGGAAATTTTTTGAAATTACTACGTTCCCCAAGAGTGATAAGTTTTGTTATGTTCTCCGTTTAATGTTCCCTTGTACTAACAATGCAGCTGAGTATGAAGCCTTGCTCCATGGTCTCCGGATGGCTAAAGAGATGAATCTAAGTCAAGTTAAGTGCTTCGGTGACTCAGACCTTGTGGCTCAGCAAGTGGCTGGCACTTGGGATTCCAAGGACCCACTCATGGCAGCATATCGTCGGGAGGTGGATATTGTTGCAGGTTATTTCCGAGGCTATCAGGTGGACCATGTGGACCGGCGGAAAAATGAAGCGGCGGACGCTTTAAGCCGGCTGGGCTCTCAGCGCAAACCGGTCCCGCCCAATGTTTTTCTGGATGTGCTGCACAATCCGTCGGTGAAGATCCTTGGTGAAGAGGATTTGGCTATTCCTGATCCGGAGGCTCAATTGGTGGCAGATCTTCATGTTATTCCGGATTGGACGCTTCCTTACCTGGCGTACAAGAACCAGGGCGAGTTGCCAGAAGATGAGATTCTGGCCCGGCAGATAATCCGGCGATCCAAGTCCATGGCTATCATCAACGGTGAGTTGCATCATTGCAGTGTGTCAGGAGCTTTTCAACGTTGCGTGTCTCCCGAAGAAGGCCGTGAAATTTTGCGTGAGATCCACGAAGGAGATTGTGGTCACCACGCCGGTTCAAAGTCTCTGGTGGCTAAAGCGTTTCGCCATGGTTTCTATTGGTTAACTGCTCATGCTAATGCGAAGGATCTGGTTAGACGATGTGATGGTTGCCAAAGGTTTTCAAGACGTGCTCATGTACCGGCTCAAGAATTGAGGATGATTCCAATTACTTGGCCGTTTGCGACTTGGGGGCTGGATATGGTTGGGCCTTTCAAAAGGTCCAAAGATAAGAAGACCCACCTCCTGGTGGCGGTGGACAAGTTTACAAAGTGGGTGGAGGCAGAACCTGTTAGCAAATGTGATGCGGCCACGGTGGTTCAGCTCATCAAAAAGGTGATTTTCCGGTTTGGATTTCCGCACAGTATTATCACAGATAACGGTATCAATTTGTCCAAAGGTGCTATGAAAGAGTTCTGTGAACGGGAGCACATCCGGCTCGACGTTTCATCGATGGCACATCCACAGTCTAATGGTTAAGCAGAAAGAGCTAATCAAGAGATCTTGAGAGGCATCAAGCCCCGGCTCATGGTTCCTTTGCAGAGAACGCCGGGTTGTTGGGTAGAAGAATTACCATCTGTGTTATGGAGCATCAATACAACACCCAACAGATCAACAGGATACACACCGTTCTTCATGGTTTATGGAGCGGAGGCGGTTCTCCCCAGTGATATCCGTCATGATTCACCTCATGTCACGGCTTATATTGAAGCGGACAACGAGACAGCACGGCAAGATGCCTTGGACCGGTTGGATGAAGAGCGTGACATCGCAGCCGCCCGATCGGCAATTTACCAGCAGGATCTTCGTCGTTATCATAGTCGCCGAGTCAGAACCAGAGCCTTTCAGGAAGGAGATTTGGTGCTTCGGCTCATCCAAGATCAGACTGGTATGCATAAGCTATCCCCACCTTGGGAGGGGCCTTTCGTGGTCAGCAAGAATCTGCACAACGGGTCGTACTATCTGATTGATATTCGAGAGCATAAGGACTCACGTACATCAGAGGAGGAGACTAGCAGGCCATGGAATATAGCTCATCTTCGGCCTTACTATACCTGAGCCATTGGCCATACTTATGTACATATTATGACAGTGTATATATTATGATAATAAACCGGAACCTCAGCTAAAGCGGGGTATCTGTTCTTTTACATCATGTGAGGTTACACGGAGTTGCTCTAAAGTGGCCTCCGGTTTACCCCTTGAGTTCGCTTTGCTAAAAGCATCGTGTTATATCACTTGGAGGATTGGTCGTGTCCGAACCAATACCATGCCTCTTGATAGGCGAAAGCCACCAGATCACTTGGGGACTTGGTCATGTCTGAACCAGTCACGCCTCTTGATCGGCCTAAGGCCACAGAATCACTTGGGGGCTTGGTCGAACCCGAACCATGACCACGCCATTTGGTCGGCATAAATGCCACAAGAATCACTTGGGGACCTGGCTAACTAGAACCATAGTTACACCTAACGGGAGCTTGGTCGTGTTTGACCATGGTTATGCCATTTGATCACCTTAAATAAATCTTTTTTGGCAAACGTTTTTGTCGTTGCTTTTTCTTCATACTTTTCTTTGAAGGGGGGTTTTTGCTTTTTATTGTGTTCTTTAAACCAGCAAAGTTTTTTAACCAATCAATTGACGGAACACAGTTCACGTCAATCCGGAGACTATTTGCCCGGTTTGATCCTTGTTGTTAACATCCTCTTACGGAGTAACACGGTGTTTATCACAACCCGACATGGTTTTATTATAAACCAGCACAATATGGAAGGAATTATCAGTACTCAAATTTTGGGTTATCACCCTTACTACAAAAAGTTGGTAAAACCAACGATGTGATTCAATGTCACAGGTATGATATATTTCATATTTGATTATACATATATACAGGAGTTGTTATTTCCTCCAACAGTGTGGGTTTACAAAACTCCGCTTCAAGGTTGGCCAAGCCAACTTCACACTCAACGGTGGCAGGTATTATGTATCGCAAAATTTTTTGATCATATATACTTAAAATTTTTGTTTTGGATGTTTTGACTTTATACGTACAGACATCATATTCCGCCTGACGGTACAACCCCGGTGGCACTTAACGAATTTCTTATTTCAGAAAGTATTTTGGAAAGTTCATTACCACAGGAAGAACACGTTATGCACGAAGGCATATCAACGTCAAAGGTATCAGCTAGCCTATTACAAGGCAACATGGTGCCCATAATAACATAATTGTTTTTCACAAAGGAGAGACAGTTTTAAAACCGGCTTCCGGTTTAAGATTGGCCACCAGCCTGGCCTGATGGTTGTGGGTCATCCTGCGCCGCTTCAGCTTCCGTTTCTCTACCCAGTGGCTGGAAATCCATAGTTGTCCAATCGATTCCCATTAATGCTTGAAAAACAGCTTCGTCATGGATTAGCGAAGACGGATCAATATCGGGAGCGTAAGTATGCTTACGGATTGGAGGGATCAGGTTTTCCGATTCATGGATTGGTGCAGCTATTCGCTTGTTCTAGCTATCATATTTGGCTTGATAATGAGACAAATCTGCCTCCTCAGCCAGTTGACAAGCTAGCGGACGTACCTCCCGGTTTATGGCTCGCAAATCCGCTTCACAAAATTCTGACCCGTCTTCCTTCAAGCTGGGATAACCCTGAGCCGCTTCAATAGGATCAAAATCCGGCACCCAGGCTTTTGCCCGGATTAAAGCGTTGATTGCACCGGTTCGAGCAGCAGATTTCTTCAGCTCTTCAACCCGGGCAGGAAGCACTGACAGTTTCATTAGAGTATCTTGAATCAAATTGGGCGCCGGTTTGTTATGAGATGCGGTGCAGATGATCCGCTGGGCACCAGTGTACAATTGTTCAACTAAGGTATAGGCGGCTTTCAGTTTCCTCCGCACATCTGACCCCAAGTGACCAATGCGTGTCCCTGAAATACCATAAAGGGTTAATAAACCGGCGATCCTGTAAAGAAGGCAGAACCAATTCAGAAGGCAAGATGGCTTACCAAAGATAGCAGTGGTCATGGCATGAACGTGCCGCTTTATGCTGGTCAGTTCATCTATCACTGGTTTTAATGCAGCCTCGGCATCCTCTACTCGTTTGGTCAAAGTGGACTTTTCAGTGGCCCAATCCGCCCGTTTCTTCTTGAAGTTCTCCTTAAGTTGTTCCATGGCGCTTAAAGCACTGGCCAATTCCTCTTTTGCTTTGGAGGTTTCAGCTTGTTGGGTTTTCAAGTTTTCTTGAAGATCGACGACTTGGTTTTCTTTCGCCTTCAGCTCCGCCTGCAGGCAGACAGATATATGTTTCAACAAATCGGTAGAAGGATTCAAGTGCCAACCACATAACAAGTTATGTGCTTAACACTTGGGGGCTAATGCATATTCGATCTTCATCTTTCAATGGTTTACAAAGTCCCAAGCTCAATACAAGTATTCAACTTTGGCACTTGGGGGCTAATGCATATTCGATCTTCATCTTTCAATTGTTTACAAAGTCCCAAGCTCAATACAAGTATTCAACTTGGCACTTGGGGGCTAATGGCTATTTGATCATATGTATTCTGATGCGGCAGTTTCATTTACTTAAAGTACCGGTTTAACTACGCTAAGTTGAACCGGCCCTTGGGGACTACATCAACAAATTTCAAAGCATCAAGATTCATATTATTAAGTCCCGGTTTGAAAGAATATTTCAAATCGGCCCTTAGGGGCTAGGAGAGTCAACAAGAATGAAAGCATACAAGCAAGAAGGAGCATATGGAAGTTACCTCATATTTATCCTTCATCATATTAACCAGACCGACTTCATAGTCACGGCTGGTATACAGCCGGTTCAGATAGCCGGAATGGATATCTCGGGCGTTCAGAGCAGCGTAAGCCGTCAGATCAGCATTCCACTTGCCTTTGCCAAAAGCAGCTAATTCCTCCTTGGCAGAATGTTTGGATAAAGCGACAGGGTTGCTTGGCTCAGTATGGCCAGTGCCAGTAATGACAACTTCATCATCATTGGTACCGCCGGTTTGCACTGGAGCTGTTGGCTTGTCAGTAGGTTTCGCGAGACCGATGGAGCTTTCAACCCGGAGGGAACCTGTGGGCTGATGGATAGGACCTGAGGTATCAGTAGGTCTTTCCTCAGCAGTAAGATCATCATCTGGCTGCTGTGGATCATTGGGAATATCCTCAGGAATAGCCGCTTCAAGATTGGGTGTTGTGCCTGGTTCAAGAATGACATCTTCTTCGGCCGCTTTATCCAGGTGGGCCTTCTTGCTCGGCCTAGGTTTGGCCCTGAGAAGAATAACAAAATTAAATACAGCATATGTTCTAAGGCAATATACTGCAAACATCACAATAAATATAGCTTACCCAAGCACCGTTTTGAGCGGTGGGAGCTGAGTAGCCGACGACTCACCAGAAGATGAGTGGGAAATAGCCTGATAATCAGAGTCAGACGGATTAAGAGGTTGACGAAAGCAGCCCGCTTTAGGACAAGTACTGACAAGCGAATTAGAGACCTCGGAATGACGTTTCCGAACCGGACTGTTCGATAAACCGGCAGAGGTAACTACCTGGCCGCTGTGCCGGGTGGTGCGGCGAGCTTCGTGTTGTTGAGTCTTCATAAGAAGTTTAGGATCCAAATAAGCAAGAGGACGAGAAAATTTAACTTTCCGGTTTGCCTGACGGATTTTTTGTGAAGGCAAAGTTTCTGAATCGAAAGAGAGAATAATTACCTCTGCAACATCCGCATGGCTGGCTTCGGCATCATCCTGACAAATATCATCATCAATAAGATGCATGAAAAATAAACCAAGTGAGTCAAGATCTACCTCAAAGTCCGGATTATCCACCTCGTCATCAGGGGCCGGATTAGAAGATGCAGTGGTTCTTTTCTGGTGGGCAGTCTTCTTCACAGCTTTAGTTTTTTGCCGGGTTGCTCTTTCCGGTTTATCTGTTTTCTCTGGTTTCTCCTGCGGCAGCTTTTTGCTCCAAAACGGATCATCACCCTGATTATGCAGACACTGATATTAGAAACAATGGCCAGACATATCGATAACAGATTCAGCAAAGAGAAAAATCAAAGTCTTATAGCTGGCGGTTTGTTGGTGGCACAGAAGGGAAGCAGGCCGGTTCTAGCGCAGATGTGCTCCGGTTCATTCAGTATCTTACGCACAGCCTCCGTGATTTCTTCACCGGACAGCTGGAGTCTTGAATGTTGCAGTGGGTCATCCACACTATCAGTATATTCGCACATCAAACTGGAGCGCTGACTAAGGGGCAGTATGCTCCATGATATCCAACAGCGAGCAAGGTCAACCCCTGTTAAACCGTTGGCCATAAAGGCTCTGAGCTTTGACAGCTGGGGAGCATATTTGCTTCTCTCCTGGGCAGTCAATCGTTGAGGAAAAGGATGGGTATTGCTGAGCCGCTCCGGACGAAAACCAGGCAAGGGATTCTCACCAGCAAGGGAGGTGTCTTTGCAGTAGAACCATGTCTGATTCCACTCCTTGGGGTGACTGTGCAGCTTGGCGTGAGGGTATGTGACCTCTTTCCTTTTTTGAATCGCCATGCCACCCAACTCCGTATTAGAGCCATCAGTAAACTCAGTACGGCGGTTTAGATGGAAAAGATCTCTGAATAATTCCACTGTGGGCTCCTCTTGAAAGAACACCTCACAGAGCACTTGGAAGTGGCACATATTTGTAATAGAGTTGGGGCCAGTGTCTTGCGGATGGAGTTGGAAATCAGCTAGAACATCCCGGTAAAATTTAGAACCGAGCGGTTTAAAACCCCGGGCTAAGTGGTCTACGAAGACAACAACCTCTCCTTCTCGAGGTGTGGGGGGCATTCTTTGCCAGGAGCCCTCCAATGGATGGTGTCTTTGCTGCCCAAGGCGCCAATCAGGACTAAATCGTCCAGTTGATCCTCTGTGACGCGAGAAGGGACCCAGTTGCACTCATACACTTGCTTGGCCATGATGAAATCTACAAGGTACATTGATATGTGCAACGTTAAACCGGAAGCAGATCTATCTAAACCGGAGTTTTATGAAGCAACAACATATGGCGGTTCAACAAGGGGACTAATGGCATATACCGGTTTGGAAAATTTTCTATCAGGTTAAACCGCCTGATCTAAACATTGAAGCAATTGAGATTGCGGATGGTTAAGTATGCAGAAACAAGTTTCACAAGGTCTTGTTATGGTGTTGGATCTGAAGCAAGTTCAGAAAATAAGAAAAATAGTCGAAGATCAAAGCAGAACAGTATTGAATCAATGGGCAGAAGTATATGTGAGATCTACGGTTTTGGGCAGGAAACTAACGGCGGATACTAAAAGTTACCACTACACAAAGCAAGGGTTCACATGTGCATCCAGGAGCTAGTACATGAGTATGAACAGGTGATGAACACCGCAAGAACACGAAGCCCTAGATCAGATCTATGTTGAGAAGAGCAGAAGACCTACCAGAGCTGAGGAAGACGCGGAAGGTCGCCGCGGTTTTCTGGTGCATTCAGGTTGATGCAGCGGCCAAAGATGATGCAGAAGACGACGGCGGCGGCGGAGCTCTGAGACTGGCGACGCGAAGAAGACGAAGAGGAAGGGCACGAAGGGGAGAAAGGAAATGACCCTTCGGACCTATTTATAAGGCAAAGGACATGTGTCAGGCGCGTGAATCAAGGGACCGCAGATTTTGGAAGTGGAGTTGTCACCTCAGTCATTGCGAATCTATTAAACAAGAAGATATCATGGATGTTTTTCTTTATGACAGATGACGTCACGCCGGTTTACAGCAAACAGAGAAGATGACATCACAGCGGTTCAACAACTACAAGAAGATGTTGAAGACGAAGATTTTTTTGCTAAGGATTGACATGAACCTGTTCAAATCAATCTGGGGCCTAATGTTGGGGATATTACTACTGGGCGTAAACCGGCCTACCTGGGCCGGGTTAACTTCATCAGTAGTTCAAAGGTGTTAAAGCCCAAAGAGGCAGGTAAAGGCCTAGGGCCCGTAGTCGGTTTAAAACCTGTAGCCGTATACCGGCGTTTGTACATATACTTGTACTATAAGTTAGGAACAAGGAGAGACCAACCCGGATACGAGTATGAACCGGTGTTGGGACTCTCTGAACCGACATGCGTCACCCGTGTATATAAGGGGGCGACCCGGCGGCGGTTCAAGAGGGAGACGACAACTCGAGACATAGGCGAAGCTTGTTTGCTCCCTAGTCATCGAAACACCCATCAATTCCATCACAACTAGACGTAGGCTTTTACCTTCATTGAAGGGGCCGAACTAGTATAAACTCCCCTTGCGTCCTTGTGTCTGCTTTAACCCCTTCAAGCTAACCCGTCGCGATGGCTCCACGACTAAGTCCTTTCTCTAGGACATCTGTCGTGACAACCCCCCGACACAGGCCATGGCCTCCTCCAGTCTGTTGGTCCAAGATCTGTCTCCCTTTTGTTCATGTGTCTGCCTTTTTTATTTTGAAATTTTTCTGTAATTTGCAAGGAATTTTTTGGAAGTTGTGAGAATCTAAAAGGTTTGCAAAGATTTCTGAATGTTGTGTCCAAATTGATGGAAGTTGTGAGAATTTTCTGAATGTTTCATCATACACATTACAGTCAATTATCCATTTCGTTCAGCATGGTGGCCAAGATGCGGCAGCCCCATGCTCTGTTTCGATGGGCCTCCTCTGCTCGATGGTTGCCGCTGGTTGAGGTTCGTACTTCTTGTTAGATGTGTATAGCCCTTTCGGTTTATCCCCATTGTATAAAGGGTCTCTTGCACTTTACCACACACCTGTATATGTATTCGCCTTTGGCCTTCCTGAGAATACAGTTGCTGATTATCCAACATGGTATCAGATGCTAGGTTAGCCCCTTCCTCCCGCACGATGCAACTCCGTGCGCCTCGTACCTAGTCTCCGGCCGTCGTTGTCCGTCTCCGACCGTTTCCTTCTCGCTCCCTGGCCCTGCTTCGCTCCCAGTCTGCCTCCTCTTCTTCAAGCCGCTGCACCGAGCGCGCGCGTGGTCGCTCACGGCCTGCCTCCTCTCCCTTCTCTCCATCCGCCGCCCCGGGTTCGTCTCCTAGTCTCATCCATGCGCCGCCGTCCCAGGCCGATCTCCGCCTTGGCTGCCGCTTCGCTCGGGGCTGCTCCCGCTCCGGCTTGGCTGCGTCCGCTCGGGAGCTCCGCTTGGGCTGCTCCCGCTCCGGCTTGGCTGCATCTGCTCGAGAGCTCCGCTTGGGCTGCTCCCGCTCGGGGGATCCCGCTTCTGTGCGCAGGCTTCCCCTCGAGCGAGCTTGCCTTCTGCGCGCAGGCTTCCCCTCGATCCAAAATCGGGGGCGCGTGAGTCCCCTGATCCCGATCCAGTTCTGGTTCCGTTGACCAAAAAAAAGAGGGATATCTCAGTATGTCATCCTCGGACTATGTGGCTGTTCCTTGCTGCTCGGTGATCTTCGATGGCACCAACTATGCTGAGTTTGTGGGCTTCATGCGCATCCATATGCGTGGACTTCTTCTATGGGGTGTTCTGTCTGGCAAGGTCCCTTGTCCGCCATGTCCTGCTGCGCCCGTGGCCCCAATTCCACCCATGCCGCCAGTCCTTGCTGCTGATGCTTCTCAGGCTGACCGGGATGCTGCCAAGGCCCTAGATGATGCTGGGGTTGATGCTTATGATCAGCAGGTATCCGCTTATTCAGATGCTCTTTCTGTGTACCGGGATGACCTGTCTGCTTACACTCAGTGGTGCAATGATGATGCTCGTGCTGCTGCTGTTCTTACTGCGAGTGTCCTCCCTCAGTTTGCTTCAGAGTTCATGGGACTTGGCACCGTTGCAGAGATGTGGTCTTACCTCTGTCAGCGCTATCAGCCCTCTGGTGATGCTCTCTACCTCTCTGTGGTGCGTTAGGAGCATGCCCTCCAGCAAGGTGATTCACTCACAGTGCTCTGCCATCTGGCGCCAGTTTGACTCTCTTCGGACAGTCGTTTGTGGAACCTGCCGTTGCTGTCAGACTACTCGGTCTGATCTGGAGTTTCAGAGGGTTCATGAGTTCTTATCTCGTCTCCGGTCTGAGTTTGAGCCCCGACGGGCGCACCTGCTTGCTCGTGGTCGTGTTCCTCTCTCAGAGATACTGGCGCTATCAGCATTCGAAACTTCAACCTCACTGTTCACGTCTTAGCACAACAACCAACTAGGCCACCACACGTTAGGTGCCTAAAAACTGTTTTTCCTCCTTTTTTATGTGCGTCAACTATGTAACACTAAAACGAAGGCTCTGATTATATATTTTGTTTCTTCTTTAGTTTTTACTTTTTTGCTTTATTTTTTATTTTCTTATTTTACCATTTTCTATTTTTTATTAAAAGCATGAACTTTTTTAACTTGCACGATTTTTTTTCAAATCCGTGAACTTTTATTCAGTTTTTTTTGCTAACCATCTAGTGAACTTTTTTTCAAATACATGAATTTTTTTCAGTTTTTTGGAACTATTTTAGTGAACCTTTCTTTTAATTCCTAATTTTTTTAGGAATATGTGAACTTTTCTCAAACCCGTGATTTTTTCTTAGAAATTGATGAACTTTTTCCAAATCTGTTTTTTTTTGTTCAAAATTCACTATCTTTTTCAAATCCGGGAATATTTTTTCAAGATTGATGAACTTTTTCAAAATCCATAAACTTATTGGTCAAAATCAATGAACATATTTCAGACCCGAGAACCATTTTACAAAATCCGTGAAGTTTTTTTTCAAACCCGAGAACATATTTCAATGAATTTTGACACTGTATGCATTTTCTTGCTTTTTCCCGGCGAAAAAAAATCCTAAATAGTGGTCGGACATGACGCAACGTGCGTTCGGTCTCCAAATTTGTTCCATTTTTGCGTGGAGTGATCCAATGGGTATGCCCACTAGCTGGCAGAAGTTGGGTAAATTTTATGAATGTACACCGATACTTGTTGTCATTGTTGAGGAAATCGTTAACTGGTAGCTGCTCGGTTGGCTAGCGAGTAGGGGATTAATCGGCTAATCGGCAAGTTAATCGGCCATTTAATTAATTAATCGGACGATTTTTCGGTTTATCGGCTACTCGGTAAACCTATGAGTAGGGATAATCGGCAAGTTAACTGGTTAATCGGATGAATTCTTGAACAGGGCTTGTTGTAGAACGAAGGGATTTTGGTTAGGACGGAAGGGTTCGTTTGGTACAACTTCTTTTCTCACATCCACCAAACAGGCTCAAAGTTTTTCCACACGCTACAATCACCATGGCAAGCATCGGTGCCAAGTTTCAATGTTTTTTTACACCGTATGCATTTTCTATGGTTTTCTCGGCAAAAAACCCCTAAAATAGTGGTCGGACGTGACACAACGTGCGTTCGGTCTCCAAATTCGTTCAATTTTTGCATGGAGTGATCCAATGGGCATGCCCACTAGCTGGCAAAAGTTGGGTAAATTTTATGAATGTACACCGTCGAAGATCCTGTAGCCGCCTGCCGGAGCTCGCCCATGATGGCCCCATAGTTCTTGCCGTCCCAAAAACCAGGGCCTCTCGTCGGGTACCCGTCAGCGGTGATTTTGAACTCCTTTCGGAGAGGGCAGACCGGCGGCACCGTGAGGCCGAAATGGATGAGCTCCTCCGTCTCAGGCGTGCCCAGGCTCGACGCCCAGGCGCTGCCCACCGGACCACCGCTGCCCGCGCCATTGGACGACATCGTCGCCGAAAGGGAGAGAGAAGAGAGCGGCGACAGGGTGAAGGAGAAGCAGTCGGTGGCGGGGGAGAGAAGAAGCAGGGGTCGGGTGCGTGGACGGCCGGCGGGGAGGCGGCGTTTGTAACTGGAATGGCCCCATTTTCGAAAAACTTTTTCATAATTCGAACATCATTGGAATGGCCCCATTTTTTTTCCATAACCTTGTATTCAATAATATCTAAAAAATACCATATTGCACGTAGGATGTGTCAGGTCTTGGCGCTTCAGCCTCCTGATTGTATTCTCGGTATTGTAGCTTCAGGGAACCCTGAACCTTTTGAATAATAAATTGCATCGACGTGGTTGACGCGAAAAAGAGCAGCGATGACCTTAAGATCTACAGAGAATAAGTAATAGAATATTTCGTGCTTTATAGATCACTAGCAGTGGTGCAGTCGACTGGTAAGCTCCTGTAATTTTAGTTGCACATTCCTGGTTCTTATCTTTTTTCTCAAGATTTTTAGTTGCACATTCAAATAGCAAGTGGCGGCCTGTTGGGCTGGCCCAGTCATACCGCTGGCTCGGCCGAGGTCTCATCACAGGTGATGTATTTTCAAAAATGACCATCGTATCCTTTATTAGGAAGGGGATGGGCTAATCTTAGCCATTGATGTGTTTGGGGGGGGGGGGGGGGGGGGGGGTTACCGAAGCAGAAGTGAACAAAAAATAAAACGAGTTCTTTGGTGTACACTCATGCTACTCTGAATAATTGCTGCAGAATGAAGTGGCAAGCATAGAAGAAATGCAGAGCCAGTTTCCCTCGGATGCAGTGTATTACACTGAGTCTGAGGATACACAACAGTCTATTGAGGTTGGTTATTGCAATTAAAAGGTTTTTACTATACATCTTACTTCTTTAGGCTTGGCTTATCTTACTGCATGCTCTTAGTTACAAGTTATGTTGGTTAATATTGATCATTTCGTGAATTAGATCCAGTAACAACAAACAAAATTAGTTCCTGTTGCTATGACCTGGGCAATGAACAACAGATGCAGTTTGCCTCATTTCTAATGTTCCCTGTAAACACTGTTGTGAATGGAACAGCTTGAATTGATCACTGCTTAATATGCACTGGAATTCCTTTTTTTAGATATAATTTCCTACAATACATTTGTTGCTTCACAGAATTTCGATGGTTGCCTTCAGTAATGTCGACTATTTATTGTGGGCGCCTTTGCTATGCCAATTTTTTTTTCTATAGCAGCCTAGCAGGCATGGTTTACCCATAGGCTTCTGTTATTCTTATGTTTTGGGTGTCAACTAAATTGATGCCATTTTAGGCTATGCCTTACATTCTTTTCATACTTTGCAAATTAATAGCATCCATTTAAAACCACAGGCTACTCCACCATCGGTGAAAATCCCCTACAGAATGATGCTGGATGTCCTTTTAGAATCTTTGGGTCTGCCATTGGCTGAGTATCGAACCAAAGTATGTGAGGATGGTTTGAAGTTACAAAGAATCCCATTTTCGTTCAGATATGCACGCCTTTTTTTCATCTAGAATCTTTGCATTTAGGTTTATATTATTGATTCAGGTTTAGCTGTTTAGATCAAAACTGTAATCTTGCGTGTAGATTGGACAGATTATTTCTCACTTTGAGGACTCCGTTTTGTTCATCGGAAAGTTTTCCCAGTGTCGTTCTTCCAAAAATGAATTGAAATTACTAAGATTCATGCAAGTTACTTGGCAAAGAAAATTGTTCTCTGCATAGTGGATACATGTACTGATCATAGATTCAGATGTAGGCTAGGTTTCTGTTATCCGAAAACACACATTATATTGCCTTTGTTTTTACATAAAGATGTAGATGTTGAGAAGTATATTATTTTGATTGTTGAGTCGGTCTATGGTGTAACTTCGGGTTTTTTCTTTTGTGGATACATTTGTAAAGAAGTGACATGGCTTAATAACCCATATTAAATGTTGTGAAAAAAAAACATATTAAATGGTGTCCTTGAATAGGGAATAAAAGTGGGAGCAGATTGACTCTTTGTAGTGCTCGTTCAGATGTACTAGGTCAGGTGTTCTGTTATCCAAAAAAAAACACATTATACTGCCTTTGTTTTTACATCGAGGTGTGAATGTTGAGAAGTATATTATTCTCATTATTTTTACCGTATGTGCATGCTCATAACTAAAACAACTAATTCATGTTTTTTTACAATGCGCACATGGATTCAAAAATATCCATGTACTTCCAGCGGCATGATTTTGAATGGGACTTTGTACTACCAAATTAGAATGTGTATGTACATCTCATTACAGACAATATAATACTATTGTTTCATACTAAAGGGGATCAGATTTGTTACATAGATTTTGTTTCAAATAAAACTCTATGCTACCAAGTTTAAATGTGTATATACATCTATTGTAGACAACAAGACCCTGTTTTCCCCAACTAAGAGAGATTAAATTTGTTGTCATATGTGCTTGCCCGTAACAAAATCAACTAAACCATGGGTTTCTTTTCATCGCTAACATGGAATCAGCAGGTCTCTGCGCTATTTGGCACAACGGTTTCGCAGCGTGATAACCATATTTTAGCATTCTATTATAAATATCAAATAGTTCCTTGCAAAATAAAACTATTTTCATCGACAACATGACTTTAACGGGTCTCTGCGCCATTTGGCGCAATGGGTCAACTAGTATACTTAACAAAAGTGTAATGAAGACCGAAGCTTATTGCTTCTGGACTACTTGACTATTTAGACCGTTCGCGGCGCTCGTGCTTAGGCGAGGTGGGACTAAACCCAGCTCTCACACAAACGAAGAAGTCCAAAATAATCATGCAATGAAACAGCGCTTTGCCAAGAGCCAAGTCACGGGCTCTCGACAAAGCCTACCCACCGTCAGCGAGCCGTTAACCACTACCAAACATGCCACGTGGCACCTCTTTGCCGTGGGTTCACTGTTTACTGTTTGGTTCTCGGCCTACAGAGCGATTGTTGTGTTGCCTCCTTTCACCGAGCGGTTGCTGGGTCTCAGTACATGCATGTATTTGTGGTGCTGCATCTATTGCCGAGCATGACTCTTGGCTTACACCGCTTTGTCGAGTGCCCGTGTTTTGGTTCTCGGCGAAGAGCCGGACACTCTGCGTAGAGTGAAATTACAGTAGTGCACACAACTGGATGCATGACTTCATTTCTAAAACTATGCATTATGCTTGAATGAAACGAGTGTCATGTAAATGGTATGCGCAAGAGGGCCAAAACTCTCAGCGTGATGTCTGTGTGCGCTTGTTCTCATGAATCCTGGTACCTTCCATCCCCAAGCAAGTTATCTTGTTGGAAATCCAACAGTTGATCGTTCTCACTCATAGAAAGCCAAAGATCAACAAGGAAGAGGGAACTGGCTTGGACTTTAGCCCGTGGATATTGTCAAGCCTGGTGCGTACTACGTAAGAAGGGAGGAAAGCAAGGCCGGTGTATATATAGGCAGGGACAGCTAAGATGCTAGGGTTGTACTACGGAAATTGGTAGGAGAGGACGAGCGCGTACGCTCCTGGTATCTGCAACCATCGATCCTGGTAAGGGGATGCGGGCTGTACGCCTTAATAAATTGGTTGTGGCCGTACCTGGTCAGCATACGGAGATGTACGAAATTCATACGCACATAACGGAGGTGGGCATAGACGGGCGCAGGTTTGCATCGGGCGGTCGGTTATGTGCCCAAGTGTACTATTGGTATATCAACAACGTTAACGAGGCGCAATACAAACCCTGCATATTTAAGAATGAACTAATTAAGACCATAAACACTTCTGCTCTTTTTTCCAGGTAAACGGAATGTTCAAAAGTGGGCAACATGGGTGTGCAGTTTCATTGCCTGACATCTATATTATTCAGATACGTGTCACCATACTAGATTCGAGAGTTGTGCGTGACCAAAGACAAATTGTAGTGTGCCTTATTTTTGAGTACTGGCGAACAATCTCCATGACAGTTTTATCTTTGGAAGATTCCAAATTCAGTTGCAAAGGAACACATGCATTGTAGTTACATATCACTCATTCTGAACAGGCCTGAAGCCGGGAAGTCATATTTCTTTGGGAAAATGGATACAGCAAAGGAGCTATTACATCAAATTTACCAACATAAACATAACCGAAGAGCAGAGGGACATCATCAGACGCAGACTTTTACTTCGTAGCCTGGGCAATGATGTTACTGATGGAGCCAGCTTCCTCTTTAGCAGCCTCTACCAACGAATCCTGTGAAAGTAGGGACACGAATTGTTAAGACAAAAAAAAAACTAAGGACTTCTTGAGAGCAGTCCAACACAAGTTTTGCAATTTTCTATTGTACACGTGTTTTTATATCTGTACAAACTATTGGAAGCACAAATTCATTCAAGAGGTAACAGGACAGATTTTAGAAGACGATGCTAATCCTAATATTTAAGCAAAGAAATGAACTCTACTGAACCATAGGGGAAAAAGTGAGGTACAGTCAAGACTCAAGACATGAATGAACAATTTATGTTAGCTGGTGGTGAGGATACCTGTGCAGCAATAAGTCTTGCAACATTCTTCTTGCTAGATTCCTGAAGCTCACCAGAAATGAGAATCTCATCCAGTACATAGTAGGCCTGCAAATTTCACCATTGGTAGTCATGAAAATGAGTAGATGACTCATAAAAATGGCATAACTCGGCCAAGAAAAAAAATCATATAACTCCAGTCCTGGATCTTCAGCATCAACATATGCGAAAGAGATTACCTTGTGGAAATTGAATATCAAATCCAGCTCGCATACCTAAAGAAATTACGAAAAAGACAGTCAAAACAATAGTACATTTCACCCAGAAAAAAAAAACAATGGTACATTCAAGAAATAATGCTAATCCATAAAAAACATCAAAGGGAAGCACTTACACTGCCGAAATAGCGGTCCAGTATCTCAACAAAATGATGGATAATTTCAAGGACTTCGAGCTCATTGTCATCAGCATCGATACACATGCAGAAATAGAGGCTGGCATACCTGTACATAATTATAAGCAGATATATATAAATAGCTAACAAGCATATCTTGCAAACAGAATAGACTCAATGGCGTTCCTTATTCCTAAAACATACCTTCTGTACACAACCTTGTAACCTCTCCACTCGACAAAGTTGCAGAGTTTTGGCCCTCGAGTAAGAATGAGCCCACTAAGCTCACGGATGACCTTTCCAAATGAGAAGGGTGTGGAAAAATTAGCTAACTAGTACAATCCTCCTAGCCAACAAAAATCATGTAGTCGGCAGCAGCAATTTCAGAGGATTACATGTAAAACCGTTGTCGGTGTATGAGCACCTATAATACTTAGCCATCTTTCATAGAAAACAAATACATTGAATGGGCACCCAAGAGGCCAGGAAAATACCAAAAGCATGCATTAAAGCATTAAAGAGCTAGAATCACAAATCATCAACACTGGGCAGCAACAGAAATACGAGCATAAGACGGAGGCTGGAACAGGTCGTAAGGACAGTACAATAGCTGAAATTTATCCTTAGAAGAAGCATTTGCCACCATCTACTCATAATAATAAGTACTCCCTCCATTCCTAAATATAAGTCTTTCTAGAGATTTCAATATGGACTACATATGGAGGAAAATGAGTGAACCTATACTCTAAAATAGTCTATATACAACCGTATGTACTCCCTCCGTCCCAAAATTCTTGTCTTAGATTTGTCTAAATACGGATGTACCAAGTCACGTTTTAGTATTAGATACATCCGTATCTAGATGAATCTAAGACAAGAATTTTGGGACGGAGGGAGTAGTTCATATTGAAATCTCTAGAAAGACCTATATTTAGGAACGGAGGGAGTATACACTAGCACAAACACACATAGCAGCAATCTCTGCTTTGACATATAGTTTGCATCAACTTGCAAGTTGTTTAATTAGCAACAGACAGACATAAAAGCTGTTGACAGAAAGCAGTATAAGATGCTAACCTTAGTCCTCTCCTTCTGGGTGTAAGGCGAGTACCACTTGGTGAGCCTCACCTTGCCCTGGCGGCTGATTAGGAGCACGAAATTAATCTGTGAAGACGCAGAGAAAAAAAGGAAAGTTAAACGACAGTGAATCCCAAACAAGATCCAGTGCTAGTGGCAACAAGCAACCGCCTGTGTTGCACAGACACAGACAGATATTTGTTTTTTCAAACAACGTTGACAGAGAAACACTGCTATATGTATTTAAATATAATGTATATAATTCATTAAATCTTAAAAGTGCACTTCAGCTTGACAAATTATCGACTACACTTATTCTGCATCACATTTTTTAGAAGACGACACTTTCGTTGATTTCCAGTGGAACAGATGGGCATGTCCCACTCGCCAAATATACAATCATTAACAGGACAGGTACAGCTACATAACAGGGCCATTCATGGTTGTATCACTAAAGAGTTTGTCCTATCAGTCAATTCCGTTGAAATCCTAAAACCTAGTGTTCTGAAACCATGATACAGGAAATAGTTTATTAAGAAGTTTATTTTCTACATGATCGTTCCATGCTCGAATAATATGCTGGGAAACATGGAAATGTGCCTTAAATATGATCACCAGCAGCCATCAATGTGGTACTGAAAAACGTAGCATTTAAAAGGAGATTCAGTCTACACTCTACAGACAACAAACTTCTCCAAACTACAACAGAACAAAGTGGCGTTCAGAAAGGGGGTTTGGCCTAGGCGCAGAATCGGTGGACAATGGCTGCCCAATTCATATACCGTACAGAAACAGAAAAGATCGTGATGAATGGCTGCAATTCCTCCTTGAAATGGGATTGTGAGCAAATCCACTAGCTCGAGAAATTCAGCTAAATCGGATGTGCCTGGCTTGCTAATGCCAAATCGATAGCAAACTGGTGGGTATTCTCTCCTATTCTCCGAGATCCGGATCCGAAACGAGATCCCACGGCCTCTAGCGTAGCCCAGGGGATCTACAGGAAGGGGGGGAAGAGGAACTCACCATGGCTAGGGACGGTCGCCGCCCGCGTAGATCTGCCGGGGCCTAAGAAGAAGAGCGAGGTGGGGTAGGCGTGGCCGCGCGGATCTGGCGGCGAGGGCGGAAGGGGTGGCAGCCGGTCGTCGGAGAAGGGAGGATCGCCGAGAGACGGGAGCGCGAGCGGCGTGGGTCGGCGTCTGGGCTGGGCGGTCTGGGTCGCGTCGGGTGCGCGATCTGCTACCAGTGTTGAGCCAAACCGGTCTATTTGCTGGTTTTGCCTTGTTCTGGGGTCCTTCCTGCATTTGAAACCCAACTTTGTGTGTATTCTTTTTCATTTGAAGCCCAACTTTGTGTGTGTTCGAGTGTGGATTTTCCATACTCCATCTCATGTAACATTCTATCTAAGCCATCTAGTTTTCGTCAAGATCCGTGTTATCTATAACATTTTTTTATCTCTTTCAAAGAAGGGAACATTTAACATTGAAACTTTGCAGATCGATTATAAACAAGCCCCACCACACCAAAAGCATATGAATTTGGTGTCAAAAGCATGCGAATTCCACACGCACACCCAAAAAATGAATTTGACATGCAATGCATTTCTTGTCCATTGCAGACAATCTTACAACTTGAGATGCAAAATGGTTTTCCAACGCAAAAGGCACTTCTTGTTTACGTAGAAAGTTGCGGATTCAGAAAAAAATTATAGCCAAATGCTAGGGGATTTCTTCGTGAGAAACATCTCTCTCTCAAGGCAACTTTTGTTTTTTAGGAAGAACAAAAGCAGAAATGCCTAATAGAGCTCGAGCTCCATGGAGCCCTTTATTTGAAAACTTCAAATTTGGATTTATGTTTCAAAAAAGTCTGAAATACACATATACATATGGATGTATACTACTTGTCTGCGAAGTTTCATGACGAAATACTTCTCTACAACTTCACAAAAATGACAAAATCATGTATTTCTAGCACATGTACTTGTACATGCTACATAAAAACGTATTTCATGATGAAATTTCAGACATGTCTAGTATACATCTATAAGTACTGTAGTATTTTCCAATTTTTTGAAAATTAAAAAGTTGTTTTTTGAATGTTTTGAAATAAAGGGCTCCATGGAGCCCGAGAGAAAAATATCCACTTTCAAAAAAAGTGCCTAATTGTCAAGAGGAGATTATACAACAGCGTCACACCTAATAATGCTAGGCTTGGAGATATAGACACTACGAAAACGATACAACAAGCAAAAAAGTTCATGTGATTCCCAAACCCCGTGCATAAATCCAACTGCTATACATAACTAATAAATTCAGTTGACTTTTATACAATAATCAATAGATAATTATTTCACCTAAAATGTCTCGGGCACTCAAATGTTATTCCTATCGTTTTTATTTTGTCAAGTTACGCCAGTTATGTATGATGACTGTTGCAAGGACCAATAACCTCGTAATATAAATGACGGCTCACTTTTTTGCGAGGAACATACAATGTCGGCTCTACTACAAAGTGGTTCAAATGATTAGACATGTCTTAACTTAGTCATATGTCTTTTAGTTTTTGGACCTTTTCTGTTTTTATTTATCTCTTAAGCGTAGCAAGGTAAAAAAAACTTAAGAAAGGATCATGTGAAACATTCTTCCTTTTTGCGAAATGTGATTTATTCTTCAAATTTCGCAAAAAAGGAAGGATGTTTCACATGATCCTTTCTTAAGTTCATGACATAGCGTTGTTTAGTTGTGTGAAAAAAGAGATCAAGTCCAATTTATATGTAATAAAAGATCATATGAAAGGGGGGTATGGCATGGTGATAGAATTGAGAACATGTTTTCTCTATGAACGTGCATGTATCAACTATGGATGACTAAAGAGCTAGAAAAATAAGAGGGCAATGATCAGTAGTGCTTTCAATAGAAGAGATGAGTTCTACAACTACAAGAACGAGTATATATCATTTATTTCCTCGGCTAAATTATGTGTATGTGGCTTGCATGTGCTTCAACGGTATGAAACTTACACGGTTTTCTTGTATATTCACAACTCATATATAATAGTCACACCTACCCTTACCAACAACAAGATCCAACTCCATTAATCCTTGTCACCTTAGATATTTGGAACATCTCATAAGCTACAAACTTGCATCTATACTTACTCAATGCATTATTATTTTTCAGGATTGGACGTGTGTGGTGAGTGGAAGAAACTTGAATGATAAGTAGACCAACTAAAAATCGAGAAAATGCATGAAGAAGGTTGAGGTAGAATGGTGTACAATTGTTCGAAGTAGTGGTGAAAAGGATTCAACAAGGATAACTCATAAGAGTTCCATTATTAGAAGACATAAGGATATTGACTAGAGAGAGTTCTAGGACTGGAAGGCATTGGGATTGCATTCCGAAGAAGCATATAGACACATTGCACAAAAACGATTGCATGCACAATATTGATTGCTAGACCTCTCTCTTTGACCTTCTCGTGACTAACTTGGAGACCTAACTTTGACCTTCTCTTGTAATGCAAAGGCGATTGTCTCTCTTGGTCTTGAAGACCTAACTTAGAACTATTAGTAGTTGCAAAATCTAGATGATATGATGTTGTATTTGCATCACTCAGATGGTGCAATTAGTGACCATGAAACCGGCTAGCAGAGAGAACCCATTTGAAACCCATGTCCATGAGAGCAAGCGGTCTTCTCACACTCTTATATGAAATACCTCCTTATCATCTGCCGCACCCAGGGCCACTTCTAATATACTAGAGAATAATAAGACGCCCCTATCATCCCGCAAACAAAAAATATGTATTATCTCTTGCATTTTTTTGAAACTAAACACACTTTCTTTATTAATCAATAATGTTCATGGCGATACACTGTAAATCTGGCTTGAAAGATATTTTCGTGCAAAGCTTGCCTTCTAGCATACCAAATTGCCCACAAAGTCACAAGTTCTTGGGTGAATTCGTCTGGGGATAGCATCTCCATAAGAGAAAAACCCCATCTTTTGGCGTTAGGTTCAGTAGTATTGTTCAAAGCTTCCACTAGATCGGGATCTTGTAAGGCCCATACACATCAAGCAATGCTGCAGTGAAGCAGGGAGTGTTGCCACGAATCATCTGCTCCACATAGCCCGCAATTCGTGGTGGTTGACATGCTTTGGTCATGAAGTAAGTCAGCAGTGGGGATTGATTGTTGGGCAAATCTCCACAAGAATATCTTCGCTTTAGAAGGAACATCCATGTTCCATAGTTTTGACCATGCCCTCTGCCCACTTTCTGTGCTTGACGAGTTTGGCCGGCCCTCAAGCCAGGCTTCCCTCGTCATCTTGGTGTCCACAAGCATGCGGTGGGCCGAACGAACAGAAAAGGTCTCGTTCTTCTCGTCCACCCATGACCAGAAATGGTCGACATGCCTTGTACAAAATGGAATGGATAGGATGGCCTCAACATCTGTTGGTAAAAAGATCTCCGCAATAGCGTTGTGATCCCATTTCGCGCCCGGTAGGATCAGAACGCCCACATATTCAGGCAGGTTTGGAACCCTGCTAACGATAGGTCTCATATTAGATGCTCCAGCAAAATACTATAGTTCTGGTGATTTTTTGAATGCAGATTTGGGGGCCGCTCCGTCTCAGATTTGAAGAGCTCTCCTAGAGGGCTGTGATGTACTCATATAGGGGCTGATTCGATGCATCGTCAATGGCCAAACAACAACTATAGGGCTGTGATGTATTTTCTCTTGCGGGAGCCTACATCATCAATACGGTGGACCTATAGGCAAACTTTTAAAGTACATCACATAATTAGCATGGTTTAGTGATCACAAACAAGTTCAAGAAATACTTATTTTTGGAATACTCCCTTGTCTGAAGTCAAACTTTGTAAACTTGATCAACTTTATAAAAAAACAACATCTAATACCAAATCATTATCATTAAATTTACTATGGAATTTATTTTCATATCATATATACTTGGTATTGTAGAAATTCATATATAATTTTCTGTAAAGTTAGACAAACTCCACAAAGTTTAACATTGGCAAATTTAATATGCAAATACATAAATTAGCACGAGTGTTTGATGGGTTTCCCTAATTGACGCATTCTTCGTCAAAATGTCGGAGTGCCGCACACGCGGTCAAAGCGATCGACCAAGATAGGCCGGTCAATTTAGAAGCGAGGCGTTCGTTCCACTGATCCTGGTTTTGGAAACCTTCTGAAAGGTTCCAGCCGGTTTTGGGAACCTTCTAGAAGGTTTCTGAACCAGTTTTTTTGGTTTCTTTTTCGTTTTCCTTTTTCATTTTTTCTTCTCTCCATTTTCTTTTTTGATTTTCATTCATTCTTTTTTTTATTTTTTTATTTTCCTTTATATTTTCTTTTTCAAGTTTATTTTCATTTTTCAACAAATTTTCAAAAATTTCAAAAATGTTTGCTTCATAAATTCTGACACATTTGCTAATTTCAAAAAATATCACCATTTTCAAAATTTGTTCACAAAATTTAAAAACATTCATGTTTTGAAAATTTGTTCACAAATTTTAAATACATTCATGTTTTGAAAATTTGCTCGCAAATTCAAAAAATGTCTGGGAACTTAAAGAATGTTCCCAATTTCTAATTTTGTTCACGAATTTGAATATTCTTCATGTTTTCTTTTTTTCTAAAATTTCAAAACCATCCATGTTATCAATTTTCTAAAATTAAAAAATGTTTATGGAATTTCAAAGAATGTTCGAGTTCTGAAATAATGGTTCGTAATTTTAAGAAATGTTCTCGTTATCAATTTTTGTTCTTTTTTTGAAAAAAATGTATGCATATTTACAAAATTGTTTGTAATTTCGAAAAATGTTCTTGTTTGCAATTTATTTCCTTTTTTTAAGAGAAATGTTTCATAATCCCAAATAATTTTCGCGTTTTCATAGAATTTTCGGTGTTTTAAAATTTTGTTCACAATTTTGAAAATGTTCTCGCTTCACAAAAAAAATTCAAAAAGAAATCATGTTCATAATTTAGAAAAATGCTTAAATCGGTTGCAGCTTATAGTTAATATACACCGGGCTACAATTTTAGACACAAAATCCCAGGCTAGTGACCAGATTCCCTACCAGGAGTTGGTCGTTTCGATCCCACAGTGGGACTTCGGTTTTGGGATTTTTTTAGTGAATGTTAAGTTCTATCGCATCTAAAAAATGTTAAGTTTTATCATTGTCCTTTGTTTCTTTTAGTATTTCTCTGCTTAGAAAGCACAAGAGTTAGTTGGCCGTAGCGGCTAGCACAACAAGCACAACACTATGAAGTCACGGGTTCCGATTCCCAGCGCTAGCGCGTTCCCTCTTTCACGTTTTTTCACCTGGTGAACGCTAAATGGACCGGCCCAGGTGAGGTACGCCTATGCGGAACGTCGACTCTTCGAACGCAAGGAGCAGCACAGTGGAGCTCCCGTGTTTGTCTCAAAAAGAAACATAGGATCGTCCAATGCTCCGAGGGATTAGAAAATCTTGGAGTTCGTTGTAGAAAATGAAGGTACCCTAAAAAATAAGGATTTTCCTATGGCAACTTGCACACCATCATCTCCCTACTACCGATTTTCTAAAGAAGCGCAATATGTCAGGATGCATGCCCGCTTTGTGGTTGTCAGGATTCATGGAGGCATGCCCTAGTGTCATGCACAATGTCCAGGTGCATATGGGCACTGTCCGACGATGATCTTGTCTTGCACATGACAGCTAACGAAGAGCCCAATGCGAGACTATGGCTCTTTGAGCTTAATGATGAGCTGGACCAGGCAAGCTTCACCCGGATGGTTGTCACATTATGGTCAGTTTGGTATGCGAGATGCAAGGCAGTTTATGAAGCGATTTTTCAAAGCCCCCAACAAATAATATTTTTTGTAGATAACTTCATTACAGAACTGGGATAGGTTGCCAAAGACCAAGGGCACCATGTTGCAAGAGCAACTTCATCCACCCATTCCGAACGGTGGTTACCTCCTCCTGTAGGAGCCGTGAAAATTAATGTTGATGGTGCGGTCGCAAGATCACATCATGGGAGAGCCGTCGCGGCAATATGTAGAGACCAAACGGGTTGTTACTTGGGATCTTCGGTCATGGTCTTCCAAAGAATCAAAGACCCACTAATTCTGGAGACTTTTGCTTGCCGTGAAGCTTTAGCTCTTGCAGCTGATCTTGCTGTGCAAAGTATTTGTGTGGCCTCGGATGTCAAGAAGCGGTGAATGGTATCAACAAGGGGACAGGGGTCCTGATGTTGCCAAAGTACATGAAATATTGAGGTGTCGCAACAGTTTTACTTCTAGTTCTTTCATTCATGAACGTAGGAATTTTAATTTTGAGGCTCATAAAGTTGCTAAGTTTGCTTGTAATTTAGGTGTAGGTCGACATATTTGGTTAGGCAATCCTCATGACCCAAACCTTGTGCCTATGACTTTTGCTTTGAATGAATAAAGATGGCGAGTTCTCTCTCAAAAAAAGGAGCTCTCGTGTTTGACCCCCACTAAATCTTTTTTTAGAACTACCCCCACTACAATCTTTTTCTATAACTAACCCCACTAAAATCTAGGTAGCAGAATTTCGTTGCTCTCCTGGCCTGCGGTGTGAGACGGGCCTAGTGTCGTTGACATTTTGTTTCTTTGTTGGTCGGTGCCAATACTATGCGAAAGCAACTAGTTGACGAGTGCTCATTTGGGAGCCTCCCAGCGATCACTTAGAGGTGGGTTGAGAGCGCGTCACTTGGCACGCCCTCAGCTACTGCCACATGTCGCGCTCTGGCGCTCGCTACAGATTTGTTTTTATTTTTATTTTTTCGCACGCATTTTCTGTTTTTAAATGGGGGTTTTTTCCGGCTTTCTGGTTTTCCACGGTCTTTCTTACCCTTTGAACAATTTTTTAATTTTAAAAAAAATCATGAAAACGTGTTTTCTTTTTCTTTTTTTCTTTTATGAGAGGCTCGATTTTGCTTCCACGAGAGGCATGGCCGTGCCTCTCGGAAATGAAAAGAAATATGTTTTCTCTTTTTATCCTTCTGTGAGAGGCACTGTTTTGCTTTCATGAGAGGCATGACCGTGCCTCTCGTAAACAACAAAAACAAGTTTTTTTTTCTTTTGTGAGAGACACGGTTTTGCTTCCGCGAGAGGCACGACCATGCCTCTCAAAAATTAAAAAAACATGGTTTCTCTTTTTTTCCCTTCTGTGAGATGCACGGTTTTGCTTTCGCAAGAGGCATAGCGGTGCCTCTCAAAAATGGAAAAAACGTATTTTCTTTTTTTTCCTTTCATGAGAGGTACGGTTTGCTTCCTCAAGAGGCACATCCGAGTATCTCGGAAACGAAGAAAACATGTTTTTTATTTTTTTTCCTTCCACGAGAGGCACGGTTTTTTCATCAAAAAGAAGTTTGTCAAAACCTATCGACATGGGATCTAGTTTTGGAAATCTTGACGTGTGGCACCCTGGCTCAGAGGAACCGGAATGCCCCGTATTTCAGCCCAGAGATGGAGGCGAAGTCTTCTGAAATATGGCACTGCTTGACATAGAACAAATTAGCTCTTAATACAAAGAATAATGATACAAGGTGTAACATCCCAAATTTTCAATTTGGAATGTTATACATAGGTCATCCATGCATATCATATTTTATTGCATTTCGTTCTTGTGATCCTCGAAATTCTAAGCAACTCAAGGACCCTCGGAGAGAGTTGGGGATTTTCCCTCGTTCTCATATTTGAGTTTTATCAAATATTGAAACAAGGACTACTTCGGTTTTAATTATTTTTCTTCCCCAAAAATATTTCATATTAAAATTATATGGGAGGAGATAATATGACTTCTCTAAAATAAATGAAATGTTGGAGGAAAAATATTAAAATCAATTTATATTTTTATTTGGGGTTTTATCGCTATTTTATTCCCTGTTCAAGAATTCATCCGATTAACCGGTTAACTTGCCGATTAATCCCTACTCATACGGTCACCGAGTAGCCGATAAACCGAAAAATCGTCCGATTAATTGATTAAATGGCTGATTAACTTGCCGATTAGCCGATTAATCCCCTACTCACTAGCCAACCGAGCAGCTACCAGTTAACGATTTCCTCAACAATGATTTTATTTGAATTAGGAAAAATATGTGTTTTTCAGAATTGCATCAGAGGCCCAAATAAATGTTCACCTTGTCCGGAGTAATTTTAGAGGACGGGAAAAATTTATTTCAGGATTTTTGGAGTCTGTTTAGTATTTCTTTTCTTCGTTTTTCTGCGCGGAATTATTTTTTAAAAAAAGTAACCGACCTAACCGGGCCGTGTCTGCCTAGGACTCCTGGCCCGGCGTGCCTTTATAAGCCGGGAGGCCCGACCCCAGCAGCCCAGCGCCCCGCCCGAAACCCTAAGCCGCCGCCGCCCTAGCGCTGCCGCAGCAGCAGCAGCCGCCGCCGCTGCCGCGCTGTTGCTGCCGCCCCGCCGCGCCGCCACCCGCGCTGCCCGCGCCGCTCGTCGGAGTTCGCCGCCGCCGCCGGTTTTCTTCGCCGGTTCAATTTTTCCGGTAAAAACCCTAGATCCGTTTTTTTAATAGATCGGTTTGGGTTTTTTTCCTGGTTTAGTTATTTAGCGAACGCCCGTTCGTACGTTCGTTTTAACGAACGGTTTTCACCCGTTAATCGCAGACAGCAAACGTTCGTTCGTTAGCCTATTTGTCAGTTTTCTTTTTCCAGGGTTTTTCCGTGATTATTTTCGATCGCGATTCCTACCTTGTTTTTTGTTTTAGTTTATCTTTTCGCTCGTTTATCGGAATCGGGCGATTTAAGCGCCTAGATCTTTGTCTCGAGATCCTCTTTCTGTTTAACCAACTTGAACAAGATTTTGGTACTATAAAATTTGACTTTAGTCCAGATTAGCAATCGGATCTTGTTTCTTTCGAAGTTTGAGTTTCGTTGCTCTGTTTGATTTGATTTTTTTTGCAAACCGGAGTTCTTCAGTTGAACTTTTCGGTTAGATCTTCTTATTTGAGATTTACCCGTGCATCTTTGCTTGATTGCTTATGTATTCTATTGTTTGTTTGCGATAGAACACCCGGAGTGCGAAGCGTACTACCACGAGTCTTTAGGATTTGCAGATCGTCATCAAGGCAAGTAACACTTTGATCATACCCCTTTATCACCTAGTTTTTATGCATTAGTTTCAACCTTCACACATTGCATCAGTAGGATCTCTTAACATGTGGGTCTGGGAAGTAGATAATGAGGTATAACCTATTACCTGTTTTATTATCAAACCCTTGGGAGTTACTTCTACGTTATGCTTATATTGACATGCTATGCACGTAGACATGGTTTGGGTTGAGTGTATCCATGACAGATGTGAGTTGTTAATTAATGGTTTAACTTAAGGTGGCAACTTTAATACACATCTGGGTGGATTGCTTGTGGGAACCTGGAGAATCCAGTGTTGTCCTAGGATATCCCGGAGTACCGTGTGATCATCCTACGGTCCGCCACCCAGACTCAAAGGGATCATAAGATTATTCATGCTAGAAACTTCCGTGTGCAGCCACAAGCCATTATGGGCTCTGGCATAATTGAGTAAGTTGCGTGAGTTCTTGAAGAGATGGACTAGCAGATGTAGGGGATTGCAGGTGTACCGGTCTGCCCGGAGTAAAGAGCAAGTGCTTCTGAAAGATTGTGTCTCGGTCATCCGTTTCTCAAACACCCTGTAGTGCGAGAAATCCAACGGAGGAGATCGAGTTTTGTGGGGAAAAGTGTGCAAACCTCTGTAGTGTGTACAAACTAATCATGGTTAGCCGTGTCCCCGGTTATGGACATCTTGAGTATCTGGTTCTTGGATTATCATATGGATCTCATCACTCTAAATTAATTTGTTGGGTTGATAATTACTTTTAATTGGGATTGAGTTGGAGGAACCTTCTCAATATTGTTCAACTACCATGATAGTTAAATAAAATATATTCCTTTGTTGTAGGGAAAAATTGGCTTTTCGCAAAACAAATTAACCATACAGCCTCCACCAGCCATATATGCATATAGTGATAGCTTTTATCTGTTCATTACTCTCCTGTGTTACATTGCCAGCATATTCCATGTGATGACCCGTTTTCGGGCTGCAGCGTATCATGTTGCAGACTTTTCAGACGAGGAGTAAGGTGCGATAGGTCGTTGTCATGCACTCAGCCATGCCATTGGAGTTGATGGACTCACTTTATCTTCCAAGCCTTCCACTGTTATCGTATTAGATGGCCTTAAGACATATTTATTGTAATAAGTTCTCTCTTGAGACATTCAATGTAATAAATGTGTGATTGCCACTCTGTTATAAATCCTTCGAGTACTGTGTGTGTCAGCATTACCGATCCAGGGATGACACTGAAGCACAGAGACTTGACCGTTTGAGGTCGGGTCGCTACACAAGGGTCTGATGTTAAAAAGGATCACATCAGCACGGCGACACTACGCCTGCGATACTACACTTGCTCTATGCTAGCATCGGAACAACTCGTAGCAGCGGAATACGTCTAGCAGCGGAACAACGACGAAGGTGGTGAACTCCACTCCGCGAGGACTCTGGCTGGGACACGATCTAGCTTGCATGAACGGTAATCTCGACAAGCAATCAATCAATCACTTCATCACCTGCAATCTGGCATGACACGCCAGGTTAGTACATTGAATGTACTTGCAAGCTCACAACAACCAAAAGCATCAAGGCAAAACAACAACATAGCATAAAATAGGTTAATTAATTAACAACTACTATGGTGCGACAACAACTACTAAGCATGATATGAAACTACTAAAATTACCGCTGAACCACCATCTCAAATCTCAATAACCATCTCACTCTTGGCTATCCGGCCAAGTAATATATCATCTCGATCACCTCGTGATCCACATGATCGCCTCGTGATCAGAACATCCACATGATCACCTCGTGATCAAAATATCCACATGATCACCTCGTGACCACATCACAAACTGAATGATCACCCTCGAGATCATCCCAACATCATCATCAGCATCCTGCCAAGCTGCTACTACTAACAATACTATCAACATATAAATCAACTATAAGTCATTCCGTCATGTGAGTGTTGATCGAACGGTGTGACCTAGTATGAATTGTGCCCATGATCGAGGACACGGCTATCGATAGATTAAACACACACACTCTGCAGAGGTTAGCACACTGTACCCACACCACGGAATCCATGGCCTCGCACTCCCATTCGGGTGGACCAACGACATTCCAACAAAATGGATCTATTGCCATCACACCCTCCCAGCCACTCCGACAAACTCCCCTTTGGTCTAAGTCCTGGCGGCCCCGATGTCAACCAATGACATCCAACGGCCACCGTCGTGGCAAAAACAAAAACGGTCCCAAATGGGGACAAAGATATACCAATCACAACAACAACGGGCACACACTGCTTATGTCGTCCTACCCGGCCAAGGTAGTGCCCGCGCATAACCTTCCCTCGTTGGAGGCACCGGTGAGAGGCATGAGAATAGACCACATTAGGGCCTTCCCATAAAGGCAAATGTGGTTGTACTGGAAAATCCCGGTTCGGTGGCACCTGACTAACGAAATGACGAAATTTGTCCCCAAAGTATATCTTACGAGAACTGATGCTCCGATATCATATCACTTGTAATCCAAGTCATAGCAATATCCAACAACTAATCCAAAGCATAATATCATCATAACAAAATACTCCGAGGGCAACATATCACTACTATCATGACGAATCCAAGTACCAAGATACTACTAATCCAATAACGAGATGAAAATATTAACCTAAGATCCACATGATAGCATCAAATCCAATATAATACTCCAAAGCATAATATCAGATATCGACATGAAAATAATCATAATATAAGGCACTAATAATCCAATGGCCACATGTCACCCACATAAGCTACAAAATATTAGTCCTAGAACTCCAAGCAAGATCATGGCAATAAAAAGATCAGAATACCACTCCGAGAAATGCCATGAACAAGCCAAATGTATTTAATGCAAATTTTAAGCAAGTTTAAATAAGTAAACCATATTGCTGCATTGCAATCATGCAAATGGAGGGTGTGGCTTGCCTGGGGTGGAGGGATTCATCGGGAAGAAGTGCGAGAAGCTCGCGGAAAGAATCGCCAGAAAACGTTCTCTCTCGAAGGGGGCTGAATAAGGGTAAGGTCATAATGGTCATTTTCGGAATGTGACAACATCATGAAAATGATACCAAAAGAACGGGCTTGACGAGGCGAAGAAGTGGGCTTTGGAATCACCTCAATCGGAGTCACGGTTAAAAAGATATGGTCGTTCGTTCATAAGTAGAAAAACAAATAAAAATATGTGCTTTTCTGTTGCTAATGGGTGAACATTCACAAATCAACAGACTCGGCCGGTGGCTGGAAACAGAAGGCGCATTTTCAGAAATACGTTTCCACGGTAATGAAAGCGTATTCTTAGCAGAAGGCATATCGAACTACGCTTTTAGTACACAAAAATGTATTACTTGAAATGCGCATTCACTTGAACACGTCAGCGGGTGGCCCGGCTCAATGCCTAGAGGCCGACAGGCGGGGCCCACTCGCAGGGTAGCGGGTCGTCGTCTTCTTCTCCAGTGCCCGACGGGGCAGAGCAGAGGGCGCTGGCTCCGGCGAAGGTTGCTGGTGGCTCCGGCCACCGTTCAAGGCACCTAGCACACCGGCGAGATCGGGATGGAGGACTGCATCCACCCAGGCCAATGGCGGACTCCGAGGAGGGCCGAGTCGACGGCGGCCTGAGAAGTTGCGGATGACAACGTCGGACGATGAGGGGCAGTGCGCTCCGGCTGCGAGGAAACTAAGGAATGACTCGGAAGAGCTTCGCCGGAGTTTGGGGGCTCAAATGGTGAAGAAGAGAGGGAGGGAGGAGCTCTGGTGGGCGCGAATTTTGTTGGAGGGCAGCGGCGGCCATGGCGGCAATGGGCGGGCTGTGGAGCCCCTAGCGCTCGGGTGAGAGGCTAGGGAGGGGTAGGGGAGAGAGGAGAGGAGCTGGGTGAGCTCGAGGTGGCCTTAAATAGCCCGAGGAGGGGACGGCCGAGCTGGCGTCGCCGTAGACGCGTGGCCAGAGCCACGGACGCGTGTGCAGGCGCACGAGCTCGGAGGTAGGCGACGGGGAGGAACAGGGAGGAGCTCATGGGGGCAGAGGAGCCAAGGGGGCACGATGAAGAATAGACGAGCGCCATTAAAGCCGAACCGCCACTGTTCGCCCGTGGGAGCCCCTAGCGCTCGGGTGAGAGGCTAGGGAGGGGTAGGGGAGAGAGAGGACAGGAGTTGGGTGAGCTCGGGTGGCCTTAAATAGCCCGAGGAGGGGATGACTGAGCTGGCGTCGCCGCAGACGCGTGGACGGAGCCGCGGACGCGTGTGCACGCGTACGAGCTCGGAGGTAGGCGATGGGGAGGAACAGGGAGGAGCTCACGGGGGCAGAGGAGCCAAGGAGGGCACGGGGAAGAAGAGACGAGCGCCATTAAAGCCAAACCGCCACTGTTCGCCCGTGGGAGCCCCTAGCGCTCGGGTGAGAGGCTAGGGAGGGGTAGGGGAGAGAGAGGAGAGGAGCTGGGTGAGCTCGGGGTGGCCTTAAATAGCCCGAGGAGGGGATGGCTGAGCTGGTGTCGCCGCAGACGCGTGGCCGGAGCCGCGGATGCGTGTGCACGCGCACGAGCTCGGAGGTAGGCGACTGGGAGAAACTGGGAGGAGCTCACGGGGGCAGAGGAGCCAAGGGGGCACGGGGAAGAAGAGACGAGCGCCATTAAAGCCGAACCGCCACTGTTCGCCCGTGGGCGCGCGACGGCGAGCGCCGACGAGGAGGTTTCCGGAGGGGAAGAGGGGTCCAGGGAGACGGAGACGACGAGAGGAAGCGGCTAGACAAGGTCACACATGCGAAGACGACGAAAGGAAGAGGGGCTGAAGCACGAACAACGCTCTGCATGCGACCCAGCGAGCAGAGCACGTGCACAGGTGTGCCATCGTCATAGTCACCACGTGAACCGGGACATTCAATGCTCTCTGGCACCCAAAATATTGTCTAGCTGATAGTCCTCCAATATAAATCATTAATAAGGCTATGGCTTGATGTAGGGTATTGTGGTTAAATGGCAGTGATCGTTTGAAGTTTGCTGTAGCAAACTTGGCTATGCACTGGTGATCAACAGGGAAGAGCTAAGGATGAAAATTGATGTCTGGGAGATTTATCTAAGGAAGGACAATAATCCTGGAGATTTGGAGGGAAATGGAGCATAAAACAACAAGGTTGCTTTGTAACTTCATAATTGGTCCAGAAATGAGATTTGGATGATGCACTCATATGGAGTATCAACTTGAGCTCAGATTTGGCAAGGCATAATTATTTGGTCATATGAAGATGCTGTAAAAAATTCATACCAAATGGACAAGTCAAAATGGTACTTTCTTCACAGCTATCCCCTTTGTCCAGAAACTTGAAATAATTCTAGAGAAATATTGGCTTGATTTAATGATCCCAAAATTGGTGGAGCGAGGTTATATGGGTAGGATAATTCTTTGGTAAATTTTCAGCCATAATGGAACAAGATAAAATATACTTGCTTAACTAACTGAAAATTTGGACATAAACAAAGATTTGGTCCTGTGCTCACATAGATGATTGGATGGAGTTGAAAATTGGAGGAGTGTAAAAATATGAGCACATGAAGGAGTGTGCAAAATTTCTACTCATTTGGATTCCCCTAGCTAGTACTTCCTTTACAATGCCTTTTGTCTGATAGAAACTTTAAAAAATTGCTGAGGAAGATTGGCTAGTAAAATAAAGTCAAATTTTTGTATGAGGCAATGATTTGGATGATATATCTTGCACAAAAAGTTTGGGAGCAATCAAGAAAGGCTAGGTGGCACTTCCTTCACAGAAAGCCACACTGGACAGAAATAAAGAATAATTATTGGGGAATTATTCTTGGGGTAGGAAAGGAAATTTTGGGCATATTTGAGCATATTTTAGCAACATATGACCCAATTAGATTATGAGAATTATTTGGGAATTTTGAGAGTGACAGAAATATAGGTTGCTTCACAACCTAGGGCAGACATGGTTATTCTTTTAATAGAAAAAGAAATATTCCTTAGAAAAGAATTTTAGGGTTGGGCTAGAATGGAAATGGAATCATCTTGGGAAAGTTTTGAGAATGATGAGCCACTTGGAAGAAGAAATAATGATGATCTCCCAGTTTGTAAGGCCACAGATCCACTCCAAAGAAAAATCAGAGCGAAAACCAATAAATAAAAAAGGGCCAAAAGCCAGGGTGTTACATGACGTGAGGGATCCAACGGTGAAAACGGTTTGAGATTTGGACGCACAGGTTAGGAGTTAAAATGTTTTGGATAAATAGATCTACGAAAAAAGGAAAACTCTCAGGTTGACAAGTGGCGCACATGCAGCGTGCTACTTGTCGCAACATGGGGAGGTGAAAATGATCTTTGGAAGGAGTACTTCTCAACTAGTGAGTTCCCCCTAAAAAAACTAGTGATTTTGATACTATGCGGAATATTAACGAAATTAGCAGGATTTCGTTGCTCTTTCTGGACCTATAGTGTGAGATGGACTTAGGGAACGAGATCCTCTGACTTAGATCGATCTACTGCCGAGGGAAGTAGTACGCGTTGCACCGTCCGTTGGCGATCTGACGACTCGCTGTGAGGTGCGCTCTTTTCTTCTCTCTCGCTCGTTTCCACACGAACACAAGCAGCCCATCCGGCCCAACAGGACGGTACCCATCGATTCATCGCCTCAGCTCTCGTCTCGTTAAAAAAGGAACTCTCGCCTCGCCTTAGGGTTCGCCAGCGGGGAAGACCAGCTCCGGGAGGACGGGACGCCGCCTAGCCGTGGAGGCGGCAGACAGCCGCCGCTTCGTCCAGGTGTCAGGCCGCCTAGCAGTGGAGGCAGCGGAGCCAGCAGCTGCCTCGTCCAGGGCGCGATGCGTCAGAGCCATCGAGGTCGTGGAGCTGCGGAGCCGGCGCCGTAGACGCCGCTGAGCTGCCGAGGCCACGAAGCCAACCTCGTCAAGGCTTCTGCGGGCCATCTGCTCTGCTGCTTGTATTGTGTCTTGATGTACTAATGTTTTCAGAGTAAAAAGAGAGAAGCTACAACAGCATTTTAAATGAATGTTATCATTGAATTAAAAACTGTAGTTTCTCTAAAATGGTTGAAACCGACAAACACACCAAAGGGCCTGCTCTCCTTATTTGTTCCAAAAGTAGTGTCAAAACTGACAACATCACCAAAATGTGCATAGTCCATGATCATCTTTGCATCAGCCCAAAATATGTTTGCTATTTGTTCTTCACAATCCATTTGCAATGCATATTGGAATGATGGGTTTTCAGCAATTTTGTCTTGAAAATATTTAAGCATGCTACCTGCTTGACCATATGCCATTTCTCGCTGGCACTTGGTACGCAAGTAGTTCTTGTGATCACGGAGGGTATAACTAAGATTGAGTGATCCACCAACTTGGAGACTAGCCAATTCATGTGCAGCTTTTGGCCCAATTCCTGCATCATTCGCCGTTTCAATTTCAAATGCTTGCAACTCTGAATTTTTCCTTTGTGATACCATTAGGTGTAAGGTTTCTGGTAGGTGTAGTGTGTGATTGTGTTCCAAAACCAACTCAGACACTTTCAGATTTTCCTTCTTTCGATCCATTTTAAGATTCATGTAGACTTGACAATCGGTTCTAGTTTCAGCTCAAGGGCATTTTGTTAAATAATCCCTCTTGTCTTGTGTTCGATGACCCTCATTTTCACAAACAAATCTACACAATGTGACCTTGCCATCTGTTGGCCTTTTGTTTGTGTACCTTTTTCTGACCTCAAATCCTTTTTGTCCACTGTAGGTAAGCCATAATGCCCAAGCCTCATTTGAATCTTTGAATTCCGTGCCAACATGAGGTACCAAACTAGGCAATACAACTCTGTAATGTAAAAGCAACATGAACATTAGACTTGTGGACATGCATACAAAATGTTGGGGCTAATAGTACTGGAAAAAGATTTCTATAGGAGAATAAGCAAAGAGTAGCGACAATTTGGATAGGAAAATTACTTATTGGAATTAGAATCATGATGCACTGTATTAGCCTCCTCTTCCATCTCAGTTGCTTCTTCCATCAGAAAAAGGGATGTCTAATTAGAGCTCAGCAGGCCGCTTCTTCCATCAGAAAAGGGATGCCCGATCACAGTTCAAGAGGTTGCTTCTTCCATCAGAAAAGGGATATTTGAAGTAATCTGATGGTGAAAGTCAGTGTTTTATTCACATGTTAGATGTCAGAGAAAGGACTATGGAGACTTACTGAGATTAACGAGGAGAGCAGCCGTTCCCGTTGGGCGCTGGGGAACTCCTTCCAATCAACTTGTAGGTTGCTTATTCCGATCAATTAGAAAGGGGAAATTTGATCAATTTCTGTAGTAATCTCATGGTGAAAGTTCAATCAATTTTAGAGTTTTATTCATGTGTTAGATTTCAGAGAAAGGGGACTTACTGAGATTGACGAGACGAGCAGAGCAGTAGTCCCAGCCGGCCGCCGGATCACCTTCCGATAAACTTTGGCGCCGTTTTGTACTCCTGGCTGCTGCTAGCGCCCTTTTTCTGTGGCATCTCGCGCCTTTTTCCCTGGCTTCCCTTGCTAGAGTCAGATTGGGCCGTATGGGCCGTTATTTCTGAGCGAGAAGGATAGCGCATGCTGTGAACGAGAGAGAAGGAAAGAGCGCTGTCACGCCCTTCCCTCCAGAGAGGAAGGCGGACAATGAGGCACCCACGGTGCGAGACGAAGAAGAGGAAGGCTAGGGCCCACAGGCAGTGACAGCGGACTAGTCCATGGGTAGGCAGTGTGTGTATGGCGAGTGGGGCCATGAGCAGCCAAACTATATGTGTGTGTGCGTGACCACCGAGTGGGGGCATCGTTGGAAAAGAATATTTCTGAATCCTCAGTCGATCTTCTTCTTCCAGCTCTCACCTGCTCTTTCTTCTCCCTCAAGCTCATCTGATTTCTCCCGATCCCCTTTCCCTCTTGCTTCGATCCGGCAGGGTTGTTACAACTTGGTATCAGAGACTGGTTACGATCCGCCGCCGCACCTCAATCCCTTGATCCGGCCGTAACATCCACCGCGAAAGGTGTTGGATTGCTCCGGCGATCCGACGCCAAATACTGAGTGGGGTAGGTTTGATTTGGGGCGGCAGCGACGGCGCCATCATCCACTCCGTCCGCACAGACTAAGTTTGTGCTCCAGGCCATGGAGGGGATCCAAAAGACGCTGGAGGAGTTGTTGACCAAATTTTCGTCGCTATCGACAGAGGTTCAACACTTGAGCACTCAGGTGATCGAGTTTGGCGACGACCTGGATGCGGTCAAGCGGACGCAGGCCACGGAAGCGGCGACGCGTCTGGCCACTTAGTCCTCGACGGCATCCACCGCAGCGATGCTGGTGAACAAAGGGCCTCCGCTGATCCAGCCTTCTCTACTGCATCGGGAGGAATACCAGGAGCGCGACAACTACAGACACAAGCCGCCGAAGCACGACTTCCCTCGTTTCAGTGGCGACGCACCGCGGCTATGGTTCAATCTTTGCCACACCTATTTCGAGCTCTATCAGACACCACCGGAGCAGTGGGTGTCCACAACGGTGTTGTACATGGAGGGGCACGCCGCGCTCTGGTGCCAAGCCCATAAGCGTGTCCATGGCCTTGGCGACTAGTACGCGTTCACTGCTGCAGTTCAGGCAGAGTTTGGTCAGGATGAGTTTGACGCCCTGCTGCATCATCTTCATCATCTCAAGCACACGGACACCGTAACAGAGTACCGGCACGCTTTTGAGGCCATCATGTACCACTTGATCGCCATGGATCCCTCACTCAACCAGAAGTTCTTCGTGTCCCAGTTCGTCATAGGCCTTCGTGACGAGGTTCGCACGGGCGTGCGCCAACACGCGCCCACCAGTGTCTCTCGGGCAGCAGCTCTTGCCCGGATTCAGGAGGAGGAAGCAGAGCATAGCAGGCCGCGGGGGCGCCCACCAGTGTATGCACGGCCACTACCACAACTTCCAGTACCAGTAGTCGCCGCCGGGCCAGTTCAGCCACGCAACGACGGGGCCAAGCAGGGACCAGATGATTTTGGCCGCGAGCGTCAGCTCAGGGAATTTCGCCGCGCAAATGGCCTTTGTTTCAAATGCGGCGACAAGTACTCACGGGAACACAAGTGTAATAAGGTGGGACAACTTCTGACCATCGAAGTGGGTGACCATGGTGAGCTTCTATCTGACGATGCAATCCGTGCGCTGGTGCTGTTGGATGATGATTTGGACGAGCCGGCAGCATGTTGTCAAATCTCTGTTCATGCAGTAGCTGGTACAGAATCCGCGGGCACCATGCGTCTCCGGGCACTCGTTGGCAACCACGTGATGTTACTATTGGTGGACTCCGGCAGCACCCATACTTTTGTCAACGCAGCATTTGCCGCGCGCGCTGGGTGCACTGTGCAAGAAACAGAGTCAGTAACAGTTCGTGTCGCTAATGGCGACACTCTACAATCCACTCAACAAGTTTCGCAATTGAAATGGTGGTGTCAAGGACACACTTTCTCAACAGACATGAGGCTGCTCGAGTTGGGGCCTACGATGCAGTTTTGGGTGTCGACTGGCTCGCGTGATTCAGTCCCATGAATTGTCACTAGGGTCTGAAAACGATGGAGTTCCGCTACGGCATGACAAACATTCAGTTACAAGGTGTACGTGCACCAGGGGAACCCTCTCTAACTGAAATCAGGGCTGATCAGTTATACAAATGGATTCAGGGTAATGAAGTTTGGGCGCTCGCAGTCATCCAGTCTGCTGAATCTGCTCAGCTACCACCAGAGCAACTTCCACTACCCTTGCAAGCTCTTCTGACTGAATTTGCAGATGTCTTCCAGGAACCCAACTCCCTTCCTCCGCATCGAGTTTTCGATCATGCTATTCATTTGGAGCCAGGGGCTTCTCCTCCCAATGTACGCCCCTATCGTTATTCCCCTTTGCAGAAGGATGAGATAGAACGTCAGGTTGCAGAGATGCTGAAAGCTGGCTTGATCACCACGAGCATCAGCCCCTTTGCTGCTCCTGTTCTTTTGGTGAAAAAGAAAGATGACACTTGGTGGTTTTGCATCGATTATCGTCGCCTCAATGACATCACGATCAAAAACAAGTTTCCGCTGTCGATCATCGATGAATTGCTCGACGAATTGTCAGGAGCTCGCTTCTTCTCGAAGTTGGATTTACCGGGTATCATTAGATTAGAATGCGACCAGAGGATGAAGAGAAAACGGCTTTTAAAACTCATCACGGCCATTTCCAGTTTCGTGTGATGCCATTCGGGGTGACCAATGGACCACCAACGTTTCAATGCCTCATGAATTCAGTATTTGCTCCAGTGACACGGAAGTATGTCATCACATTCCTTGACGACATCCTGACGTACAACCCTTCCTTTGACGAGCATTTGCAGCACCTGCGCCAAGTGTTAGAAACGCTACGCGAGCACAAACTGTATGTGAAGCTTTCAAAGTGCTCTTTTGCCTGGTCCTCCATCAATTATTTGGGGCATGTGATCTCAGCAGCTGGGGTCGCCACGGAGCCAGAGAAGACTGACGCCATTATGAAGTGGCCGCAGCCATCGTCCCAAACGGAGTTGCGTGCATTCTTGGGCTTAACTGGGTATTATCAAAAATTTGTTAGGAACTACAACATCATCACTAAGCCACTGACAACACTCCTTAGCAAGAAGGGTTTTCTGTGGTCAGAGGCAGCAACTGCAGCATTTCAGAAACTAAAGGAAGCCATGACAACAACACCAGTGCTAGACCTCCCAGATTTTTCTCTACCGTTCACAGTCGAGACCGATGCGTGTGCAACCGACATTGGTGCAGTTTTGTCCCAGCAGGGCCACCCTATTGCCTTTCTAAGTCGTGCGCTAGGGGTCAACAATCTCAAACTGTCAGTTTATGAGAAAGAGTTCCTTGCAGTTATGATGGCCATTGATCGCTGGCGGCCATACTTACAACGTGGTCCATTTACAATCATGACGGATCACAAGAGCTTATGCACATTAGGGGAACAACAACTCGGCTCCGATCTTCAGCGCAAAGCCATGGCTAAGTTGGGTGGCCTACAGTTTCAGTTCAAGTTCAGACGTGGCGTGGACAACACTGCAGCGGACTCGTTGTCCCGGATTGGCCATCTGCTTACCATCACAGCCACATCCACATGTCAACCATCCTGGATTCAAGAGGTACGGAACTCATATCAAACTGATGCTAAAGCTACTGACTTATTGCGAGCATTGGCTGTCCACAGTCCAGACGATCACGGACACGAATTGGACAAAGGCATGATCAAGTATAAAGGCCGCTTACGGATTGGCGATAATGCAGCTTTGCAGACCAAACTAATCAGTGAACTTCACACCACAGCAGTTGGGGGGCATTCTGGCATACGCCCGACGTACTTGCGCCTGAAGAATTTGTTTTACTGGCCAGGGATGAAAGTGCAAGTGGAGGAGTTTGTGAAGTAATGCACTGTTTGTCAACAAGCGAAGCATGAGCATGCCCACCCATCCGGCACTCTCCAACCATTACCAATACCTGCTCGAGCTTGGGGAGAGGTGACGATGGATTTCATAGAAGGCTTACCACGCTCGGATGGTGCTGATGTGATCCTAGTGGTGGTTGATCGCCTAACAAAGTATTCCCACTTTACCGCGCTGCATCACCCGTTCATAGCTCCTCAGGTGGCGCGGGCATTCCTTGATAACATTGTCAGACTACATGGAGTTCCAGAATCCATTGTCTCGGACCGCGATAAGATCTTTACAAGCGCTTTTTGGAGGGAATTGTATGCACTGGTTGGACCTAAACTGCTGTATACCACGGCGTATCACCCACAGACGGATGGCCAGAGCGAGCGCGTCAACCAGTGCCTTGAGCACTACCTGCGCTGCGCCGTCCATGACACGCCGCACCGCTGGAAGAAGTGGCTACCTATGGCAGAGTTTTGGTACAACTCCAGCTACCACAGTGCAATTGGTTGTACGCCGTTCAAAGCTCTATATGGCGTTGACCCCAATTTTGGAGCTCTGCCCAATCTGTTCAATGTTCAGACTCCGGAATCACTACAGGACCTAGCCGCAGAGCATCAGCATTTCACTGACATGCTCAAAGACTACCTGCAGCGTGCCCAGCATCGCATGAAGCACCAAGCTGATCGCAAGCGCACAGAGCGGGAGTTCAGCGTGGGCGACCAAGTGCTGCTCAAGTTACAGCCCTACGTCCAGTCATCGGTGGTCAACAGGCCATGTTCGAAGCTCGCCTACAAATTCTTCGGACCATACACAATCCTCAGCCGCATTGGATCGCTCGCCTACAAGTTGGATCTACCACAAGAAAGCAAAATTCACCCGATTTTTCATGTTTCGCAGATGAAGCCGTACACAGCGGACTACTCGCCAATCTTCAATCAGCTACCAGCGCCACCGGACCTCACCATCGGTGACCTGGTGCCGCACGCTATTCTGGAGCGCCGCCTGGTCAAGAAAGGGAATGCCGCCATCCCACAGGTCCTGGTACATTGGCATACCTTGTCACCAGCGAGTGTGACCTGGGAGAACTACCATGTGTTGCAGCAAAAATTCCCAAACATGGATCTCGAAGGGGGAGCTCCACCTCAAGCGGGGGGAAATGTCACGCCCTTCCCTCTAGAGACGAAGGCGGACAATGAGGCACCCACGGTGCGAGACGAAGAAGAGGAAGACTAGGGCCCACGGGCAGTGACAACGGACTAGTCCATGGGTAGGCAGTGTGTGTATGGTGAGTGGGGCCATGAGCAGCCAAACTATATGTATGTGTGCGTGACCATCGAGTGGGGGCATCGTTGGAAAAGAATATTTCTGAATCCTCAATCGATTTTCTTCTTCCAGCTCTCACCTGCTCTTTCTTCTCCCTCAAGCTCATCTGATTTCTCCCGATCCCCTTTCCCTCTTGCTTCGATCCGGCAGGGTTGTTACAAGCGCACCTCACAGCGAGTCGTCAGATCACCAACGGATGGCGCAACGCGTACTACTTCCCTCGGCAGTAGATCGATCTAAGTCAGAGGATCTCGTTCCGGACTTAGTGCCATTGACGTTTTCTTGCTTTGTCTCAATACAATGGGGATATTAACAAAATCCCTATATGACGCATTTTGCACCAAACTGCAGAGGAATTCGTTGCTCTTTCTGGACCTACAGTGTGGGTCGTCCCATTAGAGCGCTTTGCTCGCTGCGCCCTGTAGGTTCGATCTGCTTTGTTTTCCTTGTTTTTAATTTATTTTTGTTTTCTCTTGTGTATTGTTTGTTTACTAGCAAAAGGGTCCGTGCGTTGCAACGGGATAATAAAGATTGACATTATTCTACTCGCAAACTCAATCACAATACCTGTATAAATTTCATAGAAATTTTGTTAAAAAATTGCAGCCAAGTCGACCATATAATACCATTTGTTAAAAAATTCCAGCTAAGTCGACCATGCATATAATACACACACCTTAATCTTGTATCAAAACCACATATGTAAATAAACTCCTATAATTGTAGATAAAACTACAATATATCCACCTACATGAAATTGTATTACATCAATTTGTGCACACTCATTGCTCCAAAAAGATTGAGAAAGTTACCTAACAGAAGTTGACTTCCAACATGAATTCAGTCAATTACTTGGTATCACCTATATACATACAGAAAGAGAAAAGGTCATCAGTCAATTTCCTACATCTTTATATGTCATCTTTCTAAGGGGCTGGTGTTTTGGCTCCTGGGTGAACAGTAAATCAAAAAAATATTAAATATTTTCGACTAATTCTAAATGTTTTTGTAGATGTTTGTATTAGTGTCACAAACATGCATGGAAATTTTCATGCGGAACGGAACGGCGGTGTTTCGTCGGCAGAAAAATCAAATTTAAGGTGACACTTTGGGCTAACTTTTGGTGTTCGATTTGTTTTTTTTTTTGCACAAACCAACATGTTTAATCTTTTTGCCTCAAATTTGCAGGTAGCATTTGGATGTGACTAAGGGACCGTTTTGTTCATTCCCAAGGCTGCCTCGCCAAATTAGGGGCGCACCAATATATTGGCGGACGATTCGCCGACCCTTGTTTCGCCCAGGCGTGGGCGCAGAATCGAACTCGGGGACCGATTTTTTGGCATGGCCCAATAATTGGGCTTTGATCCAAATGGTATCATGTGGCTCGAGTCAACGCCAAAATTTTGGCATGGCTACCGCTGGCCACGGCCCAAACAACCCCTAAGTACATGAAAATTTGTCTTTTTTTTTCATTTCATTTTGTTTTGCCCCGTGAGCATGTGCTCCCAGGAGCCAAATTGACTTTCCATCTTTCTAAGCCTTAATTTGGATCAATATTCAACCATGAACAGTCCTTGCCTCAACCTCATTTTATATTTAATTTAGACCTATAAAAATCAGCTAGTTTAAGAAAAATACACACTATATTGTAAGGTCAAGTAAGTGACGTGTAGTTTTATGTGCATGATATTTTATGGAATTCAACCAGCTAAGGATTAAAAAAACCTATGTCTGTCGTTCCGAGCAATCATAACAATCTACACTGAAATTAGTTAATACTGTACACCTTCTATATTTCTGCCGAATCCCGTTTGGTCATGGTCATGTACGCTTAGATATCCATAAGGCCTTGTTTGGTGGAGGAGGTTTGGGGAGGTTTGGAGGGGAATATCCTCGCAGGGTTCAAAATCCTCAGAAATCCTTGTCAGCCCATTTGACACGTAGGGATTGAGAAGGCCAATCCTCTTCGTTCCCCACAAATCCCCCTCAATCCATGTGGTACAGAAAACCCCCCAAGGCATCTATGGAACTGGACGCTTACTTTGTTGCTGCTGTTGTAGGAAGTTTAACCAAATAGAGGGGTTTATGAGGGGGGAGGGATTAGTGGGGAATTAAGAGGATTGGGTGGAAGAGAGGGATTAACCAAATCCCCTCAGACCCCCCTCCACTCTGGGGCTGCAAAACCTCCCCTGTCAAACTAGGCCTAAAACTCGAGCACAGGATTGGCAATGTTGTTAATCAGGTGATCAATATGCACCTTCTGTTTTTTGTCGACCCCCCATTTGCTCGTATATGGATGCATGCATATCCATCTAGTTTATTGCCTAGAGTTAAGAGAAACCTGAATCGTAACATGCATGACGCCTCTCCTTGTGCAATGGATAGCATTACAGGACGTTGCCGATGACGGTAGTTAGTGCAACGGCAGCGCTGCCCTGGTGATGTAAGGTGAAGCATATATGGTCTGCTATACATAATTCTAATTTATTTTTCTGGAAATCCACACTTGAGCGATCAAGCCTGGAGCAGTCAATGTGTGCACACATGTAGAATTGGAACAATCGATACATGTAGATTTGGAACCCATTAACGCATATGCCGCCAAAGAACTGACGGATCAACATGGAAGAAACTGCAAAGGTATATAACTATATATATGTCCTAGACTTGCACGGAACTCTTTGCTTGAAAAACTGCAAAGGGATTCTTTAGGTTTTTGGACACCATAAATCACACTGGAATTATTGGATTAGCAGCATGCCTTTTTGACTGTGGAATTGCACATGTCAGGGACGGATTAATTGTCATCACCTATTGGCATGCGGCATGATCTTTTTCAGAGAAAGTTTCTTCGCTTTGCCTGGCTGCCTCTCTCTTTTGTGGAGTAGTAGTACAAAGCTAGCAACGGCCTCCAGGAGATAGTGAGCGAGCTAACAGATCAAAACAACAACAACGCTGCAGCAGGGTGGAAAAATGATGGCGCCATGACCGCTATCCGCCATGCCGATCCCATCAGAATTGAATTGTTAGACCTGTCCAAATTCCTAACCGCCACCCCTTGCTGATTCGTGTGGATACCCGATCTGAGCACACATCGGCAACCCGCAGGCCGCAGGTCTCCCCTCTGAATCTGATCCGAGCAGTCCAGGCACAGGTATAGCGCGGCCCTTTTTGACGCTGGCTGCTTACTCGTCATCTGACTTCACGCACGCCTTCTCTGGCAGCTACTCGTCGGGACTCGTTGCTTGCGTTTGATCCACACTGGGGAGAACATACATGACGGAACGGCGGCGGCGCCTGCTAGTGAACGACAGCCGATAGAGGAAAGGGTTGTTGTCGCCGCCCAGTTTTGCGAGCTGCTGCAAGCCGTGGACCGTGGAGGAAGCTGGCGCTGCTGCAAGGCAGATGACAAGCCAACGTGCACGACGACGCGGCGCTGCAGGATCGAAGGAGGACGAGCCCCATACAACAACGACGAACGAATATAAAGATCGAACCCCACCCGCGTACCAGATTTTATTACTCACTTATTATAAAAAGTTGTACGTGTATGGGCTGGACTAAAGCAGGTCCAAGTCTGCCATCGTGCTATCACGGAGGCAAAAACGAACTGTTCCGTTAATACCACATCGGTTAATTCCAAAACATAATCGTAAAAATGTAATATGACTGGGCGGAAACGTATTGTGACGGTGAACCTGACAAAGTCAATCCGTGCTTTATTATTAGGGAAAGATTCACCAGTTCTCTTCTTGTTTTAGCTTCATTATACTTTGTTTTCTCATTCAACTTTTTGTTTTTCTTTCTTTCTTTGTTATACTTTGATTTTATTTTTGTTAATTTCTTGGTTTCTTTCTGTTTTTTTTGCATTTTTCTTTGTCAATTTTTATCGCATTTCTTTTTTCCAACACATGTCTACTTTTTCTCACCACACAATATACATTTTTAGAGCACACATGAATCGTTTTTTTATAAATGTTGAACATTTTACAAATACATGATCTTTATTTTTATAAAATACATGTTGTGAACACTTTATTTGAATACTATGTAACATCTTCTAAATACACGTTGTACAACTTTTTAATGGCAACGAGCATGTTTTCTAAAACTACACTATCTTTTCTTTTACATTTTCTAAACATTTTTTAAAATTTAACAACAATTTTGGAAACAAGTGGTTATTTCTTTAAATTGTCAGGTACATTTTTAATGGAAATATATATATTTTTAACCTACGCAAACTTTTTTACATTATGTATATCAATTTTTTTGAATGTCATGGATATTTTTTTCGAAACACGGGAATATTCCATAAATTGACACGTACATTTTTTAGTGGTAATATTTTATTTTACATTGTATATACCTTTTAAAAAATTCTTATAAATGTTTTTGAAATGTGGGAACATTTTTTCATTGTCATGGACATTTGTTTACAGAAGTGCTAACAATTTTTTATACTATGCTAGCATTTATTAAAATTCATATTTTTTTAGTAAATTTAAGTTTTTAAAATATAAATTCAAGTTCAAGAGAGGTCAAATATTGAGGGACGTCAGCATGACTACCTTCGTCCTACTGGGCCCGCCCACATTGGTCCAGTACGCGAGGCAACCGTCTGCCTCGCAGCATAACCGTGCTCGACGAATCCCACACGTATGATCAACATTTGGAGCAATTGGGTCGGGCCATCTCAAGCGATACGCATAGCTTTAAGTGCCGGTTTTGGCTCCCTAGAGATGGCAGCCTTCGCCCTACTGCATGTCTGGTGGATCATGCTCCTTCGCGAGTAAGTTCCAACAATTGGCCGCGTTTGTCGGAAAATGTTTGCAAGTTCAAAATGTACTTGAAATTTTGAAAATTGTTCATGATATCTCAAAAAAGTGTTAAGTTTTGCTGCTGCCATTAGTTCTTTAAGCATCGCGCTGCATATCCGGCGTTATAGCTCATTAGTCACAGTGGCTAGTGGCACACGCGCATCAGTAGGCAGTCACGGGTTTGATTCCCAGCTAGCGCCGCTCCTTTTTTTGGGTGATTTTTCACCTTGTTGCACGGTGCCACTGCAAATGGACTGACCCTGGTGGGCAGCCACATGTGCGAATCACTGACTATTTTTCAACGCCACTGGGAATTATGTGGTGAGGAGGTAACCGATATGGTGTTGCGTGTTCTGAGTGGAGATGATTCACCGGAGGAGATAAACAAAACTTTCATCGTTCTCATTCCCAAGATTGCTAGTCCAAAAAATTTAGCACGGTTCCGACCGATAAGCCTATGCAATGTGATCTTCAAGATTGCTTCAAAGGTATTGGCTAACCGGCTCAAACTCATTCTCTCCGACATCATTTCAGAGAAACAATCGGCATTTGTACCGGGTCGTCTAATCACCGACAATTTCATCTCCGCTTATGAGTGCTTACACTATATGAAAACAAGGAAGTTGAAGGGAAACAAATTCTGTGCTCTAAAACTCGATATGATGAAGGCCTATGACAGAATCGAATGGCCATATTTGAAGGCAGTAATGTTGAAACTAGGCTTCAGTCCTCGGTTCACCGAAACTATCTTGAGGTGTGTTACTTCTGTTTCTTTTTCAGTCATGTTTAATGGAGGTAAGTCAGAGGAATTCAAGCCAACCCGAGGCTTACGACAGGGTGACCCCAATTCGCCCTATCTTTTTCTGTTGGCGGCAGAAGGCCTCTCATCTTTGTTGAAATCTTCGGTCCCAGGGGAGAGTATACATGGCATTCAGGTAGCTACAGATGCTCCAATTGTTAATCACCTCCTCTTTGCTGATGACAGCTTGCTCTTTTTTGACGCTACACCAGAGATGGCAACACGGGTCAATGTTTTGCTTCAGAGATATTGTGATGCATCGGGACAACGTATTAACAAAGATAAGTCATCAATTTCCTTCAGCAAGGGGTGTTCTGAGGACTTGAGGAAAGAAGTTATGCGAGTCTTGGATGTTAATAATGAACAATTATCAGAGAAGTACTTAGGGCTTCCTTCGGATGTCGGAAGAGCAAAAGAGGGATCCTTTAAGTACTTAAAGGACAGGATCTGGAAGCATGTCCAAGGGTGGATGGAAAAGGCCCTTTCGGTGGGTGGCAAAGAAGTTCTCATAAAATCTGTGGCGCAAGCGATACCCACATATTCAATGGCGTGTTTCAAACTACCGAGGGGCCTATGCCTTCATATTAACGGCTTACTTCGGAAGTTTTGGTGGGGGTCTAAGAAGGGAGAAAGGAAAACTGCATGGGTCTCGTGGGAAGTCATGACGCAACCGAAGTTTATGGGAGGCATGGGCTTTCGTGACATCGAGCTGTTTAACTTAGCCTTGCTTGCCCGTCAAGCCTGGCGCCTACTGAAAGAGCCCGATTCGCTAAGTGCACGCATATTAAAGGCGGTTTATTACCCTAATTGCACCGTTCTGGAAGCTGTGCTGGGAAGCAATCCGTCTCAAGTGTGGCGCTCCATACATGAGGGGTGTGACACCCTGAAATTGGGAATCATCAAAAGGATTGGCACGGGAGGTGAGACGAGCATTTGGCATGACAACTGGATACCGCGAGATCATAAGCTATGGCCGGTGTGCCCAAAGACCCCAAACCCGCCGCAACTTGTGTCAGAGCTGCTTGACCACACTACTGCGGGCTGGAATATTGATGTTCTCGATGAGCACTTTTATGCTATGGACAAGGAAGCGATACTGAATATCCCTTTGAGTACACGAGTACAATCTGACTTTTGGGCCTGGCATTATGATAGAAGAGGCACCTTTTCAGTATGGTCTGCATACCGTTTACTGGCGACTACAAAGCAACAGAGAACGGAATGGTTGGAGCATGTTCCGGGGCATTCAGATTCGGATGCAGATAAGCAGTCTTGGGGCAAACTCTGGAATTTGAGCATCCCACCCAAAATCAAAATTTTTGCTTGGCGGTTAGCCAGGACATCGATCCCCACCGGCGAGGTGAGGCAGCAAAGGAAGATGACAGACTCGCCGGCTTGCCCGCTCTGCCAAGCGGCAGTGGATACGTGGAGACACTCTCTGTTTGATTGCCATATGTCACGTTGTGTCTGGGCTCTGGCTGACGAGGAATTGACAGAAGTAATGATCTCAAACCGAACAGAGAATGCTCGTTTGTGGATGTTCTGGCTACTGGATACTCTAAAAGAGCAGGAAGTTGTTCATATTTTGATCACAATGTGGGCCATATGGTGGGCGCAACGCCGCGCTATCCATGATGAGCAGTACCAAAGCCCCTTGAGCACCTCGGTTTTCATCAACAAATTTCTGTCCGATCTGGATTGCATGGCTGTGCACAAGTCACGCCTGAGGGACTTGCATGCAAAGCCAAAGGACCTGCATGTAACAGCGGAAAACTCGAGGACCAGAGAGACATCACCTGGTTGGCTTCCTCCAACCGATGAAGAAGCGAAGCTAAACGTTGATGGAGGCGTGTCCAGATCTGATAGCAGGGGTGCAGCAGTTGTGGTCTGCCGTGACAGAGCGGGAGCCTTTCTTGGAGCCTCAGCCAGAGTTTTTGAGGGTCTCACGGACCCGTCCTCGTTGGAAGCACAATCATGCAATGAAGCCCTTGCTTTGGCGATGGATCTCAATCTCAATTCTATATGCGTGGCTTCGAATTGTGCTGTTGTTATTTCCATGATAGACTCAGATGTTCCCTGCCAGTTTGCCTCAGTTTTGAGTGAGATAAACCATAGGGCTAGATTTTTTTCCTAATATCCGTTTTATTCATGAGAATAGGAAGCATAATTTCAAAGCGCATGCTCTTGCAAAAGCTGCGGCTTCTTTGTCTCCTGGGCGCCACCTGTGGCTTCTAAATACGCCTGATATCATCTGTATCCCTATGAACATCCAGATTTAATAAAGGTTACAGATGCTCAAAAAAAACTTGTCGCAAAGCGTGATATATGGGATGTCCCTCTTAATAGAATGTTTGCATCTGACTGGGCTTGGGCCTCTTTGTTTTAGGGAAATGGGCCATTGGACTCTGTGAGCACAAAGCATCTCTCCTTTGTACCTTAGTGCCGCCCCCGCAATTCAAGGAACGGTAGCAGAAGGCGACACCTATTGAGTATCATAGTTCATTGTGATAAACTCTTTCTACTTTTCTTCGTTCGTTTTTTCTAATTTTGGGTCATTTTTGTTCAATGTTTTTTTGTTATTGTGCTTCTTAGTTTTTTCCCTTACTGGGTTTTCTATTGCTTTCTCAGAGGAACTTGGTAGGGAAAGATATTTTTATTTTGGAAATAATGACATTTCAAATTCGCATTGTGAGGATTCAAGCTTGGGTAGTTGGGCTGTACATCCACTCCCCTAACCCAAATTCCTCTATATTTTCTTTTATCTTTTTGTTTCAAGGTTTTCCTTTTTAGTTTTGTTTTTTAAAATTCTAGTGTATTTTGAAAGTTTGTGAATTCTTTTAAGATCCATGAATAGGTTAAATATTTAAGAATATCAATTTTTTAAAATGCATGAATATATTTTTAATCTACAATATTTGTCCTATATTCACGATCAATTTTTAAATTTTATTATATTACCAAATTAATGAATATTTTTAAAATTCTTGAACAATTTTAAAAAATAAAACACATTCGGGATAGATAAATTGTAGGAGAAGAGAAAATCGAACTAAATCAAAAATGAAAATGGAAAAGAAAATCACTGGAAACTAGCCCATAAGGCACGTGGTGGACGCCAAAGTGGGTTGATCCATGAAGGCTACTACTGAAGGAAATATGCCCTAGAGGCAAGAATAAAGTTATTATTTATTTCCTTATATCATGATAAATGTTTATTATTCATGCTAGAATTGTATTAACCGGAAACATAATACATGTGTGAATACATAGACAAACAAAGTGTCACTAGTATGCCTCTACTTGACTAGCTCGTTGAATCAAAGATGGTTAAGTTTCCTAGCCATAGACATGAGTTGTCATTTGATTAATGAGGTCACATCATTAGAGAATGATGTAATTGACTTGACCCATTCCGTTAGCATAGCACTTGATCGTTTAGTTTGTTGCTATTGCTTTCTTCATGAGTTATACATGTTCCTATGACTATGAGATTATGCAACTCCCGTTTACCGGAGGGACACTTTGTGTGCTACCAAACGTCACAACATAATTGGGTGATTATAAAGGTGCTCTACAGGTGTCTCCGAAGGTACTTGTTGGGTTGGTGTATTTTGAGATTAGGATTTGTCACTCCGATTGTCGGAGAGGTATCTCTGGGCTCACTCGGTAATGCACATCACTATAAGCCTTGCAAGCATTGCAACTAATGAGTTAGTCGCGGGATGATGTGTTACGGAACGAGTAAAGAGACTTGCCGGTAACGAAATTGAACTAGGTATTGAGATACCGAGGATCGAATTTCGGGCAAGTAACATACCGATGACAAAGGGAACAACGTATGTTGTTATGCGGTTTTGACCGATAAAGATCTTCGTAGAATATGTAGGAGCCAATATGAGCATCCAGGTTCCGCTATTGGTTATTGACCGGAGACGTGTCTCGGTCATGTCTACATAGTTCTCGAACCCGTAGGGTCCGCACGCTTAACGCTACGATGACAGTTATATTATGAGTTTATATGTTTTGATGTACCGAAGGAGTTCGGAGTCCCGGATGAGATCGGGGACATGACGAGGAGTCTCGAAATGGTCAAGACGTAAAGATCGATATATTGGACGACTATATTCGGACTTCAGAAAGGTTCCGAGTGATTCAGGTATTTTTCGGAGTACCGGAGAGTTACGGGAATTCGCCGGGGAGTATATGGGCCTTATTGGGCCATACGGGAATAGAGGAGATAGGCCAAAAGGAAGGAGACCTGCGCCCCCTCTGGTCCGAATTGGACAAGGGGTGCAGCCCCCTTTTCCTTCTCCCTCTCCTCCTCTTTCCTTCACTCCTACTCCAACAAGGAAAGGAGGAGTCCTACTCCCGGTGGGAGTAGGACTCCCCCCTTGGCGCGCCCTCTTCCTAGGCCGGCCGCCTCCCCCCTTGCTCCTTTATATTCAGGGGCAGGGGGGCACCTCTGGACACACAAGCTGATCAAGTTGATCGTCTCTTAGCCGTGTGCGGTGCCCCCCTCCATCATAGTCCACCTCGATAATACTGTAGCGGTGCTTAGGCGAAGCCCTGCGTCGGTAGAACATCAACATCGTCACCACGCCGTCGTGCTGACGAAACTCTCCCTCAACACTCGGCTAGATCGGAGTTCGAGGGACGTCATCGGGCTGAACGTGTGCTGAACTCGGAGGTGTCGTACGTTCGGTACTTGATCGGTCGGATCGTGAAGACGTACGACTACATCAACCGCGTTGTGCTAACGCTTCCGCTTTCGGTCTATGAGGGTACGTGGACACACTCTCCCCTCTCGTTGCTATGCATCACCATGATCTTGCGTGTGCGTAGGATTTTTTTTTGAAATTATTACGTTTCCCAACAGTGGTATCCAAGCCTGGTTTTATGCGTAGATGTCATATGCACGAGTAGAACACAAGTGAGTTGTGGGCGATATAAGTCATACTGCTTACCAGCATGTCATACTTTGGTTCGGCGGTATTGTTGGATGAAGCGGGCCGGATCGACATTACGCGTACGCTTACGCGAGACTGGTTCTACCGACGTGCTTTGCACACAGGTGGCTGGCGGGTGTCAGTTTCTCCAACTTTAGTTGAACCGAGTGTGGCTACGCCCGGTCCTTGCGAAGGTTAAAACAACACCAACTTGACAAACTATCGTTGTGGTTTTGATGCGTAGGTAAGAACGGTTCTTGCTAAGCCCAGTAGCAGCCACGTAAAACTTGCAACAACAAAGTAGAGGACGTCTAATTTGTTTTTGCAGGGCATGTTGTGATGTGATATGGTCAAAACATGATGCTAAATTTTATTGTATATATGAGATGATCATGTTTTGTAACCGAGTTATCGGCAACTGGCAGGAGCCATATGGTTGTCGCTTTATTGTATGCAATGCAATCGCCCTGTAATGCTTTACTTTATCACTAAGCGGTAGCGATAGTTGTGGAAGCATAAGATTGGCGAGACGACAATGATGCTACGATGGAGACCAAGGTGTCGCGCCGGTGACGATGGTGATCATGACGGTGCTTCAGAGATGGAGATCACAAGCACAAGATGATGATGGCCATATCATATCACTTATATTGATTGCATGTGATGTTTATCTTTTATGCATCTTATCTTACTTTGATTAATGGTAGCATTATAAGATGATCTCTCACTAAATTTCAAGATAAAAGTGTTCCCCCTGAGTATGCACCATTGCCAAAGTTCGTCGTGCCCATACACCACGTGATGATCGGGTGTGATAAGCTCTACGTCCATCTACAATGGGTGCAAGCCAGTTTTGCACACGCAGAATACTCAGATTAAACTTGACGAGCCTAGCATATGCAGATATGGCCTCGGAACACTGAGACCGAAAGGTCGAGCGTGAATCATATAGTAGATATGATCAACATAGTGATGTTCACCATTGAAAACTACTCCATTTCATGTGATAATCGGTTATGGTTTAGTTGATTTGGATCACGTGATCACTTAGATGATTAGAGAGATGTCTATCTAAGTGGGAGTTCTTAAGTAATATGATTAATTGAATTTTAATTTATCATGAACTTAGTCCTAGTAGTATTAGCATATCTATGTTGTAGATCAATTGCTCGCGTTTAGCTCCCCTGTTTTATTTTTGATATGTTCCTAGAGAAAACTAGGTTGAAAAATATTAGTGGCAATGATGCGGATTGGATCCGTGATCTGAGGTTTATCCTCGTTGTTGCACAGAAGAATTATGTCCTTGATGCACCGCTAGGTGACAAACCTATTGCAGGAGCATATGCAGATGTTATGAACATTTGGCTAGCTCAATATGATGACTACTTGATAGTTTAGTGCACCATGCTTAAATGGCTTAGAATCGGGACTTCAAAGACGTTTTGAACATCATGGACCATATGAGATGTTCCAGGAGTTGAAGTTAATATTTCAAGCAAATACCCGAGTTGAGAGATATGAAGTATCCAACAAGTTATATAGCTAAAAGATGAAGGAGAATAGCTCAAGCAGTGAGCATGTGCTCAGATTGTCTGGGTACTACAATCGCTTGAATCAAGTGGGAGTTAATCTTCCAGATAAAATAGTGATTGACAGAATTCTCTAGTCACCATCACCAAGTTAGTAGAACTTTGTGATGAACTATAATATGCAAGGGATAACGGAAACGATTCCCAAACTCTTCGTGATGCTGAAATCGACGAAGGTAGAAATCAAGAAAAGCATCAAGTGTTGATGGTAAACAAAACCACTAGTTTCAAGTAAAAGGACAAAGGGAAGAAAGGGGAACTTCAAGAAGAACGGCAAGCAAGTTATTGCTCAAGTGAAAAACCCAAGTCTGGACCTAAGCCTGAAGCTGAGTGCTTCTACTGCAAAGGGACTGGTCACTGGAAGCGGAGGTACCCCAAGTAATTGGCGGATAAGAAGGATGGCAAAGTGAACATAGGTATATTTGATATACATGTTATTGATGTGTACTTTACTAGTGTTTATAGCAACCCCTCAGTATTTGATACTAGTTCAGTTTCTAAGAATAGTAACTCGAAACGGGAGTTGTAGAATAAACGGAGACTGGTTAAGGGTGAAGTGACGATGTGTATTGGAAATGGTTCCAAGATTGATATGATCATCATCGCACACTCCCTATACTTTCAGGGTTAGTGTTAAACCTAAAATAAATGTTATTTAGTGTTTGCGTTGAGCATGAATATGATTGGATCATGTTTATTGCAATACGGTTATTCATGTAAACTAGAGAATAATTGTTGTTCTATTTATATGAATAAAACCTTCTATGGTCATACACCCAATGAAAATGGTTTGTTGGATCTCGATCTTAGTGATACACATATTCATAATATTGAAGTCAAAAGATGCAATGCTAATAATGATAGTGCAACTTATTTGTGGCACTGCCGTTTAGGTCATATTGATGTAAAGCGCATGAAGAAACTCCATGCTGATGGGATTTTGGAATCACTTGATACTTGCGAACCATGCCTCATGGGCAAGATGACTAAGACTCCGTTCTCTGGAACAATGGAGCGAGCAACAGATTTGTTGGAAATCATACATTCTAAAGTATGTGGTCCGATGAATATTGAAGCTCGCGGCAGGTATCATTATTTTCTGATCTTCACAGATGATTTGAGCAGATATGAGTATATCTACTTGATGAAACACAAGCCTGAAATATTTGAAAAGTTCAAAGAATTTCAGAGTGAAGTGGAGAATCATCGTAACAAAAATAAAAGTTTATACGATATGATCGCAGAAGTAAAATGTTTGAGTTACGAGTTTGGCCTTCAGTTAAAACAATGTGAAATAGTTTCACCTACTCATGCCACCTGGAACACCACAGTGTAATGGTGTGTTCGAACGTCGTAACCGTGCTTTATTAGATATGGTGCGACCTATGATGTCTCTTACCGATTACCACTATCGTTTTGGGGTTATGCATTTGAGACAATTACATTCAGGTTAAATAGGGCACCATCTAAATCTGTTGAGACGACACCGTATGAACTGTGGTTTGGCGAGAAACCTAAGATGCCATTTCTTAAAGTTTGGGACTGCGATGCTTATGTGAAAAAGTTTCAACATGATAAGCTCGAACCCAAATCGGAGAAGTAAATCTTCATAGGATATCCAAAAGAAAATATTGGGTACACCTTCTATCACAGATTCGAAGGCAAGATATTCATTGCTGAGAATGGATCCTTTCTAGAGAAGGAGTTTCTCTCGAAAGAAGTGAGTGGGAGGAAAGTAGAACTTGATGAGGTAACTATACCTGTTCCCTTATTGGAAAGTAGTTCATCACAGAAATCTGTTCCTGTGACTACTACACCAATTAGTGAGGAAGCTAATGATGATGATCATGTAACTTTAGATCAAATTACTACCGAACCTCGTAGGTAAACCAGAGTGAGATCCGCACCAGAGTGGTATGGTAATCCTATTCTGGAGGTCATGTTACTTGACCATGACGAACCTACGAACTATGAGGAAGCGATGATGAGCCCAGATTCCGCGAAATGGCTTGAGGCCATGAAATCAGAGATGAGATCCATGTATGAGAGCAAAGTATGGACTTTGATTGACTTACCCAATGATCGGCGAGCCATTGAGATTAAATGGATCTTCAAGAGGAAGACGGACGCTGATAGTAGTGTTACCATCTACAAAGCTAGAATTGTCGCAAAAAGGTTTTCGACAAGTTCAAGGTGTTGACTACGATGAGAGTTTCTCACTCGTATCTATGCTTAAGTCTGTCCGAATCATGTTAGCAATTGCCACTTTTTATGATTATGAAATTTGGCAGATGGATGTCAAAACTGCATTCCTGAATGGATTTCTGGAAGAAGAGTTGTATATGATGCAACCGGAAGGTTTTGTCGATCCAAAGGGAGCTAACAAAGTGTGCAAGCTCCAGCGATCCATTTATGGACTGGTGCAAGCCTCTCGGAGTTGGAATACACGCTTTGATAAGTTGATCAAAGCATATAGTTTTATACAGACTTGCGGTGAAGCCTGTATTTACAAGAAAGTGAGTGGGAGCACTACAACATTTCTGATAAGTATATGTGTATGACATATTGTTGATCGGAGATAATGTAGATTTATTCTTCAAAGCATAAAGAAATGTTTGAAAGGAGTTTTTCAAAGAAAGAACTCGGTGAAGCTGCTTACATATTGAGCATCAAGATCTATAGAGATAGATCAAGATGCTTGATAAGTTTTTCAATGAGTACATACCTTGACAAGATTTTGAAGTAGTTCAAAATGGAACAGTCAAAGAAGGAGTTCTTGCATGTGTTACAAAGGTGTGAAGTTGAGTAAGACTCAAAACCCGACCACGGCAGAAGATAGAGAGAGAATGAAAGTCATTCCCTATGCCTCAGCCATAGGTTCTATAAAGTATGCCATGCTGTGTACCAGACCTATTTTATACCCTGCCCTGAGTTTGACAAGGGAGTACAATAGTGATATAGGAGTAGATCACTAGACATTGGTCAAAATTATCCTTAGTGGAATAAGGATATGTTTCTCGATTATGGAGATGACAAAAGGTTCATCGTAAAAAGTTATGTCGATGCAAGTTTTGACACTGATCCAGATGACTCAAAGTCTCAATCTGGATACATATTGAAAGTGGGAGCAATTAGCTAGAGTAGCTTAGTGCAGAGCATTGTTGACATAGAAATTTGCAAAATACTTACGGATCTGAATGTGGCAGACCCGTTGACTAAACTTCTCTCACAAGCAAAACATGATCACACCTTAGTACTCTTTGGGTGTAAATCACATAGAGATGTGAACTAGATTATTGAATCTAGTAAACCCTTTGGGTGTTGGTCACATGATGATGTGAACTATGGGTGTTAATCACGTGGTGATGTGAACTATTGGTATTAAATCACATGGTGATGCGAACTAGATTATTGACTCTAGTGCAAGTGGGAGACTGAAGGAAATATGGCCTAGAGGCAATAATAAAGTTATTATTTATTTCCTTATGTCATGATAAATGTTTATTATTCATGCTAGAATTGTATTAACCGGAAACATAATACATGTGTGAATACATAGACAAACAAAGTGTCACTAGTATGCCTCTACTTGACTAGCTCGTTGAATCAAAGATGGTTAAGTTTCCTAGCCATATACATGAGTTGTCAATTGACTAACGAGGTAACATCATTAGAGAATGATGTAATTGACTTGACCCATTCCGTTAGCATAGCACTTGATCATTTAGTTTGTTGCTATTGTTTTCTTCATGACTTATACATGTTCCTATGACTATGAGATTATGCAACTCCCGTTTATTGGAGGAACACTTTGTGTGCTACCAAACGTCACAACGTAACTAGGTGATTATAAAGGTGCTCTATAGGTGTCTCCGAAGGTACTTGTTGGGTTGGCGTATTTCAAGATTAGGATTTGTCACTCCGATTGTCGGAGAGGTATCTCTGGGCCCACTCGGTAATGCACATCACTATAAGCCTTGCAAGCATTGCAACTAATGAGTTAGTCGCGGGATGATGTGTTACGGAACGAGTAAAGAGACTTGCCGGTAACAAAATTGAACTAGGTATTGAGATACCGACGATCGAATTTCGGGCAAGTAACATACCGATGACAAAGGGAACAACGTATGTTGTTATGCGGTTTGACCGATAAAGATCTTCGTAGAATATGTAGGAGCCAATATGAGCATCCAGGTTCCGCTATTGGTTATTGACCGGAGACGTGTCTCGGTCATGTCTACATAGTTCTCGAACCCGTAGGGTCTGCATGCTTAACGCTACGATGACAGTTATATTATGAGTTTATATGTTTTGATGTACCGAAGGAGTTCGGAGTCCCGGATGAGATCGGGGACATGACGAGGAGTCTCGAAATGGTCGAGACGTAAAGATCGATATATTGGACGACTATATTCGGACTTCAGAAAGGTTCCGAGTGATTCGGGTATTTTTCGGAGTACCGGAGAGTTACGGGAATTCGCCGGGGAGTATATGGGCCTTATTGGGCCATACGGGAATAGAGGAGATAGGCCAAAAGGAAGGAGGCCTGCGCCCCCCTCTGGTCCGAATTGGACACGGGGTGCAGCCCCCTTTTCCTTCTCCCTCTCCTCCTCTTTCCTTCACTCCTACTGCAACAAGGAAAGGAGGAGTCCTACTCCCGGTTGGAGTAGGACTCCCCCCTTGGCGCGCCCTCCTCCTAGGCCGGCCGCCTCCCCCCTTGCTCCTTTATATACAGGGGCAGGGGGCACCTCTGGACACACAAGCTGATCAAGTTGATCGTCTCTTAGCCGTGTGCGGTGCTCCCCTCCACCATAGTTCACCTCGATAATACTGTAGCGGTGCTTAGGCGAAACCCTGCGTCGGTAGAACATCAACATCGTCACCACGCCGTCGTGCTGACGAAACTCTCCCTCAACACTCGGCTAGATCGGAGTTTGAGGGACGTCATCGGGCTGAACGTGTGCTGAACTCGGAGGTGCCGTACATTTGGTACTTGATCGGTCGGATCGTGAAGACGTACGACTACATCAACCGCGTTGTGCTAACGCTTCCGCTTTCGGTCTACGAGGGTACGTGGACACACTCTCCCCTCTCGTTGCTATGCATCACCATGATCTTGCGTGTGCGTAGGAATTTTTTTTCAAATTACTACATTCCCCAACAACTACATGGGTGCCATCCCAACAATCTGACGGAGAGATTATCAGATAGAGGACTCAAAGGCGACCTCCAAACACAGAAAGGACCGCACCCTCCTCGAGTTCTAGCACATCACATGGATCCTCAACCCAAGTGTTGCCGAAGACGAGTAAGATATCATGCTCGTCATGCCGTATGATAAACTCGGTGCTAGCACGCACACGGGTCTTGGTCGGTGGAATCAAGGTCTATGAAGGGTCCCGACATTCATGGGAAACTAAGGAGATGGTGTCTTGGTATGACAAGAGCATGTCCTTGGAGCAAAGCATCCATGTTGGGTACGTGTCCATGATTTATACTCTCGGTCACTTCGTGTACTTAGAGAACGTTCGCTTCATCGGGTCATCATGCGCACGATGCCGTGGCCACCTTCATGTCGGAAACCTGGAGCCAATCGAGATTGCACTAACAATGTTGATCAAGATCATGGTCCGTGAGGACTTCACGACATATGTGATGGTACCGAGGTGGCCACCGACTGCCCGACTGAGGGTCCAAGTCGAGCCAACGTAGGTGAAAGGGCAATCATGCCCTTACGTAATTTTTTCGTTGTTGATGATAATATACATGTAGAGGACTAACTACGTTTGTTAAGTAAATCTCAGCTTCTAGTCCCCGTGAGACGATGTTGTGTGTTGATCATAGACAAATGGAATGGATATGACTCAAGAAAGAAGAAACAAAGGATTTACGAGTTCCATTTTTGTTTATTCCTGAGTATAGGGATCCCGCACTATTAAGAGGGGTCTATAGGGTTGGTGAAAGATTTGCTCATGACATCACGGTTCTCAAATATTTCTACCTATCCATCCCACCAAATATTCCTGCTTATTCTACCAAAACATTGCCAATCCAATTTTCCATACTTCGGATTTCATCCAAATACTTGGTGCTCAAAATCTCCATAGTATGGCCAGATGTCCGGCCTCCCACTGTACACCCAGACATCTGGGCCCTGGCCAGATATCTGGCCCATAGGATCCAGAAGCAAAAAAGAATTGTAGCTGGATGGCTGGATGTCCGGGTGCTCTCTGTTGTGCCAGATGTTCGGGCCTCTCCCAGAATTCCGACTAAAGGGTTCCAGTAGCCAACTTATGTTTTGGCCAGATGTCTGGGCTCCTTCCAAAAATCCGGCCCCTGATGTCCAGTAGGTATGCCTTCCTTGCGGGATGTTTGGCGTCCCGTCGGATGTCCTGGCCCTCATGATATGGTCGGATGTCTGGACCATCTGTTTTTGCATTGTGTCTACTACTTGCTAGTGTACCTTTTCTTCAGCCGTTGGATGTGCGTCTCTTGCCCGAATGTTTGGCCAGACACAATCACTTACTCGGAATGGCTAGTTTTCTAGGATTTCTATCTATACCCCTCTGCCAATCCAGTGACGGTTGACCATTCACTTTAAATCAACCCTATACCACATATTGCTCCCTCTGATATCCTCATACACCAATTCCTAGATCCCGAAAGGATTTATGAGAGTTCTTCCAATCAAGTGATAGATCCACTCATTTCCCTTCTCTTGACCAAAGGAATTCGTGTTTCGAGCAAGTCTTGAGCTCTTCCCATTCGTTCTTGTTACTCTTGTAGGTTGGAGACTTCTAGGTGGTAGGAGTCTACAGAGAGGAATCATTCATTGTGATTACCACCGAAAAGTTTGTGAAGGTTTGGAGATGACCTCAAGGTCTACCACTAGTGGTTGAGAAACTCCTTCATGGTGTTGTCTCAAGGGGAGAATAGGGTAAGCCTTTGCGGCATTGGTGTTCTGTTGTGGTAACATCCATCCCTCCAACGATGACTATATTCTCTCCAAGAAAGTGAACATCGGCAGACATCCTAGTCTCTTGTAGTTGCAGTTATTCCTAACATTAACTCCCTACTTGTGGTTATTTGTCTCTTAGTTTTGCATACATTATATTGTGCTTGTTTACCTTACTACTTGTAGTTGTTGAATATATTGCTTAGCACTAGACTTACCTTAGCAATTGTTAGGCTCACTTTCATATTCCGCCTTTTTGCCTAAATTGTTCAGTAACAATTAAAATTTGTATTTGTACCTATTCAACCCCCTTCTATGTCCATGATGATCATTTCAGCAAGAAGCCCTCTTCTAGTAGGCGTATATGATGCAGATGATGTACTCGTGGTGGTGATGGCGGCGGCTGACGCCGTCGTGCACACGTAGGACGGAAAAGAGATCCTATGACTTAGGAAGGGAAGTCAGAGTAGCTAAGGTACCTAACTTTCCTTCCATATAGTTTCATGACTATGCTCTAACACAATTATTAATCAACAGTGATTTATATACACCAATCTGTAATCCATAATAATTAGTAAACAATGCCATATCTCTGACTTGCCTTTGTTTTGATATGTTGTGCTTTTATATATCTTACCACATATGATGTGTGGTCTCTGACTTGCCTTTGTTATATTACACAAGGACATTGTGGCTCCTCAACTTTTACTATTGGCAACCGCACGAGACCACGTTGACTAATTAAAATGACTAATCTACCAATTTCAAGTACATACATGCTTTGGGATTCATGCAAAAACTTCTGAAAAATACAGAAGCGTGCCTCGACATTTGATCTTTCACAACCGTTTCTCGCAATGAAGTTTACTTGCGAAATTAGCTTCTCATAACATTTTCTCTCGATGTCTTCTATTTCCATAATTGTTTAGACATCCTTGGTAGTTTGGTGGTGACTGTGGCAATGTTTGTCTATGGATTTGTAGTCCATGGCGAAGGGTTGAAGGGAACAGTCATAGAAAATGGAATAAATATAACGCTGCACAATTAGAGATTACATAGAGGAATTTTTCTGTTAGTGTTGGATGATCTTATACTGTTCGTAAACCCAACCAACCACATGTGCATGTAAAAGGTTTCAATCGCAACAAATGATCCTCATGAAAGGCATTCATCTGTAAACTGATATAAGACGTTTTAGATCACTAAAGTAGTAAGGATGGAATCACTATGATGAAACTCGTTATTCAATTATATTTTGATAGTCATTATGGTGGGACCCGCTAATGATGAGCTTGTCCCAGAAAAGGAAGTGGAAGGAAATACACCTTGTCCAATCGCATGTCACAATGCGCGTGTGCGAAGGAGTAATTCCATTCTTTGTGAACTGGCAATTAATATGGGAAGTTAATGTTTGTGCTTCCGTAATAGCTCCTAGTTTGTTTTCTAATAATAGAATGTATGGTTTTCTATTTAATTTTCTTCCATGCAATCTTTTTACTAGGTTGGCCTCTTTTCGCTTTTTTTCACTTGCATTATTAGATCACGACTTGTTTTTGTCAGTGGATTTGATTTTTTTTTCTAATTTTCAAATATTCATGATTCAAAAAACATTCATGTATTTATAACATAATTTTGAATTTGAAAATCATTCGTGAATTTTAAAATTGTTCTAGAATTTTTTTTCTGAATTCAACAAATGTTTATTAATTTGAATAAATATTTGCAAATTTATAAAATGTTTCTGAATTAAACAATTCGTGAATAATAAAAGTTCTCGACTTAAACATGATTATGAATTTGGAAAAAATCACAAATACGAAAAATGCTCACTAATTCAAAAATTGTTGGGCAATTTGAAAAAATGTTTGTGAATTTGAAAGAATGTTCGTGAATTCATAAAATGTTCATGAATTCAATAATTATCCGCGGTTCAAACAAGTTTTTTTTAATTAATTTTGAGTTTTTTTGTTAATTCAATAAATGTTCACAAATTTGATTTTTTTGTAAATTTTCCAGGAACTAAAACATTAATCATGAATTTCAAAGTGTTCTTAAACTGAAAATTGTTCATGGATTTGAATGTATACTTGAATATGAGAAAGGACATTAATTTGAAAAAATGTTCATAAATTCAAAAAGGTTCGTGATATGAAAATACTTTCCTATTCAAAAGGTGTTCGTTAATTGGAAAGATTATTTATGAATTCAAAAAAGTTCATGAGGTCTAGAAATGTTGCGTATTCAAAGGTGTTTATGAATTCAAAAAATATTCATGATTTTTTTAAAAAGTTCATGGATTTGAAAAGTATTCATGAATTTGGGAAAATGTTCAGGATTTCTTTTTTCAAATTTGAAAATGTTTGATAATTAAAAAAATGTTCATGAATATGAAAAACTATTCCGGAATTCGAAAAATGTCATTGAGTTAGAATAATCTTCATGAATTTGAAAAATTATTGCAAATTTGGAAAATGTTTGCAATTTTGAAAATGTTTAGGAATTTGAAGAGGAAAGAGCAAGAAAAAAAGAGCATAAAGAAAACGACTAGAAATAGAGAACAAGGAACAAAAAAATGATGAAAGTGTCCCAAATCTGGATGGAAGGTTCCAAAACTAGTGCAAAACCACCCGTCTCTCTGCGTAGCCAGGCCCTCTGAAGTGGAGGCCCTGTCTGGTTGCACGGGCTGCGCACCCCTTAGCCCGGGCTTGAGCCATGGGTTGCTAGAACTGATCGATGTTGCCTACCTTTTCTTGATACTCACTATGTTCCAAAACTGGTGTCCTTTTAGAGTTAGGCATAGTATGAACTAAGCGTCAACAATTTTTTTGTGTGAATTGAGAGTAAAGAGTGTTGGCCATCTATTTTTCCACGTCATTAATTATTTCATTTTCCTCGTCAAAGTAAAGCACACATGTACATGAGTTATTTAACCTTTTTAATGATATTGAGTAAGATGTATTGGGAACATATAGTGTAGAAGGATGAGTGTTCTATAAAATAATAGAGAGTCTAAAATGAAATTTATTCGAAAGGAGAGAGTATATATGAGTTGTTTCTTCGAATCGGGATGGGTTCTACTTGTTCCGAATTGGGCCAAATCTTACCTTTTGCTCGATGGAATACATGTTACATTCCCTTGTGGCTGCAAGATGTGTTTTTTTGTCATCGCGAAAAAAACACACTGGGCTTTTTTCACCCTTGGTACTAACCTTTTCAACCCTTTTTGTTTTGCCTTTGTAGCTTTTAGTTCCTCATGTTTTCCATTCAATTTTGTGCAGGGTAAAGAGCTTCATCCAGAAAGTCAAGAAGAACAAGTAGTTGTAGTACAATGGAAAATACAAGAGAAAAATGACATCTAGCTTCTTGCTATCCCATCCGAAGTAATTCCCGCATACGAGTGGATCAGAATGAAGTTTGATTGGGAAGTACAGAATGTATCCTTCTAGATGTCGTTAGCAGCAATGTCCCATGAATCTAGAAGGTCTTTAGAAGACATCAATCCCGAGCCTAGTCAGCTTCGAAATCAACAACTTGCGGGTTTAATCAGTCTGAGATAAAGTTTCCTGACACCTTCCATTCTCAAAACTCATCACCATCTGTTTGATAGCAGGCTCATATGTTCCCCGCAAAAAAGCAAGCCCATATGTAACCATTATTGCTCTTTTAACACACTATCCCTCTCTTCTTTTGTTATGGTTCAATGGACTTTGGACTAGATATAAAATACAACCTGCTTGGGAAGTTGAAAGTGGAAGAGATGCATATATATATAAAGGGTAGGTTCTTGGTAGGCTGAGTCAGTACTATGGGTCCAGGATCTGGCCATGTGGGCGGAGTCATTGAGATGTCTCTCGATTATTCCATGCTCTCAGACCCCGAGAGCATGTGCAAAGAAAAACTATAATAGCGTGCAAAGTGATGGAAGATAGAAAGCATGCAAAAACATGTGGTAAATATACCGTCCTGGATCTGGTTTGAGAGGTCCTCGTGAGCCAAGAGCATGTTGCGCTTAAGCTGCCTCAGTCAGCCTCCCCATGGGTGATTGTGTCCATCGCCTCTCGGCCATGCTCCAATCCCACAGCTAGCCTCGTCGACAACCTCCTTCACGCCTGCCCTTCTTGACATCGTCCTCGCTGATACGGCTAGCGCTCCAATCCCTCCGACACATCTCGCTAATGCTCCTCCTCAAAGACATCCATGTACATGGCGGTTCCCATGTCGTCCTAGTGCCCCAGTGGGCATGCTGCTTCAAGGCCTTGCCGGTATCCCACGCCCTCTCCATCACCAAGGAAGTGTAAACGTCCTTCGATGATCCCACCAGTGTGTTCCACGCACGTGGACATGCCATCGTGAAGTCGAGGTGCACCTCATTGTGCCCAGATGACAAAATACCTAGCCGTATGACTCTTCTGTTGTATGAAAGCTAATACTACTAATATTTTGCAAGTAAATTTCATCTTCCTTGTAAAAAATTATATTTTCATTTTGAAATAACTAGTAGAAAGAATCTTTGTAATGTCAAAGAAATTTAATATCACACAGAAATAATTATTTGTTCCTTTGAAGCAAATATTATGTGTTCATTCGAAGCACATTTTCCTCTATATTGAAGATAAAGTTCATGGATTTTTTTTTACTGGATCGAAACGATCTCCGGTTGCCATGAAAGCAATCTGGGTAGCACACAAATTTTAGATTTTTTTTTGCTGGAAGCACGCAAATTTCAGTTGAACTAGAAATATTTCAATACTGTGTAAACGGATTTTTTGCATGGGAAAAATTATTATTCTTTTAGGAGCAACTTTCTAGTCAATGGAAACAATGTTACCATACTTCTGGAAAGAATAACCCGTTACATAAGACACATTAATTTCTGCTATACTGATCCCGTCAAAAAAAAAGTGCTACACTGAAACAAAATCATTCGCTATGGAATCAAGTTCCCCGGTCTATAGAATCATTATTTTTGCATGCTTGATACAAAGAATTTGAAATTAGAGATTTCTGAAGGTACATCATACTACTTCTGGAACCGAGCAGTACTGAATCATCTCAGCCATTGATTAGCGGGGTAGTTTTGTCAGTTTTTGTTTTCTAATTTGAAAAATTCCTCACGGTGACCATCCTCGTGAGGCCTCGTCGTTGCCATCGCCGATCAGCAGCGCATGTCCAATAATCGATCAGAGCTGGCCTCCATGTCCTTCAAGTGGGAGCTCCAAGTCTCCGACCGGGCATCGAATCAATGAGCAGGTCACGTGCAGCTCCCACTGATGTGCCTGCGTCGCTGTGTGTGAAGCGGCCCCAGCCGCCGGCTTGATCAATCAATCTTGTACATGGTGATTTCCTCGGCCAAAAATACCGCCTGGCAAGGATCCATCGACTATGTACAATTGTCTCCATTGCTTCTCATATCCGCCGGATTTCTCAATGAGTGACTGGAAAAATAAATTTTGGTATTTATTTTGTTAGTCTTCCAATTTTACCCCTTAAACAAAATATACTACTAATTTTTTAGCAGTATTGATGGATTTAGTCAAATAAATGACTGGAAATGGACGGCTCGTATTATTTTGATGTATTGTAAAAGGTCTCTCCTATTCCAATGGTTTTTATTTTGTCAAGTTACATCAGTTATGTATGATGACCATTGCAAGGACCGGTAACCTCGTAGTATAAATGCCGGCTCTTTTTTTTTGCGAGGAAAATATAAATGTGGGTGCAAATGCTTAGAGCTCTCTTAACTTGTAGTTTGGACATTGTTTTTTGTTTCTTCTTATCTCTTAACCGTAGCAAAGTATAAGAAAATAAAAACTTAAGAAGGAACATGTGAAACATTCGTCCTTCATATATTCAAATCCTCAAGATGGATGGGAACTTAATATATTTTAAGCAAACATGATAAATGTTTTCATGATGTTGTTTAGTTGTGTGAAAAGAAGAGATCAGGTCCAATTTACATGTAAGAAAAGATCATGTGAAAGGGGTGTATGGCATGGTGATAGACTTGAAAATATGTAGTCTGTGTGAACATGCATGTATCAACTATGGATGACTAAAGAGCTAGAAAAACAAGTGGAGAAACCACCATATAGTGCTTCCAATAGAAGAGGCGAGTTCTACAAGAACGAGTATGTATCATTGATTTCCTCGGCTAAACTATGTGTGTGTGTGTGTGTGTGTGGCGTGCATGTGCTTCAGTAATATGGAACTTACACCGTCTTCACATGGTCACACCTACCCTTACCACCAAGTAGCATCCAACTTCATTAATCCTGGCCAACTTAGATATTTGAAACATCTCAAAAGCTGCGGACTTGCATCTATATTTACTCCTTTTCATTATTATTTTTCAGGATTGCACATGTGTGCCGAGTGGCAGAAACTTGCATGATAAGTACACCAACTAAAAATCAAAAACAATTGTGAACAAGGTCGAGGTCGAACCGTCGAATAGTGCACAATTGTTCGCTAACTGACAAGAGTTTCATTATTATAGGGCATAAGGATATTGGCTAGAGAGAGTTCCAGGAATGGATGACATTGGGAATGCATTCCAAAGAAGCAAAGAGCCTCTATGCACAGAAATGATATGTCGCACAAGATTGATTGCTAGACCTCTCTCTTCACCTTTTTCGTGATTAATACGAAGGCGATTGTCTCTCTTGGTGACCTATAACTTAGAACTGTTAGTAGTTGCAAAATCTAGATGACATGATGTTGTATTGCATTGCTCGGATGGTGCAATTAGTGACCATGAAACCCGCTAGCAGAGAACCCATCTGAACCCAAACCCATGTCCATGAGAGCCATCGGCATGCCCCTAGTGTTATTTGAAATTCCTCCTTGTCATCTCACGCACCCCAGGACAGTCCTAATATACTACTTCATCTGTCCAGAATTGCTTGTCGTTCAGGAATTAGATTAGAGACCCGAGGCAAGAGAACAATAAGATGCCCCTATTACCTCGATTTTTTTTTTTGTATTTTCATGAATAACCTAACTTTCCTTCCCTACAGTTTCATGAATAATGCTCTAACACAATGATTAATCAACCGTGATTTATATACATCATTCTGTAATCTACAGTAATTAGTAAACAATGCCATATCTCTGACTTGCCTTCGTTATTTTACACAAGGACACTGTGGTTCCCTAACTTGCCTCCTGTACGTTGGAGGATCCACTTCCACATAGGACTACCTCAATTTCTACTATTGGCAACCGCAAGAGGCCACCTTGACTATATAAATTTACTAATCTACCCATGTTAAGTACCAGTACATGCTTTGGGATTCGTGCAAAAACTTCTGAAAATTATAGAAGCATATGCCTCCATAATTGATCTTTCACAACAGTTACTCGCAAAAAAGACTTGCGAAGTTTGCTTCTCATAACATTTTCTCTGGATGTCTTCTGTTTCACAATTGTTTAGACATCATTGGTAGTATTCGTCTATGAACGATGTGAACTCGTCACGGATTTGTAGTCCGTGGGGGAGGGCTGAAGGTGATGGTCACAGGAAATGAACGGAAATATTCCCTAAAGAAAAAAATGGAAACGAACGGAAATAAGTATAACGTGGCACAATTAGAGATTACACATAGGAGGATTTTTTTTCTTTAATGTTGGATGATCTGATACTGTCCGTAAACCCAACCAACCATACGTGCATGAAAAAGTTTTCAATTGCAACAAATGGTCCTCATAAAAAAACATTTACAAAAAGTAGTAAAAATGGAATTGCTAGAATGAAACTCGTTATTCGGTTATATTTCGAAGGTCGTTCGCATGGTTGGCACACATTTCGCAAATACTAAAATCTTAGCACGGGTCGGTGGAAAGCAACGTGCATGCAGGCCATGCCCGGTCTAGAACCCAGTGATCGGCACCTTGTAGTCGTAGTCGGGCCCCTGGAAGTACGACGCCATGGGGCTATCTGCCGCCGCCGGTCCATCAGTCCTCGGGAGGAGCCTGAGGAGCGCCGCGATGTCCTCCACCAATGGCGAGGGTGGCTCGGCCACCCCCAAGACGATGGGCACGTTCACGCTGCCCGCGGCCTTCAGAGTGCGGCCGCCGTGCGTAGACGTGATGGTCGCGGCGGCCATGAGGAAGAGAATGGCGAGAATTGCGAGCCGAGCCATGGCTGAGCTTTGGAAGATTTTGGTCGTTTGTCTGCGTGTGCGGTGCCGATGAGTTCTTGTACGCCGTAACACCGCCGGTGAATGTATATATGGTCCCGTGGCGCTGTGGAGGATGGAAGCCTCAAGCATGGTTGGCTTTTAAGGTGGGAGTAATAGAGAGTGCAGCGAGTTTAATTTCAGTAACTACGGTATGGAATTAACTGCAGCGATTACCGTAGGAGGTCGTTTCTCAACAAGACAAAACGTACTGAGGTGTTTCTTTGTGAACTGGCAATTAATATGGAAAGTTAATTTTCGAACTTCCGTTTAGGCTGGTCGTAATGGTAGTATCATAGCTAATATCATACATGCCAACTAGACTATTTTGCTGAGGTGGCATAGAATTAAATGAAGAGAGTGTTGAGTATCATATCATGATACTGTATCATATTAAATGTTATGTTACTATGTGTCATGCATGTCAATAAATAAGGTTAGCTATGATACTAGTATACTGTGCATTACGAAGGTACTATCATAGCTTAGGGGGTGTTTGTTTCGAGGGACATTTTTGTGTAGGGACTAAAAAAGTCCTTTTTAGAGATTTTTTTACCAAACGGGAGGGACTTTTTAGGGACTAAACTAGACATTTGAGACTAAATGAAGAAGACTCTCAAGGAGAGTCTTTTCTGGGACTTTTTGGGACTTTTCTAACAATGCCCCTCCATGCATTCAATGGTCCGCCACTCCATGGTGTTGTTTGATTGTTATTTTTCTATATACTAGGGGCAACATGGTCATTTAATATCCTTTAGGAGGGGACTAGGGACTTTTTAGTCCCTGAAAACAAACATGGAGGGACTTTTTAGGGACTAGAGACTTTTTAGTTGGGACTAGAAAAAGTCCTACGACTTATGAACCAAACGGGGCCTTAGTATCATGTGCATGATAGTAAGGTATGATACTACCCATTACAAGCAGCCTTAGCCTAATACTAGCTCGCTGTTTATTTATTTTTGTACTCCCTCTGTTTTTATTTAGTCTGCATATTAGATTTGATTGTAGTCAAACTGTGCAAAGTTTCACCAAGTTTATAAAAAATAATATAAACATTTACCATAACAAATCTATATGATGTGAAAGTACATTCAATAATGAGTCTAATGATATTGATTTGTTATTGTATATATTAATATTTTTAGCTCTAAATATTGTCGTAGTTTACAAAGTTTGACTTTGACCAAAGCTAATACGTGGAGTAAATAAAAATCGAAGGAGTAATGAAAATGGATGGTTTCCGTTTAATTTTCTTCCATGTAATACTTTTACAAGGTCGGCTGCTAGCTACTGCAGCCTACGTGAGATTTGTTGATTTCTTTTCTTTTACTCATTTTCGTTTCCTTTTTTCCATTTGCATAATTAGATCATCATTTTTTCTCCGTGAATTTGATTTGTTTGCTAAAATTAAATATTCATGATTAAAAAACATTCATGTACTTTAAAAATAATAATGAATCTGAAAATCGTTCTTACATTCTAAAAATTGTTACAGAATTTAAAAAAATTCATGAATTTAAAACATATGGATGAATTTGAATGAATATATGCAAATTTAGAAAAAAAATTCAGAATTCAAAAAAAGTCCGTCGCTACGAAAAAGTTCTCAACTTAAAAATGATTATGAATTTGAAATATATTTGTGAATTTGAAAAATTTGCAAATACAACAAATGCTCACTAATTCAAAATTATTCGTCAATTTGAAAAAATTCTTGAAAGTTCAAATAATATTTGTGACTTTTGAAAAAATGTTCATTAATTCAGAAAATGTTCATGAATTCAAAAACTATCTACGAATTCAAAGTAAATTATTAATTTAAGGATGTTTATTAATTCAATAAATGTTCATAAATTTGAAAAAAGTTTGTAAATTTGTACAATATTCTGGAATTCCAAAAACTTAATTAAAGATTTGTTCATGAATTGGAAAAATGTTCATGTATTTTTAAGGCGTTCACGAACTACAAAATGTTCACGAATTTGAAAGTACTCTTGATTTTGAGAAGGGCATGAATTGGAGAAATTGTTCATAAATTCAAAAAAGGTTCGTGATTTGAAAATACTTACCTATTCGAAATCTCTTCATGAATTGGAAAAATATTTATGAATTCAAAAAAATTGAAGAGGTCTAAAAAAGTTTGCAAATTCAATATTTTTATGTATTTGAGAAATATTCATGAATTTGACTAAAATGTTTTGAATTTAGAAAAGGTGCATGAATTTAAAAAGGTTTTAGAAATTTGAAAAGTATTAATGAATTTGAAAGTATTCTTGATTTGTTTACCAAATTTCAAAAGGTTTGCCAATTCAGAAAATGTCAACGAATTAAAAAATCTTCATGAATTTTAACAGTCATTGCAAATTTGGTAAATGTTTGTGGTTACTAAAAAACAGGAAAATCGCACGAAGAAAAAAAGAATAAAGTAGATACGTAAAATAATGAAAACAAAAAAAACTAGAAATAGAAAAGAAAAAAGGCTGAAAGCTTCCCAAATATGTATGGAAGGTTCCAAAACTAGTGCAAACCCACCCGTCTCTCTTCGTAGCCCGCCGTCGCCTGGGTGATCATGATGATATATTTCGTAATAAACGATATACTTATCATTGACTACACTTCTAGTGGTCATGGCAGCTAGCCCAAATAGGATCGATGGGCCTATGACCTATGGGTTGTGAAGTGAAGTGCTAGGAAAATTTAGGACCCCTCTAAGGTGGAGGCCATGTGTGGTTGCAAGGGCTGCACACCCCTGGGCCCGGGCTTAAGTTGTGGGTTGCTAGAACCAATCGATGTTGCCTACTTTTTCTTGATACTGACTCTTTCCAAAATTGGTGTCTTTTTAGAGTTAGGCATAGTATGAACTAAGAGTTAAGAGTGGTTTTTTGTGAATTAAGAGTAAAGAGTGTTGGCCATCTATTATTCTACGTCATTAATTATTTCATTTTCCTCGTCAAAGTAAAGCACAAAAGTACATGAGTTAATTAGTTTTCTTTCTTAATGATATTGAATAAGGTGTATTAGGAACATAAAGTGTAAAGGATGAGTGTGTTATATAAAATAATAGAGAGGCTAAAATGACATTTATTTGAACGGAGAGAGAGTGTATATGGGCTGTTTCTTTGAATCAGATGAGCTTTACTTGTATCGAATTTGGCCAAATCTTACCTTTTGCTCGATGTAATGCATGTTACATTCCCTCGTGGCCTCAAATTGGGCTTTGTTGACCCTTGGTACTAACCTTTTAAATCCTATTTGTTTTGCTTTTGTAACTTTTTAGTTTCTCATATTGTCCATTAAAATTTGTGCATGGTAAAGATCCAGAAAGTCAAGAGGAACAAGTAGTTGTATAATACTCCCTCCATCCCAAAATAAGTGTCTCAAATTTATAATAATTTTATATTAAAGTTAGTACAAAGTTGAGGCATTTATTTTGGATATAAAGTTAGTATAAAATTGAGACACTTATTTTAGGACGGAGGGAGTAGAAAATACGAGAGAAAAATGGCATCTAGCTTCATGGTATCCTATCTGAACTAACTCCCGCATACAAGCGGATCACAACGAAATTTTATTTGGAAGTCCAGAATGTATTCTTCTACATGTCGTCAGCAGTAGTGTCCCATGAATCTGGAAGGTCTTTAGAAGACATCAAAGCCCGAGCCCAGTTAGGTCTGAAATCAACAACTTCCAAGTTTGATCGGCCGGAGGTGAATTTGCCTGGCTGCCTTCCATTTTCAGAACTCATGACTATTTGTTTCATAGCAGGCACATATATTCCTAGCAAAAAAGCTAGCCCATCCTCTATAACACTATGCTTCCTAATTTTTAAGGGTCTAAATTAAATTGAGGTCTCACATTTGGAATTGAATCCATAATTTTGACTTGGTCGTACCCCTTGACACTGTGGTGGAATTTCTCAGTGTGTGTGGGTACTACTGAGAAATGGCTTATAGATGAACTCAAATTAGTGACAGGTGCCTCGTGCCACCTGCCACAGCTAATTGGCGAACTCAAATTAGCTATGGTGGGTGGCACGCGGAAGCAGTGACGGGCGAAAATACACGCCTAATATAGGTAGGCCGTTTCAATTTTGATTGCGTGATGAAACCTAACAGTGGCGGGCGGTAACTTGTGCCCGCCACTCCTAATGAAGTCAACAGTGGCAAGCGAATCTTTTGCCGACCACAGCTTAATTGTGGTAAGCACCAACTATAGACACGAAGAAGGTCGAAAGTACACGGTCTCAGCTGTCGCGGGTGGTTGGTAGTGCTCGCCAGTGCATCCCCCTTACAACTGGCGGGAATTATCCCGCGCCCGTCACTCGTATGCCCACAACACCGACAGGTTCAGTTTTCTCCAAAAACCGATTCGCCCCCAAAAGAATTCAATCCCCCCCTCCCCGCGCCTCCCCCCAAATCTCGTCCTCCTCGCCGCCACGCCCTCACCCTATCCAAGGTAACTGTGGCGGGCTCGCAACCTCGCCGCAACAGCTTCTTGTCACCCATGAAGGAATTAGGAATTGCATAGCTATGGCGGTTCTTGAGCCGTGCCCGTCACTATTACCTGTGTAGCCGTGGCGAGCTCATTTTAGCACCCGCCACTGCTTATTCTAAAAAATAGCTGTGGCGGGTGACCCGCCTCGCCCACCACTCATTTGGGTTCACGTATAAGCCCTTTCCGAGTAGTGTTAGGATAAATAGATATTTAGCCTGGATTAAATTTGAGTTGTGTGTTTTCGTGTTATTTGTGCTTATGATAACTACGAGTAGATTAGTTGTGACGCCCCCGATTTAATCATACACTAATCATACACGCAAACGTGTACGATCAAGATCAGGGACTCACGGGAAGATATCACAACACAACTCTACAAATAAAATAAGTTATACAAGCATCATATTACAAGCCAGGGGCCTCGAGGGCTCGAATACAAGAGCTCGATCATAGACGAGTCAGCGGAAGCAACAATATCTGAGTACATACATAAGTTAAATAAGTTTGCCTTAAGAAGGCTAGCACAAACTGGGATACAGATCGAAAGAGGCGCAGGCCTCCTGCCTGGGATCCTCCTAAACTACTCCAGGTCGCCGTCAGCGGGCTGCACGTAGTAATAGGCACCTCCCGAGTAGTAGTAGTCGTCATCGATAGTGGCATCTGGCTCCTGGGCTCCATCGTCTGGTTGCAGCAATCGGATATAGGAAAGGGGAAAAGGGGAAGAAAAGCAACCGTGAGTACTCATCCAAAGTACTCGCAAGCAAGGAGCTACACTACATATGTATGGATTGATATCAAATGGAATAAGTGTATCATATGTGGACTGAACTGCAGAATGCCGGAATAAGAGGGGGATAGCTAGTCCTTTCGAAGACTACGCTTCTGGTAACCTCCATCTTGCAGCAGGAGAAGAGAGTAGATGGTAAGTTCACCAAGTAGCATCGCATAGCATAATCCTAACCGATGATCCTCCCCTCGTCGCCCTGTGAGAGAGCGACCACTGGTTGTATCTGGCACTTGGAAGGGTGTGTTTTATTAAGTATCCGGTTCTACTTGTCATAAGGTCAAGGTACAACTCCAAGTCGTCCTGTTACCGAAGATCACGACTATTTGAATAGATTAACTTCCCTGCAGGGGTGCACCACATAACCCAACACGCTCGATCCCATTTGGCCGGACACACTTTCCTGGGTCATGCCCGGCCTCGGAAGATCAACACGTCGCAACCCTACCTAGGCCCAACAGAGAGGCCAGCACGCCGGTCTAAATCCTATGGCGCAGGGGTCTGGGCCCATCGCCCTTTGCACACCTGCACGTTGCGAACGCGGCCGGTGAGCAGACCTAGCAATCTCCATTACAAAGGAAGTTGTGTTACGCGGTCCAACCCGGCGCGCACCGCTCAGTCGCTGACGTCACAAAGGCTTCGGCTGATACCACGACGTCGAGTGCCCATAACTGTCCCCGCGTAGATGGTTAGTGTGTATAGGCCAGTAGCCAGACTCAGATCAAATACCAAGATCTCGTTAAACGTGTTAAGTATCCGCGAACGTCGACCAGGGCCAGGCCCACCTCTCTCCTAGGTGGTCTCAACCTGCCCTGTCGCTCCGCCTCAAAGTAACAGTCGGGGGCTGTCGGGAACCCAGGCCCACCTCTACCGGGATGGAGCCACCTGCCCCTTCAGCCCCCAACTCCGAACAGTAGCACAGTTAATGTAACAGTGCAAAGTATATAGTATATGCCCGTGATCACCTCCCGAAGTGATCACGGCCCAGTAGTATAGCATGGCAGACGGACAAGAGTGTAGGGCCACTGATGATAATCTAGCATCCTATACTAAGCATTAGGATTGCAGGTAAAGGTAACAACAGTAGTAGCAAGGACAGGCTATGCATCAGGATAGGATTAACGGAAAGCAGTAACATGCTACACTACTCTAATGCAAGCAGTATAGAGAAGAGTAGGCGATATCTGGTGATCAAGGGGGGGCTTGCCTGGTTGCTCTGGCAAGAGAGAGTGGTCGTCAACACCGTAGTCGTACTGGGTAGCAGCGACGTCGGTCTCGATGTCTAGCGAGAGAAGAGGGGGAAGAAACAATAAATATAATGCAAGCAAATGCATGAAGATGCATGACATGACAAAGCGTGATGCTAGGCGTGCCCTAACGCGGAATGAGATGGTACCGGTGAAGGGGGAAAACATCCGGGAACGTATTCCCGGTGTTTCGCGTTTTCGGACAGATGAACTGGAGGGGGAAAGTTGCATGTTCGGTATGCTAGGGATGCGTCGCGGACGAACGGGTTGCGTATCCAGATTCGTCTCGTCGTTCTGAGCAACTTTCATGTAGAAAATAATTTAATCCGAGTTACGGATTAAAAGATATGATTTTCTAAAGATTTTATTAATTTCTGGAATTATTTTTAATTCGAGAATAATTGCTAAATTGCTAGGCGCACCCAGCACAGTGTACACAAAAGTGTACCCAGTGACTGACAGGTGGGCCAGAGGGACCCAGTTGACCAGTCAACGTTTGACTAGTCAACACGGGTGGGACCCCCCGTCATTGACTGTTTTAGTTAATTAGGGTTTAGGTTAATTAGTTAGGCTTAATTAGTTGTTTTAGTTTAATTAATCAAAAATAATTAAGTTAATTAATTATTTTTATTTTTATTTTATTTTAATCACGTTCTGGGGCGTGCCCCACTAGTCATAGGCCCAAGGGCCAAAGTGGGCTAATGGGCGTGGTCATGCGAGCGCTAGCGGGCATCAGTGCCTGGAGCGAACCCGAACAAGCGCTCGGCCCCAGCGGCCATGGCGGCCACGGCAGGGCGACCGCAGGGAACGAGGGGGGCAGGTTGGCGCGCCGGCATGGAGCAGCGGCAGGGCCGCCTCAGGGCGGAAGCAGGGCGACGACGGGTAGCATCAGCAGCAGGGGAGGCAGTGCAGTGGCGGGAGCCACGGCGGCAGGTCGGGGCGCGGCGAGCGCGTTCCGGCGCAGTCCGACGGAGGTGGAGGTGGCCTGGGCGAGGCCAGGGAAGGCTGCGCGGGTGCGAGGCGCGCGAGGGGCCATGGGTGCGGCGACAGTGGGCGCCGGAGCGCGGTCGGTCGAGCGAGCAGTCGAGAACCGGGACGAGGCCCTGGCGTAAGGGGGGGGGCGCGGCCGTGCGTGGCCGTGGCAAGTGCGCGCCCGGGCACTGCAGCGGCGAGTAGACGGTGAGGCAGGCGCGCTGTGGCCGGGACGGGCGACAGGGATGGGGAGAGCGAGGGAGGTGCTCACTGCGGGGCCGTAGGGCACTGGCAGTGGGCTCGGGGAGGTCCGGCGGGGCGGCACCAGCGACGGAGAGGACGGCGGCGTCCGACGCGGGGTCGAGGGCGCGGTGTAGGAACTGCGGCCTCCGCACGGGGCGAGGAGGAGGACGGGGGCGAGTCGGCGATGGCGGCGTCGGCGGAGAGGACGGCGAGGCGTCCAGCGAGGGGTGGTCGAGGCGGCGCGGTGGTTCGATCCGGGCGGCGGGGTCGTCGTTTCCCCGATCCAGATCGGGGGGGGGGGGGCGAGGGAGAGGGAGTGGGGGCGGTCATGGGGAGGGGGTCGTGGGGGAAGTGGGGAGGGCCGCTAGGGTTTCGGGGGGGGGGGGGAGTGGGTTAGTAGGCAGGGGGTGGGCCGGCCTGGGGTTTGGCCTAGCTAGCAGCTGGGCCGAGTGGCCCAATGGGGGGGTTGTTTTATTCCTTTCTTTTTTACCTTTTCATATTTTTCTTTTTTTCTTTTATTTTAGTTACACATTAATTTTAATTTTAGACAAATATATCTATAGCCCCTAAAATAATGTTTCAGAACAATCCACTACTATAAAAAGTTTTACCCTGATAAAAATAGTCTAGTATTTTATAAAATACCAAAGTCGTTTAAATAGTTGTTTAGCTACTGTTTAAATCATTTTAGTGCTTTAAATCTTTTTACTAAAATGTGGTTCCTCCACCATTTGGACTTAGGATTTATTTGTCCCATTTTGAACATTTTAGTTTTAACGTTTGAAGAATTTACCGTTTGACTTGATTTTTAATTTGAATTTGAATCGGTTTCGAACTAACACAAGATTAGCAACAGTAACCATCGTGACGTGGCATCATTAACAGAGGTTTACTGTAGCTCAAATACCCGAGCGTCACAATTCTCCTCCACTATAAAAAATCTCGTCCCGAGATTTAAGAGGGGGTAAGGGGGAAAGATCTGGTTACGAAATTCTAACGAGTCTTCTCGGTCTTGCTTGCTCTTCTCGAAATGGTCGATCCATTATGTTTATGTTTTCATTTCTCCGCTTCAGGTCATCATGGTGAAGTCGTCCTTTTCTTCGGGAACTCCAACGTACTTACGAATAGGTAAGGGGCAGCTTGGCTACGACAGAATGCTTATGAGGGAAACAATCTGGGGATAACCCATGAATGAACATAAGATTATCTCTCAAGTTGAACATATAAAATACATCAAGAGCAAGGTACAAAGGTACCATGAGAAGTTTCAAACGGATAGGCAATCGTTCGATGTCTGAAACAACACGCGAAAGGGGTCCAGAGCAACGAGATTGAGTATTGCGTCTGTTACCAGAATAGATCACTAGGACGGTGGTCCATGAATTACATACAAGACCACACACGAGGAATAAATTTAGGAACAGGGGGTGTACAGGAGAGTCAGGTTTTGATCCTGTGGAACTGTGGGTTATGGGCTCTCCATGTGGGTTAAAGTAGGAAGGGCAGTGACGTCTTGCAAGATCATGTAAGCAAGGCATGTCAGAGGATAGCCTGTCAGCTATGTCGGCAACAACATCGATACCAAGGGCGAGGGACGAAGAGAACCATTTTCCTGCTCATTGAACGAGGCGGGCCAATAGGCAAGGTTCTTGTCCATCGGTGGCTACCGAAATGTCATCAACAATAGTAACAGGGTCTTGCTGACAGAATTGTACACCGAGGTGTTTACATAAGCAGGAGAATATTACCGCTTAGATCATATAGATCACAAGACGCGTTAAACCAACCAATGGAAAGGCAAATATGATTATCAGATTAAACAGAACAATGGAAAGGAAAATGGGTTTAAACACATATTTCAAAGGTATATCCTTCCCAAGGACAAGTAGAGCACGATATCCATGACAGGATATAATGTAGAAAACTCTTTAGGTACGGGAGAGAATTTTCATGACATTACCCATACAATGGTGTTTGGATAATTGAGCAGGAAACATTTAACATTGGGCTTCAAATGTTCCTGTTGAAAATTGGAGTACCATAGACATGCTTTGAGATAGCATTGACATGGTTAACAGGTGAAGATCAGACTTTGGAGACAAAAAGGATCCATCAGGAACAACTTATAGAATAAGTCTTACAATTTCCTCACGGAAGAATGACTAACCTTGCCAAAAGGAAACTATAACAATAGGTCCTCCGGTCAGGTGTGCTAGGCATGACATCACCTTACCGGGTCATATAAAGACCAATGTTATAACTCTTGGAAATATGTTCCAACCATCATATCTGGCCGAGATTCAGATCTGATTGGTGTCAGGATACCTCAGACATTTGGATGCCTGAGAAGAAAAGGTGCAACACAATTTGACGAGAAGACATTGTAAGATTCTCGGGAAATGTACTATGGAAGGGAGTTCCAGAACAAGAGCTCATCATTAAACCAATGAAGGAATAAGGGGGTAGTTGATGAACTCAGTGACAATTCATCGAGATTTCGAAAGGATGGGTTTCCACAATTATGTGAACAAGGAGATAACATTTGTCAAATCAAATGATATAATATAATGATGTATGCTCGAGGAAAGCATACACAATTGAACATTGATTGAAAGGTGCACCCGAAAGATGGGCTTAGGTAGCATGACCAACGTTAGAATGGTGGTTCAACAACCAATAGTCTAAGAACGAACTATCGACCATCAACTTCAAAGCAATAGGGTTGTTAGAAGTACAAAATCCACGCCGTACCGTTCACTTGTTGGAATCCCGGTTAGAACCAACACGGGGACCAAGAAAGAAAGGTGATGGTGAGAAGTATTACCTGTATCAAGAATCCTTAAGAGGTGATGAAATCCTCATGACTTTCTTGACATTAAAGATGGTAATACTCCAAGGTAAAGAAGAACAAATGCGGGATAGCAAGGAACTCAAGGTATAACACAAAACACGAACAAGTTTGTGTTGGAGGGAAGTCAATAAAGTGGTCGATGGTAACACAAATCATCGAGGCAAGGATGGTATTTATCATCATGAACTCAATTGATATCTTGGAAGAGCTCGGAATGCTGATGATGATCACGACACATTTGTCGAGAGATTTCATGAAGATGTAATCAATCGGTGATGACATCTAGTCAAACGAATGATAAACGGAAGGTTATTGGAACCATGGTTACGACACAAACTCGAAATCAAGCTTGCGGTTCAAGGCGAAATGATATGATGAGGAAAATCAACGTAAGCTTAGCTCATCGTCGAGAATGGTGCTCCGTGAAGAAGGACCAAGTAGCACAGTTAAAATTTAGCACCATGATGATATAGCCGATTAGGCTAGGAATGACTTAAGTGATTATTAACTCATAAGCAACAACAATTATTTAAGAGTTATTGAACCAGAGTGCAGAATCGATTCACTTATTGGTGTCCTCGGTTGACGACAACCCCGAACCCAGGAAAATTGGAATCGGTGAGAAATAATAGTTGATGAAGAACCCATAAAAAGTTATGCAGTTCTATGATATTCTTGAGATACCAGAGTGTAATACACGACGGTAGATCAAAGTAAAGGTTGGTCGGGTGCAATGATCTGTAGAAGACAATTACTTCAACTTGTCCGAGAAATGGTATTTAAAGGAGAACATGGTCGGAAACACTATTGCAAAAGGTCAGATCCTGGATATAAGATGAACTTATACCAAAGGAATAATTTAATTTAAGAGAAGCTTTAATGATAAGATCTACATCGTGTCCATGGGCATGAACACAAAGTTCAAGGTCGACTCCCACTTCTCCAATGCATAACCTTTCATTCACTTCTCACTTTCGAAGAAGTTGTAGTGTTGAAATTTTATTTGGCAAAATACCATAAGTGTATGACTCGTGAAAACTTTCGAGTTCACACAGTTTAGAGAAGGCATATGTTCAACCCATAGGGGCTTCTTAGAAACATATACCACAAGTTTCAAGAGTAAATATCACAAGCTCGAAAGTAGAGCAAGGTTGAGAAAGTAGATGATACCATTTACCAAAGGCATTATGTATCCGAGGGAAGGCTCGCAAGGTTATTGAATATGAAGGACGCTGTCGGATAAAGTCCATTAAAGGATCTGCCGGTCCATAACAGAGCTGACGTGAGCATCGGCACACAACCAGAGGAAGTAACAATGCAAAGGCATTGGATTATGGAAACAACTGACTAATCCAGAGCTCAAATGCAAAGGAATTATGATTTTCAAATCAAGGGATCAGAAGCAATGTTCTGATTAGGGATGGATAAGTTGAATAGCCTTAGGGGTACAATCGACGGCAATTGGATTTGTTGAGAACCAGCTCATGTTTAAAATGACGTCTGAGCCAGAAAGATAGTTTAAAAGGATCAACTGATGATTGCGTGCATTCGCACTCATGTTGAATCAAAGGGATCAAAATGACGGTGCCTAAGGATACTAACGAATATTGCCAGACATATGGAAAGCATCCATCATGCAAGCAGACAAGTATTGCAGAGCAATAAGCTACTAAGGATTTTTGGAGGATCGAATAGTATTTTTATGACCATTGTGAAACACATGAACTACTGGGGATTAGCGGATACTCGATAAGGGCGAGATATTATCCGTAGGGGTATTCAGGTGGCAAGGAACTGTAAGCCAGTAGGCACAAAATATTCTCGGAACAATACAAAGAATTTTCGGTGTATCTTGTAATAACAAGATCAATGGGATTTGAAAGGGCAAGTGGATGTAGTTATCCATAATGATATAACAGTGGTAGGGAATTTGTAAAGGCGATGGGCACAAAGTCTCGAAAGAGTAGCAGAGAGTAACTACGAAATCTTCTGGTGCAGCAGGCGATCATCTGGCCTGAATGGGGTTCTCCGGGAGGAAGTATTTTCGAGAACCTAAAGTTAGATTTTAGCAAAATCATTTAACCCGAATAGAAGTGAGATCAGAGTCCCAGAGTATAGACGAGGAATAAAAGATCCTAATACCACCCAGATGGCGACGTGGGCCCGTAAGGCACACAACCATGTTAGTAAAAAGTTTTGTAATGTCTAGACTCGACTTTGGTCAAGGAGTGTGGAAGAGGGATTCCTACAGGCAGTCGGCTCTGATACCAACTTGTGACGCCCCCGATTTAATCGTACACTAATCATACACGCAAACATGTACGATCAAGATCAGGGACTCACGGGAAGATATCACAACACAACTCTACAAATAAAATAAGTCATACAAGCATCATATTACAAGCCAGGGGCCTCGAGGGCTCGAATACAAGAGCTCGATTATAGATGAGTCAGCAGAAGCAACAATATCTGAGTACAGACATAAGTTAAACAAGTTTGCCTTAAGAAGGCTAGCACAAACTGGGATACAGATCGAAAGAGGCGCAGGCCTCCTGCCTGGGATCCTCCTAAACTACTCCTGGTCGCCGTCAGTGGGCTACACGTAGTAATAGGCACCTCCCGAGTAGTAGTAGTCGCCATCGATAGTGGCATCTGGCTCCTGGGCTCCATCGTCTGGTTGCAGCAATCGGATATAGGAAAGGGGAAAAGGGGAAGAAAAGCAACCGTGAGTACTCATCCAAAGTACTCGCAAGCAAGGAGCTACACTACATATGTATGGATTGATATCAAATGGAATAAGTGTATCATATGTGGACTGAACTGCAGAATGCCGGAATAAGAGGGGGATAGCTAGTCCTTTCGAAGACTACGCTTCTGGTAACCTCCATCTTGCAGCAGGAGAAGAGAGTAGATGGTAAGTTCACCAAGTAGCATCGCATAGCATAATCCTAACCGATGATCCTCCCCTCGTCGCCCTGTGAGAGAGCGACCACTGGTTGTATCTGGCACTTGGAAGGGTGTGTTTTATTAAGTATCCGGTTCTAGTTGTCATAAGGTCAAGGTACAACTCCAAGTCGTCCTGTTACCGAAGATCACGACTATTTGAATAGATTAACTTCCCTGCAGGGGTGCACCACATAACCCAACACGCTCGATCCCATTTGGCCGGACACACTTTCCTGGGTCATGCCCGGCCTCGGAAGATCAACACGTCGCAACCCTACCTAGGCCCAACAGAGAGGCCAGCACGCCGGTCTAAATCCTATGGCGCAGGGGTCTGGGCCCATCGCCCTTTGCACACCTGCACGTTGCGAACGCGGCCGGTGAGCAGACCTAGCAATCTCCATTACAAAGGAAGTTGTGTTACGCGGTCCAACCCGGCGCGCACCGCTCAGTCGCTGACGTCACAAAGGCTTCGGCTGATACCACGACGTCGAGTGCCCATAACTGTCCCCGCGTAGATGGTTAGTGTGTATAGGCCAGTAGCCAGACTCAGATCAAATACCAAGATCTCGTTAAACGTGTTAAGTATCCGCGAACGTCGACCAGGGCCAGGCCCACCTCTCTCCTAGGTGGTCTCAACCTGCCCTGTCGCTCCGCCTCAAAGTAACAGTTGGGGGCTGTCGGGAACCCAGGCCCACCTCTACCGGGATGGAGCCACCTGCCCCTTCAGCCCCCAACTCCGAACAGTAGCACAGTTAATGTAACAGTGCAAAGTATATAGTATATGCCCGTGATCACCTCCCGAAGTGATCACGGCCCAGTAGTATAGCATGGCAGACGGACAAGAGTGTAGGGCCACTGATGATAATCTAGCATCCTATACTAAGCATTAGGATTGCAGGTAAAGGTAACAACACTAGTAGCAAGGACAGGCTATGCATCAGGATAGGATTAACGGAAAGCAGTAACATGCTACACTACTCTAATGCAAGCAGTATAGAGAAGAGTAGGCGATATCTGGTGATCAAGGGGGGGCTTGCCTGGTTGCTCTGGCAAGAGAGAGTGGTCGTCAACACCGTAGTCGTACTGGGTAGCAGCGACGTCGGTCTCGATGTCTAGCGAGAGAAGAGGGGGAAGAAACAATAAATATAATGCAAGCAAATGCATGAAGATGCATGACATGACAAAGCGTGATGCTAGGCGTGCCCTAACGCGGAATGAGATGGTACCGGTGAAGGGGGAAAACATCCGGGAACGTATTCCCGGTGTTTCGCGTTTTCGGACAGATGAACTGGAGGGGGAAAGTTGCATGTTCGGTATGCTAGGGATGCGTCGCGGACGAACGGGTTGCGTATCCAGATTCGTCTCGTCGTTCTGAGCAACTTTCATGTAGAAAATAATTTAATCCGAGTTACGGATTAAAAGATATGATTTTCTAAAGATTTTATTAATTTCTGGAATTATTTTTAATTCGAGAATAATTGCTAAATTGCTAGGCGCACCCAACACAGTGTACACAAAAGTGTACCCAGTGACTGACAGGTGGGCCAGAGGGACCCAGTTGACCAGTCAACGTTTGACTAGTCAACACGGGTGGGACCCCCCGTCATTGACTGTTTTAGTTAATTAGGGTTTAGGTTAATTAGTTAGGCTTAATTAGTTGTTTTAGTTTAATTAATCAAAAATAATTAAGTTAATTAATTATTTTTATTTTTATTTTATTTTAATCACGTTCTGGGGCGTGCCCCACTAGTCATAGGCCCAAGGGCCAAAGTGGGCTAATGGGCGTGGTCATGCGAGCGCTAGCGGGCATCAGTGCCTGGAGCGAACCCGAACAAGCGCTCGGCCCCAGCGGCCATGGCGGCCACGGCAGGGCGACCGCAGGGAACGAGGGGGGCAGGTTGGCGCGCCTGCATGGAGCAGCGGCAGGGCCGCCTCAGGGCGGAAGCAGGGCGACGACGGGTAGCGTCAGCAGCAGGGGAGGCAGTGCAGTGGCGGGAGCCACGGCGGCAGGTCGGGGCGCGGCGAGCGCGTTCCGGCGCAGTCCGACGGAGGTGGAGGTGGCCTGGGCGAGGCCAGGGAAGGCTGCGCGGGTGCGAGGCGCGCGAGGGGCCATGGGTGCGGCGACAGTGGGCGCCGGAGCGCGGTCGGTCGAGCGAGCAGTCGAGAACCGGGACGAGGCCCTGGCGTAAGGGGGGGGCGGCCGTGCGTGGCCGTGGCAAGTGCGCGCCCGGGCACTGCAGCGGCGAGTAGACGGTGAGGCAGGCGCGCTGTGGCCGGGACGGGCGACAGGGATGGGGAGAGCGAGGGAGGTGCTCACTGCGGGGCCGTAGGGCACTGGCAGTGGGCTCGGGGAGGTCCGGCGGGGCGGCACCAGCGACGGAGAGGACGGCGGCGTCCTACGCGGGGTCGAGGGCGCGGTGTAGGAACTGCGGCCTCCGCACGGGGCGAGGAGGAGGACGGGGGCGAGTCGGCGATGGCGGCGTCGGCGGAGAGGACGGCGAGGCGTCCAGCGAGGGGTGGTCGAGGCGGCGCGGTGGGTCGATCCGGGCGGCGGGGTCGTCGTTTCCCCGATCCAGATCGGGGGGGGGGGGGGGCGAGGGAGAGGGAGTGGGGGCGGTCATGGGGAGGGGGTCGTGGGGGAAGTGGGGAGGGCCGCTAGGGTTTCGGGGGGGGGGGGGGGAGTGGGTTAGTAGGCAGGGGGTGGGCCGGCCTGGGGTTTGGCCTAGCTAGCAGCTGGGCCGAGTGGCCCAATGGGGGGGTTGTTTTATTCCTTTCTTTTTTACCTTTTCATATTTTTCTTTTTTTCTTTTATTTTAGTTACACATTAATTTTAATTTTAGACAAATATATCTATAGCCCCTAAAATAATGTTTCAGAACAATCCACTACTATAAAAAGTTTTACCCTGATAAAAATAGTCTAGTATTTTATAAAATACCAAAGTCGTTTAAATAGTTGTTTAGCTACTGTTTAAATCATTTTAGTGCTTTAAATCTTTTTACTAAAATGTGGTTCCTCCACCATTTGGACTTAGGATTTATTTGTCCCATTTTGAACATTTTAGTTTTAACGTTTGAAGAATTTACCGTTTGACTTGATTTTTAATTTGAATTTGAATCGGTTTCGAACTAACACAAGATTAGCAACAGTAACCATCGTGACGTGGCATCATTAACAGAGGTTTACTGTAGCTCAAATACCCGAGCGTCACAATTCTCCTCCACTATAAAAAATCTCGTCCCGAGATTTAAGAGGGGGTAAGGGGGAAAGATCTGGTTACGAAATTCTAACGAGTCTTCTCGGTCTTGCTTGCTCTTCTCGAAATGGTCGATCCATTATGTTTATGTTTTCATTTCTCCGCTTCAGGTCATCATGGTGAAGTCGTCCTTTTCTTCGGGAACTCCAACGTACTTACGAATAGGTAAGGGGCAGCTTGGCTACGACAGAATGCTTATGAGGGAAACAATCTGGGGATAACCCATGAATGAACATAAGATTATCTCTCAAGTTGAACATATAAAATACATCAAGAGCAAGGTACAAAGGTACCATGAGAAGTTTCAAACGGATAGGCAATCGTTCGATGTCTGAAACAACACGCGAAAGGGGTCCAGAGCAACGAGATTGAGTATTGCGTCTGTTACCAGAATAGATCACTAGGACGGTGGTCCATGAATTACATACAAGACCACACACGAGGAATAAATTTAGGAACAGGGGGTGTACAGGAGAGTCAGGTTTTGATCCTGTGGAACTGTGGGTTATGGGCCCTCCATGTGGGTTAAAGTAGGAAGGGCAGTGACGTCTTGCAAGATCATGTAAGCAAGGCATGTCAGAGGATAGCCTGTCAGCTATGTCGGCAACAACATCGATACCAAGGGCGAGGGACGAAGAGAACCATTTTCCTGCTCATTGAACGAGGCGGGCCAATAGGCAAGGTTCTTGTCCATCGGTGGCTACCGAAATGTCATCAACAATAGTAACAGGGTCTTGCTGACAGAATTGTACACCGAGGTGTTTACATAAGCAGGAGAATATTACCGCTTAGATCATATAGATCACAAGACGCGTTAAACCAACCAATGGAAAGGCAAATATGATTATCAGATTAAACAGAACAATGGAAAGGAAAATGGGTTTAAACACATATTTCAAAGGTATATCCTTCCCAAGGACAAGTAGAGCACGATATCCATGACAGGATATAATGTAGAAAACTCTTTAGGTACGGGAGAGAATTTTCATGACATTACCCATACAATGGTGTTTGGATAATTGAGCAGGAAACATTTAACATTGGGCTTCAAATGTTCCTGTTGAAAATTGGAGTACCATAGACATGCTTTGAGATAGCATTGACATGGTTAACAGGTGAAGATCAGACTTTGGAGACAAAAAGGATCCATCAGGAACAACTTATAGAATAAGTCTTACAATTTCCTCACGGAAGAATGACTAACCTTGCCAAAAGGAAACTATAACAATAGGTCCTCCGGTCAGGTGTGCTAGGCATGACATCACCTTACCGGGTCATATAAAGACCAATGTTATAACTCTTGGAAATATGTTCCAACCATCATATCTGGCCGAGATTCAGATCTGATTGGTGTCAGGATACCTCAGACATTTGGATGCCTGAGAAGAAAAGGTGCAACACAATTTGACGAGAAGACATTGTAAGATTCTCGGGAAATGTACTATGGAAGGGAGTTCCAGAACAAGAGCTCATCATTAAACCAATGAAGGAATAAGGGGGTAGTTGATGAACTCAGTGACAATTCATCGAGATTTCGAAAGGATGGGTTTCCACAATTATGTGAACAAGGAGATAACATTTGTCAAATCAAATGATATAATATAATGATGTATGCTCGAGGAAAGCATACACAATTGAACATTGATTGAAAGGTGCACCCGAAAGATGGGCTTAGGTAGCATGACCAACGTTAGAATGGTGGTTCAACAACCAATAGTCTAAGAACGAACTATCGACCATCAACTTCAAAGCAATAGGGTTGTTAGAAGTACAAAATCCACGCCGTACCGTTCACTTGTTGGAATCCCGGTTAGAACCAACACGGGGACCAAGAAAGAAAGGTGATGGTGAGAAGTATTACCTGTATCAAGAATCCTTAAGAGGTGATGAAATCCTCACGACTTTCTTGACATTAAAGATGGTAATACTCCAAGGTAAAGAAGAACAAATGCGGGATAGCAAGGAACTCAAGGTATAACACAAAACACGAACAAGTTTGTGTTGGAGGGAAGTCAATAAAGTGGTCGATGGTAACACAAATCATCGAGGCAAGGATGGTATTTATCATCATGAACTCAATTGATATCTTGGAAGAGCTCGGAATGCTGATGATGATCACGACACATTTGTCGAGAGATTTCATGAAGATGTAATCAATCGGTGATGACATCTAGTCAAACGAATGATAAACGGAAGGTTATTGGAACCATGGTTACGACACAAACTCGAAATCAAGCTTGCGGTTCAAGGCGAAATGATATGATGAGGAAAATCAACGTAAGCTTAGCTCATCGTCGAGAATGGTGCTCCGTGAAGAAGGACCAAGTAGCACAGTTAAAATTTAGCACCATGATGATATAGCCGATTAGGCAAGGAATGACTTAAGTGATTATTAACTCATAAGCAACAACAATTATTTAAGAGTTATTGAACCAGAGTGCAGAATCGATTCACTTATTGGTGTCCTCGGTTGACGACAACCCCGAACCCAGGAAAATTGGAATCGGTGAGAAATAATAGTTGATGAAGAACCCATAAAAAGTTATGCAGTTCTATGATATTCTTGAGATACCAGAGTGTAATACACGACGGTAGATCAAAGTAAAGGTTGGTCGGGTGCAATGATCTGTAGAAGACAATTACTTCAACTTGTCCGAGAAATGGTATTTAAAGGAGAACATGGTCGGAAACACTATTGCAAAAGGTCAGATCCTGGATATAAGATGAACTTATACCAAAGGAATAATTTAATTTAAGAGAAGCTTTAATGATAAGATCTACATCGTGTCCATGGGCATGAACACAAAGTTCAAGGTCGACTCCCACTTCTCCAATGCATAACCTTTCATTCACTTCTCACTTTCGAAGAAGTTGTAGTGTTGAAATTTTATTTGGCAAAATACCATAAGTGTATGACTCGTGAAAACTTTCGAGTTCACACAGTTTAGAGAAGGCATATGTTCAACCCATAGGGGCTTCTTAGAAACATATACCACAAGTTTCAAGAGTAAATATCACAAGCTCGAAAGTAGAGCAAGGTTGAGAAAGTAGATGATACCATTTACCAAAGGCATTATGTATCCGAGGGAAGGCTCGCAAGGTTATTGAATATGAAGGACGCTGTCGGATAAAGTCCATTAAAGGATCTGCCGGTCCATAACAGAGCTGACGTGAGCATCGGCACACAACCAGAGGAAGTAACAATGCAAAGGCATTGGATTATGGAAACAACTGACTAATCCAGAGCTCAAATGCAAAGGAATTATGATTTTCAAATCAAGGGATCAGAAGCAATGTTCTGATTAGGGATGGATAAGTTGAATAGCCTTAGGGGTACAATCGACGGCAATTGGATTTGTTGAGAACCAGCTCATGTTTAAAATGACGTCTGAGCCAGAAAGATAGTTTAAAAGGATCAACTGATGATTGCGTGCATTCGCACTCATGTTGAATCAAAGGGATCAAAATGACGGTGCCTAAGGATACTAACGAATATTGCCAGACATATGGAAAGCATCCATCATGCAAGCAGACAAGTATTGCAGAGCAATAAGCTACTAAGGATTTTTGGAGGATCGAATAGTATTTTTATGACCATTGTGAAACACATGAACTACTGGGGATTAGCGGATACTCGATAAGGGCGAGATATTATCCGTAGGGGTATTCAGGTGGCAAGGAACTGTAAGCCAGTAGGCACAAAATATTCTCGGAACAATACAAAGAATTTTCGGTGTATCTTGTAATAACAAGATCAATGGGATTTGAAAGGGCAAGTGGATGTAGTTATCCATAATGATATAACAGTGGTAGGGAATTTGTAAAGGCGATGGGCACAAAGTCTCGAAAGAGTAGCAGAGAGTAACTACGAAATCTTCTGGTGCAGCAGGCGATCATCTGGCCTGAATGGGGTTCTCCGGGAGGAAGTATTTTCGAGAACCTAAAGTTAGATTTTAGCAAAATCATTTAACCCGAATAGAAGTGAGATCAGAGTCCCAGAGTATAGACGAGGAATAAAAGATCCTAATACCACCCAGATGGCGACGTGGGCCCGTAAGGCACACAACCATGTTAGTAAAAAGTTTTGTAATGTCTAGACTCGACTTTGGTCAAGGAGTGTGGAAGAGGGATTCCTACAGGCAGTCGGCTCTGATACCAACTTGTGACGCCCCCGATTTAATCGTACACTAATCATACACGCAAACATGTACGATCAAGATCAGGGACTCACGGGAAGATATCACAACACAACTCTACAAATAAAATAAGTCATACAAGCATCATATTACAAGCCAGGGGCCTCGAGGGCTCGAATACAAGAGCTCGATTATAGATGAGTCAGCAGAAGCAACAATATCTGAGTACAGACATAAGTTAAACAAGTTTGCCTTAAGAAGGCTAGCACAAACTGGGATACAGATCGAAAGAGGCGCAGGCCTCCTGCCTGGGATCCTCCTAAACTACTCCTGGTCGCCGTCAGTGGGCTACACGTAGTAATAGGCACCTCCCGAGTAGTAGTAGTCGCCATCGATAGTGGCATCTGGCTCCTGGGCTCCATCGTCTGGTTGCAGCAATCGGATATAGGAAAGGGGAAAAGGGGAAGAAAAGCAACCGTGAGTACTCATCCAAAGTACTCGCAAGCAAGGAGCTACACTACATATGTATGGATTGATATCAAATGGAATAAGTGTATCATATGTGGACTGAACTGCAGAATGCCGGAATAAGAGGGGGATAGCTAGTCCTTTCGAAGACTACGCTTCTGGTAACCTCCATCTTGCAGCAGGAGAAGAGAGTAGATGGTAAGTTCACCAAGTAGCATCGCATAGCATAATCCTAACCGATGATCCTCCCCTCGTCGCCCTGTGAGAGAGCGACCACTGGTTGTATCTGGCACTTGGAAGGGTGTGTTTTATTAAGTATCCGGTTCTAGTTGTCATAAGGTCAAGGTACAACTCCAAGTCATCCTGTTACCGAAGATCACGGCTATTTGAATAGATTAACTTCCCTGCAGGGGTGCACCACATAACCCAACACGCTCGATCCCATTTTGCGGACACACTTTCCTGGGTCATGCCCGGCCTCGGAAGATCAACACGTCGCAACCCTACCTAGGCCCAACAGAGAGGTCAGCACGCCGGTCTAAATCCTATGGCGCAGGGGTCTGGGCCCATCGCCCTTTGCACACCTGCATGTCGCGAACGCGGCCGGTGAGCAGACCTAGCAACCTCCATTACAAAGGAAGTTGCGTTACGCGGTCCAACCCGGCACGCGCCGCTCAGTCGCTGACGTCACGAAAAGGCTTCGGCTGATACCACGACGTCGAGTGCCCATAACTATCCCCGCGTAGATGGTTAGTGCGTATAGGCCAGTAGCCAGACTCAGATCAAATACCAAGATCTCGTTAAACGTGTTAAGTATCCGCGAACGCCGACCAGGGCCAGGCCCACCTCTCTCCTAGGTGGTCTCAACCTGCCCTGTCGCTCCGCCTCAAAGTAACAGTCGGGGGCCGTCGGGAACCCAGGCCCACCTCTACCGGGATGGAGCCACCTGCCCCTTCAGCCCCCAACTCCGAACAGTAGCACAGTTAATGTAACAGTGCAAAGTATATAGTATATGCCCGTGATCACCTCCCGAAGTGATCACGGCCCAATAGTATAGCATGGCAGACGGACAAGAGTGTAGGGCCACTGATGATAATCTAGCATCCTATACTAAGCATTAGGATTGCAGGTAAAGGTAACAACAGTAGTAGCAAGGACATGCTATGCATGAGGATAGGATTAACGGAAAGCAGTAACATGCTACACTACTCTAATGCAAGCAGTATAGAGAAGAGTAGGCGATATCTGGTGATCAAGGGGGGGGGGCTTGCCTGGTTGCTCTGGCAAGAGAGAGTGGGCGTCAACACCGTAGTCGTACTGGGTAGCAGCGACGTCGGTCTCGATGTCTAGCGAGAGAAGAGGGGGAAGAAACAATAAATATAATGCAAACAAATGCATGACGATGCATGACATGACAAAGCGTGATGCTAGGCGTGCCCTAACGCGGTACGAGGTGGTACCGGTGAAGGGGGAAAACATCCGGGAACGTATTCCCGGTGTTTCGCATTTTCGGACAGATGAACCGGAGGGGGAAAGTTGCGTGTTCGGTATGCTAGGGATGCATGGCGGATGAACGGGTTGCATATCCGGATTCGTCTCGTCGTTCTGAGCAACTTTCATGTAGAAAATAATTTAATCCGAGTTATGAATTAAAAGATATGATTTTCTAAAGATTTTATTAATTTCTGGAATTATTTTTAATTCGAGAATAATTGCTAAATTGCTAGGCGCACCCAGCACAGTGTACACAAAAGTGTACCCAGTGACTGACAGGTGGGCCAGAGGGACCCAGTTGACCAGTCAACGTTTGACTAGTCAACAGGGGTGGGACCCCCCATCATTGACTGTTTTAGTTAATTAGGGTTTAGGTTAATTAGTTAGGCTTAATTAGTTGTTTTAGTTTAATTAATCAAAAATAATTAAGTTAATTAATTCTTAATTAATTAAATAATTATTTTTATTTTATTTTAATCACGTTCTGGGGCGGGCCCCACTGGTCATAGGCCCAAGGGCCAAAGCAGGCTAATGGGCGTGGTCATGCGAGCGCTAGCGGGCATCAGTGCCTGGAGCGAACCCGAACAAGCGCTCGGCCCCAGCGGCCATGGCGGCCACGACAGGGCGACCGCAGGGAACGAGGGGGGTAGGTTGGCGCGCCGGCATGGAGCAGCGGCAGGGCCGCCGCAGGGCGGAAGAAGGCGGACGACAGGTGGAGCCGGGCGACGACGGGTAGCGTCAGCAGCAGGGGAGGCATTGCAGTGGCGGGAGCCACGACGGCAGGTCGGGGCGCGGCGAGCGCGGCGAGCGCGTTCCGGCGCGGTCCAACGGAGGTGGAGGTGGCCTGGGCGAGGCCAGGGAAGGCGGCGCGGGTGCGAGGCGCACGAGGGGCCATGGGTGCGGCGACAGTGGGCGCCGGAGCGTGGTCGGTCGAGCGAGCAGTCGAGAACCGGGACGAGGCCCTGGCGTGAGGGGGGGCGCGGCCGTGCGTGGCCGTGGCAAGTGCGCGCCCGGGCACTGCAGCGGCGAGTAGACGGTGATGCAGGCGCGCTGTGGCCGGGACGGGCGACAGGGATGGGGAGAGTGAGGGAGGTGCTCACTGCGGGGCCATAGGGCACTGGCAGTGGGCTCGGGGAGGTCCGGCGGGGCGGCACCGACGACGGAGAGGACGGCGGCGTCCGACGCGGGGTCGAGGGCGCGGTGGAGGAACTGCGGCCTCTGCACGGGGCGAGGAGGAGGACGGGGGCGAGTCGGCGATGGCGGCGTCGGCGGAGAGGACGGCGAGGCGTCCAGCGAGGGGTGGTCGAGGCGGCGCGATGGGTCGATCCGGGCGGCGGGGTCGTCGTTTCCCCCGATCCAGATCGGGGGGGGGGGGGGCGAGGGAGAGGGAGTGGGGGGCGGTCGTGGGGGGGGGGGATCGTGGGGGAAGTGGGGAGGGCCGCTAGGGTTTCGGGGGGAGTGGGTTAGTAGGCAGGGGGTGGGCCGGCCTGGGGTTTGGCCTAGCTAGCAGCTGGGCCGAGTGGCCCAATGGGGGGGGGTTGTTTTATTCCTTTTTTTACCTTTTTATATTTTTCTTTTTTTGTTTTATTTTAGTTACACATTAATTTTAATTTTAGACAAATATATATATAGCCCCTAAAATAATGTTTCAGAACAATCCACTACTATGAAAAGTTTTACCCTGATAAAAATAGTCTAGTATTTTATAAAATACCAAAGTCGTTTAAATAGTTGTTTAGCTACTGTTTAAATCATTTTAGTGCTTTAAATCTTTTACTAAAATGTGGTTCCTCCACCATTTGGACTTAGGATTTATTTGTCCCATTTTGAACATTTTAGTTTTAACGTTTGAAGAATTTACCACTTGACTCGATTTTGAATTTGAATTTGAATCGGTTTCGAACTAACATGAGATTAGCAAAAGTAACCATTGTGACGTGGCATCATTAACAGAGGTTTACTGTAGCTCAAATACCCGGGCGTCACATTAGTGCTTAGGGTAACTACAAGTAGATTAGAAATATTTTGTATGGGATCCATTGTAGTATCATTGGCTTATATTTGCAGGTACTGACATGAGTGCCAAAGTTTTGGCAAAACGTCGATTCATCTCTGTTTCACCGAATTTCTAGCACTCATCATGTCCTCTTTTTAGCAAAGGCCAGGTCGCATTTTTTTCTTTCATTTCTGGCACTTGTTATGTCCTCTTTTTACTGAATATAGTGTGGTTGGCTTATATTTGCAGGTATTGACATGAGTGCCAAGTTTTGGCGAAATGTTGATTGATTTCGTTTCACCGAATTTTTTACACTCGTTATCTTCTCTTTTTAGCAAAGGTCATGTCGCATTTTTTTCCTAGGATCCATTCTAGTGTGGTCAACTTATATTTACAGGTATTGATTTGCGTGAAAATGTTTTCGTGAAACGGCGATTCATTTTCGTTTCTTCGAATTTCTGTCACTGTTATGTCCTCTTTTTAGCAAAGGTCATGTCGCAATTATTATTTTTTCATTTTTTTTGCCTAGGATCCAGTCTAGTGTGCTTGGATTTCTATTTGCCGATATTGATATGCGTGCCAATGTTTTCACGAAACATCGATTCATTTTCATTTCGAATTTTTGGAACTCGTTATGTCCTCTTTTCAGCAAAGGTCATGTCTAATTTTTCTTTCATTTTTAAGCTTCATGACTCATAATTTCCACACTAAATTTTAACAAACGCAAGAAATGGATTCCAGAGAACCATCTTCTATGAACCCCTCAGCTCAGCGTCATAAAAAGGGTAGAAAGCAAAAGAAGAAATCAGCCAATGAACATACCACCAGTAAGGCACCAGGAGAAAATGTGGTGAATGTTTCTACCCGTTCGTGCTTATGGAGAATGTTTAAGCCCGGTGAACCGATATTACCACAACACAAGTTGAGTGCACTAAGTGTTGAAATTAAGCTTCTACACGAAGACGTAGTAGGTAGGCCAGGAAAAATTGAGGCGTATTACACCGCCAATGTTATAGAGGGCATTGGATTTCTAGACGAGTACCTGATAACCCATAAATATAGGGGATCGTCTGTAGCTTTTTTAGACAAGTAAGAGTGTCAAACCCAATGCTACCTGATGTCTACTACACAACCTTCTTCTTGTAGACGTTGTTGGGCCTCCAAGTGCAGAGGTTTGTAGGACAATAGCAAATTTCCCTCAAGTGGATGACCTAAGGTTTATCAATCCGTAGGAGGCGTAGGATGAAGATGGTCTCTCTCAAGCAACCCTGCAACCAAATAACAAAGAGTCTCTTGTGTCCCCAACACCCCCAATTCAATGGTAAATTGTATAGGTGCACTAGTTTGGCGAAGAGATGGTGATACAAGTGGTATATGGATAGTAGATATGGGTATTTGTAATCTAAAAGTATAAAAACAGCAAGGTAACTAATGATAAAAGTGAGCGTAAACGGTATGGCAATGCTAGGAAACAAGGCCTAGGGTTCATACTTTCACTAGTGCAAGTCCTCTTAACAATAATAACATAATTGGTGTTGGAAATATGCCCTAGAGGCAATAATAAATTGATTATTATTATATTTCCTTGTTCATGATAATCATTTATTATCCATGCTAGAATTGTATTGATAGGAAACTCAGATACATGTGTGGATACATAGACAACACCATGTCCCTAGTAAGCCTCTAGTTGACTAGCTCGTTGATCAATAGATGGTTACAGTTTCCTGACCATGGACATTGGATGTCATTGATAATGGGATCACATCATTAGAAGAATGATGTGATGGACAAGACCCAATCCTAAGCCTAGCACAAGATCATGTAGTTCGTATGCTAAAGCTTTTCTAATGTCAAGTATCATTTCCTTAGACCATGAGCTTGTGCAACTCCCGGATACCGTAGGAATACTTTGGGTGTGCCAAACGTCACAACGTAACTGGGTGACTATAAAGGTGCACTACGGGTATCTACGGAAGTGTCTGTTGGGTTGGCACGAATCGAGACTAGGATTTGTCACTCCGTGTGACGGAGAGGTATCTCTGGGCCCACTCGGTAGGACATCATCATAATGTGCACAATGTGATCAAGGAGTTGATCACGAGATGATGTGTTATGGAATGAGTAAAGAGACTTGCCGGTAACGAGATTGAACAAGGTATCGGGATACCGACGATCGAATCTCGGGCAAGTATCGTACCGCTAGACAAAGGGAATTGTATACGGGATTGATTAAGTGCTTGACATCGTGGTTCATCCGATGAGATCATCGTGGAGCATGTGGGAGCCAACATGGGTATCCAGATCCCGCTGTTGGTTATTGATCGGAGAACGTCTCGGTCATGTCTGCATGGTTCCCGAACCCGTAGGGTCTACACACTTAAGGTTCGATGACGCTAGGGTTATAAAGGAAGTTTGTATGTGGTTACCGAATGTTGTTCGGAGTCCCGGATGAGATCCTGGACGTCACGAGGAGTTCCGGAATGGTCCGGAGGTAAAGATTTATATATGGGAAGTCCTGTTTTGGTCACCGAAAAAGTTTTGGGTTTTATCGGTAACGTACTAGGACCACCGGGAGGGTCCCGGGGGTCCACCAAGTGGGGCCACAAGCCCCGGAGGGCTGCATGGGCCAAGTGTGGGAGGGGACCAGCCCCAGGTGGGCTGGTGCGCCCCCCCACCAAGGCCCAAGGCGCAAGGAAGAGGGGAAGGTGGCCAACCCTAGGGAAGATGGACCCTAAGGCCCACCCTGGTGCGCCTCCCCCTCTCCCCTCCCCTTGGCCGCCCCTAGATGGGATCTAGGGGGCAGTCGCCACCCCTAGGGAGGGAACCCTAGGTGGGGGCGCAGCCCCTCCCCTTCCCCTATATATAGTTGAGGTTTGGGCTGCCCAATACACACGAGTTCCTCTCCTCTTGCTGGCGCAGCCCTACCTCTCTCCCTCCTCATATCTCGCGGCGCTTGGCGAAGCTCTGCTGGATCACCACGCTCCTCCACCACCACCACGCCATTGTGCTGCTGCTGGATGGAGTCTTCCTCAACCTCTCCCTCTCTCCTTGCTGGATCAAGGCATGGGAGTTGTCACCGGGCTGTACGTGTGTTGAACGCGGAGGTGCCGTCTGTTCGGCACTAGGATCTCCGGTGATTTGGATCACGACGAGTACGACTCCTTCAACCCCATTCTCTTGAACGCTTCCGCTTAGCGATCTACAAGGGTATGTAGATGCACTCTCCTTCCCCTCATTGCTGGTATCTCCATAGATAGATCTTGGTGACACGTAGGAAAATTTTGAATTTCTGCTACGTTCCCCAACAGTGGCATCATGAGCTAGGTCTATTGCGTAGATTCTATGCACGAGTAGAACACAAAGTAGTTGTGGGCGTTGATTTTGTTCAATATGCTTACCGTTACTAGTCCAATCTTGATTCGGCGGCATTGTGGGATGAAGCGGCCCGGACCAACCTTACACGTACGCTTACGTGAGACCGGTTCCACCGACTGACATGCACTAGTTGCATAAGGTGGCTGGCGGGTGTCTGTCTCTCCCACTTTAGTCGGATCAGATTCGATGAAAAGGGCCCTTATGAAGGGTAAATAGCAATTGGCATATCACGTTGTGGTTTTTGCGTAGGTAAGAAACGTTCTTGCTATAAACCCATAGCAGCCACGTAAAACATGCAAACAACAATTAGAGGACGTCTAACTTGTTTTTGCAGGGAATGCTATGTGATGTGATATGGCCAAGAAGAATGTGATGAATGATATGTGATGTATGAGATTGATCATGTTCTTGTAATAGGAATCACGACTTGCATGTCGATGAGTATGACAACCGGCAGGAGCCATAGGAGTTGTGTTAATTTATTTATGACCTGCGTGTCAACATAAACGTCATGTAATTACTTTACTTTATTGCTAACCGTTAGCTGTAGTAGTAGAAGTAAAAGTTGGCGAGACAACTTCATGAAGACACGATGATGGAGATCATGGTGTCATGCCGGTGACGATGATGATCATGGAGCCCCAAAGATGGAGATCAAAAGGAGCAAAGTGATGATGGCCATATCATGTCATTGTTTGATTGCATGTGATGTTTATCATGTTTATACATCTTATTTGCTTAGAACGACGGTAGTAAATAAGATGATCCCTCATTAAAATTTCAAGAAAGTGTTCCCCCTAACTGTGCACCGTTGTGAAAGTTCGTCGTTTCGAAGCACCACGTGATGATCGGGTGTGATAGATTCTTACGTTCGAATACAACGGGTGTTGACGAGCCTAGCATGTACAGACATGGCCTCGGAACACATGCAAACCACTTAGGTTGACTTGACGAGCCTAGCATGTACAGACATGGCCTCGGAACACAAGAGACCGAAAGGTCGAGCATGAGTCATATGGTAGATATGATCAACATGAAGATGTTCACCGATGTTGACTAGTCCGTCTCACGTGATGATCGGACACGGCCTAGTTGACTCGGATCATGTAATCACTTAGATGACTAGAGGGATGTCTATCTGAGTGGGAGTTCATAAGATGAACTTAATTATCCTGAACATAGTCAAAAGGTCTTCGCAAATTATGTCGTAGCTCGCACTTCAGTTCTACTGTTTAGTTATGTTCCTAGAGAAAATTTTGTTTGAAAGTTGATAGTAGCAATTATGCGGACTAGGTCCGTAAACTGAGGATTGTCCTCATTGCTTCATAGAAGGCTTATGTCCTTAATGCACCGCTCAGTGTGATGAACCTCAAACGTTGTCTGTGGATGTTGCGAACATCTGACATACACGTTTTGATAACTACGTGATAATTCAGTTAAACAGTTTAGAGTTGAGGCACCGAAGACGTTTTGAAACGTCGCGAAACACATGAGATGTTTTGAGGGCTGAAATTGGGATTTCAGGCTCGTGCCCACGTCAAGAGGTATAAGGCCTCCGACGATTTTCTTAGCCTGCAAACTAAGGGAGAAAAGCTCAATTGTTGAGCTTGTGCTCAGATTGTCTGAGTACAACGATCATTTGAATCGAGTGGGAGTTGATCTTCCAGATGAGATAGTGATGTTTCTCCGAAGTCATTACCACCAAGCTGCTAGAGCTTCGTGATGAACTATAATACATCAGGGACATATATGATGATCCTTGAGATATTCGCGATGTTTGACACCACAAAAGTAGAAATCAAGAAGGAGCATCAATTGTTGATGGTTGGTGAAACCACTAGTTTCAAGAAGGGCAAGGGCAAGAAGGGATACTTCATGAAACGGCAAATCAGCTGCTGCTCTAGTGAAGAAACCCAAGGTTGAACCCAAACGCGAGACTAAGTGCTTCTGTGATAAGGGGAACAGCCACTGGAGCAGAATTACCCTAGATACTTGGTAGATTAGAAGGCTGGCAAGGTCGATAGAAGTATATTGGATATAAATTGTGTTGATGTGTACTTGACTAGTACTCCTAGTAGCACCAGGGTATTAGATACCGGTTCGATTGCTAAGTGTTAGTAACTCGAAATAAAAGCTACGGAATAAACGGAGACTAGCTAAAGGTGAGCTGACGATATGTGTTGGAAGTGTTTCCAATGTTGATATGATCAAGCATCGCACGCTCCCTCTACCATCGAGATTGGTGTTAAACCTAAATAATTGTTATTTGGTGTTTGCGTTGAGCATAGACATGATTGGATTATGACTATCGCAATACGGTTATTCATTTAAAGAGAATAATAGTTACTCTGTTTTTTGAATAATACCTTCAATGGTCTTGCACCTAAAATGAATGGTTTATTGAATCTCGATCGTAGTGATACACATGTTCATGCCAAAAGATATAAGTACCACCTACTTGTGGCACTGCCACGTAAGTCATAAAACGCATGAAGAAGCTCCATGTTGATGGATCTTTGGGCTCACTCGTTTTTGAAAAGTTTGAGACATGCGAACCATGTCTATTGGTGTATATGCATGAAGAAACTCCATGCAAATGGACCATTTGGACTCACTTGATTTTTGAATCACTTGAGACATGCAAATCATACCACATGGGCAAGATGACTGAAAGCCTCGTTTTCAGTAAAATGGAACTAGAAAGCAACTTGTTGGAAGTAATACATTTTGATGTGTGCGGTCCAATGAGTGCTGAGGCGTGTAGTGGATATCGTTATGTTCTTACTTCAAAGATGATTTGAGTAGATGTTGAGTATATTTACTTGATGAATCACGAGTCTGAATTATTGAAAGGTTCAAGTAATTTCAGGGTGAAGTTGAAAGATCGTCGTGACAAGAGGATAAAATATCTATGATATGATCATAGAGATGAATATCTGAATTACGAGTTTGGCACGGAATTAAGACATTGTGGAAATTGTTTCACAACTGATACAGCCTTGAACACCATAGTGTGATGGTGTGTCCGAACATCATAACTGCACCCCATTGGATATGATGCATACCATGATGTCTCTTATCGAATTACCATGATAGTTTATGGGTTAGGCATTAGAGACAACCACATTCACTTTAAATAGGGCACCACGTAATTCCGATGAGATGACACCATATGAACTATGGTTTAGAGAAACCTAAGCTGTCATTTCTTAAAAGTTTGGGGCTGCAACGCTTATGTGAAAAAGTTTCAGGCTGATAAGCTCGAACCCAAAGTAGATAAATGCATCTTCATAGGACACCCAAAACAGTTGGGTATACCTCCTATCTCAGATCCGAAAGCAATAAGGGATTGTTTCTTGAATCAGGTCCTTTCTCGAGGAAAAGTTTCTCTCGAAAGAATTGAGTGGGAGGATGGTGGAGACTTGATGAGGTTATTGAACCATCTCTTCAACTAGTGTGTGGCAGGGCACAGGGAATTGTTCCTGTGGCACCTACACCAACTGAAGTGGAAGCTTATGATAGTGATCATGAAACTTCAGATCAAGTCACTACCAAACCTCGTGGGATGACAAGGATGCGTGCTACTTCAGAGTGGTACGTAATCCTGTCTTGGAAGTCATGTTGCTAGACAATAATGAACCTACGAGCTATGGAGAAGCGGTGGTGGGCCTGGATTCCGATAAATGGCTCGAGGCCATATAATCCGAGAGAGGATCCATATATGAAAACAAAGTGTAGACTTTGGAAGAACTACTTGATGGTCGTAAGGTTGTTAGGTACATATGGATTTTAAAAGGAAGACAGACAATGATGGTAAGTATCACCATTAAGAAAGCTCGACTTGTCGTTAAGATGTTTTCCGACAAGTTCAAGGAGTTGATTACGATGAGACTTTCTCACCCGTAGCGATGCTAAGAGTCTGTTGGAATTATGTTAGCGATTACTACATTATTTATGAAATCTTGCAGATAGGATGTCAAAACATTGTTTCCTCGATGATTTTCTTGAGGAAAGGTTGTATGTAATACAACCGGAAGGTTTTGTCAATCCTGAAAGATGCTAATAAGTATGCAAAGCTCCAGCAATCCTTCTGAGGACTGGAGTAAGCATCTCGGAGTTGGAATGTATGCTTTGATGATGATCAAAGATTTTAGGTTTATACAAAGTTTATGAGAAACTTGTATTTCCAAAGAAGTGAGTGGGAGCACTATAGAATTTCTGATGAATATATGTTGTTGACATATTGTTGATCAGAAATGACGTAGAATTTCTGGAAAGCATATAGGGTTATTTGGAAAGTGTTTTTCAATGGAAAGCCTGGATTAAGCTACTTGAGCATTGAGCATCAAGATCTATAAGGATAGATAAAAACGCTTAATGGTACTTTCAGATGAGCACATACCTTGACATGATCTTGAAGGTGTTCAAGATAGATCAGTCAAAGAAGGAGTTCTTGCCTGAGTTGTAAGGTATGAAGTTAAGACTTAAAGCTCGACCACGGCAGAATAGAGAGAAAGGACGAAGGTCGTCCCCTATGCTTAAGGCGTAGGCTCTACAGTATGCTATGCTGTGTACCGCACCTGAAGTGTGCCTTGCCATGAGTCAGTCAAGGGGTACAAGAGTGATCCAAGAATGGATCACAGGACAGCGGTCAAAGTTATCCTTAGTAACTAGTGGACTAAGGAATTTTCTCGATTATGGAGGTAGTAAAAGAGTTCGTCGTAAAGGGTTACGTCGATGCAAGCTTAACACCTATCCGGATAGCTCTGAGTAGAGATACCGGATACGTATAATGGAGCAACAATTTAGAATAGCTCCAAGTAGAACAGTTATTTGGAATAGCTCCAAATGTAGCGTAGTAGTTGCATCTACAAGATGACATAGAAATTTGCGAAGTACATACGGATCTGAATGTTGCAGACCCATTGACTGAAACCTCTCTCACAAGCATAACATGATCAAACCCAGAACTCTTTGGGGGTTAGTCACATGGGGATGTGACCTTGAGTGTTAATCACATATCGATGTGAACTGGATTATTGACTCTAGTGCAAGTGGGAGACTGTTGGAAATATGCCCTAGAGGCAATAATAAATTGATTATTATTATATTTCCTTGTTCATGATAATCATTTATTATCCATGCTAGAATTGTATTGATAGGAAACTCAGATACATGTGTGGATACATAGACAACACCATGTCCCTAGTAAGCCTCTAGTTGACTAGCTCGTTGATCAATAGATGGTTACGGTTTCCTGACCATGGACATTGGATGTCATTGATAACGGGATCATATCATTAGAAGAATGATGTGATGGACAAGACGCAATCCTAAGCCTAGCACAAGATCATGTAGTTCATATGCTAAAGCTTTTCTAATGTCAAGTATCATTTCCTTAGACCATGAGATTGTGCAACTCCCGGATACCGTAGGAATACTTTGGGTGTGCCAAATGTCACAACGTAACTGGGTGACTATAAAGGTGCACTACGGGTATCTACGAAAGTGTCTGTTGGGTTGGCACGAATCGAGACTGGGATTTGTCACTCCATATAACGGAGAGGTATCACTGGGCCCACTCGGTAATGCATCATCATTATGAGCTCAAGGTGACCAAGTGGTTGATCACGGGATCATGCATTACGGTACGAGTAAAGTGACTTGCCGGTAACGAGACTGAACAAGGTATCGGGATACCGACGATCGAATCTCGGGCAAGTATCGTACCGCTAGACAAAGGGAATTGTATACGGGATTGATTAAGTCCTTGACATCGTGGTTCATCCGATGAGATCATCGTGGAGCATGTGGGAGCCAACATGGGTATCCAGATCCCGCTGTTGGTTATTGATCGGAGAACGTCTCGGTCATGTCTGCATGGTTCCCGAACCCGTAGGGTCTACACACTTAAGGTTCGATGACGCTAGGGTTATAAAGGAAGTTTGTATGTGGTTACCGAATGTTGTTCGGAGTCCCGGATGAGATCCTGGACATCACGAGGAGTTCCGGAATGGTCCAGAGGTAAAGATTTATATATGGGAAGTCCTGTTTTGGTCACCGGAAAAGTTTCGGGTTTTATCGGTAACGTACCGGGACCACCGGGAGGGTCCCGGGGGTCCACCAAGTGGGGCCACAAGCCCCAGAGGGCTGCATGGGCCAAGTGTGGGAGGGGACCAGCCCCAGGTGGGCTGGTGCGCCCCCCCACCAAGGCCCAAGGCGCAAGGAAGAGGGGAAGGGGGCAAACCCTAGGGAAGATGGGCCCTAAGGCACCCCCTGGTGCGCCTCCCCCTCTCCCCTCCCCTTGGCCGCCCCTAGATGGGATCTAGGGGGCTGCCGCCACCCCTAGGGAGGGAACCCTAGGTGGGGGCGCAGCCCCTCCCCTTCCCCTATATATAGTTGAGGTTTGGGCTGCCCAATACACACGAGTTCCTCTCCTCTTACTGGCGCAGCCCTACCTCTCTCCCTCCTCATATCTCGCGGTGCTTGGCGAAGCTCTGCTGGATCACCACGCTCCTACACCACCACCACGCCGTTGTGCTGCTGCTGGATGGAGTCTTCCTCAACCTCTCCCTCTCTCCTTGCTGGATCAAGGCATGGGAGTCGTCACCGGGCTGTACGTGTGTTGAACGCGGAGGTGCCGCCCGTTCGGCACTAGGATCTCCGGTGATTTGGATCACGACGAGTACGACTCCTTCAACCCCGTTCTCTTGAACGCTTCCACTTAGCGATCTGCAAGGGTATGTAGATGCACTCTCCTTCCCCTCGTTGCTAGTCTCTCCATAGATAGATCTTGGTGACACGTAGGAAAATTTTGAATTTCTGCTACGTTCCCCAACAATTGGATTATATAACTATCCCTCAACATGCGACAAAGAGTCACTCCAAAGTCACTAATAGTGGAGAACGAACGAAGAGATTATGGTAGGGTACGAAACCATCTCAAATTTATTATTTCCAATCAATCCGTTGGGCTATTCCTACAAGTGTCACAAACAGCCCTAGAGTTCGTACTAGAAAAACACCAATCAACCAAAACCCTAATGTCACCTAGATACTCCAATGTCACCTCAAGTATCCGTGGGTATGATTATACGATATGCATCACACAATCCCAGATTCATCTATTCAACCAACACATAGAACCTCAAAGAGTGACCCAAAGTTCCTACCGGAGAATCACGACGAAAACGTGTGCCAACCCCTATGCATAGGTTCATGGGCGGAACCCACAAGTTGATCACCAAAACATACATCGTGTGAATCACGTGGTATCCCATTGTCACCACAGATACGCACAGCAAGACATACATCAAGTGTTCTCAAATATTTTAAGACTCAATCCGATAAGATAACTTCAAAGGGGAAACTCAATCCATTACAAGAGAGTAGAGGCAGGAGAAAACATCATAAGATCCAACTATAACAGCAAAGCTCGCGATACATCAAGATCGTATCACCTCAAGAACACAAGAGAGAGAGAGAGAGATCAAACACATAGCAATTGGTACATACCCTCAGCCCCAAGGGAGAACTAATCCCTCCTCATCATGGAGAGCACCGGGATGATGAAGATGGCCACCGGAGAGGGATTGCCCCCTCCGTCAGGGTGCCGGAACGGGTCTAGGTTGGCTTTCGATGGCTACGGAGGCTTCTGGCGGCGGAACTCCCGATCTAGTGTGCTCTCCGAACGTTTTAGGGTATATGGGGATATATAGGAGGAAGAAGTGTGCCAGGAGGGCCACGAGGGGCCCACGAGGGTGGAGGGTGTGCCCAGGGGGGTGGGCGCGCCCCCTGCCTCGTGGTCTCCTTGTTGATCCCCTAACGTGCACTCCAAGTCTTCTGCGCTTCTTCTGATCCAAAAATAAGTTCCGTGAAGTTTCAGGTCAATTGGACTCCGTTTGATTTTCCTTTTCTACGATATTCTAAAACAAGGAAAAAACAGAAACTGGCACTGGCTCTAGGTTAATAGGTTAGTCCCAAAAATCATATGAAATAGCATATAAATGCATATAAAACATCCAAGGTTGATAATATAATAGCATGAAATAATCAAAAATTATAGATACGTTGGCGACGTATCAGCATCCCCAAGCTTACTTCCTGCTCGTCCTCGAGTGGGTAAATGATAAAAACAGAATTTTTGATGTGGAATGCTACCTAATATATTTATCCATGTAATTCCCTTTATTGTGGCAAGAATATTCAGATACATAAGATTCAAGACAAAAGTTTAATATTGACATGAAAATAATAATACTTCAAGCATACTAACAAAGCAATCATGTCTTCTCAAAATAACATGGCCAAAGAAAGTTATCCCTACAAAATCATATAGTCTGGCTAAGCTCCATCTTCACCACACAAAATATTTAAATCATGCACAACCCCGATGACAAGCCAAGAAATTGTTTCATACTTTTGATGTTCTCAAACTTTTCCAATCTTCACGCAATACAGGAGCGTGAGCCATCACTAGTAGAAATCAGGGCTTTGGTCCAGGCCGGGTCAGCCCATTAGTCCCGGTTCAGTCTAGAACCAGGACCAATGTGGGCATTGGTCCCGGTTCATGAGCCCAGGGGGCCGGCCGGGCCACGTGGGCCATTGGTCCCGGTTCATCTAGACCTTTTGGTCTCGGTTGGTGGGATGAACCGGGACCAATGGGCCTCGCTCCTGGCCCACCACCATTGGTCCCGGTTGGTGGCTTGAACCGGGATCAAAGGCTCCCCTTTAGTCCCGGTTCATGCCACCAACCGGGACTAAATGGTCGGTCCTCGTTGCGATTCACAGTTTAGTCCCACCTCGCCAACCGAAGGGCGCCCACACTGGTTTATAAGCCTGTCCCTCTCTGCATTGTTGAGCTCCTCTCAAAATAAAAATAGATGCCCCTATACAGGAAATTTGACCTAAATTCATAATGAATTTCTCTGAATTTCATGGAGATTGATTATGAATTTAGGTTGAATTTTCTCTATAGGCGCATCTATGTTCATTTTTTAGTAATTTTAATCACAAACTTGAGATTCACACAAATTTCAAAGAATTCAAATTTTAACTATTCTAATTTGAAAACTAATGGCACTAGTAAAGTTAATCACAAACTTGAGATTCACACAAATTTCAAATAATAGAAATTTTAACTATTCTAATTTGGAAACTAGTGGCACTAGCAAAGTTAATCACAAACTTGAGATTCACACAAATTTCAAAGAATTCCAATTTTAACTATTCTAATTTGAAAACTAATGGCACTAGTAAAGTTAATCACAAACTTGAGATTCACACAAATTTCAAACAATTCAAATTTTAACTATTCTAATTTGAAAACTAGTGGCACTAGCAAAGTTAATCACAAACTTGAGATTCACACAAATTTCAAAGAATTCAAATTTTAACTATTCTAATTTGAAAACTAGTGGCACTAGCAAAGTTAATCACAAACTTGAGATTCACACAAATTTCAAAGAATTCAAATTTTAACTATTCTAATTTGAAAACTAATGGCACTAGTAAAGTTAATCACAAACTTCAGATTCACACAAATTTCAAAAAATTCAAATTTTAACTATTCTAATTTCAAAACTAATGGCACTAGTAAAGTTAATCACAAACTTGAGATTCACACAAATTTCAAACAATTCAAATTTTAACTATTCTAATTTGAAAACTAGTGGCACTAGCAAAGTTAATCACAAACTTGAGATTCACACAAATTTCAAAGAATTCAAATTTTAACTATTCTAATTTGAAAACTAATGGCACTAGTAAAGTTAATCACAAACTTTATATTCACACAAATTTCAAACAGTTCTAATTTTAACTATTCTAATTTGAAAACTAGTGGCACTAGCAAAGTTAATCACAAACTTGAGATTCACACAAATTTCAAAGAATTCAAATTTTAACTATTCTAATTTGAAAACTAATGGCACTAGTAAAGTTAATCACAAACTTGAGATTCACACAAATTTCAAACAATTCAAATTTTAACTATTCTAATTTGAAAACTAGTGGCACTAGCAAAGTTAATCACAAACTTGAGATTCACACAAATTTCAAACAATTCAAATTTTAACTATTCTAATTTGAAAACTAATGGCACTAGTAAAGTTAATCACAAACTTGAGATTCACACAAATTTCAAAGAATTCAAATTTTAACTATTCTAATTTGAAAACTAATGGCACTAATAAAGTTAATCACAAACTTGAGATTCACACAAATTTCAAACAATTCAAATTTTAACTATTCTAATTTGAAAACTAGTGGCACTAGCAAAGTTAATCACAAACTTGAGATTCACACAAATTTCAAAGAATTCAATTTTTAACTATTCTAATTTGAAAACTAATGGCACTAGTAAAGTTAATCACAAACTTCAAATTCACACAAATTTCAAAAAATTCAAATTTTAACTATTCTAATTTGAAAACTAATGGCACTAGTAAAGTTAATCACAAACTTGAGATTCACACAAATTTCAAACAATTCAAATTTTAACTATTCTAATTTGAAAACTAGTGGCACTAGCAAAGTTAATCACAAACTTGAGATTCACACAAATTTCAAAGAATTCAAATTTTAACTATTCTAATTTGAAAACTAATGGCCCTAGTAAAGTTAATCACAAACATGAGATTCACACAAATTTCAAAGAATTCAAATTTAAACTATTCTAATTTCAAAACTAATGGCACTAGTAAAGTTAATCACAAACTTGAGATTCACACAAATTTCAAACAATTCAAATTTTAACTATTCTAATTTGAAAACTAATGGCACTAGTAAAGTTAATCATAAACTTGAGATTCACACAAATTTCAAACAATTCAAATTTTAACTATTCAAATTTGAAAACTAGTGGCACTAGCAAAGTTAATCACAAACTTGAGATTGACACAAATTTCAAAGAATTCAAATTTTAACTATTCTAATTTGAAAACTAATGGCACTAGTAAAGTTAATCACAAACTTGAGATTCACACAAATTTCAAACAATTCAAATTTTAACTATTCTAATTTCAAAACTAATGTTACTAGTAAAGTTAATCACAAACTTGAGATTCACACAAATTTCAAACAATTCAAATTTTAACTATTCTAATTTGAAAACTAGTGGCACTAGCAAAGTTAATCACAAACTTGAGATTCACACAAATTTCAAAGAATTAAAATTTTAACTATTCTAATTTGAAAACTAATGGCACTAGTAAAGTTAATCACAAACTTGAGATTCACACAAATTTCAAACAATTCAAATTTTAACTATTCTAATTTGAAAACTAATGGCACTAACAGAAAGTTTTATAATTTTTGGTATCTCTGTGCAGAAAGATTGTACATAGTAAACATAATACACAAAGTGTTTTCACACAAATAGTAAAGTTATTCATAAACTAGTGATTCACACAAATCTTAAAAAATTCAAATTTAAACTATTCAAATTTTAACTATTCATAAACAAATTTTGTGACCTAAAATAAAAAATAAAGCAAAAAACAAAAGAAAATGAATAATGCAGAAAACAAACAAAAAAATAAAAAAATAATGCAACAAAGAATAAATTATCTAAGTATTTTCTGTTCAAAACATTATAAGCAAAAAGAAAATTTAATAGCAAAAAGAATTATCATAAATATTTCTTTTGTTACAAACTAGTGATTCACATAAATTTCAAAGAATTCAAATTTAAATACTTCAAATCGGAAAATTAATGGCACTAACAGAAAGTTTATAATTTTTATTACCTAAAACCAAAAATAATAACTGAAAAACTAGTAAGTATTTTGCTGTTAGTAAAAAAACAAAAAACCAGATTTTTTTTAAATGCCGCCTACTGGGCCACCATAGCCTGCATACGACTAGAAACCCGCTAGTTGGGCCAGGATGCAGGCCCACAGTAGGCCCAGTAGGCCCACAGGCACAGAGAGTGGATTTAGGCCCGTAAGCCTGCAGTAGAGAGGAGCTCGAAGTGGTCGGCTCTGCAGGGCTTATAAACCACTCTGAGCCCCTCTCGGCTAGCGAGGTGGGACTAAACATCCCAACGCACCGCGGCAGTTCCAGTACACGCCCTTTGGTCCCGGTTGGTGGCACCAACCGGGATGAAAGGGAGCCTTTGGTCCCGGTTCGTGGCACCAACCGGGACTAAAGGCCGCCACTTCCCGCCCTTTGTGCTGCCGAAAAGTGGCCTTTGGTCCCGGTTCGTGGCACAAACCGGGACGAAAGGGGTGCATTGGTCCCGGTTCATGCCACCAACCAGGACTAAATGGTCAGTCGTCGTTGCGAGTCACAGTTTAGTCCCACCTCGCCAACCGAAGGGTGCCCACACTGGTTTATAAGCCTGTCCCTCTCTGCATTGTTGAGCTCCTCTCAAAATGAAAATAGATGCCCCTATACAGGAAATTTGACCTAAATTCATAATGAATTTCCCTGAATTTCATGGAGATTGATTATGAATTTAGGTTGAATTTTCTCTATAGGCGCATCTATGTTCATTTTTTAGTAATTTTAATCACAAACTTGAGATTCAAACAAATTTCAAAGAAGTCAAATTTTAACTATTCTAATTTGAAAACTAATGGCACTAGTAAAGTTAATCACAAACTTGAGATTCACACAAATTTCAAACAATTCAAATTTTAACTATTCTAATTTGAAAACTAGTGGCACTAGCAAAGTTAATCACAAACTTGAGATTCACACAAATTTCAAAGAATTCAAATTTTAACTATTCTAATTTGAAAACTAATGGCACTAGTAAAGTTAATCACAAACTTGAGATTCACACAAATTTCAAAGAATTCAAATTTTAACTATTCTAATTTGAAAACTAATGGCACTAGTAAAGTTAATCACAAACTTCAGATTCACACAAATTTCAAAAAATTCAAATTTTAACTATTCTAATTTCAAAACTAATGGCACTAGTAAAGTTAATCACAAACTTGAGATTCACACAAATTTCAAACAATTCAAATTTTAACTATTCTAATTTGAAAACTAGTGGCACTAGCAAAGTTAGTCACAAACTTGAGATTCACACAAATTTCAAAGAATTCAAATTTTAACTATTCTAATTTGAAAACTAATGGCACTAGTAAAGTTAATCACAAACTTGAGATTCACACAAATTTCAAACAATTCAAATTTTAACTATTCTAATTTGAAAACTAGTGGCACTAGCAAAGTTAATCACAAACTTGAGATTCACACAAATTTCAAAGAATTCAAATTTTAACTATTCTAATTTGAAAACTAATGGCACTAGTAAAGTTAATCACAAACTTGAGATTCACACAAATTTCAAAGAATTCAAATTTTAACTATTCTAGTTTGAAAACTAATGGCACTAGTAAAGTTAATCACAAACTTGAGATTCACACAAATTTCAAACAATTCAAATTTTAACTATTCTAATTTGAAAACTAGTGGCACTAGCAAAGTTAATCACAAACTTGAGATTCACACAAATTTCAAAGAATTCAAATTTTAACTATTCTAATTTGAAAACTACTGGCACTAGTAAAGTTAATCACAAACTTGAGATTCACACAAATTTCAAAGAATTCAAATTTTAACTATTCTAATTTGAAAACTAATGGCACTAGTAAAGTTAATCACAAACTTGAGATTCACACAAATTTCAAACAATTCAAATTTTAACTATTCTAATTTGAAAACTAGTGGCACTAGCAAAGTTAATCACAAACTTGAGATTCACACAAATTTCAAAGAATTCAAATTTTAACTATTCTAATTTGAAAACTAATGGCACTAGTAAAGTTAATCACAAACTTGAGATTCACACAAATTTCAAACAATTCAAATTTTAACTATTCTAATTTGAAAACTACTGGCACTAGCAAAGTTAATCACAAACTTGAGATTCACACAAATTTCAAAGAATTCAAATTTTAACTATTCTAATTTGAAAACTACTGGCACTAGCAAAGTTAATCACAAACTTGAGATTCACACAAATTTCAAAGAATTCAAATTTTAACTATTCTAATTTGAAAACTAATGGCACTAGTAAAGTTAATCACAAACTTGAGATTCACACAAATTTCAAAGAATTCAAATTTTAACTATTCTAATTTGAAAACTAGTGGCACTAGCAAAGTTAATCACAAACTTGAGATTCACACAAATTTCAAAGAATTCAAATTTTAACTATTCTAATTTGAAAACTAATGGCACTAGTAAAGTTAATCACAAACTTGAGATTCACATAAATTTCAAACAATTCAAATTTTAACTATTCTAATTTGAAAACTAATGGCACTAGTAAAGTTAATCACAAACTTGAGATTCACACAAATTTCAAACAATTCAAATTTTAACTATTCTAATTTGAAAACTAATGGCACTAGCAAAGTTAATCACAAACTTGAGATTCACGCAAATTTCAAAGAATTCAAATTTTAACTAATCTAATTTGAAAACTAATGGCACTAGTAAAGTTAATCACAAACTTGAGATTCACGCAAATTTCAAAGAATTCAAATTTTAGCTATTCTAATTTGAAAACTAGTGGCACTAGCAAAGTTAATCACAAACTTGAGATTCACACAAATTTCAAAGAATTCAAATTTTAACTATTCTAATTTGAAAACTAGTGGCACTAGCAAAGTTAATCACAAACTTGAGATTCACACAAATTTCAAAGAATTCAAATTTTAACTATTCTAATTTGAAAACTAATGGCACTAGTAAAGTTAATCACAAACTTGAGATTCACACAAATTTCAAAGAATTCAAATTTTAACTATTCTAATTTGAAAACTAGTGGCACTAGTAAAGTTAATCACAAACTTGAGATTCAAACAAATTTCAAAGAATTCAAATTTTAACTATTCTAATTTGAAAACTAATGGCACTAGTAAAGTTAATCACAAACTTGAGATTCACACAAATTTCAAACAATTCAAATTTTAACTATTCTAATTTGAAAACTAGTGGCACTAGCAAAGTTAATCACAAACTTGAGATTCACACAAATTTCAAAGAATTCAAATTTTAACTATTCTAATTTGAAAACTAATGGCACTAGTAAAGTTAATCACAAACTTGAGATTCACACAAATTTCAAAAAATTCAAATTTTAACTATTCTAATTTGAAAACTAATGGCACTAGTAAAGTTAATCACAAACTTGAGATTCACACAAATTTCAAACAATTCAAATTTTAACTATTCTAATTTGAAAACTAGTGGCACTAGCAAAGTTAATCACAAACTTGAGATTCACACAAATTTCAAAGAATTCAAATTTGAACTATTCTAATTTGAAAACTAATGGCACTAGAAAGTTAATCACAAACTTGAGATTCACACAAATTTCAAACAATTCAAATTTTAACTATTCTAATTTGAAAACTAGTGGCACTAGCAAAGTTAATCACAAACTTGAGATTCACACAAATTTCAAAGAATTCAAATTTTAACTATTCTAACTTGAAAAAAGTTAATCACAAACTTGAGATTCACACAAATTTCAAAGAATTCAAATTTTAACTATTCTAATTTGAAAACTAATGGAACTAGTAAAGTTAATCACAAACTTGAGATTCACACAAATTTCAAACAATTCAAATTTTAACTATTCTAATTTGAAAACTAGTGGCACTAGCAAACTTAATCACAAACTTGAGATTCACACAAATTTCAAAGAATTCAAATTTTAACTATTCTAATTTGAAAACTAGTGGCACTAGCAAAGTTAATCACAAACTTGAGATTCACACAAATTTCAAAGAATTCAAATTTTAACTATTCTAATTTGAAAACTAATGGCACTAGTAAAGTTAATCACAAACTTGATATTCAAACAAATTTCAAAGAATTCAAATTTTAACTATTCTAATTTGAAAACTAATGGCACTAGTAAAGTTAATCACAAATTTGAGATTCACACAAATTTCAAACAATTCAAATTTTAACTATTCTAATTTGAAAACTAGTGGCACTAGCAAACTTAATCACAAACTTGAGATTCACACAAATTTCAAAGAATTCAAATTTTAACTATTCTAATTTGAAAACTAATGGCACTAGTAAAGTTAATCACAAACTTGATATTCAAACAAATTTCAAAGAATTCAAATTTTAACTATTCTAATTTGAAAACTAATGGCACTAGCAAAGTTAATCACAAACTTGAGATTCACACAAATTTCAAACAATTCAAATTTTAACTATTCTAATTTGAAAACTAGTGGCACTAGCAAACTTAATCACAAACTTGAGATTCACACAAATTTCAAAGAATTCAAATTTTAACTATTCTAATTTGAAAACTAGTGGCACTAGCAAAGTTAATCACAAACTTGAGATTCACACAAATTTCAAAGAATTCAAATTTTAACTATTCTAATTTGAAAACTAATGGCACTAGTAAAGTTAATCACAAATTTGAGATTCACACAAATTTCAAAGAATTCAAATTTTAACTATTCTAATTTGAAAACTAGTGGCACTAGCAAAGTTAATCACAAACTTGAGATTCACACAAATTTCAAAGAATTCAAATTTTAACTATTCTAATTTGAAAACTAATGGCACTAGTAAAGTTAATCACAAACTTGAGATTCACACAAATTTCAAAGAATTCAAATTTTAACTATTCTAATTTGAAAACTAATGGCACTAGTAAAGTTAATCACAAACTTGAGATTCACGCAAATTTCAAAGAATTCAAATTTTAACTATTCTAATTTGAAAACTAATGGCACTAGTAAAGTTAATCACAAACTTGAGATTCACACAAATTTCAAAGAATTCAAATTTTAACTATTCTAATTTGAAAACTAGTGGCACTAGCAAAGTTAATCACAAATTTGAGATTCACACAAATTTCAAAGAATTCAAATTTTAACTATTCTAATTTGAAAACTAATGGCACTAGTAAAGTTAATCACAAACTTGAGATTCACACAAATTTCAAAAAATTCAAATTTTAACTATTCTAATTTGAAAACTAATGGCACTAGTAAAGTTAATCACAAACTTGAGATTCACGCAAATTTCAAAGAATTCAAATTTTAACTATTCTAATTTGAAAACTAATGGCACTAGTAAAGTTAATCACAAACTTGATATTCAAACAAATTTCAAAGAATTCAAATTTTAACTATTCTAATTTGAAAACTAATGGCACTAGTAAAGTTAATCACAAACTTGAGATTCACACAAATTTCAAACAATTCAAATTTTAACTATTCTAATTTGAAAACTAGTGGCAATAGCAAAGTTAATCACAAACTTGAGATTCACACAAATTTCAAAGAATTCAAATTTTAACTATTCTAATTTGAAAACTAATGGCACTAGTAAAGTTAATCACAAATTTGAGATTCACACAAATTTCAAAGAATTCAAATTTTAACTATTCTAATTTGAAAACTAGTGGCACTAGCAAAGTTAATCACAAACTTGAGATTCACACAAATTTCAAAGAATTCAAATTTTAACTATTCTAATTTGAAAACTAATGGCACTAGTAAAGTTAATCACAAACTTGAGATTCACACAAATTTCAAAGAATTCAAATTTTAACTATTCTAATTTGAAAACTAATGGCACTAGTAAAGTTAATCACAAACTTGAGATTCACGCAAATTTCAAAGAATTCAAATTTTAACTATTCTAATTTGAAAACTAATGGCACTAGTAAAGTTAATCACAAACTTGAGATTCACACAAATTTCAAAGAATTCAAATTTTAACTATTCTAATTTGAAAACTAGTGGCACTAGCAAAGTTAATCACAAATTTGAGATTCACACAAATTTCAAAGAATTCAAATTTTAACTATTCTAATTTGAAAACTAATGGCACTAGTAAAGTTAATCACAAACTTGAGATTCACACAAATTTCAAAAAATTCAAATTTTAACTATTCTAATTTGAAAACTAATGGCACTAGTAAAGTTAATCACAAACTTGAGATTCACGCAAATTTCAAAGAATTCAAATTTTAACTATTCTAATTTGAAAACTAATGGCACTAGTAAAGTTAATCACAAACTTGATATTCAAACAAATTTCAAAGAATTCAAATTTTAACTATTCTAATTTGAAAACTAATGGCACTAGCAAAGTTAATCACAAACTTGAGATTCACACAAATTTCAAACAATTCAAATTTTAACTATTCTAATTTGAAAACTAGTGGCACTAGCAAACTTAATCACAAACTTGAGATTCACACAAATTTCAAAGAATTCAAATTTTAACTATTCTAATTTGAAAACTAATGGCACTAGTAAAGTTAATCACAAACTTCAGATTCACACAAATTTCAAAAAATTCAAATTTTAACTATTCTAATTTGAAAACTAATGGCACTAGTAAAGTTAATCACAAACTTGAGATTCACACAAATTTCAAACAATTCAAATTTTAACTATTCTAATTTGAAAACTAGTGGCACTAGCAAAGTTAATCACAAACTTGAGATTCACACAAATTTCAAAGAATTCAAATTTTAACTATTCTAATTTGAAAACTAATAGCACTAGTAAAGTTAATCACAAACTTGATATTCACACAAATTTCAAACAGTTCTAATTTTAACTATTCTAATTTGAAAACTAGTGGCACTAGCAAAGTTAATCACAAACTTGAGATTCACACAAATTTCAAAGAATTCAAATTTTAACTATTCTAATTTGAAAACTAATGGCACTAGTAAAGTTAATCACAAACTTGAGATTCACACAAATTTCAAACAATTCAAATTTTAACTATTCTAATTTGAAAACTAGTGGCACTAGCAAAGTTAATCACAAACTGGAGATTCACACAAATTTCAAACATTTCAAATTTTAACTATTCTAATTTGAAAACTAATGGCACTAGTAAAGTTAATCACAAACTTGAGATTCACACAAATTTCAAAGAATTCAAATTTTAACTATTCTAATTTGAAAACTAATGGCACTAATAAAGTTAATCACAAACTTGAGATTCACACAAATTTCAAACAATTCAAATTTTAACTATTCTAATTTGAAAACTAGTGGCACTAGCAAAGTTAATCACAAACTTGAGATTCACACAAATTTCAAAGAATTCAAATTTTAACTATTCTAATTTCAAAACTAGTGGCACTAGCAAAGTTAATCACAAACTTGAGATTCACACAAATTTCAAAGAATTCAAATTTTAACTATTCTAATTTGAAAACTAATGGCACTAGTAAAGTTAATCACAAATTTGAGATTCACACAAATTTCAAAGAATTCAAATTTTAACTATTCTAATTTGAAAACTAATGGCACTAGTAAAGTTAATCACAAACTTGAGATTCACACAAATTTCAAACAATTCAAATTTTAACTATTCTAATTTGAAAGCTAGTGGCACTAGCAAAGTTAATCACAAACTTGAGATTCACACAAATTTCAAAGAATTCAAATTTTAACTATTCTAATTTGAAAACTAATGGCACTAGTAAAGTTAATCACAAACTTGAGATTCACACAAATTTCAAAGAATTCAAATTTTAACTATTCTAATTTGAAAACTAATGGCACTAGTAAAGTTGATCACAAACTTGAGATTCACACAAATTTCAAACAATTCAAATTTTAACTATTCTAATTTGAAAACTAGTGGCAATAGCAAAGTTAATCACAAACTTGAGATTCACACAAATTTCAAAGAATTCAAATTTTAACTATTCTAATTTGAAAACTAATGGCACTAGTAAAGTTAATCACAAACTTGAGATTCACACAAATTTCAAACAATTCAAATTTTAACTATTCTAATTTGAAAACTAGTGGCACTAGCAAAGTTCATCACAAACTTGAGATTCACACAAATTTCAAAGAATTCAAATTTTAACTATTCTAATTTGAAAACTAATGGCACTAGTAAAGTTAATCACAAACTTGAGATTCACACAAATTTCAAAGAATTCAAATTTTAACTATTCTAATTTGAGAACTAGTGGCACTAGTAAAGTTAATCACAAACTTGAGATTCAAACAAATTTCAAAGAATTCAAATTTTAACTATTCTAATTTGAAAACTAATGGCACTAGTAAAGTTAATCACAAACTTGAGATTCACACAAATTTCAAAGAATTCAAATTTTAACTATTCTAATTTGAAAACTAATGGCACTAGCAAAGTTAATCACAAACTTGAGATTCACGCAAATTTCAAAGAATTCAAATTTTAACTATTCTAATTTGAAAACTAGTGGCACTAGCAAAGTTAATCACAAACTTGAGATTCACACAAATTTCAAAGAATTCAAATTTTAACTATTCTAATTTGAAAACTAATGGCACTAGTAAAGTTAATCACAAACTTGAGATTCACATAAATTTCAAACAATTCAAATTTTAACTATTCTAATTTGAAAACTAATGGCACTAGTAAAGTTAATCACAAACTTGAGATTCACACAAATTTCAAAGAATTCAAATTTTAACTATTCTAATTTGAAAACTAATGGCACTAGCAAAGTTAATCACAAACTTGAGATTCACGCAAATTTCAAAGAATTCAAATTTTAACTATTCTAATTTGAAAACTAATGGCACTAGTAAAGTTAATCACAAACTTGAGATTCACGCAAATTTCAAAGAATTCAAATTTTAACTATTCTAATTTGAAAACTAGTGGCACTAGTAAAGTTAATCACAAACTTGAGATTCACACAAATTTCAAAGAATTCAAATTTTAACTATTCTAATTTGAAAACTAGTGGCACTAGCAAAGTTAATCACAAACTTGAGATTCACACAAATTTCAAAGAATTCAAATTGTAACTATTCTAATTTGAAAATTAATGGCACTAGTAAAGTTAATCACAAACTTGAGATTCACACAAATTTCAAACAATTCAAATTTTAACTATTCTAATTTGAAAACTAGTGGCACTAGCAAAGTTAATCACAAAATTGAGATTCACACAAATTTCAAAGAATTCAAATTTTAACTATTCTAATTTTAAAACTAGTGGCACTAGTAAAGTTAATCACAAACTTGAGATTCAAACAAATTTCAAAGAATTCAAATTTTAACTATTCTAATTTGAAAACTAATGGCACTAGTGAAGTTAATCACAAACTTGAGATTCACACAAATTTCAAACAATTCAAATTTTAACTATTCTAATTTGAAAACTAGTGGCACTAGCAAAGTTAATCACAAACTTGAGATTCACACAAATTTCAAAGAATTCAAATTTTAACTATTCTAATTTGAAAACTAATGGCACTAGTAAAGTTAATCACAAACTTGAGATTCACACAAATTTCAAACAATTCAAATTTTAACTATTCTAATTTGAAAACTACTGGCACTAGCAAAGTTAATCACAAACTTGAGATTCACACAAATTTCAAAGAATTCAAATTTTAACTATTCTAATTTGAAAACTAATGGCACTAGTAAAGTTAATCACAAACTTGAGATTCACACAAATTTCAAACAATTCAAATTTTAACTATTCTAATTTGAAAACTAGTGGCACTAGGAAAGTTAATCACAAACTTGAGATTCACACAAATTTCAAAGAATTCAAATTTTAACTATTCTAATTTGAAAACTAATGGCACTAGTAAAGTTAATCACAAACTTGATATTCACACAAATTTCAAAGAATTCAAATTTTAACTATTCTAATTTGAAAACTAATGGCACTAGTAAAGTTAATCACAAACTTGAGATTCACACAAATTTCAAAGAATTCAAATTTTAACTATTCTAATTTGAAAACTAGTGGCACTAGCAAAGTTAATGACAAACTTGAGATTCACACGAATTTCAAAGAATTCAAATTTTAACTATTCTAATTTGAAAACTAATGGCACTAGCAAAGTTAATCACAAACTTGAGATTCACACAAATTTCAAACAATTCAAATTTTAACTATTCTAATTTGAAAACTACTGGCACTAGCAAAGTTAATCACAAACTTGAGATTCACACAAATTTCAAAGAATTCAAATTTTAACTATTCTAATTTGAAAACTAATGGCACTAGTAAAGTTAATCACAAACTTGAGATTCACACAAATTTCAAACAATTCAAATTTTAACTATTCTAATTTGAAAACTAGTGGCACTAGGAAAGTTAATCACAAACTTGAGATTCACACAAATTTCAAAGAATTCAAATTTTAACTATTCTAATTTGAAAACTAATGGCACTAGTAAAGTTAATCACAAACTTGATATTCACACAAATTTCAAAGAATTCAAATTTTAACTATTCTAATTTGAAAACTAATGGCACTAGCAAAGTTAATCACAAACTTGAGATTCACGCAAATTTCAAAGAATTCAAATTTTAACTATTCTAATTTGAAAACTAGTGGCACTAGCAAAGTTAATCACAAACTTGAGATTCACACAAATTTCAAAGAATTCAAATTTTAACTATTCTAATTTGAAAACTAATGGCACTAGTAAATTTAATCACAAACTTGAGATTCACATAAATTTCAAACAATTCAAATTTTAACTATTCTAATTTGAAAACTAATGGCACTAGTAAAGGTAATCACAAACTTGAGATTCACACAAATTTCAAAGAATTCAAATTTTAACTATTCTAATTTGAAAACTAATGGCACTAGCAAAGTTAATCACAAACTTGAGATTCACGCAAATTTCAAAGAATTCAAATTTTAACTATTCTAATTTGAAAACTAATGGCACTAGTAAAGTTAATCACAAACTTGAGATTCACGCAAATTTCAAAGAATTCAAATTTTAACTATTCTAATTTGAAAACTAGTGGCACTAGTAAAGTTAATCACAAACTTGAGATTCACACAAATTTCAAAGAATTCAAATTTTAACTATTCTAATTTGAAAACTAGTGGCACTAGCAAAGTTAATCACAAACTTGAGATTCACACAAATTTCAAAGAATTCAAATTGTAACTATTCTAATTTGAAAACTAATGGCACTAGTAAAGTTAATCACAAACTTGAGATTCACACAAATTTCAAACAATTCAAATGTTAACTATTCTAATTTGAAAACTAGTGGCACTAGCAAAGTTAATCACAAACTTGAGATTCACACAAATTTCAAAGAATTCAAATTTTAACTATTCTAATTTGAAAACTAGTGGCACTAGCAAAGTTAATCACAAACTTGAGATTCACACAAATTTCAAAGAATTCAAATTTTAACTATTCTAATTTGAAAACTAATGGCACTAGTAAAGTTAATCACAAACTTGAGATTCACACAAATTTCAAACAATTCAAATTTTAACTATTCTAATTTGAAAACTACTGGCACTAGCAAAGTTAATCACAAACTTGAGATTCACACAAATTTCAAAGAATTCAAATTTTAACTATTCTAATTTGAAAACTAATGGCACTAGTAAAGTTAATCACAAACTTGAGATTCACACAAATTTCAAACAATTCAAATTTTAACTATTCTAATTTGAAAACTACTGGCACTAGCAAAGTTAATCACAAACTTGAGATTCACACAAATTTCAAAGAATTCAAATTTTAACTATTCTAATTTGAAAACTAATGGCACTAGTAAAGTTAATCACAAACTTGAGATTCACACAAATTTCAAACAATTCAAATTTTAACTATTCTAATTTGAAAACTAGTGGCACTAGGAAAGTTAATCACAAACTTGATATTCACACAAATTTCAAAGAATTCAAATTTTAACTATTCTAATTTGAAAACTAATGGCACTAGTAAAGTTAATCACAAACTTGAGATTCACACAAATTTCAAAGAATTCAAATTTTAACTATTCTAATTTGAAAACTAGTGGCACTAGCAAAGTTAATTACAAACTTGAGATTCACACGAATTTCAAAGAATTCAAATTTTAACTATTCTAATTTGAAAACTAATGGCACTAGCAAAGTTAATCACAAACTTGAGATTCACACAAATTTCAAACAATTCAAATTTTAACTATTCCAATTTGAAAACTACTGGCACTAGCAAAGTTAATCACAAACTTGAGATTCACACAAATTTCAAAGAATTCAAATTTTAACTATTCTAATTTGAAAACTAATGGCACTAGTAAAGTTAATCACAAACTTGAGATTCACACAAATTTCAAACAATTCAAATTTTAACTATTCTAATTTGAAAACTAGTGGCACTAGGAAAGTTAATCACAAACTTGAGATTCACACAAATTTCAAAGAATTCAAATTTTAACTATTCTAATTTGAAAACTAATGGCACTAGTAAAGTTAATCACAAACTTGATATTCACACAAATTTCAAACAATTCAAATTTTAACTATTCTAATTTGAAAACTAGTGGCACTAGGAAAGTTAATCACAAACTTGAGATTCACACAAATTTCAAAGAATTCAAATTTTAACTATTCTAATTTGAAAACTAATGGCACTAGTAAAGTTAATCACAAACTTGATATTCACACAAATTTCAAAGAATTCAAATTTTAACTATTCTAATTTGAAAACTAATGGCACTAGTAAAGTTAATCACAAACTTGAGATTCACACAAATTTCAAAGAATTCAAATTTTAACTATTCTAATTTGAAAACTAGTGGCACTAGCAAAGTTAATTACAAACTTGAGATTCACACGAATTTAAAGAATTCAAATTTTAACTATTCTAATTTGAAAACTAATGGCACTAGCAAAGTTAATCACAAACTTGAGATTCACACAAATTTCAAACAATTCAAATTTTAACTATTCTAATTTGAAAACTACTGGCACTAGCAAAGTTAATCACAAACTTGAGATTCACACAAATTTCAAAGAATTCAAATTTTAACTATTCTAATTTGAAAACTAATGGCACTAGTAAAGTTAATCACAAACTTGAGATTCACACAAATTTCAAACAATTCAAATTTTAACTATTCTAATTTGAAAACTAGTGGCACTAGGAAAGTTAATCACAAACTTGAGATTCACACAAATTTCAAAGAATTCAAATTTTAACTATTCTAATTTGAAAACTAATGGCACTAGTAAAGTTAATCACAAACTTGATATTCACACAAATTTCAAAGAATTCAAATTTTAACTATTCTAATTTGAAAACTAATGGCACTAGTAAAGTTAATCACAAACTTGAGATTCACACAAATTTCAAAGAATTCAAATTTTAACTATTCTAATTTGAAAACTAGTGGCACTAGCAAAGTTAATCACAAACTTGAGATTCACACAAATTTCAAAGAATTCAAATTTTAACTATTCTAATTTGAAAACTAATGGCACTAGTAAAGTTAATCACAAACTTGAGATTCACATAAATTTCAAACAATTCAAATTTTAACTATTCTAATTTGAAAACTAATGGCACCAGTAAAGTTAATCACAAACTTGAGATTCACACAAATTTCAAAGAATTCAAATTTTAACTATTCTAATTTGAAAACTAATGGCACTAGCAAAGTTAATCACAAACTTGAGATTCACGCAAATTTCAAAGAATTCAAATTTTAACTATTCTAATTTGAAAACTAGTGGCACTAGGAAAGTTAATCACAAACTTGAGATTCACGCAAATTTCAAAGAATTCAAATTTTAACTATTCTAATTTGAAAACTAGTGGCACTAGTAAAGTTAATCACAAACTTGATATTCACACAAATTTCAAAGAATTCAAATTTTAACTATTCTAATTTGAAAACTAATGGCACTAGTAAAGTTAATCACAAACTTGAGATTCACACAAATTTCAAAGAATTCAAATTTTAACTATTCTAATTTGAAAACTAATGGCACTAGCAAAGTTAATCACAAACTTGAGATTCACACAAATTTCAAAGAATTCAAATTTTAACTATTCTAATTTGAAAACTAATGGCACTAGTAAAGTTAATCACAAACTTGAGATTCACATAAATTTCAAACAATTCAAATTTTAACTATTCTAATTTGAAAACTAATGGCACCAGTAAAGTTAATCACAAACTTGAGATTCAAACAAATTTCAAACAATTCAAATTTTAACTATTCTAATTTGAAAACTAATGGCACTAGCAAAGTTAATCACAAACTTGAGATTCACACAAATTTCAAACAATTCAAATTTTAACTATTCTAATTTGAAAACTAGTGGCACTAGCAAAGTTAATCACAAACTTGAGATTCACACAAATTTCAAAGAATTCAAATTTTAACTATTCTAATTTGAAAACTAATGGCACTAGCAAAGTTAATCACAAACTTGAGATTCACACAAATTTCAAACAATTCAAATTTTAACTATTCTAATTTGAAAACTACTGGCACTAGCAAAGTTAATCACAAACTTGAGATTCACACAAATTTCAAAGAATTCAAGTTTTAACTATTCTAATTTGAAAACTAATGGCACTAGTAAAGTTAATCACAAACTTGAGATTCACACAAATTTCAAACAATTCAAATTTTAACTATTCTAATTTGAAAACTAGTGGCACTAGGAAAGTTAATCACAAACTTGAGATTCACACAAATTTCAAAGAATTCAAATTTTAACTATTCTAATTTGAAAACTAATGGCACTAGTAAAGTTAATCACAAACTTGATATTCACACAAATTTCAAAGAATTCAAATTTTAACTATTCTAATTTGAAAACTAATGGCACTAGTAAAGTTAATCACAAACTTGAGATTCACACAAATTTCAAAGAATTCAAATTTTAACTATTCTAATTTGAAAACTAATGGCACTAGTAAAGTTAATCACAAACTTGAGATTCACACAAATTTCAAAGAATTCAAATTTTAACTATTCTAATTTGAAAACTAATGGCACTAGCAAAGTTAATCACAAACTTGAGATTCACACAAATTTCAAACAATTCAAATTTTAACTATTCTAATTTGAAAACTACTGGCACTAGCAAAGTTAATCACAAACTTGAGATTCACACAAATTTCAAAGAATTCAAGTTTTAACTATTCTAATTTGAAAACTAATGGCACTAGTAAAGTTAATCACAAACTTGAGATTCACACAAATTTCAAACAATTCAAATTTTAACTATTCTAATTTGAAAACTAGTGGCACTAGGAAAGTTAATCACAAACTTGAGATTCACACAAATTTCAAAGAATTCAAATTTTAACTATTCTAATTTGAAAACTAATGGCACTAGTAAAGTTAATCACAAACTTGATATTCACACAAATTTCAAAGAATTCAAATTTTAACTATTCTAATTTGAAAACTAATGGCACTAGTAAAGTTAATCACAAACTTGAGATTCACACAAATTTCAAAGAATTCAAATTTTAACTATTCTAATTTGAAAACTAATGGCACTAGTAAAGTTAATCACAAACTTGAGATTCACACAAATTTCAAAGAATTCAAATTTTAACTATTCTAATTTGAAAACTAATGGCACTAGTAAAGTTAATCACAAACTTGAGATTCACACAAATTTCAAAGAATTCAAATTTTAACTATTCTAATTTGAAAACTAGTGGCACTAGTAAAGTTAATCACAAACTTGAGATTCAAACAAATTTCAAAGAATTCAAATTTTAACTATTCTAATTTGAAAACTAATGGCACTAGTAAAGTTAATCACAAACTTGAGATTCACACAAATTTCAAACAATTCAAATTTTAACTATTCTAATTTGAAAACTAGTGGCACTAGGAAAGTTAATCACAAACTTGAGATTCACACAAATTTCAAAGAATTCAAATTTTAACTATTCTAATTTGAAAACTAATGGCACTAGTAAAGTTAATCACAAACTTGAGATTCACACAAATTTCAAAGAATTCAAATTTTAACTATTCTAATTTGAAAACTAATGGCACTAGCAAAGTTAATCACAAACTTGAGATTCACGCAAATTTCAAAGAATTCAAATTTTAACTATTCTAATTTGAAAACTAGTGGCACTAGCAAAGTTAATCACAAACTTGAGATTCACACAAATTTCAAAGAATTCAAATTTTAACTATTCTAATTTGAAAACTAATGGCACTAGCAAAGTTAATCACAAACTTGAGATTCACATAAATTTCAAACAATTCAAATTTTAACTATTCTAATTTGAAAACTAATGGCACTAGTAAAGGTAATCACAAACTTGAGATTCACACAAATTTCAAAGAATTCAAATTTTAACTATTCTAATTTGAAAACTAATGGCACTAGCAAAGTTAATCACAAACTTGAGATTCACGCAAATTTCAAATAATTCAAATTTTAACTATTCTAATTTGAAAACTAATGGCACTAGTAAAGTTAATCACAAACTTGAGATTCACGCAAATTTCAAAGAATTCAAATTTTAACTATTCTAATTTGAAAACTAGTGGCACTAGTAAAGTTAATCACAAACTTGAGATTCACACAAATTTCAAAGAATTCAAATTTTAACTATTCTAATTTGAAAACTAGTGGCACTAGCAAAGTTAATCACAAACTTGAGATTCACACAAATTTCAAAGAATTCAAATTGTAACTATTCTAATTTGAAAACTAATGGCACTAGTAAAGTTAATCACAAACTTGAGATTCACACAAATTTCAAACAATTCAAATTTTAACTATTCTAATTTGAAAACTAATGGCACTAGTAAAGTTAATCACAAACTTGAGATTCACACAAATTTCAAAGAATTCAAATTTTAACTATTCTAATTTGAAAACTAGTGGCACTAGCAAAGTTAATCACAAACTTGAGATTCACACAAATTTCAAAGAATTCAAATTTTAACTATTCTAATTTGAAAACTAATGGCACTAGTAAAGTTAATCACAAACTTGATATTCACACAAATTTCAAAGAATTCAAATTTTAACTATTCTAATTTGAAAACTAGTGGCACTAGCAAAGTTAATCACAAACTTGAGATTCACACAAATTTCAAAGAATTCAAATTTTAACTATTCTAATTTGAAAACTAATGGCACTAGTAAAGTTAATCACAAACTTGAGATTCACACAAATTTCAAACAATTCAAATTTTAACTATTCTAATTTGAAAACTAGTGGCACTAGGAAAGTTAATCACAAACTTGAGATTCACACAAATTTCAAAGAATTCAAATTTTAACTATTCTAATTTGAAAACTAATGGCACTAGTAAAGTTAATCACAAACTTGATATTCACACAAATTTCAAAGAATTCAAATTTTAACTATTCTAATTTGAAAACTAATGGCACTAGTAAAGTTAATCACAAACTTGAGATTCACACAAATTTCAAAGAATTCAAATTTTAACTATTCTAATTTGAAAACTAGTGGCACTAGCAAAGTTAATCACAAACTTGAGATTCACACAAATTTCAAAGAATTCAAATTTTAACTATTCTAATTTGAAAACTAATGGCACTAGTAAAGTTAATCACAAACTTGAGATTCACATAAATTTCAAACAATTCAAATTTTAACTATTCTAATTTGAAAACTAATGGCACCAGTAAAGTTAATCACAAACTTGAGATTCACACAAATTTCAAACAATTCAAATTTTAACTATTCTAATTTGAAAACTAATGGCACTAGCAAAGTTAATCACAAACTTGAGATTCACGCAAATTTCAAAGAATTCAAATTTTAACTATTCTAATTTGAAAACTAATGGCACTAGTAAAGTTAATCACAAACTTGAGATTCACGCAAATTTCAAAGAATTCAAATTTTAACTATTCTAATTTGAAAACTAGTGGCACTAGTAAAGTTAATCACAAACTTGAGATTCACACAAATTTCAAAGAATTCAAATTTTAACTATTCTAATTTGAAAACTAGTGGCACTAGCAAAGTTAATCACAAACTTGAGATTCACACAAATTTCAAAGAATTCAAATTGTAACTATTCTAATTTGAAAACTAATGGCACTAGTAAAGTTAATCACAAACTTGAGATTCACACAAATTTCAAACAATTCAAATTTTAACTATTCTAATTTGAAAACTAGTGGCACTAGCAAAGTTAATCACAAAATTGAGATTCACACAAATTTCAAAGAATTCAAATTTTAACTATTCTAATTTGAAAACTAGTGGCACTAGTAAAGTTAATCACAAACTTGAGATTCAAACAAATTTCAAAGAATTCAAATTTTAACTATTCTAATTTGAAAACTAATGGCACTAGTGAAGTTAATCACAAACTTGAGATTCACACAAATTTCAAACAATTCAAATTTTAACTATTCTAATTTGAAAACTAGTGGCACTAGCAAAGTTAATCACAAACTTGAGATTCACACAAATGGCACTAGTAAAGTTAATCACAAACTTGAGATTCACACAAATTTTAACTATTCTAATTTGAAAACTAGTGGCACTAGCAAAGTTAATCACAAACTTGAGATTCACACAAATTTCAAAGAATTCAAATTTTAACTATTCTAATTTGAAAACTAATGGCACTAGTAAAGTTAATCACAAACTTGATATTCAAACAAATTTCAAAGAATTCAAATTTTTAACTATTCTAATTTGAAAACTAATGGCACTAGTAAAGTTAATCACAAACTTGAGATTCACACAAATTTCAAATAATTCAAATTTTAACTATTCTAATTTGAAAACTAGTGGCACTAGGAAAGTTAATCACAAACTTGAGATTCACACAAATTTCAAAGAATTCAAATTTTAACTATTCTAATTTGAAAACTAATGGCACTAGTAAAGTTAATCACAAACTTGATATTCACACAAATTTCAAAGAATTCAAATTTTAACTATTCTAATTTGAAAACTAATGGCACTAGCAAAGTTAATCACAAACTTGAGATTCACGCAAATTTCAAAGAATTCAAATTTTAACTATTCTAATTTGAAAACTAGTGGCACTAGCAAAGTTAATCACAAACTTGAGATTCACACAAATTTCAAAGAATTCAAATTTTAACTATTCTAATTTGAAAACTAATGGCACTAGTAAATTTAATCACAAACTTGAGATTCACATAAATTTCAAACAATTCAAATTTTAACTATTCTAATTTGAAAACTAATGGCACTAGTAAAGGTAATCACAAACTTGAGATTCACACAAATTTCAAAGAATTCAAATTTTAACTATTCTAATTTGAAAACTAATGGCACTAGCAAAGTTAATCACAAACTTGAGATTCACGCAAATTTCAAAGAATTCAAATTTTAACTATTCTAATTTGAAAACTAGTGGCACTAGCAAAGTTAATCACAAACTTGAGATTCACGCAAATTTCAAAGAATTCAAATTTTAACTATTCTAATTTGAAAACTAATGGCACTAGTAAAGTTAATCACAAACTTGAGATTCACACAAATTTCAAAGAATTCAAATTTTAACTATTCTAATTTGAAAACTAGTGGCACTAGCAAAGTTAATCACAAACTTGAGATTCACACAAATTTCAAAGAATTCAAATTGTAACTATTCTAATTTGAAAACTAATGGCACTAGTAAAGTTAATCACAAACTTGAGATTCACACAAATTTCAAAGAATTCAAATTTTAACTATTCTAATTTGAAAACTAGTGGCACTAGCAAAGTTAATCACAAACTTGAGATTCACACAAATTTCAAAGAATTCAAATTTTAACTATTCAAATTTGAAAACTAATGGCACTAGTAAAGTTAATCACAAACTTGAGATTCACACAAATTTCAAAAAATTCAAATTTTAACTATTCTAATTTGAAAACTAATGGCACTAGTAAAGTTAATCACAAACTTGAGATTCACGCAAATTTCAAAGAATTCAAATTTTAACTATTCTAATTTGAAAACTAATGGCACTAGTAAAGTTAATCACAAACTTGAGATTCACACAAATTTCAAAGAATTCAAATTTTAACTATTCTAATTTGAAAACTAGTGGCACTAGCAAAGTTAATCACAAACTTGAGATTCACACAAATTTCAAAGAATTCAAATTTTAACTATTCTAATTTGAAAACTAATGGCACTAGTAAAGTTAATCACAAACTTGAGATTCACACAAATTTCAAAGAATTCAAATTTTAACTATTCTAATTTGAAAACTAATGGCACTAGTAAAGTTAATCACAAACTTCAGATTCACACAAATTTCAAAAAATTCAAATTTTAACTATTCTAATTTCAAAACTAATGGCACTAGTAAAGTTAATCACAAACTTGAGATTCAAACAAATTTCAAACAATTCAAATTTTAACTATTCTAATTTGAAAACTAGTGGCACTAGCAAAGTTAATCACAAACTTGAGATTCACACAAATTTCAAAGAATTCAAATTTTAACTATTCTAATTTGAAAACTAATGGCACTAGTAAAGTTAATCACAAACTTGATATTCACACAAATTTCAAACAGTTCTAATTTTAACTATTCTAATTTGAAAACTAGTGGCACTAGCAAAGTTAATCACAAACTTGAGATTCACACAAATTTCAAAGAATTCAAATTTTAACTATTCTAATTTGAAAACTAATGGCACTAGTAAAGTTAATCACAAACTTGAGATTCACACAAATTTCAAACAATTCAAATTTTAACTATTCTAATTTGAAAACTAGTGGCACTAGCAAAGTTAATCACAAACTTGAGATTCACACAAATTTCAAACATTTCAAATTTTAACTATTCTAATTTGAAAACTAATGGCACTAGTAAAGTTAATCACAAACTTGAGATTCACACAAATTTCAAAGAATTCAAATTTTAACTATTCTAATTTGAAAACTAATGGCACTAATAAAGTTAATCACAAACTTGAGATTCACACAAATTTCAAAGAATTCAAATTTTAACTATTCTAATTTGAAAACTAGTGGCACTAGTAAAGTTAATCACAAACTTGAGATTCACACAAATTTCAAAGAATTCAAATTTTAACTATTCTAATTTCAAAACTAGTGGCACTAGCAAAGTTAATCACAAACTTGAGATTCACACAAATTTCAAAGAATTCAAATTTTAACTATTCTAATTTGAAAACTAATGGCACTAGTAAAGTTAATCACAAATTTGAGATTCACACAAATTTCAAAGAATTCAAATTTTAACTATTCTAATTTGAAAACTAATGGCACTAGTAAAGTTAATCACAAACTTGAGATTCACACAAATTTCAAACAATTCAAATTTTAACTATTCTAATTTGAAAACTAGTGGCACTAGCAAAGTTAATCACAAACTTGAGATTCACACAAATTTCAAAGAATTCAAATTTTAACTATTCTAATTTGAAAACTAATGGCACTAGTAAAGTTAATCACAAACTTGAGATTCACACAAATTTCAAAGAATTCAAATTTTAACTATTCTAATTTGAAAACTAATGGCACTAGTAAAGTTAATCACAAACTTGAGATTCACACAAATTTCAAACAATTCAAATTTTAACTATTCTAATTTGAAAACTAGTGGCAATAGCAAAGTTAATCACAAACTTGAGATTCACACAAATTTCAAAGAATTCAAATTTTAACTATTCTAATTTGAAAACTAATGGCACTAGTAAAGTTAATCACAAACTTGAGATTCACACAAATTTCAAACAATTCAAATTTTAACTATTCTAATTTGAAAACTAGTGGCACTAGCAAAGTTCATCACAAACTTGAGATTCACACAAATTTCAAAGAATTCAAATTTTAACTATTCTAATTTGAAAACTAATGGCACTAGTAAAGTTAATCACAAACTTGAGATTCACACAAATTTCAAAGAATTCAAATTTTAACTATTCTAATTTGAGAACTAGTGGCACTAGTAAAGTTAATCACAAACTTGAGATTCAAACAAATTTCAAAGAATTCAAATTTTAACTATTCTAATTTGAAAACTAATGGCACTAGTAAAGTTAATCACAAACTTGAGATTCACACAAATTTCAAAGAATTCAAATTTTAACTATTCTAATTTGAAAACTAATGGCACTAGCAAAGTTAATCACAAACTTGAGATTCACGCAAATTTCAAAGAATTCAAATTTTAACTATTCTAATTTGAAAACTAGTGGCACTAGCAAAGTTAATCACAAACTTGAGATTCACACAAATTTCAAAGAATTCAAATTTTAACTATTCTAATTTGAAAACTAATGGCACTAGTAAAGTTAATCACAAACTTGAGATTCACATAAATTTCAAACAATTCAAATTTTAACTATTCTAATTTGAAAACTAATGGCACTAGTAAAGTTAATCACAAACTTGAGATTCACACAAATTTCAAAGAATTCAAATTTTAACTATTCTAATTTGAAAACTAATGGCACTAGCAAAGTTAATCACAAACTTGAGATTCACGCAAATTTCAAAGAATTCAAATTTTAACTATTCTAATTTGAAAACTAATGGCACTAGTAAAGTTAATCACAAACTTGAGATTCACGCAAATTTCAAAGAATTCAAATTTTAACTATTCTAATTTGAAAACTAGTGGCACTAGTAAAGTTAATCACAAACTTGAGATTCACACAAATTTCAAAGAATTCAAATTTTAACTATTCTAATTTGAAAACTAGTGGCACTAGCAAAGTTAATCACAAACTTGAGATTCACACAAATTTCAAAGAATTCAAATTGTAACTATTCTAATTTGAAAATTAATGGCACTAGTAAAGTTAATCACAAACTTGAGATTCACACAAATTTCAAAAAATTCAAATTTTAACTATTCTAATTTGAAAACTAGTGGCACTAGCAAAGTTAATCACAAAATTGAGATTCACACAAATTTCAAAGAATTCAAATTTTAACTATTCTAATTTGAAAACTAGTGGCACTAGTAAAGTTAATCACAAACTTGAGATTCAAACAAATTTCAAAGAATTCAAATTTTAACTATTCTAATTTGAAAACTAATGGCACTAGTGAAGTTAATCACAAACTTGAGATTCACACAAATTTCAAACAATTCAAATTTTAACTATTCTAATTTGAAAACTAGTGGCACTAGCAAAGTTAATCACAAACTTGAGATTCACACAAATTTCAAAGAATTCAAATTTTAACTATTCTAATTTGAAAACTAATGGCACTAGTAAAGTTAATCACAAACTTGAGATTCACACAAATTTCAAACAATTCAAATTTTAACTATTCTAATTTGAAAACTACTGGCACTAGCAAAGTTAATCACAAACTTGAGATTCACACAAATTTCAAAGAATTCAAATTTTAACTATTCTAATTTGAAAACTAATGGCACTAGTAAAGTTAATCACAAACTTGAGATTCACACAAATTTCAAACAATTCAAATTTTAACTATTCTAATTTGAAAACTAGTGGCACTAGCAAAGTTAATCACAAACTTGAGATTCACACAAATTTCAAAGAATTCAAATTTTAACTATTCTAATTTGAAAACTAATGGCACTAGTAAAGTTAATCACAAACTTGATATTCACACAAATTTCAAAGAATTCAAATTTTAACTATTCTAATTTGAAAACTAATGGCACTAGTAAAGTTAATCACAAACTTGAGATTCACACAAATTTCAAAGAATTCAAATTTTAACTATTCTAATTTGAAAACTAGTGGCACTAGCAAAGTTAATGACAAACTTGAGATTCACACGAATTTCAAAGAATTCAAATTTTAACTATTCTAATTTGAAAACTAATGGCACTAGCAAAGTTAATCACAAACTTGAGATTCACACAAATTTCAAACAATTCAAATTTTAACTATTCTAATTTGAAAACTACTGGCACTAGCAAAGTTAATCACAAACTTGAGATTCACACAAATTTCAAAGAATTCAAATTTTAACTATTCTAATTTGAAAACTAATGGCACTAGTAAAGTTAATCACAAACTTGAGATTCACACAAATTTCAAACAATTCAAATTTTAACTATTCTAATTTGAAAACTAGTGGCACTAGGAAAGTTAATCACAAACTTGAGATTCACACAAATTTCAAAGAATTCAAATTTTAACTATTCTAATTTGAAAACTAATGGCACTAGTAAAGTTAATCACAAACTTGATATTCACACAAATTTCAAAGAATTCAAATTTTAACTATTCTAATTTGAAAACTAATGGCACTAGCAAAGTTAATCACAAACTTGAGATTCACGCAAATTTCAAAGAATTCAAATTTTAACTATTCTAATTTGAAAACTAGTGGCACTAGCAAAGTTAATCACAAACTTGAGATTCACACAAATTTCAAAGAATTCAAATTTTAACTATTCTAATTTGAAAACTAATGGCACTAGTAAATTTAATCACAAACTTGAGATTCACATAAATTTCAAACAATTCAAATTTTAACTATTCTAATTTGAAAACTAATGGCACTAGTAAAGATAATCACAAACTTGAGATTCACATAAATTTCAAAGAATTCAAATTTTAACTATTCTAATTTGAAAACTAATGGCACTAGCAAAGTTAATCACAAACTTGAGATTCACGCAAATTTCAAAGAATTCAAATTTTAACTATTCTAATTTGAAAACTAATGGCACTAGTAAAGTTAATCACAAACTTGAGATTCACGCAAATTTCAAAGAATTCAAATTTTAACTATTCTAATTTGAAAACTAGTGGCACTAGTAAAGTTAATCACAAACTTGAGATTCACACAAATTTCAAAGAATTCAAATTTTAACTATTCTAATTTGAAAACTAGTGGCACTAGCAAAGTTAATCACAAACTTGAGATTCACACAAATTCCAAAGAATTCAAATTGTAACTATTCTAATTTGAAAACTAATGGCACTAGTAAAGTTAATCACAAACTTGAGATTCACACAAATTTCAAACAATTCAAATTTTAACTATTCTAATTTGAAAACTAGTGGCACTAGCAAAGTTAATCACAAACTTGAGATTCACACAAATTTCAAAGAATTCAAATTTTAACTATTCTAATTTGAAAACTAGTGGCACTAGCAAAGTTAATCACAAACTTGAGATTCACACAAATTTCAAAGAATTCAAATTTTAACTATTCTAATTTGAAAACTAATGGCACTAGTAAAGTTAATCACAAACTTGAGATTCACACAAATTTCAAACAATTCAAATTTTAACTATTCTAATTTGAAAACTACTGGCACTAGCAAAGTTAATCACAAACTTGAGATTCACACAAATTTCAAAGAATTCAAATTTTAACTATTCTAATTTGAAAACTAATGGCACTAGTAAAGTTAATCACAAACTTGAGATTCACACAAATTTCAAACAATTCAAATTTTAACTATTCTAATTTGAAAACTACTGGCACTAGCAAAGTTAATCACAAACTTGAGATTCACACAAATTTCAAAGAATTCAAATTTTAACTATTCTAATTTGAAAACTAATGGCACTAGTAAAGTTAATCACAAACTTGAGATTCACACAAATTTCAAACAATTCAAATTTTAACTATTCTAATTTGAAAACTAGTGGCACTAGGAAAGTTAATCACAAACTTGAGATTCACACAAATTTCAAAGAATTCAAATTTTAACTATTCTAATTTGAAAACTAATGGCACTAGTAAAGTTAATCACAAACTTGATATTCACACAAATTTCAAAGAATTCAAATTTTAACTATTCTAATTTGAAAACTAATGGCACTAGTAAAGTTAATCACAAACTTGAGATTCACACAAATTTCAAAGAATTCAAATTTTAACTATTCTAATTTGAAAACTAGTGGCACTAGCAAAGTTAATTACAAACTTGAGATTCACACGAATTTCAAAGAATTCAAATTTTAACTATTCTAATTTGAAAACTAATGGCACTAGCAAAGTTAATCACAAACTTGAGATTCACACAAATTTCAAACAATTCAAATTTTAACTATTCTAATTTGAAAACTACTGGCACTAGCAAAGTTAATCACAAACTTGAGATTCACACAAATTTCAAAGAATTCAAATTTTAACTATTCTAATTTGAAAACGAATGGCACTAGTAAAGTTAATCACAAACTTGAGATTCACACAAATTTCAAACAATTCAAATTTTAACTATTCTAATTTGAAAACTAGTGGCACTAGGAAAGTTAATCACAAACTTGAGATTCACACAAATTTCAAAGAATTCAAATTTTAACTATTCTAATTTGAAAACTAATGGCACTAGTAAAGTTAATCACAAACTTGATATTCACACAAATTTCAAAGAATTCAAATTTTAACTATTCTAATTTGAAAACTAATGGCACTAGTAAAGTTAATCACAAACTTGAGATTCACACAAATTTCAAAGAATTCAAATTTTAACTATTCTAATTTGAAAACTAGTGGCACTAGCAAAGTTAATCACAAACTTGAGATTCACACAAATTTCAAAGAATTCAAATTTTAACTATTCTAATTTGAAAACTAATGGCACTAGTAAAGTTAATCACAAACTTGAGATTCACATAAATTTCAAACAATTCAAATTTTAACTATTCTAATTTGAAAACTAATGGCACTAGTAAAGTTAATCACAAACTTGAGATTCACACAAATTTCAAACAATTCAAATTTTAACTATTCTAATTTGAAAACTAATGGCACTAGCAAAGTTAATCACAAACTTGAGATTCACGCAAATTTCAAAGAATTCAAATTTTAACTATTCTAATTTGAAAACTAATGGCACTAGTAAAGTTAATCACAAACTTGAGATTCACGCAAATTTCAAAGAATTCAAATTTTAACTATTCTAATTTGAAAACTAGTGGCACTAGTAAAGTTAATCACAAACTTGAGATTCACACAAATTTCAAAGAATTCAAATTTTAACTATTCTAATTTGAAAACTAGTGGCACTAGCAAAGTTAATCACAAACTTGAGATTCACACAAATTTCAAAGAATTCAAATTGTAACTATTCTAATTTGAAAACTAATGGCACTAGTAAAGTTAATCACAAACTTGAGATTCACACAAATTTCAAACAATTCAAATTTTAACTATTCTAATTTGAAAACTAGTGGCACTAGCAAAGTTAATCACAAAATTGAGATTCACACAAATTTCAAAGAATTCAAATTTTAGCTATTCTAATTTGAAAACTAGTGGCACTAGTAAAGTTAATCACAAACTTGAGATTCAAACAAATTTCAAAGAATTCAAATTTTAACTATTCTAATTTGAAAACTAATGGCACTAGTGAAGTTAATCACAAACTTGAGATTCACACAAATTTCAAACAATTCAAATTTTAACTATTCTAATTTGAAAACTAGTGGCACTAGCAAAGTTAATCACAAACTTGAGATTCACACAAATTTCAAAGAATTCAAATTTTAACTATTCTAATTTGAAAACTAATGGCACTAGTAAAGTTAATCACAAACTTGAGATTCACACAAATTTCAAACAATTCAAATTTTAACTATTCTAATTTGAAAACTACTGGCACTAGCAAAGTTAATCACAAACTTGAGATTCACACAAATTTCAAAGAATTCAAATTTTAACTATTCTAATTTGAAAACTAATGGCACTAGTAAAGTTAATCACAAACTTGAGATTCACACAAATTTCAAACAATTCAAATTTTAACTATTCTAATTTGAAAACTAGTGGCACTAGGAAAGTTAATCACAAACTTGAGATTCACACAAATTTCAAAGAATTCAAATTTTAACTATTCTAATTTGAAAACTAATGGCACTAGCAAAGTTAATCACAAACTTGAGATTCACACAAATTTCAAACAATTCAAATTTTAACTATTCTAATTTGAAAACTACTGGCACTAGCAAAGTTAATCACAAACTTGAGATTCACACAAATTTCAAAGAATTCAAATTTTAACTATTCTAATTTGAAAACTAATGGCACTAGTAAAGTTAATCACAAACTTGAGATTCACACAAATTTCAAACAATTCAAATTTTAACTATTCTAATTTGAAAACTAGTGGCACTAGGAAAGTTAATCACAAACTTGAGATTCACACAAATTTCAAAGAATTCAAATTTTAACTATTCTAATTTGAAAACTAATGGCACTAGTAAAGTTAATCACAAACTTGATATTCACACAAATTTCAAAGAATTCAAATTTTAACTATTCTAATTTGAAAACTAATGGCACTAGTAAAGTTAATCACAAACTTGAGATTCACACAAATTTCAAAGAATTCAAATTTTAACTATTCTAATTTGAAAACTAGTGGCACTAGCAAAGTTAATCACAAACTTGAGATTCACACAAATTTCAAAGAATTCAAATTTTAACTATTCTAATTTGAAAACTAATGGCACTAGTAAAGTTAATCACAAACTTGAGATTCACATAAATTTCAAACAATTCAAATTTTAACTATTCTAATTTGAAAACTAATGGCACTAGTAAAGTTAATCACAAACTTGAGATTCACACAAATTTCAAACAATTCAAATTTTAACTATTCTAATTTGAAAACTAATGGCACTAGCAAAGTTAATCACAAACTTGAGATTCACGCAAATTTCAAAGAATTCAAATTTTAACTATTCTAATTTGAAAACTAATGGCACTAGTAAAGTTAATCACAAACTTGAGATTCACGCAAATTTCAAAGAATTCAAATTTTAACTATTCTAATTTGAAAACTAGTGGCACTAGTAAAGTTAATCACAAACTTGAGATTCACACAAATTTCAAAGAATTCAAATTTTAACTATTCTAATTTGAAAACTAGTGGCACTAGCAAAGTTAATCACAAACTTGAGATTCACACAAATTTCAAAGAATTCAAATTGTAACTATTCTAATTTGAAAACTAATGGCACTAGTAAAGTTAATCACAAACTTGAGATTCACACAAATTTCAAACAATTCAAATTTTAACTATTCTAATTTGAAAACTAGTGGCACTAGCAAAGTTAATCACAAAATTGAGATTCACACAAATTTCAAAGAATTCAAATTTTAACTATTCTAATTTGAAAACTAGTGGCACTAGTAAAGTTAATCACAAACTTGAGATTCAAACAAATTTCAAAGAATTCAAATTTTAACTATTCTAATTTGAAAACTAATGGCACTAGTGAAGTTAATCACAAACTTGAGATTCACACAAATTTCAAACAATTCAAATTTTAACTATTCTAATTTGAAAACTAGTGGCACTAGCAAAGTTAATCACAAACTTGAGATTCACACAAATTTCAAAGAATTCAAATTTTAACTATTCTAATTTGAAAACTAATGGCACTAGTAAAGTTAATCACAAACTTGAGATTCACACAAATTTCAAACAATTCAAATTTTAACTATTCTAATTTGAAAACTACTGGCACTAGCAAAGTTAATCACAAACTTGAGATTCACACAAATTTCAAAGAATTCAAATTTTAACTATTCTAATTTGAAAACTAATGGCACTAGTAAAGTTAATCACAAACTTGAGATTCACACAAATTTCAAACAATTCAAATTTTAACTATTCTAATTTGAAAACTAGTGGCACTAGGAAAGTTAATCACAAACTTGAGATTCACACAAATTTCAAAGAATTCAAATTTTAACTATTCTAATTTGAAAACTAATGGCACTAGTAAAGTTAATCACAAACTTGATATTCACACAAATTTCAAAGAATTCAAATTTTAACTATTCTAATTTGAAAACTAATGGCACTAGTAAAGTTAATCACAAACTTGAGATTCACACAAATTTCAAAGAATTCAAATTTTAACTATTCTAATTTGAAAACTAGTGGCACTAGCAAAGTTAATTACAAACTTGAGATTCACACAAATTTCAAAGAATTCAAATTTTAACTATTCTAATTTGAAAACTAATGGCACTAGTAAAGTTAATCACAAACTTGAGATTCACACAAATTTCAAAGAATTCAAATTTTAACTATTCTAATTTGAAAACTAATGGCACTAGTAAAGTTAATCACAAACTTGAGATTCACGCAAATTTCAAAGAATTCAAATTTTAACTATTCTAATTTGAAAACTAATGGCACTAGTAAAGTTAATCACAAACTTGAGATTCACACAAATTTCAAACAATTCAAATTTTAACTATTCTAATTTGAAAACTAGTGGCACTAGCAAAGTTAATCACAAACTTGAGATTCACACAAATTTCAAAGAATTCAAATTTTAACTATTCTAATTTGAAAACTAATGGCACTAGTAAAGTTAATCACAAACTTGAGATTCACACAAATTTCAAACAATTCAAATTTTAACTATTCTAATTTCAAAACTAATGGCACTAGGAAAGTTAATCACAAACTTGAGATTCACACAAATTTCAAACAATTCAAATTTTAACTATTCTAATTTTAAAACTAGTGGCACTAGCAAAGTTAATCACAAACTTGAGATTCACACAAATTTCAAAGAATTAAAATTTTAACTATTCTAATTTGAAAACTAATGGCACTAGTAAAGTTAATCACAAACTTGAGATTCACACAAATTTCAAACAATTCAAATTTTAACTATTCTAATTTGAAAACTAATGGCACTAACAGAAAGTTTTATAATTTTTGGTATCTCTGTGCAGAAAGATTGTACATAGTAAATATAATACAGAAAGTGTTTTCACACAAATAGTAAAGTTATTCATAAACTAGTGATTCACACAAATCTTAAAAAATTCAAATTTAAACTATTCAAATTTTAACTATTCATAAACAAATTTTGTGACCTAAAATAAAAAATAAAGCAAAAAACAAAAGAAAATGAATAATGCAGAAAACAAAACAAAAAATCTGGAAAAAAATACTTATATTAACAATAAGTATTTTGTTATAAGTAGAAAAAAAAATAAAAAAAATAAAGCAACAAAGAATAAATTATCTAAGTATTTTCTGTTCAAAAGATTATAAGCAAAAAGAAACTTTAACAGCAAAAAGAATTATCATAAATATTTCTTTTGTTACAAACTAGTGATTCACATAAATTTCATAGAATTCACATTTAAATAATTCAAATTGGAAAATTAATGGCACTAACAGAAAGTTTATAATTTTTATTACCTAAAACCAAAAATAATAACTGAAAAACTAGTAAGTATTTTGCTGTTAGTAAAAAAACAAAAAACTGGAATTTTTTTTAAAAAATGCCGCCTACTGGGCCACCAGAGCCTGCATACGACTAGAAACCCGCTAGTTGGGCCAGGATGCAGGCCCACAGTAGGCCCAGTAGGCCCACAGGCACAGAGAGTGGATTTAGGCCCGTAAGCCTGCAGTAGAGAGGAGCTCGAAGTGGTCGGCTCCGCAGGGCTTATAAACCACTCCGAGCCCCTCTCGGCTAGCGAGGTGGGACTAAACATCCCAACGCACCGCGGCAGTTCCAGTACACGCCCTTTGGTCCCGGTTGGTGGCACCAACCGGGATGAAAGGGAGCCTTTGGTCCCGGTTCGTGGCACAAACCGGGACGAAAGGGGTGCATTGGTCCCGGTTTGTGCCACGAACTGGTACCAATGGCTTTGCTATATAAGCAAGTACTTGGGAAATTTTCACATTTCCCTCGCAGTTGCCCCCGACGACGCCGAGCACATCGACGCCGCCAGGCTGCCCCAACGCCGTCCGCCGCCCCTGCCATCGCCCCCGACCGTGCCGTCACCGTCGCCCGTGCCTCGCCGTCGCCGTCGCCGCCCCGTGCCCCCTGCCTCCTCGCCGCCGACGCCGTGCCCCTCACCGTCGCCGTCCGCCGCCCCTGCCGTCGCCCCCGACCGCGCCGTCGCCGTCGACGCCCCGTGCCCCCTGCCTCCTCGCCGCCGACGCCGTGCCCCTCCTCGTCGATCGCCGCCCTGGCTTACGTAATTTCCTAATTTAGAATGTATAGTTAATTTAGTTGTATAGTTAGGATGTATAGTTAATTTAGATGTATAGTTAATTTAGTTGTACTTAATTTAGATGTATAGTTTAGATGCATAAGTTAGAATTTTTTATTGTTCATACATTTTTTTGGTGATATTATTGTTGCATATGCAAAAGTTTGTGTGTTCATATATATGCAAATAATATGTCAATTTTTTCATAGAATTTTTATGATTTTTTTGTTGTAATTTTGTTCATAGAATTTTTATTTTGTTCGTAGAATTTTTATTATTTTTTTCTATTGTAATTTTGTTCATATTGTGTAGGAATCTGAACGTTATGTATGATCAAAGTCATTTATGTATATGTTCATATTTAGAAGAAAAAGAAGGAGAGAGAAAAGGAAAATAAGAAGAGGAAGAAGGAGAAGAAGAAGAGGAGAGAAATAACAGGAGAAATATATAAGAAGATGAAAAAGAAGAAGAAAAAGGAGAAGAATAAGGAATAGAGGAGAAGAAGAAGAATTCTTCTTGTTCTCCTCTATTATTCCTTCTTGTTCTCCTTTTTTTTCTTTTTTTTTCTTCTCCTTTTCCTTTCTTCTTCTCCTCTTTTTTTCTTCTTCTTCCTCTTCTTATTTTTTGTTATCGGGTATGTCGTTGTCGACATACCCCCCCTCCCCGATAATTAACTTTTAGTAATTAGTACTACTTAGAAAGTGTTTAATGGAATTAGTTAGAACTAGGTAAACTTGTTTATTTTTAGTAATTAAGTACTACATTATTCTATTTATAGTAAGTGCTTAGTAGTTGAACTAGTTGATTTAATAAAACTGGTTTATTTTACTATAGAAGTAGTTTATTTTTAGCAAGAAAATTAATAGAACTAGTTTATTTTTTTAGTTAAAGCAATTATTCCCGCATCGACGTGGACGATGCCTATCCCGCATCCTCGTCGTCGAGTCGGCGGCGGACGATACCTGCTTGACCAGATGGGCCATGTCCGGGACTGGGCTCCGCCGGGGTGGTACTGGGAGGCGCTACCTTCCGGGGGACGTATCTTGGTGAGGAGCCAGCCCGTCGTTGACCGGATCCTTGTTTGGTGGCGGTCGCGTGGGCCAGTGACGGTGCCGAGGCTTCCGGACACCGCGGAGGTGGTACGTCACCGTGTAAGCGAGGAGGACGAGCACGTCCGTCGCTACATGGTTGCGTTGGAGGGCAGGTTCGAGAATACCTGGCAGGTTCTTCAGGGATCTCACTGGAGCTATGATCCTGTGATGGTTCCTTCCCTTTGGGTGTCCACCGCCCGCGCCGATACCCGTCGGGCGCTACGGTTCTAGCTGTACTGGCGATATGTATGATATATAGTATTCGACGTGTATTAGTGATAATATTCGATGTACGGACACATGGAGATGACGTAGTTTTTCTTATAATTGAAGGCATCCTAATTTGAATACTACTTTATTTTGCGATTTGATTTTTCTTATTGAATGCTCAAATTGGAGAGCACTATGAAAGGCATATGCATATGATTAGTTGAATAATAATGATCTAATTTAGTCTTTGAATTATGAACGTATAGGAAATGCCATCATCGAACGACGAAAGTCTCCCGGGGGAGTGCGACTGGTGCCACGACGATCGAGGTGAGTGCGACAGGCCTCACCTGGACGATGGTCGGCGCTTCAGCATTAAGCTCGAGGAGACCTTCGAAGTTGAAACGGTACGCAACGACGACAAGTGTTTTTCTTCATAATTAAGCATGACTTCAACTATTTCAACGTGTAATTTTCATCTTTTACAATTCGAGTATAGTTTATCCCATGCCATGCAAGACGCTATGTCTTGGAGAGGATGGATTTTGAAGACCATGAAAATTTTGAAACGAAGAAAATTCACCTAAGGACCCATCATGATGTGGATTTTGAAGTAAAGTTGTATAATGCTGAGAGCGTAACCCATTTTGGCTGCAAAAATTGGGAAGCATTTTGCAAATTGTATGGTTTTGATGAGGGTATGCTTGTCACCATGGATCTTGGTGATCCTGAAATCGAGCAAGACAATATGGACATTTGGGTCCTTGTTGATACTCCTCCAGTTCTACCGCTATGTGAGTTTCTCAAACATAGTTAATTATTAACTAATTTATATTGTTCATTTCAAAATAGTTGACAGCTTATTTCCATTGACAGCTTATTTTGAAGTATCAAAGAATGTGCAGAAGATGGTAGATAGAACTTACTACACCGATGGCTCTGAGTTAACTTACAAGGAGAAAACTCATCTGGTTGGATTTTGTAATGATCTTGAGAATTACAATATCTACAATCGAACTCCTCAACATTATGGTCAATACGTGCCACTAGTGCACGTGTTGAACTACGGTAACTACCATGGAGATACCCTGGTAAGTTTTTTTACTATTACGACATCCGTGCATCTTTTTGCATACTTCTAAAACTAGTACATCATTGCTAACTACGAAGTTATTAATATGTTTTTCAACAGAGAATCCCAGAGGATTGTGTGCCTCATTTGATGTATCTGAATGGCGGCAGCCTTCGTGTTTTGAACATATATCCAGGTCATCCTACGAATCTCAACTGTCCATACTGGATTTCTAAAAGAAGTGGAGACATGACAATCAAAGGATGGAAAAAATGTATGGACAGTCGTAAGGAGCTTCTTGGAAGCAAAAGGAAGCGAGGCGCAAGAATTGGAGACAGGATGATCTCCATTCTTCATAATGGAGAGTCAGGGTCTATATTGTTTTATGCTATTTTACCTTAAGTGTGTTTAGGTCCTACCTGATACTGATGATCATGTGCTAAGAACAATTATGTAGGGTTGGGTTCGATGACTATGAGGATGATGATCATATGACTTATTATTAATAACGAGTAGAAGTTGTATGATGATGCTTGATTAATTAGTAGGACTTGTTATTATATATGATGATGTATGATGCGAGCATGCATGAGTTATTATATATATATCTGCGGGTGAAATGAACATAGCAGTAGCGTAGGTAAACCAAGGATGAAGATATAAGAGAGGACACTTCTCTCTATTAATTAGCTAGATAATAACAACCTAAAAATAACCCCCTAAACCCCTAAAACAGCCACTTTTTTTTAAAAAAAGAAAAACCTCAGCTCCAGCCAGATGCTGACGCGTGGAAGCCTATTGGTCCCGGTTTATGTCATCAACCGGGACCAAAGGCCCCCCTGCCTGGGCTGCCGGCACTGCCCACGTGGAGGCCCATCAGTCCCGGTTCTGGATTGAACCGGGACTAAAGGGTCGGGGCATTAGTACCGACACTTTAGTCCCGGTTCAGGAACCGGGACTAAAGGCCCTTACGAACCGGGACTATAGGCCCTTTTTCTACCAGTGCATGCACATATCACTATAGGTGGAATAGAATGGTGGTTGTGGAGAAGACAAAAAGGAGAAGATAGTCTCACATCAACTAGGCATATCGACGGGCTATGGAGATGCCCATCAATAGATATCAACATGAGTGAGTAGGGATTGCCATGCAACGGATGCACTAGAGCTATAAATGTATGAAAGCTCAACAAAAGAAACTAGTGGGTGTGCATCCAACTCGCTTGCTCACGAAGACCTAGGGCATTTTGAGGAAGCCCATCATTGGAATATACAAGCCAAGTTCTATATGTTGGGGAACGTAGTAATTTCAAAAATTTCCTATGCACACGCAAGATCATGGTGATGCATAGCAACGAGAGGGAGAGTGTTGTCCACGTACCCTCATAGACCGAAAGCGGAAGCGTTAGCACAACGCAGTTGATGTAGTCGTACGTCTTCACAATCCGACCGATCAAGTACCGAACGTACGACACCTCCGAGTTCAGCACACGTTCAGCCCGATGACGTCCCTCGAACTCTGATCCAGCCGAGTGTTGAGGGAGAGTTTCGTCAGCACGACGGCGTGGTGACGATGTTGATGTTCTACCGACGCAGGGCTTCGCCTAAGCACCGCTACAGTATTATCGAGGTGGACTATGGTGGAGGGGGCACCGCACACGGCTAAAAGATCAAACAGATCAATTATTGTCTCTGGGGTGCCCCTTGTCCTCGTATATAAAGGAGAAAGGGGGGTGCAGCCGGCCAGGGAGAGGGCGCGCCAGGAGGAGTCCTACTCCCACCGGGAGTAGGACTCCCCCCTTTCCTAGTTGGAATAGGATTCGGGAGAAAGAAAGAGAGAGGGGAAGAAGGAAAGAGGGGGCCGGCCCTCCTTGCCCTAAACCAATTCAGTTTGGGCCTTGGGGGGCGCCCCACACTCCCCTTGCTTCCCTCTATTTCCACTAAGGCCCATATAGGCCCATTAAGCTCCCGGGGGGTTCCGGTAACCTCCCGGTACTCCGGTAAAATCCCGATTTCACCCGGAACACTTCCGACATCCAAACATAGGCTTCCAATATATCAATCATCATGTCTTAGCCATTTCGAGACTCCTCGTCATGTCCTTGATCACATCCGGGACTCCGAACAACCTTTGGTACATCAAAACATATAAACTCATAATATAACCATCATCGTAACGTTAAGCGTGCGGACCCTACGGGTTCGAGAGCTATGTAGACATGACCGAGACACGTCTCCGGTCAATAACCAATAGCGGAACCTGGATGCTCATATTGGCTCCCACATATTCTATGAAGATCTTTATCGGTCAAATCGCACAACAACATACGTTGTTCCCTTTGTCATCGGTATGTTACTTGCCCGCGATTCGATCGTCGGTATCTCAATACCTAGTTCAATCTCGTTACCGGCAAGTCTCTTTACTCGTTCCGTAATACATCATCCCGCAACTAACTCATTAGTTGCAATGCTTGCAAGGCTTAAGTGATGTGCATTACCGAGAAGGCCCAGAGATACCTCTCCGACAATCGGAGTGACAAATCCTAATCTCGAAATACGCTAACCCAACATGTACCTTTGGAGACACCTGTAGAGCACCTTTATAATCACCCAGTTACGTTGTGACGTTTGGTAGCACACAAAGTGTTCCTCCGGTAAACGGGAGTTGCATAATCTCATAGTCATAGGAACATGTATAAGTCATGAAGAAAGCAATAGCAGAATACTAAACGATCGTGTGCTAAGCTAACGGAATGGGTGATGTCAATCACATCATTCTCCTAATGTTGTGACCCCGTTAATCAAATGACAACTCATGTCTATGGTTAGGAAACATAACCATCTTTGATCAACGAGCTAGTCAAGTAGAGGCATACTAGTGACAATCTGTTTGTCTATGTATTCAGACATGTATTATGTTTCCAGTTAATACAATTCTAGCATGAATAATAAACATTTATCATGATATAAGGAAATAAATAATAACTTTATTATTGCCTCTAGGGCATATTTCCTTCAGTCTCCCACTTGCACTAGAGTCAGTAATCTAGATTACACAGTAATGATTCTAACACCCATGGAGCCTTGGTGCTGATCATGTTTTGTTCGTGGAAGAGGCTTAGTCAACGGGTCTGCAACATTCAGATTTGTATGTATCTTGCAAATTTCTATGTATCCCAGCTGGACTAAATCCCGGATGGAATTGAAGCGTCTATTGACGTGTTTGGTTCTCTTGTGAAATCTGGATTCCTTTGATAAGGCAATTGCACCAGTATTGTCACAAAAGATTTTCATTGGACCCGATGCACTAGGTATGACACCTAGATCGGATATGAACTCCTTCATCCAGACTCCATCATTTGCTGTTTCTGAAGCAGCTATGTACTCTGCTTCACATGTAGATCCCGCCACAGCGCTTTGTTTAGAACTGCACCAACTGACAGCTCCACCGTTTTATGTAAACACGTATCTGGTTTGCGATTTAGAATCATCCGGATCAGTGTCAAAGCTTGCATCAACGTAACTGTTTACGATGAGCTCTTTGTCACCTCCATAAACGAGAAACATATCCTTAGTCCTTTTCAGGTATTTCAGGATGTTCTTGACCGATGTCCAGTGATGCACTCCTGGATTACTTTGGTACCTCCCTGCTAGACTTATAGCAAGGCACACATCAGGTCTGGTACATAGCATTTCATACATGATAGAGCCTATGGCTGAAGCATAGGGAACACCTTTCATTTTCTCTCTATCTTCTGCAGTGGTCGGGCATTGAGTCTTACTCAACTTCACACCTTGTAACACAGGCAAGAACCCTTTCTTTGCTTGATCCATTTTGAACTTCTTCAAAACTTTGTCAAGGTATGTGCTTTGTGAAAGTCCAATTAAGCGTCTTGATCTATCTCTATAGATCTTGATGCCCAATATGTAAGCAGCTTCACCGAGGTCTTTCATTGAGAAACTCTTATTCAAGTATCCCATTATGCTATCCAGAAATTCTATATCATTTCCAATTAGCAATATGTCATCCACATATAATATCAAAAATGCTACAGAGCTCCCACTCACTTTCTTGTAAATACAGGCTTCTCCAAAAGTCCATATAAAACCAAATGCTTTGATGACACTATCAACGCGTTTATTCCAACTCCGAGAGGCTTGCACCAGTCCATAAATGGATCGTTGAAGCTTGCACACTTTGTTAGCTCCCTTTGGATCAACAAAACCTTCTGGTTGCATCATATACAACTCTTCTTCCAGAAATCCATTCAGGAATGCAGTTTTTACATCCATTTGCCAAATTTCATAATCATAAAATGCGGCAATTTCTAACATGATTCGGACAGACTTAAGCATTTCTACGGGTGAGAAGGTCTCATCATAGTCAATCCCTTGAACTTGTCGAAAACCTTTTGCAACAAGTCAAGCTTTATAGACAATAACATTACTGTCAGCGTCAATCTTCTTCTTGAAGATCCATTTATTCTCAATTGCTTGCCGATCATCAGGAAAGTCAACCAAAGTCCATACTTTGTTCTCATACATGGATCCCATCTCAGATTTCATGGCCTCAAGCCATTTTGCGGAATCTGGGCTCACCATCGCTTCTTCATAGTTCGTAGGTTCATCATGATCTAGTAGCATGACTTCCAGAACAGGATTACCGTACCACTCTGGTGCGGATCTTACTCTGGTTGATCTACGAGGTTTAGTAGTAACTTGATCTGAACTTCCATGATCATCATCATTAACTTCCTCACTAATTGGTGTAGGCGTCACAGAAACCGGTTTCTATGATGAACTACTTTCCAATAGTGGAGCAGGTATAGTTACCTCATCAAGTTCCACTTTCCTCCCACTCACTTCTTTCGAGAGAAACTCCTTCTCTAGAAAGGATCCATTGTTAGCAACGAATGTCTTGCCTTCGGATCTGTGATAGAAGGTATACCCAACAGTCTCCTTTGGGTATCCTATGAAGACACATTTCTCCGATTTGGGTTTGAGATTACCACGTTGAAGCTTTTTCACATAAGCATCGCAGCCCCAAACTTTCAGAAACGACAACTTTGGTTTCTTGCCAAACCACAGTTCATAAGGCGTCGTCTCAACGGATTTCCAACAAATCTATATGTATGATTTCCAACAAATCTGTTGCTCTCTCCATAGTACCGGAGAACGGCGTTTTAGTCATCTTGCCCATGAGGCACGTTTGCAAGTACCAAGTGATTCATAATCAAGTGGTTCCAAAGTCCATCAGTATGGAGTTTCTTCATGCGCTTTATACCGATATGACCTAAACGGCAGTGCCACAAATAAGTTGCACTATCATTATCAACTCTGCATCTTTTAGCTTCAACATTATGAATATGTGTATCACTACTATTGAGATTCATCAAAAATAGACCACTCTTCAAGGGTGCATGACCATAAAAGATATTACTCATATAAACAGAACAACCATTATTCTTTGATTTAAATGAATAACCGTCTCACATCAAACAAGATCCAGATATAATGTTCATGCTCAACGCTGGCACCAAATAACAATTATTTAGGTCTAATACTAATCCCGAAGGTAGATGTAGAGGTAGCGTGCCGACTACAATCACATCGACTTTGGAACCATTTCCCATGCGCATCGTCACCTCGTCCTTTGCCAGTGTTCGCTTAATCCGTAGTCCCTGTTTCGAGTTGCAAATATTAGCAACAGAACCAGTATCAAATACCCAGGTGCTACTGCGAGCTCTAGTAAGGTACACATCAATAACATGTATATCACATATACCTTTGTTCACCTTGCCATCCTTCTTATCCGCCAAATACTTGGGGAAGTTCCGCTTCCAGTGACCAGCCTGCTTGCGGTAGAAGCACTCAGTCTCAGGCTTAGGTCCAGACTTGGGTTTCTTCTCCTGAGCAGCAACTTGCTTGTTGTTCTTCTTGAAGTTCCCCTTCTTCTTCCCTTTACCCTTTTTCTTGAAACTGTGGTCTTATTGACCATCAACACTTGATGCTCCTTCTTGATTTCTACCTCCGCAGCTTTTAGCATTGTGAAGAGCTCGGGAATTGTCTTATTCATCCCTTGCATATTATAGTTCATCATGAAGCTTTTGTAGCTTGGTGGCAGTGATTGAAGAACTCTGTCAATGACACTATCAACCGGAAGATTAACTCCCAGCTGAGTCAAGTGATTATGGTACCCAGACATTCTGAGTATATGCTCACTGACAGAACTATTCTCATACATCTTGCAGCTGTAGAACTTATTGGAGACTTCATATCTCTCAATCCGGGCATTTTCTTGAAATATTAACTTCAACTCCTGGAACATCTCATATGCTCCATGACGTTCAAAACGTCGTTGAAGTCCCGGTTCTAAGCCGTAAAGCATGGCACACTGAACTATCAAGTAGTCATCAGCTTTGCTCTGCCAGGCGTTCTTAATGTCTACAGTTGCATCAGCAGCAGGTGAGGGAGTCCTGGATTAGGGGGTCTCCGGAAAGCCGGACTATATCCTTTGGCCGGACTGTTGGACTATGAAGATACAAGATTGAAGACTTCGTCCCGTGTCCGGATGGGACTCTACTTGGCGTGGAAGGCAAGCTAGGCAATATGGATATGTATATCTCATCCTTTGTAACCGACCTTGTGTAACCCTAGCCCCCTCCGGTGTCTATATAAACCGGAGGGTTTAGTCCGTAGGACAACAGACAATCATACCATAGGCTAGCTTCTAGGGTTTAGCCTCTCCGATCTCGTGGTAGATCAACTCTTGTAATACTCATATTATCATGAATAAATCAAGCAGGGCGTAGGGTTTTACCTCCATCAAGAGGGCCTGAACCTGGGTAAAACATCGTGTCCCCTGCCTCCTGTTACCATCCGCCTTAGACGCACAGTTCGTGACCCCCTACCCGAGATCCGCTAGTTTTGACACCGACATTGGTGCTTTCATTGAGAGTTCCTCTGTGTCGTCGCCGTTAGGCTTGATGGCTCCTACGATCATCGATAGCGATGTAGTCTAGGGTGAGACTTTTCTCCCCGGACAGATCTTTGTGTTCGGCGGCTTCGCACTGTGGTCCAACTCGCTTGGCCATCTGGAGCAAATCGAAAGTTATGCCCCTAGCCACCAGGTCAGTTTTGGAACCTTAAGCTATACGGCCGATATCCGCGAAGACTTGATCTTCGACGGATTCGAGCCCCTACCTTGTGCATCACACGGTCACGATGAGTATGATTTAGCTCTACCATTGGACAGTGTTCAGGAGATCGCACCGGTAGCCGCTTCGACCCTCAATTCAGAGCCAGCTGCGCCGTCCATGGACGGGTGGATGGACCCCGCCATGGAGGCCTTATCCTCAGCGGCGATCGAGCCGAACATCGACCTTACCCTGCACGAGAGCCGTGTTGTCAAACTGTCGGATCCTTCTCCGGCCACGGACTCCGAACCGCCTGCGCCCGTTCCTAGCGAATCCGATTGGGCGCCGATCATGGAGTTTACCTCCGCGGATATTTTTCAGCACTCGCCCTTTGGCGACATACTGAACTCATTAAGGTCTCTCTCCTTGTCAGGAGGATCCTAGCCGAACTATGTCCAGCAGGATTGGGATGCGGATGACGAAGAAATTCACTGCCCACCCACCACCCACTTAGTAGCCACCGTCGACGACTTAACCGACATGCTCGACTTCGACTCTGAAGACATCGACGGTATGGACGACGATGCGGGAGACGAAGAGGAACCACTGCCCACAGGGCACTGGACAGCCACCTCATCATACGATATATACATGGTGGACACACCCAAAGAAGGCAATGGCGACGAGACAGCGGAGGATGACCCCTCCAAGAAGCAACCCAAGCACCGACGTCAGCGCCGCCGCTCTAAGTCCCGCCAAAGCAAAAGTGGTGATACCGGCACAGGAGATAATAGCACTCCGGATAGTGCCGAAGATGGCAATAATCCCCTCCAGCACGATTTAGGGCAGGAGGATGGAGAAGCCAGCCCTCCAGAAGGAGCGGCAGATGGAGAGGCGGAGGATGATAATTACATGCCTCCCTCCGAAGACGAGGCAAGCCTCGACGATGATGAATTCGTCGTGCCAGAGGATCCCATCGAACAAGAGCGCTTCAAGCGCCAGCTTATAGCCACGGCAAATAGCCTTCATAAAAAGCAGCAGCAGCTTCAAGCTGATCAAGATCTGCTAGCTGGCAGATGGACTAAAGTCCTGGTGGCCGAGGAATATAAACTCGAACGCCCTTCCAAGAGTTACCCAAAATGCAGGTTGCTACCCCGACTGGAGGAACAAGCGTATGACGCGACTGACCGGCCACCTCGTGGCCGTGACAGAGAGGCATTCCAGCCAAAAGCTCAGCCTGCACCCCGACGCCATTCAAATAGAAAGGGCATGGGGAAATATGCCAGACCTGCGAGACGTATTGGAGAACAAAGCAAAACATGCAAGATCGATCTACGGATCGCGGGGGTGCGCCACTATGCGAGATGATAATCGTCACGCCGGATACAGTAAAAGTAAATCCGGCTGGGCCGAGCACAGCGGGCAAGACTCATTGGAGCTACGTCGCGATATAGCCCAGTACAGAGGCGTCGCACACCCCTTATGCTTCACAGACGAAGTAATGGATCATCAAATCCCAGAGGGTTTCAAACCCGTAAATATAGAATCATACGACGGCACAACAGATCCTGCGGTATGGATCGAGGATTTCCTGCTGCATATCCACATGGCACGCGGTGATGATCTACACGCCATTAAATACCTCCCACTCAAACTAAAAGGACCAGCTCGACATTGGCTCAATAGCCTGCCAGCAGAGTCCATTGGCTGTTGGGAAGATCTGCAAGCCGCATTCCTCGACAACTTTCAGGGCACTTATGTGCGACCACCAGATGCCGATGACTTGAGCCACATAATTCAGCAGCCAGAGGAATCGGCCAGGCAATTGTAGACATCGTTCCTAACAAAGAAAAATCAAATTCTCGACTGTCCGGATGCAGAGGCCCTAGCAGCTTTCAAGCACAACATCCGCGACGAGTGGCTAGTCCGGCACCTTGATCAGGAAAAGTCGAAATCTATGGCAGCCCTCACGACACTCATGACCCGCTTTTGTGCGGGAGAAGACAGCTGGCTGGCTCACAGTAATAACATATCAAAGAACCATGGTACTTCGGATACCAAGGACGGCAATAGCAGGTCACGTCGCAACAAACATAAGCGCCGCATTAACAGTGATAATACTGAGGATACGGCGATCAATGCCGGATTCAAAGGCTCTAAACCCGGTCAGCGGAAAAAGCCAATCAAACGAAGCACTCCGGGCCCGTCCAGTTTGGACCGTATACTCGATCGCTCATGTCAAATACATGGCACCCCAGACAAGCTAGCCAACCACACCAATAGGGATTGTTGGGTGTTCAAGCAGTCCGGCAAGTTAATTGCCGAAAACAAATATAAGGGGCCACATAGCGATGACGAGGAAGAGCCCCGGCAGCCGAACACCGGAGGACAGAAGAGGTTGCCCCCACAAGTGCGGACGGTGAACATGATATATGCAACCCACATCCCCAAGAGGGAGCGGAAGCGTGCGCTCAGGGACGTGTATGCGTTGGAGCCAGTCGCCCCAAAGTTCAACCCATGGTCCTCCTGTCTGATCACCTTCGATCGCAGGGACCACCCCACTAGTATCCGTCATGGCGGATTTGCCGCACTGGTCCTAGACCCAATCATTGACGGATTTCACCTCACTCAAGTCCTTATGGATGGCGGTAGCAGCCTGAACCTTCTTTATCAGGACACAGTACGCAAAATGGGTATAGACCCCTCAAGGATCAAACCCACAAAAACGACCTTTAAAGGCGTCATACCAGGTGTAGAGGCCCACAAAAACGACCTTTAAAGTGGTCTTCGGATCCCCGGATAACTTCCGAAGCGAAGAGTTAATCTTCGATATAGTCCCGTTCCGCAGTGGTTATCATGCACTGCTCGGGCAAACCGCATTTGCGAGATTCAATGCGGTACCACATTATGCATACCTCAAGCTCAAGATGCCAGGACCTCGGGGGGTCATTACAGTTAATGGAAACACAGAGCGCTCTCTCCGAACGGAGGAGCACACTGCGGCCCTCGCAGCGAAAGCGCAAAGCAGCCTCTTAAGGCAATCCACTAGTTCGGCGTTTAAGGACCCGGACACCTTCAAGCGCGCCCGGAGTAATCGGCAACAGGACCGCTTGGCACGTTCCGAGCTCGCATACCAATGCGGCCCCCACCCCGGTCCCAGCCAAACAGCGAAATCCGTGCCATGCGTACATAATTACGCATTAAAAATACCATGGCACGGGCGGGGAGGGGGCACGACGGTGGCACGCCCCAAGTCGCGGCTTAAACCACACTAGGGGCTTCCCACTTTGTTATTTTCTCTTTTAGGACTTCAATCTCTGGAAACCCTATCCGGCAGCGTGATTGCCGAACACATGATGCAACATCCAAGGAGGCAGAAAGCTACGCCACACCACGGAACTCCCAGGTGGATTACGATAACGAGTGAAATATTTTCTTTACTACGATTCCTCAGCTTGCCCTTGGAAGGGACATGTCAAACAGTCCTACTTTTTGCTTATCGCACTACTTGTATCATTCTGCTTTAACGCACCCTTTTTGAATAAAAAATGCATAGCATTAAGACTATTATTGCATTCTTCTTTATATATATATATATATATGTTCATTTATGACATCCAGCACCCGTACACTCTGGTACGGCCAATACGCCAGGGGCTTAAGCATACCCCATAATATGGCGTGAGAAGTCTGAACACTTTCGACAGTGCGGCACCCGAACTTATAGCATTATATGCATCAGCTCCGAATCATGTCTTGGGTCAATAGTTGGGTTTGCCCGGCTCCCATGTTTTGGTACCTTACGTTCCGCTATATCGGCTAAGGTAGCACTGGGAGAACTACTGCGATTGTGCCCCGGTTCTGCTGGGCTAAGCACCTCAGTAGAGAAAGCTAAAACTGACTGTCATGATAAGGCGAGAGACTGGTCGCTGTTCGAGAGGTTTCGAGTCCCTAAAGGCTTATGCCGCTTAGAGCGAGGAGTCGGCCCTGTCCGGCTTAAGGCGTGTATCGCGCCCCGAATTCGGCCTTCCGAATGCTAGGGGCTTCGCCAAAATTTAAAATTATAGAATTCTATGGCTAAGTGAGAGTGATAACGCATTATAGTCCGATTGCCTTGTTCGTTGTGCTGAGCACCTCCCTCGAAGGACCCAACAATGGGAACAAGAGTGCTCAGGTTTATCCCGAACAGCCCAGCACTCGTGGCGTGGGGGCAGAAGTCGACGACTAGCCATCTCTCAGATTTGATAAACAGCCGAACAGAAGGTAATATTCTAAATTCAAATAAGCGTTGCATAGCGCATATGAACAAGTTTTCATAAATACAGGATTACACAAGCGAATTTACTCGAATATTATATCTTTCGTACACTCGTCCGCTACGAGATGAGCACCCTTCAGGACACCCTCATAGTACATCTCGGGGTGGCGATGCTCCTTGCCCTTCAGCGGCCCTTCCTTAATCAGTGTCACGGCGTCCATCTTGGCCCATTGCACCTTCACACGGGCGAAAGCCCGGCGTGCACCTTCGGTGCAGACGGACCGCTTGATGACTTCCAGCCGTGGGCAAGCATCCACAAGCCGTCTCACCAGGCCGAAGTAGCTGTTGGGAAGGGCGTCGCCAGGCCACATCCGGACTATAAAGCCCTTCATGGCCTGTTCGGCCGCCTTATGTAGCTCGACCAGCTGCTTCAACTGGTCGCTCAGAGGCATCAGGTGTTCGGTCCCAGTATACTGAGACCAGAACAGCTTCTCCGTTGAGCTTCCCTCCTCGGCCTGGTAAAACTGTGCGGCATCCGACACGCTGCAGGGCAAATCTGCGAATGCTCCTGGAGAGCTCCGAATTCGGATAAGTAACAGGTAATTTACTTTCACCTGCTTGCTTTGCATATAGAATGCCTTACCCGCCGCTATCTTCTTCATCGCATCAATCTCCTGGAGGGCCTTTTGGGCTTCGGCCTTGGGATTCTTTGCGCTCTCAAGGGCCGCGGCAAGCTCGGACTCTCACGTCTTCAAGTCAAGCTCCAACGCCTCGTGCTTCATCACGAGAGCGTGGAGCTCTTGCTGCACCTCGCCCACCCGTGCCTCATGCCTTTCCCGCTCGGTGCGCTCCTTGGCCGCTTTGTTTTCGGCCTCGGATAGCGCTTGCTTCAGGGTCGCCACCTCGGTCGTGGCCCCTGGCAAATTTACGACGATCCTGTCATTTTGCAATCGCATTCTCTTTATACATATCCATAGACTAGGTACTACTTACCTTTGTTCTCCACGAGCTGCCTCTTGGCAAGGCCAAGCTCGTCCTTGAACCCTTTAAGGTCCTGCTTTAGTGCGGCGACCTCCGCAGTTAGTGCGGCAGAGGCCAGCAGCGAAGCCTGCATATGCATATTGACATACTTATATTAGACTCCTGCGATATTGTTTGATCCTCCGTTCGACTTTTCTTTGTGAACACCGAACAGAGCATCAAGGGCTACTGTCTATGCGGTAATATTTTTCCCCATATTTCAAAAACTTACCTCAAAGCCTATTAGAAGGCTGGCACAGGCTTCAGTCAGTCCGCTCTTGGCGGACTGAACCTTCTGGACCACCGCACTCATAATAGTGCGGTGCTCTTCGTCGATGGAAGCGCTGCGAAGCGCTCCCAACAGATTGTCTGGTGCCTCTGGATGGACAGAGGTCACCGGTATAGGCGTCTTGCCCCTTTTGGAAGGAGGCCGCCTGCCCGAGTCTGGAACCACTAGGGGTTCCGGCGCAGTGTTCGGCTGAGGGCCGAACTCGGAGCCCTCGGGAGCCTTGCTCCCTCTGCTCCCGGAGTCCGGAAGGTCGCCTTGAGGTGCCTCCGGGACTGTCTCCCCTCGACCCAGTGCCTCTTGAGACAATACCTCGGCATTGTCCGTAGGGCAAAGGGAGGTGGCGGTCGGAAGTGGATCGCTATCCATATCCGACGAGCCCAGGGAGCCGTCCGACGATACGTCGACATGGGCTCGTGGCGGTCTGCATAGTCATAATTCGGCGTTAGGAGAGGCAGTGCAACAAAGGTATGCTATGAGTTACTCTGGCATCCGAATACTTACGACTTCGCCAGGGGCTTGTCCCTAACCAGCCACTCGTCTTCGCCTTCGGCGGCGGTGGTGGAGTAGTCCGGAAGGAGAGTCCTTCCCTTCTTGGACCCTTCGCCCCCCCCCCCAGTTGGGGCGGCCTTCCTTTTCTTGTCTCCCCCAATTGGAGGGGGAGCATCTTCATCTTCTTCCTCGTCTTCGAGGGAGGACTGCGTCGCTGAGTTATCAGATGATGAGTCCGATAACACCTGGCGTCGGGAACTCTTTCGGGTTCCCTTGGCCTTCTTGGTCTTCTCCGGCACCTTGTAAGGAGCCGGAGTCAGCATCTCCGTCAGGAGAGCGTCCGCAGTGTCTTCGGGTAGAGGGGCCGGACAGTTAATCTGCCCCGACGTCTCCACCTAGTCCTGTCAAAGGCATGGAGCTCAGACCCCGCACATGGTTGAGCTAGGGGAAATTAATATCCTACCAGATGTATATAACTCACCGAATGCGCTTGGTGCTTCTCGCTTAGCCCGCGGTCCACGGTGAGGGAGGGAGGGACCTCAGCGCCCTTGAACAACACCTTCCAGACATCCTTGTGTGTCGTGTCGAAGAGCTCACTCAGAGTCTGGTGCTGGGCCGGGTCGAACTCCCACAAGTTGAAGTCCCGTTGTTGGCACGGGAGGATCCGGTGGATGAGCATGACCTGGACTATGTTGACAAGCTTGAGCTTCTTGTGGGCCATATTCCGGATACATTTCTGGAGTCCGTCCAGCTCTATCGACGAACCCCAGGACAGGCCCTTCTCTTTCCAGGAGGTGAGCCGCGTGGGGATTCCGGATCGAAACTTGGGGGCAGCCACCCATTTGGCGTCGCGCGGCTCGGTGATGTAGAACCACGCCGATTACCACCCCTTTATGGTCTCCACGAAGGAGCCTTTGAGCCATATAACATTGGGCATCTTGCCCACCATGGCTCCGCCGCATTCTGCTTGTTGGCCTCCCACCACCTTTGGCTTGATATTGAAGGTCTTTAACCACAGGCCGAAGTGGGGCCGGATGCGGAGGAAAGCCTCACACACGACGATAAACGCCGAAATGTTGAGGATGAAGTTCGGGGCCAGATCATGGAAGTCCAGCCCGTAGTAGAACATGAGACCACAGACGAATGGATGGAGGGGAAACCCCAGTCTGCGAAGGAAGTGGTGGAGGAAGACTACCCTCTCGTGAGGTTCAGGGGTAGGAATGATCTGCCCCGCGGCGGGCAGCCGATGCGCGATGTTCGCGGCTAAGTATCCGGCTCCGTGCAGCTTCTTGATGTGTCCCTCCATAACGGAGGAAGCCATCCATTTGCCTCCCGCTCCGGATATGATTGGAGAAGGTTGAGGGGAAGGATGTGGACTTGGGCATTGGAGCTCGAGTGCGCAAGAATGGATGAGCAAGGAGGAAGAAGGCGAGGGTAGAAAAGGTGAGACCTTGTCCCTTTATAAGGGCGGACTAAACTATGCACCTCCACTAGCCTGGTAAAACTCGCTTATCCACCAAGCGCCGTAATTGATGGCGCGGTTGGGTTACCCATGTCCGTATTGATGAGAATCCGGTAATAAGGGGAACACGATCTCTGCTTTGACAAGACGTGTCAAGAAACTGCCTCGCGTTATGTGCGGGGCTAGTTAAAGAAAAACGGTTCAAATAATCGCCGAGCCATGGCATGATGTCATGTTGCCTAAACGTGTCAGCAGATTAGATTTGTGGAAATATTATTCTCTCTATGGTGGTATGTGGAACTTATTTTGCAGGGTCGGACACTATCCTTTATTTCAACTCTTCTGTGGTATATCCGGAGGAGGAACCCGCCTTGCAATGCCGAAGACAACACTGCGCGCCGGACTCGTCATCATTGAAGCCTGGTTCAGGGGCTACTGAGGGAGTCCTGGATTAGGGGGTCTCCGGACTGCCGGACTATATCCTTTGGCCAGACTGTTGGACTATGAAGATACAAGATTGAAGACTTCGTCCCATGTCCGGATGGGACTCTACTTGGCGTGGAAGGCAAGCTAGGCAATACGGATATGTATATCTCCTCCTTTGTAACCGACCTTGTGTAACCCTAGCCCCCTCCGGTGTCTATATAAACCAGAGGGTTTAGTCCGTAGGACAACAGACAATCATATCATAGGACAGCTTCTAGGGTTTAGCCTCTCCGATCTCGTGGTAGATCAACTCTTGTAATACTCATATCATCACGAATAAATCAAGCAGGACGTAGGGTTTTACCTCCATCAAGAGGGCCCGAACCTGGGTAAAACATCGTGTCCCCTGCCTCCTGTTACCATCCGCCTTAGACGCACAGTTCGGGCCCCCTACCCGAGATCCTCCGGTTTTGACGCCGAAAACAGGCCTGGCACTCAGCGGTGCTTCCAGGACGTAATTCTTCTAAGCAGCAATGAGGATAATCCTCAAGTTATGGACCCAGTCCGTGTAATTGCTACCATCATCTTTCAACTTTGCTTTCTCAAGGAACGCATTAAAATTCAACGGAACAACAGCACGGGCCATCTATCTACAATCAAACATAGACAACCAAGATACTATCAGGTACTAAGTTCATGATAAATTTAAGTTCAATTAATCATATTACTTAAGAACTCCCACTTAGAAAGACATCCCTCTAACCTTCTAAGTGATCGCATGATCCAAATCAACTAAACCATAACCGATCATCACGTGAAATGGAGTAGTTTTCAATGGTGAACATCACCATGTTGATCATATCTACTATATGAATCACGCTCGACCTTTCGGTCTCAGTGTTCCGAGGCCATATCTGCATATGCTAGGCTCGTCAAGTTTAACTTGAGTATTCTGCGTGTGCAAAGCTGGCTTGCACCCGTTGTAGATGGATGTCGAGCTTATCACACCCGATCATCACATGGTGTGTGGGCACGACGAACTTTGGCAACGGTGCATACTCAGGGAGAAAACTTTTATCTTGAAATCTAGTGAGAGATCATCTTATAATGCTACCGTCAATCAAAGCAAGATGAGATGCATAAAAGATAAACATCACATGCAATCAATATAAGTGATATGATATGGCCATCATCATCTTGTGCTTGTGATCTCCATCTCTGAAGCACCGTCATGATCACCATGGTCACCGGCGCGACACCTTGATCTCCATCGTAGCATCGTTGCCGTCTCGCCAATCTTATGCTTCCACGACTATCGCTACCGCTTAGTGATAAAGTAAAGCATTACAAGGCGATTGCATTGCATACAATAAAGCGACAACCATATGGCTCCTGCTAGTTGCCGATAACTCGGTTACAAAACATGATCATCTCATACAATAAAATTTAGCATCATGTATTGACCATATCACATCACAACATGCCCTGCAAAAACAAGTTAGACGTCCTCTACTTTGTTGTTGCAAGTTTTACATGGCTACTACGGGCTTAGCAAGAACCGTTCTTACCTACGCATCAAAACCACAACGATAGTTTGTCAAGTTGGTGTTGTTTTAACCTTCGCAAGGACCGGGCGTAGCCACACTCGGCTCAACTAAAGTTGGAGAAACTGATACCCGCCAGCCACCTGTGTGCAAAGCACGTCGGTAGAACCAGTCTCACGTAAGCGTACGCGTAATGTCGGTTCGGGCCGCTTCATCCAACAATACCGCCAAACCAAAGTATGACATGCTGGTAAGCAGTATGACTTATATCGCCCACAACTCACTTGTGTTCTACTCGTGCATATGACATCTACGCATAAAACCAGGCTTGGATGCCACTGTTGGGGAACGTAGTGATTTCAAAAATTTCCTACACACACGCAAGATCATGGTGATGCACAGCAACGAGAGCGGAGAGTGTTGTCCACGTACCCTCGTAGACCGAAAGCGGAAGCGTTAGCACAATGCGGTTGATGTAGTCGTACTTCTTCACGATCCGACCGATCAAGTACCGAACGTACGGCACCTCCGAGTTCAGCACACGTTCAGCCCGATGACGTCCCTCGAACTCCGATCCAGCCGAGTGTTGAGGGAGAGTTTCGTCAGCACGACGGTGTGGTGTCGATGTTGATTTTCTACCGACGCAGGGCTTCGCCTAAGCACCACTAAAGTATTATCGAGGTGGACTATGGTGGAGGGGGGCACCGCACACGGCTAAACGATCAAACAGATCAATTGTTGTCTCTGGGGTGCCCCCTGCCCCCATATATAAAGGAGCAAGGGGGGTGCGGCCGGCCAGGGAGAGGGCGCACCAGGAGGAGTCCTATTCCTACCGGGAGTAGGACTCCCCCCTTTCCTAGTTGGAATAGGATTCGGGAGAAGGAAAGAGAGAGGAGAAGAAGGAAAGAGGGGGCCGGCCCCCCTTGCCCTAAACCAATTTGGTTTGGGCCTTGGGGGGGCGCCCCACACTCCCCTTGCTTCCCTCTATTTCCACTAAGGCCCATATAGGCCCATTAAGCTCCCGGGGGGTTCCGGTAACCTCCCGGTACTCAGGTAAAATCCCGATTTCACCCGGAACACTTCCGACATCCAAACATAGGCTTCCAATATATCAATCTTCATGTCTCAGCCATTTCGAGACTCCTCGTCATGTCCTTGATCACATCTGGGATTCCGAACAACCTTTGGTACATCAAAACATATAAACTCATAATATAACTGTCATCGTAACGTTAAGCGTGCGGACCCTACGGGTTCGAGAACTATGTAGACATGACCGAGACACGTCTCCGGTCAATAACCAATAGCGGAACCTGGATGCTCATATTGGCTCCCACATATTCTATGAAGATCTTTATCGGTCAAACCGCACAACAACATACGTTGTTCCCTTTGTCATCGGTATGTTACTTGCCCGAGATTCGATCGTCGGTATCTCAATACCTAGTTCAATCTCGTTACCGGCAAGTCTCCTCGTTTCGTAATACATCATCCCGCAACTAACTCATTAGTTGCAATGCTTGCAAGGCTTAAGTGATGTGCATTACCGAGAGGGCCCAGAGATACCTCTCCGACAATTGGAGTGACAAATCCTAATCTCGAAATATGCCAACCCAACAAGTACCTTTGGAGACACCTGTATAGCACCTTTATAATCACCCAGTTACGTTGTGATGTTTGGTAGCACACAAAGTGTTCCTCCGGTAAACGGGAGTTGCATAATCTCATAGTCATAGGAACATGTATAAGTTATGAAGAAAGCAATAGCAGAATACTAAACGATCGTGTGCTAAGCTAACGGAATGGGTCATGTCAATCACATCATTCTCCAATGATGTGACCCCGTTAATCAAATGACAACTCATGTCTATGGTTAGGAAACATAACCATCTTTGATCGACGAGCTAGTCAAGTAGAGGCATACTAGTGACAATCAGTTTGTCTATGTATTCACACATGTATTATGTTTCTGGTTAATATAATTCTAGCATGAATAATAAACATTTATCATAATATAAGGAAATAAATAATAACTTTATTATTGCCTCTAGGGCATATTTCCTTCAGTCTCCCACTTGCACTAGAGTCAATAATCTAGATTACACAGTAATGATTCTAACACCCATGGAACCTTGGTGCTGATCATGTTTTGTTCATGGAAGAGGCTTAGTCAACGGGTCTGCAACATTCAGATCCGTATGTATCTTGCAAATTTCTATGTCTCCCACCTGGACTAAATCCCGGATGGAATTGAAGCGTCTCTTGACGTGATTGGTTCTTTTGTGAAATCTGGATTCCTTTGCCAAGGCAATTGCACCAGTATTGTCACAAAAGATTTTCATTGGACCCGATGCACTAGGTATGACACCTAGATCGGATATGAACTCCTTCATCCAGACTCCTTCATTTGCTGCTTCCAAAGCAGCTATGTACTCTGCTTCACATGTAGATCCCGCCACAACGCTTTGTTTAGAACTGAACCAACTGACAGCTCCACCGTTTAATGTAAACACGTATCCGGTTTGCGATTTAGAATCGTCCGGATCAGTGTCAAAGCTTGCATCAACGGAACCGTTTACGATGAGCTCTTTGTCACCTCCATAAACGAGAAACATATCCTTAGTGGCATTTCCCCTTCTCTCTTTTTCTCTCATTTTTTATTTTTTTTATTTGGGCCTTTTCTCTTTTTTATGGCCTCTTTTTTTCGTCCGGAGTCTCATCCCGGCTTATGGGGGAATCATAGTCTCCATCATCCTTTCCTCACTGGGACAATGCTCTAATAATGATGAGCATCACACTTTTATTTACTTACAACTCGGGAATTACAACTCGATACTTAGAACAAAATATGACTCTATATGAATGCCTCGGGCGGTGTACCAGGATGTGCAATGATGCATGAGTGACATGTATGAAAGAATTATGAATGGTGGCTTTGCCACAAATACAATGTCAACTACATGATCATGCATAGCAATATGACAATGATGGAGCGTGTCATAATAAACGGAACGGTGGAAAGTTGCATGGCAATATATCTCGGAATGGCTATGGAAATGCCATAATAGGTAGGTATGGTAGCTGTTTTGAGGAAGGTATATGGTGGGTTTATGGTACCGGCGAAAGTTGCGCGTTACTAGAGAGACTAGCAATGGTGGAAGGGTGAGAGTGCGTATAATCCATGGACTCAACATTAGTCATAAAGAACTCACATACTTATTGCAAAAATCTATTAGTTATCGAAACAAAGTTCTACGTGCATGCTCCTAGGGGGATAGATTGGTAGGAAAAGACCATCGCTCGTCCCCGACCGCCACTCATAAGGAAGACAATCAATAAATAAATTATGCTTCGACTTCATCACATAACGGTTCACCAGACGTGCATGCTACGGGAATCACAAACTTCAACACAAGTATTTCTCAAATTCACAACTACTCAACTAGCATGACTCTAATATCACCATCTCCATATCTCAAAACAATTATCAAGTATCAAACTTCTCTTAGTATTCAATGCACTTTATATGAAAGTTTTTATTATATCCCTCCTGGATGCCCATCATATTAGGACTAAATTCATAACCAAAGCAAACTACCATGCTGTTTAGAGACTCTCAAAATGATATAAGTGAAGCATGACAGTTCATCTATTTCTTCAAAATAAAACTACCACCATGCTCTAAAAAGATATAAGTGAAGCACTAGAGCAACAACAAACTACTCCGAAAGATATAAGTGAAGATCAATGAGTAGTCGAATAATTATGCAACTATGTGAAGACTCTCTAACATTTAATAATTTCAGATCTTGGTATTTTATTCAAACAGCAAGCAAAACATAATTAAGTAAAATGACGCTCCAAGCAAAACACATATCATGTGGCGAATAAAAATATAGCTCCAAGTAAAGTTACCGATGAACGAAGACGAAAGAGGGGATTCCTTCCAGGGCATCCCCAAGCTTAGGCTTTCGGTTCTCCTTGGATATTACCTTGGGGTGCCTTGGGAATCCCCAAGCTTAGGCTCTTGCCACTCCTTATTCCATAGTCCATCGAATCCTTACCCAAAACTTGAAAACTTCACAACACAAAACTTAACAGAAAACTCGTAAGCTCCGTTAGTATAAGAAAATAAATCACCACTTCAAGGTACTATAACGAACTCATTCTTTATTCATATTGGTGTTAAACCTACTTTATTCCACTTCTCAATGGTTTATAAACTCTTTTACTAGCCATAGATTCATCAAAATAAGTAAATAACACATGAAAAACAGAATCTGTCAAAAATAGAACAGTCTGTAGTAATCTGGATCAACCATATACTTATGGAACTCATAAAATTCTCAAATAAATTGCTGGGCCTGAGGAATTTATCTATTAATCATCTGGAAAAATAATTAACTAAATAGCACTTTCCAAATAAAAATGGCAGCAATTCTCGTGAGCGCTAAAGTTTCTGTTTTTTACAGCATGATCAACAAGACTTTCCCCAAGTCTTCCCAAAGGTTCTACTTGGCACAAACACTAATTAAAAGCATAAAACCACATCTAAACAGAGGCTAGATGAATTATTTATTACTAAACAGGAACAAAATGCAAGGAACAAAAACAAAGTTGGGTTGCCTCCCAACAAGCGCTATCGTTTAACGCCCCTAGCTAGGCATGATGATTTCAATTATGCTCACATAAAAGATAAGAATTGAAACATAAAGAGAGAATCATGAAGAATATTGCTAATACATTTAAGTCTAACCCACTTCCTATGCATAGGGATTTTGTGAGCAAACAACTTATGGGAACAATAATCAACTAGCACAGGAAGGCAGAACAGGCATAACTTTAAAACTTTAAGCACATAGAGAGGAAACTTGATATTATTGCAATTCCTACAAGCATATGTTCCTCCCTCAAAATAATTTTCAGTAGCATCATGAAAGAATTCAACAATATAACCAGCACCTAAAGCATTCTTTTCATGATCTACAAGCATAGAAATTTTACTACTCTACACATAAGCAAAATTCTTCTCATTCGGAATAGTGGGAGTATCATAAGAGACTCGAATACTATAAATTGTTTCCACATTCAAAGAGTAATGTCAGAAAAGGGGTAATCATAATCATGACAAGTTTTATAAATATAATCACTACTTTTTATAGCTTAAGTTTTGGGGAACGTAGTAATTTCAAAAAAATTCCTACGCACACGCAAGATCATGGTGATGCATAGCAACGAGAGGGGAGACTGTTGTCTACGTACCCTCGTAGACCAGAAGCGGAAGCGTTATCACAACGCGGTTGATGTAGTCGTACGTCTTCACGGCCCGACCGATCAAGCACCGAAACTACGGCACCTCCGAGTTCTACCACACGTTCAGCTCGATGACGATCCCCGGACTCCGATCCAGCAAAGTGTCGGGGAAGAGTTCCGTCAGCACGACGACGTGGTGACGATCTTGATGTTCTACCGTCGCAGGGCTTCGCCTAAGCACCGCTACAATATTATCGAGGATTATGGTGGAGGGGGGCACCGCACACGGCTAAGAGAACGATCGCGAAGATCAACTTGTGTCTATGGGGTGCCCCTTGGCCACGTATATAAAGGAGTGGAGGAGGGGGGAGAGGGCCGGCCCCTATGGCACGCCCTGGAGGAGTCCTACTCCCACCGGGAGTAGGATTCCCCCCCTTCCAAGTAGTAGGAGTAGGAGTCAAGGCAAGGGAAGGGAGAAGAGAAGGAAGGAGGGGGCGCAGCCCCTCCCCCTAGTCCAATTCGGAGTAGGCCTTGGGGGGCGCCCAACCTCTCCTCTCTATTTCCCCTAAAGCCCAATAAGGCCCATATACTCCCCGGCGAATTCCCGTAACTCTCTGGTACTCCGAAAAATACCCGAATCACTCGGAACCTTTCCGATGTCCAAATATAGTCGTCCAATATATCGATCTTTACGTCTCGACCATTTCGAGACTCCTTGTCATGTCCCCGATCTCATCCGGGACTCCGAACTCCTTCGGTACATCAAAACTCATAAACTCATAATATAACTGTCATCGAAACCTTAAGCGTGCGGACCCTACGGGTTCGAGAACAATGTAGACATGGCCGAGACACATCTCCGGACAATAACCAATAGCGGAACCTGGATGCTCATATTGGCTCCCACATATTCTATGAAGATCTTTATCGGTCAGACCGCATAACAACGTACGTTGTTCCCTTTGTCATCGGTATGTTACTTGCCCGAGATTCGATCATCGGTATCTCAATACCTAGTTCAATCTCGTTACCAGCAAGTCTCTTTACTCGTTCCGTAATACATCATCCTACAACTAACTCATTAGTTGCAATGCTTGCAAGGCTTAAGTGTTGTGCATTACCGAGAGGGCCGAGAGATACCTCTCCGACAATCGGAGTGACAAATCCTAATCTCGAAATACGCCAACCCAACAAGTACCTTCGGAGACACCTGTATAGCACCTTTATAATCACCCAGTTACGTTGTGACATTTGGTGGCACACAAAGTGTTCCTCCGGTAAACGGGAGTTGCATAATCTCATAGTCATAGGAACATGTATAAGTCATGAAGAAAGCAATAGCAACAAACTAAACAATCAAGTGCTATACTAACGGAATGGGTCAAGTCAATCACATCATTCTCCTAATGATGTGATCCCGTTAATCAAATGACAACTCATGTCTATGGTTAGGAAACATAACCATCTTTGATCAACGAGCTAGTCAAGTAGAGGCATACTAGTGACACTATGTTTGTCTATGTATTCACACATGTATTATGTTTCCGGTTAATACAATTCTAGCATGAATAATAAACATTTATCATGATATAAGGAAATAAATAATAACTTTATTATTGCCTCTAGGGCATATTTCCTTCAGTCTCCCACTTGCACTAGAGTCAATAATCTAGTTCACATCGCCATGTGATTTAACGTCAATAGTTCACATCACCATGTGATTAACACCCATAGTTCACATTTACATGTGACCAACACCCAAAGGGTTTACTAGAGTCAATAATCTAGTTCACATCGCTATGTGATTAACACCCAAAGAGTACTGAGGCGTGATCATGTTTTGCTTGTGAGAGAAGTTTAGTCAACGGGTCTGCCACATTTAGATCTGTAAGTATTTTGCAAATTTCTATGTCAACAATGCTCTGCATGGAGCTACTCTAGCTAATTGCTCCCACTTTCAATATGTATCCAGATTGAGACTTAGAGTCATCTGGATCAGTGTCAAAACTTGCATCGACGTAACCCTTTACGATGAACCTTTTGTCACTTCCATAATCGAGAAACATATCCTTATTCCACTAAGGATAATTTTGACCAATGTCCAGTGATCTACTCCTAGATCACTATTGTACTCCCTTTCCAAACTCAGGGCAGGGTATACAATAGGTCTGGTACACAGCATGGCATACTTTATAGAACCTATGGTTGAGGCATAGGGAATGACTTTCATTCTCTCTCTATCTTCTGCCGTGGTCGGGTTTTGAGTCTTACTCAACTTCACACCTTTGTAACACAGGCAAGAAATCCTTCTTTGACTGTTCCATTTTGAACTACTTCAAAATCTTGTCAAGGTATGTATTCATTGAAAAAACTTATCAAGCGTCTTGATCTATCTCTATAGATCTTGATGCTCAATACGTAAGGAGCTTCACCGAGGTCTTTCTTTGAAAAACTCCTTTCATACATTCCTTTATGCTTTGCAGAATAATTCTACATTATCTCTGATCAACAATATGTCTTTCACATATACTTATCAGAAATGTTGTAGTGCTCCCAGTCACTTTCTTGTAAATACAGGCTTCACTGCAAGTCTGTATAAAACTATATGCTTTGATCAACTTATCAAAGCGTATATTCCAACTCCGAGATGCTTGCACCAGTCCATAGATGGATCGCTGGAGCTTGCATATTTTGTTAGTACCTTTAGGATTGACAAAATCTTCTGGTTGCATCATATACAACTCTTCTTTAATAAATCCATTAAGGAATGCAGTTTTGTTTATCCATTTGCCAGATTTCATAAAATGCGGCAATTGCTAACATGATTCGGACAGACTTAAGCATAGATACGAGTGAGAAACTCTCATCGTAGTCAACACCTTGAACTTGTCGAAAACCTTTTTGCGACAATTCTAGCTTTGTAGATAGTAACACTACTATCAGCGTCCGTCTTCCTCTTGAAGATCCATTTAATCTCAATGGCTCGCCGATCATTGGGCAAGTCAATCAAAGTCCATACTTTGTTCTCATACATGGATCTCATCTCAGATTTCATGGCCTCAAGCCATTTCGCGGAATCTGGGCTCATCATCGCTTCCTCATAGTTCGTAGGCTCATCATGGTCAAGTAACATGACCTCCAGAACAGGATTACCGTACCACTCTGGTGCGGATCTCACTCTGGTTTACCTATGAGGTTCGGTAGTAACTTGATCTGAAGTTACATGATCATCATCATTAGCTTCCTCACTAATCGGTGTAGTAGTCATAGGAATAGATTTCTGTGATGAACTACTTTCCAATAAGGGAGCAGGTACAGTTACCTCATCAAGTTCTACTTTCCTCCCACTCACTTCTTTCGAGAGAAACTCCTTCTCTAGAAAGGATCCATTCTCAGCAACGAATATATTGCCTTCGGATCTGTGGTAGAAGGTGTACCCAACATTTTCTTTTGGGTATCCTATGAAGACACACTTCTTCGATTTGGGTTAGAGCTTATCAGGTTGAAACTTTTTCACATAAGCATTGCAACCTCAAACTTTAAGAAACGACATCTTAGGTTTCTTGCCAAACCATAGTTCATACTGTGTCGTCTCAATGGATTTAGATGGTGCCCTATTTAACGTGAATGTAGCTATCTCTAATGCATAACCCCAAAACGATAGCGGTAAATCTGTAAGAGACATCATAGATCGCACCATATCAAGTAAAGTACGATTACGACGTTCGAACACACCATTACACTGTGGTGTTCCAGGTGGCGTGAGTAGTGAAACTATTTCACATTGTTTTAACTGAAGGCCAAACTCGTAACTCAAATATTTTACTTCTGCGATCATATCGTAGAAACTTTTATTTTTGTTACGATGATTCTCCACTTCACTCTCAAATTCTTTGAACTTTTCAAATATTTCAGACTTGTGTTTCATCAAGTAGATATACTCATATCTGCTCAAATCATCTGTGAAGATCAGAAAATAAAGATACCTGGTGCGAGCTTCAATATTCATCGGTCCACATACATCAGTATGCATGATTTCCAACAAATCTGTTGCTTGCTGCATTGTTCCGGAGAACGGAGTCTTAGTCATCTTGCCCATGAGGCATGGTTTGTAAGCATCGACTGATTCATAATCAAGTTATTCCAAAAGTCCATCATCATGGAGTTTCTTCATGCGCCTTACACCAATATGACCTAAACGGTAGTGCCACAAATAAGTTGCACTATCATTATTAACTTTGCATCTTTTGGTTTCAATATTATGAATATGTGTATCACTACGATCGAGATCCAACGAACCATTTTCATTGGGTGTGTAACCATATATGTAAACAGAAAAACAATTTATTCTCTTACTTAAATGAATAACCGTATTGCAATAAACATGATCAAATCATATTCATGCTCAACGCAAACATCAAATAGCACTTATTTAGGTTCAACACTAATCCCGAAAGTATAGGGAGTGTGCGATGATGATCATATCAATCTTGGAACCACTTCCAACACACATCGTCACTTCACCCTTAACTAGTCTCTGTTCATTCTGCAACTCCCGTTTCGAGTTACTACTCTTAGCAACTGAACTAGTATCAAATACTGAGGGGTTGCTATAAACACTAGTAAAGTACACATCAATAACATGTATATCAAATATACCTATGTTCACTTTGCCAGCCTTCTTATCCGCCAATTACTTGGGGTGGTTCCGCTTCCAGTGACCAATCCCTTTGCAGTAGAAGCACTCAGTTTCAGGCTTAGGTCCAGGCTTGGGTTTTTCACTTGAGCAACAACTTGCTTGCCGTTCTTCTTGAAGTTCCCCTTTCTACCCTTTGTCCCTTTACTTGAAACTAGTGGTTTTGTTTACCATCAGCACTTGATGCTTTTCTTGATTTCTACCTTCGTCGATTTCAGCATCACGAAGAGCTTGGGAATCGTTTCTGTTATCCCTTGCATATTATAGTTCATCACGAAGTTCTACTAACTTGGTGATGGTGACTAGAGAATTCTGTCAATCACTATTTTATCTGGAAGATTAACTCCCACTTGATTCAAGCAATTGTAGTACCCAGACAATCTGAGCACTTGCTCACTGCTTGAGCTATTCTCCTCCATATTTTAGCTATAGAACTTGTTGGAGACTTCATATCTCTCAACTCAGGTATTTGCTTGAAATATTAATTTCAACTCCTGGAACATCTCATATGGTCCATGATGTTCAAAACGTCTTTGAAATCCCGATTCTAAGCTGTTTAAGCATGGTGCACTAAACTGTCAAGTAGTCATCATATTGAGCTAGCCAGACGTTCATAACGTCTGCATCTGCTCCTGCAATAGGTTTGTCACCTAGCGGTGCATCAAGGACATAATTCTTCTGTGCAGCAATGAGGATAATCCTCAGATCATGGATCCAATCCGCATCATTGCTACTAACATCTTTCAACTTAGTTTTCTCTAGGAACATATCAAAAATAAAACAGGGGAGCTAAACGCGAGCTATTGATCTACAACATAGATATGCTAATACTAACAGGACTAAGTTCATGATAAATTTAAGTTCAATTAATCATATTACTCAAGAACTCCCACTTAGATGACATCCCTCTAATCCTCTAAGTGATCACGTGATCCAAATCAACTAAACCATGTCCGATCATCACGTGAGACAGAGTTGTTTCAATGGTGAACATCAATATGTTGATCATATCTACTATATGATTCACGCTCGACCTTTCGGTCTCCGTGTTCCGAGGCCATATCTGTTATATGCTAGGCTCGTCAAGTTAAACCTGAGTATTCCGCATGTGCAACTGTTTTGCACCCGTTGTATTTGAACGTAGAGCCTATCACACCCGATCATCACGTGGTGTCTCAGCACAAAGAACTTTCGCAACGGTGCATACTCAGGGAGAACACTTATACTTTGATAATTTAGTGGGGGATCATCTTATAATGCTACTGTCAATCAAAGCAAGATAAGATGCATAAAAGATAAACATCACATGCAATCAATATAAGTGATATGATATGGCCATCATCATCTTGTGCTTGTGATCTCCATCTCCGAAGCACCTTCATGATCACCATCGTCACCGGCGCGACACCTTGATCACCATCGTAGCATCGTTGTCGTCTCGCCAATCTTATGCTTCCACAACTATCGCTACTGCTTAGTGATAAAGTAAAGCATTATAGCGCAATTGCATTGCATATAATAAAGCGACAACCATATGGCTCCTGCCAGTTGCCGATAACTCGGTTACAAAACATGATCATCTCATACAATAAAATTAAGCATCATGTCTTGACCATATCACATCACAACATGCCCTGCAAAAACAAGTTAGATGTCCTCTACTTTGTTGTTGCAAGTTTTACGTGGCTGCTACGGGCTTAGCAAGAACCGTTCTTACCTACGCATCAAAACCACAACGATAGTTTGTCAAGTTGGTGCTGTTTTAATCTTCGCAAGGACTGGGCATAGCCACACTCGATTCAACTAAAGTTGGAGAAACTGACACCCGCCAGCCACCTGTGTGCAAAGCACGTCGGTAGAACCAGTCTCGTGTAAGCGTACGCGTAATGTCGGTTCGGGCTGCTTCATCCAACAATACCGCCGAACCAAAGTATGACATGCTGGTAAGCAGTATGACTTATATCGCCCACACAACTCACTTGTGTTCTACTCGTGCATATAACATCAACGCATAAAACCAGGCTCGGATGCCACTATTGGGAACGTAGTAATTTCAAAAAAATTCCTACGCACACGCAAGATCATGGTGATGCATAGCAACGAGAGGGGAGAGTGTTGTCTACGTACCCTCGTAGACCGGAAGCGCAAGCGTTAGCACAACGCGGTTGATGTAGTCGTACGTCTTCACGGCCCGACCGATCAAGCACCGAAACTACGGCACCTCCGAGTTCTAGCACACGTTCAGCTCGATCAAGATCCCCGGACTCCGATCCAGCAAAGTGTCGGGGAAGAGTTCCGTCAGCACGACGGCGTGGTGACGATCTTGATGTTCTACCGTCACAGGGCTTCGCCTAAGCACCGCTACAATATTATCGAGGATTATGGTGGAGGGGGGCACCGCACACGGCTAAGAGAACGATCACGAAGATCAACTTGTGTCTATGGGGTGCCCCTTGGCCACGTATATAAAGGAGTGGACGAGGGGGGAGAGGGTCGGCCCCTATGGCGCGCCCTGGAGGAGTCCTACTCCCACCGGGAGTAGGATTCCCCCCTTCCAAGTAGTAGGAGTAGGAGTCAAGGCAAGGGAAGGGAGAAGAGAAGGAAGGAGGGGGCGCAGCCCCTCCCCTAGTCCAATTCGGACTAGGCCTTGGGGGGGCGCCCAACCTCTCCTCTCTCTTTCCCCTAAAGCCCAATAAGGCCCATATACTTCCCGGCGAATTCCCGTAACTCTCCGGTACTCCGAAAAATACCCGAATCACTCAGAACCTTTCCGATGTCCGAATATAGTCGTCCAATATATCGATCTTTACGTCTCGACCATTTCGAGACTCCTCGTCATGTCCCCGATCTCATCCGGGACTCCTAACTCCTTCGGTACATCAAAACTCATAAACTCATAATATAATTGTCATCGAAACCTTAAGCGTGCGGACCCTACGGGTTCGAGAACAATGTAGACATGACCGAGGCACGTCTCCAGTCAATAACCAATAGCGGAACCTGGATGCTCATATTGGCTCCCACATATTCTATGAAGATCTTTATCGGTCAGACCGCATAACAACATTCATTGTTCCCTTTGTCATCGGTATGTTACTTGCCCGAGATTCGATCGTCGGTATCTCAATACCTAGTTCAATCTCGTTACCGGCAAGTCTCTTTACTTGTTCCGTAATACATCATCCTGCAACTAACTCATTAGTTGCAATGCTTGCAAGGCTTAAGTGCTGCGCATTACCGAGAGGGCCCAGAGATACCTCTCCGACAATCGGAGTGACAAATCCTAATCTCGAAATACGCCAACCCAACAAGTACCTTCGGAGACATCTATAGAGCACCTTTATAATCACCCAGTTACGTTGTGATGTTTGGTGGCACACAAAGTGTTCCTCCGGTAAACGGGAGTTGCATAATCTCATAGTCATAGGAACATGTACAAGTCATGAAGAAAGCAATAGCAACAAACTAAACGATCAAGTGATATGCTAACGGAATGGGTCAAGTCAATCACATCATTCTCCTAATGATGTGATCCCGTTAATCAAATGACAACTCATGTCTATGGTTAGGAAACATAACCATCTTTGATCAACGAGCTAGTCAAGTAGAGGCATACTAGTGACACTCTGTTTGTCTATGTATTCACACATGTATTATGTTTCCGGTTAATACAATTCTAGCATGAATAATAAGCATTTATCATGATATAAGGAAATAAATAATAACTTTATTATTGCCTCTATGGCATATTTCCTTCAATAAGTATCATCACAATAATCATCATAGGTAGGAGGCATGTTATCATCATTATAAATTTGCATATCAAAACTTGGGAGACTAAAAATATCATCTTCATTAAGCGTAGCATCCCCAAGCTTGGGACAAACATTAATTGCAGCAAATATATTCTCAAAAACATCACCTTCATCAAACATAGCATCCCCATGGTTGGGCCTTTTCATATCATAAGCATAATCACTCTCATCATTAATAGTATAGATAGTACCAATAGTATAGCAATTATCATATTCTTCCAAGCAAGTGCCAAAAAGATTTTCAAGATCATAAGAAGTATCATTATCTTCCACAGTTATATTTTCATGAGGCACAATAGTAATAGGAGCAGCATTATTTGGGAGAGATATCTTTTTACCTCTCTTCCTTTTTCTTTTCTTCTTCTTCACCACATCATGTGTGGGTTCAATCCTCTTTTTGGAGCTCCATATTAATGAGATTGGTTGAATAGGAGGCTCCTCCTCGTTACCTGATTCATCATAAGAAATAATAGGAGGGTATTGGTAAGTCTCTTCCCTTTCATTAGTATTCTCTTCATCTTCTAATTGTTTTCTTTTCTTTATGTAATTGGCAATATAAGGATTTTCAATACAATTCACCGCACAATACATATATATTTTTTCTAGATCAAAATCAAGAAATCTATCAAGATTAAATTTTGGAATACCCTCAGTTATACGTTTCATTTCCTCATACCCCAAAAGAAGACTAAGCTCTTTATGATGCTCAAGGGTAATCAAATTATCACAATTTTTTGATACGATTCGGTCATGAAACAATTTGCATTGGAGATTTAAATGACCATGTTCATTGCAAAGTTCACAAGGGGTGCGAAAAATATTGAATTTTTCAGCACAATCATCAAGACTTTCTTGCAACAATTTAGTTTCTAAATACTTATGCCTCTTGCAATATCTATCTTCCCTATTTGGTGTATACTTGCAAACCCAATGCACTCCACAAAAATTGACATGTTTATAGAAGACATTTTCATCATAACTAGTGCAATCATCATTAGTATCATGGATATTCAAAGAATTCGTACTAACAACATTGCAATCATGCTCATCATTCAAAGATTTATTGACAAACATTTTATAGACTTCTTCCTCTAGCACTTGAGCACAATTTTCCTTTCCATCATACTCACGAAAGATATTAAAAAGATGAAGCGTATGAGACAAACTCAATTCCATATTTTTGTAGTTTTCTTTTATAAACTAAACTAGTGCTAAAACAAGAAACTAAAAGACTCGATTGCAAGATCTAAAGATATACCTTCAAGCGCTAACCTCCCCGGCAACGGCGCCAGAAAAGAGCTTGATGTCTACTACACAACCTTCTTCTTGTAGACGTTGTTGGGCCTCCAAGTGCAGAGGTTTGTAGGACAGTAGCAAATTTCCCTCAAGTGGATGACCTAAGGTTTATCAATCCATAGGAGGCGTAGGATGAAGATGGTCTCTCTCAAGCAACCCTGCAACCAAATAACAAAGAGTCTCTTGTGTCCCCAACACACCCAATACAATGGTAAATTGTATAGGTGCACTAGTTCGGCGAAGAGATGGTGATACAAGTGGTATATGGATAGTAGATATGGGTATTTGTAATCTGAAAATATAAAAATAGCAAGGTAACTAATGATAAAAGTGAGCGTAAACGGTATTGCAATGCTAGGAAACAAGGCCTAGGGTTCATACTTTCACTAGTGCAAGTCCTCTCAACAATAGTAACATAATTGGATCATATAAATATCCCTCAACATGCAACAAAGAGTCACTCCAAAGTCACTAATAGCGGAGAACGAATGAAGAGATTATGGTAGGGTACGAAACCACCTCAAAGTTATTATTTCCAATCAATCCGTTGGACTATTCCTACAAGTGTCACAAACAGCCCTAGAGTTAATACTAGAATAACACCAATCAACTAAAACCCTAATGTCACCTCAAGTATCCGTTTGATTATATGATATGCATCACACAATCTCAGATTCATCTATTCAACCAACACATAGAACCTCAAAGAGTGCCCCAAAGTTCCTACCGGAGAATCACGACGAAAATGTGTGCCAACCCCTATGCATAGGTTCATGGGCGGAACCCGCAAGTTGATCACCAAAACATACATCAAGTGAATCACGTGGTATCCCATTGTCACCACAGATACGCACGGCAAGACATACATCAAGTGTTCTCAAATCTTTAAAGACTCAATCCGATAAGATAACTTCAAAGGGGAAAATCAATCCATTACAAGAGAGTAGAGGGGGGAGAAAACATCATAAGATCCAACTATAATAGCAAAGCTCGCGATACATCAAGATTGTATCACCTCAAGAACACGAGAGAGAGATAGAGAGAGATCAAACACATAGCTACTAGTACATACCCTCAGCCCCGAGGGAGAACTACTCCCTCCTCGTCATGGAGAGCACCGGGATGATGAAGATGGCCACCGGAGAGGGATTGCCCCCTCCGGCAGGGTGCCGGAACGGGTCTAGATTGGCTTTCGGTGGCTACGGAGGCTTCTGGCGGCGGAACTCCCGATCTACTGTGCTCTCCGATCGTTTTAGTGTATATGGGGATATACAGGAGGAAGAAGTGCGTCAGGGGGGGCACAAGGGGCCCACGAGGGTGGAGGGCGCGCCCAGGGGGTGGCGTGCCCCCTGCCTCGTGGCCTCCTCGTTTATCCCCTGACGTGCACTCCAAGTCTTTTGGGCTTCTTCTGATCCAAAAATAAGTTCCGTGAAGTTTCAGGTCAATTGGACTCCGTTTGATTTTCCTTTTCTGCGATATTCTAAAACAAGGAAAAAACAGAAACTGGCACTGGGCTCTAGGTTACTAGGTTAGTCCCAATAATCATATAAAATAGCATATAAATGCATATAAAAATATCCAAGGTTGATAATATAATAGCATGGAACAGTCAAAAATTATAGATACGTTGGAGATGTATCACTACCTATAAACTGCATTGGGATTTTCCTCGAAGAGGAAGTGTGAAACAATATAGTAGCGGATAGTATTTCCGTCAGTAGAGAACCAAGGTTATCGAACCAATAGAAGATGTACCTAAACAACCATCTACATCATACACACACACACACAAGAGCAAATACTTGTACCCAACGCGGGCAAGAGGGTTGTCAATCCCCTTGTACTTGTTAATTTCAAGGATTAAATCTGGTAATGACAGATAGATAAATTGCAAAGTAAAATATTGCAGCAAGGTATTTTTGTTATTTGTAATATGATTAAAATATACACGGGGGCCATAATTTTCACTAGAGGCATCTCTCTCATTAAGACAGCATGCGGTGAGTAAATAACTTACTGTTGGGCAATTGACAAAATAACGCATAGTTATGATGTTATTCATGGCATGATCATGTACATAGGCATTACGTTTGTGACAAGTAGATCGAAATGATTCTGCATCTACTACTATTACTCCACTTGGAGAGCGCTTCTATACTTGCCTCTCTCTATGTATTAAGTTCATAATAAACAGTGTAATGCATGTAGTATGATGATATAATGTAGACAAATAAGATCAATTAATCTAACCAAACCCCATCGTTTATCCTTAGTAGCAATAATACAAACATGTTCCCTTGCTACCCCTTCTATAACGAGGTAAGGACACCGCAAGATTGAACCTACTACTATGCACCACTTTCACTAATGATCTACTCATCAACTTGGCCAAAGGAAACTCATAGATCGGAAAGCATTACATAGCTATGTTTTGTAACACAAGTTATCAGCAACTGGCAGGAACCATATGGTTGACACTTTATTGTATGAAATGCAATCGCCATGTAATTGCTTTACTTTATCACTAAGCAGTAGCGATAGTCATAGAAGCAATAGTTGGCGAGACGACAATGATACTTTGATGGAGATCAAGGTGTCAAGCCGGTGACGATGATGATCATGACGGTGCTTTGGAGATGGAGATCAAAGGCACAAGATGATGATGGCCATATCATATCACTTATATTGATTGCATGTGATGTTTATCCTTTATGCATCTTATTTTTGTTAGTTCGACGGTAGCATTATAAGATGATCTCTCACTAAATTTCAAGGTATAAGTGTTCTCCCTGAGTATGCACCGTTGCTACAGTTCATCGTGCTGAGACACCACATGATGATCGGGTGTGATAAGCTCTATGTTCACATACAATGGGTGCAAGACAATTTTGCACACGCAGAATACTCAGGTTAAACTGGACGAGCCTAGCATATGCAGATATGGCCTTGGAACACTAAGACCGAAAGGTCGAGCATGAATCATATAGTAGATATGATCAACATAGTGATGTTCACCATTGAAAACTACTCCATCTCATGTGATGACCGAACATGGTTTAGTTGATATGGATCACGTGATCACTTAGAAGATTAGAGAGATGTCTATCTAAATGGAACTTTAATTTATCATGAACTTAGTACCTGATAGTATTTTGCATGTATATGTTGTTGTAGATAGATGGCCCGTGCTATTGTTCTGTTGAATTTTAATGTGTTCCTAGAGAAAGCTAAGTTGAAAGATGATGATAGCAACTACACGGACTGGGTCCGTAACTTGAGGATTATCCTCATTGCTGCACAGAAGAATTACGTCCTGGAAGCGCCGCTAGGTGACAAACCCGCTGCAGGAGCGACGCCAGATGTTGTGAACACCTGGCAGAGAAAAGCTGATGACTACTCGATAGTTTAGTGTGCCATGCTTTACGGCTTAGATCTGGGACTTCAACGAAGTTTTGAACGTCATGGAGCATATGAGATGTTCCAGGAGTTGAAGTTAATATTTTAAGCAAATGCCCGGATTGAGAGATATCAAGTCTCCAATAAGTTCTATAGCTGCAAGATGGAGGAGAATAGTTCTGTCAGTGAACATATACTCAGAATGTCTGGGTACCACAACCACTTGACTCAACTGGGAGTTAATCCTCCTGTTGATAGTGTCATCGACAGAGTTCTTCAATCACTGCCACCAAGATACAAGAGCTTCATGATGAACTATAATATGCACGGGATGGATAAGACGATTCCTGAGCTCTTCGGAATGCTAAAGGCTGTGGAGGTAGAAATCAAGAAGGAGCATCAAGTGTTGATGATCAACAAGACCACCAGTTTCTAGAAAAAAGGTAAAGGGACGAAGGGGAACTTCAAGAAGAACAGCAAGCCAGTTGCTGCTCAAGTGAAGAAACCCAAGTCTGGACCTAAACCCGAGACTGAGTGTTTCTACTGCAAAGGGACTGGTCACTGGAAACAGAACTGCCCCAAGTATTTGGCGGAGAAGAAGGATGGCAAAGTGAAAGTTATATTTGATATACATGTTATTGATGTGTATCTTACTAATGCTCGCAGTAGTGCCTAGGTATTTGATACTGGTTCAGTTGCTAACATTTGCAACTCGAAACAGGGGCTACGGATTAAGCGAAAATTGGGTAAGGACGAGGTGACGATGCGCGTGAGAAATGGTTCCAAAGTCGATGTGATCGCCGTCGGCACGCTACCTCTACTACCTTCGGGATTAGTTTTAGACCTAAATAATTGTTATTTGGTGCCAGCGTTGAGCATGAACATTATATCTGGATCTTGTTTGATGCGAGACGATTATTCATTTAAATCAGAGAATAATGGTTGTTCTATTTATATGAGTAATATCTTTTATGGTCATGCACCCTTGATGAATGGTCTATTTTTTACTAAATCTTGATAGTAGTGATACACATGTTCATAGTATTGAAGCCAAAAGATGCAGAGTTGATAATGATAGTGCAACTTATTTGTGGCACTGCCGTTTGGGTCATATTGGTGTAAAGCACATGAAGAAACTCCATTTTGATGGACTTCTAGAATCACTTGGTACTTGCAAACCATGCCTCATGGGCAAGATGACTAAAACTCCGTTCTCCGGAACAATGGAGCGAGCAACAGAGTTATTGGAAATCATACATACTGATGTATGTGGTCCAATGAACATTGAGGCTCGCTGCGGATATCGTTATTTTCTCACATTCACAGATGATTTGAGAAGATATGGGTATATCTACTTAATGAAACATAAGTCTGAGACATTTGAAAAGTTCAAAGAATTTCAGAGTGAAGTGAAAAATCATCGTAACAAGAAAATAAAGTTTCTACGATCTGATCGTGGAGGAGAATATTTGAGTTATGAGTTTGTACTTCATTGGAAATAATGCGGAATAGTTTCGCAACTCACGCCACCTGGAACACCACAACGTAATGGTGTGTCCAAATGTCGTAACCGCACTTTATTAGATATGGTGCGATCTATGATGTCTCTCATTGATTTACCGCTATCATTTTGGGGTTATGCTTTAGAGACGGCTGCATTCACATTAAATAGGGCACCATCTAAATCTGTTGAGACGACACCTTATGAACTGTGGTTTGGCAAGAAACTCAAGTTGTCGTTTCTTAAAGTTTGGGGCTGCGATGCTTATGTGAAGAAGCTTCAACCTGATAAGCTCGAACCCAAATCGGAGAAATGTGTCTTCATAGGATACCCAAAGGAAACTACTGGGTACACCTTCTATCGCAGATCCGAAGGCAAGATATTCGTTGCTAAGAATGGATCCTTTCTAGAGAAGGAGTTTCTCTCGAAAGAAGTGAGTGGGAGGAAAGTAAAACTTGATGAGGTAATTCTACCTGCTCCCTTATTGGAAAGTAGTTCATCACTAAAATCAGTTCCAGTGATTCCTACACCAATTAGTGAGGAAGCTAATGATGATGATCATGTAACTTCAGATCAAGTTACTACCGAGCCTTGTAGGTCAACCAGAGTAAGATCCGCACGAGAGTGGTACGGTAATCCTGTTCTGGAAGTCATGTTAATTGACCATGACGTACCAACGAACTATGAGAAAGCGATGATGAGCCTAGATTTTGCGAAATGGCTTGAGGCCATGAAATCTGAGATGGGATCCATGTATGAGAACAAAGTGTGGACTTTGGTTTAATTGCCCGATGATCGGTAAGCCATCGAGAATAGATGGATCTTCAAGAAGAAGACTAACACTGACGGCAATGTTACTGTCTACAAAGCTCGGCTTATTGCAAAAGGTTTTTGACAAGTTCAAGGAGTTGACTACGATGAGACATTCTCACCCGTAGCGATGCTTAAGTCCGTTTGAATCATGTTAGCAATTGATGCAGTTTATGATTATGAAATTTGGCAAATGGATGTAAAGACTGCATTCCTGAATGGATTTCTGGAAGAAGAGTTGTATATGATGCAACCTAAATGTTTTATCGATCCAAAGGATGCTAACAAAGTGTGCAAGCTCCAGCGATCCATTTATGGACTTGTGCAAGCATCTCGGAGTTGGAATAAACATTTTGATAGTGTGATCAAAGCATATGGTTTTATACAGACTTTTGGAGATGCCTGTATTTACAATAAAGTGAGTGGGAGCTCTGTAGCATTTCTAACATTATATGTGGATGACATATTATTGATTGGAAATGATATAGAATTTCTGGATAGCATAAAAGGATACTTGAACAAGAGTTTTTCAATGAAAGACCTCGGTGAAGCTGCTTATATATTAGGCAACAGGATATATAGAGATAGATCAAGACGCTTAATTAGACTTTCACAAAGCACATACCTTAATAAAGTTTTGAAGAAGTTCAAAATGGATCAAGCAAAGAAAGGGTTCTTGCCTATGTTACAAGGTGTGAAGTTGAGTCAGACTCAATGCCCGACCACTGCAGAAGATAGAGAGAAAATGAAAGGTGTTCCCTATGCTTCAGCCATAGGCTCTATCATGTATGCAATGATGTGTACAAGACCTGATGTGTGCCTTGCTATCAGTTTAGCAGGTACGTACCAAAGTAATCCAGGAGTGGATCATTGGAAAGCGGTCAAGAACATCTTGAATTACCTGAAAAGTACTAAGGATATGTTCCTCGTATATGGAGGTGACAAAGAGCTCGTCGTAAATGGTTATGTAGATGCAAGCTTTGACACTGATCTAGATGACTCTAAGTCACAAACCGGATACGTGTTTTTATTAAATGGTGGAGCTGTCAGTTGGTGCAGTTCCAAGCAGAGTCGTGGCAGGATCTACGTGTGAAGCGGAATACATAGCTGATTCAGAAGTAGCAAATGAAGGAGTCTGGATGAAGGAGTTCATATCTGATCCAGGTGTCATACATAGTGCATCGGGTCCAATGAAAATCTTTTGTGACAATACTGATGCAATCCCCTTGGCAAAGGAATCTAGATTTCACAAGAGAACCAAGCACACCAAGAGACGCTTCAATTCCATCCGCGATCAAGTCAAGGAGGGAGACATAGAGATTTGCAAGATACATACGAATCTGAATGTTGCAGACCCGTTGACTAAGCATCTCTCACGAGCAAAACATGATCAGCACCAAGACTCCATGGGTGTTAGAATCATTACAATGTAATCTAGATTATTGACTCTAGTGCAAGTGGGAGACTGAAGGAAATATGTCCTAGATGCAATAATAAAGTTGTTATTTATATTTCCTTATATCATGATAAATGTCTATTATTCATGCTAGAATTGTATTAACCGGAAACTTAGTACATGTGTGAATACATAGACAAACAGAGTGTCACTAGTATGCCTCTACTTGACTAGCTCGTTGAATCAATGATGGTTATGTTTCCTGACCATAGACATGAGTTGTCATTTGATTAACAGGATCACATCATTAGAGAATGATGTGATTGACTTGACACATCCGTTAGCTTAGCACGATGATCGTTTAGTTTGTTGCTATTGCTTTCTCCATAACTTATACATGTTCCTATGACTATGAGATCTTGCAACATCCGAATATAGGAGGAACACTTTGTGTGCTATCAAACGTCACAACGTAACTAGGTGACTATAAAGATGCTCTACAGGTGTCTTCGATGGTGTTTGTTGATTTGGCATAGATCGAGATTAGGATTTGTCACTCCGAGTATCGGAGAGGTATCTCTAGGCCCTCTCGGTAATGCACATCACTATAAGCCTTGCAAGCAATGGGACTAATGAGTTAGTTGCGGGATGATGCATTACGGAACAAGTACAGAGACTTGCCGGTAACGAGATTGAACTAGGTATTGAGATACCGACGATCAAATCTCGGGTAAGTAACATACCGATGACAAAGGGAACAACGTATATCGTTATGCGGTTTGACCGATAAAGATCTTCGTAGAATATGTGGGAGCCAATATGAACATCCAGGTTCCGCTATTGGTTATTGACCGGAGACGTGTCTCGGTCATGTCTACATAGTTCCCGAACCCGTAGGGTCCGCACGCTTAACGTTCGGTGACAATCGGTACTATGAGTTTATGTGTTTTCATGTACTGAAGGTAGTTCGGAGTCTCGGATATGATCACAGACATGACGAGGAGTCTCAAAATGACCGAGACATAAAGATTGATATATTGCGTGGCTATATTCGGACACCGGAAGTGTTCCGGATGATTTCGGAGAAAACCGAAGTGTCGTAGGGTTACCGGAACCCTCCGCGGGGAAAGTTGGGTGTTCATGGGCCAAAGGGAAGAGGGGAGGTAGCCCACAAGGGGCAGCCGCGCCCCCTCCCTATAGGAAGTCCGAATTGGACTAGAGAGGGGGGCGCGCTCCCCTTTCCTTCTCCTCTTCCTCTCCCATCATTCCTTCCCCTTCTCCTCCTAGTAGGACTAGGAAAGGAGGACTCTGGTCGTTGGCTTTTGGTGGCCGAGCATCAGGCAGGCCGGAATCCTGGTCGTTGGAATGGGTTTTGGAATGTGGATTGTGTCAGATCATTGGCAGACTGCTGCCAGGCTAGGCATGCATATACGGTCGGGGATACACCTATTTGCACCCTAGGCGTACATGTTTGGCCCATCGGCCTGCTCTTGTTCCCTCGCTCACATGTCATGCACCAAGTTTCTTGGCCCATTGTTATTCGTTTGAATCAGCACAGGAAGGAGAATCTCGTCGTCCACCTCTCCCCAAACCACCACCCCCGTGGAAGAAGCCCCAGCCACGGAACAGACTTGCCTCTCTGCCCTATTTTCTCTCCCCTCGGGCGACGGCGGCGGGGTGCTGCCCGGCGAGATGTCCACCAGACGCCGGGTATGTGTATTCCGTGCCCTCTTTTTTCCCTTAGGTCATCGTGTGTTCCTAATCCCTGTGCCGGGTTCGAATAAAGTTGACTGACGGAGCTTGATTTGTACAGGTTTGGGCTCTCCGGAGCACTCGTCCTCTTCCACTCCGGCGGCCAAATCACCCGGATCCCGCATCACCTTCCACTTCGGCGGCGGCTCGACTCAAGTTTGCAGAACACCGGATCTGCCCAGGGCAAGGCCCTCGTCTACGGATCTGTCCGGGAAAAATCATTTTCTTCATTGTTTCGATCGGTGAGGCTGGATCACACATCAATTACTTGTGCTTTTCTCCTAGCTGTTGTTCATCTGTTTTAGATTTGCTCTTTTTTGGTGATTTTTATTTTGTTCCATCTATTCCTTTGGTACGGGTGATCTAGCTGTATGGCTCGATCGAGATGCATATCACTTCTGTTGTTGAATCCAAAAATAGACTGCTTTTTTTATTGTAATCCCCTTCCATCTATTCCTTATGTGCAGATGCGATTTTCTTTTGTTTGCTTGTAATCTCCTTCGTCTGAACTAGATAAGTCTCTCCTCATCCTGTTGCTGCGCAGATCCGAATTTGCCGTGATGTTTGTTTAGACAATATAGAGATTTTTTTTGTTCATACCCATGCTTATGTGCCAGATCGGCTTATTTTTCTGATGTCTTGAGGATTCCTCTAACTTGGATAATCGATGCTTAATCCTGCTGGAACTTAATGATGGATTTGATGTTCTGTTCTTGAGCTAATCCAAGGTTCATAATTATTTCATTCAACTGGGGTAAAGTTTGAATTCCTACCATTGATTGCAAAGATTTTCTGTTCCATGGATTTCAGTTTGTTTCGTTGACCCCTTTTCCACCGGAGTCATAGACTTGAGCAACGCTGAAGATCAAGTGTGTCGTGGCGGCCAGGCCGCATCCCTTGCCGGAAATGCTGGTTGAGCTACAAGTGGTTGGACTAGAAGGTGTTTTAGATTAAAATGTTCTCATCCAAAAAACCTTTAATTCTGAACATAGTATGTGTCGGCCTTGTTCTTTGTTAGATTTTGAATATAACCACATTTCTCTCCTGAAATCAGTATCATACAAGATCGAATTTCGTGGCTTCCGTGTCCCTTGTGCGAGAAACATTCTCTGGGTTAGATATTTAGGAAAAAATATATATGATGATGCATTTGTGTTCTACTGCGTTTGTATGGTTGTCAATCATTCGTGTTCCCAGATGGATGGGTCTTGTTTATTCACAAAATGAATTTGACATGTCTGAATGCATTGGGTGATTGGCTTGTTCTTTGTTCACTTCATAACTTACTTCAGAGCATCCTCTAACGAAGCAATTTCTGTTCTGTTCTTGATCAGAACCATGCTGATATGGTCTGTATCATGAACACTGAAGTAGAAGGCGTTTAATCTGATGCATTTTTCTACTGTTGTGATCTTGTAATACTGCCTTCTGGCCAATTCAGCAAATTCCCTGGTTGAAGCTACTCAAGCTCTCTTTCTTTGGCTGTTATTCCCTGTCGGCGATCCATTCGACTTGAGCATATGTTTGTAATTATTGTAATGGATTTGTACCATTTGTGAACCATGTCAAATTGTTAAGATGGGCGATGGGTGTTCCAATTATGTATGGTTGCTAGTTCTGTGCGAGAACTTAATCTGTGTATTAGTCAACATCAACACATGTTGTGTGTTAGCTCAAGTATTTTTATATGTGATGTATTTGCTTATTGTTAAAATATCACAGCGAACCTGTGACAAGATTCTCAATAACCCGATGATGAATGATCATTCATGACATCAAGTTTTAGGGTTTAGGACTTATGAAAATTGTTTGTAAATGATATATATTTCTATACACTCCTGATGAATATGAATAGGTAATTTGTGAGGTATTGGGGTGATCATTTCGTTTTTGCATGCCAACCTGTTAAAATTCTCATTTCTGCGAGCAGTTGATGGAAATTGTAAACAATTTCATATGTTGTGCTTAATCTATGAAAGTGTGTATGACACAACCTGTGTGTGAGCTTTGATGCATTGGTGACTCTTAGTTAGGTAAGGCGAATCTTAACAGGAAGAATGTGCTTGCGAGTCAATGAGAGCAATAGTCAAGAAGGGAGATGACCTAGAAGTCTAATGATTTATGTAACAGAGTGTTTGAATCATCTTCGCAAACTATTGTTAGTGACTTTTTCCCAACCATAACCCTTCATTTTTTGTGTACAAATCAATGGTTTAACTAAGGTTTTGGATTTTTTTTGACTAAGGTTTTGGATTGGTCGTTCGATTAAGAGACGGTTCATGGACAGAGAAGTTTGAGTGGTGCCCATGCCTAGCGACAGCTACTGTAGCTACGTGCTAGTGGCCCTGTCCAATGCTGATCAAACTGTGGTGAGGTGACATGACAACACCGCTTAAAATGCACCGGCCAGCGGAAAGCTGTTCTCACCGAGCGGGGGTGGTGTGCCCAACGTGCTTGGGGCGCCACTAGGGCCAGCCGGCCTCCCCCTTGCTCCTTTATATACGGGGCAGGGGGCCATCCTAAAACACACAAGTTGATTGTTTTCAGCCATGTGCGGTGCCCTCCTCCACCATAATCCACCTCGGTCATATCGTAGCGGTGTTTAGGTGAAGCCCTGTTCCGGTAGCATCATCATCACCGTCATCATGCCGTCGTGCTAACGAAGCTCTCCCTCGACACTTTGCTGGATCGTGAGTTCGTGGGACGTCACCGAGCCGAATGTGTTCAGATCGCGGAGGTGTCGTACTTTCGGTACTAGGATCGGTCGATCGTGAAGACGTACGACTAAATCAACCGCGTTGTCATAACGCTTCTGCTTACGGTTTACGAGGGTACGTGGACAACACTCTCCCCTCTCGTTGCTATGCATCACCATGATCTTGTGTGTGCGTAGAATATTTTTTTGAAATTACCGCGTTCCCCAACAAAAATAACATTGTAAGTAGCTTAGCCACTTTATATATTGTATACATTCGGTAGGCTTAGGGCAACTCCAATAGGGAGACCCAAACGGACACGGGTTTTGTCCGGATTTTGTTCGTTTGGGTCGTCCGTCCGCCTAGCGGATATGAGGTGGACACGGGCGGCCGGTGGATAAACCCAACACATAAGATGCAAAGCCGGACACGCACGTCGGAGGACTCGAGGCGGCTGTTCCAGCGGCCGAGGACGGACGAGGAGGAGTTGCATCCTGCGCGGGTTCCTTCGTCTTCAAGAGCGGGCATGAGCAGGGCGAGCAGGCGCGCGGCGGGCGCGGACGAGGTGGTGCAGCGAGTGGCGACGCGCGCTGGGAGCGGCGAGGCGCGCGGTGAGCGGCGAGCTGCGGGCGGGGCGAGCGGCCGCACGGGCCGCTCGATGCAGTGCAGCGGGGAGGGAGGTGGATGTGGCTTACCGAGTTTACGTGTAGTAGTTGGAGGCGGAGGAACTGACCTCGGCGGCGCTGACCTCCGCGCCCCCGCCGCCCCACCCTCCTCCGCCCCCCGCGCAGCGCCGACGAGCTTCTCCGCCCGAGGTGCTTGTACTGCTGCTCCGCGGAGTTCTTCCTATTGAGCGCGGCGGGCGGCGGAGATCTCCCTGGTACGCAGCGATGGGCGGCGGCATGGCCAGTGACCGGAGGCCTCGTCGTCGAGGACGGTAGCTCGTGGTGGCGCTCGACTGGGTGGGAATCTCGCTGTAGTTCCCGAGCGGCTCGTGCTGTGTCGCTGACTAGTAGGACTAGGGCGGACACGGAAGGGTAGCAGTGGACGAGAGGAGCGTCCACTTTTGTCCGTCGTGGACCCATTTGTGGCCCAAATTTGGGCTCAGTTTGGGTCGGGGTGGATGACACAGCAGGCGGACATGTGCGTCCGTTTGGGTCGCCCCGTTGGGCTACGTTTTTTGTCCGGATAATCCAAACAGACAAAATGAATCGTCCCATTGAAGTTGCTCTTATAGTATTTTGGTCAGCAAAACTTCTTATTCAGAAGTCTTGATATAAGTAGTACTCCCTTCATTCCAAAACAGTTTTGCTAAATCTCAGTCGACTTAAACTTCGTTATGTCTCAGTCGATAGTATCTTCTTTTGATTTTGCATGGAGATTCGTGCAAAAAAATTCTTTTCAGTTTTTCTTTCTCTTCTTACATATTATATTACTTGACTTAGACTTGGTTAAGTCTCAGTCGACTGAGACCTAGCCATATCCATTCCAAAATATAGTGCGCCCGCGCTTCCCAAGGTCGAACTTTGACCATAAATTTAACGAACGAGACCGACTACGGCGGAAGAAAAAATTACATAATTAAAAACTTCTTTCAAATACGAATTCACTGATATAACTTTTACTCCCACCACAATCGGTCTTAATAGTTAAATTTACGGTTAAAATTGAAGCACGGAGATAGAGCAAGCACTACATTACTTAACTTGATAGACTTTGTTTCGACTGCAAGTCTGCAAGGTCACACGTACGTCACGAGGTTTGGGTTCAACAGGACATGGAGATCAGATGCGTGTGGTAGGCTGGTAGCTATTCCCGAAAACTGAAGCCCGTGCACGTACGAGGCAAAAACGATAAATTTAACCTATAGACAAAAAGAATTCATAAAATGAACTGTTTTTGAAATTTTTTTACTTCGCTGACCCTTTCATATAGCGCCCGACAGCTAAGCGTCATACTACACTGTGTAGCGCCTATCAGTCAGGCGCTATACATCTGACTAATGTCACACTCCGGAATAGCTAAAAATTGCTAAGTCAATGTGCAACGCCTGAGCGTTAGACGTGCGCCTGGATCATAGGCGCTGCACTACTTGCATGTACGCAGCGGTGCAGAGGGTGTAACGTAGATAGATGAATTAGAATCAAATTATGTAGCAAACGCCACTAGTGGTAAAGAGAGGGCAGAAACATCCAAAAGTTGATGAAATCCAAGAAAGATGTTGTAGCGCCGTACATGGGAGGGGAGCAAACATCTACTGGAGAAACAAGAAAAAGATAAAATATACCTCGTCCAGCCTAGCCGGCTAGCATACTATAGCAGCTAGCAGTAGACCATACTATACAATCACTGACAAAAACAAGCTACGCTGCTGACGAGCATCCCGTAGCAGCGGCAGGCCTGTCTCTGTCACGGTACAGAAAACTAAAACGCGGCACGGATAAGGCTGCTCCTAATGCATGGATGCTTAAATGAGATATTAAGCATATTAAATAGCTTAGCAACTATATTCCCAATGTATAGTTGCTTAGTTTATGGTTGCTAAGCTTGCTTCATTTAATAATTTAGTAACTAAAGCTTTTCATGTATTGGTGGGTTTCTTTCATTTAAATGTTTTGCATAGCTTCACGCGCTTAGAGCATCTCCAACACCCGTGCTAAAGCGCCGCGCGCAAAAAACCTGTTTACCGCGCGCGCTGCGGCTGGTTTTGCGCGTCCGCCTGCGCTGGCTCCAGCAGCCGCGCTATAATGCAGCGCGCGCGCCGCTCCAGCAGAGCGTAAAAATACAGCGCACGTGACTCATCGGGCATTTTGCATATATGATATTTTGGACAAAACTAAACATGTGAAATTTGACACAAACAAGTTGATGAATAAAAGTTCATGCCCATAAGTTTAAAATCATGCCCACAAGTTCATCCAACCAAGTTCAAATGCAAACTAAAAGTTCAAGACATGAAAGACACATCAATCTTCATCTTCCTCGTTTTCGTCTTCGTCCTCATCTTTCGAAGACGACTCTTCCGCCTCCGAAGATGAATCTTCCTCCCTCTCCTCATCACGCACCGCATCATGTGAAGCTCCGACGGTGTTGGCAAGATATTCAACGGCATCTTCATGGGAATGTGTGTGAGAAGGCACATCGAAAGACATTGCACCCATGGCGGCCGGAGGTGCACCCATGCTTCCCATGAGAGAAGCAAAACTCATGCCTCCCATGGCGGCCATAGCGTCGGAGGGTGCTCCAAAGCCACCCATGCCTCCCATGGAGGCCGGAGGTGCACCCATGCCTCCCATGACGGCCGGAGGTGCACCCATGCCTCCCATGGCGGCCGGATGTGCACCCATGCCTCCCATGGCTCCGAAGCCACCCATGCCTCCCATGGCGCCGAGGCCACCGCCACCCATTGCACGAACCAAGGCTCTTTTTTGGATCAAGACTTCTTATTGGGCAAGATTGACATACTCTTTTTGCGCCGCATTGAGGTTAGATGTGTCCAAGAAGAATAAGTGCTTCTCCCATTCCAACAACTTAGCTCGCTCCTCGTTGCTTACTTTCCTCTCCTCCAAAGCCACCTTTCTCTCCTCGGCCGCCACCCTTCTCTCCTCGGCCACGACATCTTGGTTCCTTGCCATTTTCCTCACCTCATTGGCTTCGACCCTTGCCTTCACAATAGCTTCCATAGCATTTTTGAGCTCATCATCTCCTTTCCTCTTCTTCTTTTCGGTTTTGTCTTTCTTGCACCCATCCGGTCGTTTTGGCTTCGAGTATGAAACCGAGTTGGGTGTGGGGCTTCTCTTGCCGTCATCACTTGATGCATCATCCTCCTCATCATCATCATTCATCTCAATTGCTCGCTTCCGTTTGTTGCTCAAATGCAAATCCTCCAAACCATCACGCTTCTTCCATTTCTCATCATCCTTTAACACTTCATAGCAATGAGGCAAGGTAAAGACCCTGCCTTTCTTGATCTTCCCCTTCTTGGTTGTCCTTGTCTCTTCTTTGAACAAGTTTTGTGCAATGTTGTACTAAAAGAAAAACAAAACAAGTTAGCACTTCGGTCACCAAAAACAAGTATGATGAACATATATGAGATGCCACTTACTCGATCATCCTCATTTGTGCCACTTGGGTTAATCTTGTCAACTGCCTTTTGTACGGCCGTCCACTTTTGACAATCCGAGTTGATTGTCGACCATCGGGACCGAAGTGATCTCTCGGAGCGGTCAATTCCACTCAAGTTGTGAGCATCAAAGTGTTCTTTCATTCGCCCCCAATACGCGTCTCTACTTTGATCACCTCCAATGGATGGATCCCTCGACACTTGCAAATAAGTATGGCATAGTAACTTGTCGTCGTTGGTTGAGTAATTGCCCGCTCTTCCTTTCGGCGCTTCGACAATTCCCTCACCCTCCTCGTCCACCTCAAACTCATGGTCTTCGAAATGGGTGTCATTGGTTTGAGACCAATGCGAATTGTTGGACCCAACACCCATAGTGGACATGTATGCATCATTGTTGAGACTACAAAGTTTTTTGAACAATGCAAATAAGCTATCTATATGTGATGATGATGCATTGAAAAAATAAGAAGAAAAGAAAAGTTGGAAATTTTTTCACCTTGGGGGCATTTCGTCAAACACGTGGTGCGCATCGGCGGCCGGCTCAACGAGTGAGCTCGCCGGCGCTTCGGAAGCCGCCGCGGCCGTCGAACGCCCTGCAAACTTCTTTCCCCTCGCCTTCGTGGTGCCGGAGCCGTCCGCCGCCTTGTTTTTCTTCGCGGATGTTTTGCCCTTCTTCGTCCGCGCCGCATTGGGGACCTTCTTCGACGGTGCGGCGGCGGCACGGGACGGCGCCGGCGCGACGCCACCCGGCGCCGTGGTCATCCGCGGCGGCAAGAAGAGGCTGCGCGCGAGGCCGACGCTCGGCAGAGCTCCGGCGGTGGCGACGCCAGCGCTTCCCGCGCTAGGGTTTCCAGCGGCGGCGGCGGCTGCGGCGGCGGCGGCAGCGGGGGGGGGGTCGCGGCTGTACAGCGGGGTGAGCGGGGCGCCGGTGTGCGCGTCCATGGGTGGGTGGCAGGGCGCCTGTGTGCACGGGGCGTAGGACGAGGAGAGGAGAGAGTGCGGCGCGAGCGCTCGAGTGTGCCGCGCGCTGTAGCTGGCGCCCGAAATACACCGCGCGGCTAAGTGTTTTCGACCGCGCGCCCAACCCGTTATAGCGCGCGCGCCGTTTTTGCGCTTCAGCTGGAGCGACCCGCCGCGTTGCGCGCGCGCTAAAACGGCCTAATTTGCGGCGCTACGCTAGTTTTGCGCGGCTGTTGGAGATGCTCTTAGCATTGTTTCTTTTTGGGGTCACAACACTCATCTCTCTCCTCTTAAATAACATGCCACATCAGATTTTTTGCCTACGTGGAAGGCTTAGCACCTGTACAAGGTGGAGCATTGGGAGGGGCCTAATGCAAATAGTGCGGCGCCTAACGTATAGGCGCTTCGCTATATAGTGTAGCGCCTAATTCTTAGGCGTTACACACTAACTTAGTAATTTTTAGACAATTTAGAGTGCGACGTTAGATAGGCGTGTAGCGTCTGTCAGTTAGGCGCTGCACAATATAGTGTGACGCTTGACTGTCGGGCGTCACACTAAAGAGTCAGTGGAGTGAAATTTTTTCAAGCGCAGTTTATTTTGTGAATTTTTTTCGTTCATAGATCAAATTTGTCGTTTTTGCCCACGTACGACAACGGTGATATTCCCGAAAACTGACAAACGTACCTTTGGGAGTGTAGCTACAGTAATACTATTTACTAGTGTGCGTCACTGTGGCGTGAAGTTGGCCTGGGTCCTTCCGCGGTGTCGACGTTTACTAGCTTACCTTCGTGCAGCCATGCTACTAGCCTAATTTATAAGAGGCAGCGGTGCCCGTGCTCTCTAGTGCACCATACGTACACCTACACCTACAGATAGGGCATGGACGCAGGGTAGGCTGGTAGCCATTCTCTTCGTTTTCACTACTGTGCATCACTGTAGCATGTGGTTGGCGACGTGGACTAGCTTACCGTCGTGCAACCAAGCTACCCGCCCAGTTTATAAGAGCCAGTGGTGCTCGTGCTCTAGTGCACCATACACACACCTACACCTACGGATAGCATGCAGCAGGCCAGCCAGCAGCTAGCGGTGCCCGTCCTCTCCACTTGTCTCTGTTCTCACCTCTGCTTCGTTCCCTAGCTTTGCCATGTTTCACTTGGTTGAAGAATGCATCGCTAGCTAGGCTCTATCTATCTCTTCAAGTAGTTTGCCTGGTTCAGACTAAGAATATATGGACGAAATCCAAGTATTTGCATTCCCACAAATAAGCCAAATCTAATCTGTTAGTTTTGAGGGAGTTAAATTATTTGCTCCTTCTCTCTCATCAGTAGAGTAATACGTATTGTTAATTTCAGTTGTCTTAATCATTTGTACTTTCTACTGTCAACAACAGCAGCAGTAGGTGACAAGATGAGGACGGGCATGCTCCTGGGCATCATCGTCACATCTCATCAGCAGCTGCCGCTTTCCTTCCGACGACGGAAGCGGTCAACGTGTTGAAGACGCATACGTTCCTGTCCCCGCCCTTCTTCCTCCGCCCCGGCGGCGTCGTCAACAAGTGGTACTACGACGTGGACTTCCCCCGCGGCCATGTGGCCATCAAGGGCTTCAATGGCGACGTCGTCGATGAGGCCGGCGCCCCAGTCCCTCTCCACGAGACCTACCTCCACCATTGGCTCATCTCATCCTACCGCGGCCCAAGCACGACCCCTATGTTGGGGGTGTCGTGCGAGATATGGCAACGAATGGCTTATCATGAAGAGGGCTAATAATAGGTCGTCGGTGCCATAAAACGGGATAACGCGCAAACATGCCCGCCTGCGAATCTTACCCAGGTTCGGGGCTCTCCTAAGAGATAACAGTCCTACTCCTATTCTGCGGGGTCTCCGCATGATCACTCAACCAACAATGGTGGCTACAAGCTTGCTCCTTGAGCTGTTTCTCTAAAGGGGGAAGAAGAACAAGGCTAGCCCTAGCTTACTCCCACTAGTAGAAAACAGGGCTTTGGTCCAGGCCGGATCAGCCCATTAGTCCCGGTTCAGTCCAGAACCGGGACCAATGTGGGCATTGGTCCCGGTTCGTGAGCCTAGGGAGTCGGCCGGGCCACGTGAGCCATTGGTCCCGGTTCATCTGGACCTTTTGGTCCCGGTTGGTGGGATGAACCGGGACCAATAGGCCTCGCTCCTGGCCCACCATCATTGGTCCCGGTTGGTGGCTTGAACCGGGACCAAAGGCTCCCCTTTAGTCCCGGCGCATGTCACCAACCGGGACCAATGAGGTGCCTATATATACCCCTCGCTCGTGAGCAGAGCACCCCAGTGCTCTATTTTTCTCTGGCCGAGGGGGAGAGGGCTTTGTGGTGCTCTAGCTCACCTCCTATGCACATGAGGTGTTCGATGGAATGCCCGAGCCACACTACTTAAGCTTTCTCCTCTCGAAGCTCGACCTCGAAGCTCCATTTTCCTCGAGATTTGTCTAGATTTAGCGGTCCGTCACGCCCCGTCCCCGTCTTCACCGATGTCGATCACCCGCGCCGATCTCATCACCGACACCACCGTGGTGAGCCTCTTGTTCTTATCTTCTTTCTAAAAGGAAAAATATTCTTAGTTGTATGTTTAGATAGATACTTGTATCATTTTCTTACTTTTATTATTGCATCTTATATAGTGCGATGGTTTTGGTATCCACCCCCGTCGGCCCTCGTTCTGTCTATGATTCGGATGTGGTATGTATATTATCTTTATAACTATTGGTTCATTTATTGTTTATGAAAATTATGCCGACCAACGTGACATAGAATTTATTTATCTAGGATGTATGTGAATCGGAAATGCCAACCGACCCTATTGTCGAGAGGTTAAATTTAGTTGAAGAAGAAAACAATTTGTTGAAGGAAAAAATAAAAAAAATTGAGGAGGAGAAGATGATATTGGAGTTGCATGTTGCGGATGTCGTCGATGATCACAAGATCAAGATGGATGCAATGCGCTTGAAGATTAGAAAGATTAGAAAATATGCCATTCATACCGAGGCTTGGTATCATTATGCCGTTGGATCAATTGTTACCTTGGTTGCGATTATGATCGCATTTGTTTCCGCATTGAAATGTTTTACATAGTTTCAATGTATGGTTTAATTAATTAGATGCTCTGGAGAGCTATATGTTGTTAGATGAGAACTATGTATGCACTTTGGTTTTAATGTGATGATGAACTTCTATTAATTTGGACACTTAATTATATATAATGCACGCAGATGAACCGGCAATGGATGTACGGTGACAGACACACCAGCGAGTACATTAAGGGCGTGCATGAGTTTCTAGATGCGGCTGAGGCAAACAAGCAGAATGGTTTTATGTGTTGTCCATGCACTGAATGTGGGAATACGAGGTCTTACTTTAACCGGAAAATCCTTCACTCCCACCTGCTTTACAAGGGTTTCATGCCACACTATAATGTTTGGACGAGGCACGGAGAAATAGGGGTTATGATGGAAGACGGCAAAGAAGAAGACTACAATGACAACTATGTGCCCCCTGAATACGGTGATGCTGCAACGGGGGGAGCTGGTGAAGATTAAGAGGAACCAGACGATGTGCCCAATGATGCTGCAATGGGTGAAGCTGCTGAAAATCAAGAGGAACCAGACGATGTGCCCGATGATGATGATCTCCGCCGGGTCATTGTCGATGCAAGGACGCAATGCGAAAGTCAAAAGGAGAAGCTGAAGTTCGATCGCATGTTAGAGGATCACAAAAAAGGGTTATACCCCAATTGCGAAGATGGCAACACAAAACTCGGTACCGTACTGGAATTGCTGCAGTGGAAGGCAGAGAATGCTGTGGCTGACAAAGGATTTGAGAAGCTGCTGAAAAATATTGAAGAAGAAGCTTCCAAAGGATAACGAATTACCCGACAGTACATACGCAGCAAAGAAGGTCGTATGCCCTCTAGGATTGGAGGTGGAGAAGATACATGCATGCCCTAATGACTGCATCCTCTACCGCGGTGCATACAAGGATCTGAACGCATGCCCGGTATGCGGTGCATTGCGATATAAGATCAAACGAGATGACCCTGGTGATGTTGACGGCGAGCCCCCCAGGAAGAGGGTTCCTGCGAAGGTGATGTGGTATGCTCCTATAATACCACGGTTGAAACGTCTATTCAGAAACGAAGAGCATGCCAAGTTGATGCGATGGCACAGTGAGAACCGAAAGAAAGATGGGAAGTTGAGAGCACCCGCTGACGGGTCGCAGTGGAGAAAAATCGAGAGAAAGTACTGGGATGAGTTTGCAAAGGACCCAAGGAATGTATGGTTTGCTTTAAGCGCGGATGGCATCAATCCTTTCGGGGAGCAGAGCAACAATCACAAAACCTGGCCCGTGACTTTATGTATGTATAACCTTCCTCCTTGGATGTGCATGAAGCGGAAGTTCATTATGATGCCAGTTCTCATCCAAGGCCCTAAGCAACCCGGCAACGAAATTGATGTGTACCTAAGGCCATTAGTTGAAGAACTTTTACAGCTATGGAATGAAAACGGTGTACGTACGTGGGATGAGCACAGACAGGAGGAATTTAACCTTAAGGCGTTGCTGTTCGTGACCATCAACGATTGGCCTGCTCTCAGTAACCTTTCAGGACAGACAAACAAAGGATACCACGCATACACGCACTGTTTAGATGACACTGAAAGTATATACCTGGACAAATGCAGGAAGAATGTGTACCTGGGCCATCGTCGATTTCTTCCGACCAACCATCAATGTCGAAAGAAAGGCAAGCATTTCAAAGGCAAGGCAGATCACCGGAAGAAGCCCGCCATGCGCACCGGTGATCACGTGCTTGCTATGGTCAATGATTTACACTACGTAATCTTTGGAAAGGGTCCCGGTGGACTAGCTGTTCCGAATGACGCTGAGGGACACGCACCCATGTGGAAGAAGAAATCTATATTTTGGGACCTACCCTACTGGAAAGACCTAGAGGTCCGCTCCTCAATCGACGTGATGCACGTGATGAAGAACCTTTGCGTGAACCTGCTAGGCTTCTTGGGCGTGTATGGGAAGACAAAAGATACACCTGAGGCACGGGAGGACCTGCAACGTTTGCACGGAAAAGACGGCATGCCTCCGAAGCAGTATAAAAGTCCTGCCAGCTACGCTCTTACGAAAGAAGAGAAAGAAATCTTCTTTGAATGCCTGCTCAGTATGAAGGTCACGACTGGCTTCTCGTCAAATATAAAGGGAATAATAAATATGCCAGAGAAAAAGTTTCAGAACCTAAAGTCTCATGACTGTCACGTGATTATGACGCAACTGCTTCCGGTTGCATTGAGGGGGCTTCTACCGGAAAACGTCCGATTAGCCATTATGAAGCTATGTGCATTCCTTAATGCAATCTCTCAGAAGGTGATCGATCCAGAAATCGTACCAAGGCTAAGGAGTGATGTGGCGCAATGTCTTGTCAGTTTCGAGCTAGTGTTCCCACCATCCTTCTTCAATATCATGATGCACGTCCTAGTTCATCTAGTCGACGAGATTGTCATCCCGGGGCCCGTATTTCTACACAATATGTTCCCCTTTGAGAGGTTCATGGGAGTCCTAAAGAAATATGTCCGTAACCGCGCTAGGCCAGAAGGAAGCATCTCCATGGGCCATCAAACAGAGGCTGTTATCAGGTTTTGTGTTGACTTCATTCCTGGCCTTAAGAAGATAGGTCTTCCTAAATCGCGGTATGAGGGGAGACTGACTGGAAAAGGCACTCTTGGAAGAGACTCAATAATATGCAGGGACCGATATTCTTGGTCTCAAGCACACTACACAGTTCTACAGAACTCTACCTTGGTGACCCCGTATGTCGATAAACACAAGAACAGTCTGCGCTCCAAACACCCGGAGCAGTGTGACGACTGGAGTACATGTGAACACATCAGGACTTTCAGCAGTTGGTTGGAAACACGTCTCAGAGGTGACAACACTGTTTGTGATGAGTTGTACTTGTTGTCCAGGGGACCATCTTTGACTGTATTGACTTACAAAGGATACGAGATAAATGGGAATACATTTTACACGATCGCCCAAAATCAAAAGAGCACCAACCAAAACAGCGGTGTCCGTTTTGATGCAGCAACCAAGAGTGGAAATGACACATATTATGGTTACATAGTGGACATATGGGAACTTGACTACGGACCTGATTTTAAGATCCCTTTGTTTAAGTGCAAATGGGTCAATATGTTAGGCGGCGGGGTACAGGTAGACCCACAGTACGGAATGACAACAGTGGATCTGAAAAATCTTGGGTACACTGACGAACCGTTCGTCCTAGCCAATGATGTGGCACAGGTTATCTATGTGAAGGACATGTCTACCAAACCGAGAAAAAGAAAAGATAAGGAAGAGAATACATCATACGATGAGCCAAATCGCCACATAGTTCTTTCAGGAAAAAGGGACATCCTGGGAGTGGACGGCAAGACAGACATGTCTGAAGATTATGAAAAGTTTCATGAAATTCCTCCCTTCAATGTCAAGGCTGACCCAAGCATCCTGATAAACAATGAAGATTATCCATGGTTACGGCGCAATAAGCAAATGACACAAGCGAAGAAAAAGTGAAGACTTTCTCCCGCAACTATTATGATGATACCATGCCAACTTTGTAACACATGAACATGCTACCATTGTCCGTTTTGTACATGCACATGCTATGTGGGTGAAATTATGATACCATCCCAACTTTCAACTTTTTCAGAGTTCATTTGAAATGCTTTCATGTCTTATGGTTCAAGGTTTTATGTGTTGAGGCAAATGGATCAATATGTTAGGAGGCGGGGTACAGGTAGACCCACAGTACGGTATGACAACAGTGGATCTAAACAATCTTGGGTACATAGACGAACCATTCGTCCTAGCCAATGATGTGGCGCAGTTATTGTCCGAAACTTTGATACTTCGAAAGTGATTGTCCATTTTGTACACGAAGTGCATCAAATTTTCTCTATAAGCGCATCTATTCTCATCTTTTTAGTAAGTTAATCACAAACTTGTGATTCAAACAATTTTCAAAGAATTCAAATTTTAACTATTCAAATTTGAAAACTAATGGCACTAACAGAAAGTTTATAATTTTTCTAAAACTAATGGCACTAACAGAAAGCTTATAATTTTGCTAACCTAAAAGCAAACAGAATTAAAAATTAAAGCAAAAAAAAATGCAAAAAACAAATCAAAAAAACAGGAAAAAACTATTTTTATAGTAAAGTTAATCACAAAATAAAATAAATAAAGCAACAAAGAAAACAAAAAAACTAAAAAAGTGTTTCCAAATTTGAAAACTAATGGCACTAACAGAAAGTTTATAATTTTTCTAAAACTAATGGCACTAACAAAAAGTTTATAATTTTGCTAACCTAAAAGCAAACAGAATTAAAAATTAAAGCAAAAAACAAAAGAAAATAAATAATGCAAAAAACAAATCAAAAAAACAGGAAAAAACTATTTTTATAGTAAAGTTAATCACAAAATAAAATAAATAAAGCAACAAAGAAAACAAAAAAACTAAAAAAGTGTTTTCAAATTTGAAAACTAATGGCATTAACAAAAAGTTTATATTTTTTCTAAAACTAAAACCATAAAGAATTAAAAAATAAAGCAAAAAACAAAAGAAAAAAAAATAAAGCAACAAAAAACAAAAAAATGCCACCTTCTGGGCCACCACGGTCTGAATACGACTAGAAACCCTACCATGGGCCAGGATTCAGGCCCGCACCAGGCCCAGTAGGCCCACAGGCATTGCAGTGACAGATTAGGCCCGAAAGCCTGCAGTTGAGAGGAGCTTGGGAGGGTGGGCGCTGCAGCGCTTATAAACCACTCCCGAGCCCTCTCAACTAGCGAGGTGGGACTAAACTTTTGGGCGCGGGGCAGCACAAGGCCATTGGTCCCGGTTGGTGGCACCAACCGGGACTAAAGGGGGCTTTGGTCACGGTTCGTGGCACAAACCGTGACCAATGCCCCCCTTTAGTCCCGGTTGGTGCCACCAACCGGGACCATAGGCCTCTGCTTCCCGCCCTTTCGACTGCTGAAAAGAGACCTATGGTCCCGGTTGGTGGCACGAACCGGGACCATAGGTGTGCATTGGTCACGGTTCGTGTCACGAACCGGGACCATTGCTCTGGGTATATAAGGTAGCACCTGTGAAAATTTCGCCAACCGCTCCCATTCGCTCCTGACGCCGCCAGGCCGTTCGTCGTCGTCGTCGCCGCCCCGAGCCCGTCGTCGCCCGCTCCCCGTCGCTATCGCCCCGCGCCGCCGCAGGCCTTCTCCCCGTCGCTGCGTGCACCGTCGCGGGCCTCCTCCTCGTCGCTGCGTGCGCCATCTCCGGCCCCCTCCCTGTCGCCCCGCGCCGCGTCGCCGGCCTCCCCCGCGCCGTCGCCGGCCTCCTCCCCGTCCCCGGCCTCCTCCCTGTCGCGTCCCCAGTGAGCTCCCCGCCCCTTCCCATCGATCCCTGTCGCTCTGACCATCGCCGCCGCCGCCGCTCCTCTCTGTGTGTGATAAAACATTTCATATGTGTATGTATATGCTCATATGTATTTGGATTTGGCTATGTATGTATGTATATGCTCATATGTATGTACGTATGTATGTATATGCTCTCTGTATATGGATTTGGCTATGTATATGCTCTCTGTATATGCTCATATGTATGTATGTTCATATAGCATTTTTTCTATATATGAATTATTTTTTTGTTCATGGATATATGCTAAAGAAAACGAGGGGGGTGATAGATGATGATGAGGGGTCGAGAGGGGGACGAGAGGTCGAGAGGGGTCGAGGGGAGAAAAAAATGTTATCAGGGACGAGGGTCGTCGAGGGGTCGAGAGAGGGACGAGGGGTCGAGAGGGGTACGAACCGGGACCAATACTCTGTGTGTATAAGCATGACTTAGAAAGAAGAAGAGGAGAGGAAGAAGAGGAGAAATAAATAAGAAGAAGAAAAAAGAAGAAAAAGAAGAGGAGAAGAAGAAAGGAATAGTGGAGAAGAAGAGAAAATAGAAAATATTCTATTTTTTCTTCTTCTCCACTATTCCTTTCTTCTTCTTCTCTTTTTTTTCTTCTTTTTTTTCTTCGATCTTCTCCTCTAGCTATTCCTTTCTTCTTCTCCTCTTTCTTCTTCTTCTTCTTCTTCTTCTTCTTCTTCTTCTTCTTCTTCTTCTTCTTCTTCTTCTTCTTCTTCTTCTTCTTCTTCTTCTTCTTAGTTTTTATCGGGAACAAGGGTGTCGAGGATCGCCGAGGGGTCGAGGGTCGGGAACTAGGGTAGAGGGTCGAGGGTCGTTAAGGGGTCAAGGGTCAAGGGTTTCAGGGTCGAGGGTTCGAGGGTTCTATAGGGTCGAGGGATCGAGGGTCGAGGGTTCCAGGGTCGTCTAGGGGTCGAGGGTTCCAGGGTCGTCGAGGGTTCGAGGGGTCGAGGATCGCCGAGGGGTCGAGAGAGGTTTCCTAGTGTCAAAGTATTGAAGAAATCCATGGCTTCATCATTAGCCGGAAGTAACCAGGGCATGACGAAGTCCTCCAAAGTTATTTTGGAATGGTGTCCCGGATAGGATAATTTGCCTTTTTGTATGAATTTCAGCAAAGGCCTTCGAAATAACGATATTTGGAAGGTTCTTGTTGAACTTTATACCAAAAAGCGAATTATCCTATCTAGGACTCCATTCCAAAATAACTTTGGAGAGCTTCGTACCATCATGCACCTGTTACTTTTGCGTAATGATGAAGACATGGTTTTGTTGAATCCTTTGACACTAGGCAACCTCCCGACCCCTCGGCGATCCTCTCGAACATGAGAGGAAGAAGAGGATAAAAAAAGAAGAGGAAGAAAAAAAAGAGGAGAAGAAAGAATAGAGGAGTTCTTCTCCTCTATTCTTTCTTCTCCTCTTTGTTTTCTTCCTCTTCCTCTTTTTTTTATCGGGAACGAGGGTCGTCGAGGGACATAGATGTAGTGTCGTCGTTGTCGATATATACCCCCTCCTGATAGCTTCAACACGTGGGGGGGGGGGTCGATATTACCCCCTCCTTGAAGCATTCTCGAGGCCACCCCAAACCCTTGAAGCGTTGTCGAGGCCACCCCAAACCCTAGAGAAGCAGCGTCGAGGCCACTAATTAATATATATGATTCCTTACTATGATTAGGTAGCTAGTTCTACGTTTGCCACTAATATATCCATCTGTCATGTTTGAATAATAATTGCCATGTTGTAAATATTTGTAGAAACTATGGACACCGCCCGAGACGAAGCAAAAGAAGCGTTGTTGAGGGACATAATCGCAAAAGGAAGTGATGCCGTCTCGTTGTTTCTCAACGACACCGATGGTCTGGAAGGAGAGGGTGAAGAAGCTAGCTACGGTGACCTAATGCCGGTGCAAGAACAAGAACATGAGGACGGCTCCGGCGACCCAATGTCGGTGCAAGAAGGAGACCGTGATGACGGCTCCGGTGACCGAACCGAGTCCGGCCAGGTATATATATTAGTTAAGCCTGTGCTGACTAGCTGATTGATGCATTCATTGTTTTGGTATGTACACATATTAATTAAGTCTTTGTTCTTTTTTCTAGCCCTCTGGATCGAGAACAACTTCGGTAAAGAGACGAGGCCCGAAGAAAAAGTTGAGCTCGGATGAAAAGTTTGAGATCATAGCAATCGCGCCCGACGGCCAACCGATTGAACCCATCCGAACAAAGAACACATTTTTTGCTCAGTGCGGGGTTCTGGTTAGGGACAAGATCCCGATAAGCATCCAACAATGGTTTAAGCCGGCTACAGAAGACCCTGAGGTGTCTTATGTCAATGATATGCAGAAAAATGATCTTTGGACTGAGCTGAAGTCAAATTTTACCCTACTTCCAGAGAATAATCCAGAGAATCCAGTTAAAGAGCAATTAATCAAGTCTTTTTCTCTTAAGAGGATGGCAGAACTATTCAGGAGGTGGAAGAAAGAGCTGAATAAGTTTGTCGAAAATAATGAGACACCAGAATTCAAGGGTAGATATGAGAAGATCAGAGATCACTGACCCGCATTTGTGGCCCACAAGACATCAGAAAAGAGTAAGAAGATGTCGGCGACAAACAAGCAAAATGCTGCGAAGAAGAAGCTTCACCATCGCACGGGGTCAGGTGGCTACCTCGTAGCCCGGCCTAAGTGGGCCAAGACTGAGAATGATCTGGTCGATAAAAGGATCGAACTAGAGACAATTAACTGGCCAGACCATTGCCGGACTTGGTTCTTCGGGGCTGGCGGAACCTTGGACCCTGTAACAGGGAAGTGCATTTGGAAGAACGATCAAATGGACATACTAGTCAGGAAGCTTAAGCAGTATATCGAAGCAGCGCAGCAAGGGAAGTTCTTTCCAGACAGAGAGAACGACGAGCTCACAATGGCCCTCGGGAATCCTGAGCACCCTGGACAGACACGAGGCACGCCAGGCTCCATTCCGTGGAAGGTTGAGTTTCCGGACGCAGGCGGTTACAAATCCCATGAGAGGAGGAAAAAAGTGCAGCAGACCCAAATGCAGGCGCTGCAAGCAAGGGTGGACGCGATAGAGGAACGAGAAGCAAATCGCAGCAAACGTACTGCCGAAGCTACCCCGCCATCTCAGCGCAGAAGCAGCGTGGCTTCCACTGAGCTGCTTTAGCCGGAGCATGCCTTGACGGCTCCTGCCAGCTATCCCGTGGATGCTATCACGGAGTCTCAAAATTGCCACCTTATGACGCAATGGATGAATTTGAAGGTCAAGGCGGCTGTTGGCTCTGTTTATCCTAATGAACCCGGCGCAACTTTTCACTGCCGGACGATTCCAGAAGGATATTCTAGGGTGATGGTGGATGAAATAACGGAGGGATTTGAGGACCTCTAGCTTGACCACCCTACCGGTGAAGGGGAGACTCGGCTGGGGTCTGCTCTGAAGACTCCATGCCTATGGCGGAAGGAGCTCATCAACCTTCCGAACTGGATGCCTCCGCCTCCTCCTCCTCCTCTGGCGAGTCAGAGCACTCCGCCTCCTCCACCGCCTCCTCCTCCGGTGAGTGACGATCAGGGCCCTCGGTCGGCTCCTTCTCCGGCGCGTGGCGGCACTCCGCCTGCGCCGGCGCGCCCGAGCAGCTAGCCTCCTCCTTCTCCGCCTCGTTAGCAAGGGCGGAAGAGACCCGCCGCCGCTCCGGCAGCTGCTCCGGCGTGTCGTAGTCCTTCTCCTCCGCCTCGTAAACAAGTAAAGAAGACAACCGCTTCGTCTGCTCGGCCGGCGTCTAGCAGTACAACCAGAGGCGGGAGGACATACAGATTCGGTCCTTCTCTGAAGAGTCCACAGAAGTTACCATACGAGAGGACCCCGGAGGAGAACGTGAAGATCGCGCGAACCAAAGTGGATGACTGGTTTCAAGGGTTGAAAGAAAAGAGACATCCACCTCCGGAGGAGAAGGTAGATCCGGTGAAAGTGAAGCGCACTCTGGCTGCCCTGGCAAAACCACCCAAGTCTCCGCCAAAAGGCAACTATGAGCGTATTATTGCAAAGACATGGGCCGAAGCGGAGCGGTCGGGAAGTATAGTCAGTGATCAAAGGCTGAAAGAACGACGAGCAGCTGGGAAACAAATTGCCCAGCTCGGCGAACAAGCGAAGCAATCGTGCCCCCCGCTCAAGGTGCCTAGCGACATCATCGATCCGAGGATGGTGCCCGGTTATTGCAATGTTGACGATTACCTGCCCGACGATGTACATTATGATCCCATGGAGGTGCAGATACACAGATACGAGTACGGGAAGCCTCTCGTCAAAGATGAAAAATCTTTAACAACGATGATGCGAAGATTACATGATTGGTACTTGAAAATCTGCAGAGAGTCTGGGGGGAGGAGTACTTTGTATGCGAGAGTTAAACCGGAGCATGACCTCGTTGGAATTGAACTTTTGCCTATTCCATTTGAGGAGTTCTATCAGTTTTTCAATCAATTGGCCCTCGATAACACAACGATCACCTGCTACTGTCTGTAAGTACTACTACTTCTGTCATTAAGTCTCTCTATATAGCTCATCTCTTTCATTGCATGTATTTATAATTATCCTCACTATATTATGCAGATTGAAGATAGCCGAATTGAAGAAAAGACAAATCGGTGATATTGGGTTCGTTAACACATATCTCATAGATGCAACTGAGGTTGAACATCGTCCTAAAGATACCGAGGCCAACTTGCTACGATCATTCAAAAAAAATAAAAACAAAGATATAATACTCTTTCCTTACAACTTCAAGTGAGTGTTACTGTCTTGTGCATATTCGGTTTCCCTTATATATTAGTCCAGGTTATAGTAATGTAATTGATGATTTATGCATGCGTGTGCAGTTTCCACTATATTCTCCTAGAGATTAGGCTTGAGCAGGGAGTAGTAACCGTCTTGGACTCTAAACGAAAAGATCCCCAGGAGTATGCGGACATGACTGAAATCCTCAAGAAGTAAGTTAAATCGATCATTATCCACCATATCAGCAACTTTGTTCATTTCCTGATATCAAGTAATTGTTTTCTTTGTCCGGCAGGGTTTGGAGAAAATTCACTAGAAAAGTTCCGGGACTGCCGAAGGAGCTGGAATTTAGACACCCGAAAGTAAGTACTATAGTAGCATGTTCCGCGCATCTCCTAGTGATTCAAGCACTAGTTTTATCAATACCATTTAGCATTCTTGCTTATCAGTTTGATTGACCTCTATTTCTTGTAAAGTGGTTGTGGCAGGAACAAGGAAATGATTTCTGTGGATACTACGTCTGCGAGTCCATCCGCCACACGACCTGTGAGCGGGGCGGGTACTCTGACGAACAATATGAAGTACGTAAATAACAACATTCATAATTTTATTTTATTACCATCATTTGTGTTGAGTTTCATTCATTCATATATATATGTATTGACCCCCTTCTTCAAATTAGATGTTTCGGAAGCGGGATGAACTCCTAGGACCAGCTCGCATGCGAGCAATTCAAGAGGAATTGGCGGCATTCTTTCTTGACCACGTGATCGCTAAAGACGGAGAATACTATGTGGACCATGAGTCCGTATGATTATATTTGTAAGAGATAATTATTGTATATATGTAGCCGGTAGTGTCGGATAGATATACAAGAACTTGTTGTTCGACCAGTCTCTCGGAGAAGGAGAGGTGGTCGATATCACTTCTCTCTGTATGCATATATGTTCATGACGATCTTCTGTTTCCTTCATTTGCTTACTAGCTAGCTAGCGTGTCTAGTCCTCTCTATACGTATGTATAGTACGTAGCGTCGACCAAGCACGGACATAAGAGAGGACACTTCTCTCTATTAATTATAGCTAGCTAACACAATATATGAAACACCTAAATTAACCCCCCAAAACCCCAAACACCCTCCCTTTCAAAAAAAAACAAAAACCCCAACCACAGAAATGCTGACGCGTGGATGCCTATTGGTCCCGGTTGGTGCCACCAACCGGGACCAAAGGGTCTCCTGCCTGGGCTCCGCGCACAGGCCACGTGGAAGCCCATCTGTCCCGATTCTGGATTGAACCGGGACTAAAGGGACAGGGCATTAGTACCGACCCTTTAGTCCCGGTTCCAAAACCGGGACAAAAGGCCCTTACGAACCGGGACAACATGCCCTTTTTCTACCAGTGTCCCTCTATATGCGTGTGTGGGTGTGTTAGGGTCTTATTAGTGAAGCTAAACCCTTTGCATGGGTGCCTGTGGGGTTTATATAGGCCTACCCCCTAGGGGTACAATGGTAACCCAGCCAGGTGTGGACCCGGCTGTCAGTGTCTATAGGTGCCGGCTTCTCCGCCGACCGCTGGGGCCCGCCGCCTGGTGGGTCCTGCCGCTGCCTTGTACTTCGCCGACAGGCCGCGCCCGCCGCTTGCGGGTCTCTCCAGTGGCTTATTACTGTGGCAATGATGCTTCTGATGTGTGTTTTGTTGGGACGGCGTGGCTACAGTGCCGCCGCCTGGCGGGCGCTCACTGTAGCCACTCCCTGTCTCTTCTGGTTAATGGTGCACAAACTCTGAGGGAGGGAGAGAGCCGCCTGCCGGGAGTCGGCCTCCCCCCATGCCGACTGGTCTGAGTTCGCCGCCTTCTGGCTTCTCACTGTCAGGTAGGGCCCGCCACCTGGGGCCGTACCGACAGCCCGTAGTGGAAGCATGGCCTTCTCTGCCATGGTGGTGTCACGGGCTGTGTGGCAACAGTGCCGCGTCGGGCGAGGGATGTCTGCCCCGTACACCACATTGTGGCCACGCTCCGCCCTGGATTCGAGGGTGGCAGGCATCGCTGTAGCCACGCCCTGTCTCGTCGTCATAATGTGGTGCAAACTTTGAGGGAGATTGGAGCCGCCTTCTAGGAGCCGGCCTCTCTGGAGGCCGCCTTCTAGGAGCCGGCCTCTCTGGAGGCTGCTTGCTAAGAGCCGGCCCACCTCGGGGCCGTCTTCTGGCAGCCGGCCGCTTAGACCAGCCGGCCGCAATGAGGGCGGTGCTTTGGTCTTTGATTCTTGAGGGGCGCAGCCGGCCCAGATGTCTTGAAACACCATGGGAGGCTGATGAGGCTACCCGTGGTCATTTACTCCGACACTGATACTTCGAAAGAGATTGTCAAGTTTGTACACGAAGTGCACCCAGTTTTGCCGTAACCCTCTCTACTTTTTTGCACATAGTATGTGGGTGAAATGATGATACCATGCCAAGTTTCAACCTTTTCAGAGTTCATTTGTAGTGCTTTTCAATTTCAGAATCAATTAGCTCAAAACAAATTAGTAAATACATGAAAAATAGAAAATGAAGGCAGAAATGGCTGAAAGTTGATGACGTGGCTTTGAATGGTGCATACTGAACGCAAAAAAGTCTGAAGTTTTAAAAACATGTAAAAATATACATAAAAAATACATTGATCATCAATGATCTTTTTGTGTAGAATCTGAATTGTCAATAGGAATCTTCCCCGGTTTAAGACAGATCCTACACATAGAGTTCAATGAAGACCAAGTGGTTGTGATAGTTTGAGCAGTAACATATTTAAGGTGGTAAAAACCCTCTTAGGATAGCGGGGTGGGACTAAAAAACCGCTGCATGGCGAAACTTTAGTATCGGTTTGTGGCATGAACCGGTACTAAAGGTGGGGCCACAGCCTGCCAGAGACTCTTTAGTACCGATTCGTGGCACGAACCGGTACTAATGAGCGCCGCCCGCCAAGCCGTTTGAACCGGCACTAATGGTCATATTAGTGTCGGTTCAGCTACAAATCGGGACTAATGTGCTTCACATTAGGCCCTTTTTCTACTAGTGTTGTTTCACCCGTCGCTACAATCCTTTCTTTTGATTTACTTTTATATTATTTCGTTGCAAGTCAATACATTATTCAATTATCATTTTTACTCGCTCTCACTCTGCTTTAACTCTACAACTTTCTGCAGGCACAAAAATATACAATTCCTTACAAAAGGCATAAGTTTGTTTCCTGTGCTCCCATTGAGATCGATGTTCTTACTTCGAAAAGGCTACAACTAAACCCTGTGCACTTGTAGGCTATCACCTCTCCGGCAGAGTACCGATGTAGGCCTCCATATGAGATCGCAGAAGAGCAGAGGATTGCGGTGGCGGAATAATTGTTTCGGTTCTCGCTCTGACGTTTTTTGGGATTTTAGGGAATTTATAAAAGTGGAATTAGGTCAATCGAAGTTACGAGGTTCCCACAAGGTCAGGTGGTGCGCCCCCGGGGTCGCGCCATGTGAACTTGTGGTCCACTCGTACATTGTGTGATCTCCCCGGGAACCTTCTAGGGTCCCTTCTGGTCGAGAAAAAAACACCGTAAATTTTTATTCTGTTTGGATTTCGTTTGGTATTGATTTTCTGCGAAACAAAATAATAGGCAAAAACAGGAACTCATCAGTCTCCATCATTCTTTACCTCACCGGGACCCGTGCTTTAATAATGATAAGAAACACACTTTTATTTACTTACAACTAGATAAACTGAAACAATATGACTATATGAGGGCCTCTGGCAGTGTATCAGGTTGTGCAATAATCTGGCATAACATGTACAACAATGATAAACGTGGCTTTGCCACAAATATCATGTCAGCCCTATATGATCATGAAAGCAATATAATGGTGAATACACATGTCATGTGAAAGTAATCATGAAAGTTGCATGACAATATGTTTCGGAATGACTATGAAAATACCATTGTAAGTAGCTTAGCCACTTTATATATTGTATACATTCGGTAGGCTTAGAGTATTTTGGACAGTAAAACTTTTCTAATCAGAAATCTTGATATAAGTAGTATCAATTTGGTAGACTTTGTTCCGACTGCAAGTCTGCAAGGTCACACGTACATCACGAGGTTTGGGTTCAACAGGACATATGGAGATCAGATGCGTGTGGTAGGCTGGTAGCTATTCCCGAAAACTGAAGCCCGTGCACGTGCGACAACGGTGATATTCCCGAAAACTGACAAACGTACCTTTGGGAGTGTCGACGTGCACGTACGACCACGGACACCTTTGGGAGTGTCGACGTGCACTAGCTTACCGCCGTGCACCCAAACTACCCGCCCAGTTTATAAGAGCCAGCGGTGCCCGTGCTCTTCACTTCACCATAGGGATAGCAGCACGCCAGCCAGCAGCAGCTTGGTACGGCTCGTCCTCTTCACTTCACTTGTCTCTCTTCTCACCTCTGCTTCCTTCCCTAGCTTTGCCATGTTTCACTTGGCTGAATAATGCATCGCTAGCTAGGCTCTATCTATCTCTTCAAGTATTATGTTATGCCTGGTTCAGCCTAAGAATGGCGTGGTTATGAGTTATGATTGCCTCGTCAGTACGTATTATTAATTTCAGTTGTCTTAATCATTTGTACTTTCAACTGTCAGCAACAGCAGCAGTAGGTGACAAGATGAAGACGATCATGCTCCTGGGCATCATCGTCACACTAGTCGCATCAGGAAGTGCTGCTTTCCTTCCGACGACGGAAGCGGCCACCGTGCGAGCCCCCCTGCTGAAGACGCAGACGTTCCTGTCCCCGCCCTTCTTCCTCCGCCCCGGCGGCATCGCCAACAAGTGGTACTACGACGTGGACTTCCCCCGCGGCCACGTGGCCATCAAGAGCTTCAACGGCGACGTCGTCGACGAGGCCGGCGCCCCGGTCCCTCTCCACGAGACCTACCTCCACCACTGGCTCGTCTCGCCCTACTACGGCCCAAGCGCCATCCCGATCACCAACTCCGGCCCCTGCAAGGACTTGCTGGGCCAGTACTTCGGGCTGGGCTCCGAGACCCGGCGAACGGCCACGTGGGTGCCCGACCCGTACGGCATCGAGATCGGCGCCGGCGCCCCGGCCGGGTACGAGGAGCGGTGGCTCATCAACGTGCACGCCATCGACACGCGCGGCGCCGCCGACAAGCTCGCCTGCACCGAGTGCAGGTGCGATGCGTACAACGTCACCGTCGACGAGACCGGCAACCGCATCGGGAACGGCTACGTCGGCGGGATACACTGCTGCTACGACAGCTTACGGTGCAGGGTGGAGGACGCGTTCGCCAACAATGGCGAGCCGCCGCGGAAGCTGTTCCTCCGGTACACCGTGTCGTGGCTTGACTGGAGCGACGCCGTCGTTTTGCCGGTGAGGATCTACATTCTTGATGTCACCGATACGGCTCTGTTCGATGGAAGCCCCAAGCCTTATTGCAAGGTTTGTATATGTCTACTCTCTCTCTCTCTCTCTCTCTCTCTCTCTCTCTCTCTCTCTCTATTCTCATATAGGTCTTTTCAGTGATTCTAACATGGACTACTTACGGAGTAGACTGTTAAGCATTAACAATTGTTGAAAAATGGCTGGCTTTACAGATAGAGTATCGTGTGGACGAATGCAGCTCGGATGACCGAGCGAGTAACAACTGCGTCGACATGAAGACGACCAAAGAAATGGTGTCCCATGGAGGCGACGTCGTCTACGCCGTCGCTCACCTGCATAGAGGTGGCCTCGGTTCCTCGTTGCACGGCCAGGTATATGTCACCTATGCATACATGAGTGAATTGTAGAATCCATCGACATTAAAGGTTCAGCTGCACCGGCCGCACACAAGGAGCGTCCACCCACGGACTAGAGGAGCCAATTGCTTTTTTAGGGTTTTTTTGCAAAACAAAAATGTATCAGGATGTATTAGTCTTTATTTTTTGCCACATCATCCTGTTCAGAGGGAACCATCTGTCATAATCACGCTCAAAACGGCCTAAGCCAATGACTAATGTTTTTGCAGAAAAAAATAAGCCTTAGAATTAGTGATTTTTGGCACAATTCCGTTACAATTCACTCATTCATACATCCATACTCCATTTCTCGCTTTGGAATGGATCGAATGCATGAATTCTCATCTGAAGAAATTAAACGCAAGAACGACTCAAATCTTATTATCAGGACGGCCGCCTGCTCTGCAAGTCCATGCCAATCTACGGCACGGGGCAGGAGGCTGGGAACGAGGAGGGATACGTCGTCGGCATGTCGACGTGCTATCCGGAACCGGGTACGGTGAAGGTAAGCGACGGTGAGGTGCTGACCATAGTCTCCAACTACAGCAGCGAGCGGCAGCATACGGGGGTCATGGGCCACTTCTACATCCTTGTGGCAGATCATCAGGAGCAGGCTCTCGACAAACCGGCCCTTTGCTTCAGCTTCCCATACTCATGTGAGCTAATAGCTAATTTTTTTGATTTGGTTCTATCTCGTCTTGCAATTTGAAATAAGCCGCATGTCTTTTGCACTGACATGGTTTCCTCGCTCGTTATTTTCTTCCTCTTCCGAATACTATTGCAGGGTGCCTCCCGGCATGGATGTGGAGCAACCAGATGTGAGAGAAGCGCATATATGCTTACAGCGAGTTATACATCGTTTCCGTAAGAAAATAAGGCATGCTTATTAGAGCATGAATCCGCTATGTCACTATGTGTGTGTAATTTGCATGGATGTGGAGTAATGTTGTGTTGTGTGTGGTCCGGGGTGGTAGCTCCAATGCCACTAGTAGCAGGCCGCAGCTGAGATAATAGCATTTGTATGTATGGCTAAATTTGAATAGGCCTTTCGGCCGGATTGAAGGTGTGTGACTATAAATGATACCGCTAAGACTAGTCACAATGGAGAGTAACTTAGACTAGTAATATCACATTTTATTAGGCTAAGTTACTACCTCCACAGTGAATAGTAACATATATGTGTTGTCATATTATGGTTCATTTATTAGCTTATAGACTTATATTGTCTTGGAATGTGTGATGTTACAGTAACTAGCTAAGTTATCATCATCACCTCTCTCATCATTAAATATGTGCCATATAAGCAAAATTATCTTAAAAAGTGTGATGTTATTCCTACTATGGCCAACCTAAGTAGCAAGGTTTGCTGGTCTCGTCTGTCTCTCTACACTCTCTGTTTTTCTTTTTGTGACCTAGTAGGCACGTTGGCACAGCCGTTTCCATTTGTCTTTTACAGGCTTAATTAATACTTTATTTTTTTCAAAATAAGTGTCTTCAATTTTATATTACTCCCTCCGTCATTTACAAGTCCCACGAGTGTACCTAGATTAACAACCTAATACATGTCATATATTATAAAAAATATACCAATATAAACTTCAGATGTTCTATTTTCAAACGGTATAATTTTTGTGTTATATAGTTTATATTAGGGTGATAAAATTGATAACCTAGATACACGCGCAAGACTTGTAAACTGAAACGGAGGGAGTACTAACTTTAGCTTGTGTTAATAGCCCTAGCTTGTTATTAGTTGTACTGCCCGATGCATGCATGCTGAGGCTGGTCATAGTGGGGAGTAACTTAGACTAGTGTCATGTATATGACAATAGCCTAAGTTACTACCTTCATAATGCAAAGTAACATAATAGTAGTATCTTAGATGGCTTCATTTATTAGCTTGTAGACTCATCTTTTCTTGGAAATCGCTATGTTACAGTAACATATTATATTACCACCTCTCATTAATTACTTGCCACATAAGCAACAATTTCTTGAAGTGCGCTATGTTACTAGCTAAGTTACTCCCACTATGACTAGCCTGATACGACGGAGAAAGTGGCAACATCAGTTTTGGCTACTCCGTGTTTTCCTGTCAATGAACAGGAATAAATTAAATGGTCAACAGTTCCTTTTTAGATCAATTTCACTATCTCATGATGTGATACAGTTGTATGAGGAATAGCAGCTCCACTTTACTATTACGGATTTCGAGTGAATTATGCGCACCAACCATATACCAACATTAAATTATGTTGGACTGCAGTGGCGGAGTTAGGAAGAAAAAACTGGGCGGGCCATCCTAGCTGGGTACATGTGCTTATGCAGTGCTGGTTGCTAACGTAATAATATTTGATGTTTATCAGATAGTACAGTCCCTCAGCTGCATGTGGGAATGACCTAGTTCAGGGCTAGCTAGCTAGTAGCCTACCTCACACTCTCATAAAGTAATGCCGGAAGCAAAGGAACACTACTAGAAAAAGGACTATAGATGGAATTGATACTAATGGCGCACCAGACATGTGGTGCGCCATTATTATATACTAATGGCGCACCATGTGTTGATACGCCATTAGTGTCCAAATACTAATGGCGCACCACATCCGCGGGTGCGTCATTAGTAATTTTTTTTATTTTTTCAAAACTACTAATGGCGCAAACTAGTAATGGCGCACCACTCCCACGGTGCGCCATTAGTAGTTTTGAAAATTTAATTTTTTTTAAATTTTTGTCAAAACTAGTAATCCCACGGTGCGCCATTAGTAACTTGGCCACCACTTCCACCGAATGCACCCCCCTCCCCCCCCCCCCCCCCCCGGATCGCCTTTTCAGTTTAAAAAAAAATAAAAGAAAATGATGAAAATGTCAAAAAAATAAAAGAAAATAAGTTTTCCATGTGATATGTGGTCTAATTGTTGGGAAAATTTGCAAATATGAATTTCGACTTCATTTGCAAAATCTCTTGAGAATTTGTAAAAATGGGCATAACTTTTGCATACTAACTCGGATGAAAAAGTTTTTTATATGAAAAATCATTTACTCGAAAAGTTACATCCGAATTTAACCGGTGGAACCCCGTTAAACATTTTCAAAATCCTCAAAAACCTAACAGAAAAAAATACGTGGCTTTTAAGATCTGAAGAGGCAAAAAAATTCAAACTCACTAATGGCGCACCTGCCCATGGTGCGCCATTAGTATCTTCCCGCCTTCAAAATTTAAAATAAGTCAAAAAAATAAAAAAAGTTACTAATGGCGCACATGCCCATGGTGCGCCATTAGTATCTTCCCGCCTTCAAAATTCAAAATAAGTCAAAAAAATAAAAAAAAATTACTAATGGCACACCTACCCATGGTGCGCCATTAGTATCTTCCCACCTTCAAAATTCAAAATAAGTCAAAAAAGTAAAAAAAAAAGTTAGTAATGGCGCACCTGCCCACGGTGCGCCATTACTATGTCGTATATATGGCTAGGCGCACCTCCTCCACTCCATCTCCACCTCTCCTCCACTCCATCTCCTCCTCTCCTCTCCTCCACTCCTTCTCCTCCTCTCCGGCGACCTCCTCCTCCTCTCCGGCGACCTCCTCCTCCTCTCCGGCGACCTCCTCCTCTCCGGGAACCACCTCCTCCCTCCTCTCCTCCCCTCCCCTCTCCTCACGGTTTCTCCTCCCTCCTCTCCGGTGAGCTCCTCCTCCCTCCTCTCCTCCCATTCCCTCATGGTTTCTCCTTCCTCCTCTCCGATGCTTCGATGAACTCCTCTCCGGCGACCTCCTCCTCCTCTCTGGCGATGTAGGCGAGCGCCTCTCCGGTGACCTCCTCCTCCTCTCCGGCGAACTCCTCTCCGGCAAAAGAATGTACAAGATCCAAAAACAGGAACAAAATTTGAAATAATATCGTGCCAAAAAACGAGCAAAAAAAACTAGCAAAAAATGGGCAAAAAAATCACGATCCAGATCCAAATTCAAAATTCAAAAATAGCAATGGCGCACGGTGGGGGTTAGACGGTGCGCCACTACTACTTTCCCGCCTTCAAAATTCAAAAATACTAATGACGCACCGTGGCCTATACTAATGGCGCACCAGTGGCCTATACTAATGGCGCACTGTGGCCTATACTAATGGCGCACCAGTGGTGCACCATTAGTATACCAGATACTAATGGCGCATCAGTGGTGCGCCATTAGTAAAAAATACTAATGGCGTGCTAGTAATGGCGCACCAGTGATGCGCCATTAGTAGGCAAAACTGGTGCGCCATTAGTAGGCCTTTTCCTAGTAGTGGAAATTAGTGCGGCATGCAAGGACACAAGCGACCCAGTGTTGGACTGGACATGTGTAGTATAAAATTTTGTTGGAGGGTTGGGCGGGCCACGGCCTGCTTTTTCCCTCACGTAGCTCCGCCGGTGTTGGACTGTGATAACGTCCGTGATCGTATCGAACGATTCGTTCACTAGTACTGAGTACGATCGTTCTTTTAATACAAAACCGAACGCATTAAGCTGATTCTTTTTTAATTCTTGCATGTATGCATATAGGATGAAAATGATGATGTTAGCCAAGACTTTACCGAATTCAAAAATTCAAAATAATTTATAGCTCAAACCGTCACTCTGATTTAAAAACCATTTTCACTTAAAAGAATCATCACGACGAGACCTTCGAAAGTAGATCCCATGACGATATGTTTCGATGACTTTTTCCGGGTCAAAAGTTGCCAGACCTAGGAGAAGTAAGTTATCACGTCTGTGGTTCATAAATTATCATCCTTTTTACATAGCAACGATCGGGACATAAAAATGGTCCACCCAACCTTCTCCTCACATGCATGCAAATGCACGAGAGGACGAAAAAACTGATGTCATCATAGATTCTCTGTATTTTGGAATTTCAAAATATTTTGGTGCTCACACCATTGTTCTGATTGAAACACCATTTTCACATAAAATTCCGTTGCGACGAGACCTTTGAAACTAAATCCTTATTTGGTATGTTTTGACGATATATATTTTTGGGCCAAAAGTTACCATGTTAAGTAGGTTATTAGCTATGTTATGCATATATTGCTATATTATTTACACGGAAATTATTGGGATACGTTTTTCAATAACTTTTTCCACCGATCAAAAAGTTACCAAAGTGTTCATAGTAAGCTATTAGGTCTGTTTTTTGTATATCAATATGCTATTTACACAAAAGTTAACCGGGTACATTTTCAACAACTTTTTCAACGTGTCAAAAATTTACCATGGTGTTTGGACTAAGGGCATCTCCAGCCGCGCCCCCAACAGGCCCCCCCAGGCCACTTTTTCGGCGCCAGCGCCGAAAAAACGGCCCAGTCGCGCCCCCAGGACGCCAAAATCGCCGGTTCGGACCTTTTTTCCGTCCGGCGGTCACAGGCCGAACCCGGCGCGCTGGGGAGCAGTTGGGGGCTCCGGCGCTAGGGAAAAGCACGCCTAGCCCACACCGATAGGGGAAAAGTCAACGTTTTCTTCCCCCGACTCGCCTCGCACCCCCCGCGCCCTCGGCCACCACTAGCTATATCCCGGCGACGGCCGCCGCTCTACTCCGGTAGATAGCCATTCCCCGCCGGAAAATAGCAGCGCTTCGCTGCGGCAGCCCCTCCCACAGCAGCTGGGCGTTTCCAGCCGCCGTTTCCGGCCGCGGAGGCGCGGTTTAACGGCGGGTACACGCCCACCGAGCGCAAGGTGTTCGGCGTTTTGCCTGTCTCGGCGATGGACTCGGATGAGGAGGAAGAGCTCGCCGCGCTGCTGGAGGAGGAAGCCGCGGCCGACGTCCAGGAAGAAGAGCATCTCATGGTGCTCGCCGCCCTCGCCCAGCTGCTGGCGAGCAATGAAAAGCCGCGGCGAGGTGGCTCGGCGCCGGGGCGGGTGAAAGCAAAGAACCGGCATCGTCTCCAAGGCTACTGCATGCTCTACTCCGTCTACTTCGCCGATGCTCCACTTCATGGCGAGAGAACATTTCGGCGCCGTTATTGGATGAGCCGAAAGCTCTTCCTCAGGATTATAAATTCCATCCGGGATTTCGACAACTACTTCAAGTGCAAGATGGATTGCACTGGCGAAGTGCACGACAGCGATGAGGATGCTTGCATATGGAGCTCCCAGTGATTCACTCGACGACTATGGGCGCATGGCCGAGTCCGCCAGCATAGAGTGTTTCTACAAGTTCTGTCGGGCAGTGGTTGCAGTGTTTGGGCCACAATACTTGAGAACACCCAATGCGGAAGACACTGCTCGGATCCTAGCCCAGAATGCAACAAGAGGATTTCCTGGGATGTTTGGAAGCATCGACTGCATGCATTGGAAATGGAAGAACTGCCCATTTGGTTGGCAGGGGATGTACGAAGGCGCCAAAGGCGGTTGCAGTGTGGTGCTTGAGGCGGTAGCCACACAGGACCTCTGGATTTGGCACTCCTTCTTTGGTATGCCAGGAACTCACAATGACATCAACGTGCTGCAGTGCTCTCCTGTTTTTGCCAAGCTCGTTGAGGGCCATTCTCCTCTGATGAACTTCGAGATCAATAGGCACCAATACAACAAGGGGTACTATCTACCTGACGGCATCTATCCGAGATGGTCGACAATTGTGAAGACGATCTCAAACCCTGTGGCAGGAGGCAAGAACGCCTGGTTTGCGAAGCTTCAGGAGGCTTGCAGGAAGGATGTTGAGTGGGCATTTGGTGTGCTCCAATCTCGATTTGCTGTTGTTCGGTACCCCGCTCTGACCTGGTCCAAAGATCAAATGTGGGAGATTATGACTTGCTGTGTCATCTTGCACAACATGATCATCGAGAGCGAGCAAGAAGACCCAGTGTTTGACACTGAACCATACTATAGGCAGGGTCCTCTAGCCGAAGTTGATCACCAGCTACCGGCAACTTGGACTGCCTATCTCAGTATGCGTCAGGAGATCCGAGACCCACAGGTGCATCATCAACTGCAGAAAAATCTGATTGAGCACCTATGGAGGCTCAAGGGGGACGCCATGTGATGAAATACGAGTTTTTATTTGTTGAACTATATAATTTGTATTGAACTATTTGTTGTTGTACTATTTTGTTGAAGTATTTGATTTTTCTGTGATGAAATATGTGATAAGAAATAATTGTGTTGATAATTGAACGCCGAGACACGGCGAAACCACGCCGAATATGGGCCTATTCTCGCCCATATGGGCCCTTTATTCGCCGAAATTGGGCTGCAAAGTGGGCCAATTTCGGCGCCTGGCGGCGAGCTGGGGGCGACGACTGGATGCAAAATCGCCCCCAGCACCGAGTGTATTGCCGGCTCGCCTCCAGGGGACGATTTTTATGCGTCCTGGGGGGGCCAACGGCTGAAGATGCCCTAACTTATTAGGTCTCCGGTGCACATTTAGATGGGATACGAGGAGGCCTCCAGCGTCGTTGACGCTGGGTCGTTGCCGGCGATGGGTGTCGTGAGGTAGTTCAGGGCATATCTTGTCACATGTGGTAGTGTAGACGCCGTATTTCAGAGTGCTGTTGCGGCCGTGGTGAAGCCTGCCGGCGAGCTTGCCGGGAGGCCCCGCTGACCTGTCCTGGTGCGTCATTCTGGGGTTGGTGTATAGCTGTGTCGTGGCATCCTCGCAAGTGGCGACCTCTGTCGTGGCTGTCGTACGCAACACGTTCGTGGTCAGCTCAATCATCATGATCTGATGAAGGAAAATCGCATGCGGGGCCTCCGACCGGGATGTCCCCTGGTTGGTGGAGTCGCCGGCCTCTGAGCTTGGAGAGGATCCCAATTCTCCATAGAGATCGGAGTAGGAGACCTCACAAATGGGCTGGAGGCCAGCGTTTTCATCCGCGTTTGTGAGGTAGAGTGGTGTCACGTCGCCCTCTTCGCTGTCCAAGGACGAGGTGATGCTGATTGCGTCGGCGCCTTCTTGAGTTTTGGGGTCGGTGCCGACGCAATCCTTCGGCATTTGGATGAGGCGACAAATGCCGCAGACCATCGCGACCAACTGGATCGTTGGTGCAGACTCCGCCCTGTGAGTAGGACGGAGGAAATTTGCGGGTCTTGTTAAGTCTGAGGTCGGTGCACGTCTCCCAAATCGAGCGTGGTGATCACACCTTTGGAGACCTTGAGATGACGGGGTTGGCCGGTCAGCTGTTGTCGACCCGGCCTGCCTTGTTAGTGACAAACGTCAATGAGTCAAAGGTCAGGCTCTCTCCCGGTGGTAGGCCGTTGAAAGCAAAAAAAGGATTCGATCCAAGATCAATCTCCAGTCAGCGGCCCGTTCTTGGCACGCCAACACATGGAGCAAAAAACTGTCAAATCTCTCGGAAGTGGTCCAAACGCAGCTGGAAGTCCTGAATCAGAGATCACACGAAGGGTTTATCCAGGTTCGGGCCTCCGGAGAGTAATACCCCTACATCATGCTAGTTTTCATTACTCGTGGTAGAGGGATACCTCATGCGAGTGGTTATAATTGTATATGAGATTGCTACCAAGAATTTGCTATCTGTGTGTCAATGATGAATGAGGACCCTAGGCCTCCCATTATATACGCATGACAGGTCTAGGTTTTACACTGTGCATGCAATCTAGAGTGTTGCCGCCTCCTAGTCTTGGAGACCACGAAGGTCGTCTTCGCCTCCTAGGGTTAGATCCTCGCATTCGGCCTAGCGGGCCCCTTCTAGTCTGATGAGGCCAGACTCCCTGATGGTAGCTACCCTTGGTATAGGACCCCGTCAGAGACGTGAGTGCGTCCTCGGGATCGACCGGCGCGAGCTAGTGACCGGCGCCTCGTCGATGCGTCAGCTGCCGCCATGGCCTCCCTCGCACGTTGTTGCTCGCGCCATCTGGCGTGCGCGTCCGACTCGGCCGACCTCGAACGGACTGGCGCTGGCGAGGGCACAAGCACCCAATGGTGCCCGTGGAGGCCCTCCGGAGGTACAATGGATGTGGTGGCGGTGGGAAGGCGTACCTGGAGTGGGGCGGAGCGGGCCGCGCACCCACCAGTGTGTTGCGGGTCGGGCGGGAAGGCGTACCTGGAGTGGGGCGGAGCGGGCCGCGCACCCACCAGTGTGTTGCGGGTCGGGCGGGAGGGCCCGACAACATTGTCCGCACTACGACGGCGGGCGAAGGGGGACAACACGTCGCTCCATGAGCTTTCTCCTCTGTTGTCGCCCTGATCTAGACGGGAGCAGCGCCAAGAAATGCGGAGAGCGACCGCATCGATGTCGCTCGCACCGCCACCGGAGCCAGACCCGCTGCGATCATCCGCCATAGATCGGAAGCGAAGAGAAAAAATAGATTGGGAAGAGAAGAGAACGGAGAGAGTGGAGTGGACTTAGTAGACTATAGTCTAGGGTTCATCGAAGGGGATATATTTTGGGTCGGGGTGGGCCAGGCTGACGTGACGAAAGTGATTGGGTGTGCCCTGGCCACTCCATATTTAGGTTGTAAATGAGAGGCGCCGGACACCCAAGGTGTTTGAGAACAGTTTGAGGCGCCCGACTGGGTTGGTTTTTCTTGGCCGGTCAGCCCGCCCGGGTGTTGAGGCGGGTTTAAGACCCCTGGGTGTAGAAACTCTTGCAAGATCTTGACTATACTGCCATCACAGGACAAGTATATGGAGTGCATAAAGTACATGACTCGGTGATGAATATGTTTATGTGTTTTCAACCAACCAAACTATAGTTTTTTTTGTCAGTATGATAGAGCGGCCGTAGCAAAGCACGGCTTTCACTTCTAGTTTTAATGACTAGCAGGCGGAAGACGCGGCGGCAGGCCGCACCGGTGGCTCCTGCCGCGTGTGCATGTATGTTATTTTCTATTTTAAGATGAGAAAAGGAATGTCGATGGGTTTAAGGTCGAGCAGGTTGCAATGATTCATATAGAAGAATCCTTTTCATATAGCCAGAGCCAGTAATCCTTTAATCACTGCGTACCGTTATTAGATTTGACTACAGAAGCCCAATTGTGAAGCGATATGCCACACCGTTCACATAAGGAGTGTCTCATTTATATGCATATCTGAATGCTTGTATGGCTTCCTAGTGATTAGCGAAAGAGAGCACCACCTTTTCCACGCTCATCTTGTGGATGATTGGCTGAATCTGTATGTCAATCTTCGATTTATAGCAGTGATTATTGCTTCAGGAGAGAGGTTGAACAATAATGTATAGTGGCACATGGCACATTACTATAGACAGTTATTTGGACCGCCGGAGGCTAATTATGTGTCCCTCGATGAGTCCAGGGTTGAGGACGTGCCTCAATTGACTGCTGCTGATAATGATATCCTGGTTGCCCCGTTCTCAGAAAAGGAGGTGTTCGATGCTATTGCACAAATGAAAAACAATAAGGCTCCCGGTCCGGATGGGTTCCCGGCTGAGTTCTATAAAAAGTGCTGGCACATTATTAAGGGGGATTTACTACCTATGTTTCATGATTTTTTCTCTGGACAGCTTCAATTATTTCACTTGAATTTTGGAACTATCACATTGCTTCCGAAGAAAATGGATGCTGCGAGGATTGAGCAGTTCAGGCCGATCTGCCTCCTCAATGTTAGTTTCAAAATCTTCACCAAGGTCGGGACTAATAGGCTCACACAGATTGCGCAGTCTGTGGTGCAACAATCCCAAACTGCTTTCATGCCGGACAGGAACATCCTTGAAGGGGTGGTTGTTCTTCATGAAACGCTCCATGAAATCCATTCCAAAAAATTAGATGGAGTAATTTTTAAGGTGGATTTCAAAAAAGCATACGATAAGGTTAAGTGGCCATTCCTCCAATAGGCATTGCGTATGAAAGATTTTGATAAAGCCTGGCGCCGACAGGTCGAATCATTTACGCAAAAAGGGAGTGTGGGAATTAAAGTGAATGACGACATAGGTCATTACTTCCAGACACATAAAGGACTAAGACAAGGAGATCCGATGTCCCCTATCCTGTTTAACATTATGGTGGATATGTTAGCAATTTTGATAGGACGGGCTAAGGAGAATGGTCAAGTGGGTGGGTTGGTACCTCATCTTGTTGAGGGAGGTGTTTCCATCCTTCAGTACGCCGATGATAAAATCATCTTTATGGAGCATGATTTGGCCAAGGCGAGAAATATGAAGCTAGTGTTATGCCTGTTTGAGCAATTGACCGGGTTAAAGATTAACTTCCATAAGAGCGAATTGTTCTGTTTTGGTAGAGCCAAAGACGACCAGGAGTCTTATAGGAAATTGTTTGGGTGCGAGTTGGGGAGTCTACCCCTCTCTTACCTTTGTATCCCGATTCACCATCGTAGGCTAACAAACAAAGAATGGAAGTGCATCGAGAATCGATTTGAGAAAAAACTGAGCTGTTGGAAGGGTAAGCTCATGTCATACGGAGGCCGTTTGATATTGATTAATTCAGTGCTCACGAGTATGCCTATGTTTCTCTTATCTTTCTTTGAGGTCCCAGTTGGTGTTAGGAAACGACTGGACTTCTATCGATCGCGTTTCTTTTGGCAGGGTGATGAACTTAAAAGAAAATACCGGCTTGCTAAATGGGACATCATCTGTAGACCGAAAGACCAAGGGGGTCTTGGTATTGAAAATCTTGAAGTTAAGAACATATGTCTTCTTAGTAAGTGGTTGTGGAAGCTGTCTTCCGGGACTAAGGCCATGTGGGCGCAGATCCTCCGCAACAAGTACCTCCAAACTAAAACATTGTCCCAGGTCGCAGTCAGGCCGACTGATTCGCCTTTCTGGAAAGGACTAATGAAAGTCAAACAATCTATGTTCAATAGGACAAGATTTGTTATTGAAAATGGTACAAGTACCCGTTTCTGGGAGGATACTTGGCTTGGTGAATCACCTTTAGCCATTCAATATCCGTCTTTATATCGGATTGCTCAACGACGTGAGGTGTTCGTGGCAACGGTATTCCAATCTATCCCCCTTAATATTCAGTTTCGACGGTCGCTAGCGGGCAATCGTTGGGAAGAATGGCTTCATCTAGTTAGGAGACTGATGGAGGTTCAACTTTCTCACCAACCCGATATATTGCGTTGGAAGCTGACTAGTTCTGGAGTATTTACAGTTAAATTAATGTATATTGATGTTATTAATTCGACTGCTATTCCAACTTCCAAGTATGTTTGGGCTGTCAAAGTACCTTTAAAAATTAAAGTGTTTATATGGTTTGTCCATAAACAAGTTATTTTAACAAAGGACAACTTGATTAAACGCAATTGGACAGGACCTACTAGGTGTAGTTTCTGTGATCGGGATGAGACGATTAAGCATTTATTCTTTGATTGCCCGTTGGCCAAAGTTCTTTGGCGGACGGTCCATATTGCTTTTAGTCTTACTCCGGCGACTTCTGTCAATGCTTTATTTGGGACATGGCTTAATGGGGTTGAGCCTGTATTAGCAAGACATATTCGGGTTGGAGTTTGTGCTTTGTTATGGACTATCTGGAATTGCAGAAATGATTTGGTTTTTAACAGAACATCACGTATTCATTTTTTGCAGGTTATTTTCCGAGCTACGACACTGATCCGTTCGTGGTCGCTACTCACTCCGATGGAGGCCAGGGAGCATTTGGTTACTGGATCTATCCGTTGGGAGATGGTAGCTCGGGATATCTTCAACCGGTTTGGATGGTGGTCATGTAATAGGATAGGCAATTAGTTTCCCTATCTATTATTAGCCAGCCGGTTGTGGCATCTTTTTCGGGCTAGTTTTTGTATTTAGCTGTCTGTCGCTCTGTGTGAGCTGCATTTTTCTTTTTCTTTTTGTTTAGCTGGAGACTGTGGAACCTTGTTGGCACCTTTTGTTATTTGGTTAATAAGATGGCCGTATGCATCGCTCTGATGCAGAGGCCGAGGAGACCCCTTTTCGAAAAAAAACATAGTCTTGTGTAGTCACTCATGAACACATCTTTGAAAAAACTGCCCATGGGGTTCATTATAGCACTGTACCTACGGAAAATCAATTCATAGTGAGTGTTTCAGTAATGCAAGTAGTTCAAAGGAAACTTTGGTATTGATTAGGAGAGCGAACTAATTTACGATCTAGATTTGAATAAAACTTTATTTAAAAGTTGTTCATTTTGTTCTATATGCCTTTTTTCTGTCACCAAATGGCAAAATTTGGAATAAAATGCATAAAGAATAATTTTAAATAGGGATAGTTAAATTTGGTGTATAGAGCTTGAGTTGAAAATTAGGCCTAGCCCACATGGCACGAAATGCTAAGTTGGTTTACTTGCGTATGCTCGGGCTAAACATGTAGAAAACTTTAGCATTTAGGAAGAGAGTGGCTTAATTTTGGATCTCCACCTATGTAAAATTTAACATAAGATTTGCCAATCTTGTCACGTATATTTTTTCATAGTACTGAGCAGCTAAGAGACCGTACGTATACCATAGGGATCTTCTTGATGGCTTCGTTGATCGGCCTGTAAGTGCTATACTTGTGTTTACTGTGCACAACCTATGGAAGCAAAAAGATATAAATAGTGTTTATCAGAATAGAAACAAAGAAGCTTTTTTCTTCTTTTTGAGCTCGTGGAATAGCCTCTTAGCATAAAAAAATGTATAAACTTAAAATGGTCTCTCATATTTGATGTAATGACCATTTTAAGTTTATACAAGATAATTTTACTGGATTTTTTTAATCTTCTTGTGCTTTTTTTGGCTGAAAGTACTGTTCGCAGTAATGTTCATATATATGAGGCATTGTTCAAACTGTGGCAATGGTTAAATACAGTTAATGTTCATCCAAAATTACTGTTTATACAAATTTACTGTTCATCCAAAATGCGTGATTACTATTTTCCTGGTGCACTATTCATTTGTGCCACGTGTCGCCTGGGGAAAAGCCCTGGCCACAACGGCGGATGCACCTGGTGCCGGTATCAACTTTGTACAAATTGTATATATTCTCTAGGCTTAGAGTATTTTGGACAGTAAAACTCCTCTAATTAGAAGTCTTGATATAAGGGCATCTCCAGCCGTTCGGCCTCTCAGGGCGCCTAAATAGAGCGGCCTGGAGGCGTGCCGGCGCTAGTTCAGCCCCTGGGGGCGACCTAGCTCCCAGTCACACCCCCAAGCACCGGCCCCAGGATGCGAGAAATTTAAACTTGGTCGTTCCCGCTCTCAAAAGACGCCACAAATCCGGCGATCGGACGTAGTCTGGCGTTACAAAAAATAGAGCGCCGCACGCCGCAGGTTCGCGTGCGCAATGATTCACTCGGCGGGGTCGGCTCCAGGCGTTGGCGGAGTCGGCGTGCGCGGGCTCGGCGGTGTCGGAGCTGCTTCGGTGCTGGGCTGTGTCGGCGCGGCTTCGGCACTGCTGGGCGGCGATGTAGAGGCGTCGTTCGGGCTTGGCGTCCGTGTGGTCGTGGGCGCGGGAGCTTGCGTCGTCGGCGTTGCTGTCTGCATCTGGTTCAGGATGAGGCCGCGCTCCGCCATGTACCACGCCCTGAGCTGCTCGTCGTTGCTCTGGAGCATGTCCGCCCCGCCCATCAGAAAAGCCATGTCGGTGTTCCTCTTCTTCGCGGCGACGTTCGTCCGGAGCAGGTCGAGCTTGATGGCGCTGTTCTTCATCAGCGACGACCACCGCGCCTCGGTCTTCTCTTCACGTAGGACGGCCCGGGCCTGGGCGTCGGCGAGGCAATGCTCGATGGACTCCTGCACTCACGTGGTTGCCGCGTCGGCGTTTTTCCCCTTCTTTGCCAATTTATGGCCGTCCGGCCGCCCCTCTGACGCGTCGCGTCCGACTTGTATGTCTCCTTGGCCTTGTCGAGGGTACGTCGAACTTCCGCCCACTTCTCGCACTTGTCAATGCGCTTGTAGACGTGGAGGTGCTTCAAGTTGGCGTCTTCGTTGTCGCGCCGATACATGGTGAACATACGCAGCAGCTGCGCGGAGGAATAAACAGTTGTCGAATTGCAGCAGGACCTCTCCTATAAAGAGCATCCGGTCCGCATTCTCGACCAAGCTGAACTCCGCACACGTCAGAAGGCGATCAAGTTTCTCAAAGTCCAGTGGTCGAATCACTCTGAAGACGAAGCCACCTGGGAACGCGAGGATCGTCTGCGTGATGAATACCCCGCACTCTTTCCTTCTACCTCCTAAATCTCGGGACGAGATTTCTTGTAGTGGAGGAGAATTGTGACGCCCGGGTAATTAAGCTACAGTAATCCTCACTAATGATGCCACGTCACCTCTGTCACTGTAGTTAATCTCGGGTTAAATCAAAACGGTTTCGAAATTCAATTCAAAATTATGATGGTAATAAAAGTTTTCAAAAAAATAATCAAACTAAAATGTTCGGGGGTTGTCAAATATTACAAGGTTAATTATGGTGGGGTGCACACATTTTTATAAGGTGTCTGAATATTTTAAAATGAAATAAAACAGAAGAGAAAATAAATAAAGAAAAGAAAATACAAAAACAGAAAACAAAAAAAAGGACCCCCCCACTGGGCCAGACGGCCCAGCCGGCCAGGCCACCAACCGGCCCAACTGGGCAAAGGCCCAGCCGGCCACCCCCTTTCCCCTTATCCCCCTCCCGCGACCCAAACCCTAACCCCCACGACCGCCCCCGCTCGCCCCCCTCGCTCCCTCCCCCGATCTGGATCGGGGCGAACCCCCCCCGATCCCATCGGCCCGACGCCGCCGTCGATCCCCGTCGCCCCGCCGCCGTTCACCATCGCCACCGCCCCGGATCTCCGTCGCCTAACCGCCTCCCCAGCGCCACGGTGCCGCCCCGTCGTCCTCGTCTCCTCGTCGCCAACGCCGTCGACGCACGCCGCCGCCTCGGCCTCGTCTCCTCCCCGTCGACGTCGTCCCCGGCCACCACCTCGACCCCCGCTGCCCCAGTCCCTACGGATCCGCGGTGAGGCCCCCGGCCTCCTCTCCCCCTGTCCTCGTACACGCGCGCCCCGGCGGATTCGCCTTGGCCGCCCCCTGCCGCCACTCTCCCTCCGCCGTGCAGCCCGGCTGCTGCTGCTCCGCTGCGGAAGCCGTGCGCCCCAGCACAACCCCGCTGCAGCCCCGCGCTCGCCCGCTCGTGTGTGGCCTCGCCCGCTCGTGCGTGGCCTCGCCCGCGCCCTTGCCCGCCGGCTGGCCGCGCCCGCTCACGGAGCGCTCCGGTGTCCCAGCCGCCCTGCCCTGCTCCGCTCCCTCCTGCGCCGCTCCTCGCCTTGCCGCTCCAGCCGCGCGGCCCCGCGACGGCCCGCAGCGCCACCGCCCCCTGCGCACGCCTCCGCCTGCCGCGGCTGGCAAGCGAGCCTCGCCGAGGCCACGGCCTCACCCCGCCGCACTGGACTACGGCCTCCGCCGGCGCCCCCTCTTGCCCCTTTCGGGTGCACGGGTGCCCGCGGCCGTTAGCGCCCGCTAACCACGCCTGTTACGGCCCCCCAGGGGCCTATGACAAAGGGGGCCCACCCCACAGAACGTTTTAATAAAAAAAAGGAAAAGAATTAAAAAAAATAAAAATATATAATAATAATAAAAATAATTAATTAATTAATTAATTAATTAAGGAATTAATTAAGTTAATTAATTATAATTAGATTAACCTAATCACTAATTAACCTAATTAACCTAAACAGTGTATGACAGGTGGGTCCCACTGGACCCACATGTCAGTTTGACCCAGTCAACTCTGTTGACTGCTGACGTCAGCATGACATCATGCTGATGTCATAAATTCATTTTTTTCGAATTAAATAATTAATTAATTAAATTCCAGAAATTAATAAAATCTTTAGAAAATCATATCTTTTAATCCGTAACTCGGATTAAAATATTTTCAACATGAAAGTTGCTCAGAACGACGAGACGAATCCGGATACGCAGCCCGTTCGTCCGCCACGCATCCCTAGCATAGCGAACACGCAACTTTCCCCCCTCCGGTTCCTCTGCTCGAAAACGCGAAACACCGGGAATACTTTCCCGGATGTTTCCCCCCTTAACCGGTACCACCTCATACCACGTTAGGGCACGCCTAGCATCGTTACTTGTCATGTCATGCATCGCTATGCATCTGTTTGCTTAAATATTTATTGTTTCTCCCCCCTCTTCTCTCGCTAGACACCGGGACCGACGCCGCTGCTACCCAGTACGACTACGGAGTTGACGATCCCTCTCTCTTGCCAGAGCAACCAGGCAAGCCCCCCCTTTTGATCACCAGATATCGCCTACTCTTCTCTATACTGCTTGCATTAGAGTAGTGTAGCATGTTACTGCTTCCTGTTAATCCTATACTGATGCATAGCCTGTCCTTGCTACTACTGTTGTTACCTTTACCTGCAATCCTAATGCTTAGTATAGGATGCTAGTATTTTCATCAGTGGCCCTACATCCTTGTCCGTCTGCCATGCTATACTATCGGGCCGTGATCACTCGGGAGTTGATCACGGGTATATACTATATGCTTTATACATGATACATGTGGTGACCAAAGACGGGGCGGCTTGTGGAGCACCCGCGAGTGATTCACGGATTGGGGGCTGAAAGGACCTTTGTCCCAACGGCCCTCTGTGTGGATCTTTGAGGCGGAGCGACAGGGCAGGTTCCGACCACCTAGGAGAGAGGTGGGCCTGGCCCTGGTCGGCGTTCGCGGATACTTAACACGCTTAACGAGATCTGGGTATTTGATCTGAGTTTGGCCATTTGGTCTATACGCACTAACCATCTACGCGGGAGTAGTTATGGGTATCCCGGCGTCGTGGTATCAGCCGAAGCCTTCTTGACGTCAGCGACGGAGCGGCGCGCGCTGGATTGGACTGGAACGCCACTAGGCTAGGTCTGCTTCCGGCCGCCCACGCAACGTGCAGGTGTGCTAAGGGCGATGGGCCCAGACCCCTGGGCGCTTAGGTTTAGACCGGCGTGCTGACCTCTCTGTTGGTCTAGGTGGGGCTGCGACGTGTTGATCTTCCACGGCCGGGCATGACCCAGGAAAGTGTGTCCGGCCAAATGGGATCAAGCGTGTTGGGGTATGTGGTGCACCCCTGCAGGGAAGTTAATCTATTCGAATAGCCGTGATCTTCGGTAACAGGACGATTTGGAGTTGTACCTTGACCTTATGACAACTAGAACCGGATACTTAATAAAACACACCCTTCCAAGTGCCAGATACAACCGGTGGTCGCTCTCTCACAGGGCGACGAGGGGAGGATCATCGGTTAGGATTATGCTGTGTGATGCTACTTGGAGGTCTTCAGTCTACTCTCTTCTACATGCTGCAAGACGGAGGCTGCCAGAAGCATAGTCTTCGATAGGACTAGCTATCCCCCTCTTATTCCGGCATTCTGCAGTCCAGTCCACATATGATACCCTTACTCCATTTGATACCCATGCATATGTAGTGTAGCTCCTTGCTTGCGAGTACCTTGGATGAGTACTCACGGTTGCTTTCTCCTTCTTTTCCCTCTATCCCTTCTACCTGGTTGTCGCAACCAGATGTTGGAGCCCAGGAGCCAGACGCCACCGTCGACGACGACCCCTACTACACCGGAGGTGCCTACTACTACGTGATGCCCGCTGACGACGACCTGGAGTAGTTAGGAGGATCCCAGGTAGGAGGCCTGCGCCTCTTTCGATCTGTATCCCAGTTTGTGCTAGCCTTCTTAAGGCAAACTTGTTTAACTTATGTCTATACTCAGATATTGTTGCTTCCGCTGACTCGTCTATGATCGAGCTCTTGTATTCGAGCCCTCGAGGCCCCTGGCTTGTAATATGATGCTTGTATGACTTATTTTATTTGTAGAGTTGTGTTGTGATATCTTCCCGTGAGTCCCTGATCTTGATCGTACACGTTTGCGTGTATGATTAGTGTACGGTCAAATCGGGGGCGTCACAAGTTGGTATCAGAGCCGACTGCCTGTAGGAACCCCCCTTCCACACTCCTTGGCCGAAGTCGAGTCTAGACATTGCAAAAACTTTTACTAACTTGGCTGTGTGCCTTACGGGCCCACGTCGTCATCGGGTGGTGCTAGGATCTTTTACTCCTCGACCTTTACTCTAGGACTCTGAACTCTCTCCTACTCGGGTTAAACGATTTTACTAACTCTGACACTAGGGTCCCGTTACGACATTCACCCCAAAGTTGGATAAGCCCTAGTTATTCTTTAGAGTAGTACTTGAACATTATCCACATTGTCATTTGACTCCTGTGAAAACATCTTTGTTTTCAGATGGAACCCACGAGGCAGGTCGTGCGTCACACGACGGCCATTGGTGCCTCAGGATCACCTGCTGTGTTGGCTGAGATGATGACCTATCTGGGTTATCGCTGGCACCCTGAGTACACCGTCTATGAGGAGTATCAGGACTTCAACCAGGAGCAGTACCGTGCCATCGTCCACCTCTACTCTCGAGAGTATGACTCCACTACCGTGCTGCACACTGCTCATGGTGCTGGAGTGACTATCGATATGGCGGTCCACGATGCTGCTTATGCTGCTCTGACACGTCTCCGTGGAGAGTATCAGGAGTTGGATACCTCCCCCTTCAGGCACGTTGCTATCGCATCCGATGTTGGTGCGGAGGGTTACTACACTGCTGCCTACTCCACTGTCACCCGAGAGCCCTTCTACCATCAGAACCTGGTTCTGCATGCTGATGGGCTGGATCGCGCTAACCGAGCTCTTCGCCACGAGTTGTACACCACTCGTCAGCACCTCTACCGTGCTCTGACACTGTTGCACCCCTATGTCCGATCTGGTGATCTATCGCGTTCTGCGGTCTACCCTGCCAGGACCGTGATGCCTCAGGGCGTCGGCTGGCTAGATGTGGGAGGCTACTCTCCTGCACTTGGTCCTCTTCTGCCACTTGAGCGTCAGGTTCTGCGCCAGAGTACCCGCGGACCCCAGGTTGCCGACGTGGTGTACCCGATGCCACACTACCAGCTTTCAGGCTACAGCTACCTCCGCAGTACCGTGTGGGACTGATGTAGACTTGCTTGTTAGTGTTAGATGCATTCGCCGCGAGCCTGCGTGCCGCCTATGATGTCTTAGTCTATGTACCAAAAACTCTGTGTAACGAACTCCATGCATGATCTCTTTTGTAAGATATGCCGACTACTATGTAGTATCTATCGTGCTGCTTTCGTTGTGCATGTTTCATCATGAATGACTCTTGTTATTTTTGCAAATTTCTCAATGCTGAACTACCCCTGTTAAATATTAGCAGGATGGTTAGACCAGGTGGTCGTGGTCGTGGTGGCAACGCCCCACCACCGCCTGAGTACATGGCTGGTATGATCCAACAGCTTGAGATGAATCGCCAGTTCATGGAGAATATGATGGCTCAGTTTCCTCGCCCCAATATGAACCAGCAGCCAACCCCAGTGACTCTGCAGGATTTCATGCGCCTGAACCCAACTGTGTACCGCAGCTCAACTCAGCCTCTGGATGCTGATGACTGGCTCCGTGACATCACCTATGAGATGGAGTCTGCTGATGTAGCCCCTGCCAGCTATGTCACCTTTGCTTCCTTCTTCCTGAAAGGACCCGCGGCTCAATGGTGGGACAGCCACAGGCGTACTCTGCCAGCTGGAACAATCATCACCTGGCCAGACTTCCAAGCTGCCTTCCGTGCTCGCTTCATTCCTCAGGGAGTTATGGACCGGAAGAAGCGTGAGTTCCGCAACCTCACCCAAGGCAACAGAACTGTGGAAGCTTATCAGCGGGAGTTTCTGGACTTGTCCCGCTATGCTGAAGAAGACATTGCAACTGATGCACGCAGACAGGAGAAGTTCCGTGATGGCCTTCAAGCTGACATCAAGCTCGCACTTCTAGTGCATGACTTTACTGATTTCGCCACCTTGGTGAACAAAGCCATCAACGTCGAAACTGGTCTGCAGGAATACCAGAGCTCTCACAGGCGCAACCGTGACACGGGCTCATCTTCGGGCCCGTCCTCGCAGAAGCGCAAGATATGGATTCCCAATAGCTTGTACCAGCCGGATGCACCTACCCCAAGGCAGACCTATGCTGCACCTCGTCTGCCTACTCCTCTGACTAGGCGGCCAAGACTCCCAGCTCCACCACCACAAGCTCCTGTTCCCACTCCCAATAATGGATTGTGCTTCAGGTGTGGACAACCAGGGCATCGTGCTAGGGAATGCAACCAGAACCCGAATCAACTGGCCCTTCCAGCAACTGGCCGTGGAAGCAACCAGCCCCGCAGCAACAATGCCAAGTCTTATGGTCGTGTTCATGCCAACCACGTTGATCTGAGCGAAGCTCAAGACCAGCCTGCTACTGTGATGGGTACCCTCCTCGTAAATTCAGTACCAGCATCCGTTTTATTTGATACAGGTGCATCACATTCATTCATGTCAGAAGGTTTTGCATGCTTGCACGACATTAAATGTGAGAACATGGATGCTTCACTATTAGTACACACCCCTGCGGGCCAATGTCGAACCTCCATGGTTTGCAACGACGTCCCTGTAGAAATCGAAGGACTAGAATTCCTTGTCTCTCCCATCGTACTGAAGTCCTGTAGCATTGATCTCATTCTGGGAATGAATTGGTTAAAAGCGCATACTGCTTCTATAGTTTGCGCCACTAAGGTCGTCCATCCGCTACACCCTTCTGATGAAATAATAGCTTACCAAGCTCACCTAGTTCAGAACGCCGAGGCACGACTTTATGCCTTGAATGCGTTGAACGCTGCACCACTCGAGGGCATTGAAAACATTCCCGTCGTTCGTGAATTCCAAGACGTCTTCCCAGAAGAACTTCCAGGGATTCCCCCTGCTAGAGCTGTCGAGTTCATCATCGACTTGAAACCTGGCACTACCCCTATAGCTAAACGACCCTACAAGATGCCGCCGCATGAACTCATTGAGCTTAAGGAGGAAATCGACAAATCTCTTACCAAAGGTTTCATTCGCCCGAGTTGCTCTCCTTGGGGAGCACCTTCTCTCTTTGTTAAGAAGAAGGATGGGACAAACCGATTAGTCCAAGACTACCGTCCTATAAACCAAGCTACCATTCAGAATAAATACCCTCTTCCTTGGATCAATGATCTTTATGATCAACTGGCTGGTTCATCAGTGTTCTCCAAACTCGACTTGAGGTTGGGTTACCACCAGATCCGTGTTCGTGAAGAGGACATCCCAAAAACTGCCTTCGTGACTCGGTATGGGTCATATGAGTACACCGTCATGTCATTCGGCTTAACGAATGCTCCCGCCACCTTCTCTCGTCTGATGAATTATATATTCATGGATTACCTCGACAAGTTCGTCGTGGTTTATCTGGACGATATCCTTGTATTTTCCAAGAACGAGGAAGAACATGCTGGACATCTGCGTCTTGTGCTAGAGAAGCTTCGAGAACATCAGCTGTATGCTAAGTATTCCAAGTGTGAATTCTGGCTTCCCGAAGTAACCTATCTTGGGCATGTCATCTCCAAAGATGGTATTGCCGTCAACCCTGAACGAGTTCAGGCTATTCTCGATTGGACTCCTCCGAAGAATGTGAAGCAAGTCCGAAGTTTTCTCGGTCTCGCCAGCTATTGCCGTCGATTCGTCGAGAACTTCTCCAAGATTGCCAGGCCTCTGACCAATTTGTTGCATAAGGGTGTCAAGTTCGACTGGACAGACAAGTGTCAGGAAAGTTTCCAGGCGCTCAAAGACAAGTTGACTTCTGCCCCCGTGCTTGCACCACCTGATACTAAGAAGGACTTCGTCATTTACTGCGACGCTTCCCGCCAAGGATTAGGCTGTGTCCTAATGCAGGAGCGCAGAGTGATTGCTTATGCCTCTCGTCAATTGCGCCCTCACGAAGAAAACTACCCGGTTCACGACCTTGAGCTTGCTGCTGTCATTCATGCACTGAAGCAGTGGCGACATTACCTTCTCGGTAATCGTTGCGAGATCTTCACCGACCATCAAAGTCTGAAGTATCTGTTTACTCAGCCAGATTTGAACCTACGCCAGCAGAGATGGATGGAGACTGTTGCAGACTTTGACGTGGATATATCATATACCCCCGGCAAGGCTAATGTGATGGCTGATGCCTTGAGCCGCAAGTCTTACTGCAACCACCTCCAGGTTCATAAAGTTCAGCCCTCGCTTACCGAAGAATTTAGAAGGCTGAACCTCCATATTGTTCCTCCGGGATCACTCGCTCCCCCTCCCGAAGATTTCCCCAAACGGAACCTCCAAGTTGTTTCCAAGGGTTCTCTCAATACCCTGGTTGCGAAACCAGATCTTGTGGACACCATCAAATGGATACAGAAATGTGACGATGAAGTCCTCAAGATTAAGCGCGACCTCAAAAGGGGAAAGCCCTCATTCTTCACGATCGCCGACGATGGCGCCTTGTATTTCAAAGGCCGCTTAGTGGTACCATGTTCGAAGAAAAACCTGGATAAGACTAAAAGGGTTATGCAAGAAGCCCATGATACGCCTCTGTCCATCCATCCTGGTAGTACAAAGATGTACCAGGATATTCGTCAAAGATTCTGGTGGTCTAATATGAAGCAGGACATTGCTCGTTATGTTGCTGAGTGTGACATTTGTCGCCGAATCAAAGCAGAGCATCAAAGGCCTGCTGGAACTCTGCAACCTATCTCTATTCCTGAATGGAAATGGGACCATGTTGAGATGGACTTCGTCACTGGTTTTCCCAAATCGCAGAAAGGTAATGATGCTATTCTTGTCGTCATTGACCGGCTTTCCAAAGTTGCCCATTTTCTGGCGGTCAAAGAGACAATCACGGCTAGTCAGCTTGCTACTCTCTACATGGCCAGAATTGTTTCACTTCACGGTATCCCACTGGTTATCAGCTCAGACCGTGGCAGCTTATTCACTTCAAGGTTTTGGGCGAGTTTCCAAGAAGCTATGGGAACTCATATGTCGTTCAGTACTGCGTTTCATCCGCAGTCGCAAGGGCAAGTTGAACGTGTCAACCAAGTTCTCGAAGACATGCTTCGAGCTTGTGTAATCTCATTCGGCAAGAAATGGGAGGAATCTCTTCCATATGCCGAGTTCTCTTATAATAATAGCTATCAAGCTAGTCTGAAGATGTCCCCCTTCGAAGTGCTTTATGGACGAAAGTGTCGAACCCCTCTGAACTGGTCAGAAACTGGGGAACGCCCACTCTTCGGTCCGGATATTATCCAACAGGCCGAAGAACAAGTTCGCATTATTCGCGAGAATCTCAAGACTGCTCAGTCACGACAGAAAAGTCAGTATGACCGTCATCACCAAGACATGGTCTATCAACCTGGCGAAAAGGCTTATCTTCGAGTTACACCAATGAAGGGTGCTCACCGCTTCGGGATCAAGGGCAAGCTAGCTCCTCGCTATATTGGCCCATTCACTATTCTGGAAAGGCGTGGAAAAGTGGCATATCAACTGGAGCTTCCGTCGAACCTTTCTCAGGTTCACGATGTGTTCCACGTGTCACAACTCCGACGTTGCTTCAAGGACCCAATCCGAGCAGTGGATCATGAAGTGCTCGAATTGCAGCAGGACCTCTCCTATAAAGAGCATCCGGTCCGCATTCTCGACCAAGCTGAACGCCGCACACGTCAGAAGGCGATCAAGTTCCTCAAAGTCCAGTGGTCGAATCACTCTGAAGACGAAGCCACCTGGGAACGCGAGGATCGTCTGCGTGATGAATACCCCGCACTCTTTCCGTCTACCTCCTAAATCTCGGGACGAGATTTCTTGTAGTGGAGGAGAATTGTGACGCCCGGGTAATTAAGCTACAGTAATCCTCACTAATGATGCCACGTCACCTTTGTCACTGTAGTTAATCTCGGGTTAAATCAAAACGGTTTCGAAATTCAATTCAAAATTATGATGGTAATAAAAGTTTTCAAAAAAATAATCAAACTAAAATGTTCGGGGGTTGTCAAATATTACAAGGTTAATTATGGTGGGGTGCACACATTTTTATAAGGTGTCTGAATATTTTAAAATGAAATAAAACAGAAGAGAAAATAAATAAAGAAAAGAAAATACAAAAACAGAAAACAAACAAAAAAAAATAAAAGGACCCCCCACTGGGCCAGACGGCCCAGCCGGCCAGGCCACCAACCGGCCCAACTGGGCAAAGGCCCAGCCGGCCACCCCCTTTACCCTTATCCCCCTCCCCCGCGACCCAAACCCTAACCCCCACGACCGCCCCCACTCGCCCCACCCCGCTCGCCCCCCTCGCTCCCTCCCCCGATCTGGATCGGGGCGAACCCCCCCCCCCCCGATCCCATCGGCCCGACGCCGCCGTCGATCCCCGTCGCCCCGCCGCCGTTCACCATCGCCACCGCCCCGGATCTCCGTCGCCTAACCGCCTCCCCAGCGCCACGGTTAATTAATTAATTAATTAATTAATTAAGGAATTAATTAAGTTAATTAATTATAATTAGATTAACCTAATCACTAATTAATTAATTAATTAATTAAGGAATTAATTAAGTTAATTAATTATAATTAGATTAACCTAATCACTAATTAACCTAATTAACCTAAACAGTGTATGACAGGTGGGTCCCACTGGACCCACATGTCAGTTTGACCCAGTCAACTCTGTTGACTGCTGACGTCAGCATGACATCATGCTGATGTCATAAATTCATTTTTTTCGAATTAAATAATTAATTAATTAAATTCCAGAAATTAATAAAATCTTTAGAAAATCATATCTTTTAATCCGTAACTCGGATTAAAATATTTTCAACATGAAAGTTGCTCAGAACGACGAGACGAATCCGGATACGCAGCCCGTTCGTCCGCCACGCATCCCTAGCATAGCGAACACGCAACTTTCCCCCCTCCGGTTCCTCTGCTCGAAAACGCGAAACACCGGGAATACTTTCCCGGATGTTTCCCCCCTTAACCGGTACCACCTCATACCACGTTAGGGCACGCCTAGCATCGTTACTTGTCATGTCATGCATCGCTATGCATCTGTTTGCTTAAATATTTATTGTTTCTCCCCCCTCTTCTCTCGCTAGACACCGGGACCGACGCCGCTGCTACCCAGTACGACTACGGAGTTGACGATCCCTCTCTCTTGCCAGAGCAACCAGGCAAGCCCCCCCTTTTGATCACCAGATATCGCCTACTCTTCTCTATACTGCTTGCATTAGAGTAGTGTAGCATGTTACTGCTTCCTGTTAATCCTATACTGATGCATAGCCTGTCCTTGCTACTACTGTTGTTACCTTTACCTGCAATCCTAATGCTTAGTATAGGATGCTAGTATTTTCATCAGTGACCCTACATCCTTGTCCGTCTGCCATGCTATACTATCGGGCCGTGATCACTCGGGAGTTGATCACGGGTATATACTATATGCTTTATACATGATACATGTGGTGACCAAAGACGGGTCGGCTTGTGGAGCACCCGCGAGTGATTCACGGATTGGGGGCTGAAAGGACCTTTGTCCCAACGGCCCTCTGTGTGGATCTTTGAGGCGGAGCGACAGGGCAGGTTCCGACCACCTAGGAGAGAGGTGGGCCTGGCCCTGGTCGGCGTTCGCGGATACTTAACACGCTTAACGAGATCTGGGTATTTGATCTGAGTTTGGCCATTTGGTCTATACGCACTAACCATCTACGCGGGAGTAGTTATGGGTATCCCGGCGTCGTGGTATCAGCCGAAGCCTTCTTGACGTCAGCGACGGAGCGGCGCGCGCTGGATTGGACTGGAACGCCACTAGGCTAGGTCTGCTTCCGGCCGCCCACGCAACGTGCAGGTGTGCTAAGGGCGATGGGCCCAGACCCCTGGGCGCTTAGGTTTAGACCGGCGTGCTGACCTCTCTGTTGGTCTAGGTGGGGCTGCGACGTGTTGATCTTCCACGGCCGGGCATGACCCAGGAAAGTGTGTCCGGCCAAATGGGATCAAGCGTGTTGGGGTATGTGGTGCACCCCTGCAGGGAAGTTAATCTATTCGAATAGCCGTGATCTTCGGTAACAGGACGATTTGGAGTTGTACCTTGACCTTATGACAACTAGAACCGGATACTTAATAAAACACACCCTTCCAAGTGCCAGATACAACCGGTGGTCGCTCTCTCACAGGGCGACGAGGGGAGGATCATCGGTTAGGATTATGCTGTGTGATGCTACTTGGAGGTCTTCAGTCTACTCTCTTCTACATGCTGCAAGACGGAGGCTGCCAGAAGCATAGTCTTCGATAGGACTAGCTATCCCCCTCTTATTCCGGCATTCTGCAGTCCAGTCCACATATGATACCCTTACTCCATTTGATACCCATGCATATGTAGTGTAGCTCCTTGCTTGCGAGTACCTTGGATGAGTACTCACGGTTGCTTTCTCCTTCTTTTCCCTCTATCCCTTCTACCTGGTTGTCGCAACCAGATGTTGGAGCCCAGGAGCCAGACGCCACCGTCGACGACGACCCCTACTACACCGGAGGTGCCTACTACTACGTGATGCCCGCTGACGACGACCTGGAGTAGTTAGGAGGATCCCAGGTAGGAGGCCTGCGCCTCTTTCGATCTGTATCCCAGTTTGTGCTAGCCTTCTTAAGGCAAACTTGTTTAACTTATGTCTGTACTCAGATATTGTTGCTTCCGCTGACTCGTCTATGATCGAGCTCTTGTATTCGAGCCCTCGAGGCCCCTGGCTTGTAATATGATGCTTGTATGACTTATTTTATTTGTAGAGTTGTGTTGTGATATCTTCCCGTGAGTCCCTGATCTTGATCGTACACGTTCGCGTGTATGATTAGTGTACGGTCAAATCGGGGGCGTCACACGGGCGTTGACGACGAAGAGATGCGGGCGAACGGCGTGCGTACCCGATCCTCAACGCTGGCGCCGCTCTCCGGGCAAGCCGCGACCTCCTCGACGATTCCATGCCATTTGTTGCACGCCAACTGGATATGCCCCCAATGGTTCGCCATCGCCTTGGAGCCGCGCTGCATGTAGACGCCTTTGAAGTACGGGTCGACGAGCTTCCGCTCGTCGAACTCGGCCTTGATGCGGTCCCAGTACGTCTCGAAGCTCTGGTTCGTGCCGGTGGTCGGGTCGAGGCAGACGACTTTCCATGCTTCGGCAAGGCATTCCTCCTCCTTGGATGTCCACTTGATGCGCGCTTCGCCTGTCCTAGCCGCCCGCTTCTTCTTCTGGCGCCCCTTCGTCGGATCAGGAGCTGGCTCCTCCTCCTCCTCGTCCTCGTCCTCGTCCTCCTCCTCGGGTTCCTGCGCTTCGTGCGCGTCCTCGCCGTAGACGTAGCCGAGCTCGGCCTCCATGTCGCCGCTGAGATCCACTACCTCATCCTGGGTTGCGAACCCGGGAGACGTGGCGGCCGCAGTCGATCCTGTCGCGATGATGTCGTCCATGTCGGCTCCTCTGTCGTCCGTGTCGCCGAGGTGCGAGAAGGGCAGCGGCCCATGGCGGAGATGGGGCGTCGGTGTGGTCGCGTAGGCGGCGGGCGGCGAGTAGTTGTATGGAGGGTATTGCACGCCGACGAAGGCGGGCGAGGGTGTGCGAGTCGCGGAGTGGCCATGGGGGAAGGTCACGTTTGGGTTGAACCCCCCGTGCGCGTCGCCGTCGGCGTAGCCGGGCGACGACGATCCCCATGGAGATCCGACGCCTTGCTGTCCCCAGGGCGCGTACTGGGCGTGGCTGACGACGGGTGGATCCATCATCCCCGCGTGGTCGACCGATGAGGAAGACGCCGCCGCACGCGCCGCGTTGTCGCGGGCCTTCTTGGCAATGGCCCTGTTCCGCCGGTCGGTGGTGACTGCGTCGCGTCGCTGAACTTCCACCCTCCACTCGGCGTTCGAGATGCCCGATGGCTTCGATGGCGGCGCCCTCGGCTTCCTCTGCTTCGGCTGGGCCACGGTGCCAGTCGTGGTTGCCGCCGCGCGCGGCATGGCGTACTTCTTCGGCGGCATGGCGGCGACTGGAAGGCGAGCTGGAGGGGGTTTGGCGGGAGAAAGGGAGGGAATGGCGGGAGAAAGGCGAGCGAGCGGAGGAGATGCGAGGGAAAAGCGTCAAGAAGCGGCGGGAAAAGGCCCTCGGGTCGCCGCCAGGGCGGGCCCACGCGCCTTTTTCGCTTGTGCTGGCTCCCCAAGCGCCCCCAGGGCGCCGGGTTCGGCCTGGGTCCGCCAACACCAGTTTTGGCCCGAGCCGGCAAAAAACGGGCTTCTGGGGGCGCGACTGGGCCATTTTTTTGGCGCCGGCGCGGCAAAATCGCCTGGGGAGGGCTTATTGGGGGCGCGGCTGGAGATGCCCTAAGTAGCAGCACCAACTTGGGAGACTTTGTTCCGACTCAAGTCTGCAAGATCACGACTTGAGGAGGCTTGGCTTCCAGAGGACATGGAGATGAGATGCGTGGTAGCCTTTTTTTTAATACAGTATAGATGCAAGCGCTCATATACACGCGCATATCAAAAAAGCTTTCACCCCGTTTTATAAATAAAGCAAACCGTCAAGAGCACACATACACTCACTACTATGAACACACATACGCACTCCCTACCCATATGAGCATCTCCGGAAGATTAGGCCGGCATATCATCTTGAAATTTACGAGTCACCATAGGCACCTCGTTGTCGATGGGTATATCTCCTTTCACTGAATGCACATCACTGGAAATCCTAAAATAAATTCAGAAATAAATGCGAGCACCAAAAGTTAAACCCTGATGGGCTGAAGATCCACGGTCCCTTTAACCATCCAATCATAGATTGGTCCGAAGATGCGTGGTAGCTATTCCCGAAAAGTGAAGCATGTGCACGTACGACAACGCAGCCAACCGTAACTGAAACGTAACTTGCTTCCATGTTGGAGTGTCAGGGGCGTTGCCAGGCCCCAGACAACAGCGCCTTGGCCCGGGGCATGGTAGCCATTCTCTTTGGTGACTGTAGCCACAGTAAACACTTTTTATCAATGCTCAAAAAAAAGCAAACACTTTTTGGCCTGGGCCCTTTGGGAGTGTCGACGTGGACTAGCTTACCATCGTGCACCAAAGCTACCTCCCAATTTATAAGAGCCAGTGGTGCTCGTGCTCTAGTGCACCATACACACACCTACACCTACGGATAGGATAGCAGCAGCTTGATACGTCTCGTCCTCTTCACTTCACTTGTCTCTGTTCTCACATCTGCTTCGTTCCCTAGCTTTGCCATGTTTCACGAGGCTCGTTCAAGTTGATGACCTGCGCTAATGCTGTGTTGTGTGTGGTCCGGGGTGGTAGCTCCAATGCCACTAGTAGCAGAACGCAGCTGAGATAAGTACATTTGTATGTATGGCAAAATTTGAATAGGCCTTTCGGCCGGATTTAAGGTGTGTGACTATATATGAATGAATGATACTGCTACGTATCAAGGTTTGCTGGTCTCGTATCCCTCCCTCCGCACTTTCTGTTTTTCCTTTTGCAGCCTTGTAGGCACGCTGGCACAGCCGTTTTCATTTGTCTCTTACAGGCTTCATTAGTATTTCATCCATTCAAAACAAGTGTCTTAATTTTATACTAACTAGATGATACCCCGTGCGTTGCTGCGGAATTTTGTTGTCATGAACGTTTTGATGAATCCGTAAATGATTAGGAAGTACTTAAAGCCTTGGTCGACTCAGCCCAAAAAACAAAACCATTAGCTCTCAATGTGATTTAAGCATATGTATTTTAGACATACATGAGTAGCAACCTGAATATAGGTTACATGAAAGAACAATATCACAGTGGTCTCTCACCAAGTGCCCCAAGCAATTGGAAGCATGCGTTCAAACCATTGACGCTCAACTCATCAATGGTTATACATGGCAAATGAAAACATGTTGTGTTGAGTCAGTTAACCTTAAAAAAAACAAATGACGAAACTAAATGTACCTTGCGCGATGATCAAACAGGTAGTGCAGGGCATGAATGTCGTATGCATCAATAGAATAGCTAGGGTGCCAACAACCGTGGTTACCCATCCATTAATTTTGTAGGATAATTGTCCATTGACAGGAGCAGCAACAATATTATGGCAAGAACCACCAAATCGTCCTAAATCTTTGCTGTCAGCAGAAAATTGTTTGACACACTTGCAGTGAGACAGGTTGATCTGATTGAATCTGCAAATAAGCTTGGCATCCAAAATGGTTACCAGATTTTGATTGTAAAAAAAGATTCCGTCAAAATCCTATTCTCTCTAAATATGTATGAAAACTAACAGAATGTACATATAATAACACAGTGACAAAAGATCAGATACGGGACCTTGTATACTAATAAACTACCAATGCAAGCAGCAAGCCCGCAACAAAGAATCTCTGACTTTGCAAGCAACTCAAAAGCCATAACTAATATCCCTTGCCGTGCAGGATGTCTAGCATATTTGCAACAGGAGGGGAACCTGGCAAAATTCAGAAATAGCCTGGCGACACCGGTGAATCGCACTGCTCGGTCCTCGGCGCCGTGGGTCGTCACAATCGGCCTCGGTTGACGATAACAATGGCTTCCTTGCCGAGCTCCACGGCACCCACGACTCGTTCCCCTCCTACGTCGGAATTCCCACCAGAGCAATAGTCGGTGTTCTGGTCCACAACATGGCTCGCCTCGCCGGCCTATCGCGTGGTAGCAGATTTTGCCTGATTCCTCATCAGCGGAAGACATGGTCCCGTCATGGATATTGCTAGGGTAGGAGTCAGGCGACCTATGAAGGAACATGTAGTTGGCCCATACAACACCCTTCACCTGTGTCCTCGCCAGGAAGAACAACACGTTAGGGTTCTTGTGGGTAGGCTGAGGGAGCACCATTGAAACCTACCAATCGAAGAACTCCGGTGCGCTGTCCAACCTAGCAGTGAAGATTGGCGACCGGGTGAGCGAGTGGCTGTCCTGCAGCTGTTGTCGACCACTGTTGGTACTCGTTGGTGCAGGACTGCAGGTGATAACGCCGCGAGACAGCCGAGAGTAGATCGAAGAGATGAAGATCGAGGGATCGAGAGAGGAGCCGAGATGCGGCTGGTGGTGGGAATTTATGGTTCAGGAATAGGGAGCGGAAGAGAAAATACGCTAGGCTCAATCCTCAGTTATGGAAGGCGAAGGAGCTGTCGCTTCGGTGATCAGGAACGACTACACGTAAAAAAACAGAATATTGCATCACGGGATTAATTGATGGACGCATCTAGCGGACGCATGGCCGCCCGGGATGCTTAGCGAGTGGCCCGCCATTTTAGGTATTTTTTTGTCTTTCCTTTTAATTAGAATAGTCATTTAGTAGTCCTTTTTCCTACTACATATTAAATGCCAGCATATGCATCTTCTCCTGTGCATGCATATGCATGTGTTTGTTTGCATTTATTTTATGATTTTAAAATTTTAAAAAGCCATAACTTTCAATCCGTGTGTCAAAATTCACATCCGTTTTCATCGTTGAAGCCCTCGCGACGTGCTCTTTAAAAGTAGATCCCACATGGAGATGTTTCGACGAACTAATCTTCCTGCCAACTAAACATCAATATGTGTGTAATTAGACTACATGCCGCGCCAACTGAGCATATGTGTATGCCAATAGTCCTTCTGCCAACTAAACATCAATGTGTGTGCAACTAGACTACATTGCCGCGTCAACTGAGCATATGTGTGTCAATAATCCTGCCAACTAAACATCAATGTGTGTGCAATTAGACTACATTGCCACGTCAGTTGCGCATATGTCTGTGCGACTAGTGTCCTGCCAACTAAACATCAGTATGTGTGCAACTAGACTAAATTACAAGCCAACTAAGCATATGTGTGTGTAACTAGTCCTTCTGCCAACTAAACATCAATGTGTGTGCAACTAAACTACGTTAAAAGCCAACTAAACATCAATGTATGTGCAACTAGACTAAATTACAAGCCAACTGAGTATATGTGTGTGCAACTAGTCTTCCTGCCAACTAAACATCAATGTGTGTGCAACTAGACTACATTATAAGCCAACTAAACATCAATGTGTGTGCAACTAGACTACATTATAAGCCAACTAAACATCAATGTGTGTGCAACTAGACTACATTACAAACCAACTAAACATCAATATATGTGCAACTAGACTATATTACAAGCCAACTGAGCACAAAGTAGCTAAATATAAGACACTCCTGATTATATCAAGCTCCGTCAGGTCTGCTGCGGCACTGTCGGACGCGTTGAGGAGGTTGAACTTGAGCGCGGTCAGGCTCTCAGGGAAGAGGAGGGGCCAGAGTCGGAGGATGTCGTCCGAGAGAGGAGTTTGCGGAGGAGGACAACAGCCATGGTGCGGAGCTCGGTGATGGACGGGTCGAAGGAGGCCCAAAGTAGGAACAAGGCTTGCAATCCACTACTAGATAGTTGGTCGGGGTAGTAGACTAGTTGCACATCAAGTTGTTATGGTTGGTAGGTTGCAACCTCATATGAAGTTAGATCATGTAGCTCCAAAGTTGGTTTACCATATAGTACTAAAGTTGCACAATGCAGTATTTTAGTTGCACCATATAGCACCAAAGTTGGCATCAAAAAAATTTCATCGAAACATATCCATGCGGAATCTAGTTTCGAAGATCTCGCCGTGATGAATCCAACGGTGAAAACGGATCTGAATTCCGACATGTGGTTTAAAAGATATGACTTTTTAAAAATTTAAGACGCTAAAATAAATGTGCATGAATCTGTTTTCCAGACTAGTCTGTACGCATCTAATGCTAACAATAATATTCATTAGCTGACAAAAAAGACACACATGTGAGCTCGGCCGCCCGTTTCTGTTAGTTAGTGGCCGGCCGCCTTTTAGATTTTAGGTTAATTGATTTGTGTGTAAAGAGAAATAAGATAGTGGGGGTCTCCTATTTAAATATAGAAGATAAGATGAGTTAGTGGGTTGCTCCTATTTAGTACTGATGATGTGGCATGGTGATGATGTGGAAAATGTGCATATTGAGAGCATAGGTAGAAATGAAGAGCAACTTTTTAAGAATGTTAGATTTCAACATGTGTTAATAGCCCTAATTATTAGCCCTACTGTCTGATGCATGCTGATATAATGGACAGAGCGGTAACATTAGTTTGGCTATTCCATGTTTTCCTTTCGACAAACAGAAATAAATTAAATAGTCCACTGTTCTTTTCTAGATCAATTTCACTATCTCGGCATGTGATATAGACGGTGTTTGGTTTCAGGGGCTTTTTTGTGTTGGGACTAGAAAAAGTCCCTAGCAAACTAAATAGGGTGGGACTTTTTTGAAATTTTTTGCTAAAAGTCTATAGAAGCAGCTCCTTGAGAGTCTTTTTCAAAAAGTCCTAGGGACTAGAAAAAATCATAGGACTAGAGAACCAAACACCAGCATAGTTGTATGAGATCTATTATACGGATTTCGAGCAGGTTCTGCACACCAATTATATACCAACATTAAATTATGTTTGACTGTGATAACGTGCGTTATAATTTTAGGCGATCATACCGACCGATTCATCCACTAGTACAGGCTGCGGTCGCTGTTCCTTTCCTAATACAAAACGGAACGCATTGAGCTGATTCTTTCTTAATTCTTGCATGCATGCATGCATATAAAATAAAAATGATGATGTTAGCGAGGATTTCATCGAATTCAAAAGTTTAAAATGTTTTATAGCTCAAACCGTCGCTCCGGTTCAAAAACCGTTTTCACATAATCGTCATGACGAGACTTCTGAAATTAGATCCCATGTTAATATGTTCTGACGACTTTTTTTCAGGTAATAAATTATGAGGCCTAGGATAAGTAAGTTATCATGTCGGTGGTTCATAAGTTATCATTCTGTTTACATAGCAATGACTGAGAAATAAAAATGGTCCATTCAACCTCCTCCCCACATACAAATGCATGAGAGGACGAGAAAGTTGATGTCCTCGTAGATTCTCCATATTTCGGAACTTCAAAATATGTTTTGACGATATATTCTTTCTGGTTAAAAGTTGCGTGTATTGCCATGTTGTTTACACGGGAGTTACTGGGGTACGTTTTCCAATAACTTTTTTCACCGAGTCAAAAAATTATCGTGGTGTTTATAGTAACTCATCAAGTTTGTGGTTCATATGTCAATATGCTATTTACACAAAAGTTAGCCATGTACTTTTTGACAACTTTTCCAACGGGTCAAAAAGTTACCATGGTGTTTGTACTAAGGGGGTGTTTGTTTCCAGGGACTTTTTGGTGTAGGGACTAGAAAAAGTCCTTTTTAGAGACTTTTTAACCAAATAGGAGGGACTATTAGGGACTAAAAGTTGCTTTTTGGGACTAAATGAAGAAGACTCTCAAGGAGAGTCTTTTTGGGACTTCTCCAACAATGCCCCTTCATGCACCCATTGGCCCGCCGCCCCATGGTGTTGTTTGGTTGTTATTTTTCTATATACTAAGGGTAACATGGTTATTTAATAACCTCTAGGGAGGGACTAGGGACTTTTTAGTCCCTGGAAACAAACATGGAGGGATTTTTTAGGGACTAGAGATTTTTTAGTTGGGACTAGAAAAAGTCCTAGGACTTATGAACCAAACAGGGCCTAAGTTATCACGTCTGCGGTGGGTATATTACCATGTTATTTACACAAAAGTTACCGGGTACGTTGTCAATAATTTTTTTCTTCAGATCAAAGTTACCACGGTGTTTATACCTAAGTTATCAGGTGTGCGGGATGTATGTTACCATGCTATTTACACATAGGTTTCTGGGGTATGTTTTCATTAACTTTTATTTTCCTAGTCAAAAGTTAGCGTGATGATTGTACGTAAGTTATCAGCTCTATAGTTAGAGTGGTACATTTGAACATTTTTTCTTTGAGTCAAGTTACTGCGGTAATTGTAACTAAGTTACCAAGTCAGCATTTTGTATGTTATCATGTCATTTATACAGAAGTTATCAGACACATGTATTGAACAACAATATTTTTCACGTAAAACTTACCGCGGTGTTTGGATCAAAGTTATCAGGCATGCGGTGCTTATATTACCATGATATTTACACAAGTTATTGAGGTTATGTTTTACAACATTTTTTGCCGAGTCTTAAGTTATCGCGGTGTTTAATTGTACCTAAATTATCTAGTCTGCGGTGCGTATATTATCATGCTATTATACAGAAGTTATCAGGGGTACGCATTCAACAATAAATTTCTCCGGGTCAAAGTTATCGGCGCTGTTGGTACCTAAGTTACTATGTCCGTGGTGTATATATTGTCATGCTATTTATACAGAAGTTACCGACATGTGGTCAGCGTTGTGCACTTAAACAAGTAAACATGTTGGTAATTTAACATGATTGGTCTGCTAATTATGGCATGTATTGCCTGAAAACATATATCATCATTGCGTTAATAACTTTTGAAGCTGATTGGAGTTCTTCAAGTTGATAACTATATATGACGGCGAACATTAGATTTAGATGCAGCTCATGTGTAAGAAGGATCTCTGCTTAATTAATAATCGTAATGATTTATTAGTGTAAAAGGGGGTACGTTTCGATCATCTATTAGGACGTTGATAGTTCAGGCCTTCACTTCCCATGTCTTTTATCACTTGGTCATTTAGCGTGCTTGATGTTCAAAAAAGTATAAACGCTTTCTTCTTGAATTACACAAAAACGGGGCATAGAGGAGTTGGTTAGCAGGCGTCCCTTACAACTCAAGGGTGTTGAGTTTGATGAATTATCTTTGGCGAAATTTCCCATCAGCCACGTGCATCCTACTTTATTCCATGCTAGCTGCAAGCCAACGTGGATGGGGTGAAGACAAGGGTTGCCAAGGGTAAAATCATTCCGTTTATCGATGGTAGGATGCACGAGGTCGTCCTGCCGCTTGGCATAATGAGGGTGCAGGTGCAGGAAGTAGTGACGGGCTTCGAATCTTGGTCGTTGCCTCCCCCCCCCCCCCCCCCCCCCCCCCCCGCCCGAAGGCAGCGCCACTATGTTATGGGAAGTGACCAAGAGCCACCTGCTTAGCTGGGCAATGAATGATGTCCTCTATAATACTAGGCTCCCTAGTTTTAAAGAGCACACATTCAATTGAGGTCTCTAATTAAGATTGGGTCACCCGATTTTGACCGGGTTAACAATTTCTCAAAGCTTTCTCATTCATTTCTTTTATACTATACGCCATGCTCCTTAATTTTTAATGCCTCACAATTAGTTGATGTCTTCAATTTAGAATTGGTTCAACTTGATTTTGATCGGGTCAATAATACAAAGCTTCCTAATTTTAAGGCCTCACAATCAATTGAGGTCTCCAATTGAAATTGGTTCATCCGATTTTGACAGGGTCAACAATTTCTCAAAGTTCTCCCATTTGTTTCTTATATTTCCTCTATAACACTAAGCTCACTATTTTTAAAGAGCCCACATTCAATTGAGGTCTCCAATTAGAATTGGGTCACCTAATTTTGACTGGGTCAACAATTTCTCAAAGCTGTCTCATTCAATTCTTTTATAGTATACACTATGCTTCCTAATTATTTAGGCCTCACAATTAATTGAGTTATTCAATTTAGAATTGGGTCAATTGATTTTGACCGGATCAACACTTCATCAAGCTCTCTCATTCATTTCTTTTTATTCATTATGTTTCCTAATTTTGAAACTCTTTCATCAATTGAGGCACTCAATTTTAGATTTGGTTTACTATTTCGACTTGGGCAAATAATTTTTCAAATCAATTAGCAGCAACCGGCCTATGAAAATATATCAATCCCGCACACCCTTCCACCATCTGGAAAAAGAAGCGCCACCATGTGATATTGTAGCATAAATATAGTAGTACATGTAATCACCGACACCGAAATATCCCCACATAAATATAGGTTGGTTAGCAGATAACTTAGAATCACACCACGAATGACCCATCAAATCACCGCATTATAAATAAATAAATAAAACACTCTATCATTTCCAGCACCCACCAAACTAAATATTCTACCGGTTCCAAAACATAAGGGGTAAGTTTTGTAAAAAGTCAAATGTCTCCAACTTTGACCAAGTTCAAAGCAAAAATATCGACATCCACAATATTTAAAAAAGCATGGAAATTCATTTCATGATGAATTTTAAAATATCGATTTGATATTATGGGTTTTGATATATTTGTCTACAAATTTCATTGAACTTTAAAGGCTTGAATTTTCAAAAAAGTAATGCACCATCATATTGAAACAAAGTGATTATTTTTTAAGAAAGCCAACAACACCAACTGCGCAGCAAAGCGCGCCCAACTCTTCTAATTATACACTATGCTTTCTAATTTTTAAGGCATCACAATTAATCGATGTCTTTGATTTAGAATTGGGTCACTCAATTTTGACCGCGTCAACAATTTCTCGAGGAGCTCTCCCATTCAATTATTTTAATTCATTATGTTCCCTAATTTTGAGACTCTTTCATTCGGTTGAGGTATTCAATTTTAGATTTGGTTTACTATTTTGATTGGGCCAATGATTTTTCAAATCAATCCGCAGAAAACTGGTATATAGAAATATATCAATTTCGCGCATCCTCCCACCACCTAGAAAAAAGAAACGCCACCATCTCATACTAACCAATATAGTACATGCAGCTACCAATGCAGAAATTTCCCCACATAAATATGGATTTACTAGCAGATAACACACAATCACACTATGAAAGAGGCCACCAAATCACTATGTTATAAAAAACCACTCCATCATCTCCCCACCCCGCCGAACTAAATATTCCATCAATTCAAAAATATAAGGGGTATTAGTTTTCTGAAAAGTTAAATCATTTAACTTTGATCAAGTTTAGAGGGAAAAATATCGACATCCACAATATTAAATAAAATAATATGGAAATTCATTTCATGATGAATTTAATTCTATCAATTTGATATTATGGATTTTGATATATTTATCTACAAATTTTATCAAACTTAAAAAGGTTTGACTTTTTAAGAAAGTAATACACCTTGTATTTTGAAAAAGAGTGGATTTTTTTAAGATACCCAAGAACATCAACGGATCAGCAAAGCGCGCCTAACTCTTCTAGTAGACGAGATTCCCCAAGGATATACTGTCACCAGAGACGTAGTGCCAGATAATCTGCATTCAAGGAGAAGAATGCATGTGACAGTTGCGGACTATCCGCGGACAAACAACCTATGCATGTTGTTATCCCCGAAGGGCGGAAAATGAACATGTATAAGCCCGGGGAACCGCTTCTATCGGACTCTATATTGGAGACCCTCTCAATTGATCTTCAAGTTCTAAACGCCCATGTGGTAGATAAATCAAAAAGGTCAACATAGATACATGGCCAAGGTGATCAAAGGTTATAGATTTGTCCAGGATTCTCCGACAGACAGAATTGATCTGGCCTTCAATGAGGTCATCCATGCAAATATCTTCTCTATCAGCGCAGTCTCCCCAGAGTTAATGAGGCTCTGGGTACTTCATCGAGCTACAGATCGCCTACTCCTGCATGGTAGTGTCCTTACCTGATCCTTTTTATATGCACTGCCACAACCTAGAAACTACAGAAGGCCATGAGGTCATCTCGGATTACATGTTCCCGTTCTTTATTGTCAATCATCCACATGCGGACACCTTTCTAGTGCCATACTGTGATAAGGAAGTCGTTAACGTTCACTAGTTTATTTTGAAACATATAAATGGCCTTATGGTTTGATCTCATCAATGCTAATTTCTTAATTTTTTGCGCAGTGACCGACATTGGATCGTAATCGCACTATTGCCGACGCATGGCTTGGATTACTTCTTCTATTCGAAGAGGTAACCATAAAAGCAATGGACCAGATTGAAGGAGGTTCTAAATGATGCTCTCTCCAAGTGTAAGAACATCAGAGAGACTATAACAGAACATTCAGAATTCAAGTTCTTCACTAGTGCTTTTTGCTATCAAGAACAAAATGTGGAAACCTCTCGTAGGTCTGTATACCGTGCCATGGATATCATGGATTACTTTTTGAAGAAAAGCAAATATTTGCGTAATCATAGCCAGATCATCAAGTGGTCCGAACTGATGGAGAGGGACATGGACAAAGGGGAAGTATTAATAGAGCATGACCGCCTCCAAAAGGTGTTGGCCAGAATCATTAACAAAGAGGTTCTAAATGAGGATGGGGAGTTTCACTTCCCGCTAGAGCGAGATGAAGCATGACTTCACCGAGTCAAAGACATATTGCAGTAATCGATTGCGAGCGATACAGTGCTTCAAAACATCTTGATTCGTTGTTCATTTTATGAGTTGAGAATTTTACATGTTTATTTGTTGCCCTACACTTCTTATATTGTATGTTTGCTTCATTAACAATCTTAATTATTGTAAAATCGTTGTAATATGATTGTTTGAATGTAATGGGATGATTGAGTGCAAAATACTGCTTCAACACCATTAAAATGCTGTCATGGCAGCCACTTCTCTATATGCCAATATCACTACCAGTGGCGGGCGACAAAGGTGTCTGCCACTGCTAATACACGCAACAGTGGCAGGCAGAGATTATAGTTGTGGCGGGCGATAACTTCTGCCTGCCACTACAACACTGTCATTAGTGGCGGGCGGCGGCCCGCCACTACTGATGCCATAATAGCAGTGGTAGGAGATCAATGGAGGGTGCCCCAGAGAGCCTGGCCTGCCACTACTAGGCTTTTTGCACCTGTCACTGTTGGGCATTCCTGTAGTAGTGGTTGTAGCACTTCGAGTGTCAATTATGCATTCACTTTTCTGCCTAAACTACCATTTTCCCCTTGAATCGTAATCAGCGATGCTCAATTTAGTTCTGCTCATCTAAGATATGTTGTAGCACTTCAAGTGTCAATTATGCATTTCAAGTGTCAATTATGCATTCACTTTTCTTCCTAAACTACCATTTTTTCCTTGAATCATAATCAGCGATGCTCAATTTATTTCTTCTCATCTAAGATTTGATGTAGCACTCCAGTTATGTGTCAATTATGCATTCACTTTTGTTCCTAAACTACCATTTCCCCCTTGAAACATAATTGGCAATGCTCGATATAGTTCTGCTCATCTAGCTTTGACACTTGAAGTAATACAGTTTTCCTATTCCAAATTGTATTCAGGCTCCGAAAAAACTGGAAATTGTACCATGAGACTTCAGCATGGCAAGCAAAAGAAGAACTTAATGTACTGCATCACTAGGCTGTAAGAAGAATATTTGGTTACAAATGGGAAATGTCTAGAAGTTAGCAAGCATCAGTTCATCTATATTTGAGAAGTTTGGACTTAGTGGGTGAACTTTAAGATGCGGTAATTGCCATTTTTCAAATAACTAGTTGGAAACTAGTCAGTAGTTGATTTGCATTTTTGTGTTGACCCACTGATTACTATTCAGCAGAAATACTTAGTATGTGTTTTTAATTCCCTACTTCTTTGACTGAAGAATTCTGGTCATTTTATTCTTTAGAAGAACATTGTTTTAGTGACTTTGTGAATTCACTCAAGTGTAAGCTAGAAAGTAAGAAAGAATTAATTTATTAGTACAAATTACTGAGCTATATGTACATTTTGCAAATTGGAAAGAAAAAATGTATCATTAGTTGAATGTATCAAAGGAAAGAAGAAGCAAAGGAAGAAGAAAAAGGAGGAGAAGAAGAAAATAAAAGGAGGAAAGAAACAAGCAAAAGAAGAAGAAAAGGGAGGAGAAGAAGCAAAGGAGGAGAAGCAGAAAAGGAGGAGTACAAGTAAAAGAAACAAGAAACAAAGGAGAGAAGAAAGGGCACGCGCTAGATTTTGAAAAAGGGCAACGGCGTGGGCGTCAACTGAACCACCCCAGTTGCACGTGCTCTTCAGCGAGAGGAAGCTCTTGTCTCGCATAATGCGAGACATAGGGGCTCCTGGGAAAATTTCAGGTGATACCGAAAATTAGGTGATACCGTGATACAGACTTCTTGGCCGTTGGATCTCAGATCTGACGGTATCTAAAGAGCTATTGTACCTTTGTGCAATTTTGAGACTCTTGGGTGACTTTTTTGCAAAAATGTTCAAAAGCTCTCAGCAGCCATCAGATCTGAGATCCAACGGCTCACGGAAGCCCGTATCATGGTATCATCTAAGCCTTGGTATCATCTGATATCTTCCCAGGGGCTCCTACACTTCTAGCGGTCATGGCAGCTAACCCGAATAGGATCGATGGGCCTATGACCTATAGGTTGTGATGCGAAGCGCTAGGAAAATTCAGGGCCCATCTGAAGTGGAGGCCTTGTGTTGTTGCACAGGTCGTGCATCCCCAGGCCCAGGCTTGAGCCATTGGTTGCTAGAACTCATCGATGTTGCGTACTTCTCCTTGATACTTAGTTGTTCCAAAATTGGTGTCCTTTTAGAGTTTGGCATAGTATGAACTAAGCGTCAAGAGTTGTTTTTTTGTGAATTAAGAGTAAAGAGTGTTAGCCATCTATTTTCCCACGTCATTAATTATTTCATTTTCCTCGTCAAAGTAAAGCACACAAGTACATGTGTTAATTAGTTGCCTTTCTTAATGATATTGAATAGGGTGTATTGGGAACATATATTGTAGAAGGATGAGTGTTCTATAAAATAATAGAGAGGCTAAAATGATATTTATTTGAAAGAAGAGAGAGTATATATGGGTTGTTTCTTCAAATCAGATGGGTTTTACTTGTTTCGAATTTGGCCAAATCTTACCTTTTGCTCCATGTAATACATGTTACATTCCCTTGTGGCTGCAAGCTGGGCTTTTTGACCCTTAGTACTAACCTTTTCAACCCTTTTTGTTTTGCCTTTGTAAATTTTTAGTTTCTCATGTTGTCCATTAAAATTTGTGCAGGCTAAAGAGCTTCATCCAGAAAGTCAAGAGAAACAAGTACTTGTATAATGGAAAATACAAGAGAGAAATTGCAAGCTTCTTGGTGTCCTATCTCAAGTAACTCCCGCGTACAAGCGGATCACAAAGAAGTTTGATTGAGAAGTCCAGAATGTACCCTTCTACATGTCGTTAGCAGCAGTGTCCCATGAATCTAGAGGACATCAAGAAGACATCAAGCCCGAGCCTAGTCAGGGTCAAAATCAATAGCTTGCAGGTTTGATCGGTCCGAGATAAATTTTCCTGATGCCTTCCATTCTCAAAACTCATCACCATTTGTTTGATAGCAGGCTCATATGTTCCCCGCAGAAAAGCAAGCCCATATTTAACCATACATGCTCATTTAACTCACTATCCCTCTCTTCTTTTGTTATGGTTCAATGGACTTTGGACTAGATACAGAAAATAATTGGCTTGGGAAGTCTAAAGTGGAAGAGATGCATATACATAAAGGGTAGCTTCTGGGTTGGCTGAGTCAGAACTATGGGTCTAGGATCTTTTTTTGCAGGGATATGGGTTTAGGATCTAGCCATTTGGGTGGAGCCATTGAGATGTCTCTTGATTATTCCATACTCTGAGGCCGAGAGCATGTGCAAAAAAACTATAATAGCATGAGAAGTGAGGGAAGATACAAAGCATGCAAAAGCATGTGGTAAATATACCATACTGGATCTGGTTGGAGAGATCCTCGTGGGCCGAGAGCATGTTACCTTAAGCTGCCTCACTCAGCTGCTCATCCGCGATTGCGTCCGTCGCCTCTCAGCCATGCTCCAACATCCCCGCAGCTAGCCTCGTCGACAACCTCCTTCACGCCTGCTCTTCCTGACATTCTCCTCTCTGATAAGCGCCGCTCCAATCCCTCCGAAACTTCTCGGTAATGCTCCTCCTCAAAGACATCCCTGTACATCGCGATTCGCATGTTATCCTGGTGGCCCAGTGGGCGTGGTTCAAGGTCTGGCTGGTAACCTGCTCCCTCGCCATCATCAAGGAAGTGTACACGTGCTTCGTTGATCCTACCAGTGTGTTCCATGCATGTGCACATGCCATCGCGAGATCGAGGTGCAACGCAATCTGCCCAGGCGACACAATACCTAGCCCTAAGACTCTTTTGTTGTATTGAAGCAAATGCCAATATTTTGCAAGTAAATGTCATTTTCCTTGTAAACAAATTATATTTTAATTTAGAAGTAATCTTTGTAATGTCAGAAGCATTTTAATATCACACTGAAACAATTATTTGTTACTTTGAAGCAAATACTATCTGTTTATTCGAAGCATATTTTCTCTCGTTGGAGATAAATTTCATGGATTTTTCTTTTACTGGATCAAAATGATCTCCAGTTGCTATGAAAGTAATCTTTTTGGTCGATGGAAGCAACAATATAATGGGTAGCACGCAAATTTAGTTGAACTCAAAAATCTTTTAATACAGTGTAAATTGATTTTCTTTTTCATGGAATCAAATTATTATTCTGTCAGGAGCAACTTTCTAGTTAATGGAAACAATATTACCATACTTCTGGAAAGAATGACCTGTTACATGAGACACATTAATTTATGCTATAGTAAAATAAAATCATTCGCTATGGAATCAAGTTCTCCGGTCTATAGAATCAATAATTTTTGTGTGTTCAATACAAAGATTTATTACTAGAAATATTTTTGACCCTTGATATGAACCTTAATTCAACCCTTTTGATTTGGTATATGTATATTTTACTTTTTCATGTTGTACAACTACAATTTTCGGCAGTGCATAAAGAGACTCGTAGATGGAAACAAGAGAAGAAAGAAAAATACAAGAGAATAATGACAGACATGTTGCTCACTCCGTTGACGTAACTCAGGCGTATGAGTTTATCGCAGCAAAATCTGATTGGAACGTCCAAAATGTATCGTCTCAGCCAGTAGTACATGTGACTCATGAAGTTGGGCAGTCTGTGGCAGTAGGGCTGCAAGAAAAGCTCGAGACTCGTGAGCCGCTTGAGATCGATTCGTTTTTTGGCTCAAGTCGAGATCGACTCGAAAAGAAACAACCTGAGTTTGAACACTTTATATAGTTCCATCGAGAAATGAGCCGATCTTGAGTCAATGCTGGCTCGCTCGATTTTAGCTCGATAGCTCGACGGAATATTATTATGTTAAATGATCATGCCATATATTAAATGAAAATAAGATAATTTATTACCATATATGTTGTTCATAATTTTTCTCTATTTTATTTAACAAAGAAAATGAAAACTTAATTAAGTGCAGAGAAGATTTAGGCCTAATTATGGCACGTGGTTGACTATGTGTTAAATATTCTATATTTTTGGCAAATATTCCCAGCATATTCACCTTATTTTTTGTTTTTTATTCATAGATTTATAATTTTTACCATCTCATTTAGCTCGAAACTAACTCAAGATCGACTCGAGATCGTTATAAGCTGAGTATGAGTCATGTTCTACAGCTCGATCATGGGGTTCACTTAGTTTGAGCTCGCTCAAATTTTCATATGAGTTGAGCTGAGCCAACTTCAACTCGCTCGAGCTCGACTCGTTTGCAGCCCTATGTGGCAGACATAAAGCATGAGCCTAGTCAAGTAAGAAATCACAGGTTTACCAGTCCGATGGGTTGGCTAAGATAATTTCTTCTGATGCCCTCCATTCTCAAACCTCGTCACCGTTTGTTTGATAGTAAGCTCATATATATATGTTCCTCGTAACAACAACAAAAAAACTCATATGTAACTCTCATTTCTCTTGTAACTCGTGATCTCTCCTTTTTTTGTATCATTCAACCGGGAACATCTATATGTTGAGATTAAGATATTAGTGCAGAACATGAACTTTGGACTAGATAGGGAAAGAGTCACTCATAGGGAAAATACACACTTTGGGCAGTTCAGAACGGAAGAGTTGCATATATATAAAAGGTATGGGTTGGTTGAGGGTTTTTTTTGTGGGGTGGGTTGGCTGAGTTACTAATATGGGCCTGGAAAATTGGTGGAGTTGTTGAGGCATCTCTCGATAGTCCTATGCTCTCGATAGTCTCGGGTTGGGTGCTGGTTTACGTTGAGCTGTATGTTGGAAGTTGTTTTATATATAAGGAATGTCTAGGGCACATCTAGATGTGCCCTACTTATTGCACATCTAAGTGAGTGAATCAAGTATGAAGAGGAAAAGAAAAAAGAAAAAGAAAATATCCACACGAATCTCAACATAAGATCAATGATATAGGACTTAGATGTGCAATACTTATGGCATATCTAGATGTGCTTTAGCAAAACTGTTATATATAAAACGGGGCGAGAAGCCTTTTTTTTTTAGAAATTTCTCGTGTTCCAACAAGTGTCATGATGGTGGCTCGATGACTCTTCTGTTGTATGGAAGCAAATTCCAGTCTTTTTGGGTTCTAATGTTATTTTCCTTGTAAACAAATTATATCCTCATTTAGAAGTAACAATAGAAAGAATCTTTGTAATATTGGAAGCAATTTAATATTTCAATAAAAAAAATTAATTGTCTGTCGAAGCCCATTTACTGTGTTTGTTCGAAGCACATTTTATTTAAGTTGCAGATAAAATAAAACACATGAATATAGTTTTTTTTACTGGATCAAAAATCTCCAGTTGCCATGGAAGCGATTGCTTTAGCGACGGAAGCAAAAAATATTATTGGTTTATGTTTAACTATAAAATATTTCAATATGGCTTCAAACATATTTAACTTTTATGGAAAAAATATTATTATTTTGTTAGAAGCATTTTTTTGTCAATGGAGGCAACACTATATTTTAGTTATTCATGTGCTCTGATTACAATTTTGGGAAGGGCAAAGGGCCTTATCGGGATATTGAAGAGGACTACTCGACAGGCAGTTGTACAATAAAAAATGCGAGGCAAGAATGACATGTAGCTTCTTCAATCTTTCATTTGGCTTGAGTCGGACATACAAGTGGACTATGTTCGATTGGGATGCCCTAGATGTATGGTCCTACATGTTGTTGTGTCCCATGAAGCCGGAAGGTCATTGGAAGACATCAAACATGAGCCTAGTCAGATCTGAAATGAACGGAAGAAGAACCTGAGGCTAAGATAATTTCTTCTGACGCCCTCCATTCCCAAAACGCATCACTGTTTGATAGCAAGCCCTTATGTAACTTGTCTTGCTCTTGTAACTGATGATCTCTCTATTTTAGTATTGCTAGATTGATAACATACATATGGTAAGATACAACTTTTACAGTAGTTGGCATTTTTTGAAGCCGTTCGTTTGTCTCGATCTAACGGCGCATACATATGTAGTATTAGAAAGTACGCGGATGAAAGTACTTGAAAGTACTATTAGTCTAGGGGCATTTTAGTCCTAGGAAATATATGACAAGGTGGGGCCCTCTCGTCCAATGCAAAACCGCCGCCCCTCTCGTCCAATGCAAAGCCGCCACTGTGGTCCTTCCCCTCTTCCATCACCATTACAACCGCGGCCATCTCCTAGCCTTCTCCTCATTCTTGCGGCCGCAACTTTGCTCTTCTCATCTTCCACATCCACCCCCTCTTCCATCCACGCAAGAACCTTGATGGAGCAGTAGATCGAGCAGATCGCCGGCGGCGAGAACGCCGACTTCGTGGAGATCGCTGGCGGCGACCAGGTCAAGATGGCCAGGTTATTGGAGATCCGTTCTTGGTTTCAAAACATAAGGCAGATGAGCTGGACGACAATGGCCACTTACAAGGATATGACAAAGAGGGGGAAGGAAAAGCTTTTCCCCCGCCCGCACAACCAAAGAAGAAGATTGAGATCCTCCTCTAGGCGATGGAGCAGGCCGATTCGTCCAACCCGTGGACCAGGCGGAGGTGGTGGGCGTTCAGATCCAGGGTAGAGCATCTGCTGGATCAGGAACCCACGGTGCACGAGGTGCCGTTGCAGATTGTGGAGCCTCCAACCGAGTCAGAGATGACTCCGAAGCGCAAGAGGAGGAGGACAGTGGTCGCGACATCGCTTCCCCACCGTTCTCCACGCATCCCTTGCCGCTCTCCTCGTCTGAACGGAAGCCGTAGCTATGTTTCGGGTAAGATTGCTGAATTTCATTCATCATTACTTGCCACTTGCTTAATTTGATTCTCTGCAATATGTTCTTGCTACCTGTGTACTTGAATCCGTAGCCTCTGGATGGCAGCTTAGTTTGATCGACGAGGCTGGAATGAGTCTAGGCATATATCATTGCTATGTTCACTTGCTACGTTTTGATGTGCTGGAGTGGTATCCATGATAGGAAATTTTGTCTGTCACCTCAAGAGTTGTGTTCAAATTACGTGATGCAATCTGTGTAAATTGAACTTGCAATATTTTGGATGCAAGAAGTGCCTCCAGACAAGTTCAGTACACAGTTTAGAGTGATAGACTCTGGGTTGACACTGAAATATTTCAATACTGCAAGTTTAGTAGATAGTTGTAGGCATTGAAATATTTCAGTACTGACAGGTTCACACTAAAATATTTGAGTAGTGCAATTGCAGTACACACGGGTACACACTGAAAAATTTCAGTGGTGCAATGCAATTTCAGTACACACGGGTAGACACTGAAATATTTCAGTACTGCAGTTTCAGTACACGCACGTAACCCCTGAAATATTTTGGTGTAGCAGTTTCAGTACACGCGCGTAGCCACTGAAATATTTCGGTGGTGCTGTTTCAGTACAAGCACGTAGCCTGTGAAATATTTCGGTGGTGCACTTTCAGTACACGCACGTACCCACTGAAATATTTCAGTGGTTCACTTTCAGTACACGCACGTACGAAATGAAATATTTCAGTGGTGCTATTTCAGTACACGCATGTAGCAACTGAAATATTTCAGTGTGTGTTGTTTCAGTACACACACACGTAGCTACTGAAATATTTCAGTAATGCAATTTCAGTACAGAGATGTAGACACTGAAATATTTCAGTAGTGCCCTGTCGGTGATCTTGCGTCCAAATATTTAGGGCTTCCTAATGATTCAGCAAAAAAAATAGACATAAGCAGTGAAATAATTTTTGTAGGGATGTTGGCTTACTCATGTTGCCGTGTTGTACAACATTTTGCTTCACTTCCTGTAAGTGCTTCTTGCATGTGCTATGGCCTACATGCTGTTTACTCTCATCACAGCAGTGATTTTGCATCTTGCAAAGGTCTTATTAATTCAACATTGACTTCTATGAACTTTGTATTCAAATTTGTATCCTCCTACAGTTGTTGTGACAGATTTCCTTGGCATCTTCAAATTACCGTACTGTCATTTTTCCAATACCAACTGTATTCAATCTGAAACTTTCAGTTACTTATATGTTGCAGGTGGAATCATGGAGTGGTTGCTGAAGATGCTGCACCTCACAATAAAAGTCCCTTGCTCAACCTCAACATCACAAGCTTTTTTGCATTTCTAGTTGTCTCGCTATTTCATGTGATGTATTTGAATACTAGAAGTTGTTATGCATTACAAGTTCAATCTGATAATCGTAGTACCTGCAGTCTGTGATTTGTGTTATCTGTTTTGTATTATGTTGTGTTTGCATGTGTGTGTGGGATCAAAATCTAATACGGTTCTGATTCCTGTTTTCATGGCATTGATGTTAAGCTAAGTACATGCTGGTTAGAGTGATCAGAGGGAAGGGTGGCACTGGTGGGAAATATTTTAGGGTTTTATCGTCGTGATAACCCTAGAAAATTAATAAAAACGTCGAAAATCATTGAAAATTAATATTTTAGGGTTTTATCGTCGTGATTTTTTCCACCACCTCCAAATCACTCACATTTTCTTTTACACGGTGACCCACATGTGCCAAACATGTCTATCAAAGAAAATTTGGAAAAAATATATTTTACAATGCCCCTTGAGGTATAGACCGATGTTTTGATCAGTCAGTCTAGAGGGCAGTATAAATTTAAAAAAATTCAAAATATATATAAAACCTTGGAAACCTAGCTTTGTTTGTGTAAGAGATCATGTGTGCCAAAATTGAGGTGATTTGGAGGTGGTCGAAAAAATCACCGCATTCCGGAGGGACCATTGAGGTGCAGGGGAGTTCGTGGCCGCAGAAGATCCCGTAGCCCTTTCTAGAGACAAGACAACGACGGAATCCGAGGCAGATTAGCCTGCAGCAGGCGGTTCCGGGCGTTCCTGATCTTCTATGGCAGCGGGCCGAGGCACTGTTGAGAGTGGAGCCGCAGAAGATCCAGGGCGGCTCGCAGACTCATCATGAGCCCATGATGCTGCAGGCCCACTGGAGTCAGGGGCTGTCTCCATGTCCGCCTGGCGAACGACGGGGCGCCGCTAGTAGCACACGGGCTGGGCCACAAAGCACGTGCGTCCCTGACCATTATCTAGTTACCGCCGGTGATTGGTGCGGGCCGGAGGGCGCGCCTCGCCCGGTCCGAGGTGGCCGCGTGTCGAGCGGTGGGTCGGAGGCGCGTGTGCAGCCGACCGCAGCTGGCGCTTCTGGTCGATCTGCCGCGGATCCACAGCTGTCACCTGGCGCTGATCCCGGAGACGATTGCCTGGGCCTCTGCGACGGAAATCCCGAGGAGGATATGTTCCCCACGCCGCGGCACACGCAATGTAACTTGCCCGGAACGATTTCTTCACCAGTTTCTTCATCGTTTTCACTGTTTTGTTCGCATGGCTCCCCTGTAGCATGGTGAGTTGTACATGCAGATACAAACACACTATGATAAGAAGTCGCAAGCAGTTTTCCTTGCACTCTACGTGGAGGATATGTAGGATGAGTATGATTCATCATCTGTATTCATCCTGTATATTCTTCAATTGGAGAGCATGGATGACTAATGTATTTTTCAGATTTATTAGGCTTTTATTTTGTCTTCAGAAGCGAAATATAATTCCTCCATTACATCTATTTCCAAATTTTATCGTGCAACATAAAGAAGCTACACGTTGGCAATGAAGAAACCATGATTCTTGAGGTTGCACTTGAAAAACTCACATATAAAATGCAAAAAAATATATCCTAAACTAATACTATTACAAGGGAGTGGACAACCAAATAGCTGAGTCATACATTATGAGGAAGTCACTAACTGACAGAATGAAGTATTTTAGAGAAAAGATCACATGATACTAGACATAGACGACAATGCACACGCCAACATTAGGTTGATCGTCGATGTACTTGCTATCCGACCGTGCGCACAATGTTGTAGCTATCATAGTTCTGCTTTGAGATCCTGCACATAAGGATATTATTAATGCCATGGAATATATTTGGACACATTAAAACATTAAATTATGGCATATTAGGTACCTCTATCAATTTGGAGCATCGTACGTCGATTGTGACCATCTGCCTCATGACAATAGCTACATCTACCCTTTGTTCTGGTTTTCTTCATCTTTTCCCGTAGCCTTTTCTTCGGAGCACCTCGGCCTGGCACATGCACGGGATCCAGAACCTTTTCGAAACCTTCACCATCAAGGTTAGCCGATTGTGGCATCAACGGGCCAAACCTAATGTTGTTACCCTGAGCATTAGTTGATCCCTTGCTATCAGCTTGTTCACTTGTTGATCCCTTGCAAACATCTTGTCCTTCCAAAATCCTTTTTAGATGCTGAAACGCCTCATCAGAGTGGCATGCCTTGAAACATGCTGCATGACTAAAATTCCTTAGCTTACGGTACCTTTGTAGGGCTGCAGAGTATGCATACATCTCGCTCTTTCTGGTCGGTGTGAATGCACATTTTGCACTCGTTGTCCACCTAGTGGGAACACAACACCTGGGCAGTGTTTCTTCTTGTAAAATTCCCAATATGTAAAATATGTGGGAATATGGTGTGCCTGCGCATTCCAATTTGCGGCAAAAACAACTGATATTGCGAAGCATACCTTCCTTCGTCTCCGTGCGCACTTCGATCTTTTTATCCATTCTTTCCTTCTTAGACACAACGTATGTGGTAACCTCTACTGCATCAAGTACCTCTCTGATCTCACATTTTATGACAGCATCTATGCTCCATAAGACCAACTTAAACACAACAGGAGTGAAAACTTTCGCGGCATGTTTCTCAAGAACTGAAGCATTTTCCTCTGTGAATGGAATGGACTGTAAGGCCTCGACGTCTTGGAGAGCCTCGTTCAAGCGTCGTGACGCAAGGCAACGCTCATAGTACGCTAGCATTTGAAACAACGCCATCTTAGCCTCAAGATGCATATGTAGCACCGAATTTAAACTCTCACTCCGCTGATTGCTGCTCAATCCTAGGAAACAACGGCCCTCAAGATATGGAGCACACCACAGTTTTCTCATCTTATACATCTGATGTAGCCAGGAGTCCTCACTTGTTACTTTATTCCATTGTAAGAAGTGTAACCATTTTATCTCATGCTCTTCAATGGAGATGTATCATATATGAAAGATCGGAATTCCTCCTTTACCGCGTCATCATGCAGATGGCGTACAATGTTTTGTTGAATGTGCCATATACAGAGCCTATGGTTTGAGTCAGGCCACACCACCCTGATTGCTCTCTGCATTGCAAGGTCCCCATCCGTGATCACAGATATAGGATGCTTCTGTCTCATAGCATCAGAAAAGGTCCGTAACATCCACTTGTATGCCTGGCTTGTTTCATGTGAAATGATACCACATGCAAAAATAATGGTGATGCGGTGGTGATTCAACCCGACAAACGGCACAAATGGCAGATTGTACTTATTGGTTCTGTATGTGCTATCAAAAACAATAACGTCTCCGAAAGCCTCTTAGCCAAGTCGAGATTGACTATCACACCAGAACAGTCCCTTCAGATGGCCAGCTTCATCAACCAAGTACCTGAAGAAAAAATCCGAATCTTGCTCTTGCCTCGCCACCATGTGATTAATCACCGTTTGAGCATCCCCGGAAGAAATTGTTTCCTGCTTGTTAGCATGGCAAAAATTGTAAATGTCCCTCATAATGCATCCAACCTCATCATATCCACCGTATTGCATGCACATAATATCCATAATATGGTGTTTCTCTGATCCCAGATTTTTCCATGTCTGCAATGTCCGCTTTCTGCTCATCGCTAATTCTTCTGTGTGAACGCAAAAGACATGATAGATCCCGTGGGGCTAGAGGATGTTGTTCATCGATGAAATCCTTGACAAACCACTGACTTGTTTCCTCCTGTCTTGCAATCACCAATTTAGCTTTACACCCTACACGAGTTATATTCCGTGGCCTCCTCTTTCTATCTTCCATCTTCCTCTTCATGTGCTTCTCTTCACGAACCCCTTCACGACTACACACAAATTTCCTTAAAATTATATGGCAGTTGGATCCATCCCACTCGACATAGCTTCTACGGACACTAAAACCTTTCTCAAGACCATATTTGTTATAGAATGTATAACCTTCATCCTCACTATTAAACATCTTGTTGGCAATATGATAGTACTCCATCATTGACTCGTGACTTACATCCGCCATGTATTCCTGCATCACAATTCAGACGAGTAAAAATCTGAAAGGACAGACATAAATGCATGCAAAACCCAGTACAAAATCTTGCATGGAATTTTAAACTTTGCTCCTCGTACATGTTATGGCAAGCGATCATAAACGTCCATAAACTGGGTCCCCCGTAAACTAGTGAAGTGACCATGGATGATGAAAAATTCTAAATTGAATTGCATGCACTAGGGAAACTTAAATCGATGATGACTAAACAAATCTAAGTAGGAAGTGCAGGCTACGAATCAAATTAAGTTGAGATTTGGGTGATTCATACCTTAAGATGCAAGTCCGGAAGCGATGGGATCAGCGGGGGGCTTTCTCCTATATCACCGCCGTCGTTGCCGCCGACACTGCCGCCGCAGATGTCACGCCTTATTCTTCTTCCTGCCGCCGACCACGTCTTTTATAGTGAAGGAGACCAGGAGGAGGACGAGAATGACGCCGACGACGGTGAATTGGTTCCTCTCGCCGGGCTCGTCGGACAGAAGGAAGAGGACGAGAAGGAGGACTTGACCGACCTACTAGATCTAGACATGGTTCTGGTCGTGGACGTGATCGGTTGATTTTTTTTACCCTGGACCATTATGCCCTTCTCTGATTAAACTAATTAAGTTAATTCATTTTTAATCCCCCACTAGATCGGATGGCTAATAAAATCAGAGGGGTAAGTACTCGAAAGTACTCCCAGTACTGCCCCAATCACTGTAAAGGAGCTCATGGTAAGAAACCATAGTGCAAAGCATTGGCTTCAGACGAGAAGAGGAGAATAAGCAGTTTTGAGCATGTAGGCTTTTTGAGATCCTAAGAGCAAAAGGTTTCTTGGAGCGTTGGATTGCATGGATTGGTACACTACTTACATCGGCAGGTTCTAGGGTTTTGGATAATGGATCTGTCGGGCCGAAGTTCATGCATGCAAAGGGCCTGCGACAAGGAGACTCTATATCGCCACTCTTGTTCGTCATTGCCATGGATGTGTTAACTGGTATCGTGATAAAGGCACATGACTCTGAGGTGTTGAGTAGCATGAATGGATGCACTCCTATGCAGCGGTTATCCCTCTACGCGGACGATGTTGTTTTCTTCATCAAGCCCACGGTGTCTGATCTGTGCTTTGTTAAAGAGGCGCTAGAGATCTTTGGGGAAGCTTCGGGACTGAGAATCAACTATGGCAAGTCTGCTGCTATCATGATCAGGGCGGAGGAGAGTGATGAACAGCTTGTGAAGGAGGCTTTACCCTGGAAGATGGAAATTTCCCCTGCATATATCTGGGATTACAGCTCAGCATCAAGCAGTTAAAGCGATCGGACTGGCAACTGGTGGTGGATGCTGCCCTGCACATTGTTCCGGGATGGCAAAGAGGATTCGTGACTCAGCCGAGTAGATTGATTCTGGTTAACCAGGTAATGAGGGCTAGGCCGACGCACCATTTGATTGTTGCCGAGGCTCCAAAATGGGCATTGGAGCGGGTGGACAAGGGATGTCGTGCCTTATTCTGGGCTGGTTTTGAGGAAATTCATGGTGGCCGATGTTTGGTGTCTTGGTAACGTGTGTGTAGACCCAAAGAGCTTGGTGGGCTGGGTGTCATTGATCTGCACAAGCAAGGGATCACGCTTCGGATGAGGTGGGAATGGCTATCTAGGACTGACGCCACGCGGCCGTGGCAAGGACTAAATTGGACTCCTGACAAGCAAGCAAGCGCAGCATTTGCTAGTCTTGTGAAATGGCAGGTCGGCAAGGGATCCAAAGTTCTGTTCTGGAAGGATCAGTGGGTTGGTGGGGCTACGATCGGGGAGCTAGCCCCGCTTATCTATAAATGGGTCATAACACAAGTGGTGAATCGAAGGAGTGTGAAGGATGCGATGTGGATGCATGCATGGACTAATGACATCGCCGGGCAGCTAGGCACTGAAGAACTGGCCCAATTCATTCGATTGTGGGAAACCTTGATTGATATACATCTGGAGCCGGGTACAGATGACAAACCAATCTGGTCTTGGAACCGCGAAGGTGTGTACACAACGTCCTCAACTTACACGATGCTCTGCATGGGGGGAATCCGGTTTCAGGCCTATGCTGCTATATGGTTGTATTGGGCACCGCTCGTGTGCAAGCTCTTCATGTGGCTGGCGGTGCAATACAGACTCTGGATGGCTGACAGACGTTTTCGACATGTGTTACAGGACCAAAGATCGCCATGCTACCTTTGCGAGCAGGAGGAGGACACGATTGATCATATTACGATGCAGTGTGTGTTTGCGAGTCAGGTGTGGTATAGTTGCTTTCTCAGAATGAACATCAATATAGATCTCTGCCCAACACACCATTCCACCATAGATGCTTGGTGGGATGCTGCAAGGAAGCATGTCCTGAAAAGGCTGAGGAAGGGCTTCAACTCGGTGGTCATATCGATCTGCTAGAATCTGTGGAAACAACACAACGGAAGGGTCTTTAGGCGTACTGACCTTAGGAATGTAGGTGGAACTGTGGATTCGATTTGGCAAGAATTGGCTATGTGGTCTAGAGCGGGAGCCACCGGAGTAACCATGTGGTGTGAGTAGTAGGGTAGCTGTGGGTTGAGTGGAGGGTTTGGTGGAGGGATGTTGTGAGGGCCTTCTACCGACCGTGCAATCTCTTGTAAATATTTTTCTCTCTTCTATAAAGCTATGGGAGGCGTACCCTCGAAATAAAAAAGCATGTAGGAGTAATAGAGATGTATATATGGGTTGTGTTGGCTTAGTTATTACTATGGGTTCAGGAGGTGGGTGGGTTCATTGCCGGACAACCCATGTCGTATTATGCCTTCTTTATACTGGTATATACGTCACAAGGAAGGAAATTTTATAGGAAGGGTTTTCGACAACTTCAACTGATGGCTAGTGCAGGCTTTGTTTTCAAGGCATTTGAGCCTAAGCTCAAAGCATGGCAGAGGTTGCATAGTATTAACCTTCCAACTATAGTTAGGGCCAACTTGTCTTTTCAGGTGTTAACTGTATGTATACAGATACATTAGGTACCGAAGTTAAGCAAGCAAGAATATAGTACCTCTTGCTGGCTCACTTTTTTTTGCGAGGAGGCTCTCAACTTGTAACGGAAAGGCATCTACACATTGTAAGTTTCTAAGACTTTGGGGGACTAGGAGGAAGGTGTATGTATAAACAGTAATATAGGTGTATGATATGCAGCTTAATTTGCAACCTCTGGCTGGAGCTTGCTAGAACAAAGGTGATATTAGATCTTTCACGGCAGTTTACTCGCAATCAAGTTTACTTGCGGGGATCTACGTACTTAGCTTATCGTAACATTTCTGTTGATGTCTATGTTCTCAAAATTCTTAAGATCTCTTGACAATTTGGCGGTGACCGAGGTAATATGGGGAGCGAGGAGGAAGATAGGACAGCGGTCCCGGGTTGTTGGCCATGGCGACTTGGTCATGGTGGTGCTCCGGATTGGATGGTCTAGTGGATTCCCGTCTGGTTGCCATCCCTATGTGAGCATCGGCATCTCTCTCCCTGCTTCTGGTGCCATTGTAGCTGGTGAAACAGTTGAGCATGGTGGTCGACACGGAGGGCGCAAGGCATAGTGGGAACAGCTCTACACACCCACAGGTGGTGCAAATCTACAACCCTCTGTCTCGGTAGGGATAGGGGAGTTCCGAGCAAAAGCCTTGACCGACTCTGTATGTGTCGTCGATGACGGAACTTTCAAGCGTATTTTCTTTCCTTGGAGGTGTTGTCCTGGAGCTCTTCTTCCTCTATGAGGAGCTTGGGCACTCCAAGTGAAAACCTTTCCAGATGGTTTTTGAAACAGGCGACAACAGTGTTTTCTTCGTTTGCCTCTTGCGGGTGTTGCTTGGGAGAGCTAACCTATTCTTGCCTTGTTTGGTTTCTCCCGTGTGGTTTTGGTGGATGATGAGGCAATGGCCCGGGACAGTGATGTGCGCTAAGGTGGCAGCCTCAGAAAGCAATAAGGGAGACGACTCCATGAGGGGTAGCGAATCGGCCTTTGTTTTGGGTGGCAATCTTGGGCCACTTGGGTTGCAGGTTTGTCGGCTCGGTCGACACAACCTAGATGGGGCGGTCTGACTTTATGCTGGGAGGGCAACCCCGGATGTGGTGGTGTGGTGGCCATGGTCTGCGGGTGGCTAGGTTGTGCCGAGTCGCGGCTTGATAACCCACAAGTATAGGAGATCGCAACAGCTTTCGAGGGTAGAGTATTCAACCCAAATTTATTGATTCGACACAAGGGGATCCAAAGAATATTCTCAAGTATTAGCAGCTGAGTTGTCAATTCAACCACACCTGGAAACTTAGTATCTGCAGCAAAGTGTTTCATAGCAATGTAATATGATAGTGGTGGTAGCGGCAACAAAAGTAAAGACAGCAAAAGTAATGCTTTTGGTATTTTGTAGTGATTGTAACAGTAGCAGCGGGAAAGTAAATAAGCGAGAACCAGTATATGGAAAACTCGTAGGCACCGGATCAGTGATGGATAATTATGCCGGATGCGGTTCAGCATGTAACAGTCATAACATAGGGTGACACAGAACTAGCTCCAATTCATCAATATAATGTTGGCATGTATTCTGTATATAGTCATACGTGCTTATGGAAAAGAACTTGCATGACATCTTTTGTCCTACCCTCCCATGGCAGCGGGGTCCTATTGGAAACTAAGGGATATTAAGGCCTCCTTTTAATAGAGAACCGGAACAAAGCATTAGCACATAATGAACAAAGCATTAGAACATAGTGAATACATGAACTCCTCAAACTATGGTCATCACCGGGAGTGGTCCCGATTATTGTCACTTCGAGGTTGCCGGATCATAACACATAGTAGGTGACTATAGACTTGCAAGATAGGATCAAGAACTCACATATATTCATGAAAACATAATAGGTTCAGATCTGAAATCATGGCACTCAGGCCCTAGTGACAAGCATTAAGCATAGCAAAGTCATAGCAACATCAATCTCAGAACATAGTGGATACTAGGGATCAAACCCTAACAAAACTAACTCGATTACATGATAAATCTCATCCAGCCCATCACCGTCCAGCAAGCCTACGATGGAATTACTCACGCACGGCGGTGAGCATCATGAAATTGGTGATGGAGGATGATTGATGATGACGACGATGATGAATCCCCCTCTCCGGAGCCCCGAACGGACTCCAGATCAGCCCTCCCGAGAGGTTTTAGGGCTTGGCGGCGGCTCCGTATCGTAAAACGCGATGATTTCTTCTCTCTGATTTTTTTCTCTCCGAAAGCAAATATATAGAGTTGGAGTTGGCGTCGGAGGGCATCCAGGGGGCCCACGAGGTAGGGGGGCGCGCCCTAGAGGGGGCGGGCGCCCCCCACCCTCATGGACAGGGTGTGGGCCCCCTGGTCTTCATCTTTGGCGAGGATTTTTTATTATTTTTTCTGAGATGTTCCGTGGAGTTTCAGGTCATTCCGAGAATATTTGTTTTCTGCACATAAAACAACACCATGGCAATTTTGCTGAAAACAGCGTCAGTCCGGGTTAGTTCCATTCAAATCATACAAGTTAGAGTCCAAAACAAGGGCAAAAGTGTTTGAAAAAGTAGATACGACGGAGACGTATCAACTCCCCCAAGCTTAAACCCTTGCTTGTCCTCAAGCAATTCAGTTGACAAACTGAAAGAAAAAAAGAAAAAAATTTACAAACTCTGTTTGCTCTTGTTGTTGTAACTATGTCAAGCCAGCATTCAAGTTTTCAGCATAGATCATAACTAACCACATTTGCAATAATTCTCAGGTCTCATAATTACTCATATCAATAGCATAATCAACTAGCAAGTCATAATAATAAATCTCAGATGACAACACTTTCTCAAAACAATCATAATATGATATAATAAGATGGTATCTCGCTAGCCCTTTCTGAGACCGCAAAACATAAATGCAGAGCACCTTTAAAGATCAAGGACTGACTAGACATTGTAATTCATGGTAAAAGAGATCCAATCATAGTCACACCCAATATAAATTAATAGTGATGAATGCAAATGACAGATGTGCTCTCCAGCTAGTGCTTTTTAATAAGAGGGTGATGACTCAACATAAAAGTAAATGGATAGGCCCTTCGCAGAGGGAAGCAGGGATTTGTAGAGGTGCCAGAGCTCGGTTTTGAAATAGAGATAAATTGCATTTTCAGTGGTATACCTTCATTGTCAACGTAGCAACTAAGAGATGGCGATATCTTCCATGTTAAACACATTATAGGCGGTTCCCAAATAGAATGGTAAAGTTTATACTCTCCCTCCACCAACAAGCATCAATCCATGAGTTGCTCGAAACAACGAGTGTCTCCAACATACATCAGGTCCCAGGGGGAGTTTTGTTTGCAATTAATTTTGATTTAGTTTGCATAAAGCATGGGACTGGGCATCCCGGTGACCAGCCATTTTCTCGTGAGTGAGGAGCGGAGTCCACTCCTCTTGAGAATAACCCGCCTACACGGAAGATAAGGACAGCCTTGGTTGATACATGAGCTATTCGAACATACAAAACAGAATGTTTATTTGAAGGTTTAGAGTTTGGCACATACAAATTTACTTGGAACGGCAGGTAGATACCGCATATAGGAAGGTATGGTGGAGTCATCTGGAATAACTTTGGGGTTTAAGTGATTGGATGCACAAGCAGTATTCCCGCTTAGTACAAGTGAAGGCTAGCAAAAGACTGGGAAGCGACCAACAAGAGAGCGACAACAACCATGTACATGCATTAAAATTAATAAACATTAGATGCAAGCATGAGTAGGATATAATCTACCATGAACATAAATATCGTGAAGGCTATGTTGATTTTGTTTCAACTACATGCGTGAACATGTGCCAAGTCAAGTCATTTAAATCATTCAAAGGAGGATACCACCCCATCATACCACATCATAGTCATCTCAATAGCATGTTGGCACACAAGGTAAACCATTATAACTCATAGCTAATCAAGCATGGCACAAGCAACTATGATCTCTAATTGTCATTGCAAACATGTTTATTCATAATAAGCTGAATCAAGAACGAGGGACTCATCATATTTACAAAAACAAAAGAGGTCGAGTTCATACCATCTTTTCTCATCTCAGTCAGTCCATCATATATCATCATAATTGCCTTTCACTTGCATGACCGAACAGTGTGAACAATAATAAGGGTGCACGTGCATTGGACTAAGCTGGAATCTGCGAGCATTCAATAAACAGGAGAAGACAAGGCAATATGGGCTCTTGGTTAAATCAACAATAATGCATATAAGAGCCACTTCAACAATTTAATTATGGTCTTCTCCTACTGACCCCCAAAGAAAAGAAAAGAAATAAAACTATTTACACGGGAAAGCTCCCAACAAGCAAAAGAAGAACGGGAAATATTTTTGGGTTTTCTTTTTAATTATTACTACTACAGCAGAAAAATAAACTACTACTAATTTTTTTGGTTTTTCTTAAGGTTTAACAAACACACAAGAAGAAAGCAGGAAAAAGAAAATAAACTAGCATGGATATTACAGTGAAAGAGTATGAGCACCGACATCTAGTAATGAGTGTGTGTGAACATAAATGTAATGTCGGTGAGAAATACGTACTCCCCCAAGCTTAGGCTTTTGGCCTAAGTTGGTCTATTGCCAGGGATAGCCTGGAGGGTACCCATAGGTGTAGCTGGGGTCGTACTGCGACGAAGAATAGTTGGGATCATACTGATGTGCAGCGGTTATCACCTGCTGAGCTGCAGCGTGGAGTCGAGCTGCCTCCGCTCTCCTCTCATACTCTTCTGCCTCCTCTCTGGTAATAACATATCTTATTTTTGTCTGTGAATCAAAGAAGGCAGGAGCAGGGAGAGTAATACGGAAAACACGTCGTTTATCAAAAATTAAATGATATAAGAGAGGTGATTCAGGCCTCTCGACAAATTGGTGCGAAGCCATAGAGTTATAATCTAAATGTGCAGGAGGCAACTCCGTATCACCCTCACGAATGTCTATCTTAAGAAAATGAGCTAAGCGGGTTGCATAAATTCCTCCAAAGAAATCTCCATTATGTCTATTATGATGCAACCTACGAGCTACAATGGCTCCCATATGATAATATTGGTCTCCTAACACGGCACTCCTAAGAATGCTAAGATCAGGGACACACATGTAACATGCTTCATCCTTAGCATTTATGCATCTACCGATGAAGAGAGCAAAATAATGTATAGCAGGAAAGTGAATGCTCCCTATGGTAGCCTGCGTTATATCTCTAGATTCGCCCATAGTTATACTAGCAAGAAAGTTTCTAAATTCAGATTTATGGAGATCCCTAACACTACCCCATGATGGAAGTTTGCAAGCAGAAGTGAAATCCTCTAAGTCCATGGTATAAGATTTGTCATAGAGATCAAACATGACTGAAGGAGAATTACGCGAAGATGAATACTCAAATCTCCTCACAAATGAACTTGTGAGATCATGATACTGGCGGCATTTGTTAGCATAAAAATCCTCATCATCCTTTTTCTTGGATGGTTTTGGAGGAAAAGGCATGGGTTTCTGAACCCAAGGTTCCCTTTCTTTACCATGTTTCCTAGCAACAAAGTCTCTTTTATCATAACGTTGATTCTTTGATTGTGGGTTATCAAGATCAACAGCAGGTTGAATTTCTACATCATTATCATTACTAGGTTGAGCATCATCATGAACATCATCATTAATATTTTCATTAGGTTCATGTTCATTACCAGATTGTGTTTCAGCATCAGACATAGATATATCATTTGGATTATCAGGTGGTTCAGCAATAGGTTCACTAGAAGTTTGCACAGTTCTATCATTTTTCTTTTTCTTCTTTTTAGAAGAACTAGGAACATCAATATTATTTCTTTGAGAATCTTGCTCAATTATCTTAGGGTGGCCTTCAGGATACAAAGGTTCCTGAGTCATTCTACCAGTTCTAGTAGCCACTCTAACAGCATAATCATTTTTCTTACTATTCATTTCATCAAGCACTTCTTTTTGAGCCTTAAGTACTTGTTCTACTTGAGTGGTAAGCATAGAAGCATGTTTGCTAACAAGTTTAAGTTCACCTTTAATATTAGCCATATAATCACCCAAGCGTCTAATCATATAAACATTTTCTTTTAATTGTCTACGAAAATAAGCATTGAAGTCGTCTTGCTTAAACATAAAGTTATCAAACTCATCCAAGCACTGATTAGCAATTTTAGTAGGAGGAACTTCAGCTTTATCATATCTATAGAGAGAATTTGCCTTTACTACCTGTGTCGGGATATCGGGGTCAGGAGGTTCTTCAGTAAATAAGTGATCAAGATCATATGTTTCTCCGACAGACGGTAGATTAAGACCATGTATTTCTTCAATAGGAGGTAAATTCTTAACATCTTCAGCTTTAATACCTTTTTCTTTCATAGATTTCTTTGCCTCTTGGATATCTTCGGGATTGAGGAATAGAACACCTCTCTTCTTCGGAGTTGGTTTAAGAATAGGCTCAGTAATTGGAGCAGGAGCTGGCTCAGGAGCTGTCTCAGGAGGTGCCCAATTATTTTCATTTGTCAACATATTATTTAATAGAATTTCAGCTTCATCCGGTGTTCTTTCCCTGAAAAGAGAACCAGCACAACTATCCAGGTAATCTCTGGAAGCATCGGTTAGTCCATTATAAAAGATATCAAGTATTTCAGGTTTCTTAAGAGGATGATCAGGCAAAGCATTAAGTAACTTGAGAAGCCTCCCCCAAGCTTGTGGGATACTCTCTTCTTTAATTTGCACGAAGTTGTATATTTCCCTCAAAGCAGCTTGTTTCTTATGAGCAGGGAAATATTTAGCAGAAAAGTAATAAATCATATCCTGGGGACTACGCACACAACCAGGATCAAGAGAATTAAACCATATCTTAGCATCACCCTTTAATGAGAACGGAAATATTTTGAGTATATAAAAGTAACGCGATCTCTCATCATTAGTAAACAGGGCGGCTATATCATTTAACTTAGTAAGATGTGCCACAATAGTTTTAGATTCATAGCCATAAAACGGATCAGATTCAACCAAAGTAATTATATCAGGATCAATAGAGAATTCATAATCCTTATCAGGAACACAAATAGGTGAAGTAGCAAAAGCAGGGTCGGGTTTCATTTTATCTCTAAGTGATTCTTTGTTCCATTTAACTAATAACCTCTTAAGCTCATATCTATCACTGCAAGCTAAAATAGGGGCAGAAGATTCCATATCAAAAAGATAACCCTCAGGGATAACAGGCATATTTTCATCATCACTATCATCATCGTATTCAGATTCAATAATTTCTTTTTCTCTAGCCCTAGCAATTTGTTCATCAAGAAATTCACCAAGGGGCACAGTAGTATCAGGCATAGAAGCAGTTTCATCATAAGTATCATGCATAGCAGAAGTGGCATCATCAATAACATGCGACATATCGGAACGAATAGCAGAAGCAGGTTTTGGTGTCGCTAGCTTACTCATAACAGAAGGTGAATCAAGTGCAGAGCTAGATGGCAGTTCCTTACCTCCCCTCGTAGTTGAGGGATAAATTGTTCTCTTAGCGTCTTTCAAGTTCTTCATAGTGTCCAGCAGATATAAATCCCAAGTGACTCAAATAATAGAGCTATGGTCCCCGGCAACGGCGCCAGAAATTGGTCTTGGTAACCCACAAGTATAGGGGATCGCAACAGCTTTCGAGGATAGAGTATTCAACCCAAATTTATTGATTCGACACAAGGGGAGCCAAAGAATATTCTCAAGTATTAGCAGCTGAGTTGTCAATTCAACCACACCTGGAAACTTAGTATCTGCAGCAAAGTGTTTAGTAGCAAAGTAATATGATAGTGGTGGTAGCAGCAACAAAAGTAAAGACAGCAAAAGTAATGTTTTTGGTATTTTGTAGTGATTGTAACAGTGGCAGCGGGAAAGTAAATAAGCAAGAACCAGTATACGGAAAACTCGTAGGCACCAGATTAGTGATGGATAATTATGCCGGATGCGGTTCAGCATGTAACAGTCATAACATAGGGTGACACAGAACTAGCTCCAATTCATCAATATAATGTAGGCATGTATTCCGTATATAGTCATATGTGCTTATGGAAAAGAACTTGCATGACATCTTTTGTTCTACCCTCCCGTGGCAGCGGGGTCCTATTGGAAACTAAGGGATATTAAGGCCTCATTTTAATAGAGAACCGGAACAAAGCATTAGCACATAGTGAACAAAGCATTAGCACATAGTGAATACATGAACTCCTCAAACTATGGTCATCACCGGGAGTGGTCCCGATTATTGTCACTTCGGGGTTGCCGGATCATAACACATAATAGGTGACTATAGACTTGCAAGATAGGATCAAGAACTCACATATATTCATGAAAACATAATAGGTTCATATCTGAAATCATGGCACTCGGGCCCTAGTGACAAGCATTAAGCAATGCAAAGTCATAGCAACATCAATCTCAGAACATAGTGGATACTAGAGATCAAACCCTAACAAAACTAACTCGATTACATGATAAATCTCATCCAACCCGTCACCGTCCAACAAGCCTATGATGGAATTACTCACGCACGGCGGTGAGCATCATGAAATTGGTGATGGAGGATGGTTGATGATGACGACGGCGACGAATCCCCCTCTCCGGAGCCCCGAACGGACTCCAGATCAGCCCTCCCGAGAGGTTTTAGGGCTTGGCGGCGGCTCCGTATCGTAAAACGCGATGATTTCTTCTCTCTGATTTTTTTCTCTCCGAAAGCAAATATATAGAGTTGGAGTTGGCGTCGGAGGGCATCCAGGTGGCCCACGAGGTAGGGGGCATGCCCTAGAGGGGGGGGGGCGCCCCCCACCCTCGTGGACAGGGTGTGGGCCCCCTGGTCTTCATCTTTGGCGAGGATTTTTTATTATTTTTTCGAAGATGTTCTGTGGAGTTTCAGGTCATTCTGAGAATATTTGTTTTCTGCACATAAAACAACACCATGGCAATTTTGCTGAAAACAGCGTCAGTCCGGATTAGTTTCATTCAAATCATACAAGTTAGAGTCCAAAACAAGAGCAAAAGTGTTTGGAAAAGTATATACGACGGAGACGTATCACAGCTCAGGTGCGAGTGGTGGTATGTCGGGGCAGCGGCCCTTTCGTGGTGTGCAGGTGGACCTCGTAGGGCGCAACGAAGCGGATGAAAGTCAGGGCAGCAACACTGAGAGTTCAACATCTTCAAGTGTGTTTGACCTCGTGTCGTGTGGTCCTGCGAGGGTTACTCTTGACGTTGGTCATTAGTGTGTCGTGCATCTCATTGGGCACGAGTCTTATGGGGGGAGGGGGCATAAGCATCCTCACCTCTGTGGGAGCGTCTCTGGTTTGCTCTTCTTGTAGTAGTTGCAGCTTCTTCTCTTCGGCAATGTGGTGGGATGTTGAGTAGTTTGGCGGAGCGGTTTGTCATTGGTTTGTGTGACTTTGGTTGGTGTGCTGTTGTGATGTTCGTCAAGCCATCGGTAAGTGTGGGTGTGGCCTTGCGACGTGGTTGTCGAGTTGGCTTGGCCCTGTTTGTGTCGATTTTCGCTCTTTTTTATAATTAATGGGGCAACAACCTTATACTTAATTAATGAAGTGGGCAAAGCGTTTGCCTCGTGTTTCAAAGAAAATACGGATATACTCGATCCGTTTATTTTTAGTTTGCATATAAAATTTGGTCAAAATCAAACTTTGTAAAATTTAACTAAGTTTATATTAAAAATATCAACTTTCACAATATGAAACCAATATTACTAGATGCATAATGAAATTAATTTTCATATTGTATAATTTTATTATTGTAGATGTTGATATTTTTTTATATAAATTTGATCAAATTTTACTTAGTTTGACTTCAAACAAATCTTATATGTGGAGTAAAAAACGGGAGGAGTACGTCAAAAGGGAGGTTTCACATAGCATGTAATAATATGGATTTGAGGTTTCTAATTTGAGATCTCCGGTTGTAGAATCAAATATTTGAGACGTGACCGATAAATGTCTACGGAAGCGCCCGCGGGTGTTTGAGGGGTCGAATTTGTCAAGTCCGGCTGTAGATGCCCTAATCCGAGGCATATCCATACAAGTCCTTGAATTGGTGTCAGACTTCTTTCACAAAGGGACAAGAGACCTTCAGGTGCACAGCCAATTCAGGAATTGGTCACAAAAGGAACAGAGAGCAGCGTGAGGTACAGTTCCGGTTTTGCAACAACATCCACATGTAGAATCTGATCTTCGGTTCAGCCTTGATGCACCAGATGCCATTGGCGTACGACATCACTGGCCAAGTCGAGAACTGGAAACCATAGGCGGAGGCAGCATAATAGCACCCATCAGCAGTGAGAGTTCATCTTATGTCATCACGTTCAGTGGATAGTTGAGTGTTCCGAACCTTGGCCCATAGACCGAGAAGGGAATCGTTTAGACACGGCGCGCCGGCCGAAGATTGGGCCGGTCGCGCGCGAGCCGCGTGATCGATCTCGATCGTGCGTCTCCCACGGCCACGAGCGCTTCGTAGGCTACCTTATCCTTTTTCCCATACAAATCGTTTTTCCCCTCTGCCTTTCTTCTACCCCACGACGTACGATGCCGTTACAACTCCTCTCGTCCTCCATCTCCACCCACCGCATCAAGCCGGCATGGGGCCTTGCTTCTTGGGCGAGCTACAACGGAAGGAGAAAACGGCAACAACCAGGATGCTCTTCCCTCCCCTTTTACCCTCTCAACCCCCTGCGAAACATCATATCCCCCAGGACGAGCTGTGACCGACAGCCGACAGAGCTACAACCAGCTTAAAAAAATGCTACATCCAGCTTCTTTTTTGCTGGAACCATTGTCACGGTTTGCTGGAATCGGCTTCCCCCCCCCCCCCTCAATGGTGACCATGGTGACCAAGGTGACCGCGGGAATGTAGTGAATTTTTGCTGCAACCACATCCTGTTTTGCTACAACCATATCCTGTTTTTGCTACTACCGATGACTTTTTTTGGTACATGCATGGCAGATGACGGCGTCGATGCTTCAGCCTGACATGGAAAAAAGCTTCAACTGGCCTACGAGAAGTTACCACTAGTGCCCGAAAAAGCTTCAACAAGCATAGCGTAAAAAGCTTCAATAGGCATAGTAGAAAAAGCTTCAACCCTCATGAAAAAGCTTCAGCCAGGGAAAAAAGCTTCAATCGGCATAGAAAAAGCTTCAACCAGAGGTTAAAAAAGCTTCAATCCTCATGAAAAAGCTTCAGCCAGGGAAAAAAGCTTCAATCGGCATAGGAAAAGCTTCAACCGAGGATGGAGTCTGTGGGCGCACGAGTGGCGATGGCGACGAGCGGCGAACGGCCAGGGGGAGAGAACGCGGGTGCTGCGACGAGCGGCGACAGCGAGGAAGAGGACGCGGGTGCTTTCGCATCTCACCGGCGCACACGCACAACAGGGGCTGGGGCAGGAACGTCGCGCTGAAACAGATCTGATGCGGGGAGGAAGAAAGGGGATGACATGGGGGATCGGACGACTCCTGCCTGCAGGATCACACAGCTGCGGTGCGACCGGCCCAAATTTGGGCCGGTGCACCGACGCCTAGCGGTGCCCGACCGAGAATTGTGGGGCGTCACTAGTCAGGCAACGATCAGTCCAGAATGCCAGGGCCTGAAGTCATCCTTCCAATGGATCCAGAGCCATCTTAGACGCAAGACGCAAGGCACACACCTTTCTCCAACTAACAAGGCACTTGCCACCATTTGCCTCCTCATCCCCTAAACACATCAAGGGCTCAGATTATATCATACCCCTTCATAACAAAGGGTAGGATGGTCTTTTCTAACGTGTTTTTTAGCAGCTGGCCTTTTGTTAAAGTACATCTACGTCTGTCGTATACAAATTGCACAGGTGCTGGGCCGGCCCATTAAGCTACGACGTTCAATATAAGCGCAACCCTAACAAATACAGGGAAAAGGTTGAGATTGTGAGGATTTGAACTCAAGACCTCCTACTAAACAACACATGCCGATAGCCACTTCAACCAACCACTGCTTGTGTTATGTTCTAGCAATAAATATATAAGAAAATATGAGAAACACAATAGCGTACATATATATGAAATATTTTCTGAAAAATCTGAAACTTTTATTTAAAAAATGCGAACAATTTTAAAATGCCGAATAGTTTTGGAATTTGTGCATGATTTTTGAGCAATTTTACTTTGAAAGTGAACAACATTTTGAAACACAAACAATTTCTAAACATCTTTCGTAACATGATTTTTTTTAAAAAAAATTGTGGTTTTCTTTTTTGGGGGGTTTTGTTTGTCCCATTTCCCTTTTTACTTTCCAATTTTATTTTGATCTTAATTCTCTTTAAAAAAATCATGAACTGTTTCTAAATCGTGAACCTTTTCTTAAATCCATGAACTTTTCAAATTCGGAAATATTATTTTAATATCGTGAACTTTGTTTTCAAATCTCTGAACGTTTTTACACATCCAAGAACTATTTTCAATTTTATGAACTTTTTCCAATGCCCGGGATTTTTTTCAAATTCGTGAGCATCTATTTTCAAAATTCATGATTTTTTTCATCCATGAATGCCTGGGCAGGCCCAACACGCACGCGACAGGAAAGATGCATTGCCTGGTTGGGCTAAAACATAAGCTTTTTTCTTTTCTATTTTTAGTTTTTCTTTTTTTTTCTTAATTTGTTTTTATCCTTTTTGAAACCTATCTAAAATTTTGAAATACTTTTGTAATGCCAAAAATGTTCATATTTTCAAACATTGTTCACAATTTTTAAAAATATTCTGAAATTAAAAACGCTATTCACGTTTACATTTTTGTTCACACATTTAAGAAATGTTTGCAATTTGTGGATAATATCAATTGTTGGGAATTTGTCCACAATTTTAGAAAAAGTGTTCAAGTTTGTAAAATTTTCATATACAATTTGAAATTCCATAATTGTTCACTAATTTCAATAGATTGTTAGGATACAGGAGAATGTTCATGTTGATTGATAATGCCAAAAATTGGAAATAACAGAGGTATTCTTAATTAGAAACTGCATGCTCACCGATGCACCCGTTTGGCCTAGTGTAGCCCACTCCTCTCAATAGGTGTTTTTTTATGGATGAATAACCCCAACTTCTTGCAACAGCTTGACACGGATATATGAAACATCCATGCCAGGTTTGAATAACTTCCAACACCGTTTGCATGTTGTGACACGTCCGCCCATTTATCAGCTCTTTTTCACCGAGAAAACTCTAGAAAATGCAAAATTTGTTAAAAATCCAAACAATTTGGCACGATGCCTTGAATTTATCATAGAATCTGGTGGAAAAAAATTGGAGCCATTCGACGGATGTCGAAAATCAACGTGCTTTCAAAAGGATCCTTCTCACCCTACCTGAACACCCTTCGTTGCACATGGTCTTTGGGGTGCTATTGTTTTCTTAGGATTTTTAGATGAATCTCTGATTCTTTTTCCCCTATTTTTGCTTGGAGTCAGGTCATGCGAGTTCATCCAACCGTTCTCGTACAAGTACGTGTTGCATTGCAATTTGCAAGTAACCTTGCTTCAGCAGAGGAGAATTGGGTGATGGACTTGCTATCAGCCTGGTTATGAACTACTATGTCTATTCCTAAATAGATAGCATATTAGAAAGCATGCACTCTAAATTTGGCTGATGCGATAAAAAGAGTATTCATATTGTTTTCTTGAGTAAAGAAGGTATTCAAATTGTTTGGGTGAAATGTACGTGAAAGGAATATTGATTTACAAAGAATGATATTTCAAATTATGTATGCCAAGAATTAGGTACTATACACTTCGTGTGAAATTTCAAATTTTCAAAAGGGTTAAACTATTATTTTTAGGGAAGATATCCTATATATAATTACATGTGTCGGCTGAGACGTGCAATGCAAGCTTCCTGGCGTGACGAAAGTTTGTGGAATTGAAAAAAGTTCATCGGTTTGAAAAAGGTTAAGAATTTGACAAAAAGTTCACAAATTTGAAAAAAATCACAAAATAAAAAAATTCACAATTTTGACAAAACAAATTCATGAATTTGATAAAAGTTTGTGAAATTCAAAAAAGTTCATCGACTTGAAAGAAGGTTAAATAATTTTTAAAAAGTAAAAAAAATGTGAAAAAAATCTTGAAATTGATAAAAGTTTGCGATATTGAAAAATATCCATTTATATGAAAAAAGATCACAGATTTAAAAGATAAGTTCAGGGATTTAAATAATGTTCATGAATTTAAGAAAATGAAAAAAGAAAATAGAAAATAAGAAGAAATAAAGAAAATAACCGAAGAAAAAAAGGCCAAAAAGAAAAACAGACTGATAAGATACACAACAAGACGAATAAAAGAAGAATCCAGGCACAACAGGTGCGCTGTCCTAGTTGATTACTGTAGGTAGAGATAAACCAAGAGGTTGGGTGTTCGATAGTGCCTCACACACTTATTTTTTTAAGCTTAAAAAATAATAAAATAATAAATGGGCCAGGGCCAGGGCCAGGATGGAGGGGGGACGTGCTCCAGTTTGTCTGATGGGCCGGCGGATCTCCTATGTACGTCTATGAACAGCTCGTACCCGTCACGTACGGAGGTGTGTATACATTATGGTCAAATGACTATACTATCCTTATACGGTTTGTGGAGGGGAGTGTACCGAAGCATGGCTCTTTTTAGTTTCCCACTTGTTGGGAGCAAAAAAAGAGAGGAAGAAGGCCGCCATTGTAGTGAGAAAAGAGTTGACCAGGGCGATGCCTAGGCCTAACCATCAGCTTACCCCTCCAGCCTTTATGCTTGCCAACCATGCGCTTGAGAATAGATTGAATTTCCATGCGCCTTTCCTTGTGCTTAGCAGCAGGCCCAAGTAACAACAAGGGAAAGAGCCCATAGAGCCTATAAAGCTATACATAATGTCCATCAGATTGAGGTCATCGCACTTGATAGGTTAGGCAACACATTTGTCCACATTGATGTGGAGGCCTGAAGCACTTCCAAATGTCTCCAAGATGTTATCAACAACAGTGATATCATTGCGGTCGGGATGCACAAAAATGGCAGCGTTGTTCGCGGAAAGGCTCGTCCGCAACCGGGCAGCGTGGGGGGCAAGCGGAGATAAGATCCACTTTAGGTGGCAATGTGAAGGAGTCTGTGGAGTGGTTCCAAAGCTAGGATGAAGAGAATGGGGGGGAGGGTGCCTTAGCCCCCTTTGTGACAAAAATGTGACCCTGGAATACCGTTGAAGAGGACACAAGAGGTAGAGGAGCTAAGGATCATGGTGATGATGTTTCTCCATCTCTAGCCAAACCCATATGCAGAGAAAAGATCCAGAAAGTAGCTCTAGTTGACAGAATCAAAAGCCTTAGCAAAATCGAGTTTGAAGAAAATGGGAGGCAGTTTTTTGGTGTGAGCTTCTCTAATGACATTTTGCACTTAGAGGAAATTATCTTGGATTGATCTCTTCTTGATTAACGCACTTTGACAGTGGGAAACCAGATCATTGAGCTCAGGAGCGTGACAGTTCGCGAGCATCTTGCATAGAATCTTGGATAGGTTGTGCATCAGACTGATTAGCTGGAACTCGGCCGAGTAGCAGGAGCATCTTTCTTGGGAATGAGGACTATGTCCGCGGAGTTGAGGAGGTGCCATAGATTGTCCCACGGTGAATGCATTTGGTTCATAACTATCACCAAATCATGCTTTATAATTGTCCACAATGCTTGAAGAACATGCCATGGAAGCCATCAGGGCCCGGGGCCTGCTCAGCGTGCAAAGAATCAATTGCGGCCTTGAGCTCATCTATGGTGAAATCAGCATCTAAATGACTAAGGTCATGCGCCGGTAGGCTAAGCTGAGACGCGATCGGGTGGGGGTTGCTGCCAAGCAAATGTTTGAAATGTTGGAGAAGCAGACGCGCCTTGTCATCTCGTTCGTTAAATTCTTGCCCATTTGGACCTTTCAGCAACGGGATGTAATTTTTTCCACCGGCGCCCATTAGCTCGCAAGTGGAACAATTTGGCATTGACATCCCCAGTCTTAATCCTGGTTAGTCGTGAACGGTGGCGCCACTTGATACGGTCCACGAACAATTGCGGCCTTAATCCCCAATAGCCTAGACATAAGCATACTTCTCATATTGCATTATTTATCACTAAGCAGTCGATCTTCTTGGGCTAGATCAAGGTTGAATATCACATCATGAGCAATGGCTTCCTGAAACCTCAGTTCAGACATACGGGCCTTGCTCCATTTCTTGAGAACTTTGGCAGTGCGGCATAGTTTGGTATGCATAACACGGAGTGTATATCTAGATTTGACATCTTTGTTCCAAACCCCTACAACAGTATCCATGAACCCTGGCAGGTCCATCCAGTAGGCTTCAAAGCGGAACCCTTTAAAGTGCCTGATGGCCATCTTTTCTAGAATCAGCGGGCAATGATCCGAGACACCCGAAGGTGCCGAGGGGAGCTGGTACTGTGGGTATTTGAGTTCCCAATCTTTGGACATGAAAATACGGTCGATCCGCTTGAAGGTGGGGTCGCTGGAAGCGCTAGCCTAGGTGAACCCCTTGCCTTGCAGGGGGAATTCCCGTAGCTCAGTGTCCTCCTTCATGGACCGGAATCTTCCCATCATACGCAGGTTCACATTACGATTGTTTTTCTCACAGGAGCTGGCAATAAGATTGAAGTCACTGAGCACAAGCCACTCCTCCTTAACCAGCTGCCTGATCTCACTCTGTTTCTCAACAAGGCAGTAGTAGAGAGAAAATGACGAGTGAAGGACATGCTCCTTGTCAACATCTCATTTGGCTTAACCTAGACATAGGTGTTGCGTGCAAGTAAGTTCGACCGGGATGCATAGAATGTATACTACTACATGTTCTTGTGTCCCATGAAGCCGGAAGGCCTTTGGAAGACATCTAGCCTGATCCTAGTCAGATTCGAAATGAACCACCAAAGAACCTGTCGGTAAGGTAATTTCTTCTGACGCCATCCATTCTCAAATGCATCATCATTTGCTTGATAGCAAGCCCATACGTAACTTGTGTTGCTCTTGTAAATCACCACCTCTGTTTTTCAGTATTTTTCGATCGACAACATTTACATGCTAAGATTAAACCATAGCGTAAAGCATGGGCTTCAGACTAGAAAATGAGAATAAGCAGTTTTGAGCATGTAGGAGTGAAAGAGATGTATATATGAGCTGCGTTTGGTAAGTTTCTGCTATGGGTTGAGGAGGTGGGTCGGACAACCCATGTGGTATTATGCCTTCTTTATACTGGTACTACGTCACAAGGAAGGAAATTTTATTGGAAGAGTTTTTGATAACTTCAACTCATGGCTTTTGTTTTCAAGGCATTTGGGCCTAAGCTCAAAGCATGGCAGCCAACTATAGTTAGGGCCAACTTGTCTTTTCGGTGATAACTTCATGTTAACGTAAACAGACTCTAGTTAGGGCCAAAGTTAAGTAAGCAATGATTCATCCAAACAGACTCCAACTTGCAACCTTGTAAAGAGGTAGGAATCTCTGGTAGGGGGGCGCATCGAACAGAATGTATATGAAGAATATCGTTTACAAATGTTTTATGTTGGCTCCGCTAATTAATGAGGCGATGCTATTCTTCTGCAATGATTAGCTAGCCAATGACTCCACCTCAAGGATTGTTGACATTTTTTATGGCACCATGTTGTCGCATATCTTGTAAATAAAAGAGTGCACAAATAAAGAAAATGGAACATTATATTACTAATAACAGAAACATAAAAGATAAAAATCAAGAACACTTATACAACTCGGCAATCACGCAATAGGCTGCACCCGAGCCCATGTTGACGAACTCAAGATCGAGAGGCATCGCACATGATGAAGCAGCACAAAGGTTGTGGAGGAGCAACTCCACCTTGCTGCTACAATGTGTACAGCACATGTGTTGAAGGAACAACTTCAACGTGTTGCGCTAGATATTGCTCTAGAGGCGAATGTAGGCGGATAGGGCAGCAAGAGTTCAATCCAGAACTCCTAGGGCACAAGATCTACTCCAAGATCTTAGATAAGAACAACAAGTTCTATTATAGGTAGGGGTACATCATCTGGGTACAAAGTAGAGGTGAGGACCTCTATTTATAGGGCTTTGGAAGCCTTCACATACTTCTACTTGTAGCTGGAATACTCTAGAAGCATTATTTAAGGTTCACCATTCTACTCATAGCTACTCACAACTAGAAGACTTTAGAAAACAGTAGGTAGGATAAAGAAAAGAAAATAAATACTAGACCACAACAGAAGTATCTAGAAGTAGCCAAACAGATTTGACATATGATTATATTTTCATGTTCCTCATCTATTGTTCCTCATCATTCTCCCCTGGTTGTTTGGAACTCGCCCTCGAGTTATCTTCATAGAGCGCTTCTTCTGGATGGTAGAGAGTCAAGTCCGCAACATTGAAAGTGTTGGAGATACCCATATCGCTTGGAAGATCTATCACATAAGCATTATCATTTTATCTTCCTCACAATAGAGAAGGGTCCATACCTTCGCTGCCTAAGTTTCCCTTTAACACCTAAAGGCAGCCTCTCTTTTCGGAGGTGGACCATCGCCTTATCACCGGCTTGGAATGATTTTGGCCTCCTTTTGCAATCAGCAAGTTGTTTATATTTCTCATTTTGTGCTTCCAAAGAACCGCGAATCTCTTCAAATAACTCAGTGTAATTATCAGAAAAGGACAATGCTGATTTTGAGTTTCCCCTTGATGGTAGCTTCACCAGGTCCACCACATGTGATGGAACTTTAGTGTAGACAATGGAAAAAGGGCTCCTTCATGTGGATCTATGCTTGGAGTTATTGTAGGAGAATTCTACAAGAAATAAAGCCAGATCCCATTGTCCCTTTCTTTCTCCACAAATGCAACGAACCAGATTACCCAAAAACTTGTTCACCACTTCCGTTTGTCCATCTATTTGTGGATGAGCAGTGCTAGAAAATTTCAATTCAGTGTTGAATTGCTTCCACAAAGTGAGCCAAAATGCAGCAAGAAACTTGCTATCACGGTCTGAGACAATGGACCTTGGAACTCCATGAAGTCTGACCACTTCTCGAAAGAATAGGTTTGCCACATGATGAGCATCTGTTGTCTTGCGGCATGGGATGAAATGATCCATCTTAGAGAATCTATCCACGACCACAAATACAACATCACCTCCTCGTCTTGTTCTTGGCAAGCCCAAGACGAAGTACATATAAATGTCCTCCCATGGAGCAACAGGAACAGGCAAAGTCATGTATAACCCTATGTTCTGGACTTGGCCTTTGCAGGTCTGACATACGGGCACCGTTGAACGAACTATCCAGCATCTCTCTTTAGTTGTGGCCAAAAGTAGTGAGCTTCCAGGTTAGCGATAGTCTTCTCCCGTCCAACATGGTCACTAAGATCACTTGAATGGAGCTCTCTAACCAGCTTGTCACGTAGAGAACTTCTTGTTGGGGAACGTAGTAATTTCAAAAAAAATTCTACGCACACGCAAGATCATGGTGATGCACAGCAACGAGAGGGGAGAGTGTTGTCTACGTACCCGCGCAGACCGACTGCGGAAGAGTTCACACAACGTAGAGGAAGTAGTCGTACGTCTTCCCGATCCGACCGATCCAAGCACCGTTACTCCGGCACCTCCGAGTTCTTAGCACACGTACAGCTCGATGACGATCCCCGGGCTCCGATCCAGCAAAGCGTCGGGGAGGAGTTCCGTCAGCACGACGGCGTGGTGACGATCTTGATGTTCTACCGTCGCAGGGCTTCGCCTAAGCACTGCTACAATATGATCGAGGTGGAATATGGTGGCAGGGGGCACCGCACACGGCTAAGGAACGATCTCAAGGATCAACTTGTGTGTCTAGAGGTGCCCCCCTGCCTCCGTATATAAAGGAGCCAAGGGGAGGGGTGCGGCCGGCCAGGAGGAGGGCGTAGGAGGAGTCCTACTCCTACCAGGAGTAGGACTCCCCCCCCAATCCTAGTTGGAATAGGAATCCCCGAGGGGGAGAGAGAGAGGGGGGGCCGGCCACCTCTCCTTGTCCTAATAGGACTAGGGGAGGGGGGAGGCGCGCGGCCCATCATGGGCTGCCCCTTCTCCTTTCCACTAAAGCCCACTAAGGCCCATATAGCTCCCGGGGGGTTCCGGTAACCTCCCGGTACTCCGGTAAAATCCCGATTTCACCCGGAACACTTCCGATATCCAAACATAGGCTTCCAATATATCAATCTTTATGTCTCGACCATTTCGAGACTCCTCGTCATGTCCGTGATCACATCCGGGACTCCGAACAACCTTCGGTACATCAAAATGCATAAACTCATAATAACTGTCATCGTAACGTTAAGCGTGCGGACCCTACGGTTCGAGAACAATGTAGACATGACCGAGACACGTCTCCGGTCAATAACCAATAGCGGGACCTGGATGCCCATATTGGCTCCTACATATTCTACGAAGATCTTTATCGGTCAGACCGCATAACAACATACGTTGTTCCCTTTGTCATCGGTATGTTACTTGCCCGAGATTCGATCGTCGGTATCCAATACCTAGTTCAATCTCGTTACCGGCAAGTCTCTTTACTCGTTCTGTAATACATCATCTCGCAACTAACTCATTGGATGCAATGCTTGCAAGGTTTATGTGATGTGCATTACCGAGAGGGCCCAGAGATACCTCTTCGACAATCGGAGTGACAAATCCTAATCTCGAAATACGCCAACCCAACATCTACCATTGGAGACACCTGTAGAGCTCCTTTATAATCACCCAGTTACGTTGTGACGTTTGGTAGCACACAAAGTGTTCCTCCGGAAAACGGGAGTTGCATAATCTCATAGTCATAGGAACATGTATAAGTCATGAAGAAAGCAATAGCAACATACTAAACGATCGGGTGCTAAGCTAATGGAATGGGTCATGTCAATCAGATCATTCAACTAATGATGTGGCCTCGTTAATCAAATAACAACTCTTTGTTCATGGTTAGGAAACATAACCATCTTTGATTAACGAGCTAGTCAAGTAGAGGCATACTAGTGACACTCTATTTGTCTATGTATTCACACATGTATTATGTTCCCGGTTAATACAATTCTAGCATGAATAATAAACATTTATCATGATATAAGGAAATAAATAATAACTTTATTATTGCCTCTAGGGCATATTTCCTTCAGTCTCCCACTTGCACTAGAGTCAATAATCTAGATTACACTGTGATGATTCTAACACCCATGGAGTCTTGGTGCTGATCATGTTTTGCTCGTGGAAGAGGCTTAGTCAACGGGTCTGCAACATTCAGATCCGTATGTATCTTGCAAATCTCTATGTATCCCACCTGGACTAGATCCCGGATGGAATTGAAGCGTCTCTTGATGTGCTTGGTCCTTTTGTGAAATCTGGATTCCTTTGCCAAGGCAATTGCACCAGTATTGTCACAAAAGATTTTCATTGGACCCGATGCACTAGGTATGACACCTAGATCGGATATGAACTCCTTCATCTAGACTCCTTCCTTCGCTGCTTCCGAAGCAGCTATGTACTCCGCTTCACATGTAGATCCCGCTATGACGCTTTGTTTAGAACTGCACCAACTGACAGCTCCACCGTTTAATGTAAACACGTATCCGGTTTGCGATTTAGAATCGTCCGGATCAGTGTCAAAGCTTGCATCGACGTAACCTTTTACGGTGAGCTCTTTGTCACCTCCATATACGAGAAACATATCCTTAGTCCTTTTCAGGTATTTCAGGATGTTCTTGACCGCTGTCCAGTGATCCACTCCTGGATTACTTTGGTACCTCCCTGCTAAACTTATAGCAAGGCACACATCAGGTCTGGTACACAGCATTGCATACATGATAGAGCCTATGGCTGAAGCATAGGGAACATCTTTCATTTTCTCTCTATCTTCTGCAGTGGTCAGGCATTGAGTCTGACTCAACTTCACACCTTGCAACACAGGCAAGAACCCTTTCTTTGCTTGATCCATTTTGAACTTCTTCAAAATCTTGTCAAGGTATGTGCTCTGTGAAAGTCCAATTAAGCGTCTTGATCTATCTCTATAGATCTTTATGCCTAATATGTAAGCAGCTTCACCGAGGTCTTTCATTGAAAAACTCTTATTCAAGTATCCCTTTATGCTATCCAGAAATTCTATATCATTTCCAATCAGTAATATGTCATCCACATATAATATCAGAAATGCTACAGAGCTCCCACTCACTTTCTTGTAAATACAGGCTTCTCCGAAAGTCTGTATAAAACCAAATGCTTTGATCACACTATCAAAGCGTTTATTCCAACTCCGAGAGGCTTGCACCAGTCCATAAATGGATCGCTGGAGTTTGCACACTTTGTTAGCTCCCTTTGGATCGACAAAACCTTCCGGTTGTATCATATACAACTCTTCTTCCAGAAATCCATTTAGGAATGCAGTTTTGACATCCATCTGCCAAATTTCATAATCATAAAATGCGGCAATTGCTAACATGATTCTGACAGACTTAAGCATCGCTACGGGTGAGAAGGTCTCATCATAGTCAATCCCTTGAACTTGTCGAAAACCTTTTGCGACAAGTCGAGCTTTGTAGACAGTAACATTACCATCGACATCAGTCTTCTTCTTGAAGATCCATTTATTCTCAATTGCTTGCCGATCATCGGGCAAGTCAACCAAAGTCCATACTTTGTTCTCATACATGGATCCCATCTCAGATTTCATGGCCTCAAGCCACTTTGCGGAATCTGGGCTCACCATCGCTTCTTCATAGTTCGTAGGTTCATCATGATCTAGTAGCATGACTTCCAGAACTGGATTACCGTACCACTCTGGCGCGGATCTCACTCTGGTTGATCTACGAGGTTCAGTAGCATCTTGTTCTGAAGTTTCATGATCATTAATATTAACTTCCTCACTTATTGGTGTAGGTGTCGCAGAAACAGTTTTCTATGATGTACTACTTTCCAACAAGGGAGCAGGTACAGTTACCTCGTCAAGTTCTACTTTCCTCCCACTCACTTCTTTCGAGAGAAACTCCTTCTCTATAAAGGATCCATTCTTAGCAACAAATATCTTGCCTTCGGATCTGTGATAGAAGGTGTACCCAACAGTCTCCTTTGGGTATCCTATGAAGACACATTTCTCTGATTTGGGTTCGAGCTTATCAGGTTGAAGCTTTTTCACATAAGCATCGCAGCCCCAAACTTTAAGAAACGACAACTTTGGTTTCTTGCCAAACCACAGTTCATAAGGCGTCGTCTCAACGGATTTTGATGGTGCCCTATTTAACGTGAATGTGACCGTCTCTAAAGCATAACCCCAAAACGATAGCGGTAAATCCGTAAGAGACATCATAGATCGCACCATATCTAGTAAAGTACGATTACGACGTTCGGACACACCATTACGCTGTGGTGTTCCAGGTGGCGTGAGTTGCGAAACTATTCCACAATTTTTCAAATGTACACCAAACTCGTAACTCAAATATTCTCCTCCACGATCAGATCGTAGAAACTTTATTTTCTTGTTACGATGATTTTCAACTTCACTCTGAAATTCTTTGAACTTTTCAAATGTTTCAGACTTGTGTTTCGTTAAGTAGATATACCCATATCTGCTTAAGTCATCTGTGAAGGTGAGAAAATAACGATATCCGCCACGAGCCTCAATATTCATCGGACCACATACGTCGGTATGTATGATTTCCAACAAATCTGTTGCTCTCTCCATAGTACCGGAGAACGGTGTTTTAGTCATCTTGCCCATGAGGCACGGTTCGCAAGTACCAAGTGATTCATAATCAAGTGGTTCCAAAAGTCCATCAGTATGGAGTTTCTTCATGCGCTTTACACCGATATGACCTAAACGACAGTGCCACAAATAAGTTGCACTTTCATTATCAACTCTGCATCTTTTGGCTTCAACATTATGAATATGTGTATTACTACTATCGAGATTCATCAAAAATAGACCACTCTTCAAAGGTGCATGACCATAAAAGATATTACTCATATAAATAGAACAACCATTATTCTCTGATTTAAATGAATAACCGTCTCGCATCAAACAAGATCCAGATATAATGTTCATGCTCAACGCTGGCACCAAATAACAATTATTTAGGTCTAATATTAATCCCGAAGGTAGATGTAGAGGTAGCGTGCCGACCGCGATCACATCGACTTTGGAACCGTTTCCCACGCGCATCGTCACCTCGTCCTTTGCCAGTGTTCGCTTAATCCGTAGTCCCTGTTTCGAGTTGCAAATATTAGCAACAGAACTAGTATCAAATACCCAGGTGCTACTGCAAGCTCTAGTAAGGTACACATCAATAACATGTATATCACATATACCTTTGTTCACCTTGCCATCCTTCTTATCCGCCAAATACTTGGGGCAGTTCCGCTTCCAGTGACCAGTCTGCTTGCAGTAGAAGCACTCAGTTTCAGGCTTAGGTCCAGACTTGGGTTTCTTCTCCTGAGCAGCAACTTGCTTGCCATTCTTCTTGAAGTTCCCCTTCTTCTTCCCTTTGCCCTTTTTATTGAAACTAGTGGTCTTGTTAACCATCAACACTTGATGCTCCTTCTTGATTTCTACCTCCGCAGCTTTCAGTATTGCGAAGAGCTCGGGAATAGTCTTGTTCATCCCTTGCATATTATAGTTCATCACGTAGCTCTTGTAGCTTGGTGGCAGTGACTGGAGAATTCTGTCAATGACGCAATCATCTGGAAGATTAACTCCCATCTGAATCAAGTGATTATTATACCCAGACATTTTGAGTATATGCTCACTGACAGAACTGTTCTCCTCCATCTTGCAGCTATAGAACTTATTGGAGACTTCATATCTCTCAATCCGGGCATTTGCTTGAAATATTAACTTCAACTCCTGGAACATCTCATATGCTCCATGACGTTCAAAACGTCGTTGAAGTCCCGATTCTAAGCCGTAAAGCATGGCACACTGAACTATCGAGTAGTCATCAGCTTTGCTCTGCCAGACGTTCATAACATCTGGTGTTGCTCCAGCAGCAGGCCTGGCACCCAGCGGTGCTTCCAGGACGTAATTCTTCTGAGCAGCAATGAGGATAATCCTCAAGTTACGGACCCAGTCCGTGTAATTGCTACCATCATCTTTCAACTTTGCTTTCTCAAGGAACGCATTAAAATTCAACGGAACAACAGCACGAGCCATCTATCTACAATCAACATAAACAAGCAAGATACTATCAGGTACTAAGTTCATGATAAGTTTAAGTTCAATTAATCAAATTACTTAAGAACTCCCACTTAGATAGACATCCCTCTAATCCTCTAAGTGATCACGTGATCCAAATCAACTAAACCATAACCGATCATCACGTGAGATGGAGTAGTTTTCAATGGTGAACATCGTTATGTTGATCATATCTACTATATGATTCACGCTCGACCTTTCGGTCTCCGTGTTCCGAGGCCATATCTGCATATGCTAGGCTCGTCAAGTTTAACCTGAGTATTCTGCGTGTGCAAAACTGGCTTGCACCCGTTGTAGATGGACGTAGAGCTTATCACACCCGATCATCACGTGGTGTCTGGGCACGGCGAACTTTGGCAACGGTGCATACTCAGGGAGAACACTTCTTGATAATTTAGTGAGAGATCATCTTATAATGCTACCGTCAATCAAAGCAAGATAAGATGCATAAAAAGATAAACATCACATGCAATCAATATAAGTGATATGATATGGCCATCATCATCTTGTGCTTGTGATCTCCATCTCCGAAGCACCGTCATGATCACCATCGTCACCGGCGCGACACCTTGATCTCCATCTTAGCATTGTTGTCGTCTCGCCAATCTTATGCTTCCACGACTATCGCTACCGCTTAGTGATAAAGTAAAGCATTACATCGCGATTGCATTGCATACAGTAAAGCGACAACCATATGGCTCCTGCCAGTTGCCGATAACTCGGTTACAAAACATGATCATCTCATACAATAAAATTTAGCATCATGTCTTAGCCATATCACATCACAACATGCCCTGCAAAAACAAGTTAGACGTCCTCTACTTTGTTGTTGCAAGTTTTACGTGGCTGCTACGGGCTTAAGCAAGAACCAATCTCACCTACGCATCAAAACCACAACGATAGTTTGTCAAATAGACTCCGTTTTAACCTTCGCAAGGACCGGGCGTAGCCACACTCGGTTCAACTAAAGTTGGAGAGACAGTCGCCCGCAAGCCACCTATGTGCAAAGCACGTCGGGGGAACCGGTCTCGCGTAAGCGTAGCGTAATGTTGGTCCAGGTCGTCTCGTCCAACAATACCGTCGAACCAAAGTATGACATGCTGGTAGGCAGTATGACTTATATCGCCCACAACTCACTTGTGTTCTACTCGTGCAAATAACATCAAACCATAAAACCTAGGCTCGGATGCCACTGTTGGGGAACGTAGTAATTTCAAAAAAATTCCTACGCACACGCAAGATCATGGTGATGCACAGCAACGAGAGGGGAGAGTGTTGTCTACGTACCCACGCAGACCGACTGCGGAAGCGTTCACACAACGTAGAGGAAGTAGTCGTACGTCTTCCCGATCCGACCGATCCAAGCACCGTTACTCCGGCACCTCCGAGTTCTTAGCACACGTACAGCTCGATGACGATCCCCGGGCTCCGATCCAGCAAAGCATCGGGGAGGAGTTCCGTCAGCACGACGGCATGGTGACGATCTTGATGTTCTACCGTCACAGGGCTTCGCCTAAGCACTGCTACAATATGATCGAGGTGGAATATGGTGGCAGGGGCACCGCACACGGCTAAGGAACGATCTCAAGGATCAACTTGTGTGTCTAGAGGTGCCCCCCTACCTCCGTATATAAAGGAGCCAAGGGGAGGGGTGCGGCCGGCCAGGAGGAGGGCGCAGGAGGAGTCCTACTCCTACCGGGAGTAGGACTCCCCCCCAATCCTAGTTGGAATAGGAATCCCCGAGGGGGAGAGAGAGAGAGGGGGCCGGCCACCTCTCCTTGTCCTAATAGGACTAGGGGAGGGGGGAGGCGCACGGCCCATCATGGGCTGCCCCTTCTCCTTTCCACTAAATCCCACTAAGGCCCATATAGCTCCCGGGGGGTTCCGGTAACCTCCCGGTACTCCGGTAAAATCCCGATTTCACCCGGAACACTTCCGATATCCAAACATAGGCTTACAATATATCAATATTTATGTCTTGACCATTTCGAGACTCCTCGCCATGTCCGTGATCACATCCGGGACTCCGAACAACCTTCGGTACATCAAAATGCATAAACTCATAATAACTGTCATCGTAACGTTAAGCGTGCGGACCCTACGGTTCGAGAACAATGTAGACATGACCGAGACACATCTCCGGTCAATAACCAATAGCGGGACCTGGATGCCCATATTGGCTCCTACATATTCTACGAAGATCTTTATCGGTCAGACCGCATAACAACATACGGTGTTCCCTTTGTCATCGGTATGTTACTTGCCCGAGATTCAATCGTCGGTATCCAATACCTATTTCAATCTCGTTACCGGCAAGTCTCTTTACTCGTTCCATAATACATCATCTCGCAACTAACTCATTGGCTGCAATGCTTGCAAGGCTTATGTGATGTGCATTACCAAGAGGGCCCAGAGATACCTCTCCGACAATCGGAGTGACAAATCCTAATCTCGAAATACGCCAACCCAACATCTACCATTGGAGACACCTGTAGAGCTCCTTTATAATCACCCAGTTACGTTGTGATGTTTGGTAGCACACAAAGTGTTCCTCTGGCAAACGGGAGTTGCATAATCTCATAGTCATAGGAACATGTATAAGTCATGAAGAAAGCAATAGCAACATACTAAACGATCGGGTGCTAAGCTAATGGAATGGGTCATGTCAATCAGATCATTCAACTAATGATGTGACCTCGTTAATCAAATAACAACTCTTTGTTCATGGTTAGGAAACATAACCATCTTTGATTAACGAGCTAGTCAAGTAGAGGCATACTAGTGACACTCTGTTTGTCTATGTATTCACACATGTATTATGTTCCCGGTTAATACAATTCTAGCATGAATAATAAACATTTATCATGATATAAGGAAATAAATAATAACTTTATTATTGCCTCTAGGGCATATTTCCTTCACTTCTTGGAATGCACAAACGATCATTTTAAGAGATATCCATCTTGCATCAAATAGTCATCACCTAATGGTTGGCCCCTTGCGTGCTTTACCCAAACATGGCCAAAGTCTTCGTCACCCTCATACAACTCCTTTATTTGATCCATGCCCGGAAGTTCAGCTTCAAAAGAAGTCAAGAGGCATGCACGATGACTCAAAGCATCGGCCACTCTGTTAGTTATTCCAGGTTTATGCACGATGAGATAGTTAAACCTCTCCGGATATGTTGCCCATCTTGCTAGCATGCGATCAACATGCTTTTGATTTCTAAAATGCTTCAAGGATTGATGGTCGCAATAAACAAGGAACTCTTTAGGTAGCAAATAGACTTTCTAAGTTTTCAACGCTCTAGAAATGGCGTATAATTCTTTCTGGTAGGTACTCCATTTCTGTCTAGCTTCACTTAACTTCTCACTAAAGAAAGCAATGGGCTTCCTTTCTTGAGATAGGACAGCTCCAATGCCTACTCCACTTGCATCACACTCCAACTCAAAAGTCTTGTTGAAATCAGGTAGTACCAAGACAGGAGCTTGTGATAGATTTTGTTTAATCTCATTGAAACTAGCTTCAGCTGCTTCTGTCCATTGGAACTTTCCTTTCTTCAAACACTCGGTAATTGGTGCCATGATAGTGCTGAAATTCTTCACAAATCGCCTATAGAAAGTTGCAAGGCCATGAAAGCTTCTTACCTCAGAAATGGTCTTAGGAGTTGGCCATTCTTGGATTGCTTCAACCTTAGAATCATCAACACGAATGCCATCACATGTTATGACAAATCCTAGGAAAAGAAGTTGTATTTGTAGGAAAACACATTTCTTCAAGTTGACATAGAGTCATTTTCCCTTAGTACTTCTAGCACCTTCCGAATGTGATCAAAGTGTTCATCCTCATCCTTGCTATAGATCAAGATGTCATCGAAATAGACCACAACAAGGTGCGATAAGAAGGGTCTAAGGACTTGATTCATTAAGTGCATAAAGGTACTTGGTGCATTTGAGAGTCCAAATGGCATGACCAGCCATTCAAACAACCCTTCCTTTGTCTTGAAGGCGGTCTTCCATTCATCCCCGGGTCTTATACGGATTTGATGATATCCACTTCTTAAATCTAGCTTTGTGAACACTCTTGTTCCACTAAGCTGATCCAACATATCATCCAGGCGGGGAATAGGGAATCTATACCTTACAGTGATCTTGTTAACGGCTCTACTATCTGTACACATGCGCCAAGATCCATGTTTCTTTGGCGCGAGTAGGGATGGTACAGCACATGGGCTAATACTTTCTCGAATGTGCCCCTTTTGCAACAATTCCTTCACTTTCTCCTTCAATATATCATGCTCCTTTGGGCTCATTCGATAGTGTGGAAGATTAGGAAGACTTGCTCCCGGAATTAAGTTAATCTATGTTGAATTCTTCTCATCGGTGGTAAGCCATGTGGCTCCCCAAGTATGTTCTGAAATTCTGCCAAAAAACCACGTACCTTTGCTGGAATTTCAACAGTCAGGTGCTCTTCTCCCTTTACAACAAGTGCAGCACATAAATCTGCCTCCGTCAAGTCTTCCATAAACTCATGAGAGGTATGGGAGATAGTTAACATAGGTTTCCCCTCCTCCTTAGAGGTATTACCTTCAGTTTTGTTTGGTAAGATAATGATCTTTCTCTTGTTCCAAATGAAAGAGTAAGAATTTTCCTTGCCCTTGTGTGTAGTATCCACATCAAATTTCCAAGGCCTCCCAAGAAGAACATGGCCGGCATCCATGTCAACCACATCACACAACACATTTGAGCGATAATGCTTACCCAAAGAAAGTGGCAGGTCGCATTGTTTGGTGATCCTCATATTCACTCCTTTCTTGATCCATCCAATAGTGTAGGGATTTGGATGATCATGGGTTTCAAGCTTTAAATGGTCCACCAACTTCTGGGAGATAAGATTCTCGCAACTGCAACTATCAATCACTAGTTTGCATACCTTGCCATTCACTGTGCATTTGCTCTCAAATATTTTCTTCTGTTGTGTGTCATCGAGTTGTGGTGTGGAACATAGGAGACACTGGATCACACATACCACCTCTTCGCCTTCTTCTTGACAAACCTCTTGTCCGTCTACATCTTCAGATTCGTATTCTTCCTCATCACTTTCACCATCATGGATAGTCGTGTTAACAAATTTCCTTAGTGGGCAACCGCTGGATATGTGTCCCTCTTTACCACATTTATAACACTTTGGACCTTCATTTGCCTTACCCTTCCCTCTAGTTTGTTTCGGGATTGGTTGTTTTGTCTTTGGTGGAGTGGCCTTTTCTTCCACTCTATTAGTATGGCTCCTAGACGAGCCTTCAGTATGAGGATATGGAGCCTTAGTTGTCTTTCTCGTCCTCACAAACCTCTCGGCCTTTAAGGCTAGAGCTTGTGCTTGATCAACGGACCAGATTTGTTGCATCATCAATCGATCTTGAATAGCATCATCGAGACCATTGATGTACCTTTCAACTTGTTGCTCTTCAGTTTCAGCAAGGTTGCATCTCCCTTGTAGCCTTAGAAACTCCTTCGTGTAATCTGAAACAGTCCTATTTCCTTGAGCACAATTTTGAAATGGGATAAATAGGATCTGGTCATAATCAGCGGGCAAAAATCTCCCTTTCAAGAGGCCTTTCATTTGTCGCCAAGTTCTAACACGAGGTTCTCCTCTCAGCCTGCGCTCCTCTTGAACGCGATGCCACCATGCACCGGCTCCTCCTTTCAGCTTGTATGCGACCAAAGGAACTCTACGATCTTCCGGAGCCTCCATGACCTCAAAGAAAGTCCCCACTTCATATAACCAATCCAGGCACCCTTCAATGTCAACATTTCCATTAAAACTTGGGATCTCAGCTTTCACCTTGTATGTATCTCTTGCATATGTAGGGTCGGGTGCTCTCCAATATGCGTAGAGATTTGGTTCTTCAAGGGCATCATCATATTCTTCACCTTCAGAAGCTTCAACATAAATTGTCCTTCTTGAAGCACGTTGAACAACATGTTGTTGTGGCGGTCTTGCTCCAAGGTTACCTCTCCTTCCTTGATGAACATCTTCCTCTTCTTTAGATGAATCTCCTTCATTGGTAGTAGGGGGACACCCTTTCTTATCATCACAACCAGCTGGTCAAATCTCCTATTAAGATCTTCACACAACTCTTTGATTTGTTGTTCAGCAGCATCCATCCTCTTCTCCAATTGCTCCATTGCTTGCTCCTACTTGCTCTCGAAGAGGACAACAAGAACGATTATGGGTCAACGAGGCTCTGATACCACCTGAAGCAGCCCAACGGTTGTGGAGGAGCAACTCCACCTTGCTGCTACAATGTGTACAACACAAGTGTTGAAGGAACAACTTCAACGTGTTGCGCTGGATATCACTCTAGAGGCGAATGTAGGTGGATAGGGCAGCAAGAGTTCAATCCAGAATTCCTAGGGTACAAGATCTACTCCAAGATCTTACGTAAGAACAACAAGTTCTATTATAGGTAGGGGTACATCATCTGGGTACAAAGTAGAGGTGAGGACCTCTATTTATAGGGCTTTGGGAAGCCTTCACGTACTTCTACTTGTAGCTGGAATACTCTAGAAACATTATTTAAGGTTCACCATTCTACTCATAGCTACTCACAACTAGAAGACTCTAGAAAACAGTGGGTAGGATAAAGAAAAGAAAAGAAATACTAGACCACAACAGAAGTATCTAGAAGTAGCCAAACAGATTTGACATATGATTATATTTTCATGTTCCTCATCACATCAATCATTAGGGCAATGTGGCTAACGAGCAAAAGTGAGCTCATTATATTTTTTGTAAAATCAAAACTACAGGCATCACAAAATGACAATGTGGTTAGTGAGTTTTGCTTCAGTACACCCTCTCTTAAAAGTTTGCATGAATCTTAAAGTTACTTAAAAAAGGCTATCGCCATATTATCCGGTGGATCAAACATATAGAATAGATTGATTAGGATACGAAAGACTATATTATCCTTTTTGATTGAAGGAGTACATTCATTTTTTAGAGGAAATATATTAATATCACGATGATACCAAATACACCCAGCATCTGCACCAACAAGATGTTCAAAAACATCAAGGATGCACACAGCCAAAAAATAAAATAAAAAGAGAATAAAGAAACAAAGACTCGTCATGGTGTTGAACCACTTGCAACAGTAGCACTCTAACCACCACCGAAGACAACACCAGTACTACAAACGAGATTCTCCAAAAGTGACGCCTCCAAAAAGGAAACAAAGCACAAGCATTATCGTCCCCTGATTGAAGATCTTGGGTTTTGACCCTGGATAAAGTCCGAGTACCAAAATAATGCCTTCAATAAGGCCAATGCTAGGTACAACCAATAAATGTCAGACCTTGGACCGGAAAATCATGGCACAATACTCGAGGAGCACCACCAAGAATGCAGTCCACCAATGTTGCCACCCCCGCTTGCCAAGGCTGCTCCTGCAAGTCACCAAACACCTGACATTCTAACCTCCACCTTTCTTTTTCTAATCTCCACCTTTAATTTGCATCGAAATCCGTAAACTTTTCTAGGGGTCGTACCGAAGCAAAATTCCTGGTTGGAATCATGTGATGGAATTACTATTGGAGCTGCCTCCTTGCAGTGCCACTTCTTCTTCCTCTCGGTCGCCTCGCACAACTCTCTCTTCTTCTCTCATGAACACATACCATGAAGAAACTCTACACACACAACGCATGCACCAAGGAAAAAACCAGCTAGGTTTGCCAAGAGGGTCTACTCATTGGTGAACACAAGTGTTACATCTTTTCACCGGCCCTCGCGGCCATTTTATCCATTACTCAATGTAACACACACACACATGCACACACACACACACATGGACTAGGTACTTAGGGCATCTCCAATGCGGACCCGCAAACCTCCCGCAACCATCCGGATCGCGTTGTCCGGACCGCGGAAACCATCCAACGCAGTCTTGTATCGGTTCGCGGAGTGGTCCGGAGGCGATTTCTCCCGCAAACTGAAGAAAAATGTGGGGAAGAATTGCGGGAGACCGGACCGATCCCACGCCACTACTAACCGCCTGGCCCAACAAAAACCATCTTCCCTCGCCCGCGCGCCATTCTGTCTGGCACCAACTGTCTGCATTCATGCCGATGTCGCGCCACTGGACATTCAAGACGGCTCTGGGAGGACGTGACCTCTCACTACCTCTGCCATTGCAACGGCGCGCCGGCTGAGGGCGCCGCCCATGATGCGTCTGATGAAGCTATGTACCTAGGGTAGGATCATGGACCTGTCCTAACTGCCCTACCCAAGGACATCTTTAGAAGAAAACACCTTCCAATCGACTTGGAGGTGTTCCACTCGGCAGACTCGAAGACACTCGACCAAGAAGCAATCACTCGACCAAGATCCAACCACTCGATGGCCAGGAGACCTAAAGTCACTCCGCACGCTAACGGTCGGTCATTAAGTAGCTTTTATGGTCATCATAGCACTTTATTAGGGGCGTTACCAGTAACGCCCGACCTTAATGTATTTGAAACCCTGCATAACTGAGGGCCGGAGGGGTCTGGCGAACTCTATATAAGCCACCCCCTCCTCAGTGTAAATGGTTCGCACCCCTGTAATTCGTACACACATAATCCAGTCGACCGCCTCCGGGCTCCGAGATGTAGGTCCTGAACTCGTAAACCTCGTGTGCTTACAACTACTCCATAGCTAAGATCTTGCCTCTCCATACCTACCCCCCTACATTACTGTCAGACCTAGAACCACGAAAGTTGGCGCTCACCGTGGGCCGGTGTTTTAGCGATTTGTTGGAGGAGTTGCGATCTTTTCCGATCCAAATCATCATGGTTTCTGACGGAGTTTTGGTGGAGGGCCGCGAGATCCGTCTCGGCGCGCTCATGTTCATCGCTGACGACTCCGCTTGGCTTCAGGAGGCTCCGCTCGACGTGGACGCACTCCCTGTCCGCGGGGCAACGCACTTTAGCGCATGCGTCCGTGGTGTCCTCTTGCGGCAACCGTCGACCCATTATCGGTCGGCCCCTGTGTTGTCCTCCCTCCCTGTTTCCCGCTGGTGCAAGCGCTCCGGTCGGTCGAGACTTCAGCGGTGGGTGAGACACGTGGTGGCACGCCAGTCGGCCACCCCTCAAGTCGCAGCGATCGAGCCCGACGAATCCCTCTACAGCCTGTTCGACCTGTCGACTGGCTCCGCAGAGACCGCATCCGAGTGCGACAGCAGTGATCCGGCGGCGGAGGTTCTGATGGTCGATGGACCGCCCAGTCCTCCCGGTTTTCCCCGCACCGACGGAGGCGCAGGTGGAGGCGACCCGTCGCGTCCCCATGAGGAATATCTCCCCGAGCCTCTCACGTCGCTGCAGAGAGAAGAACTTCGTCGCCGGAACATGGATGCACTGCACACTCCTATCGTTGGAGAAACCCCCGAGGCTCGTGCCTTGGAGGACGTGCGCCTGGCAAACTTGGCTGAGCGCACTCGAATGGAGAACCTCCAGCGAGCACTCGACGAGCGTGCGCGACAACGGGTTCCAGAATCCAGTCGACGTCAACTCTTTCCGCCCCCGCAGGTATATCGAACTCCGATTCAGAATTTAGCAGCTGCAGCCCGTATAGCAGAGTCGATTCAGCCTTCCCAGTCGGAGGCCGGCAGAGGGTTGCTGCAGATCAGAGCGTTACTCCGGGCAGCAGGAGACCAGAATTCCGTTGTTTCTCGGTCGCGGAACAGGATTCATAGCAGATCCATTGCTGCAAGCACAGTCCAGTCGGCTCATAGCCCAAGATCGCCCCCGAGGCGTGAGGGACGTGGGGACCGGCGTGATTAGTACGGGAACCGTGAGCAGTATGACCACAGATTCGATCGTGACGATCGACGTCGAGTGCCCACCCCTCCCCCGAGGAGTGGATCGTATGTGCCTCGACAGCAGGATGACAGGCGCCCTCGTAGTGTTGGGCGAAGGATTCCAGTCGATCCCAGGGAACCAGGCTTTGATGCGAGATCCATTCTCGTTCAAGGTTTGATCGACAGGAATAGAGCTCACCGAGAAGGTCACGACAGAGATGCACCTACCAGCAGGAGAGTACATGTTTCGGGGCCAGAGTGCTTTAGTAGAGCCATCAGGGCCGCTGTGATTCCTCCCAACTTCAGGTTGGCGACTAGAGTCAGTAAGTTCACTGGTGAGTCCAAGCCCGATACTTGGCTTGAAGACTACCGAGTGGCTATCCAGATTGGCGGTGGCAATGATGAAGTGGCCATGAAGCACCTGCCTCTCATGTTGGAGGGCTCGGCCAGAGCGTGGCTGAATCAGTTAGCACCCAGCAGCATTTACACTTGGGAAGATCTCGCCCGAGTGTTTGTCACCACATTTGAAGGAACATGCAAGTGACCGGCAGGGCTAACGGAACTGCGGTCTTGCGTGCAGAAGCCGAATGAAACTTTGAGGAATTACATCCAGAGATGGATCACGTTACATCACACGGTAGAGAATGTGCCTGACCACCAAGAAGTCTGTGCCTTCAAAGAAGGCGTCAAGTATAGAGAACTGAATCTGAAATTCGGTCGAACCGGAGACATGTCTCTGAATCGGATGATGGAGATTGCCACCAAGTACGCTAATGGTGAAGATGAGGATCGACTCCGGAGTGGCAAGCACAAGTCAGTCGCCCAAGAAACCGGAGGAGGAAATTCCAATCGGAAACAGAAGCGGAAAGCCGAGCCAGCTGCTCCTGGGGAAGCCTTGGCCGTAACTCAAGGAAAGTTTAAGGGGAAACCCAAAGGGCCTTGGAACCCCAAGAAAGTTAAGGACCAAGACGGAAATGATGTGTTGGATTTTCCATGTCACATCCACACCAAGAAAGATGAAGAGGGTAAGTTCATTTACCCGAAACATACCACTCGACAGTGTCGGCTCTTGATCCAGCAGTTCCAGGGCAAACAGCCCAAAGATAAGGAAAAGGAGTCGGACAAAGTTGAGGACAAGGAAGACAGTGATGATGGATACCCCCAGGTCAATTCCACCCTGATGATTTTTGCTGATGTTGAAAGCAAAAGTCGACTAAAAATTATCAACCGTGAGGTGAATATGGTTGCTCCGGCGACACCCAGTTATCTGAAGTGGTCTCAGACTGCCATCATATTCGACCAGTCCGATCACCCAACGGACATTGCCACCCCTAGGAGGCAAGCTTTGGTGGTCGACCCAGTTGTTGAAGGCACTCGACTGACCAAAGTCTTGATGGATGGTGGCAGTGGTTTGAACATACTGTATGCTGAGATGTTGAAAGGGATGGGCATTCCGATGTCCAGACTAAGTACCAGCAACATGAGTTTCCATGGAGTCATTCCTGGGAAGAAGGCTGAGTCACTCAGCCAGATTGCTCTTGATGTGATTTTCGGTGATTCCAAGAATTACCACAAAGAAAAGTTGACGTTCGAAGTTGTGGATTTCCAGAGTGCTTACCACGCTATTTTGGGCAGGCCAGCTTATGCAAGCTTCATGGCTCGACCATGTTATGTGTATCTCAAATTGAAGATGCCTGGTCCCAAAGGTGTGATTACTGTTACGGGCAATCGGAAGAAAGCAGAAGAGTGTTTTCAGAAAGGCTCAAAGATCGCTGATACTCAGATGGCAGTGGTGGAGTTGCAGGAGTACCAGAAGACTGCAGACCCGAGTGACTTGTTGCGAGCCAAGAAGCCCGCTACAGAATTAGCTTTTCAGTTGTCTGGTGAAACTGAGCCGGTTCACATTCACCCGACCGATCCCAGTGCTGCTCCGACTCATATCTCAACAACACTCAACTCCAAATAGGAAGAAGCGCTCATTCAGTTCCTCCGTGAGAACTGGGACATCTTCGCATGGAAGCCTTCTGACATGCCGGGTGTTCCCAGGGGGCTGGTTGAGAACCGCCTACGAAGTCGACTCAAAAGTGAAACCTGTCAAAGAACATCTCCGACGGTCCGCCGTCCAGAAGAGAAAGGCTATTGGTGAGGAGGTGGCTTGGCTCTTAGCAGCGGAGTTCATCCGAGAGATTTATCACTCCGAGTGGCTCGCCAACGTTGTCATGGTCCCCAAGAAGGACAAGTCACTTCGCATGTGCATTGACTTTAAACATATTAATCGGGCCTGCCTGAAAGATCATTTTCCTCTCCCCCGCATTGACCAGATAGTCGACTCGACTGCGGGATGTGAGCGACTGTCTTTTTTAGACGGCTATTCCGGGTACCATCAGATTCGTCTGTATGGGCCTGACGAGATCAAAATAGCTTTCATCACTCCATTCAGGTGCTTCCGTTGTGTTACCATGCCATTCGGCCTCAAGAATGCCGGAGCCACATTCATGAGGATGATTCAGAAGTGTTTGCTCACTCAAATCAGTCGGAATGTGGAAGCATACATGGATGATATTGTGGTCAAGTCACGGAAGGGTTCCGACCTGCTGACTGACCTTGCTGAAACCTTTGCCAACCTCAGGAGGTATGATATCAAGCTTAATCCATCAAAGTGCACATTCGGAGTTCCTGGCGGAAAGTTACTCGGTTTCCTCGTTTCCGAACGGGGAATCGACACCCAATCCAGAAAAAGTCGGTACTATACTCCGAATGAAAAGTCCTGTGCGAGTGCACGACGTCCAGAAGCTTACTGGTTGCTTGGCCGCTTTAAGTCGATTCATCTCTTGTCTCGGTGAAAAGGCATTGCCTCTTTACCGATTGATGAAGAAGTCAGACAAGTTCGAGTGGACTCCTGAAGCTGATGCAGCGTTTGCAGAGCTCAAAGCTCTACTCTCCACCCAGCCAGTGCTTGCTGCCCCAATCAGCAAAGAGCCTTTGCTGCTTTACATCGCAGCCACGGGACAAGTCGTCAGTATGGTACTTACGGTCGAGCGGGAAGAAGAAGGAAAAGCCTTCAAAGTTCAGCGCCAAGTATATTATATTTCTGAAGTTTTCACCCCGTCGAAGCAAAGATATCCTCATTATTAGAAGCTTGTATATGGGATTTATATGACCACAAAGAAGGTTGCTCACTACTTCTCTGATCATTCCTTTACAGTCGTCAGGACGCTCCATTGTCAGAGATCCTGCACAACAGAGATGCAACTGGTCGAGTGGCAAAATGGGCGATTGAACTCCTTCCTCTAGATATCAAGTTTGAGGCAAAGAAAGCTATCAAGTCCCAGGTAATAGCAGATTTCGTCGCCGAGTGGATTGAACAGCAACTGCCGACTCAGGTTCACTCGGAGCATTGGACCATGTTCTTCAACGGTTCCAAAATGCTGAATGGTTCCGGTGCCGGGGTAGTATTGGTCTCCCCTTGAGGAGATAAGCTTAGATATGTTCTTCAAATCCACTTTGATTCCTCCAATAACGAGGCAGAATATGAAGCACTTTTATATGGGTTGCGCATGGCCATTTCACTCGGCGCCCGTCGCCTCATGGTCTATGGCGACTCAGATTTGGTGGTTAATCAGGTGATGAAGGAGTGGGACGTCAGAAGTCCAGCCATGACTGGTTATTGCAATGCAGTGAGAAAGCTGGAGAAGAAATTTGAGGGGTTAGAACTTCATCACATACCCCGACTAAAAAATCAAGCAGCTGATGATTTGGCGAAAATAGGTTCCAAAAGAGAAGCCATTCCCAGCAATGTGTTTTTGGAACACATCCACACACCATCAGTTCTGGAGGATCCCTTCACTGAAGAAGCCCCGCAGCCAAAAAGTGCCACGGATCCGACTGAAGTTGAAGTTCCAACTGTGGTCGGCCTGATCATGGAAGTTTTGGTCATCACTCCCGACTGGACAATACCGTACATCGCGTACATCCTAAGGAAAGAACTCCCAGAGGACGAAGAAGAGGCTCGACAGATCGTCCGTCGATCCAAGGCCTTTACAGTCATAAAGGGACAGTTGTATAGAGAAAGCGCGACTAGAGTCAGTCAGAAGTGTATAACACCAGAAGAAGGTCAGATAATCCTTGATGATATCCACTCGGGGACCTGTGGTCATCATGCGTCCTCTCGGACCATTGTGGCTAAAGCATATCGAGCGGGATTCTACTGGCCAAGAGCGAATGAAATGGCGAAAGAGATAGTCGACAAATGTGAAGGATGCCAGTTTTACTCCAATATGTCGCACAAGCCCGCGTCAGCCCTGAAAACCATTCCACTCGTCTGGCCCTTCGCTGTTTGGGGACTGGACATGGTTGGACCACTGAGAACGGGCAGGAGCGGCTTCACTCATGTGCTAGTAGCAGTCAACAAGTTCACCAAATGGATTGAAGCTAAGCCTATCAAGAATCTTGATGCTTGCACTGCTATCAGTTTCATCAGAGAGTTGATATTCAGATATGGAGTTCCACACAGCATCATCACTGACAATGGGTCAAACTTCGATTCCGACAAATTCAGAGCCTTTTGCGCCTCTCAGGGCACACGAGTCGACTACGCTTCGGTCGCTCACCCCTAGTCGAATGGACAAGCGGAAAGAGCAAACGGCTTAATTCTCAAAGGACTGAAACCCCGACTAATGCGTGATCTCAAGCACGCAGCAGGTGCATGGGTCGACGAGCTTCCATCAGATCTTTGGGGATTGAGGACAACCCCGAACCGATCGACCGGAAGAACCCCATTCTTTCTGGTCTACGGAGCCGAAGCAGTTTTGTCGAGTGACCTACTTCACAACGCACCCTGAGTCGAGCTCTACTCTGAAGATGAAGCAGAACAAGCCCGACAGGACGCAGTCGACCTCCTGGAAGAAGAAAGAGAAATGGCCATGATCCAATCGACCATCTATCAGCAACACTTGCGTCGATTCCATGCCAGAAATGTGAAGAGTCGAGCCTTCCAAGAAGGAGACTTGGTCCTCCGAGTGGATCAACAGAAACCACACAAACTCGCTACTACTTGGGAAGGTCCCTTCATAGTCACCAGAGTCCTCCACAATGGAGCGTACCACCTTTATAATGTCGATCGCCAGATTGATGAGCCACGAGCCTGGAATGCAGAGCTGCTCCGCCCCTTTTATACTTGAATTCTCACTCGGATGAGATGTAATAAGAAAAACTTCTGTAGTTTATTTATCAAAGACAAGAGCGTTATAATTTTCCCAGTGATTGTTATTGTTTTTGTTTGCGTGAGAAATCCCCCAGCTGGTGGCTTAGCTGCGAATCCGTTTCGCCTAAGTTTGTAAAAATAATTTCCTACCGAGTGTTGAGCCAGCCTCCCACTCGGGGGCTTAGCTGCGAACCCGTTTCGCCTAAGTGTTTGAAAATCCTACCGAGTGGTGAGCCAGCCTCCCACTCGGGGGCTTAGCTGCGAACCCGTTTCGCCTAAGTTTGAAAAATCCTACCGAGTGGAGAGTGACCCTCCCACTCGGGGGCTTAGCTGCAGTCCAGTACTCGCCTAAGTATTTGAAAATCCTACCAAGTGGTGAGCGACCCTCCCACTCGGGGGCTTAGCTGCAGTCCAGTACTCGCCTAAGTATTTGAAAATCCTACCAAGTGGTGAGAGACCCTCCCACTCGGGGGCTTAGCTACAGTCGAGTACTCGCCTAAGTATTTGAAAATCCTACCGAGTGGTGAGCGACCCTCCCACTCGGGGGCTTAGCTGCAGTCCAGTACTCGCCTAAGTATTTGAAAATCCTACCGAGTGTGAGCGACCCTCCCACTCGAGGGCTTAGCTGCAGTCCAGTACTCGCCTAAGTATTTGAAAATCCTACCGAGTGGTGAGCCAGCCTCCCACTCGGGGGCTTAGCTGCGGTCCAGTACTCGCCTAAGTTTGAAAAATCCTACCGAGTGGAGAGTGACCCTTCCACTCGAGGGCTTAGCTGCAGTCCAGTACTCGCCTAAGTACGAAACACATCCCAATCCACAAGTACGACGAGGTGCAGGTCGACTGCCACCTTCTCCTTGGGAGCTTTGCCACAAATACAACATGCGCTCCATCTCAATCTGCAAGGACGACGAGGTGCAGGTCGACTACCACCTTCTCCTTGGGAGCTTCGCCACAAATACAACGTGCGCTCCATCTCAATCCGCAAGGACGGAGAGGTGCAGGTCGACTGCCACCTTCTCCTTGGGAGCTTCGCCACAAATACAACGTGCGCTCCATCTCAATCCGCAAGGACGGAGAGGTGCAGGTCGACTGCCACCTTCTCCTTGGGAGCCTCACCACAAATACAATGTGCGCTCCATCCCACTCCGCAAGGACGACGAGGTGCAGATTGACTGCCACCTTCTCCTTTGGAGCTTCGCCACAAACACAACGTGCGCTCCATCACCGACCCGCAAGGACGACGAGGTGAAGGTCGACTGCTACCTTCTCCTTCGGAGCTGCGCCACAAATACAAAAGTTTTCTCGAGTGAAGAACGAGTTCCACTCGACGGAGGATTCATGAAGATATTCAACGATAAACCAAGTTCAGATAAATCCTAAAGGTTCCAGACCATAGATCGAAGTGCTCGGGCATTCAGTCCGAAAGAGTTTAACGGTTACAAAAACCACTCGACATTCCGAGGCAAATTTAAGGTGGGTCATAAAAGTTTGTTCACTCCACAGGAGGAGGACTGGCAGGCTCGACGAACTCGTCCAGGTCGACGCCGTTGGCGATCCAAGTGGCTGCAGCAATAAAAGTCTCCATAAAAGATCGGAAGTCATGCCTCTGGGTGTTGGCGACCTTGATTGTTGCCATCTTATCTTGTCGCACCTCCTTGCAGTGGACACGAACCAAAGACAGAGCCACATCAGCACCACACTGGGCAGAAGATTTCTTCCACTCCTGCACTCGATCAGGGATCTCGTTAAGTCGAGTCATCAGGGACTCAAGATCATTCTGGAGCGTGGCCTCTGGCCAAAGTGCCATGTCGATCCGTGACGTGGCGACCTTCAGTCGAGCCAAGTAGTCCACAACACCGTCGATGCGGGATTCCAGTCGGAGCAGATTCATGGCAGTTTCATCTTTCACGGGAGAATTGATTGGGTCCAAACCTGGCTCAATCCGCCCGGTCTCCTCCTCGAAGTTCTGGCAAAACTCTGAATTCATGATCCAAGGATAAGTCAATTTTCGTATGCTGAGTCGACAAAAAAACATCAGTCAGAACAAAATGTATACCTTCAAGCTTGATGAACAACTTCTTGGCAAGGCTCCTCAGATAGCTCTCCAGATCATCCCTCCTGCGAGCGATGCCTTCCATCTTCTCGTACAGGTTGAGATTGTCCTTCTTCAAGCGCGTGCACTCCTTGTTGGCTTCGTTCAGGGCAGATTTCATCTTGGCGTTCTCTTCTTCCAATTGGCCGACTGAAGCCAGTTTCTGTTTAGCCAGAGCGGTTCTGTCGTCAGCTTTCTTTTGAGCAGCAGCCAAATCCTGATCCTTCTTCACCAGAGCTTCGTTCAGTTTTACTGCAAGGAAATGGTGCTTGATTCAGAAAGAGCAGAAGAGTACTCGAGCTTAAGACAAACCAGTTGACAAGCTCGTCTTACCATTGGCATCGTTCTTGGCCTTTTGCAGCTCTGTCTTGGCCAATTCCAAGTCAAGGTTTAGCTGGATCTGCTGTTTCTCCAAGTCAGCAAAGCGAGCTCCAAGATCACAAGATTTCTGCAATCAGGGAGGAGAAGTTATTTTACAGCAAAAAACGACAAAGACAATAAATACTAAGACTACGGTCGACTGCCCGCAGTCCACCATAGTCTCGGGGACTACACCCACTGGGTGCACTTTGCGTGCCCCCATCGGTTCTGATCCCACTCGACCGGCCCGTCGGAGTCGAGTGCAGGGAGTGAAAAAAAGAAAGAAGTGGACAACAAGCTGTTCAGACCCCAGTCGATTGCCAGCAGTCGACCGCGGTCTCGGGGACTACACCCAGTGGGTGCACTTGGTGTGCCCCCACCGGTTTTGATCTCACTCGCCCAGACCGAGTGGAAGAGCGAAACTACCAAAAACGACAGCAACATTACACTCGACACGGCCAGAGCAGACCGAGCGAAAGAATCAAAATATAAAGACTACAGTCGACCACCAGTAGTCCACCATAGTCTCGGGGACTACACCCAGTGGGTGCACTCAGCGTGCCCCCACTAGTCCAAAAATTCAATCGACGCACCCAGTGGGTGTACAGATGCAAAGATTTTCGGAAAAAGAGTCTTCAGATAGCATATCCTAACAGAACAAGCGGTGACCAACTAATCTGAACATTGCTTTGGAGAGCCGATCTGGCGTCATAGGCGGCCTGGCTGGCGTCCCGCACCGCCTTCATCTTCTCCATCATAATGCCCGCCTGGCGTATGGCTTCCTTGGCAACATTCACTTCATCCTCTGGGACATGATGGATCGCAAAAACTGAAGGAGGGTCGGCAGGAGCTTGAGCAGTCGACGAAGAAGGCAGGGCACTCGACAATGGTACGACGAAGGTAACAGAACCCCGATTGGCATCACCAGCGTCCTGAACGACTGGTTCCGCCATCGGCGTCGACTGTGGCACCTTGCTTGCAGGAGCTTGCCTATTTTTCCTCGTCAAAGGCCTCTCAGGCTCTTCATCATCATCATCGGGGAGGTCAATAATGTTAGGAGTTGTTCAAAGATCAATCGCCAAAATCACATCACCCAATGGTACACATTGCAGTTGAGTCGACCAAATAAAGACAGAATGACAGAAATCATACCCAGATTGGAAGTGACTGCATCCTCCATTATCTCATCCTCATCCCTGTAAGCTGAGGTCCCGGAAGTAGCAGCGCTGCCAGTTCCAAAGTTCGTCTGGTTAAATCAAGAAAAAATAAATAGCACGGAGCGTCGAGTGAGTACAAAGAGAGTCACTCACGCAGAAGCGACGGGGATGTCAATCTTAATTCTTCGGCAACTTTGAGATGCTTTGACACTTTTCCAGTTGGGGTTGGTGAAGATGTCCGAGGACGCTTTGAAGACTGACCAGTCTGAGCAATCGCCTTTTCACGGGCGCTCGGTCGTTCTTGGTCAAGCTTGGATCGCCTCTCCCTGTGAGGAGGCGACTCGACTTCCTCTTCGTCACTTGAGTCGTCGCTTTCTTCGTCCTCTTCTCCGTCAGAATGCCATTCGCCACTATCGCCACCGCTCGCCTCTCCCTCCAGATCTTGCTCTTGCTCTCCGTTGGGCACCGAGTACATTTCGATAAGGGCCTGAAAGAAAGCAGGAAGAATAAAGTCATTCGACGCAGTATAGACAGCTGCGTGAGTGAATTCAGATTATAATCAAAAGCTTGGAATCGGACCTTTTCTGGTTCGTGGGACTGGTCGACTGGAGGAACTCTCCTGGCTCCCCTGGGGTTGTTCTTGTTTCCGGTGATGCCCGACAGCCACCCCTCCAGTGTGTCATCATCGACCTCCTCCGGGTGAATCCGAGTGGTGTCGTCAAGACCCGAATACATCCACATCGGATGGTCTCGAGCTTGAAGAGACTGGATGCGCCGCCGAAGGAAAACCTCCAAGAGATCCATACCAGTGACCCCATCACGGATGAGCTGGACCACTCGTTCGACCAGCACCCTAACTTGCGCCTTCTCCTCCGGGAGCACCTTCAAAGAGGAGGGTTTCCTCACTCGGTCCATGGTAAAAGGAGGGAGGCCAGTCGACTGCCCTGGCGTCGACTGGTCTTTGCAGTAAAACCAGGTTGACTGCCATCCGCGGACCGAGTCGGGAAGAATCATGGCCGGAAAGGAACTTTTCCCTCTCATCTGAACACCAAGACCCCCACACATCTGAATCACTTGTGTTCTCTCATCACTCGGATTGGCCTTTTTCACCGTCTGAGAACGACAGGTGAAAATGTGCTTGAAAAGACCCCAGTGAGGCCGACAACCCAAGAAATTCTCGCACAAAGACACGAAAGCAGCGAGATACACGATTGTGTTGGGAGTGAAGTGGTGGAGTTGTGCCCTAAAGAAATTCAGAAATCCCCGAAAGAAAGGGTGAGGAGGCAAGGAAAATCCACGGTCGACGTGGGTGGCAAGGAGAACGCGCTCACCCTCCCGAGGTTGCGGCTCGGATTCCTTCCCCGGAAGCCGCGCCGATCCATGGGGGATCAGTCCTCCGTCGGCTAGGTCGTCGAGGACTTCTCGGTGGATCGCCAAGCGGATCCAGTTGCCCTGGATCCAGCCCTTCGGCAGGCCGGCTCGTGAGGAAGATCCACCCCGACTGGTCGCCTTCCCCTTCGCCTTTGCCGTCGCCTTCTTCGCCCGCTCTAGAGCCGCCGTCTTCTCCTTCCCCATCATCGCCGGCGAGATGCGTACGGAGCGGTGGTGCTGGGGCAAGAGCGAGCGCGATGAAGAAGCCTGAAGAGGAGAAGAGGAAGTGAGAACGCACTGTTCAAGAAACCCCGGTCCGGCGCCTTATATGAGGCCGTTTTCGAGTGGCTGACTGGTAGGCCCGGACGATCCTGTCAAATCCCATAACAATTGCGCGCGTGATACGTGGCGAAAAAGGTGGCACGGAGATCGAGGCGGCTCCGCCCTATCCCATCCGATTACTGCGGCCTCCCCCGTCCCGCGCGCTTCCCAAAATTCGAATCCCGCTAAATCTGCGGGCAGCAGAACAACTTGCCAGACGGAAGATCTCCTCCACACCGTCACTCGGAGTTTTTCAAGCAAAGAGACTCACTCGACAAAAAACTAAGAATGGATCAAGGCGACTGAAAAGGAAGTTGCTGTTATCACTCAGGTTCATTGATCCGAAACAAGATATGCTCGTGGCATGAAAAATGAGTCGGAGAAGTTCTCAACTCCTTCCCCACTCAAACCTCGATCCATTCGGGGGCTAATGATGAAGCTATGTACCTAGGGTAGGATCATGGACCTGTCCTAACTGCCCTACCCAAGGACATCTCTAGAAGAAAACACCTTCCAATCGACTTGGAGGTGTTCCACTCGGCAGACTCGAAGACACTCGACCAAGAAGCAATCACTCGACCAAGATCCAACCACTCGACGGCCAGGAGACCTAAAGTCACTCCGCACGCTAACGGTCGGTCATTAAGTAGCTTTTATGGTCATCGTAGCACTTTACTAGGGGCGTTACCAGTAACGCCCGACCTTAATGTATTTGAAACCCTGCATAACTGAGGGCCGGAGGGGTCTGGCGAACTCTATATAAGCCACCCCCCTCCTCAGTGTAAAGGGTTCGCACCCCTGTAATTCGTACACACATAATCCAGTCGACCGCCTCCGGGCTCCGAGACGTAGGGCTATTACTTCCTCCGAGAAGGGCCTGAACTCGTAAACCTCGTGTGCTTACAACTACTCCACAGCTAAGATCTTGCCTCTCCATACCTACCCCCCTACATTACTGTCAGACCTAGAACCACGACAGCGTCTCCGGTGTCCATGCTTGTTCAATGCCGGAGACGCGTGACTAGACGGGGCGGGTGGATATCTACCACGCCCGTTCAATGCCCCGTCTGTCTGTATGCCGCCATTAAGTAGGCTCGCCAGCCGAGAAACTGTAACGCCCTCAATGCGGCTATATCTCCCACGTGTCGAAGCACGACTTAGATGCATAACCGCATTGAAAGCAATGTCACAAGTGAGGTAATCTTTGCAAACAACCCAGGTAATACATAAAGGGAAAGAGATACATAGTTGGCTTACACTCACCACATCACACAATGCATAAATAACATTACATTCATCCAAATACACTCAAGGTCCGACGACGGTACCAAAATAAAGATAAACCCCAAATGCAACATAGTCCCCGGTCGCCCCAACTGGGCACCACTACTGATCATCTGGGAAAGACACGTAGTATCGTCCTGAGTCCTCATCGAACAGCCACTTGAGCTCAGTTGAATCACCTGGAGTGGTATCATCGGTCCCTGCATCTGGTTTTGGAAGTAATCTGTGAGTCACGGGGACTCAGCAATCTCACACCCTCGCGATCAAGACTATTTAAGCTTATAGGAAGGGTAAAGGTATGATGTGGAGCTGCAGCAAGCGACTAGCATATATGGTGGCTAACATACGCAAATGAGAGCGAGAAAAGAAGGCAAAGGCACGGTCGAACAACTATGATCAAGAAGTGATCCTAGAACAACCTACGTCAAGCATTACTCCAACACCGTGTTCACTTCCCGGACTCCGCCGAGAAGAGACCATCATGGTTACACACGCGGTTGATGCATTTTAAAATAAATTAATTTTCAGGTTATCTACAACCGGACATTAACAAATTCCCATCTGCCCATAACCGCGGGCGCGGCTTTTGAAAGTTCAAATCACTGCAGGGGAGTCCCAACTTAGCCCATCACAAGCTCTCACGGTCAACGAAGGATATTCCTTCCCCCAAGACAATCCGATCAGACTCGGCATCCCGGTTACAAGACATCTCGACAATGGTAAAACAAGTCCAGCAACACCACCCGAATGTGCCGACAAATCCCGATAGGAGCTGCACATATTTCGTTCTCAGGGCACACCGGATTGTCCAAACTTCCGGTAGGCCAGCCCAGAGTTGCCCCTGGTGGCCACCGGCGGCTGACAAGGTGGACCAACCCCCAGAGGAGCACTGGCCCGGGGGTTTAAATAAAGATGACCCTTGAGCCCGCGGAACCCAAGGGAAAAAGAGGCTAGGTGGCAAATGGTAAAACCAATGTTGGGCATTGCTGGAGGAGTTTTATTCAAGGCAAACTGTCAAGGGGTTCCCATTATAACCCAACCGTGTAAGGAACGCAAAATCCGGGAACATTACACCGATATGACGAAAACTAGGGCGGCAAGAGTGGAACAAAACACCAGGCATAAGGCCGAGCCTTCCACCCTTTACCAAGTATATAGGTGCATTAAGATAAACAAGATAATATTGTGATATCCCAACAAAAAACATGTTCCAACAAGGAACGATCTCCAAACTTCACCTGCAACTAGCAACGCTATAAGAGGGGCTGAGCAAAGCGGTAACATAGCCAAACAACGGGTTGCTAGGACAAGGTGGGTTAGGGGTTTGATATGGCAATTTGGGAGGCATGATAAGCAAGTGGTAGGTATCGTATCATAGGCATAGCAAAAGAGCGAGCATCTAGCAAGCAAAGATAGAAGTGATTTCGAGGGTATGGTCATCTTGCCTGCAAAGTTCTCTGAGTTGACTTGATCTTCGTAAGCGTACTCAACGGGATACTCGATCACGTACTCGTCTCCCGGCTCTACCCAAACAAGAACAACAAGCAAAAAGAACACAATCAACCACGTGCAATGCTCAAGCAACATGATGCAAACATGGTATGATATGCGGGAGGCGATATGCGATGCATAGGCATGATTTGGAAAGGAATGATTGAACCTGGCCTCAACTTGGAAAAACCAAAAGTGCCACTGGAAAGGTGAGTTGATTTCGGTCGAAATCGATATAAAGATCACCGGAATCGGATGCACGGTTTGGAAATGGCAAGCAAAACAAATATGGCACCGGTCTGCGATAATCAGCACGAGACCATCTAAATGCATCAATAACGACATGCTACAGCACTCCAACATGACAACAAAATAAATTGCAGGGATCCACTCATGATGCTTGACAAAAGATGAACACTGAACTACAGCTAATTCACTCAATAACAGGTTCAAACAAGCATGGCAAAAGTGCAAAAGATAACAGGTTTCAAACTTAGTGAAATTATCAACAAGTCAGGAATTTAACATCAGGAAGCAATGTTTAGAGCACGAAAACTACATGCTACAGGAACATATCATGGCAAAGCAATGCATAGCATGAAGCTACTCAAAGAATACAACAAAAGTCCCTTAGTGACCATGAGCCAAAAGGGATCAGAAAATATGATTGCAACCATGTGAACATAGCAATTAACGAAAACAGATTCAGACTTAGTGAAAAACTGGAACATGGCAAAACAGATAACGAGTAGGCATATTTACGAGCTCGATGCACTCACTACGAGGCATTGCATGATAAACTAAGCATACACCAAGCAAGTAGACATGGCATAGAAGCTAGACATGGCAAGAACAACATCATAGCATGCACAGATCAACTACAACAAGCTCGGCAAAATTGCTAAACATGTTAACAATCTGCCAGGAACATTTTATAGCAAAAGTAGAGTTCGATTGACTCAAGCTAGGGTGCTCCATAATTTCAAACAAAGACATGGATGGATAGAGCACAACATTATCTACAAAATATGATGCTCAAAAGAGGCACGGATCACTAGGAAACAACATGAACATATGGCATAAAAATAATGACAGGGCAAGGACTTAGTGAAATTCTAAGTCCCTGAAATCAGCATCATTGAGTAAGCTACTTTGCATGCTTGTGCTAGTCACCACAAAGATCACAAAAATATATGGCATACACCCCTGTAAAGATGGCATGGCATACTTCAAAACACATATAGAGCTCAGGATCATAGCATGCACACATTAATCATGGCAAAAATGACAAAAGTGCATTTGCTGAAATAGATCTGAAACTATCATCACATAGCCCTCTTCCAATAGCATTTCTGGCATCAAGATGATCTCAAATGAAAATGATGCAATAAGATGAAATGATGTACTCGTCGAGACGAACATTTTGATATGCTACACGCACGAACCGGAGCCATGATGAGGAAGTTATGGCATGTCAAAGTATGCAAAAATCTAGGGTTTCGGGGGGGAGTCAACCGAGATATTTTCAGATCTGGATCCGGGCACTGTAGCTACACGCGAACCGAGGATCGCCGGGATGGATCTGCCGGAGAAAGGGTCGCCGGAGTGAGGGGGGAGTGGATCCGGCCGTCCCGTGTCGCCGGAGTTGCCGGCGTTGAGGTGGCCAGCGTCAGGCGCGGCAGGTGCGGCGGAGGGCGGCGGCCGGAGAGACGGAGGGCGCCGGCCGAACTTGCGGAGCTCGCCGGAGTGAGGTCGGCAGGGCGGCGGGGCAGCGCCGGACGTCGGGGAGAAGGCAGCGGGGCAGCGGCTCGGGCGGTGAGGAGGCGCGGCCCGGTGGCGCGCAGAGGAGGGTCGCGGCTGGGCCTGGCGGGCCGACACGGTCGGCGGTGATGTGGCGCCTGCCCCGGGACACGTGTCGGTGGCTGATTGGTGCGGCGGGGTGGAGCGGACGTGTCCGGCCGTCCGGATTTCGTCTGGCGGCTGGAGGAGGAGGGGGGCTATGGTTTGGACCCGAATTTGGACGGGGAGGCACATATATATAGGCATAGGGAGCTAGGAGACACCAAATGAGGTGCGATTTGCGGCCACGCGATCGTGATCGAACGGCCTAGGTGATGGAGGAGGTTTAGGTGGGTTTTGGGCCACTTTGGAGGGGTGTTGGGCTGCAACACACACAAGGCCTTTTCGGTCCCTCGGTTAACCGTTGGAGTATCAAACGAAGTCCAAATGGTACGAAACTTGACAGGCGGTCTACCGGTAGTAAACCAAGGCCGCATGACAAGTCTCGGTCCAATCCGAAAACGTTTAACACCCACACACGAAAAGAGGTAGAAAGGGACACCGGAGGACATAGGAGCGCCGGAATGCAAAACGGACAACGGGGAAAATGCTCAGATGCATGAGACGAACACGTATGTAAATGCAATGCACATGATGACATGATATGAGATGCATGATAAATACAAAACACACGGAGACAAAAACCCGACAACGAGGAAATAGAATAACTTAGTGCCGGAAAAGGCAAGAGTTGGAATACAATTAAGGTAGTTACATCCGGGGTGTTACAGAAACCCACTCCGGCGTCCCTCAGTGACGCCTGGCCTCATCAGAATCCGCTATTTAAGGGCAGCCACACCCCTCTATCTCCATAGCACAACACATCCGCTCCACATCCTCCTCCTTTCCTCCATGTCCGTCATGACCGCTAGTGGGAAACTACTGTAGGACAGTCTGTCGACAGAGATGAAGCATGCGGTGGCTGCCCTTCCCGCCGCCTGGTGTAGCCGCCGTGCCAGGCGGATCGAGACCGGCTTGCCGGCCAGCTTGCTCAAGGTCTCCAACAACGACGATGACACCACGATGGACACAGGCTCCGGTAACTCCGACCCGGCTCCTGTGCCTCATGTGCACGGCGTCTTCATCACGGAGCAGGCACATGCGCACTTCAATGACGCCATGGAGGAGGTGCAGCTTGCGCTGATGCCTCTGTCGGCGTTCCAGGAGGCACACGAGGAACGTCGGTACAATTTGTTCCGCTTGGAGCAGCAACGACTGGCGAAGGATCAGATCTACGACGAGCGCGCAAGCGAGGAGGCCATGGTGAACCCCAACTTCGTGGTGGAGCATCGTGCCATCTGCAAGGTCATCCGCGCTCTAGCCGGCGCTCTCTAGGAAGCGGCCGCCGCGGAGGCACAGCTGTAGGCGATGGCGAAGGAGAACAATGCCAGCTACGCCTCCTACGCGCCGCCGATGAATCATTAGCCGGCCCGATGGGACGAAGACAGCGCTGACGCCACCATTTCCATCGTGGACCTCATGTCCACCGGCGACAGACAGGTCGCGGACTCCTCTGAGGATGATTGGGCCATGGGAGGCGGCGGTGCCTTGTGTCCCATGTAGGGCGGCCTATCACCCGTGTTCTACTCTTCATTGCCGGAGACCGCGCCGTCACTTCATCGGTCTTATCGTCGGTGCTCATGGAAATGGCAGATGGGTCAGAGGACGACACGGGCTTGGACGCTGGGCACGGCCGCCGTAGCATAGGTTTAGGGGCGAACCTTTTTGCTTGGTTCTAAATGGTCGAAATGTAATGAAATCCGCCATGTTTATATGAAATATGTCATGTTTATATGAAATCCGATCGTGTTAGCATGAATTTCATCCGGTTTGTTGAAAAAAATTTAAAATTTATGCGGCTAGTGTTGGATGTCCTCCTCCCGCATTTGTGTTCATGAACTGATCCTACTGTCCACGAACAGATGCGAGAGAGAATTTACGGGTTGCCGTTAAAGATGCCCTGCTACGGGATCTCTCGAATCAAGGCTGGGCCTAGCAAAGGATTTCCTGCTTACTAGTCTGATTGGTTGGCGAAGATAACTTCTACCGATGCCCTCCAGTCTCAGAACTCACCCTATTTTTATAGTTGAGCTCGTACGCAATTGCCACTGCTCTTGTAACTTGCCATCTTTCTCTATTCAGTATTTTCAGTCAACAACATCTACGCTGAGATCGAGACAGTAGGTTAAAGCATGGGCTTTTAACAAGACTAGTAATAATGTACTTGCAATGCACGTTTATATTAGGTAGGATGTTAGTTGCACGTTATATTAGGTAAGATATATTTGTTGCACGTTGGTATTTGGTAAGATATTAATTATTTTTTTAACGGAAATAGTAGGATATTAATTACATGATAAATTTCATGGGATAGCGTTGAGTCAAAACGTGTTTATAACCAATGACAATGATTGGTAATTAAAGCGTTAAACGTGTTTGATGCTCAACATTGAAGCGATTTAAACCGCTAGATAACATGATTTGACGGTCCAAATGGTTTAAATTTGCCCCTTTAGGTCTTTTTATATTAGTATAGATAAGAAGAACAAACAACTTGTGAAGGCAGGATGGAAAGAAATGTACTATATAGCTTGAGATGGCTGAGTTGGTACTATGGATTCAGGAGGTGGGTGGGGGTCATTGAGCTTCTGATCAAATCCTGTAGTACTCTGAGGCAGAGAGCAGGTGCAAGAAACGTAATATAGCAGCATGAGAAGAAAATATACATGTGCAAAGCATGCAAAGCCATGTTATAATATGCCTCTGTATAATGGTATATTAGTATGTGTCAAAAGGAGGGAAATTACATAGAAAAACTCTACGGCGACTTCTAACTGCCTCTACTATAAGAAAATAAACAAAAAATGAAGGATAACCAGCCTTCCGCTTGTAGTCTCCCTACAAACATTCTATTTAGGATTGACTTTCTTTTTTAGGGTGGCTGGTTGCTTGGAATGGATCTTCATGTGGCCTCTCGCATCCTTGACGGTGTTGGTTGGTCGGTGGTCGCCTGCGGTGGAGTAGAGTCGCTTGCTCAGGGAGATGTGGTGACAATGATGCCAATGTGCTTCTTTGATGAGGTTCTCCTCGCGGTGGTGTGTGTGATGCATCTCGTGTATGGCTGATCAGCAGGTTGTGATGGTTCAAGCCTGATTTTTTGATACTTTATCGAAAGCTCTCTTCTTCTTAATTAATGGATTGAGCCCAAGGGCTTCGGTTTAAAACAATCTAGAAAACGGTTACAACAATTCAAGCTATAATCTGAAATATAACTCAATAATAATGAAAAGTTTATGCTACACTTTATTGTTAGAAAAGAATATCATTTGTGCCTTCTATTCTATAGACTCATGAGTTTCCAGAACATTAGTAATTTACCCCGGAGGTCTTTGGTTCGATCTGAAATATGAAGAAGAAGTGTCATCTTGCTAGAACCGTTCCCATGTCCAAAAATTCACTTCTGTTTCGATACAACCCTCCTAAACACATTAATGAAGGGCCTCTCTCCATACCCTTTTATAATAAAGGGTAGGATGGTCTTTTCGAAAAATACATTGCCCATGCCGATACATGGCATGTATGTACTGCCCGTACACGGCCTGGGCCGGCCCATTGGTTGGGCTGCGCAAGCCTCGTTGGTGCGAAGTAAAATGTTGACAACATGTCTGGCTAGATATCAAACCCAAGACCTCACGTTCGTAAAGGGAGTTCCCAACTGGTGTAGCCAGCAAGTCCCACCGACTAATGTGCTACGCGAACTTATATGAACTAGTGAAAGGTCCGATTTCTTAAATAAGTTTTTAATTGTATTTGAAATTCCGAGCACTTTTGAAAAATTGTGAATACGCGAACACTTTCGGGGAATCTCAAAACAATTTTGGTAAAATAAGAACAAAATTGAAAGCATGAACTTATATGAACAAATGATGCCTTAAATTGCTCATAAAAGGCCATGGAAAATTGGGGCAATTTCAAGGATGTAGAGAAAAAACATGACTCACACGGAGCCTACTAGCTTATCAGGACACCCTTCGTTCATGGTATATTTTAGGACATTCTTGAAATGATCCTAACTTCTGCAAGCAGGTGGGCATGCCCATGGTAGGCATCCATGTCAGGTTTGAACTATTTCCAATAACGTATGCATCTTGCGACAACGTCTGGCCATTTATCTTTTTTTTATCGATAAAAATCCAGAAAATGCAAAGTTTATCATAAACCACAACAACTTGGCAAGGTGCCCTGAGTTGGTCATGCAAGTCAATGTAAAAAGTTGGATCTATTTGACGAATGTCGAAAAAAACACTCTCAGACATGGTTCATTTATGGGCATGCGTCAAAGGACCCCAATTTTTGGCACCAGGTGGGCATGCCCATGGTAGGCCTCCTTGCCAGGTTTAAACGACTTCCGACACTATATGCACGTTGCATCCCGGCCGACCATTTATCGGTCTTTTTGACTGAGAAAACTCCAGAAAATGTAAAATTTGTTGAAAACCAAAACAACTTGGCAATGTGCCTTGAATTGGTCATAAATGGCCAGAGAAAACAATTAGGGCCATTTCAAGGATGTAGAGAAACAACATGCTCTCAAACGGACCCTTCTGTCCTACGCAAACACTCTCCATTGAACATGGTCCATTTTTTTGACATGTATAAAATGACCGCAAGTTTTGGCACCAGGTGGGCATGCCCATGGTAGGAACCCATGCCTGGTTTTGAACGAATTTCGACACCGTATACACGTTGTGTCATATCCGGTCATTTCTCGACCACTTTTCACCGAGAAAACTCCAGAAAGTGCAAAAATTGTCGAAAATCCAAACAACTTACATGGTGTCTTGAATTGGTTATACAAGGACATGAAAAAATTGAGATCATTTGGCGGATGTCGAAAAACAATTGGGGTTATTTCAAGGATGTCGAAAAAAAGTTTACGACAAAAAATTTCTCAAAGTAAAAAAAATCTTTGTTTGAAAAAAGTTCACTAATTTGGAAACAATCATGAAAATTGGAAAAGAGTTCACGAGCTAAAAGTTCATTTATTTAAAAAAATTCACCTCTAAAAGACTCATGACTTTGGAAAAAAGTTCGCAGATTTGAAAAAGTTTACGAATTTGGGAAAAAAACATCAAAATAGAAAAAAAATCAGCAACTTTTTTAAAAAAAATTCGTGAAAATTAAAAAAAATCCCGTGAACTTGAAAAAAGTTCGCGAGCTAAAAGTTCGTGCATTTAAAAAATCATGGCTAATACATTAACAAATTTGAAAAAAATACATGGATTGAAAATGGTTCACGAATTTGAAAAAAGTTCATGAAAAATGAAATTAGATCACAAAATTAGGAAACAGCTCACAAAAATTGACAACAATTTCACTAATTTGAAAAAAAATCTTGCATTCAAAAAAGGCCATGGCTAAATAAATAACGAATTTGGAAAAAGTTCATGGATTCGAAAAAATACTAATTTAGAAATGTTCATGAAAATTGGAAAAAATTCAAAAAGAAGTCCATGAATTCAGAAAAGATAAGAAGAAGGAAGAGGAAAAAAAATTAAAAAAAGAGTAAACAAGAAAACCTGAAGAAAAACCGGCAAACAGAAAAAAGGATGTAGTTGGAGTTGGTTAGGGCTGCTTGAAATCCTTCCTTACGGGCCCAGTTGGTCCGGTTTGGTATGAAGAAAGCAGAGGGGTATTTACTGTTCGCTCGGCTTATCAGATGATCTTGAGAACGAGGACGGGCAGAGAGAGCTGGTGGCATGGCAGCGAGGGCTCGTCCACAGGGTAGGAGGACAAGGTATGGAGCGCTTTGTGGCACATCCAGGTTCCTTCCAAACTTCGCATGTTTCTTTGGCGTCTCGCCAGACATTCTATGCCCAGTGGTGAGGTTTTGCATCATCGTCATATGGCTGACACGGACTCATGTCCGCTGTGTGGAGTGAGGGATACATGGAGGCATGCCCTCCTAACCTGCTCGCTGTCAAGGAGTGTTTGGGCCTTGGCACCCGAGGATTTGGTCAAGAAGCTCATTGAACACCAGCAGGAGAGTGCTAAAGATTGGTTGTTTGCTTTGCATGAGAACCTGGACGGGAAAGATTTCATCCAGGTGGCGGTGATGGCTTGGGCAATATGGGGAGCCAGAAGAAAGGCTACTCACGAGGATATATTCAAGTCTTCGCATGCAACTGATGCATTCATACGGAGCTATATTTCAGAGTTGGATTTTATAAACAGGAGAAGCCAAAACTAGAGTGGACAGCGACTGGTCCGATCTTTGTCTTGGCAGCCACCGGTACTGGGAAGTGCAAAAATTAATGTTGATGGAGCAGTATCGAGAAGGGGGAGGCACGGGACAGCAGCAACGATTTGTAGGGACCAGAATGGTCTCTTTCTGGGAGCATCGACGATGGTATTCAATCACATCACATACCCCCCTACACTTGATGTGTTGGCTCTAAGGGAAGCTCTAGCACTTGCTGATGATCTTTATATTCGGCGCGCTCATATTGCCTCGGATTGCAAGGTGGTAGTCGATGACATAAAACGTGACAGCCGCGCTTCTTATGGAGCGGTTTTGAAGGAGGTGTTAGATAGATCGTCCTCTTATATTTCTTGTGTTATAATTCATGAATTTAGGAGCTCAAATTTTGAAGCTCACAACCTAGCGAAACATTCTTTTACTTTTGGATTGGGCCGCCATGTTTGGTTAGGCCATCCAGGAGATCTTCCCTTCGTCCCTGTAAACATTGTGACGGGTTAATAAAGTTTCACGAGGTTGTCTCGAAAAAAAACAAGATGGAAAAAAGGAAGGAATTGGCATGGCTGGTAAGTTGTCCAGTTGGTTAGGTCCCCTTGGGATAATCCTATAGGGGTAGAGTTCGAGGCCCACTGCCTGCACTAGTTTTTTGAAATTTAAAACAACCTAAAAAAGTAACTGGGCCGAGCCCATGAAGAGGCAGGTGTGGGCGCGAACGTACGGCGTATACATCCTGGCGGGCGACCCATAATATATACGAAAGTGGGTATGATATATCAAAAATCCATATTACCCTTTATAAACTTAGTGAGGGGGTGAACTGAAGCGGGACTCCCAAAAGTTAGCACTATCTTCGTGTAACATGCAGTTTTGGCAATTCCTCCATTGCATCCAAGAAACATTCTTGTAATTGGCAATTCCTCCATTGCATCCAAGAAACATTCTTGTACGAGAAATTATCAAGTACTATCTCTGTCCAGGTTTATTGGTCATCATCGTATTTCGTATCAAATTTGACCATATATTTAACTACAATTTTATTATTTAAATTTTTAATCAAAGTTTGGTACAAAATACGAAGGGGGCCAATCAATCAGGACGGAGGTAGTATTGTAATATATGGTTTGAAGCCATTAGTTCTATGTACATTTGTTGCACAGACCTGTGAACTACTCCTTCCGTACTAGTGTAGTGTCAAAAACGTTCTTATATTACGAGACAGAGGGAGTAGTTTTCTATTATCAACCTAAAAAAGTAACTGGGCCGAGCCCATGAAGAGGCAGGTGTGGGCGCGAACGTACGGCGTATACATCCTGGCGGGCGACCCATAATATATACGAAAGTGGGTATGATATATCAAAAATCCATATTACCCTTTATAAACTTAGTGAGGGGGTGAACTGAAGCGGGACTCCCAAAAGTTAGCACTATCTTCGTGTAACATGCAGTTTTGGCAATTCCTCCATTGCATCCAAGAAACATTCTTGTAATTGGCAATTCCTCCATTGCATCCAAGAAACATTCTTGTACGAGAAATTATCAAGTACTATCTCTGTCCAGGTTTATTGGTCATCATCGTATTTCGTATCAAATTTGACCATATATTTAACTACAATTTTATTATTTAAATTTTTAATCAAAGTTTGGTACAAAATACGAAGGGGGCCAATCAATCAGGACGGAGGTAGTATTGTAATATATGGTTTGAAGCCATTAGTTATATGTACATTTGTTGCACAGACCTGTGAACTACTCCTTCCGTACTAGTGTAGTGTCAAAAACGTTCTTATATTACGAGACAGAGGGAGTAGTTTTCTATTATCAACCTAAAAAAGTAACTGGGCCGAGCCCATGAAGAAGCAGGTGTGGGCGCGAACGTACGGCGTATACATCCTGGCGGGCGACCCATAATATATACGAAAGTGGGTATGATATATCAAAAATCCATATTACCCTTTATAAACTTAGTGAGGGGGTGAACTGAAGCGGGACTCCCAAAAGTTAGCACTATCTTCGTGTAACATGCAGTTTTGGCAATTCCTCCATTGCATCCAAGAAACATTCTTGTAATTGGCAATTCCTCCATTGCATCCAAGAAACATTCTTGTACGAGAAATTATCAAGTACTATCTCTGTCCAGGTTTATTGGTCATCATCGTATTTCGTATCAAATTTGACCATATATTTAACTACAATTTTATTATTTAAATTTTTAATCAAAGTTTGGTACAAAATACGAAGGGGGCCAATCAATCAGGACGGAGGTAGTATTGTAATATATGGTTTGAAGCCATTAGTTCTATGTACATTTGTTGCACAGACCTGTGAACTACTCCTTCCGTACTAGTGTAGTGTCAAAAACGTTCTTATATTACGAGACAGAGGGAGTAGTTTTCTATTATCAAAAGCTTACGTAGTACACATCACTTCAGTTTCACAAATCATCTTGAGACCACGAGTAACTCGTGTAATACAGTCATCAATTGCAGCAAATTGAAGTATAGTTGTACTTTTTTTTCTCAGTGCCCTTTCTTGTACAGAGTGTTTGAGCAAACAATGTAATCTTTTTTTGATTTAAACCAATGTAATCTAATTTTCCACTGTGCCACATCGTCGCATATCTTGCAAATAACGGAGTGCACAAACAAGGAAAACTGAGCTCACTGTATTCTTTTCCTTAAAATCAAAATTACAGGCATCACAAAATGGCAATGTGGAATCATAGGATGGAATTACTATAGGCCATTTATTCATGCATAACATTTGGAAGGTCGTTTACATCATTACATGCATGCTTAATCACCACATTCCGCGGATAACCACGCGCATGCATGCTAATTGAGCTGTGGCTACTGCATGCCCGGCCTACATCCCGGTGATGGGCACTTTGTAGTCGCAGTCGATTCCGTAGTAGTATGCCGCCGCGGGGCCATCCGCTGGTTGCTCGATCATGGCCGTAACTCCCGCCGGCTTGGACAAGGAAGGAGGCTCGGCGACCGTGGAGAAAGGCGCGCTGACGCGTTCCACGCTCCCGTCGGACACCAGAGGGCGGCCGCCCTGTGCCGGCGTGACGACGGCGGCGACAACAAGGACGACGAGGAGAGCAGCGGACACTGCTACGAGCCGAGCCATTGCTTACAGAACGATCGAGGGGAAATTGTTGGTTGCTGTGGTTGAGAGCAGGACAGTCTCTTGGTAGTGTTGATGGTGGTGGTGTTGGGTGCTTTTTATAGGTCGGAGGAGATGTCAATTCATGAATTCGGTTCCAGTAATTTTAATGGGATAAGCAACTGATAGTAATTAAAGTGAGAGATGTTATGCCACGAAAACTAATTAATCTAGGAGTTAAATGAAGTTTTTTGACGACATGACTTAAATGACGTTACTTTAGAAACTTATACGAGTAGTGTTTATTTAAGAGACAGTATAATTCTTACTAAAAGTTTCATGAAAAAAATCAACAATATATTTTGGCGGAAACTAAAATAAATCTTAGCGAACGACCCTAAAAGTTACTCTCCCCATATCATTTTATAACGCGTGTGCATTTTTTAGATGATATAATGTATGTGACACATAATTGACATTTTTTGTTTAATTATGATTAAACTTGAATCACAAAAAGCATGCGTGCCTTATAAATATGAATGAATGGCCCGAAAGAGTATATCAGAAAATTGTGTGTCATCATCATCAGATCCTCCTTTTCCATTTTCACATTCCTTCAAGACTTTGGTAAAAAGAAATTAAACCACACACATTATATTAACACTTCTCTTCGGTACACCTTCTAAACACATCAAAGGAATAGATCACTTCATACCCCTTCATAATAAACGATAGAATTGTCTTTTTTTCTAAAATACGCATGTGTCGAGTGCGATGCGCGGCTTGTGTACATACATCCCTCGGCCGGCCCATTTTACACTGTTTTGTCCTCTTCTATAAAACCTTCAAAAAATGAGTGCCTCACGAGATTCGAATCGAGCACCTGTACGCTTAGTACAACCGCAGTGACTAACTCCACTAATTTCTTATTGTTTCTAGTTACCTTTTTTTTCTTCAAATATAACACTGCCAACACGAGCCTGTTTGGTTTTCCCCTTTAATCGGTTTTTCTTTGTCCGCTTTTTCTTCTGTTTTTCCTCTTTTTCCTTCTCCTTTCTTTTCTAAATTCGTGAACTAAAATTTACAAACTGTTTTCAAATCATGAACTTTTTCTTAGATTTGTGAACTTTTCAAGTTTGCGAGCATTTTCTTAAATTCCTGAATTCTGTGATCAAATCCGTGAACTTTTTTTTTCCTAATTCGTGAACTTTGTTTCAAATCCACCAACTCTTTTCAACTTTTACGAACTTTATTTTCAAGACCGCATTTTTTGTTAATTCGTTAACATTTCTTTTCAAAATTGATGAACTTTTTTCAAATCCACAAACGCTTGGGCCCGCCTAACAGGCGTCCCACTGGAGCGATGAGATCGCCTTGTTGGGCCAAGGCTGGAGCGTTTTTTTCTATGTTTCTATTTTTATTTTCTTTTTGTTAATTCATTTTCCCATTTTTGGAATTTATTTTGTTTTTGAAACATGTTCAAAATTTTAAATATTGTTTATAATACAAAAAATGTTCTTTTTTAAAATATTTTTTGCAGTTTTAAAAAAATGGTTTGGAATTTCAAAAAATGTTGACAAATTTAAGAAATATTTGTGTTTGAAAAAAGTTGTTAAATTTAAACAAAAGTACATCATTTGCAGTTTGTGTTTAGAATCAATTGTTGGGAATTTGTTAGCAAGTTTTGAAGAAGTGTTCAAGTTTATACAATTTTCATACACTATTTGAAATTAAAAAATTGTTGAATTTTTTTGAGAAATGGTAAGGATATAAGAAAATGTTAATGTTGATTGATAATGATAGAAATTGCAAATATTAGAAGCATTCAGATTAAGAAAAACTAAATGCTCCCGGATGCACCTGTCTAGCCTAGTCTAACACAGTCCTCTGAACCGGTGTTTTTCTTGGACTATGGATAAATGACCTCAACTTCTTGCAGTAGCTTAGCACGAAAACATGAGGCATCCATGCTAGTTTTGGATGAATTCCGACACTGTATGAAAGTTGCGTCACGTCCGGCCATTTATCCGTCATTTTTCAGTGTGAAAATTACAGAAAATGCTAGAATCATGAAAAACTCGAACAACTTGGCATGATGCCTTGAATTAGTCATAGAAACTAGTGGGAAAAATCTGGGGCCATTTGATGGATGTCAAAAAACAATGTGGTTTCAAACGGACCCTCTGTCCTAACCCCGAACTCTATCAATTTAACATGATCTTGTATTGGACATTCTTAAAATGACTCAACTTTCGTAAGTAGGTCGGCATGCCTACTGTAGGCATCCATGCCAAGTTTGAATGATTCTTACACCATGTGCAAGTTGAGACATGTACGGCTATTTATCGACCTTTTTGACCGACAAAATCTAGAAAGTGTAGAATTTATCAAAAACCAAACCCACTTGGCATGGTACCTTTAATTGGTCATCTAAACTCATGGAAAAATTATTTGTGTCATTTAAGGATGCCAAAAACGTGCTCTCAATCAGACCCTTCTAGCCAACTCAAAAACCCTCCGCTGAACATTGTCTATTTTTAAATGCATGAAATAACCTTAACTTGTTCTAGTATGTGGGCTTGCCCATGGTAGGCATCCATGCCAGGTTTGAATGAATTCTCACGCCGCATGCAAGTTGTGTCACGTTCAGCCATTTATCGATCATTTTTCACCGAGAAAACTCCAGAAAATGCATGAATTGTCGAAAACTCGAACACCCTCTATTGACCATCGTTTAGTGACATTCTTGAAATGACCCCAAATTTTTCAAGCAGGTGAGCATGCCCATGATAGTCATCCATGCCAGGTTTGAACGATTTCTGACACGGTATGCAAGTTGCGACACATCCGACCATTTAACGGCCTTTTTGACTAAGAAAACTCTAGAAAGTGTAAAATTTGTTGAAAACCAAAACAACTTGAAAACTCTAGAAAATGTAAAATTTGTTGAAAACCAAAACACTTGTTATGGTCCCTTGAATTGGTCATACAAGTCCATGTAGAAAAATTGGGGTCATTTCAAAGATGCCGGAAAACAACATGCTCTCAGACTGAGCCTTCTCGCCTACCCGAACATCCTGCGTTGAGAATGGCCAATGTTTGGACATCCTTAATAAATGACCCCAACTTTTGCAAGCAGGCGGGCATGCCCATTGTAGGTATTCATGCCAGATTTGAATGATTTCCGACAGCTGATGCAAGTTGCGACACGTCTGGCCATTTATCCGCCTTTTTTAATCACGAAAACTCCAAAAATATACAATTTTTGCCAAAAACCAAAACAACTTGGCATGGTGTCTTGAATTGGTCATACAAGGCCATGGAAATTTCTGATTTTTTTAAAATTCCAAATTTGTTACTCTTTTTCAAAAAAATGTTCTTGATCAAAATTTTCTTCGCTCTTTTTTAAATGTGTTAGTGTTTGTCACTCCGAGCAGTTTTTAAAGACATAAAATTTTTCTTTGGAATTATGTACAATTTATTGAAATACGAAAAAATATGAAATTTTTTTGAAAAAGCAAACATTTTTAAATTTTAGAATAAATTTTGAAATGAACGAGCATTTCTAGAAAATAAAAAATAATTAAAAATAAAAAGCGGGAAAATGAAAAAGAAACAAAATACAAACATAAAAAATCAAAGGACGTGGTTTTTGTGGAAAACAATCGATAATCTGAAAGAAAAAAACTTTGAATTTTAACAAAGGTCTTGTATTTGAAAAAGTTCGCCAAATTTATGCTCATAATCGAAGCCACAAAAAGTTCACCAAAAAAATTCCTGTATTTGGATGTTATTTTGCAAGCACCTTAAAGATTTGGATTTCATAGGGGTGAGTGTATGCGCGTGTATATGAGCGCTTGTGTCTGTACTGACGTTCAAAAAAAAAGATTTGGTCATAATCAAAGTCACAAAGTTTCACAAATTTATGACTTTTTTGCTATTTTTGGATTTTACTATTTTTTGGTCATATGACTTTGTATACTCGTATGCAACAAAATGAAGGAAATGATATAGGAAAAAGCTACAATAACTGCTTAATGCCCCTACCGTAGAAAGATCAAAAAAAGGAAGGATAACCAACCTTAGTCTCCTTATAGAAAACATTCCAGTTCTACTTAGGACCAACTTATGTTTTAGGTGTTATCCATATGTATAAAGGCATTTGAGATTATGGGACCAGAGTACTAAAAAAAATAAGGAGATGTTCTAATCCAATAGTGTCGTATTATCCATTTGTTCTACCCACGAGTCGCTCACCCCAACAAGTGAACGCATACAAAGACCGCACCATGATAGGATGAAGTAACTAGATGATCCTTGTTCTGGGTGCCTCCGCCTCCATCGTTCAAACATCATCACCAACAACATATCTCTATTGTTAAAGGGAGTCGGTATGTTATCGTTCGTTTCCATCGCTTCCACCTCCCCACAAATTAGCGCTAAAAACCCGTCTCCTCCCGTCACCACGAATGTAGATTTTGGGTTCTCTCCTCCTGGTGCCAGATTACTCGTTGGAGACACGCAAAACCAACCACGACATGATGGAAGCAACTACTCCTCCAGCGGATGGGGAATTGTCTAAGTGCATCAGGGCTTGTGGTGCACCAGCGTGTTTATACCCATTGATGTTTGAAAAAACATGAAAAATTTAGGACATATATACAACTGAATATACATTATCACAATTGAAGTCCAAATTTTAAATATAACTCAATAATAGTGATAGAGTTATTATCAATACTGATAACATGCTAAATTCAAAGCCCAACTCACATTAGGCGATGTTCAATGTCAAATGTGTCCCTTTATTTTCCTTTACCTCTGCTATGGATTTTTATTTGAAAATTTATGACATGATTACAAGTACTATCTATGTCATAATCTATTTTTTTATTTTATTTTAAAACTTTGTATCAATTGGACAGGGTGCATAACAAGTCACGTGCACTAGATACTCTCTACAACGACTGAGATTTTGAACCGTAGAAACCTATTATGGTTTTTAAAGAAGCACTACTAAAATATAAGACAATCACTAGTTAAGGTTTTTTTTGGCAACGTTTACCTCCAAACCCTTCTAGTGGCAACACATTTGTTTATAATATACTTGCACGGATATTTATAGGAATGCACCAACCTGATGGTGGTTGATCAAAATAAAATCGGCATCTTGTAGGAAGCAAGATCGAAGAGCTTATATATTGTTGCTTCTATTTTAGTGATGGAAGGATGACACCATGAACTGTTATGAGGCCTCATGGATCTCTTGGACAATAGGGTTGCATGAGCCTAAGAACGGTTGCTCGAGGTTCTGAATCACCTAAAGGCAATCTTAAGCAATGTAGACACACCAAACATCCAAATCAGAGCGAGAGCAAGCGCCTCCTTGCACGCCATAGCCTGGAACGTTGCCAGATCGGAGCAGCTCATGATGGTGATGGACGGGCACCCCATGAAGGTGCCCTTGGTAAGCTAGTAATGACAAATGGCACAATGCATGGATAAGTAAGTGTATCGGTCCAAGCCCATCATGCATAATTTTTTTAAAAAAATTGAGAAATATAAGAAACGTACGAGTTTTTTTTTTGAGACAATCACATGAAGCTTTATTATATCGTCACTACATTTACAGGGACGGAGGGAAGGTTCCCCGGATGACCTAACCATACATGACGGTCTGGTCCCAAACGTAAAGCATGCTTCGCTAGATTGTGAGCCTCGAAATTCGAGCTCCTACTTTCATGAACTATATTACATGAAATAAAGGCACTAACACCTAACTTGACCTCGTGGATGATTGCACCATAACTTGATCTGCTTCCCTCCTTGATTTCATGCACCACATTCTTACAGTCCGAGGCAATATGAACTCTCTGATTATTTAGATCCATTGAGAGGGCAATGCCTTCCCTGACAGCCATGGCCTCCAGCGTTGTTGGGTTGATCACAGTGGGAAAGACAACCATTGAAGCCCCCTCAATGCTTCCATCTCTGCTCTGGATGATAGCTGCTACAGCCCCATGTCTGTCGTTGCCACTGACGGCAGCGTCGACGTTGACCTTTGCATAGTTCTCTGGTGGTGACAACCATACCTTGCCAACTGATGGAACCCGCCCGGTACCTGGCCGAGGAAGTGTGACCTGTGATTGTTGTTCTGCCAAGTATGAATTTATGAAACCGTTGATTGCATGGGGACTTTGGAAGATGCCCTTGTGGAGAGCTTTTCGCCGGGCACTCCAGATTGCCCATAATGACACAGTTAATCTCATGAACTCGTCCTTATCCAGTTTTTCGCTCATACTAAAGATCCAACTTCTTGTGTTCTCCTCCTGATTAACATTGACATGCTCGAGCACAAGATCAGAAGACAAGGCCCATATACAACGGGACATAGGGCAACTCAAAAGGGCATGGCGCCAATTGTCATGGGTTCCGCATAAAATACAAGCCGCCGTTGTGGCCATGTTCCTGTGATGAAGTAGCTCTTGTGATGGCATTGAGTGTTGTGCTAAATGCCACAGGAATATCTTCAGCTTGGTTGGGACTTGCAACTTCCAAATATCATTTTTTTTAAACATTAGTACAGACACAAGCGCTCATATACATGTGCATACACTCATCCCTATGAACGCACACATGCACACCCTACCTCTATGAGCACCTCTGAAAGACTGAGCCGGCATATCACCTTGTGATTTACGAAGTCACCGTAGGCGCCTCGTCGTCGACGGGAACGTCTCCTCCCACTGAATGCGCATCACCGGAAATCCTGAGATAAATTCAGAAATAAATATGATCACCAGTTTTGAACCCTAATGGGATGGGATATCATGGTCCCTTTAACCATCCAACTGCAGGTTGGTTCGCACTTCCAAATATCATTCCACCCCCGTGGTTCACCATCGTATGAGATGTACTTTCCCAGAAACGTACGAGTGAGAAGAGTAAGCAAGTGTATTGGGCCAAACCGGTCATACACTCGGCCCGGCCTCACAAGAGCCCAGAAATATGAATGGTCCGCAAGGCGCCACGTCCACTATGCAACGGCTAACCTTCGTCCACCGCGAAACGCCCACCGCCGCGCCGCACTCCGTCGATTCCCCAACCCCGATCGACAAGGACGCGCCGCCGGGAAGAACCCGACCATGAGCGCCGCGGCGGCCAACGTCGCCGTCATCGGAGCCGGAAGTAAGCGACCCAGATCGGCCACTCCTCAACACAAAACTCTACCCACACTACTCCTGAATTCCTGATCCGATCGTCCCCCACTCACCTGTCCTTTTCCCCCGGATCGCAGTGACGGGCGCCGTGTGCGCCTCGCTCCTGGCCGCGCGCGGAGTGGCGGTGACGCTCTTCGACTCCGGCCGCGGCCCCGGCGGCCGCATGGCGCAGCGGAGGTGCTCGCCCGATCTACTGCCGCGCTGTGCCCCGGGGTGTCGCTTTTCGGCTCTGACTGACGCTCTTTTTTGGAGGGGCCGGGTGCGCGCAGGGAGGTGATGGACGACGGCACGGAGCTGCGGTTCGACCACGGCGCACCCTGCTTCACCGTCAGCAACGACGAGGTGGCCCGCGTCGTGGGCGGGTGGGAGGCGCGGGGGCTAGTCGCCGAGTGGAAGGCCATGTTCGCCTGCTTCGATCGGGAGACCGGCAAATTCAGAGACTTCGATAAGGTTCCGAGCCTCAAAATCCTACCCCTGTTAGTTTCTAGTAGCACATATGAAATTGGGAATGTAGCAGTCAGAACCTAGAATGCTCGACTAAATTTTGGCTGCTGATTCTGATCATTCCTGCACATAGTATGCTACAGTACCTCCGTCCCAAATTATAAGACGTTTTTGGTAGGCTAATTCGTCTTATAATTTGGGACGGAGGAAGTACCTAGAAATTAAGTAGATGAATCAGACTTCCACTTTTTCCCATAAATTTGCATCCCAACTGTTTCTGAGTGTTTCCTGCTCCTTATCCGGCAGATTAGTTGACGAGGGGCGCTTTCTGTGTGCTAACATTAGCTCTCTGGGAATGTATGTATCCTTGTCAGGAGGGAACCATGAAGAAGTATGTTGGTGTTCCTGGCATGAACTCAATATGCAAATCTCTGTGTCAAGAGGATGGTCAGACTTTCTGCAGAGTATTTGATTCTCTGGTACCCGGAGGGAGGACACAATCTTGATGCAACATCCTTGATGTCTCTTGTGCTATAGGTGTGGTGTCCAAATTTGGTGTCACTATTGGAAAGATGGATTGGCTTCAAGATAGGAGCTCATGGTCGTTGGCTAGCTTGGATGGCAAAGATCTTGGCAGTTTTGATTTTGTTGTGGCAACAGATAAAAACATAGCATCACAAAAAGTTTCTGGGTTGACTGGAAAGCCACCGCCTCTTGGTTTGTTCCATTCCATTCTCTTCATAATATGCTCTACTTACTATCACATGACAAGATTTCTATCATGCTTCTAATCTTCTGACAAGTTCTACAAATCAGGATGGTTATCACTACTTTTAATTAGAGAAATGATCCTTGTTTACCCTAAGTGAATTACTTTTCAGTCCTTTGATTTATGCTTAGCATTTATTTTCCAATGGAGTAATGGAGTGCTACTGTTCACATGCTAAATAGTCAAAATGTACTTAGTAAGTAAGCTATATGGGCTATAAAACCATGTCCCATTCCTAGTAGGAATTTCCCACCCCAGGAAGTTCCAACCATGCTTTTCCCCCTCTGGCTACCATGTTTAGATAAAAAAAATTGTGTAGGGAAGGGTACAATATAGGTAACCTGTTACCTTCAAAAGAAATTGTGTGTTTCAATGAATAGTTTGGTTTAGCTAGTTCAATAATCTGTAATATTGGATCATCACCTTTACGTTTTCATGTTCTACCAGATTTGTCAGTATTTCCACACTTGTCAGCAATGATTCAAGATATCCCAGTTCGGCCCTGTTTTGCTCTGATGTTAGCATTCTCAGAGCCTCTTGCTATGGTATAATCAGTCTCCAGTTTATTTATTTGTACATCTATAAACCATCGTTGTTCATCTACCTTGTCGTGTTTTAATCAGGTACCTGTCCAAGGGTTCTCTTTCCACAATTCTGATTCTCTAAGCTGGGCCTTTTGCGATAGTAGTAAGCCAGGGCGTCATGTACCTCCTAATAGGTATTCACCTTTTTTAATATGCACTTACATTTGATGGAGTGATATAGTTCAATTTTGTTAAATGCAATTCTTTGTATTCAGTCAATCGTGGGTATTGCGTTCAACCACCGAGTATGCTTCTAAGGTAATAGACAGTATGGGTCCCCGGAAACCTTCAGCAGATGCCCTTGCTAAGGTTGCAGAGGAATTGTTCAGAGAATTTCAGGCTACAGGACTGAACATTCCACAGCCTATCTTTATGAAAGCTCATAGATGGTTGGTACTCTAAATGACTTCTTCAACTCCTCTAGGTTGAATCATATTTTATTTTAACGTATTTATTTCATATTGCTATTTGTCTATAAACAAATTTGCAGGGGTGGTGCTTTCCCAGCCATTTCTATTGGCGGTGATGATAAGTGTGTCTGGGAGAAGAACATGAAATTGGCTATCTGTGGAGATTTCTGCGCTAGTCCAAGTGTTGAAGGGGCTGTCCTTAGTGGCATGAGAGGCGCTTCCAAAATCCTTGGATGTTTAAACTTACCATCAGGGTTGTGACTTGTGAGTTTTGACTGACATCAATTCTTCTTGATTCCTCTCTGGTTTGTATCTATGCGTGCATTTGTTGTTTAATGAGATGCACTTTTTTGTACAGAAATAATTGGCATGGCCCTATAGGGAGGATATTGTTTGTTGAATGGTATTATGTGAAATAAGAAATAAGTGCTGATTTGGTGGCAAGAATTCCAAGTGTATCATTTGAAGATGTTTCTATTGTATTGCATTTTTTATCTGCTGCCTCACAGCTGGTCCTACAAGCCTCCGTTGCTCTGACACTAACATGCAGTTTTGGTTTCCAGAAATAGAAGCACATATGAACTCATGAAAGGCGATCTAGAGATAGGCAGAACACTGACCGAACTAATTCTCCAGTGACCTATCCTGGAGTGTCACCAAACCACTTCTAGAACAATGTCCCTGGATGTGGATGCTGAAAATCTCTTTGGAATATTGAGCAGGAAATCTGGAATTTAGGGTGTTACAGAACATGCGTGCGATGCAAGTTTTCTAGGAGAATAGCTTTTTGGTACATGCTTGCTGAACATGCAAGTTTGCCAGATGATGGACAAGTATAACTGATGAAGCTTTATGCGGTCTGTTGGTCTCAAATCTCAGACTGGCATATATTTTATACATCACAATAGCCTTTGATAATACATCCATATTTTATTCTTAAGTACATGGAAATGTTTGTAAGCCCTTTTCTTTTATATTGGAGTGTACTTCATGAGAGATTCACAGGGCTAGTTAAAGTAAACGCAAGGCGAACTCATTTACATTCAGAAGAGATAAGCTTCAGAATTTGTTTGATTCACTATAGACACCTAATACCTGAAAGCTGCAGAATTTGAATGATGAATATACATGTTTATCAGTACCATATGTAGTCCACATCACTGAGGACAAAACTGAAAATTATGTATTGTTTGTCATTAAGAAAATGCCATCATTTGGCACCCTTTACGTCCTTTGTCAGTGACCACCATCTTGAAACTGCCAGATTGAGATACTCCTTGGAGCTTATGAAATTTTCGTTTGTCTCGTATTGTAGCGATGATATCAGATGCCGCCCGATAACCTAATAGGATAAATATGAAATGTACAGTTCAGGGACAAAGATTTGTCCAACCAAACTTCATAACTTGCACGATCTGAACCCAGGGGCATGTGCAGCCACTTTTCAAAAAATGCATTTTAAGTACGTTTCAAAATCTCAAAAAAAATCCATGCATACATGTTCACAAATGTGTGTGCGCGGCGCAAAGTTTTGTGAAAAAATATCTTTTTGTTTCGTCTCCGCAAAAAAGACAAATTTCAGTGTTTCTAAATAGCGTTTCACGACACAATTTTTTGTCTTTTTTGCACAGACCACACAAGAAGTTATTTTTCTGTGAAACTTTTGCACACACATAGAACATGAATACGTACCCGTGCCGCCTTTTTTGAATTTTTTAGCATTCAGAAATGTGTTTTTCAAAGTGGATTCATATGTACCCGGGATCATCCATGCACTTCCCACTTTGCTCTCGTCTAATTTGGCCAGCAACAGTTTGGTCTTGTATGCTGATATATTTAATACTATGCATACACATTACTTTCAGTTTGGTTCACTTCTCCTTTGAAGTAATACAATATATGTTCAGAGTAAAGAAGATTTTGTATGTTTTGTTCATCTGTAATCATGTAAACCATGAGTAGCATAGTGATATGCAAGTCTTCATCTGTCCATTTATTAGCTCCTTTTGTTTTCCTTTTGTTGAAGGATTTAGGATACATAGACTGGAAATTTCCAGCCCCAGTCTGCAACTATGAAAAGTTTATGAAAATTGACGTGCAGAATGTTTCCCCATATTATTATTTTTGGAAAGGCCGTTCAGTGCAAAAGCTGTGGTTTATGTACATTCTTTTGTTGAAAAGAATGGCCTATATTGTTTTTAGTTCCTAAAATCATAGTTCTTTTTCTTCTAGTTGAACAGTACCGGGTGAACAAGAAGCCTGCATATATTTTCTGCCATACTATGTTTTCTCTGACATACATTACATATTCACCTTGAGTTGTTACTTCAGAACAGTTACAAATCAGTGCGCGGTTAAGACTGTTCTTCCCAACTATGTTACTGTCTACTATGCATTAACTTAAGACAGATGTTGGCATGGTCTGCATGCAAGTGAAAATTTGTTGACCACTTGCCATAGATAATGTAAGCCAATTATCTTAACCCTTCTGATCATAATAACCTAAGAGCATCTCCAGCCGCTCCCCCAACAGGCCCCCCAGGCCACTTTTTCGGCGCCGGCGCGAAAAAAACGGCCCAGTCACGCCCCCAGGATGCCGAAAATCGCCGGCTTGGCCCTTTTTTCCGCCCGGCGGTCACAGGCCGAACCCGGCGCACTGGGGAGTAGTTGGGGGCTCCGGCGCAAGGGAAAAGCGTGGCTGGCCCACGCCGTCAGGGGAAAAGTCAAGGTTTTCTTCCCCGACTCGCCTCCCACCCCCCGCGCCCTCGGCCACCACTAGCTATATCCCGGTGCCGCCTGCCGCCACAGAAAAAGTATTTGATTTTTCTGTGATGAAATATGTGGTAAGAAAAAATTGTGTTGATAATTGAACGCCGAGACACGGCGAACCACGCCGAATATGGGCCTAATCTCGCCCATATGGGCCCTTTATTCGCCGAAATGGGGCTGCAAAGTGGGCCAATTTCGGCGCCTAGGGGCGACGACTGGGCACAAAACCGCCCCCAGGGCCGATTGTATCGCCGGCTCGCCCCCAGGGGACGATTTTTATGCGTCCTGGGGGGGGGGGCAACGGCTGGAGATGCTCTAAGCTGCTGCGAGTTTGATCCCACAAGTCAGCATACGTTGCTCGTGCCCACACTGTGGTTTCTTTCAGGTGAGCAGCACTTGTTCCAAAAGCTCCATCCAAAGGCCCCAGCTGAATCGAACTCCGCAGCCAAGGAGAAGAGCCACAGCGATATGCATGGTCCAGGCATGGTGCACTTATGTGGACACCCAACTAATCCTGACAAGTAAGCAGTCATTTTCCATTCAGTTGATGCAGTAATTTCATTTAGACCGTTTGTTTTAGCCTGGATTCAAACACTACCATACATTTTTGGTTTCGAGACATAATAAGCACAGAAGAACTCATGAAAGACTACCTAGAGATGAGCATTACGCTAACCGAACTTATTCCAGGATGTGGACGCTGAAAATCTCTTTGGAATATAGAGCTGGAAATCTGAATTTAAGGTGTTATCTGTTAAGGAACATGCGTTTCATGCAAGTGATCTAGGAGAGTAGCCTTTGCCTTTGGAACATGCTTGCTGAACGTGCAAATTTGCTAGACGAATGATAAGTATAACTGACCAAGCTTTATGCGGTCCGTTGGTCTCAAATCTCAGAATGGTATATATTTTACACAGCGCAATAGCCTTATTCTTAGGTACATGGATATATTTTGTTTTATATTGGAGTGTACTTCCTGAGAGAAATTCAGAGGTATATTCAATGTGAACACATGGTGAACCCATTTAACATTCAGAAGAGATAAAACCTCTCACCATGGACACATAATACCTGAAAGCTGCAGAATTTGAATGATGAATATATGTTTATCAGTACCATATATAGTCCACATCACTGAGGACAATTTTTGTTGATGTTGTATAATTCTCCAAATTATTGTTTGTCATAATGAAAATGCTATCATTTGGCACCCTTTACGTCCTATGTCAGTGACCACCACCTTGAAACTGCCAGATTGAGATACTCCATGGAGCTTATTTATCAATTTTCGATGTCTTTTATTCTAACAATGATTTCAGATGCCTCCTGATAACCTAATATAATATATGTATATGAGTAAATATGCAGTTCAGTTTGGTATTGTGTGCTGATGTTCTAGTACTATACGTACACTCTACTTTAGTAAAGCCATACAATTTTGTTACTATTGTACTTGCTGTTTTTCCTGCCTTATGTAAAAGAAGAAGAATGTTTATTTCTTGAATGGAACGTTTGAAGGTGGTTTTGAAAGCAATCATGTAATTGACTACAATATGCATCCACTTTTTCTGTGAAGTACTACGATGTTCAGTGAAAAAGAAGGCTTTGTATATTTATTTTTCTTATGTAATAATCATGTAAACCATGAGTAAGCATAGTGCTCTCCAAGTCTTCTTTCCCCCATATGTTCTTAGCTCTTTTCGTTTTTTGTTGTGGAAGGATTTAGGATACATGCACTGAAAATCTCCAGCCCAAGTCTGCAACCATGAAGAGTTTATGAAAAGTTAGCTGCAGAATCATTCCCGATCAATTTGAAAAATAACGGCTTATTCTGTTTAGTTCCTGAAACCATAGTTCTTTTTCTTCTAGTTGAACGGTGCCTGGTGAACAAGAAGCCTGCATATTTTCTTCCTTTTGCATGCATCTGATCTTCACCTCGAGTTACTTCAGAATAGTTAGAAAGCAACGTGGTTGATTAAGATTGTTCTTTCCAACTTAAGCAATGTTACTGTCAAGTGCGTGTTAACTTAAGACAAATATCAGCATGTTTTGATGCAGGTGAAGAGTCGTTAATCACTAGCCGTAGATGCTGTAACTCATGAAGTAATATTACGCCCTTTCTATATTTTCGTTGTTGAATGAATGAGTCCCTTCTGATCAAAATAACCTAATTAAACTGCTGCAAGTTCGATTTGACGAGTCAGCACGCGCGTTGCTCCTGCGCACCGATGGTTTCTTTCAGGTGAGCAGCACCTGTTCGAAAGCTCCATGCAAAGACCCCAGCTGAATCCAACTCTGTACCGTAGCCAAGGAGAAGAGCCACAAGATATGCATGGTCCAGGCATGGGCTACTTATGTGGACACCCAACTAACCCTGACAAGTAAGCAGTCATTTTCCACTCAGTATTGATGCAGAAAATTCAGTTTAGACCGTTTATTTTGGCCTGGATTCAAACCGTGCATGTGTATTTCATTTTCCTGCTTGTGTTTCTCAGAGTGTTTACCATTTATTGCTTGGCAATTAGGATGTCCATTCCAAATTTCAGCCTCAAGGAAATCCCACATCAAATAAATCATGAGTAGAGCCACCTGTATGGCTTGCATAGCATCCAACCTTATACAACTATCACAAGAAAACAGAGTAGATGTAGATCTGGTCGAGAACCAGACCTGTACAAAACGGAAGAGAACAGCAAGTAGTCCAAGGCAAAGCAAGGACGTAAACAGTTCTTCTGTCCTAGCTAAATTACACAGCATCATTGCCATAGGGATGCAGAACAGGATTCCTAGACAAAGCACTGCATGTCTAATCTGTGTCTACTCGTAGCTAGGCACCCCTTAAGAAACCAAGACGTGACTCCTCCATGACAAACTACTGCAAATGTTAAAAACATAAATGTACTGTAGTCAAACTTGCATGCACGCATGTGGCTAAAGATCCTAGACCTCTAAACAATGCCTGCCATCCAGGCTTAAACTATTAACAGAGATGGCCACATCTGTAACGGCCTAACTAACCTTACTTAAGCTTACCCCTTGGAAGAACCAAGCAGTGATTTTCTTCTTCTTCTTAATAACATCTCTTTCCAAGAAGTTGCTCTGCAAAGGTGGTGATGAGATAGTTAGATTAGCTTTTGCTGTGCAAAGGGAGTGAGATTAGATCAGGCCCTTGCGAGCTGCAAGTTGCTACTCTACCTGGCTGGCTCCATCCCTGGGCGCAGAGATTCTAGGCTACTTTGAGTATACAAATGCAAGTACCATGGCAGCCAGATTTGCACAGTAAAGGTACACGTGTGGCCTATGTACCACCTACCCACGCATGCATGGAATCCAAAGCAGCGGTGTACACCTAGGGAGACAGGACTGCAGCGTGGGCGTTGCAGAGATGCAGAGCCCTCTTAACTGGAGTGGCCGCTGGTCGTCCGGTGAATGCTCTCCCTGGATGGATGCATGGTCCTACTGAACTGAAGCTCATGACACCTGGTGCAGAGGCGCTGCAGGTTCCCGATCGAGCTCATGTCATGGCATGGCATGGCATCTTCCGGTGAACGCCGGCCGGCCTGAACGGCGGTGATCAGTATTCAGAGGTAGCCTATCTTCACCCTGTAGCATGCAGTGCATTAACTTGGACCTTCGGGGTCTATGGCATGGCCGAGTTCATCGGTGGCGTGGTAGGTGCAGTGGGTTTTCTATCCTCCCGGTTCAGGCGGCGCCTGTCATGGGCGCTCTCGGTCACTATTGCACTAGTTTTGCACCGCCAGCCAGCACTTAGTAGTACTGTAGTAGTAGCTTGGTAGCATGGAGGTTGTGACCTAGCTTAGCTTAGCCCATGATGCTTTGTGGTTGCCTATTCACCTAGGGTAGCATGGTCCGGTTTGGCGGTTTAATCTATGTGATGATCTTGTAAATGCGGTTAAACTAGTCTATCTAGTTAAGGGCGATAAGGTGCAGGCCCAAACTATGTTCGCAGGTCCCTCCCTATGATTCTTTTTTACTTATCTTTTTTATCTTTGCCTTAAAGAACTGCGCGTTAAGATGCACTACAGATTATTCTTTTAGACAACATGTATACTTATATTTGTGTGATGTTGCAGTCAATTCAGAGTAAGTTATTCTGAATCCATTGACGGCCAAACCTTGGGTTATGGTGAAAACAACTGTAAAAGACAGCATATATGGTGCCTATCTAAGGTACTCGTCAACAGGACGTGCATGCACATTAGTCAGGCTCTGGATCAGCTCGAGCTCTCGAGCCATAATAAAGCTCCTGTAAACAGAGGTCGATCCAGCTCTCCACAGGCTCCACGTCGCGGTGCTCACGTCGCAAGGGAGGTCGCCAGCTATTTCCGTGGACGGACACGCGCGCCTCGGGCCTCGTGTTAAAAGGGGAGAACAGGTTAATTACACAATTAACTACTAGCACTCTGATGGTATCCCTCTGCAGCCTGCATCAGGACCTGTCTCCCCTTCTACCGTCCGGTGCTTAATGGATTTGTCACTTCACGCCTATCTTACATTTACGACGGACATTTAGCTGGTACTTCTTCCATTTCAAAATATAATGCGCCCGCGCTTTCCGAGATCCAATTTTAACCATAAATTTAACCAACAAGACCAACGATGATGGAAGAAAAAATTATATAATTGAAAATTTCTTTCAAATATGAATTCACTGACATAATTTTTGCTCCCGCTGCAATTGGTCTTGATAGTTAAATTTACGGTCAAAGTTGAAGCACAGGGATAGATGAAGCGCTATATTGTGGAATGGAGGGGGTATACTCTAGTCTTGTATACAGTGATCTGAAAAACTTCAGTCAACTCTCTGTGAGTCCTGAGACCTGACTAGCGATTTTTACAGTGAATCAGGTAGCCATTGTCTGCATATAACTCAATGCATGGTGACGAAGAAGTTGGGACTCACAGCATGACAGCAGGAGACAGGAGTGGCCACTGGCGTCGGTGCGTGACACCTGAAATCCACATGCACTGACTCCAAGCTCGGCAACGCATTCATTCATGCATAACGTACGAACTGGCACGAAAACATTTGACAGCCGTACGCTACGTACGTGCGTACGTGCGATGGATGGATGGATGGATGGATGTTGTGGTTTGACAAGACTAGATTCTCATCCCGTTCTGAGCAAGCAGGTGGTGGAGAGCCACGTACAATTTTAAAGCTAGTTTTTTTTTGCGGGGGAATTTTAAAGCTAGTTTTAGGCCTCCTCCTGCCTCTTGATGTGTGAGCAACTACTACGTCCCCAAGCAAGCTCGCAACAGCTAGCTGCCTTGTGCTGAGCATCATATTGCCCGCAGAAATCTGGCGAGATTTTTTTTTCTTCCGGTTTCGCTAATCTTGAGGCAACTGGAAAAAAAATTCTTTGCATCACTGAGAGAGAAGGCAAAGTCTGAGGCCGAGTCACGGGTACATGAGGGCATCTCCAATGGCAACCCGTAAATTTTCTCCCGCATCCGTCTGCGGACAGGGAGGTCAGTCTGTGGACACGGATATGGGAGGCAGTCATTCAACCGTAGCTGCATACATCTGGCTTTTTTTTTCAAGTCCGTACGATCAAATAGCCGCATGCAAAGGGTACAAGCGTTCAAATAGCTCATGTAACACTAGTTCAAAATTTTCAAAAAAAAAAATCATATATTACATCCCAACATTGTTTTGCCCTTATACAATCCACTAATGTTCAATCAGATTTTTCCTTTCGCTGCTCGTGAGTTGGTAGATGCCGATTTGTTGATGCATTTGAATAAACTCTTCAAGTGTGGTCGGATTCTAGTCCGGAAGTTGAATAGGATCACCCATGTTCTTAAATTCCAGACCTGCGGCAGCATTGTCACCCTCGTCCTTGACGATCATGTTGTGCATGAGCACACAACATGTCATCATCTCCCATAAGGTTTCCGGATCCCATTGTTTAGCAGGTCCACGAACAACTACAAAACGAGCCTGCAGAATTCCAAATGTCCGCTCAACATCATTTCTAGTTGCTTCTTGTCTTTGAGCAAAGTAAGCATTTTTTTGCCCAACTGGGTTTGAGATGGTACTGACAAAGGTAGCCCATGGAGGATAGATACCGCCAACCAGATAGTCGCCATGTTGTACTCATGTCCATTGATAGTGTAGTGACAAAGAGGATATTTTTCTTCAATCAGCCTCGCAAACAACGGCTATCGTTGCAGCACATTGATGTCATTGTGAGACTCGGGCTTGCCAAAGAAAACATGTCAAATTCAAAAATCATGTGATGCAACTGCTTCAAGAATGATGATGGGCTTCTTTAACATGACCTAATATTGCCCTTGTAAAGCCTTCGGGTAGTTTTTCAATTTCCAATGCATGCAGTCAAGAGATCCAAGCAAACCTGACAACCCTCTTGCTTCTGAGATTGCCAAGAGCCCCTCGGTGTCTGCCACAATTAATTCTCTCAGGTACTGAGTGAAGAAAATATGCCCTAGAGGAAATAATAAAGTTATTATTTATTTGCTTATATCATGATAAATGTTTATTATTCATACTAGAATTGTATTAATCGGAAACGTAATACTTGTGTGAATACAAAGACAAACAAAGTGTCACTATTATGCCTCTACTTGACTAGCTCGTTAATCGAAGATGATTATGTTTCCTAACCATAGACATGAGTTGTCATTTGATTAACGGGATCACATCATTAGGAGAATGATGTGATTGACATGACCCATTCCATTAGCTTAGCACCCGATCGTTTAGTATGTTGCTATTGCTTTCTTCATGACTTATACATGTTCCTATGACTATGAGATTATACAACTCCCGTTTACCGGATGAACACTTTGTGTGCTACCAAACGTCACAACGTAACTGGGTGATTATAAAGGTGCTCTACAGGTGTCTCCAAAGGTACATGTTGGGTTGGCGTATTTCGAGATTAGGATTTGCCGCTCCGATTGTTGGAGAGGTATCTCTGGGCCCTCTCGGTAATGCACATCACTTAAGCCTTGCAAGCAATGCAACTAATAAGTTAGTTGCAAGATGATGTATTACGAAACGAGTAAAGAGACTTGCCGGTAACGAGATTGAACTAGGTATTGAGATACCGATGATCGAATCTCGGGCAAGTAACATACCGATGACAAAGGGAACAACGTATGTTTTTATGCGTTCTGACCGATAAAGATCTTCGTAGAATATGTAGGAGCCAATATGAGCATCCAGGTTCCGCTATTGGTTATTGACCGGAGACGTGTCTCGGTCATGTCTACATTGTTCTTGAACCCGTAGGGTCCGCACGCTTAACGTTACGATGACAATTTCATTATGAGTTTATATATTTTGATGTACCGAAGGTTGTTCAGAGTCCCGGATGTGATCACGGACTTGACGAGGAGTCTCGAAATGGTCGAGACATAAAGATCGATATATTGGACGACTATATTTGGACACCGGAAAGGTTCCGGGTGAGATTGGGACAATACCGGATCACCGGGAGGTTTTCGGAACCCCCCGGGAGGTATATGGGCCTTATTGGGCCTTAGTGGAAAGGAGGGGAAAGGAGCAAGGGAGGGGGCGCGCCCCCCCAAGCCCAATCCGAATTGGGAGGGGGGCCGGCCCCCCTTTCCTTCCTCCCTCCTTCCTCTTCCTTCCCTCTCCTACTCCTAATAAGAAAAAGGGGAGTCCTACTCCCGGTGGGAGTTGGACTCCCCCCCTTGGGCGCGCCACCCTCCTTGGCCGGCCCCCTCCTCCACTCCTTTATATACGGAGGCAGGGGGGCACCCCATAGACACAACAATTGATCATTGATCTCTAAGCCGTGTGCGGTGCCCCCCTCCACCATAATCCTCGATAATATTGTAGCGGTGCTTAGGCGAAGCCCTGCGACGGTAGAACATCAAGATCGTCACCATGCCGCTGTGCTGACGGAACTCATCCCTGACACTTTGCTGGATCGGAGTCCGGGGATCGTCATCGAGCTGAACGTGTGCTAGAACTCGGAGGTGCCGTAGTTTCGGTGCTTGATCGGTTGGGTCGTGAAGACGTACAACTACATCAACCGCGTTGTGCTAACGCTTCCGGTTCTGGTCTACGAGGGTACGTAGACAACACTCTCCCCTCTCGTTGCTATGCATCACCATGATCTTGCGTGTGCGTAGGAATTTTTTTGGAATTACTATGTTCCCCAACAGTGGCATCCGAGCCTAGGTTTTATGTGTTGATGTTATATGCACGAGTAGAACAAAAGTGAGTTGTGGGCGATATAAGTCATACTGCTTACCAGCATGTCATACTTTGGTTCGGCGGTATTGTTGGATGAAGCGGCCCGGACTGACATTACGCGTACGCTTACGCGAGACTGGTTCTCCCGACGTGCTTTGCACACAGGTGGCTGGCGGGTGTCAGTTTCTCCAACTTTAGTTGAACCGAGTGTGGCTACGCTCGGTGCTTGCGTAAAATAGCACCAACTTGACAAACTATCGTTGTGGTTTTTGATGCGTAGGTAAGACTGGTTCTTGCTAAGCCCGTAGCAGCCACGTAAAACTTGCAACAAACAAAGTAGAGGACGTCTAACTTGTTTTTGCAGGGCATGTTGTGATGTGATATGGTCAAGGCATGATGCTAAATTTTATTGTATGAGACGATCATGTTTTGTAACCAAGTTATCGGCAACTGGCAGGAGCCATGTGGTTGTCGCTTTATTGTATGCAATGCAATCGCCCTGTAATGCTTTACTTTATCACTAAGCGGTAGCGATAGTCGTAGAAGTACAAGATTGGCGAGACGACAACGATGCTACGATGAAGATCAAGGTGTCGCGCCTGTGACGATGGTGATCATGACGATGCTTCGGAGATGGAGATCACAAGCACAAGATGATGATGGCCATATCATATCACTTATATTGATTGCATGTGATGTTTATCTTTTATGCATCTTATCTTGCTTTGATTGACGGTAGCATTATAAGATGATCTCTCACTAAATTTCAAGATAAAAGTGTTCTCCCTGAGTATGCACCGTTGCCAAAGTTTGTCGTGCCCAGACACCATGTGATGATCGGGTGTGATAAGCTCTACGTCCATCTACAACGGGTGCAAGCCAGTTTTGCACACGCAGAATACTCAGGTTAAACTTGACGAGCCTAGCATATGCAGATATGGCCTCGGAACACTGAGACCAAAAGGTCGAGCGTGAATCATATACTAGATATGATCAACATAGTGATGTTCACCATTGAAAACTACTCCATTTCACGTGATGATCGGTTATGGTTTAGTTGATTTGGATCACGTGATCACTTAGAAGATTAGAGGGATGTCTTTTTAAGTGGGAGTTCTTAAGTAATATGATTAATTGAACTTAAATTTATCATGAACTTAGTACCTGATAGTATCTTGCTTGTTTATGTTTGATTGTAGATAGATGGCCCGTGTTGTTGTTCCGTTGAATTTTAATGCGTTCCTTGAGAAAGCAAAGTTGAAAGATGATGGTAGCAATTATATGGACTGGGTCCGTAACTTGAGGATTATCCTCATTGCTGCATAGAAGAATTACGTCCTGGAAGCACCGCTGGGTGCTAGGCCTGCTGCTGATGCAACTGGCGACGTTAAGAACGTCTGGCAGAGCAAAGCTGATGACTACTCGATAGTTCAATGTGCCATGCTTTACGGCTTAGAACCGGGTCTTCAACGATGTTTTGAACGTCATGGAGCATATGAGATGTTCCAGGAGTTGAAGCTAATATTTCAAGCAAATGCCCGGATTGAGAGATATGAAGTCTCCAATTAGTTCTATAGCTGCAAGATGGAGGAGAACAGTTCTGTCAGTGAGCATATAATCAAAATGTCTGGGTATGATAATCACTTGATTCAACTGGGAGTTAATCTTCTGGATGATTACGTCATTGATAGAATTCTCCAATCACTTCCTCCTAGCTACAAGAGCTTCGTGATGAACTATAATATGCAAGGGATGGATAAGACAATTCCCGAGCTCTTCGCAATACTAAAAGCTACGGAGGTAGAAATCAAGAAGGAGCATCAAGTGTTGATGGTCAACAAGACCACTAGTTTCAAGAAAAAGGGCAAGGGGAAGAAGAAGGGGAACTTCAAGAAGAACAGCAAGCAAGTTGCTGCTCAGGAGAAGAAACCCAAGTCTGGACCTAAGCCTGAAACTTAGTGCTTCTACTGCAAGCAGACTAGTCACTGGAAGCGGAACTGCCCCAAGTATTTGGCGGATAAGAAGGATGACAAGGTGAACAAAGGTATATGTGATATACATGTCATTGGTGTGTACCTTACTAGAGCTCACAGTAGCACCTGGGTATTTGATACTGGTTATGTTGCTAATATTTGCAACTCAAAACAGGGACTACGGATTAAGCGAACACTGGCGAAAGACGAGGTGACGATGCGCGTGGGAAATGGTTCCAAAGTCGATATGATCGCGGTCGGCACTCTACCTCTACATCTACCATCGGGATTAGTATTAGACCTAAATAATTGTTATTCGGTGCCAACGTTAAGCATGAACATTATATCTGGATCTTGTTTGATGCGAGACGGTTATTCATTTAAATCAGAGAATAATGGTTGTTCTATTTATATGAGTAATATCTTTTATGGTCATGCACCCTTGAAGAGTGGTCTATTTTTGATGAATCTCGATAGTAGTGATACACATATTCATAATGTTGAAGCCAAAAGATGCAGAGTTGATAATGATAGTGCAACTTATTTGTGGCACTGCCGTTTAGGTCATATCGGTGTAAAGCGCATGAAGAAACTCCATACTGATGGACTTTTGGAACCACTTGATTATGAATCACTTGGTACTTGTCAACCGTGCCTCATGGGCAAGATGACTAAAACGCCGTTCTCCGGTACTATGGAGAGAGCAACAGATTTGTTGGAAATCATACATACAGATGTATGTGGTCCAATGAATGTTGAAGCTCGTGGCAGATATCGTTATTTTCTCACCTTCACAGATGATTTAAGCAGATATGGGTATATCTACTTAATGAAATATAAGTCTAAAACATTTGAAAAGTTCAAAGAATTTCAGAGTGAAGTTGAAAATCATCGTAACAAGAAAATAAAGTTTCTACGGTCTGATCGTGGAGGAGAATATTTGAGTTACGAGTTTGGTTTACATTTGAAACAATGCGGAATAGTTTCGCAACTCACGCCACCCGGAACACCACATCGTAATGGTGTGTCCGAACGTCATAATCGTACTTTACTTGATATGGTGCGATCTATGATGTCTCTTATAGATTTACCGCTATCATTTTAGGGTTATGCTTTAGAGACGGCCGCATTCACGTTAAATAGGGCACCATCAAAATCTGTTGAGACGACGCCTTATGAACTATGGTTTGGCAAGAAACCAAATTGTCGTTTCTGAAAGTTTGGGGCTGCGATGCTTATGTGAAAAAGCTTCAACCTGATAAGCTCGAACCCAAATCAGAGAAATGTGTCTTCATAAGATACCCGAAGAAGACTGTTGGGTACACCTTCTATCACAAATCCGAAGGAAAGACATTTGTTGCTAAGAATGGATCCTTTCTAGAGAAGGAGTTTCTCTCGAAAGAAGTGAGTGGGAGGAAAGTAGAACTTGATGAGGTAAATGTACCTGCTCCCTTATTGGAAAGTAGTACATCACAGAAACCGGTTTCTGTGACACCTACACCAATTAGTGAGGAAGCTAATGATGATGATCATGTAACTTCAGAACAAGTTACTACTGAACCTCGTAGATCAACCGGAGTAAGATCCGCACCAGAGTGGTACGGTAATCCTGTTCTGAAAGTCATGCTACTAGATCATGATGAACCTACAAACTATGAAGAAGCAATGGTGAGCCCAGATTCTGCAAAATGGCTTGAAGCCATGAAATCTGAGATGGGATCCATGTATGAGAACAAAGTGTGGACTTTGGTTGACATGCCCAATGATCGGCAAGCAATTGAAAATAAATGGATCTTCAAGAAGAAGACTGACACTGACGGTAATGTTACTGTCTACAAAGCTCGACTTGTCGCAAAAGGTTTTCGACAAGTTCAAGGGATTGACTATGATGAGACCTTCTCACCCGTAGCGATGCTTAAGTCTGTCCGAATCACGTTAGCAATTGCCGCATTTTATGATTATGAAATTTGGCAGATGGATGTCAAAACTGCATTCCTGAATGGATCTCTGGAAGAAGAGTTGTATATGATGCAGCCGGAAGGTTTTGTCGATCCAAAGGGAACTAACAAAGTGTGCAAGCTCCAGCGATCCATTTATGGACTGGTGCAAGCATCCCGGAGTTGGAATAAATGCTTTGATAGTGTGATCAAAGCATTTGGTTTTGAACAGACTTTTGGAGAAGTCTGTATTTACAAGAAAGTGAGTGGGAGCTCTGTAGCATTTCTGATATTATATGTGGATGACATATTGCTAATCGAAAATGATATAGAATTTCTGGATAGCATAAAGGGATACTTGAATAAGAGTTTTTCAATGAAAGACCTCGGTGAAGCTGCTTACATATTGGGAATTAAGATCTATAGAGATAGATCAAGACGCTTAATTGGACTTTCACAAAGCACATACCTTGACAAAGTTTTGAAGAAGGTCAAAATGGATCAAGCAAAGAAAGGATTCTTGCTTGTGTTACAAGGTATGAAGTTGAGTAAGAATCAATGCCCGACCATTGCAGAAGATAGATAGAAAATGAAAGATGTTCCCTATGCTTCAGCCATAGGCTCTATCATGTATGCAATGCTGTGTACCAGACCTGATGTGTGCCTTGCTATAAGTCTTGCAGGGAGGTACCAAAGTAATCCAGGAGTGGATCACTGGACAGCGGTCAAGAACATCCTGAAATACCTGAAAAGGACTAAGGATATGTTTCTCTTATATGGAGGTGACAAAGAGCTCATCGTAAATGGTTACGTTGATGCAAGCTTTGACACTAATCCGGACGATTCTAAATCGCAAACCGGATACGTATTTACATTAAACGGTGGAGCTGTCAGTTGGTGCAGTTCTAAACAAAGCATTGTGGCGGGATCTACATGTGAAGCGGAGTACATAGCTGCTTCGGAAACAGCAAACGAAGGAGTCTGGATGAAGGAGTTCATATCCGATCTAGGTGCCATACCTAGTGCATCGGGTCCAATGAAAATCTTTTGTGACAATACTGGTGCAATTGCCTTGGCAAAGGAATCTAGATTTCACAAGAGAACCAAGCACATCAAGAGACGCTTCAATTCATCCGGGATCTAGTCCAGGTGGGAGACATAGAGATTTGCAAGATACATATGGATCTGAATGTAGCAGACCCATTGAGTAAGTCTCTTCCACGAGCAAAACATGATCAGCACCAAGGCTCCATGGGTGTTAGAATCATTACTGTGTAATCTAGATTATTGACTCTAGTGCAAGTGGGAGACTGAAGGAAATATACCCTAGAGGCAATAATAAAGTTATTATTTATTTCCTTATATCATAATAAATGTTTATCATTCATACTAGAATTGTATTAACCGGAAACGTAATACTTGTATGAATACATAGACAAACAAAGTGTCACTAGTATGCCTCTACTTGACTAGCTCGTTAACCGAAGATGGTTATGTTTCCTAACCATAGACATGAGTTGTCATTTGATTAACGGGATCACATCATTAGGAGAATGATGTGATTGACATGACCCATTCCATTAGCTTAGCACCCAATCGTTTAGTATGTTGCTATTGCTTTCTTCATGACTTATACATATTCCTATGACTATGAGATTATGCAACTCCCGTTTACCGGAGGAACACTTTGTGTGCTACCAAACGTCACAATGTAACTGGGTGATTATAAAGGTGCTCTACAGGTGTCTCCAAAGGTACATGTTGGGTTGGCGTATTTCGAGATTAGGGTTTGTCGCTTCGATTGTCAGAGAGGTATCTCTGGGCCCTCTCGGTAATGCACATCACTTAAGCCTTGCAAGAAATGCAACTAATAAGTTAGTTGCAAGATGATGTATTACGGAATGAGTAAAGAGACTTGCCGGTAACGAGATTGAACTAGGTATTGAGATACCGACGATCGAATCTCGGGCAAGTAACATACCGATGACAAAGGGAACAACGTATGTTGTTATGCGGTCTGACCGATAAAGATCTTCGTAGAATATGTAGGAGCCAATATGAGCATCCAGGTTTCGCTATTGGTTATTGACCGGAGACGTGTCTCGGTCATGTCTACATTGTTCTCGAACCCGTAGGGTCCGCACGCTTAACGTTACGATGACAGTTTCATTATGAGTTTATATATTTTGATGTACCGAAGGTTTTTTGGAGTCCCAGATGTGATCACGAACTTGACGAGGAGTCTCAAAATGGTCGAGACATAAAGATCGATATATTGGACGACTATATTTAGACACCGGAAAGGTTCCGGGTGAGATTGGGACAATACAGGATCACCGGGAGGTTTTCGGAACCCCCCGGAAGGTATATGGGCCTTATTGGGCCTTAGTGGAAAGGAGGGGAAAGGAGCAAGGGAGGGGGCGCCCCCCCCCAAGCCCAATCCGAATTGGGAGGGGGGCTGCCCCCCTTTCCTTCCTCCCTCCTTCCTCTTCCTTCCCTCTCCTACTCCTAATAGGAAAAAGGGGAGTCCTACTCCCGGTGGGAGTTGGACTCCCCCCCTTGGGCGCGCCATCCTCCTTGGCCGGCCCCCTCCTCCACTCCTTTATATACGGAGGCAGGGGGGCAGCCCATAGACACAACAATTGATCATTGATCTCTTAGCCGTGTGCGGTGCCCCCCCTCCACCATAATCCTCGATAATATTGTAGCGGTGCTTAGGCGAAGCCCTGCGACGGTAGAACATCAAGATCGTCACCACGCCGTCGTGCTGACGGAACTCATCCCCGACACTTTGCTGGATCGGAGTCCGGGGATCGTCATCAAGCTGAACGTGTGCTAGAACTCGGAGGTGCCATAGTTTCGGTGCTTGATCGGTCGGGCTGTGAAGACGTACGACTACATCAACCGCGTTGTGCTAACGCTTCCGCTTCCAGTCTACGAGGGTACGTAGACAACACTCTCCCCTCTTGTTGCTATGCATCACCATGATCTCACGTGTGCGTAGGAATTTTTTTGAAATTACTACGTTCCCCAACACTAAGGTCCGAACACCTCGATCATGGTAGTTGCAAACCTGACCATGGCATCTCCGCATATGCTCTTGGACATCCATAGGTACTCTTCCCATGAATCAGCAGTCATGCCATATGCAAGCATTCAGAGTGCGGCCGTGCACTTCTGGTAACTAGAGAAGCCAATCGTTCCCACGACGTCCTTCTTCAGGATGAAGTAGTCATCATAGGACCGGACGCCATGGTAGAAACGACCGAAGACAGTCTTGCGCGTCCAAAAACACCGGCGAAATGGTCAGCGAATAATGCATCAGGGGCAAAGTCGTCGGCCATCAGTGTCAAATGGTAGCGCACCCTATTGCGGTTGAGCACTCGATGATGACCCTTGATCGAGCCCTTGAAATTAAGAACATGCTCCTCCGCACGCTCCACGTCTTCAAGGACCGCCTACATCATCGATGTCTCATCAGAGTACTCCTTCTTGCCTGACGAGTCGTCGGACGCTCGTATATGTTCTCCAAATCAGAATCCATTGCTAGAACGAAGAAGGGACAACTGTTTTTAACTCTGACGATTCATAGAACACTTGCTGGGCATGGTGAGAATAGCAGTAGTGGATGGTACCTGGCGGGGCGGTCGGAGGACAAGGGTTGAATAGAGACGGAGGAGAACTAGGGTGGAGCCCTGCTGGAGCACTTGAGATGACGGAGATATAGAGTTTCGGCAGGGGTCTGGCGTGATGGCCGGGATAGTGGAGCGGTGGCGAAGCCAAGAGAGAAAGAAGGAAGGGGAGAAAATGGGAGAACAGAGTCGTGAGGCCCGAGAAGGGTTTTGGATGGGCCGAGGGTGTCGGATTCCTACGTTTTGCGTGTCTGGACTCCTGGAAGCCCCCCATTTTTGTCTCCAGAATGCGGGAGAAATCATATATGGACCACCCTGTGCACCGATACATGCCTCGTTGGATGACTCCCACAGTCTGGACTGATGCGGGAGGCTTGTGGGTCCGTGTTGAAGATGCCTAAGAGCATCTACAGCCGGACCTCTCAAACCCATCTCATACGCCCGGGCGGGCGCCCGGTCATTGACCAGTCATGTTTTTTCGACCCAGACGAATGCCTCAAACGGGGCTCAAACGCCCGGCCAAACCGGCACCCCCCATATCCAGCCCAAATATGAGGCGGATATGGGGGCGTCCAGGCACGCCCGCCATGTCAGACTGACGAAGGGGTCCCTACCGGAAACACCCTCAAACTCGGCAGTCCGAAAATCGTCTCCTCTGTCGGACCGGTGGCGCCGCGTGGCCCAGCTCCGGCGGGCGTGTAGTGCATTGCCCGGCTATTTAAGTCGATCGGCGACACTGAAACCCTAGCACCCATCCACATTTTCCTTCTTCTGTCCGCCGCCGTGGCCTCTTTTCACTCCACCCATACGACTAGTAGCCATGCCCCCCCCCCCACGCTGCTGGGTGAGGAGCAAGCCTTTTCTGACACCGCCGGAGCACCGGCTCGAGCTCCTTGAGCAGATCCAGGCTAGGCGCGAAGCCCGGATCGCCGCGGGGCTACCTCCGAATGCAGTGGGTCTGGAGGAGGAGTTGGAGGTGGAGGAGGACGACGACGACGACAATGAGGAGGAGGGGGTGAGCCTGAGGAGGAGGATGTGGGGGGCGCTGGCCACGTGGATCTGCAGGTGGAGCAGCAAGCCATCATCGATTCCCTCCGGTCGGAGTCGGCTACGGAGGCAAGACGCCGTCGCCGATAGGAGATGAAGGCACAAGAGGCCGCGGAGGTTGCGGAGATGTTCACCATGGATGAGGTCGAGCAGGAGGAGGATGAGCCGGAGCCCTCCTACCCGCCCGTCCAGCCAGCGCCCAACACCATCGTCGTGGATATCTCCGACGACGAAAATTAGCTAGGGTAGCACGTAGGTGTAGTACGCAGGATTTCTTTTGCATACTTTATATGGATTTAGGGGTTGAAATATGAGATAGGTGGATGCAAAGTTGCTAATTTGAGGCGTGCGCTGTCAGTGGCACGTTCGCGAATGTTTGAGAGGCCGGATTTGTCAAGTCCGGATGTAGATGCTCTAAGGGGTGGCGAGCATGAAATGGACAGGGACGGAATTGGGTTTTTTTCCCTGCAAACGACTGTTGAATATATATGGTCCTTCGTTTTTAGCTACAATTTTTATATTAGATTTTATTTAATTAGTTCAATTTTGATTTTAATTAGGAGAACATATTCTTATTTTATGACAAATTTAGTCAACTCGATCGATCACCAGCCGCGCATTAGCATCCTAATAAAATCTGGTGGCGGGGAGCAGAGCGACATGCGTATCCTACGGATCACGGCACGCACCATGTAGTAGTGCACTTTGTTCATCCTCATCCTCATTTACAAAACCCAGCTGCAGCCAAGGCAGCAGGCAACAGCAAACAGAAGAGGGAAAAAAAAACAAGTACGTACGCTACCAGTGAACATGCGGCCGGAACGTTTCATTCGATCGGCACGTACAGGTACAGCGGTACACGGCCTACAAGATGCTGGTGAACATCTGGCTGACCAGGTTCGAGTACGACGCCGGCGCGGCGTTGTCGGGTGCGGACGCCGGCTGCTGCTTGACGACGGCGGGGGCGGCGGCGCCGACCCGGCGGTCGTGCTCCTTGACGAGCTCGTGCGCGAACCGCTCCAGCTTCTCCGCGTTGGTCTGCTCCGCCAGCTTCTTGCCACGGAACAGCACCGACTCCACGTTCTTCTGCGACAGCATCTCCTCCGCCGCCACGCACCCCTTCGCCGCCGCCGCCGCGCATCGGCCGCCCCGCGGCGACCCCATCGCCTGGATGCGGGTGTAGTTGCTTGTCCTGTTATGTCCGAACGCCATGGCCACCGCTTGATCCACCTGGCGGAAAACAAGTCGGAGGAAGAGTTTGCAGTGAGCACGGAGAACAAGATGCGTGCAAGAATGGACCTCGCTTGCGAGCGAAGGTAGAGAATTCTAGTGCGTTGATATTGTCGTCGTACCATGTCGGACACGCCCTCGGCGGCGATCCTGACGATCTCAGACGTCGACGCGCCGCCGCTGCCGGCCGCGGGGCGCTGCTCGCCCTCCCCGCTGCCGATGGAGATCACCAGCAGGTCCTCCACGCCGGACGCGAGCGGGAACTCGCGCTTGTTGTTGAGCACGTGCGTGATGGCCGCTGCCGTGGGGTTGCCGAGCGCCACGCCGCCGCCCACGGCCACGATGCGGGTCGACCCGTCGCACGACCGCACCTCCACCGCCGAGGAGGACCGGTCCGAACCGGCGCAGGTCGCGGCGCACACGTCTCGCAGGCGGAAGTCGTAGGCCGGCTTCTCGACGGCGTCGGCGCGGGAGAAAAGGAACGGCGCCCCCGTGGCGAGGTCGTAGCACGGGACGAGCACCGGCCGCGCCGTGTCTCGCAGTGTCAGGTCGCCGAACACCTTGCGGAAGGCGGCGCCGCCAGCCGGGCGCCGGAGCAGCGCGCGGAGGCTCCCGGACGAGGGCGACCAGCCGCGGCGGAGGCTGCGCACGAGGAACGCGAGCGCGTCCTCCGCGGAGTAGAGCGGCCGCGCGTCGTCCTTGCCGCGGGCCACGAGCATGGCCGCCAGCACGCCGCCGGCGCCAGAGCCCGCGGCCACGTCGAAGAAGTCTGCCAGACGCGCCTTGGGGTCACCGGTGCGCCGCCTCAGGGAAGCCTCCAGCCTCACCAGCGCCGCTCCGGCGAGCAGCCCGTCGGCGGCGCGCCCACCGCCGTCGATCGACAGTATGCACACTTTACCGGCCTGCGCCCGTGGGGGCGTCGCCTTCCCAGACGCTGCCGGTGTATGCGGCGAGGCTCCGCCGAAGAGAAGCTTGGGGTCGTCGTAGCCGAACAGGAACTTGCTCTCGAGGATGGAGAAGATCTCGTAGGTGAGCTTGTCCACGTCCATGGCGGCGGCCGGCCCCACTGGAGCCGCTTCCATTCTCTGCTCTACGCCGGCCGGAGCGCGCGCACGAAGCTGAGAGGAGGCGTTCTGCGTTCTGCTGTGTGCGCACGGGGGGCGGGCGTGGAGAGCAGAGCACCGAGCAGTTGCCGGCATTTTATAGTGGCGGGAAGGTAGAAGGAGGCGTGGGTTCGTGGCGTTGACTCGTCCGGCCCACGGTGGCGCGAGCTGAGACCGGACTCCAGTAATTTATTTTCCTTATTGTACAAGTGATCAGTGTGACAAGGATCGTGACTGTCAGAAGAAGTGTGAGGATTTTCTCAAAAAAGAAAAGGTGCGAGGAGGATTGTCAATGGTGAATTTCTTCAAAAATGCTAAACCAACGGGTTTACTACGGCCTACTTTAATGATCTAAAGACGCTCTTATATTTCTTTTTAGAGGGAGTACTAAACTTCTCTCATGAATTTTAGGGTGGGGGTCATTTTTCCGACTGATAGACGACCACAAATTGCCACGTGCATTGTTTCATGGTTAACCAATAATACCCTCGTAAAGCTCTGCATGTGTAGCATTGCCCCCTTTTTTTCTTTTACGGGGAGTGAGTTGTTTGATCGATGTCCAATGCGACGTGGAAATAGCTCGAATGGCGATGGATCGGGTTTCGAACGGGTCCAACGCTTCCACACTATATACCGGCTTCATATCACATTGACCCTCATCAAGATGTTCATGGATAGAAATTTATGTTTGTAATATTGTGCACATAACCAATGGTTATCCACATCCATGAAGCACCCATCAGAAATAACCCATCTTTTTTTGTGGGAAATGAACATTTCATTTATCAGCCATGGTGGTTACATTCAGAGATGACAATGCTAGCTATCTTCACATGGGAGCTTCGAAGCCAACAGGTTGTGCGCTGTTGGAAGCGCCCCATACAAGTAAGGGTGTGACTCGCTACATTTGCATGTCTACTGATTTTAGCTAGACTAATGTTCCTTTCATGAGCCAGAATCCTTCTAATCTCATTGACCTGGTTCGCATAGCTCGAGCGCTCAACATCTTTAGATTGCACCATCTTCAGCAACTCAGCGCAGTCCGTCTCCACAACCAACGGCAAGTTGGACCAGTGAAGCACAAGTCTAAGCCCTTCGTCCATGGTCGCCATCTCCGGTTCCAGAGGATCACCACAATTAAAAAGCACCCACATTGCGGCGAAGATGACTGCTCCATCATGATCATGTAGGACCATCCCAGCCCCGGCTCTACCATACTCTTTGAAAAAAGCACCATCGATATTCAACTTAGCATAATTCACATTAGGGTCCTTCCATTGCGATGTTGTTGTTGTTTCATGTGTGTACTTTGACGTGCGTCCCAGTAATCGATCACCTGCTTACCCTTCATCTGTGTCCTAACGGATAGACTCGTTCGGAGGAACTTGCAGCATCCATAGTTTTGAGATGAGAACGTTAGTCATCTACTTCTTAGATGCTCTTTCGCGCGTGAGATTTGGTACACCTGGCGCTATTGTGACTATCAAGGAGTGGTGGCCGCTTCTATTGCATAGATAGGTTCACACCTGGCGCTATTGTGACTATCAAGGAGTGGTGGCCGCTTCTATTGCATAGATAGGTTCACACCTGGCGCTATTGTGACTATCAAGGAGTGGTGGCCGCCAGTGAGTTCTGCTGTCTCGGATCGCAACTAAAAGAAATTTAATGCCCTCATGTGATATATTCTTTGCATGTTGTGGCTCGAGAGGTACAATGGATTTTCTACAAGGTGGAAGTTATGCCATCTTGGGTCATCAAGTGAGCAAGGGAGAAGTTTCCTATGTGCAAGTTGGTTAGAACTCACGGAATAGTAGACACCATGAGTTAGCACTTTAAGTTGTGGGCGGTGGGGTGTGTACTTCTGTGTTTTCACCTCATGTACATATCATAATTTTGTATGTGTGTTCTTCTCTCCTTAATACAAAAGATATGTTGCTAGGTGTTCTTGAAAAAAAAACTCCAAAACAACATATACATGAACTTAGCAATTTATTCATTTGACAACCACAACATATTATGAAAAGAGAGATAGGATTTACAACTACATATGTGATACATCTATGATGACCACATGTAATATGAAATTAATAAGGCGGTTGATGGAAACTCATGGGCGGGCGATTATACTCACACCTGCCATATGACTAATTGGTTTTACAGAAGTGACAGAGTCGGATACCCATGGATATCCAAGGCATCATTTTGCGTAGCCAGGTAGAGACATAATGAAGCAGGGCATTATTCGCCGAATTGGGAATGACCAGTCTACGGATATCTGGGCTGATAATTGGATCCCAAAAGAGTCTTCTCGACGACAAATTGTATCTCTTTGTTGCTGACCCATTTGTGAAGGTATCTGAGTTACTATGACCAACCATAGCCTCGTGGAACAATAATTTGGTCAGGAGTGTCTTCTTACCCATTGATGCTGATGAGATACTCAGTACCATAGTGTGCACTCGAAACACTGCCGATTTTTGGGCATGGCATCCAGACAAGAGAAAGGCCTATTCACTGTTAGCTAGGCATACAAGTTTATGATCAAGGCCAAAATCCATAGAGAGAATTGGATTGAAGGGAGGAGTGGATCCTCCGATAATGCGAGAGAGGAGAAGTCATGGACTTCGCTATGGAATATCATCGTTCCATCGAAGAACCGAGTGTTTTTGTGGAGACTAGCCCGACATTCCCTAACGACCACTGATGTGCTACACAATCGGAATATGGCATAGGCTAACCAGTTCCCACTATGTGGAGGGGAAGACTCGTGGCGGCATGCACTTTTTTCATGCACCATGGCTAGATGTACATGAGCACTCTCAGATGCAGAACTAGCGGATAGGATGATAGATAACAAAGTTGCATCAAAGAACTGGATGTTCAAACTTCGTGAAATTCCGTGTCATGACGGCTTCACTGGGATGTCTATGACCTTATGGGCTATATGGTATGCAAGGCGGAAGGCTATTCATGAGTCAATCTTTGAAAGGCCGCATCAAACCTATTCATCTGTCAACTCCTATCTCAATGATTTGATGTCGCTACTAAAGCCAAAACCACAGCTCAACATCATGACAAGTCAAGTGCTTATACTTCCCAACGCTGGCTACCATCACCAGAGGGAGTTATGAAAAAAAATGTTGACGGAGAGGTCGCCCGACAGGGACAGGGAGGTGTCGCAGCCGTGATTTGTCATGGTAATAATGTCCTATACTCGGGATCATCCGCCATGGTCTTCAGTGGTGCTACGGATCCTACGGTACCACTAGTGCAGAATTGGGCAATGGCACCGGTTCGTAAGGCCCTTTACTGCCAGTTTCGTAACCAACGCTAAAGTGTAGGCACTAAAGCCCCCCCCTTTAGTACCGGTTCAGCACGAACCGGTGCTAAAGGGAAACCACGTGGCACGAGCCGGCTTCGGGGGCAGGGAGCCCTTTAGTACCGGTTGGTGTCACCAACCGGTATTAAAAGGTTGGGGGGGTTTTGGGTTTATGATTTCTTTTTCATTTAATTTTGTGTTTTCCATTTAATTCTTTTTTATTTGCTGGTATTTTACGATACTACATATTGTACACGTTATGCATATATATAAATAGAATTTCTAGTAGAACTGATCATAATATATATATATATATATATATACATATATATATATATATACATAAACACTATTCTGATCACGGGATCAGAATAATATTCTGATCACAACCTGACCTGCCCCACTAGTAGTATGTTTAACTTCCCTCTGAACTAGGTTGAACTTCCGCCAACATTGCCCAAATGGGGCTTGCGATATACCGTTGGAAAGCTATCGACACCAATATCATGACCCAACTTAATTTTTTGGCAAAATATAAGCGGTTTAAGAGCAGTTTTGAAAACCGTTTTTTCTTCGCACAAAAAACATGAATCGTATTTTCGATCGCATTTCTAAACCGTTTATCGGAATGAGGCATATAATATGGCGTTGGAAAGCTGCTGCAAAACCGCTCCTTCCACATGTTGAACGTTTTCTCTAATTCCCTATGGCTAAAGAGTAATTTGAAAAAACGTAAAATTTCGTAAACCGAACAGTTGAGTTCGTTTTTTCAATGTCATTTCTAAACGGCTAATCCAATGGAGGCATATGATATGTCGTTGGAAAGCTTATGAAAATCCGCTACTTTTTCATCTTGACAGTTTTTTTCTAATTTTGAATGGTTTAAGAGTAATTTAGAAAATGGTCCAAGTCCTACCGAGTTTGTATTTTTGAGCTAATTTTTTAACCGTGCGTCCGAATGCAGCAAATGATATGGTGTTGGAAAGCTTGAACAAATGCGAAACTTTTTGGTATGTATTGTTTCTTCCAATTCTTTACGATTTTAAGTCAGTTTTGAAAATGGAAAAAAACGTATTTTCGCCGTAATTTCTACAAACTTTATCGGAATGGGGCAAATAATATACCGCTGAAAAGCTACGGAAAATGCGAAACTTTTTCATGTTGATGGTTTTCTCTGATTCCTAGCCGTTTTCATGTAATTTAGAAAATGGCGGAATCATGCGTTCTGCCTTTATCGCGAAACAGATTCTTCAAAAATGCACCGCGTGAAGAACCTGAACTTCTCGGCGCGTGTACCTGAACTTCACTCTGTTTTTCACGTGACTTTTTTTGCTCGTAGGTCTCCATCCACTGCTCGTAACTCTCCATCCATTCACCGGAATTGAACAGGTGATATACCGATGGAAAGCTGCTGTAAGCACGCAAGTTTCCCGTGTCAATCGTTTTTTCATACTCGCGACGATTTTAAAAGTTTTTCATCTAAAATTCATTCAGCGTAGTAGTTGAACTTCCTGCTATTTTCACGTTGAACTTCTGTGACGTATTTTTGTTTGTAATTTTCTCATCCATTTGTTAGTGTTACACAAATGATATTTCTTCTGTATAAACCTATCTCACAATTTTTTTAACGTTCTCCGATGGAGGACTTGAACTTATATCAACAAACTTTTAGTCTTTGTTTTTTTATTTTTAATATAAAATGCACACCATGTAGTACGTGAACTTCTCGCAGTTATCAATCTGAACTTCTCTCGGTTACTTGAAAATATCGGAGTTTTTTATGAATTTTTAAACTGATTTTCTTAATCCTTTTTTATGAATTTTAAAGCGCTCTATTTTCAAAAGTTGACCTTCTTGATATTTTATTTTTGAACTTCTTGTTTCCATTCTTTAATAACGAGGAAAATCTGAGTTTTTTATAATCGTCGAACTTCTCCATCTTTTTAATATGGACTTCCTGGTTTATTTATTAATCCTTTTTTTTACGAATTTTGAAGCGCTCTATTTTCAAAAGTTGAACTTCTTGTTTCCATTCTTTAATAACGAGGAAAATCTGAGTTTTTTATAATCAACGAACTTCTCCATCTTTTTAATACGGACATCCTGGTTTTTTTCTTAATCTTTTTTATGACATTTTGAAGCGCTCTATTTTAAAAAAAATGAAATTCTCGTTATTTAATTTTTAAACTTCTTGTTTTCCATTCTTTTAATAACGAGGGAAATCTGAGTTTTCTATAATCATCGAACTTCTCCATCTTTCTAATTTGGACTTCCTGGTTTTATTTATTTCAGTAACAGAAAAAATCCTACTTTTTGATAGACATCGAACCGCTTCGTTCAATTTGAACTTCTAGGTTTATTTTTAATAGAACTTCTTCATTATTTTGAATAGAACTTATTGGTCTTATTCTTTAGTAACCGAAAAAACTGAGTTTTTCAAATAACCGAGTTTTAAAAGTTGATATTAAAAAACTCAGTTATTTCAAATAACTTCTAGGTCCTAATTTTTTATCAAACGCTCTGCTTTTAAAAGTTGAACCTCTTTGGTTTTATTATTTAGTAAAGAGAAAAACTGAGTTTTTAATATCCATTGAACTATTCCGTTTTTTAAAATTGAACTTCATGGTTTTAATCTTTAGTATCGGGGAAAATCTAAGATTTTTATAAACATCAAACAACTTAATTTTATAAACATCGAACCACTCACTTATTTAAATTTGAACTTCCATATCTTTTTAGACTTTAAATTTTTATTCCTTTTGTCGTATATGAAACACACTCCATGTAGGAGGAACTATTTTCAGAAAGAGCATTTTTTGTTTCAATTTTGTAATGGAATAAGAGAATTATTTTAGAAGACCCAACATTTTATTTGATCTACCCATTTTACTTAAATCTCAACGTCTAGAGTTAACATTTTATCGATGAGGTTTTTTTCTTCTTCTTGGTTTATAAAGATCGAACTTCTCCATTATTTTAAATTGAACTTATTACTTTTTCCTACTTTTTCAATGTAATTTAATATCACACCTTTTCATGTTTCTCTCCAAATGTTGCAAATTCATCCGAAAACAAATGAGCTTCAACCAAAATTATATCAACCTTTTTTGTGCGAGCAAGTATGATGTGTTTTTTCTTAGTTCCATGTTTTTGTTGTGTTTGTTAAGTTTTTTCTTCCAATGTTTTGTCCGAACTTCTCTTGTCAGCATGTTTGAAGTTCTAGAATTATTTTAGAAATAGGGAAATCCCTTTTTATAGAATCTTGTTGGATTGCTCTATTATTTTTAGTGTGTTTACTTTTTCTCATTTCGAACTTCGATAATCATAATCTTTGAACTTCGTTAATTTTATGTCTTGTTTTGTGAACTAAACATTTTCTCCTATTTAATTCCATACTTTTTGTTTATTGTATGTTGTTTTGTTTCTAATCTCCCTGCTTCTCATTTCTTTTTTTTGCTGAACAAATAATAATACGTGAACTTAGAATAGTTACTGAACATTTTTTGCAGCATATATATTTAATTGATCTCTTCCAATAAAAATGATCTTTTCTTTGTCTTCGGACAGTTTTCAATTTTTGCAATAGTACTGCTAGAGAGAATTTGTTCTCACGGGCATTGCAACGAGGACCTTGAGAATATCAAATTGCAAGAAGAAGAAAAATCATATTTTTTCCTTTTGCACAAACTACTGTATGAAGAATTATCACACTTCACAAAGGTCATTTAACCACAAGACTGTGGGCACACAGACTTAAAAATAGGAGGTGCGCCATATTTTTTATGAACACCAAGTTTGATTCATAAACTAAAGAGTATACCGATCAAAATGTTTTAAGTACACACAAGAGTCCATAAGCTTTCCAAATAACAACATGTTGCATCAGAAATTACAATTATGAAGAAGTTAAGAAACAAAAAACAAGAGGAAAAACATGTCTGAATGCAAAAACATCTCTGAACCTTCCATCCACATAACTCTGAAACTTTAGTCTTCATTCAAACTGTGTGATCTACTGCTGCAAAAAAGGATGAGTAATACTGGAGGTTCTACACCATCGTGTAATGTAGTTTTTTCATCCGGTAGGGGAGGAGGGAGCAGCAGAAGGAAGAAGGTCAGCACAAGTGTGGAGAGAAGGCCATCTTTGGTCCAAGACGAAGGTCAGGAAGAGGATGGCCGGCGACACACGAGGGGGAAGAAGAAACCTTCTGTACAGATCGACCAAGAATTTTTTAGGTACACACCACATGATGAACAACACAATATTGTTTTTGATACAGAGAAGGTTCATTCACACATATACCTGAACAAAGTACAAATCCCCAATTTGATAGACAAATGATCCATCCACAACTAACCCATGCAAATTTTTTATACCAAATCTTCCTGAATTGAAATACCTGCCAAATTTTGGAACTAAAAAAGGGTTCAAACTAAAATATGCGTCGAACCTGAACAGAAACCGGTGTCAGATGTTGTCGAGGTGCTCGGGAATGAGAAAGGATCTCGGGGGCGAGGGAAGTTGGGCGCCACTGTCACGCCAGCGAGCTCGAACGACCATCGGAACTTTGACGGCGGCAAGGATCAAGGGAGGAGCTGACGGCAAGGATCCAGGGAGGAGACGGGATGGTTGGCGGCACAGCAGAGGAAGCGGCTGCGCGACGGAGGCGGGCTTGGGGGCAGCCGGGCAAGGATGTGTGGCGGCGCGGCGGAGGAAGCTGGGTTGGGGGGGGTTGTGCAGCGGCGCGGCGGAGGAGCCGGGCTTGGGGCGGGGATGTGTGGCGGTGGACGGCGCTGGTGGGCGTGATCTACAAGCGGCGGTTGCTTCACCAGGGGGCGCGGCGCGGTGCCGGTGGGGAGGGGCGCTCCGGGGCCGGCGGGGAGGCGGGGGCGCGGCACGGTGCCGGCGGGGAGGCGGGGGGGGGGGGTGGCAGGGGCGGCGGCCGGGTCAGGGGCTCGTGTCTGCGGGGGGGGGGGGGGGGAATCGGGGGAGACGAGACTGAGCTGCGGGGGGCGCGGGGTTGGGCTTTTTTTATGTCGGGGATGTGTTTTCTAGATCTCGGGAGTAGCTGATCGGGCCCTGATAGGGTGAATCGTGATCCAAATAACTATTCTAATCCTGGGATTAGAATAGTGTTGTCCTATATATATATATATCATCGAATGTCTCACAACCACCATTAATTAATTCACACATATATACACACATGTGTATATATATGTATATATACATATAATTTCTCCTAATTGGTGCCTTCGGAGCCAGTGGCATTAGCCTAATTGATGCCTTCGGAGCACGATAAAAATTGGAAGTGGTTCATGGGGGCGGTAGCGGGTAATAGTATTCTTCTTTGGGATCTATGACCTGGTCGAGCAAAAATCCCGCTATTTCCTCTTGAATTGCTTCTATGCGGTCCTCTAGTAGGAGCTTCTCTCGCACCTCTTTGAACTGTTAAGAAGGAGATCAATATGCATGTGTATTAGTTGTGTGACTAGATATCGATAATGGTGTAAAAATTGTAAATAGTGTTCTGACAAACGTACCCACTCCTGTCTTTGAGATTTGCTTCTTTCGGACGCCATCATGCGAATGTTCTCGCAAACGTAGTATGCACACAGATTATTCCCTGGCGCCTGCTTCAGGGCCTTTACGAGAATAGAATTTGATCAGATAATAATTAATCAAGCATGATAATTAAAGAGATGACAGCTAGCTAGTACTACTTAATTACTTACCTAGGGTCGATACCATTTCAGATTTTGGTTCCATGGGCCTGGAGTGGCCCTGATGAACTTTGTCCAAGCCCTGCCCGCCGACAAAGAAAATGAATAAATGGGTTATTAAATAGTTGTTATCACGAAATGACGAACTAATTAAATAGGTCGAGATATAGTTAATAATGATTGAAATTACCTGTTGACTATCCCCTTCACGATGGTGTAGTCACTTGCTTTCTTAAGTAGTGAGTCTAGTACTTCAACAGTTCCTTCATCAACTTTAATGATTAACAAGATCTAGTGAAATCTACATGCACACACGTTTGCATGTCTTAATTAAGCGGGCATATGTAAGCAAAAACATGTACCTAGCTAGTAGGCAAAAACAGAATTTGTAGTACAAGACAGTGTGACTCACTCGAAGTTGTAAGGAAGTAGTATATCTTCATTGTATTTGAGGCGCTTAAAGAACTCTAGCATGCTTTCCTCTACACTTTTTTCGTAATATGGATCTAATTTCCATGTGTATTCATTAATGGTATTTGGGTCAACGAACCCAATGCCATAGCGTCCACCTTTTTTCATTTCATAAATCTTCATCCTGCATAATACCATAAAAAAGAATATAGTGAGGATAATTACAGGTAATGATTGATCAAAATGATCACTACAGCTAGCTTGAGAGTTAAATTACAGAAAGAAATCACTTACAGACAATAGCAACTGACGATAGATTTGTCGAGTGCGTCTTGATTGTATAGTTGAAACAGTTCTGAATACTCAACGGCCAGAGCTTTCTCATGGTAGTAATGCTTCTCCTTGACATTCACCATGAGGGACTCTCGATTGGAAATCTTGGTAATGTCCATGTACCATTGATGCAATTCATACATTCTCGTTGGGAGGTTCTTGACCTCGTCTGGCTCGACCAAAGGTTGGCCCCGGATATATTTCCATTTTATTTCCTCCTCTCTAGTCGGAGACATGGGCTCGATATCGAGGAGTTGTCCAACAGTGATCCCGACCGCTTCAGCCTGCGCAATATGCTCCTCGGTTATTACCACATCACCCACCCCGGGAACGTTAACAGTTTGCCCACAATAATATTGGGCGCGCCTACTCTCATGTGTTGTTGGCACAACAAGCGGGGGGATTGATTGCGCCGCCTGTTCTCCCAGCTGGGGAACGGTTTTACCGCTCCTTTTGCCAGCTGATTTGCTCGAGCTCGAGCTCGCCTCTTTCTGTAGACGTGCTCGATTTAAATTCTTGATGCGGCGCTCATAGTCTGTGTCAACAGGCTTGGGAGCTGGTGCTCTAGCCATACGAATGAAGTGGTCAATCTTTTCCATAGGCACTTTCTCCCTTGGCGGCGATGGCGGTTTCGGTGCAAAATGGGCTTCCACCTCGGCCTTCGATATGGCTACGTTTTCCTCCTCGGACTTGTCGTAAGGCCTCTGCGGAAGAGGCGTGAGGCTTGGACCATATTGAAATCGCTTGCCTCCGCCTGTACCTCCAGTACTACCTCGACTTGTACCGCTACGCACCATAGCTGAGGCGGCTCTCTTCCGTGATTGCTGAGGCGGCGAAGACGGCTGATGTGGCTGAGTTGGAGGAGGAGTGGCCTGAATCTGTGCCGGACTTGGAGGAGGAGTGGCCCGACGCTTTGCCGGACTTGGAGGAGGAGGAGTGGCCTGAAGCTGTGCTGGACTTGGAGGAGGAGTGGCCTGACGCGTTGGTGGACTTGGAGGAGCGGGAGTCTGCTGACTCGGTGGCGGACTTCGACGAGGAGTCGGATGACGCGGTGTCGGTGGCCTTCGAAAGATGATGCAATCCTTTCTCCATAGGATGATATGATGGTTGGCCTCTCCCAGTGTGTGCTCATCGTCACCTCCAGGAATGTCAAGCTCTAGCCCCGAATATTGGTCCACCACCTCATCAACCAAGACACGAGCATAGCCCGCTGGAATCGGGTTGCAATGGAAGGTTGCCTCGGGGGGATTTGTAAAAGGAAGGGCGTCCGCCACCTTCATGGATATGTTCTTTATTTTTAAGTGTAGCTCGCAGTTAGTGTTCTCCATGGTGTCATCCACTGGGTAGCTATCCAGCAATGCGTCGCCCAGGGTGGAACCCACGCTGCTTCTCGACATGGATGGGATGGTGCTATGCAATGGTGGATCACCCGCTAGCTGCTGAGACCCCCTTTACTGGCTAAGTGAGTCGATCTGCTCCTGCTGCCACTGGAATTTGACTGCCAAGTCCGCGTGCACTGATTCTAGGCCTTGAAGGCGTTCATAGTCTATCTTCCTCTGCTCCTCCTCCATCTTCCTCTTCTTCTCCTCCGCAATCTTCTTTCTCGCACGGGTTCTGCAGTCGGCGTTCCAGTCCGAAAACCCCTGATACCACGGCATAGCGCCCATGCCTCGTGTTCTTCCCGGGTGTTCAGGATTTCCCAGGGCACGCATAAGCTCGTCGTTCTCTCTGTTGGGCTCGAACACCCCCGATCGAGCCTCTTCTATTGCAACAAGTAGCTTATCTTCGGCTCCGTCCAGACATGCCTTCTTTGAAACTTTGCCTGTCTTCGGGTCCAACTCCCCCCATGCGCATAGAACCAAGTCCTGCACCTGGGGGGCTAGCTCAATGTTTCTGTAGTGACACCTGCATCCAGCATCTCTTTCTCAGACTTATCCCACTTAGGCATTCCCACCGCATAGCCACCTGGCCCTAGCTTATGGAACCTATCCTTTTTTGTGGCATTGGCCTTGTTTATTCTTGACCGCCTTAGATAATTCCGAATCCTTGAATTTCATGAAATCGTCCCAATGAGCACTTTGCTTCTCTAGTGTTCCCTCGAATACTGGAGTCTTCCTTCCTCCCTTGACGTACTTGGCCCATTCACGAATCTTGTGGTTCTTGAATGCAACCGCCATCTTCCTAAGAGCAGCGTCCTTGACTTTCTCCACATCTGCATCTGTGAAATGATCTGGTAGGGTGAAATGTTCCATGAGCATTTCCCAAAGCAGAAGTTTTTGTCTGTCGTCGACAAAAGTAACTCCTGGACGTGGCTTTGCTAGCTCTCTCCATTCTTGAAGGGAGATCGGGAGTTAGTCCTTCACAAGAACTCCACACTGACGAATGAACTGGTCCGCAATCTTCTTAGGCGCTAATGTTTCGCCATTAGGTTTGATGGCCTCGATATTGTACTTTATGCCCTCCTTCAACTTTTTGTTCGGGCCTCGTTTCCTGTTGCCTGAAGATTTGCTCGATCCGGATGGCTGAAAGAAGAAAGATCGATTCGTTAATATATCTTCAAGTCATTTAAAACATGTGATGATCACCAGATGCCTGCTTATATAAATATATATACCTCGCCGGTCTTTGTTGTTTCAAGATCAACATTTTCTTCGTCATGTTCATAGTTCATGACTTCATCAATTTGGTCGTCGCGATTGAATATCATATCACCCTCCCCGATGTTGTTTAGGTATTCAGAGCCATCATAATCTTCTTCATTCTGATCATCATCTGGCCCGCGAAGATTGTGTATGATATTGAACAGGGCCTCTTCTCCCTCTCTGCCGGTATTGTCCGCCATAGGTTTTGTTTAACTAATCCAAAAGAAATATATTCAAATTACAATGCATGGACGCAATCAATTAATAAGGAAAAACTGAATCAATCATAGTACATAATAAGCATCATCGAATATAATCTCGAATACGTTGTCTCGAATAATAGATATAATCTCGAATACATTGTCTCGAATAATAGATATAATCTCGAATACATCGTCTCGAATAATAGATATAATATCGAATACATCACTAGCTAGCTAGCTAGCAAGCTAATAAAGATCGAATACTATAGAGTAATCTAGGCCACTCACGGTTCTTGAGGTGCGGGCGGTGGACACCCAAAGAGAAGGAACCATCACTGGATCATAGCTCGGGTGATCTCCCAAAAGAACCTGCCAGGTATTGGAGAACCTGACGTCCGTAGCAGCCATGTAGCGATGGATGTGCTCGTCCTCCTCCCTGACACGGCGACGTACCACCTCCGGCGGGGCCGGCTCCCTCCGCACCGAAAGTGGCCCACGCGAACGCCACCAAAGGAGATGAGGGTCGACGACGGGACCCAGGGCCGGGTTCCTCACCAAGCGTCGCGCCCCTGAAGGTAGCACCTCCCAGTGCCAGCCCGGCGGAGCCCAGTCCCGGACGTGGGTCCTCTGAAGCAGGACGTCGTCGCGAACGGGTCGACGGCGGGGATGCGGGCCGGGCATCGTCGACAACAAATAGTATATGCCGCAAAAGTAAAGTAACATTTTTTAAATGATGGATTGTGATTTCATATATGAAAATTCTAAATTTTATAACTAAAACTAACAGTTCTAATATTTCTATAACTAAAGCTAACATTTCTAATATTTCTATAACTAAAAAACATTTCTATATAACTAACATTTCTAATATTTCTATATAACTAACATTTCTATATAACTAACATTTCTATAACTAAAACTAACATTTCTAATAATTCTATAACTAAAAAATAGAAAGATTGTTAACAATTCTATAACAATGTGTGTGTGTGTGTGGTTGGCGGCCGGGGCAGGAGCTCACCGGCGAGGCGCGACGACGGTGGGCGGCGACGCGGACGGGGACGGAGACGGAGACGGGGCGGCGACGATGGGGACGGGGCGGCGACGATGGGGACGGGGCGGCGACGAAGGGGACGGGGACGTCCCGGGCGGGGACGACGTACGGGAGGACGGGCCGGGCGGGAACGACGGGGCGGGGCGCGGCGACGGGGCGCGGCGCGGCGACGGGGACGACGGGGACGAGGACGGCGATGGCGACGGACGACGACGGGGACGGCGGCAAACGGCGACGGGGGCGGCGACGAGGGGCAGCGTCAACGGGGCAGAGGAGAAAGAAGCAGGGAGAGATGAGAATCTGAAAAAAAAATTTGAAGTGTTTTCTTATATAGAACGCACCTTTAGTACCGGTTGGAGCCACCAACCGGTACTAAAGGTCTGTTTTGGCCAGGCGAAGCGGCGGGAACCGCACCCCCTTTAGTACCGGGTCGTGGCACTAACCGGTACTAAAGGCTCCCCTTTAGTACCGGTTGGAGCCACGACCCGTACTAAAGGGTGTGCGCTGCCAGGCGAGGGGCGCAAAAGTTTAGTCCCACCTCGCTAGCCGAGGGGCACTCGCACCTGCTTATAAGCCCCGCCGTCGCTGCTGTCTCGAGCTCTTCTCTTAAGCAGGCCTTCTGGGCCTACCTCTTCTGCGATGCCCTGTTGGGCCTACTGGGCTAGCGGGGCTGCATCCTGGCCCAACTAGAATTTGGGTTTCTAGTCGTATGCAGGCCGCTGTGGCCCAGTAGGTGGCCTTTTTTTTCTTTTTTTTGCTTTATTTATTTTTGCTTTATTTATTTTAGAGTTGTTTTTTGCTGTATTTAGAGTTTGTTTGTGAATATTTTTGCTTTAGGTACAAAAAATTACAAACTTTCTGTTAGTACCGGTAGTTTACAAATTTGAATAGTTTAAATTTTGAATTATTTGAAATTTGTGTGAATCACTAGTTTGTGAATAACTAAACTTTGAAAATAGATTTTTCAATGATTCTTTTTTCTTATGTTTAATATTAGTGTGTTTTATCATTATATTCAATTTGGTAATGCTTAGGTTATTTAAAAAATGAAATGCCTTTGTAACGGATGAGTTTTCGTCCGAAACCCTGATACTTCGAAAGAGATTGTCCATTTTGTACACGAAGTGCATCCAGTTTTTGCGGTAACCCTCTCTACTTTTTTGCACATGCTATGTGGGTGAAATTATGATACCATGCCAACTTTCAACCTTTTCTGAGTTCATTTGAAATGCTTTTCAATTTCAGGGTCATTTAGCTGAAAAAATCAGTAAATGCATGAAAGAATTTGCTTGCACATAAAATTTATTCGCATTTCAAATGCCAAAACACATAACTAGCTACCCTAACTATTACAGAGATTCCCTCCTGGGTGTGAAACACAGAAGAAAGTGATGATAGTGAAGCCGATCACATCCCAGATCTTTGGGTGTGAAACTTTTTCTTCGCGTGTGTCCCTTTGCACCGTAGCCATGGAAAATCTTCATCATTTAACTGGATGCTCGGGTCAATATTCACTGTGAATGGAGCAATTTCATCAAACTTTTCATAATCTCCTGACATGTCTGTCTTGTCATCCACTCCCACGAAGTTTCTCTTCCCAGAAAGAACTATGTGCCGCTTTGGCTCATCGTACGATGCATTCGCTTACTTATCATTTCTTTTTCTCGTCTTGGTAGACATGTCCTTCACATAGAAAACCTATGCCACATCATTGGCTAGGACGAATGGTTCGTCTGCACACGCAAGATTGTTGAGATCCACTATTGTCATTCCGTACTGCGGGTCTTCCGTTACCCCGCCTCATGTCATATTGACCCATTTGCACGGAAGCAAAGGGACCTTCAAACCATGTCGACAGTCAAGTTCCCATATGTCCTATATATAACCATAATATGTTTCCTTTCCCGTCTTGGTTTCTGCATCAAAGCGGACACCACTGTTTTGGTTGGTGCTCTTCGTTGGGGAACGTAGCAGAATTTTAAAATTTTCTATGCATCACCAAGATCAATCTATGGAGTCATGTAGCAACGAGGGAGAGAGGAGTGCATCTACATACCCTTGTAGATCACAAGCGGAAGCGTTCAAGAGAACGGGTTAATGGAGTCGTACTCGTCATGATCCAAATCACCGAAGATCCTAGCGCCGAACGGACGGCACCTCTGTGTTCAACACACGTACGGAGCGAGGACGTCTCCCGCGCCTTGATCTAGCAAGGAGGAGGGAGAGGTTGAGGAGGAGGGCTCCAACAGCAGCACCACGGCGTGGTGGTGGTGAAGCTGCAGTACTCCGGCAGGGCTTCGCCAAGCTCTTATGGAGGAGGAGAGGTGTTGGGGAGGGGAGGGGCTGCGCCTTGGATGTTGTATGCAGCCCTCCCCTCACCCCTCTATTTATAGGGGAAGGGGGAAGGGGGTCGGCCCCCTCTAGATGAGATCTAGAGGGGGGGGGGCGGCAGCCAAGGGGAGGGGGGCTTGCCCCCCAAGCAAGGGGGCGCCCCCCTTAGGGTTTCCCCCAAACCCTAGGCGCATGGGCCCTAGGGGGGTGTGGCGCCCCAGCCCACTTGGGCTGGTTCCCTTCTCCATACAGCCCATAAGGCCCTCTTGAAGAGGTGGCCCCTCCCGGTGGACCTCCAGAACCCCTCCGGTGGCCCCGGTACAATACCGATATGCCCCCGAACCTTTCCGGTGACCGTATGACAACTTCCTACATATAAATCTTCACCTCCGGAACATTCCGGAACTCCTCGTGACGTCCGGGATCTCATCCGGGACTCCGAACAACATTCGGTAATCACATACAAGTCTTCCTAACAACCCTAGCATCACCGAACCTTAAGTGTGTAGACCCTACGGGTTCGGGAGACATGCAGACATGACCGAGACGACTCTCCGGTCAATAACCAACAGCGGGATTTGGATACCCATGTTGGCTCCCACATGCTCCACGATGATCTCATCGGATGAACCACGATGTCCAGGATTCAATCAATCCATATACAATTTCCTTTGTCAATCGGTACGTTACTTGCCCGAGACTCGATCGTCGGTATCCCAATACCTTGTTCAGTCTCGTTACCAGCAAGTCACTTTACTCGTACCGTAATGCATGATCCCGTGATCAACCACTTGATCACATTGATGAGTGGGCCCAGAGATACCTCTCCGTCATACGGAGTCACAAATCCTAGTCTCGATTCGTGCCAACCCAACAGATACTTTCGGAGATACCTGTAATGTACCTTTATAGTCACCCAGTTACGTTGTGACGTTTGGCACACCCAAGGCACTCCTACGGTGTCCGGGAGTTGCACAATCTGTGGTCTAAGGAAATGATACTTGACATTCAGAAAAGCTACATCAAACTAACTACACGATCTTTGAGCTATGCTTAGGATTGGGTCTTGTCCATCACATCATTCTCCTAATGATGTGATCCCGTTATCAATGACATCCAATGTCCATAGTCAGGAAACCATGACTATCTTTTGATCAACAAGCTAGTCAACTAGAGGCACACTAGGGACGTGTTGTTGTCTATGTATTCACACATATATTACAATTTCCGGATAACACAATTATAGCATGAACAATAGACAATTATCATGAACAAAGAAATATAATAATAACCATTTTATTATTGCCTCTAGGGCATATTTCCAACAGTCTCCCACTTGCACTAGAGTCAATATTCTAGTTACATTGTGATGAATCGAACACCCATGCAGTTCTGGTGTTGATCATGTTTTGCTCTAGGGAGAGGTTTAGTCAACGGATCTGCTACATTCAGGTCCGTATGTACTTTACAAATCTATATGTCTCCATTTTGAACACTTTCAGGAATGGAGTTGAAGCGACGCTTGATATGCCTGGTCTTCCTGTGAAACCTGGGCTCCTTGGCAAGGGCAATAGCTCCAGTGTTGTCACAGAAGAGAGTCATCGGGCCCGACGCATTGGGTATGACTCCTAGGTCGGTAATGAACTCCTTCACCCAGACTGCTTCTTGTGCTGCCTCCGAGGCTGCCATGTACTCCGCTTCACATGTAGATCCCGCCACAACGCTTTGCTTGCAACTGCACCAGCTTACTGCCCCACCATTCAAAATATACATGTATCCGGTTTGTGACTTAGAGTCATCCAGATCTGTGTCGAAGCTAGCATCGACGTAACCCTTTACGACGAGCTCTTCGTCACCTCCATAAACGAGAAACATTTCCTTGGTCCTTTTCAGGTACTTCAGGATATTCTTGACCGCTGTCCAGTGTTCCATGTCGAGATTACTTTGGTACCTTCCTACCAAACTTACGGCAAGGTTTACATCAGGTCTGGTACACAGCATAGCATACATGATAGACCCTATGGCCGAGGCATAGGGGACGACACTCATATTTTCTCTATCTTCTACCGTGGTCGGGCATTGAGCCGTGCTCAATCTCGTACCTTGCAATACAGGCAAGAACTCCTTCTTTGACTGATCCATTTTGAACTTCTTCAATATCTTGTCAAGGTACGTACTCTGTGAAAGACCAATGAGGCGTCTCGATCTATCTCTATAGATCTTGATGCCTAATATATAAGCAGCTTCTCCAAGGTCCTTCATTGAAAAACACTTGTTCAAGTAGGCCTTTATGCTTTCCAAGAATTCTATATCATTTCCCATCAACAGTATGTCATCCACATACAATATGAGAAATGCTACAGAGCTCCCACTCACTTTCTTGTAAATGCAGGCTTCTCTATAAGTCTGCATAAACCCAAACGCTTTGATCATCTCATCAAAATGAATGTTCCAACTCCGAGATGCTTGCACCAACCCATAAATCGAGCGTCGGAGCTTGCACACCTTGTCAGCATTCTTAGGATCGACAAAACCTTCCGGCTGCATCATATGCAATTCTTCCTTAAGGAAACCATTAAGGAATGCCGTTTTGACGTCCATTTGCCACATCTCATAATCATATAATGCGGTAATTGCTAACATGATTTGGACGGACTTCAGCGTCGCTACGGGTGAGAAAGTCTCATCGTAGTCAACCCCTTGAACTTGTCGATAACCCTTAGCGACAAGTCGAGCTTTATAGATGGTCACATTACCATCCGCGTCTGTCTTCTTCTTAAAGATCCATTTATTTTCTATGGCTCGCTGATCATCGGGCAAGTCAGTCAAAGTCCATACTTAGTTTTCATACATGGATCCTATCTTGGATTTCATGGCTTCCAGCCATTTGTCGGAATCCGGGCCCGCCATCGCTTCTTCATAGTTCGAAGGTTCACCGTTGTCTAACAACATGATTTCCAAGACAGGGTTGCCGTACCACTCTGGTGCGGAACGTGTCCTTATGGACCTACGAAGCTCAGTAGCAACTTGATCTGAAGTTTCATGATCATCATCATCAACTTCCTCTCTAGTCGGTGCAGGCACCTCAGGAACATTTTCTTGAGCTGCGCCACTTACCGGTTCAAGAGGCAATACTTCATCAAGTTCTACTTTCCTCCTACTTATTTCTTTCGAGAGAAACTCTTTCTCTAGAAAGGACCCATTCTTGGAAACAAAGATCTTGCCTTTGGATCTGAGGTAGAAGGTATACCCAACAGTTTCTTTAGGGTATCCTATGAAGACGCATTTTTCCGATTTGGGTTCGAGCTTTTCAGGTTGAAGTTTCTTGACATAAGCATCGCATCCCCAATCTTTTAGAAATGACAGCTTAGGTTTCTTCCCAAACCATAATTCATACAGTGTCGTCTCAATGGATTTCGACGGAGCCCTATTTAAAGTGAATGCGACAGTCTCTAAAGCATAGCCCCAAAATGACAGCGGTAAATCGGTAAGAGACATCATAGATCGCACCATATCTAATAGAGTGCGATTACGACGTTCGGACACACCATTGCGCTGAGGTGTTCCAGGCGGCATGAGTGGTGAAACTATTCCACATTTTCTTAAGTGTGTGCCAAATTCGTGACTCGGGTATTCTCCCCCACGATCTGATCGCAAGAACTTGATTTTCCTGTCACGTTGATTCTCAACCTCACTCTGAAATTCCTTGAACTTTTCAAAGGTCTCAGACTTGTGTTTCATTAAGTAGACATAACCATATCTACTCAAGTCATCAGTGAGGGTGAGAACATAACGATAGCCACCGCGAGTCTCAACACTCATTGGACCGCACACATCAGTATGTATGATTTCCAATAAGTTGGTTGCTCGCTCCATTGTTCCTGAGAACGGAGTCTTGGTCATTTTACCCATGAGGCATGGTTCGCACGCGTCAAATGATTCGTAATCAAGAGACTCTAAAAGTCCATCTGCATGGAGCTTCTTCATGAGTTTGACACCTATGTGACCAAGGCGGCAGTGCCACAAGTATGTGGGACTATCATTATCAACCTTACATCTTTTGGTATTCACACTATGAATATGTGTAGCATTACACTTGAGATTCATTAAGAATAAACCATTCACCATCGGAGCATGACCATAAAACATATCTCTCATATAAATAGAACAACCATTATTCTCGGATTTAAATGAGTAGCCATCTCGAATTAAACGAGATCCTGATACAATGTTCATGCTCAAAGCTGGCACTAAATAACAATTATTGAGGTTTAAAACTAATCCCGTAGGTAAATGTAGAGGTAGCGTGCCGACGGCGATCACATCGACCTTGGAACCATTTCCGACGCGCATCGTCACCTCGTCCTTCGCAAGTCTCCGTTTATTCCGCAGCTCCTGCTTCGAGTTACAAATGTGAGCAACCGCACCGGTATCAAATACCCAGGAGCTACTACGAGTACTGGTAAGGTATACATCAATTACGTGTATATCACATATACCTTTCGTGTTGCCGGCCTTCTTGTCCGCTAAGTATTTGGGGCAGTTCCGCTTCCAGTGACCACTTCCCTTGCAATAAAAACACTCAGTCTCGGGCTTGGGTCCGTTCTTTGGCTTCTTCCCGGCAGCTTGCTTACCGGGCGCGGCAACTCCATTGCCGTCCTTCTTGAAGTTCTTCTTACCCTTGCCTTTCTTGAACTTAGTGGTTTTATTCACCATCAACACTTGATGTTCCTTTTTGACTTCTACCTCTGCTGATTTCAGCATTGAATATACCTTAGGAATGGTCTTTTCCATCCCCTGCATATTGAAGTTCATCACAAAGCTCTTGTAGCTCGGTGGAAGCGACTGAAGGATTCTGTCAATGACCGCGTCATCCGGGAGATTAACTCCCAGCTGAGTCAAGCGGTTATGCAACCCAGACATTTTGAGTATGTGCTCATTGACAGAACTATTTTCCTCCATTTTACAGCTGAAGAACTTGTCGGAGACTTCATATCTCTCGACCCGGGCATGAGCTTGAAAAACCATTTTCAGCTCTTCGAACATCTCATATGCTCCGTGTCTCTCAAAACGCTTTTGGAGCCCCGGTTCTAAGCTGTAAAGCATGCTGCACTGAACGAGGGAGTAATCATCAACACGTGTCTGCCAAGCGTTCATAACGTCTTGGTTCTGTGGGATGGGTGCGTCACCTAGCGGTGCTTCTAGGACATAATCTTTCTTGGCAGCTATGAGGATGATCCTCAGGTTCCGGACCCAGTCTGTATAGTTGCTGCCATTGTCTTTCAACTTGGTTTTCTCTAGCAACGCGTTGAAGTTGAGGACAACGTGGGCCATTTGATCTACAAGACATATTGTAAAGATTTAGACTAAGTTCATGATAATTAAGTTCATCTAATCAAATTATTCAATGAACCCCCACTCAGATAGACATCCCTCCAGTCATCTAAGTATAACATGATCCGAGTTAACTAGGCCGTGTCCGATCATCACGTGAGACGGACTAGTCAACATCGGTGAACATCTTCATGTTGATTGTATCTTGTATACGACTCAAGCTCGACCTTTCGGTCTTCTGTGTTCCGAGGCCATGTATGTACATGCTAGGCTCGTCAAGTCAACCTAAGTGTATTGCGTGTGTAAATATGGCTTACACCCGTTGTATTCGAACGTTAGAATCTATCACACCCGATCATCACGTGGTGCTTCGAAACAACGAACCTTCGCAACGGTGCACAGTTAGGGGGAACACTTGTTGGGGAACGTAGTAATTTCAAAAAATTCCTACGCACACGCAAGATCATGGTGATGCATAGCAATGAGGGAAGAGTGTGATCTACGTACCCCTGTAGACCGACAGCGGAAGCATTAGCACAGCGCGGTTGATGTAGTCGTACGTCTTCACGGCCCGACCGATCAAGCACCGAAACTACGGCACCTCCGAGTTCTAGCACACGTTCAGCTCGATGACGATCCCCGGACTCCGATCCAGCAAAGTGTCGGGGAAGAGTTCCGTCAGCACGACGGCATGGTGACGATCTTGATGTACTACCGTCGCAGGGCTTCGCCTAAGCACCACTACAATATTATCGAGGATTATGGTGGAAGGGGGCACCACACACGGCTAAGAATATGATCACGTGGATCAACTTGTGTGTCTAGGGGTTCCCCCTGCTCCCGTATATAAAGGATCAAGGGGAGGAGGCCGGCCGGCCCCTATGGCGCGCCAAGGAGGAGTCCTCCTCCTAGTAGGAGTAGGACTCCTACTAGGAGGGGGAAAGAAGTGGGGAGGGAGAAGGAAAGGGGGGCGCCGCCCCCCCTCTCCTAGTCCAATTCGTACCAGGGGGGAGGAGGCGTGCGGCCCACCTTTGGATGCCCCTCTCTCTCTCCACTAAGGCCCATATGGCCCATTACTTCTCCCGGGGGGTTCCGGTAACCCTCCGGCTCTCCGGTTTTCTCCGAAATCACCCGGAACACTTTCGGTGTCCGAATATAGCCGTCCAATATATAAATCTTTATGTCTCGACCATTTCGAGACTCCTCGTCATGTCCGTGGTCACATCCGGGACTCCGAACTAACTTCGGTACATCAAAACTCATAAACTCATAATATAACTGTCATCGAAACCTTAAGCGTGCGGACCCTACGGGTTCGAGAACAATGTAGACATGACCGAAACACGTCTCCGGTCAATAACCAATAGCGGAACCTGGATGCTCATATTGGCTCCTACATATTCTACGAAGATCTTTATCGGTCAGACCGCATAACAACATACGTTGTTCCCTTTGTCATCGGTATGTTACTTGCCTGAGATTCGATCGTCGGTATCTCAATACCTAGTTCAATCTCGTTACCGGCAAGTCTCTTTACTCGTTTCGTAATACATCATCTTGCAACTACCTCATTAGTTGTAATGCTTGCAAGGATTATGTGATGTGCATTACCGAGAGGGCCCAGAGATACCTCTCCGATAATCGGAGTGACAAATCCTAATCTCGAAATACGCCAACCCAACATTCACCTTTGGAGACACCTGTAGAGCTCCTTTATAATCACCCAGTTACGTTGTGACGTTTGGTAGCACACAAAGTGTTCCTCCGGTAAACGGGAGTTGCATAATCTCATAGTCATAGGAACATGTATAAGTCATGAAGAAAGCAATAGCAACATACTAAATGATCAGGTGCTAAGCTAATGGAATGGGTCATGTCAATCACATCATTCTCCTAATGATGTGATCCCATTAATCAAATGACAACACATGTCTATGGTTAGGTAACATAACCATCTTCGATTAACGAGCTAGTCAAGTAGAGGCATACTAGTGACGTTTGGTTTGTCTATGTATTCACACAAGTATTATGTTTCGGGATAATACAATTCTAGCATGAATAATAAACATTTATCATGATATAAGGAAATAAAATAATAGCATTATTATTGCCTCTAGGGCATATTTCCTTCAACACTTTCTTGAAATTATTACGAGGGATCATCTTATTTAAGCTACCGTCGTTCTAAGCAAATAAGATGTAAAACATGATAAACATCACATGCAATCAAATAGTGACATGATATGGCCATTATCATTTGCTCCTTTTGATCTCCATCTTCGGGGCTCCATGATCATCATTGTCACCGGCATGACACCATGATCTCCATCATCGTGTCTTCTTGAAGTTGTCTCATCATCTATTACTTCTACTACTATGGCTAACGCTTTAGCAATAAAGTAAAGTAATTACATGACGTTTATGTTGACACGCAGGTCATAAATAAATAAAGACAACTCCTATGGCTCCTGCCAGTTGTCATACTCATCGACATGCAAGTCGTGATTCCTATTACAAGAACATGATCATCTCATACATCACATATATCATTCATCACATCCTTTGGCCATATCACATCACAAAACACTTGCTACAAAAACAAGTTAGACGTCCTCTAATTGTTGTTGCAAGTTTTTACGTGGCTGCTATAGGATTCTACCAAGAACGTTTCTTACCTACGCCAAAACCACAACGTGAATTGCCAATTTCTATTTACCCTTCATAAGGACCCTGTTCATCGAATCCGATCTGACTAAAGTGGGAGAGACAGACACCCGCCAGCCACCTTATGCAACTAGTGCATGTCAGTCGGTGGAACCGGTCTCACGTAAGCGTACGTGTAAGGTTGGTCCGGGCCGCTTCATCCCACAATGCCGCCGAATCAAGATAAGACTAGTAACGGCGAGATAATTGACAATATCGATGCCCACAACTGCTTTGTGTTCTACTCGTGCATAGTAACTACGCATAGACCTAGCTCATGATGCCACTGTTGGGGAACGTAGAAGAATTTTAAAATTTTCTACGCATCACCAAGATCAATCTATGGAGTCATCTAGCAACGAGGGAGAGAGGAGTGCATCTACATACCCTTGTAGATCATGAGCGGAAGCGTTCAAGAGAATGGGTTGATGGAGTCGTACTCGTCGTGATCCAAATCACCGAAGATCCTAGCGCCGAACGGACGGCACCTCCGCGTTCAATACACGTACGGAGCGAGGACGTCTCCCGCACCTTGATCCAGCAAGGAGGAGGGAGAGGTTGAGGAAGAGGGCTCCAACAGTAGCACGACGGCGTGGTGGTGGTGAAGCTGCAATACTCCGGCAGGGCTTCGTCAAGCTCTTATGGAGGAGGAGAGGTGTTGGGGAGGGGAGGGGCTGCGCCTTGGATGTTGTATGCAGCCCTCCCCTCACCCCTCTATTTATAGGGGAAGGGGGAAGGGGGCCGGGCCCCTCTAGATGAGATCTAGAGGGGGGCGGCGGCCAAGGGGAGGGGGGCTTGCCCCCCAAGCAAGGGGGCGCCCCCCTTATGGTTTCCCCCAAACCCTAGGCGCATGGGCCCTAGGGGGTGTGGCGCCCCAGCCCACTTGGGCTGGTTCCCTTCTCCATACAGCCCATAAGGCCCTCCGGAAGAGGTGGCCCCTCCCGGTGGACCCCCGGAACCCCTCCGGTGGCCCCGGTACAATACCGATATGCCCCCGAACCTTTCCGGTGACCGTATGACAACTTCCTACATATAAATCTTCACCTCCGGACCATTCTGGGACTCCTCGTGACGTCCGGGATCTCATCCGGGACTCCGAACAACATTCGGTAATCACATACAAGTCTTCCTAACAACCCTAGCGTCACCGAACCTTAAGTGTGTAGACCCTACCGGTTCGGGAGACATGCAGACATGACCGAGACAACTCTCCGGTCAATAACCAACAGCGGGATCTGGATACCCATGTTGGCTCCCACATGCTCCACGATTATCTCATCGGATGAACCACGATGTCGAGGATTCTATCCATCCGTATACAATTCCCTTTGTCAATCGGTACGTTACTTGCCCGAGACTCGATCGTCGGTATCCCAATACCTTGTTCAGTCTCGTCACCGACAAGTCACTTTACTCGTACCGTAATGCATTATCCCGTGATCAACCACTTGATCACATTGAGCTCATTATGATGATGCATTACTGAGTGGGCCCAGAGATATCTCTCCGTCATACGGAGTCACAAATCCCAATCTCAATTCGTGCCAACCCAACAGACACTTTCGGAGATACCTGTAATGTACCTTTATAGTCACCCAGTTACGTTGTGGCGTTTGGCACACCCAAGGCACTCCTACGGTGTCCGGGAGTTGCACAATCTCATGGTCTAAGGAAATGATACTTGACATTCAGAAAAGCTACAGCAAACGAACTACACGATCTTTGAGCTATGCTTAGGATTGGGTCTTGTCCATCACATCATTCTCCTAATGATGTGATCCCGTTATCAATGACATCCAATGTCCATAGTCAGGAAACCATGACTATCTTTTGATCAACGAGCTAGTCAACTAGAGGCTCACTAGGGACGTGTTGTGGTCTATGTACTCACACATGTATTACGATTTCCGGATAACACAATTATAGCATGAACAATAGACAATTATCATGAACAAAGAAATATAATAATAACCATTTTATTATTGCCTCTAGGGCATATTTCCAACACTCTTCTTATCTTGGGCGATCGTGTAAAATGTATTACCATTTATCTCGTACCCTTTGAAAGTCATTATATTCGAAAATGGTAACTGGGACAGCAAGTACAGGTCATCTTCAATAGAGGCGTCATGCATGGTACGTGTCTGCAACCAGCTGGCGAAACTCCTGGTTTGTTCACGTGTAATCCAGTCATCAGACCGCTCCGGGTGTTTGGAGCGTAGCAAATTCTTGTGTTCATCCAATACGGAGCCACCAAGGCAGAATTCTGTAGAACTGTGTAGTGTGCTTCAGTGAGAGAATGTCCATCCATACATATTATTTGTTCCCCTCCTAGCGTGCCTTTTCCATCCAGTCTGCCCTTATGTCGCGATTCAGGAACACCAATCGGTTTAAGGTCAGGAATAAAGTCAATACAAAACTCAATGACCTCCTCATTTTCATGGCCCTTGGAGATGCTTCCTTCTGGCCTAGCACGGTTATGAACATATTTCTTTAAGACTCCCATGAACCTCTCAAAGGGGAACATATTGTGTAGAAATACAGGACCCAAAATGTTAATCTCTTCACATAGGTGAACTAGGACGTGCGTCATGATGTTGAAGAAGGATGGTGGGAACACCAACTCGAAACTGACAATACATTGCACCAAATCATTTTCTAACCTTGGTATGATTTCTGTATCGATTACCTTCTGAGAGATTGCATTGAGGAATGCACATAGCTTCACAATGGCTAATCGAACATTTTCCGGTAGAAGCCCCCTCAATGCAACCGGAAGCAGTTGTGTCATAATCACGTGGCAGTCATGAGACTTTAGGTTCTGGAACTTTTTCTCTACCATGTTTATTATTCCCTTTATATTCAACGAGAAGCCAGACGGTACCTTAATACTGAGCAGGCATTCAAAGAAGATTTCCTTCTCTTCTTTGGCAAGAGCGTAGCTTGCATGACCCTGATGTATGCCATCTTTTCCGTGCATACGTTGCTGGTCCTCTCGTGCCTCAGGTGTATCTTTTGTCTTTCCATACACGCCCAAGAAGCCAAGCAGGGTCACACAAAGATTTTTCGTCACGTGCATCACGTCGATTGCGGAGCGGACCTCTAGGTCTTTCCAATAGGGCAGGTCTCAAAATATAGATTTCTTCTTCCACATGGGTGCGCGTCCGTCAGCGTCATTCGAAACAGGTTGTCCACCAGGACCCTTTCAAAGACCACCTTCAAATCCTTGGCCATATCATGTACATCAGCACCAGTACGGTGGCGAGGCTTCGTCCGGTGATCCGCCTCACCTTTGAAATGCTTGCCTTTCTTTCTTACGGGATGCCTGCTCGGAAGAAATCGACGATGTCCCAGGTACACATTTTTCTTACAATTAGCCAAATATATACTGTTAGTATCGTCCAAACAGTGTGTGCATGCGCGGTATCCCTTGTTTGTCTGTCCTGAAAGGTTACTGAGAGCAGGCCAATTATTGATGGTCACGAACAGCAATGCCTTTAGGTCAAATTCTTCCCCCATGTGCTCATCCCACACACGTACACCTGTTCCATTCCACAGTTGTAAGAGTTCTGCAACTAATGGCCTTAGGTACACATCAATGTCTTTGCCGGGTTGCTTAGGGCCTTGGATGAGCACTGGCATCATAATGAACTTCCGCTTCATGCACAACCAAGGAGGAAGGTTATACAAACATAGAGTCACAGGCCAGCTGCTATGGTTGCTGCTCTGCTCCCCAAAAGGATTAATGCCATCTGCGCTTAGACCAAACCATACGTTCCTTGCGTCATCTGCAAACTCCTTCCCATACTTTCTTTCGATTTTTATCCACTGCGACCCGTCAGCGGGTACTCTCAACTTTCCGTCTTTCTTACGGTCTTCTCTGTGGCATCGCATCGCCTTGGCATGCTCTTTGTTTTGGAACAAACGTTTCAACCATGGTATTATAGGAGCATACCACATCACCAGGGGCACTCCTCGACATCACCAGGGTCATCACGGCTGATCTTATAGTGCAATGCACCGCATACCGGGCAAGCGTTCAAATCCTCGTACTCACCGCGGTAGAGGATGCAATCATTAGGGCATGCATGTATCTTCTGCACCTCTAACCCTAGAGGGCAGACAGCCTTCTTTGCTTCGTACGTACTCTCGGGCAATTCGTTGTCCTTTGGAAGCATATCCTTTATCATTACCAGCAACTTTCCAAATCCCTTGTTAGATACACCATTCTCTGTCTTCCATTGCAGCAATTTCAGTGTGGTGCCCAGCTTTTTCTTGTCACCTAAGCAATTCGGGTACAACAATTTTTTGTGATCCTCTAACATGTGCTGCAACTTCTTCTTCTCCAAATCACTTGCGCAGTTTCTCTTTGCATCGGCAATGGCTCGACCTAGATCATCAACGGGCTCATCCGATGCCTCTTCTTCAACTTCTTCCTGCATTGCCGGCTCAGCTTCTTCCCGCATTACCGGCTCAGCTTCTTTCCTCATTGTTGTATCATCGTATTCAGGGAACCCATGGCCAGGATAGCTGTCGTCGTCCTTTTCTTCTTCATTGTCTTCCATCATAACCCCTCTTTCTCCATGCTTGGTCCAAACATTATAGTGGGGCATGAAACCGGACTCAAACAGGTGGACGTGAATGGTTCTTAACGTAGAGTAATTGTGACCATTCTTACAGCCAGCACATGGACAAGGCATAAAATCATCCGCCCGCTTGTTTGCCTCAACCGCAAGCAGAAAAGTACGCACGCCATTAATGAAATCGGGAGAGCATCGGTCATCGTACATCCATTGCCGGCTCATCTTCAATACACAGCACCGAAAACACCAAATTAATACAATACATAAAGTTCATACATAAAGATCATACAACACTTAAATGCAACAAACAAATAACTCTCTAGCTAAAGAATTTAAATGCAACAACAAATGCGATCAAGATCGCAACTAAGGTAACAATTGATCCAACAGCATAATGATACCAAGCCTCACTATGAATGGCATGTTTTCTAATCTTTCTAATCTTCAAGCGCATTTTCTCCATCTTAATCTTGTGATCATCGACGACATCGGCAACATGCAACTCCAATTCCATTTTCTCCCCCTTAATTCTTTTCAATTTTTTCTTCAAATCCTTGTTTTCTCTTTCAACTAAATTTAACCTCTCGACAATAGGGTCGGTTGGAATTTCCGGTTCAACTACCTCCTACATACAAATATCTATGTCAACTTGATGGGCATAATTTTTTCATAAACACGAAATGCAATGAATAGTTTTAAAAGAGAATATACCACATCCGAATCATAACCCGGACGAGGGCCAACGGGGACGGATATCAAAACCATGGCACTATGTATAACAAACAACGTATGGGTAAGATAATTATACGAGTAACTATATATCCAAATCACACAAACATCAATTTTTTATATAAAACTTCATGAACAAGAGGCTCACCACAAGGTGGTGCCGGCGACGGGACGTTGCGAGCGATCGACGGTGGTTACGACGGAGATTTAGAAGGTACTAAGTAAACCACACCTACATATGCAAACTAAGTGTTATTTTTGACCTCAAATTGCATATAAATCAAATACTAGCACATATATATAATTCCTCCCGCTTGTTTGCCTCAACCGCAAGCAGAAAAGTACGCACGCCATTAATGAAATCGGGAGAGCATCGGTCATCGTACATCCATTGCCGGCTCATCTTCAATACACAGCACCGAAAACACCAAATTAATACAATACATAAAGTTCATACATAAAGATCATACAACACTTAAATGCAACAAACAAATAACTCTCTAGCTAAAGAATTTAAATGCAACAACAAATGCGATCAAGATCGCAACTAAGGTAACAATTGATCCAACAGCATAATGATACCAAGCCTCACTATGAATGGCATGTTTTCTAATCTTTCTAATCTTCAAGCGCATTTTCTCCATCTTAATCTTGTGATCATCGACGACATCGGCAACATGCAACTCCAATTCCATTTTCTCCCCCTTAATTCTTTTCAATTTTTTCTTCAAATCCTTGTTTTCTCTTTCAACTAAATTTAACCTCTCGACAATAGGGTCGGTTGGAATTTCCGGTTCAACTACCTCCTACATACAAATATCTATGTCAACTTGATGGGCATAATTTTTTCATAAACACGAAATGCAATGAATAGTTTTAAAAGAGAATATACCACATCCGAATCATAACCCGGACGAGGGCCAACGGGGACGGATATCAAAACCATGGCACTATGTATAACAAACAACGTATGGGTAAGATAATTATACGAGTAACTATATATCCAAATCACACAAACATCAATTTTTTATATAAAACTTCATGAACAAGAGGCTCACCACAAGGTGGTGCCGGCGACGGGACGTTGCGAGCGATCGACGGTGGTTACGACGGAGATTTAGAAGGTACTAAGTAAACCACACCTACATATGCAAACTAAGTGTTATTTTTGACCTCAAATTGCATATAAATCAAATACTAGCACATATATATAATTCCTCCCAAATTATTAAACTCAAAAATCAATCACTATATAAAGCATTGCACGAGCTAATCTAGCAATGAGAGATGAAAGGACAAAGTTGCTAACCTTTGTGATCATTTGAATGGATGGGGGCCTTTAAATCTTGACAAATTTTGAGCAAAATGTGTGATGGCTTGAGAGGAAGAGGGAAAAGAACAGAGAGGAGAGGGGAAAGGAGAAAAACAGAGCGAGCTCGGGTGGACGAAGGGTCTATGTAGGACGACCTTTAGTACCGGTTCGTGATACGACCCGGTACTAAAGGTGCTCGAGGGGGTCCGGACTGACAACATCCTGCCACCACTCACTTTAGTACCGGTTCGTGGCACGAACCGGTGCTAAAGGTTCGCCATGAACCGGTACTAATGAGAGCGGTCGGCTAGCCGTTGGAACCGGCACTAATGCACACATTAGTGCCGGCTCAAATTCAAACCGGCACTAATGTGCTTCACGTTTGACCCTTTTTCTACTAGTGTACTTTAAGCTTATGCGTGTCGTGAATCACTGGCATTGCACCGACGGAACTATGTGTATGGCTGGAGAGGGCACCTGGGATCTTTTGGGAAGAACTTTTTTGTGTGGTAGCATATATTGAGAAAAAAAAGATACTTTTGTCGCTCCAGGAATCCATATTTTGCCATTGGCCCCCACAATGATTATGTGCTAGCTCCGCCACTGTGGCATTGGCTGAAGATTTCGGACTGAGGATATGTATTGCGTCGGACTGCCAAGGGATCATCAACGACATTGATCAGGGCACTAGAGGCCCTCATGGCGCAATCATACATGAAAAACTAGAATGGAAGGGCAATTTTCAGTTATGTATGTTCATTTTTGAACGTAGAAACTTTGATTTTGAACCTCACAATCACGCCAAGTATGCTTGTATTTAGTTACAGGCTGATATGTTTAGTTGGGTAGTCCTCATCACCCAATTCTTGTGCATATTAACATTATTCCGAATTAAAAAAGTCGGTGAGATTTCTCAAAAAAACAAAAGACCACTAACTCTATCTTTGGATGCCCTAACTCTGTCTAAACTTTTCTTGTAGATACAACTAAATTTGGGCGACGTCAGAGTCTCCGCTAACCGATCACCTTCTTGGTGAAGATCTAGGTAGCTAGGACATGCCTTGCTCCAGAAGTCTGCCTCACGTGCATGACTCAGGCAGCCGCCTCCTCCCCAACTAGGGTTCAGTGCCGGTCGGCCTCGTCTCCGGTGGCCTTAGGGTCATGGGAGCGCGGTGAATCCCGGCCCTTGCCGGTGGGAGGGCTCCGTTTTTAGATGTGTCTTCGAGATTTGTTATGGTTTGTCTCCAACTCAAGAAGGTGAGACGGCGGCGGCTCCCTGAAGATGGAATAAGGTTCTCCCCGTGTAGCCCCCGTTCCGGTGGTGCATTTAGCATCGTCAGTGGGCGTGGATCTGTCCTTGGTGGATTTTCTCGGATCTGTTTGTTGTTCGTCTACGTTTGTGTGTTTTCAGGTTGGATCCTTCCGATCTACGCTACCCTTCATCGGCGACGGTTGCTGTTCTGGTGCGCTGGCCTATGGGGCCTTAGCACGACGACTTCCCGACTGTCTACTACAACAAGTTTTGCCCGGCTCCGGTGACGGAGGGGCGATGACGGCGGCGCGCCTTCGGCTCGCTTCAGTGCTTGTAGTTGTCGCTACGTGGTCTACGGATCTGAATGTATTTTTATTATTTCTGGTGTTCGTTGTATCGCCATGATTGAAGATGAATAGATTGGATGTTTTCCAAAAAAAAATGCTAGGTAGCTGCCTCGGTGTATTTTGATGTATTGCTCGGCACAACTTTGGATCTCCTGCCCATGCATGCATGGCTGGGGTCGTCCGATCAGCCAAGTGGTTCTGGTCTGGTTCCTGTCCGGGGATTCGATTCCATTTGCGTATATGTGTGCATGCATGCGTAGTATACGTTGGTGCAGGTGCTCTTGTTGGACAGACTTGGTGCCGCAACCACAATAACACATGATCGAGTAGCGCGATCGTGATGGATGGTGTATGCGCGGAGCAGTTGCTTGCCGGCTCCAACGATTCCCAGCCCGGCAGACCGATCGGATCGGCGAACAAAAAGCAGCTTATAGCAAAACGCCAAGCTCGCTAGATCCCTTGCGTCTGCGTGACAGTGTAATTAACGTACGAACGAGGCACACGGGCCGGAGATGCGCGCTAGCTGATCGCCGACGCCGGGAGGGGCCGGTGCGCCGCGCGGCGTAGGGGTCTGGCGCGTGCCGGGGCGGGCGGGGGCAAGCGCAGCAGGGGCCCTGCCCAAGCCGTAGGAACATGGGAGCATCGTCGCCGCCCGGGGCATGCGCCTCACCTGGCGCGCGCGTACGTACCTTCGATCTCGATCTCTCTCGCGCGCCGTACGTACCGCGGCTGGTAGTATAATTAAGTCTTTTTGTTCCGATGTCTCTCCACGATCCATCGATCGATCGATCGGCCGTGGGTGAACGTGACAAAACGCGGCGGGATGCTCCCACGTCGCGCTGTTCGCCCGACGGTATCCTATGGCGCCGCGCGTGCGTACGCGCCTCTCTCTCTCTCTCTCTCTCTCTCTCTCTCTCTCTCTCTCTCTCTCTCTCTCTCTCTCTCTCTCTCTCCGTTCTCACCCGGCCGGACTGGGGTGGGACATCATGCGTGCACATGCTGACATGCACCTCGACCCATCCTGCTTACTGCCACTCCTGTAGTTAATTACTAGTGTTTCCTACAGATCCTCTCGAACAGAGCTGGAGATGATCAAAGTACTTGTTTTTCTTTATGTGCACTACACTAAGTACGTGCTCCTGCATCTAGCATTACTAATAGGAGTAGATAGTGGAGAGTGGGGACACAGGAGTGGCGTTATTATCACTGTATGCCAATCGGCGTGCTACATCATGGCACGTACACGCACGGCCCATGCACGACCACCTGTACTGCACCTATGCCAATCGGAATACTACAGTGCTAGACTAGCACTAGTAGTTAATTAATTATCACTAACATTATTATTTAGAGGCCTCTACTATTTACTAGCTAGGCGGTTGGTTTTGCAACTTGCGCATTACTCTTCCATTCCATTTCGCCTGCACTGTGCTCTTTCGATCGAACAAAGTACCGCATCAATCGATCTCAGATACAGCCGCAGCTTTGCTGTGTTACGGTGTACTCCCTCCATTCCAAAATAGATGACTCAATTTTATACTAACTTTAGTATAAAGTTGGCTTATCTATTTTAAAACGAAGGGAGTACGTACGTACCTTGATGCGTAGTGATGGATGCTAGCATGTGTGGAGTGGAGTGGACTAACCTGCTCCCTCCTTATGCAGAAAATCTCGACGCTACAGGAAGTGCACCCCACACGCAGAGACAGAGATGCCAACTCACCTCAATCAGCTCAAACTCAACCCTTAGGGACGGACGGGCTAAAAGTGGCCCGTATGAGTATCGATCGGGCCGGAAGTGTCACTAGATATCGTGGCCCCATCTGGGCCCTAGATCAACTTAATGCCCAAAGCATCGAGATCAAAGCAAGTCCCCCTCTAAAAAAGAAAATCAAGATCAAAGCAACCGATCGATATGACATGATTGGCATTGTTAGGGCGTCAAATCCATGTCACTGTGCACCATAACGTAGCACATAGGTACCTGCCTGCCTGCCTACCTCTCTAGCTCAACAATGGCGAGTCCAAGATTGCTAGCTAGATGAGGTGATATAGGGCCATCAACCAAGTACCCTAATTATTGCTTAAGGTCCTACTATCAAAGTTCTCTTGCGCTGATCTATTAATCAGAAAATTGAGCTTATTTGTCACGTCTTCTTCAACCTGATTAGGGATTGTAGACGCACATATGCCATCTTTTGTGAACGATTAATTAGAAGATGGTTGATGTGTTGTACTCGCAGTAAAAGCTCCCAAACTTGATCACTTTGCTTTGCTTTCTAGCATGTCAACATCGTCTATTCAGCTATGTGTGCATACATGTGATTAATTTTGTTGATTCCATTCATATCACGTTGCCAGCATTTTTCTTTGTGGGGGGACATTGCCACTTTCCTTAACCTCTCTTTGCCATCAATTTTTTGTTATGAGGAGAACAGAACCAGGAGCCTAGTTAACGTATGTGCGAGCATGTTGCTTCAAACAAGGTTATCTGTTCGCATGTGACTAACCATACCAATTTTTTGGTCACTTAAATTGTGTTCTTTTATGGTACATCCAATTGACATGAGCTCTCCATTTCAGTGGAAATCAACCAAATACTACAACAAAGATCCTTTTAGCATTTTTAGACTAGAACAAATCTTTCAACAATAAAGGGTATTATGGGAAGAGAAATACATGGAGTTGAGACTACGTACGAAGAATGATAATCGAGAATGCAGCAAATCGTCAGATTAATTTCCTAACTAGACATCATCTCCAGCAGTTGCGTCGGCGAGAGATAGGTTAGTTTCCTCACGGTGATGACATGGCAGACATATCTTTCGCACCCTTTATCCTCCGTCCGGCTAAGACCCTCCCATCCCTCGCCGTCCTTGCTTTGCCCATAGACCTCCAACGACAAGAGCATACTAGTATGTGAATCTGACAACATATGTTGTTAAGTAGAAGGAAGTTAATACACCTTCAGATATTCAGAGGATACGAGAAGCGTCATCTACAAGATTGATTGGCTCAGATAGTTCGTCCACCATGAATCAAAGAATCATGCTTGAAAGAACTGAATCAAACTAGTCATGTTTCAAGAATATAATGATTCAAGCTACAACCTTCTCTTAACGCCACAACTAACTGCAAGGAAATGCGTGATTTCAAATATGTGGAATATCGACCAAGTTGCGGAAGGGAAACGATAGGCCGCATATGCACAGGCGAAGCAGTAAGTGGGGGGGGGGGGGGGTGATTGTGGCCAACGAGCACAAGGGTGAATAAAAAGAACTCCAAACACCGATGGAAAAACTACCCCTACTGAACCAAACTAAAAATACCTAAATTTATGTACAAATCAACTATTATATTAAACTAACACTAGACATTGATTTAGTAGTAAGATCTACCATAAAAAACTCTTGTTTGGATGTCTTGCCAAATAAACTATATGCATGCACCCTATTGCACACTAGTTTACTCCCTTCGTCTAGGTGTATAAGTCATCTTAGGTTGTGCGTCACGACCAATGCGGAGGGAAAAACGAGAGAACTTAATGTTTTTTTTGCTAGTTAATAGCATTGCATGCAATGAATTAATCACTGCATGTCATATTTGGTTATCTCAAATCATTGAAAGCATGCAAGGCCCACATCTCTTATCGGTTGATATGTCATGAAACAAGAAACGAGAAGGGAATTAATGTACCGTGCCTAAGCGTTTTCGGATTATTTGATTTTCGTAAGGTTGCTTACACACTAGACGGAGGGAGTATTTTTCTTGCAAGAACTGGCCCGACCATGGACCGACAAAAACCTTCACTAAATATTTGGCTGGTCACACATCTCAGTCATTTGACTCAAATTGGAGTGAAACTGAATAAATATGGCCCATTTCCAAAACTTTAAGACAATATGAACCCAATCCAAAAAAAGAATCATAAACTGGGTCGGGCATCATGCTAGATGGTGCTAGCATGCCGCCCTGGGCCAGTGCGTCATGCTATCTGGCATCTCCAGCCCCGGGCGTCATGCTGAAGTGGGCCATTTTGTGAAATGTTTTCGGATTGGGTTCATTTTGTGTAAAAGTTTCAAAAAAGGGCCACATTTGTCCACTTTCACCAAATTGGACACACCCTAATGAAATCTAAATATGTACTTCGCAGTTAGCCTTTGTGTATGTACTACTAATATATAGGCAGTTGGCTAGAAAAAAGCTTGATCTCTATGTACTCCCTCCGGTCCTTTTTAGTTCGCATATAAGATTTGACTGAAGTCAAGCCTCGTAAAGTTTGACCAATTTTATAGAAAAAAGTACCAATATTTACAATCTAAAATCAATATTAATAGATGTGTCATGACTTAAAGTTTCATATTGTATAACTTTAGCATGGCAGATCTTAATATTTTTTCATATAAATACGGTCAAACTTTGTGAAGTTTGACATTAGAGAATTCTAATATGCAAAGTAAAAAGGACCGGAGGGAATATATGTGGAAACTTAATTCAGTGGTCCATGATGTTTGAATGGCCCATCCAAGGATTGCTAGATTCCATGATGCCTCTACAAACTGCTGCATGATTGGACAAGGATTTTTTAAAGATTTAGTCTATCTTGATGCAGTCATGCACAGGGAATAACTCTTTGAAGCTAAGGTTGCATGGTGCTCTGCACAATCATGGCCGTTTATCATGTAATTTGATGACCAATAGTAAGATGCGCGCAATTCATGGTTAGTGATTTTCCCTCTTACTTTATCGCCAAAAGAAAAGATGCTTTAGTTCCATTTAGCTAGGAGTAGACAAGAACACACCAACTAGTCTAGTGATCCTAACACAGTCACACCCTCGATCATCCAAAATTTAAAAGAATATTGAAATCACATCCTCAGGACAAAAGATTGAGCTCAACCAAATGTTGTGACTCCACGTATTGAGGATGACCGAAGGTGACAGCACCAAATAAAAGGTAGACAACGGCACGCAAGGGCACTCTCACTTCGGTTTGGGAAGATAATATAATGCCCCTGCAACAAGACCTTCTGAGAAAGTTATGGGTTAAGATTTCTTATCCATTTTGCATCATGACCTGCATGACTTATGGCTACTCGTTGCATGGAAAACTACTGCTCAAGAGTTGTACCTGAGTCGGTACATAAATTGATTGGTAATTCAACCTAAGGCTCACACTGGTATAAAAAAGGCCTGTTGTCCCGATTCGTAAGGGCCTTTTGTCCCGGTTCTGGAACCGGAACTAAAGGCCCTTACGAATCGGGACAACAGGCCTTTTTTATACCAGTGTGAGCCTTAGGTTGAATTACCAATCAATTTATGTACCGACTCAGGTACTAATGCCCTGTCCTTTTAATCCCGGTTCAATCCAGAACCGGGACAGATGGGCCTCCACGTGGCCTGTGTGCGGAGCCCAGGCAGGAGACTCTTTGGTCCCGGTTGGTGGTCCCGGTTGGTGGCACCAACCGGGACCAATAGGCATCCACGGGTCAGCATTTCTGTGGTTGGGGTTTTTGTTTTTTTAAAGGGGGGGTGTTTGGGGGTTTTGGGGGATTAATTTAGGTGTTTCATATATTGTGTTAGCTAGCTATAATTAATAGAGAGAAGTGTCCTCTCTTATGTCCGTGCTTGGTCGACGCTACGTACTATACATACGTATAGAGAGGACTAGACACGCTAGCTAGCTAGTAAGCAAACGAAGGAAACAGAAGATCGTCATGAACATATATACATACAGAGAGAAGTGATATCGACCACCTCTCCTTCTCCGAGAGATTGGTCGAACAACAAGTTCTCGTATATCTATCCGACACTACCGGCAACATATATACAATAATTATCTCTTACAAATATAATCATACGGACTCATAGTCCACATAGTATTCTCCGTCTTCAGCGATCACGTGGTCAAGAAAGAATGCCGCCAATTCCTCTTGAATTGCTCGGATGTGAGCTGGTGATAGGAGTTCATCCCGCTTCCGAAACATCTAATTTGAAGAAGGGGGTCAATACATATATATATGAATGAATGAAACTCAACACAAATGATGGTAATAAAATAAAATTGTGAATGTTGTTATTTACGTACTTCATATTGTTCGTCAGAGTAGCCGCCCCGCTCACAGGTCGTGTGGCGGATGGACTCGCAGACGTAGTATCCACAGAAATCATTCCCTTATTCCTGCCACAACCACTTTACAAGAAATAGAGGTCAATCAAACTGATAAGAAAGAATGCTAAATGGTATTGATGAAACTAGCGCTTGAATCACTAGGAGATGCGCGGAACATGCTACTATAGTACTTACTTTCGGGTGTCTAAATTCCAGCTCCTTCGGCAGTCCCGAAACTTTTCTAGTGAATTTTTTCCAAACCCTGCCGGACAAAGAAAACAATTACTTGATATCAGGAAATGAACAAAGTTGCTGATATGGTGGATAATGATCGATTTAACTTACTTCTTGAGGATTTCAGTCATGTCCGCATACTCCTGGGGATCTTTTCGTTTAGAGTCCAAGACAGTTACTACTCCCTGCTCAAGCCTAATCTCTAGAAGAATATAGTGGTACCTGCGCACGCATGCATAACTCATCAATTACATTACTATAACCTGGACTAATATATAAGGGAAACCGAATATGCACAAGACAGTAACACTCACTTGAAGTTGTAAGCAAAGAGTATTATATCTTTGTTTTCATTTTTTTGAATGATCGTAGCAAGTTGGCCTCGGTATCTTCGGGACGATGTTCAACCTCAGTTGCATTTATGAGATATGTGTTAACGAACCCAATATCACCGATTTGTCTTTTCTTCAATTCGGTGATCTTCAATCTGCATAGTATAGTGAGGATAATTATAAATACATGCAATGAAAGAGATGAGCTATATAGAGAGACTTAATGACAGAAGTAGTAGTACTTACAGACAGTAGCAGGTGATCGTTGTTTTATCGAGGGCCAATTGATTGAAAAACTGATAGAACTCCTCAAATGGAATAGGCAACAGTTCAATTCCAACGAGGTCATGCTCCGGTTTAACTCTCGCATACAAAGTACTCCTCCCCCCAGACTCTCTGCAGATTTTCAAGTACCAATCATGTAATCTTCGCATCATCGTTGTTAAAGATTTTTCATCTTTGACGAGAGGCTTCCCGTACTCGTATCTGTGTATCTGCACCTCCATGGGATCATAATGTACATTGTCGGGCACGTAATCGTCAACATTGCAATAACCGGGCACCATCCTCGGATCGACGATGTCGCTAGGCACCTTGAGTGGGGGGCACGATTGCTGCTTGTTCGCCGAGCTGGGCAATTTTTTTCCCAGCGGCTCGTCGTTCTTTCAGCCTTTGATCACTGACTGTACTTCCCGACTGCTCCGCTTCGGCTCATGTCTTTACAATAATGCGCTCATAGTTGCCTTTCGGCGGAGACTTGGGTGGTTTTGCCAGGGCAGCCAGAGTGCGCTTCACTTTCACCGGATCTACCTTCTCCTCCGGAGGTGGATGTCTCTTTGCTTTCAACCCTTGAAACCAGTCATCCACTTCGGTTCGCGCGATCTTCGCGTTCTCCTCCGGGGTCCTCTCGTATGATAACTTTTGTGGTCTCTTCAGAGAAGGACCGAATCTATATGTCCTCCCGCCTCTGGTTGTACTGCTAGATGTCGGCCGAGCAGATAGAGCGGTTGTCTTCTTTACTTGCTTACGAGGCGGAGGAGAAGGACTACGACGTGCCGGAGCAGCTGCCGGAGCGGCGGCGGGTCTCTTCTGCCCTTGCTGACGAGGCGGAGAAGGAGGAGGCTGGCTGCTCGGGCGCGCCGGCGTAGGCGGAGAAGGAGGCGGAGTGCCGTCACGCGCCAGAGAAGGAGCCGGCCGAGGGACCTGATCGTCACTCGCCGGAGGAGGAGGCGGTGGAGGAGGCAGAGTGCCCTGACTCGCCGGAGGAGGAGGAGGAGGAGGCGGAGGCGTCCAGTTCGGAAGGTTGATGAGCTCCTTCCGCCATAGGCATGGAGTCTTCAGAGCAGACCCCAGTCGAGTCTCCCCTTCATCGGTAGGGTGGTCAAGCTGGAGGTCCTCAAATCCCTCCGTTATTTCATCCACCATCACCCTAGCATATCCTTCTAGAATCGGCCGGCAGTGAAAAGTTGCGCCGGGTTCAGTAGGATAAACAGAGCCAACAGCCGCCTTGACCTTCAAATTCATCCATTGCGTCATAAGGTGGCAATTTTGAGACTCCGTGATAGCATCCACGGGATAGCTGGCAGGAGCCGTCAAGGCATGCTCCGGCTGAAGCAGCTCGGTGGAAGCCACGCTGCTTCTCCGCTGAGATGGCGGGGTAGCTTCGGGGGAAGCTTCGGCAGTACGTTTGCTGCGATTTGGTTCTCGTTCCTCTATCGCGTCTACCCTTGCTTGCAGCGCCTGCATTTGGGTTTGCTGCACTTTTTTCCTCCTCTCATGTAACCACCTGTGTCCGGAAACCCAACCTTCCACGGAATGGAGCCTGGCGTGCCTCGTGTCCGTCCAGGGTGCTCAGGATTCCCGAGGGCCATTGTGAGCTCGTCGTTCTCTCTGTCTGGAAAGAACGTCCCTTGCTGCGCTGCTTCGATATACTGCTTAAGCTTCCTGACTGGTATGTCCATTTGATCGTTCATCCAAATGCACTTCCCTGTTACAGGGTCCAAGGTTCCGCCAGCTCCGAAGAACCAAGTCCGGCAACGGTCTGGCCAGTTAATTGTCTCTGGTTCGATCCCTTTATCAGCCAGATCATTCTCAGTCTTGGCCCACTTAGGCCGGGCTATGAGGTAGCCACCTGACCCCGTGCGATGGTGAAGCTTCTTCTTCGCAGCATTTTGCTTGTTTGTCGCCGACATCTTCTTACTCTTTTCCGATGTCTTGTGGGCCACAAATGCGGGCCAGTGATCTCTGATCTTCTCATATCTGCCCTTGAATTCTGGTGTCTCATTATTTTCGACAAACTTATTCAGCTCTTTCTTCCACCTCCTGAATAGTTCTACCATCCTCTTAAGAGCAAAAGACTTGATTAATTGCTCTTTAACTGGGTTCTCTGGATTATCCTCTGGCGGTAGGGTGAAATTTGACTTCAGCTCAGTCCAAATATCATTTTTCTGCATATCATTGACATAAGACACCTCAGGGTCTTCTGTAGCCGGCTTAAACCATTGTTGGATGCTTATCGGGATCTTGTCCCTAACCAGAACCCCGCACTGAGCAACAAATGCGTTCTTTGTTCGGATGGGTTCAATCGGTTGGCCGTCGGGCGCGATTGCTATGATCTCAAACTTTTCATCCGAGCTCAACTTTTTCTTCGGGCCTCGTCTCTTTACCGAAGTTGTGCTTGATCCGGAGGGCTAGAAAAAAGAACAAAGACTTAATTAATATGTGTACATACCAAAACAATGAATGCATCAATCAGCTAGTCAGCACAGGCTTAACTAATATATATACCTGGCCGGACTCGGTTCGGTCACCGGAGCCGTCATCACGATCTCCTTCTTGCACCGGCATTGGGTCACCGGAGCCGTCCTCATGTTCTTCTTCTTGCACCGGCATTAGGTCACCGTAGCCAGCTTCTTCACCCTCTCCTTCCAGACCATCGGTGTCATTGAGAAACAACGAGACGACATCACTTCCTTCTGCGATTATGTCCCTCAACAATGCTTCTTTTGCTTCGTCTCGGGCGGTGTCCATAGTTTCTACAAATATTTACAACATGGCAATTATTATTCAAACATGACAGATGGATATATTAGTGGCAAACGTAGAACTAGCTACCTAATCATAGTAAGGAATCATATATATTAATTAGTGGCCTCGACGCTGCTTCTCTAGGGTTTGGGGTGGCCTCGACAGCGCTTCAAGGGTTTGGGGTGGCCTCGAGAACGCTTCAAGGAGGGGGTAATATCGACCCCCCCCCCACGTGTTGAAGCTATCGGGAGGGGGTATATATCGACAACGACGACACTACATCTATGTCCCTCGACGACCCTCGTTCCCGATTAAAAAAAAGAGGAAGAAGAAGAAAAAAAAGAGGAGAAGAAAGAATAGAGGAGAAGAACTCCTCTATTCTTTCTTCTCCTCTTTTTTTTTCTTTTTCCTCTTCTTTTTTATCCTCTTCTTCCTCTCATGTTCGAGAGGATCGCCGAGGGGTCGGGAGGTTGCCTAGTGTCAAAGGATTCAACAAAACCATGTCTTCATCATTAGGCGAAAGTAATAGGTGCATGATGGTACGAAGCTCTCCAAAATTATTTTGGAACGGAGTCCTAGATAGGATAATTCGCTTTTTGGTACGAAGTTCAGCAAGAACCTTCCAAATATCGTTATTTGGAAGGCCTTTGTTGAAATTCATACAAAAAGTCAAATTATCCTATCCAGGACACCATTTCAAAATAACTTTGGAGGACTTCGTCATGCCCTGGTTACTTCTGGCTAATGATGAAGCCATGGATTTCTTCAATACTTTGACACTAGGAAATCTCTCTCTCGACCCCTCAGCGATCCTCGACCCCTCGAACCCTCGACGACCCTGGAACCCTCGACCCCTCGGCGATCCTCTTCTTCCTCTCATGTTCGAGAGGATCGCCGAGGGGTCGGGAGGTTGCCTAGTGTCAAAGGATTCAACAAAACCATGTCTTCATCATTAGGCGAAAGTAACAGGTGCATGATGGTACGAAGCTCTCCAAAGTTATTTTGGAACGGAGTCCTAGATAGGATAATTCGCTTTTTGGTACAAAGTTCAGCAAGGACCTTCCAAATATCGTTATTTGGAAGGCCTTCGCTGAAATTCATACAAAAAGGCAAATTATCCTGTCCGGGACACCATTCCAGAATAACTTTGGAGGACTTTGTCATGCCCTGGTTACTTCCGGCTAATGATGAAGCCATGGATTTCTTCAATACTTTGACACTAGGAAACCTCTCTCGACCCCTCGGCGATCCTCGACCCCTCGAACCCTCGACGACCCTGGAACCCTCGACCCCTAGACGACCCTGGAACCCTCGACCCTCGATCCCTCGACCCTATAGAACCCTCAAACCCTCGACCCTGAAACCCTCGACCCTTGACCCCTTAACGATCCTCGACTCTCTACCCTAGTTCCCGACCCTCGACCCCTCAGCGATCCTCGACACCCTCGTTCCCGACAAAAATTAAGAAGAAGAAGAAGAAGAAGAAGAAGAAGAAGAAGAAGAAGAAGAAGAAGAAGAAAGAGGAGAAGAAGAAAGGAATAGCTAGAGGAGAAGATCGAAGGAAAAAAGAAGAAAAAAAAAGAGGAGAAGAAGAAAGGAATAGTGGAGAAGAAGAAAAAATAGAATATATTCTATTTTCTCTTCTTCTCCACTATTCCTTTCTTCTTCTCCTCTTCTTTTTCTTCTTTTTTCTTCTTCTTATTTATTTCTCCTCTTCTTCCTCTCCTCTTCTTCTTTCTAAGTCCTGCTTATATACACAGAGTATTGGTCCCGGTTCGTACCCCTCTCGACCCCTCGTCCCTCTCTCGACCCCTCGACGACCCTCGTCCCTGATAACATTTTTTTTCTCCCCTCGACCCCTCTCGACCTCTCGTCCCCCTCTCGACCCCTCATCATCATCTATCACCCCCCTCGTTTTCTTTAGCATATATCCATGAACAAAAAAATAATTCATATATAGAAAAAATGCTATATGAACATACATACATATGAGCATATACAGAGAGCATATACATAGCCAAATCCATATACAGAGAGCATATACATACATACATACATACATATGAGCATATACATACATACATAGCCAAATCCAAATACATATGAGCATATACATACACATATGAATTTTTTTATCACGCACAGAGAGCAGCGGCGGCGGCGGCGATGGTCAGAGCGACAGGGATCGATGGGAAGGGGGAGCTCACTGGGGGCGCGACGGGGAGGAGGTCGGGGACGGGGAAGGAGGCCGGCGACGGCGCGGGGGAGGCCGGCGACGCGGCGCGGGGCGACGAGGAGGGGGCCGGAGATGGCGCACGCAGCGACGAGGAGGAGGCCGGCGACGGCGCACGCAGCGACGGGGAGAAGGCTTGCGGTGGCGCGGGGCGACGGCGACGGGGAGCGGGCGACGACGGGCTCGCGGCGGCGACGACGACGACGACGAACAGCCTGGCGGCGTCGGGGGGCAATGGGAGCGGTTGGCGAAATTTTCACAAGTGCTACCTTATATACCCAGAGCAATGGTCCCGGTTCGTGGCACGAACCGGTACCAATGCCCCCCTATGGTCCCGGTTCGTGCCACCAACCGGGACCATAGGTCTCTTTTCAGCAGCCGAAAGGGTGGGAAGCAGAGGCTATGGTCCCGGTTGGTGGCACGAACCGGGACCATAGGGGGGCATTGGTCCCGGTTGGAGCCACGAACCGTGACCAATGCACCCCTTTAGTCCCGGTTGGTGGCACCAATCGGGACCAATGGCCTTGTGCTGCCTCGCGCCCAAAAGTTTAGTCCCACCTCGCTAGTTGAGAGGGCTCGGGAGTGGTTTATAAGCGCTGCTGCGCCCACCCTCCCGAGCTCCTCTCAACTGCAGGCTTTCGGGCCTAATCTGTCACTGCAATGCCTATGGGCCTACTGGGCCTACTGCGGGCCTGAATCCTGGCCCATGGTAGGGTTCCTAATCGTATTCAGGCCGTGGTGGCCCAGTAGGTGGCATTTTTTGTTTTTTTGTTGCTTTATTTATTTTCTTTTGTTTTTTGCTTTATTTTTTAATTCTTTATGCTTTTTGTTTTAGAAAAATTATAAACTTTTTGTTAATGCCATTAGTTTTCAAATTTGAAAACACTTTTTTAGTTTTTTTGTTTTCTTTGTTGCTTTATTTATTTTATTTTCTGATTATATTTACTATAAAAATAGTTTTTTCCTGTTTTTTTGATTTGTTTTTTGCATTATTTATTTTCTTTTGTTTTTTGCTTTCATTTTTAATTCTGTTTGCTTTTAGGTTAGCAAAATTATAAACTTTCTGTTAGTGCCATTAGTTTTAGAAAAATTATAAACTTTCTGTTAGTGCCATTAGTTTTCAAATTTGAAAACACTTTTTTAGTTTTTTTGTTTTCTTTGTTGCTTTATTTATTTTATTTTGTGATTAACTTTACTATAAAAATAGTTTTTTCCCTGTTTTTCTAATTTGTTTTTTGCATTATTTATTTTCTTTTGTTTTTTGCTTTAATTTTTAATTCTGTTTGCTTTTAGGTTAGCAAAATTATAAACTTTCTGTTAGTGCCATTAGTTTTAGAAAAATTATAAACTTTCTGTTAGTGACATTAGTTTTTAAATTTGAATTCTTTGAAAATTGTTTGAATCACAAGTTTGTGATTAACTTACTAAAAAAATTGAGAATAGATGCGCTTATAGAGAAAATTCAACCTAAATTCCTAGTAAATTTCTATGAATTTCAGAGAAATTCACTATGAATTTAGGTTAAACTTTTCTCTATTAGGGCATCTACTTTCACTTCGAGAGGAGTTCAACAAGGCAGAGAGGGAAGGGCTTATAAACCGGTGTGAGCCCCCTTCGGTTGGCGAGGTGGGACTAAACTCTGCCCGCAACAAGGACCAACCCTTTAGTCCTGGTTTGTGGCACAAACCGGGACTAATGGTCATGGGCTAGGGGCGAACCATAAGACATGAAAGCATTTCAAATGAACTCTGAAAAAGTTGAAAGTTGGGATGGTATCATAATTTCACCCACATAGCATGTGCATGTACAAAACGGACAATGGTAGCATGTTCCTGTGTTACAAAATTGGCATGGTATCATCATAATAGTTGCGGGAGAAAGTCTTCACTTTTTCTTCGCTTGTGTCATTTGCTTATTGCGCCGTAACCATGGATAATCTTCATTGTTTATCAGGATGCTTGGGTCAGCCTTGACATTGAAGGGAGGAATTTCATGGAACTTTTCATAATCTTCAGACATGTCTGTCTTGCCGTCCACTCCCAGGATGTCCCTTTTTCCTGAAAGAACTATGTGGCACTTTGGCTCATCGTATGATGTATTCGCTTCCTTATCTTTTCTTTTTCTCGGTTTGGTAGACATGTCCTTCACATAGATAACCTGTGCCACATCATTGGCTAGGACGAACGGTTCGTCAGTGTACCCAAGATTTTTCAGATCCACTGTTGTCATTCCGTACTGTGGGTCTACCTGTACCCCGCCGCCTAACAGATTGACCCATTTGCACTTAAACAAAGGGACCTTAAAATCAGGTCCGTAGTCAAGTTCCCATATGTCCACTATGTAACCATAATATGTGTCCTTTCCGCTCTCGGTTGCTGCATCAAAGCGGACACCGTTGTTTTGGTTGGTGCTCTTTTGATCTTGGGCGATCGTATAAAATGTATTCCCATTTATCTCGTATCCTTTGTAAGTCAATACAGTCAAAGATGGTCCCCTGGACAACAAGTACAACTCATCACAAACAGTGTTGTCACCTCTGAGACGTGTTTCCAACCAACTGCTGAAAGTCCTGATATGTTCACATGTAATCCAGTCGTCGCACTGCTCCGGATGTTTGGAGCGCAGACTGTTCTTGTGTTCATCGACATACGGGGTCACCAAGGTAGAGTTCTGTAGAACTGTGTAGTGTGCTTGAGACCAAGAATATCCGTCCCTGCATATTATTGAGTCTCTTCCAAGATTGCCTTTTCCAGTCAGTCTCCCCTCATACCGCGATTTAGGGAGACCTATCTTCTTAAGGCCAGGAATGAAGTCAACACAAAACCCGATAACATCCTCTGTTGATGGCCCATGGAGATGCTTCCTTCTGGCCTAGCGCGGTTACGGACATATTTCTTTAGGACTCCCATGAACCTCTCAAAGGGGAACATATTGTGTAGAAATACGGGCCCCAGGATGACAATCTCGTCGACTAGATGAACTAGGACGTGTGTCATGATATTGAAGAAGGATGGTGGGAACACCAGCTCGAAACTGACAAGACATTGCACCACATCACTCCTTAGCCTTGGTACGATTTCTGGATCGATCACCTTCTGAGAGATTGCATTGAGGAATGCACATAGCTTCACAATGGCTAATCGGACGTTTTCCGGTAGAAGCCCCCTCAATGCAACCGGAAGCAGTTGCGTCATAATCACGTGGCAGTCATGAGACTTTAGGTTCTGAAACTTTTTCTCTGGCATATTTATTATTCCCTTTATATTCGGCGAGAAGCCAGTCATGACCTTCATACTGAGCAGGCATTCAAAGAAGATTTCTTTTTCTTCTTTCATAAGAGCGTAGCTGGCAGGACCTTTATACTGCTTCGGAGGCATGCCGTCTTTTTCGTGCAAACGTTGCAGGTCCTCCCGTGCCTCAGGTGTATCTTTTGTCTTCCCATACACGCCAAAGAAGCCTAGCAGGTTCACGCAAAGGTTCTTCGTCACGTGCATCACGTCGATTGAGGAGCGGACCTCTAGGTCTTTCCAGTAGGGTAGGTCCCAAAATATAGATTTCTTCTTCCACATGGGTGCGTGTCCCTCAGCGTCATTCGGAACAGCTAGTCCACCGGGACCCTTTCCAAAGATTACGTAGTGTAAATCATTGACCATAGCAAGCACGTGATCACCGGTGCGCATGGCGGGCTTCTTCCGGTGATCTGCCTCGCCTTTGAAATGCTTGCCTTTCTTTCGACATTGATGGTTGGTCGGAAGAAATTGATGATGGCCCAGGTACACATTCTTCCTGCATTTGTCCAGGTATATACTTTCAGTGTCATCTAAACAGTGCGTGCATGCGTGGTATCCTTTGTTTGTCTGTCCTGAAAGGTTACTGAGAGCAGGCCAATCGTTGATGGTCACGAACAACAATGCCTTAAGGTTAAATTCCTCCTGTCTGTGCTCATCCCACGTACGTACACCGTTTCCATTCCACAGCTGTAAAAGTTCTTCAACTAATGGCCTTAGGTACACATCAATTTCATTGTCGGGTTGCTTAGGGCCTTGGATGAGAACTGGCATCATAATGAACTTCCGCTTCATGCACATCCAAGGAGGAAGGTTATACATACATAGTCACGGGCCAGGTGCTGTGATTGCTGCTCTGCTCCCCGGAAGGATTAATGCCATCTCCGCTTAAAGCAAACCATACATTCCTTGGGTCCTTTGCAAACTCATCCCAGTACTTTCTCTCAATTTTTCTCCACTGCGACCCGTCAGCGGGTGCTCTCAACTTCTCATCTTTCTTTCGGTTCTCACTGTGCCATCGCATCAACTTGGCATGCTCTTCATTTCTGAACAGACGTTTCAACCGTGGTATTATAGGAGCATACCACATCACCTTCACAGGAACCCTCTTCCTAGGGGCTCGCCGTCAACATCACCAGGGTCATCTCGTCTGATCTTATACCGCAATGCACCGCATATCGGGCATGCGTTCAGATCCTTGTATGCACCGCGGTAGAGGATGCAGTCATTAGGGCATGCATGTATCTTCTCCACCTCCAATCCTAGAGGGCATACGACCTTCTTTGCTGCGTATGTACTGTCGGGCAATTCGTTATCCTTTGGAAGCTTCTTCTTCAATATTTTCAGTAGCTTCTCAAATCCTTTGTCAGCCACAGCATTCTCTGCCTTCCACTGCAGCAATTCCAGTACGGTACCGAGCTTTGTGTTGCCATCTTCGCAATTGGGGTATAACCCTTTTTTGTGATCCTCTAACATGCGATCGAACTTCAGCTTCTCCTTTTGACTTTCGCATTGCGTCCTTGCATCGACAATGACCCGGCGGAGATCATCATCATCGGGCACATCGTCTGGTTCCTCTTGATCTTCAGCAGCTTCACCCGTTGCAGCATCATTGGGCACATCGTCTGGTTCCTCTTGATCTTCACCAGCTCCCCCCGTTGCAGCATCACCGTATTCAGGGGGCACATAGTTGTCATCGTACTCTTCTTCTTCGCCGTCTTCCATCATAACCCTTATTTTTCCGTGCCTCGTCCAAACATTATAGTGTGGCATGAAACCCTTGTAAAGCAGGTGGGAGTGAAGGATTTTCCGATTAGAGTAAGATCTCGTATTCCCACATTCAGTGCATGGACAACACATAAAATCATTCTGCTTGTTTGCCTCAGCCGCATCGAGAAACTCATGCACGCCCTTAATGTACTCGCGGGTGTATCTGTCACCGTACATCCATTGCCGGTTCATCTGCGTGCATTATATATAATTAAGTGTCCAAATTAATAGAAGTTCATCATCACATTAAAACCAAAGTGCATACATAGTTCTCATCTAACAACATATAGCTCTCCAGAGCATCTAATTAATTAAACCATACATTGAAACTATGTAAAACATTTCAATGCGAAAACAAATGCGATCATAATCGCAACCAAGGTAACAATTGATCCAACGGCATAATGATACCAAGCCTCGGTATAAATGGCATATTTTCTAATCTTTCTAATCTTCAAGCGCATTGCATCCATCTTGATCTTGTGATCATCGACGACATCCGCAACATGCAACTCCAATATCATCTTCTCCTCCTCAATTTTTTTTATTTTTTCCTTCAACAAATTGTCTTCTTCTTCAACTAAATTTAACCTCTCGACAATAGGGTCGGTTGGCATTTCCGATTCACATACATCCTACATAATAAAATCTATGTCGCGTTGGTCGGCATAATTTTCATAAACAATAAATGAACCAATAGTTATAAAGATAATATATATACCACATCCGAATCATAGACAGGACGAGGGCCGACGGGGGCGGATACCAAAACCATCGCACTATATAAGATGCAATAATAAAAGTAAGAAAATAATACAAGTATCTATGTAAACATACAATACAAGTAAGAATATTTTTCCTTTCAGAAAGAAGATAAGAACAAGAGGCTCACCACGGTGGTGCCGGCGATGAGCTCGGCGCGGGTGATCGACGGCGGTGAAGACGGGGACGGGGCGTGACGGACCGCTAAACCTAGACCAATATTATGGAAAATGGAGTTTGGAGGTCGAACTTGGAGAGGAGAAAGCTTAAGTAGTGTGGCTCGGGCATTCCATCGAACACCTTGTGTGCATAGAAGGTGAGCTAGAGCACCACCAAGCCCTCTCCCCCTCGGCCAGAGAAAAACAGAGCACTGGGGTGCTCTGCTCGTGAGCGAGGGGTATATATAGGCACCTCATTGGTCCCGGTTGGTGGCATGAGCCGGGACTAAAGGGGAGCCTTTGGTCCCGGTTCAAGCCACCAACCGGGTCCAATGGTGGTGGGCCAGGAGCGAGGCCCATTGGTCCCGGTTCATCCCACCAACCGGGACCAAAAGGTCCAAATGAACCGGGACCAATGGCCCACGTGGCCCGGCCGGCCCCCTGGGCTCACGAACCGGGACCAATGCCCACATTGGTCCCGGATCTGGACTGAACCGGGACTAATGGGCTGACCCGGCCTAGACCAAAGCCCTGTTTTCTACTAGTGTCACAAGATTGTATTCTAACTCCTATAGTTTGTTCGCTCACCTAGAAAATGATAGTTAGGGCAACTCCAATACAGTACACCAGAACGAACACCATCAAATGTCTGCGGACATGTTCCGTGGACATATGTCCGTAGACAGCCGAGAGAGTTTATCAAATGTCCACCCCTTGTTCAATGAAGAGAGAAGAGAAAAGGAAGAGAGAGGGGGAAATGGGTCGATGGCTGTGGTGGGGTCCAATATAATGATTCAGCAGCGTGTGACTCCCTCAGCCCATATTTGCTACCAGTTTGTTAAAACTTGAATATGTGTTCGTGTCTGCAGACATTTGATGACTTCCGTTGATGTATCATGTTGGAGATGCATTTGCTAATTTCTTTAGGAAACAGTTGGTGTGGTTAGGGTTCACCAATGGTGTTGTAGACTGGTTGCATGTACAATGTGGTGCACTACTACAGTACAGTTTTTTTAACACAGTACAAACGCAAGCGCTCATAAACATGCGCATACACTCACCCCAATAAACGCACACAGGCACACCCTACTCTTATAAGCACCTCCGAAAGACTGAGCTGGCATATCATCTTGAAATTTATTCAGTCACCATAGGCACCTCATCGTCGACGAGAACATCTCCTCCCACTGAATACGCATAGCCAGTAATCCTGAAATAAATGCAGGAATAAATGCGAGCACTAAGATTTAAACTTTGGTGGGCTGTAGATACCACAGTTCCTCTAACTATCCAAGCACAGATTTGCATGTACAATGTCGTGCACTACTGCAGTACAGTTGCAGCGTCCAATCCCATGATTGTCGTCCTAATAAAGTGCGCACGGGTGGAAGAATCGGGCACTAGCTCTAGACTGGTCCTTTTAATATTGTTTGGAAAGTTTAATTAGGATATATGGTAATAAGATGTGGAAAAGGGAGAAACCAACAAATGAATGCGCACGTACGCCAGCGGCACTAGTTAATTGTGGTGGTGGTGCCGGTCGGCCGCGCCGCGATGATCACGAGTAGACGACACGACGACCCAATAATACATTCAACCTCCACACGTACACTCGAGACGACGAGCGAGAATTACGTCCGAACGTTTGCTTAACAAATCGGGGATGTCCCCCATCTACCTGATCACGCTTCATGCATATCATCAACCAGGAGACCACTAATCCATTAAGCGGAATAGTTTGACCGTGATAAAAGTGTGGAGCACTATGGCGAGGAGAGGCAAAGTGCCGGTTCGTTGGATTGGATCGTCTAGCGTCCAGACGCATGCATGCATGGATCGTCTGGTGGTGGCGACCAGCCAAAGAGGAAGGCAGGGACGTGGCGATTGGCGAAGATAAAGAGGGGACAGAGAGCCGAAGTGCTAGACCACACTCTTGTCTCTTGTGATCGTTAATAGCTCGTGCACAAAATATCTTAAGACGACGAGTTGAGTGGCTGCAAACAATGCTCCCAGTCACATCAGATTTTGTGTTATTTGTTCCCCTCTGTTTGTATTTGTATAAACTGCTCGGTGATGAAACTCGAGAGCGCAAAATCATGCGTCGACTGACCTCTCAACAGCAAATTATGGCGAAAGCACACAGGGGGGAATATGATCACCCAAAGTATAATCAGTCTGAAGTGCTTGCCTCCTTATTGCTGGAGATCTTTTAAGGTGCATCATACTCCCTTCAAGACGCAGTAGTATTAAATAATCTCAGCCGTTGATTAGATGGATAATTTTGTCAATTTTTGGTTCGTAATTTATAGACCCCCTCGCTGTGACTACTCCCGTCTGCGCTCATTGTTGCCGTCGCGGTCATCGCGGCATCCGTTCTATACAGTCCATCATGTACTCCTTGTGTGCTCACTCATCCGCCCCCGGTCATGATGTGTTGCCACCATGGTTCGTCCATCCTTTGTTTTAGAGAGATTCGATTGCATTTGTATGCATGTGTTGCTTGTGTGGAGCCGTCGACTTGTATACGTATACCACGCGTGATCGCCGGGATCTATTGGGTGCTCATCATAATCGTAGTAATGCATCTGAACTTGACCGATCTAATCAAGGACGCTAGCTTTCCCTCAAAAAAAAATAAATCAAGGACGCTAGCTTGGCTAGCTTCGTGCATCTCGGCAAAAGGCATCGACCAGCGACCGGCAAGGATCGATTGGGGCGAGGTACAATCATCTCTTTCTTGTATCTCTGCGGTAAAGTAATCCAGGAATCGGGCTTCCGTCAACAGTCCCGGAGTGGATCGACTCAGGGCCGTCTCCAGAAATTTGGGGCCCCGGTGCGAATAATAAATCATGCTACGGTTCGGCTCTCAATTCATGTAATGCGTGCTTGTCCTCACATATATCATCCAAGATTTTATCACTTTGCTGAGCAACCGATTGCTTGGTGTCAACTGTGTCGTGCGTAGTACTCCAGGTTACACATTTGCATTATATGATCATCAAACATAAAATAGGATCTTCAAATTATTGACCTTTATTTCATATTATTGGGTGTGTATTCATTTAAGGGAATTCTGAAATATTAATCATTTCTTATTTCCAGCTCTTTGATTCCCTTCGATAGGTTGTTTCCACTAAATAAAAGTCTACGTAAAAAAATGGCCCCCGCGAATGGAGCGATCTCCATGTTGATTCTCTTTGATCCGGAATCCTCACCCATGCAATTACCGTACTAAAATATCCGGAACTAAATGGTGTATGCAGTAGGGAGTTGTGTGGGAAAAAAACTTATCACATGAGATGGAAAGGAATCACGCGCATGCAGGGGAGATAATCAAGGTAAAGAAATCCCATGCATGTAAGGGTGCGTAGAGAAGGAAATAAATTGTCGGCCGATGAGAGATCATGCATGACATGCAACGTAATTAGTGCAAGATTAATGATTTTGGGGGCCTTTTTTTCGGGGACCCTGTGCGGTCGCCCATCTTGACCACCCTCATCGACGGCCCTGGATGGACTGCATGGAGAAGAAAACACACCTTCAATTTTGCCAGTAGACTTTTAGTATTTGTTTTGATTGTCTTCCGATTTTATCCTTTAGATAGAAAATATTACTGATTTTGTTCAGTAGTATTGATGGATCTAGTCCATTGAATGACCAAGAATGAATGGCTTATATTAATTAGATGCACCATAAAATATCTCTGTTGCTAAAGGATACAACGGTACGAGCCTATAGAACAGATCCTATTCAAGTAAGATCGTCAAAGTATAATCAGTCGATGGACAAGGCCAGAAAAGCAAGCAAAAATACGTAGCTTTTACCAAAAGCTATGAGAGCAACTCCAATGGGGCGATCCATTTCGTCCGCCCGCGTCTGTTTGGGTCGGTGCGGATAAAAGTGGCGGCCCAACGCGGCGACCCAAACGGACGCGCGTCCGTTTTTCGTTCGTGGGCGACCCATTTCAGGCTTATTTTTGAGGCGGATTTGCGTCGGTGCGGACATGAGACGGACGCGCGCGCGTGCGCCTACTCCTCTTCCTGGGCCCGCCTGTCGGTGCCAGCCACAACCATTTCCCCTCATTTTTCCAAAAACGCTCCCGCCAGCGCGCGCCCCCGCCCCCAACCAGCGATGGAGGACGCCATCGACCTCGACCTCGACCTCGACCTTGACGCCGCCGCCAGCCTCGCCTCCCTCGCCTCGTCCGGCGCCGTCGCCCCCTCCGGGAAAGGAAAGCCTCGTGCCTCGCGCAAGACCGCCGCGGGGACCAAGCCGAAGAAGGCGCTGACGCCCGAACAACGGGCAAGGGAGTCGGCCAAGAGGAAGGGCCGGAAGCACGCCGCGGACGCGAGGGATGAGGCCGCTGCGCAGGCCGCCGCCATCGCCGCCGCGCAGCAGGAGTTCACCAACGCCCGCGTCGCCGCTGTAACGAGGGAGACGCTTTACATGCTTGGGGTAAACCCTAGCCAGCACCACCTCGTCCAAGCCGTTGTCGCCGCGGCCAGCACCGGCTCGTCGGCATTTCCTTGGATGGTGATGCCCGACTCACCCCGCACATCGGCTTGCAACCCGGTCCCCGGTTTCCACGTCTACCCGCAGGCCTCTCGCCTCTCCGGGGAGTGCTCACCCGACGTGAGCGTGGTCGCGCCTTCCACACCCGTGCCCGCGCCCATGGACCTCAACGCCACCCCGGTGGTCGGTGGCTCGTCGTCCGGCGGCGCGAGGAAACGCGCGCGACAGACGCCGGCCGGCGGTCTCCCGGACGCCCCCAACCTGTTCGAGGAAATGTCGTCCGCCGTCGACGAGGACTACATGCAACACCTCATCTTCGAGGGTGGTGCGCCGGGCGCTGGCTACGATCCTACGGAGACGCAAAGCCAGGACGGCCGCGGGGCGTTCACGCCGGCCGCTGGCTATGATCCCTATCAGGCGGCCTTCATGCGTGATCAGGTCGGCATCGACCTGGACGGCTTCCCCCTCGACCACGAGGTCCCGGACGACTATGGGCTAGAGGAAGAGGACGAGTGCGACATCGAAGTGGAGCCTTTGTTCGAGGACGAGCTCGCCAACCAAGCCGTCGGGCCGAAGCCGAAGCGCAAGAGCAAACGCACGAAGGCGTACACAGCTGCCGAGGACAAGCTTCTATGCGAGTGTCGGCGAGACATTGGACAAGACCCAAAGACGGGCGCCGAGCAAAAGCATTCAACCTTTTGGACTCGTGTGCACCGCGAGTTTCATGAGCGCAAGAAGTTTTCACCCTATCAATTTGTGAGCACGCACGGGTGGATCTCCATTTCCAAGCGGTGGAGGGTAATCCAACAAGAGTGCAACAAGTTTTGTGCCACCCTTAAGAGCGTCAAGGCTGGCCCCGTGAGCGGCATCGGCGTGCAAGACATGGTATGATAGCAAGCAAGTCGGCCTCTTTTGTGCCATCAAGATCATTTTTTTACGTCTTCATTTGCTATCACTTGCCCATATGCTTGCATGGAAATATTTTGTAGGCATTTCAATCTTTGGAGGCATTCAAGGTTCAACACAATGGCAAGTGCTTCAACCTCTCCCATTGCTATCGTGTCATCAAGGACGAAGAGAAGTTCAAGCCACAATATGCCGCGCTCAAGGCACGTGGGGGGAAGGGCGTCGTGGAGGATGTTGGGGAGGGCGAGCCGGCACGACCGCGGGGGAAGACCAACTCCAAGAAGGAGGACAAGCGAGATGCGGCCACCAATGCCTTGATCGCAAGTGTGGACGGCATGATGAATAAGAAGGACTCAAGGGAGGAGGAGCGTCGGCGTTTCAAAGAAGAGCAAATGAGCGCTTTCATGGAGATCCAAAGGAGGAGGCTTGAGCTTGACGCCGAGAAGCAAGCCAAGATGTTCGAGTTCGAGGCCGAGAAGCAAGCGAAGATGCTAGAGATCGAGGCCGCCAACGCCAAGACAAAGGCGAAAGAAATGGCTCTTGCAAGCATGATGACCGGGGTGAAGATCATGAAGGTGGATCTCAACGCCTTGTCGCCAAGGAAAAGGCCGTGGTTCGAGAAGATGCAGGCCGATATGCTCAAGTTCCAGGACGACTGATCTATGGCGTCGAGGGCCATCTTTTTTATGCCGGCAAGTGTGCCGGCATGACCATGGGAGCCGCGGTGGCATGGTCGAACTCCAAGTCCCACCATTTTTTACGTGCTGGCATGTGTGCCGGCTGGCTGGCGAGCGAGTGCGCCAGCAGAAACTGTGGTATTTTCTGAAGCCGACATTGTATGTCAGTGCTGGCATGGTGCCGGCATGAGACATGGCCGCTGGCATGATCGGTCGCGGGCCTTTTTTAATTCAAAAGTTGAATTCGGACATGAAATGGGTCGGCGCGTTGGGCGCATTGCCGACCCGAATGCAAAACTGGGCGGACACCGGGCGGGCAGCCCACCCAAACGGACAATAAGCGGACAAATGCGCTGTCCGTTTAGGTCACCCCATTGGAGTTGCTCTAAAGCCTTCCATCCCTAACTAATAGAGCCCCCTGAATTTCGGATGAGACTTGCCTGCTCCTTGTGTGTGTGTCCATCCGTGCTCTCGCATACGTGGCTTGATTTGATTGGAACAAAATAAGGCCCGGCCCCATCCACTTAAAATCAGAGGAGGATGATTAGATTAGAAAGGAAAATGGGAAAATGACAGCCCGTAGGATGAAGTGGGAGTACGGATGGGAGTATGAGGAGGGAGCAGGCAAGCCGGATCCCTGTATTTCACTGGATGGGCCCCCCTCACTTTTCTTATCCAATAAAATTATTCCACCTAAGCTCCTTCGCAAGATACGTAAAACAGTTTACGCAGGTGTAGCATTGTCCAAAGGCAAGCCTAGATGGCCGGGGAAACGAGAGAAACCGCAGGTGAAAACGGCGCCACCGAGCCGTGTGTGTCGGTGCTCCCGCGAATACGCGCGCGTGGTGCTAGCTATTATGGCGACGTTGCTGCGGTCTCGATCGTAGCTGTTGTCGCTGCGCCAGCACCATCCAAACTAGTGGCAGTGGGAATGTCGGATTCACTGCATTCATGGTGCTCATGTAGATCCATGGACAAACTCAAAAAAAAAAGTAGATCCATGGATAGTGTACAGGTATAGTGCTCGCTCATCAAGAGTGTCCTCTGCTCCTCCATGGATGATGGAGATAGCATTCCGAGGCGGTGCGATAGCATTCCTAGGCGATACTACAAGGTTTTCGAGCGCCTTTCCTGCCCATGCTTGCAGAGCGGTGCGGTGTCGAGATGGTAGATAGTACCACTGTCTTCTTCTCTGAACATTCAAGCGCATACTCAAAAGCACATAGTAACTGTACGATAGATACCCCCTTGAGATGTCAGTATTAGTGGTTTGAATAGGGGAAATACCCTTTGGTTCCTGGTGTATATGCACCCCTTATGAGAAAATAATAATATTAAATAAAATAAAAAGTAAAAAAATTAGAAGTCTTTTTAGAATAAACTTGACTTTCTTTTGCATTAGTATGTAAATTTTCACGAATAAAAAATCAGCTTTGACTTGAGGGCAAAAAAAATTATAGGTCACTATTCACATTATTTTGACCAAAATTTGCTCTTTTCTAAAATAAGTCAACGGGGGTTTTCCTTTTTTGTGGAATTTTTTTACAAGTACAATGAACGGTCAAATTTATTTCAAAAATACTTTTTAAACTTTTATTTAGTTACTATTTTTTTATATATGGTGTATATACACCCATAGACCAAAAGTTCCCTCCGTTCGAATAGGCTCAATGAGAAGCAAATGAAGAAGGATGCCTCTGTTGTCGCCAACGAGAACAAGGAGGAACACCGTTATGTGTTAGAGGCTGCACAGTCGGTTTTTTTTGTGAGCCATGCAGTCGGGTTACATATGTAAAGTGCGGAAAATAGATGCAGATAGTCAAACAGGCCCTGGATGTACCACTCTTTTTTTTGCGGGAATTTTTTTAATCTATTCATTTTCAATCATGGCAGTATAAAAAATACCAGAAATAATAAAAATGACATTCAAATCCATAGATCACCTAGCGACGACTACAAATACTACTCGGTATAACTTCTCGATCTCCTGCTCATGCATGCATGGCTGGGGTCGTCTGATGAGCCAAGTGGTTCTGGTTTGGTTGCTGTGTGTGGAGATTCGGTTCCATTTGCATCCATCTGGGCATGCATGCGTACGCTTAGTACGTTGGTGCAGACTGCTATTGTTGGGCGGATTTTGTGCCGCAACGACAATAAGATGATCGAGTGCTCCGATCGTGATGGATGGTGCATGCGCGGAGCAGTTGCTTGCCGGCTCCAACGATTCCCGGCCCGGCGGACCGACCGGACCAGCGGCCGTCAGCCACGACAAAAAGAAATGCAGCTTTGTAGCTATAGACGCCACGCTCGCTAGGGCCTGCCCGCGACGGTGTGCGCACGTATGGAAGAGGCACGCGGGCTGATCGTCGACGGGGCGTACTATACTCATCGACCCCTCTTCATCTCGATCTCGACCTCTCTCAGAAGCGCCGTACGTAACATACTGCGGCTGGTAGTGGTAGTATAATTAAGCCGTTTTGTTCCGGTGTCTCCTCTCCACGAATACGATCGACCGATCGATCGGCCGTGCTGTCCGCCCCGACGGTATCCTATGGCGACGCGCGTGCCCCTCTCTCTCCCTCCCTTCTTGGCTGGCTGGGGTGATCATGCATGCACATGCTGACATGCACCTCGACCCATCCTTCTATACTAGTAGTAGACTTGCACACTTGTAGTTAATTTCTACTGGTGTTTCCTACAGATTCTCTCGAACTGAGCTGGAGACATGCAGTGGAGTGGGATTATTACAATGGTTTGGCAATTGGCGTGCGTGCATCATGGCACGAGCACCTGTATTGTACCTACGCGCGAGTAGTACTTCACTTGCTTAGCTTAGATTGTAGTGCTAGTGCTAGACAAGTACTACTCATACTAGTTAATTAACTATGACTAGTAGTAGTACTTGCCTTTTGCAACTTGCGCATTACTCTTCCATTCCGATTCGCGTCTACCGCATCAAATCTCAGATGCAACCGCAGCTTTGCTGCGTGCCTTGATGCCTGGTGATGCTTGCATATGTGGAGTGGAGAAACCTGCTCCCTCGTTATCCAGAAAAATTTCGGCGCTACCAGAGTGGGCGATAATCCTAGACCTAGAACCCTACGTAAACTTCCAATTCCCCCACTCCTGATCCAGTAATATTGATCCACGTTGATGCTTACATAAAACAGGTAACAAAAATTACGTAGGTCTAGCATTACTCTGGCCCCCACGGGAGAGACACCGAGGTGATAAACTCGGCTCAATCTTTATGCTGGACAGGGCAAATACTTTGTGCAAGCCAGGCGGTTGATCAGTCCCTTCCTTCTTGTGCGCTTTCGCCACAAATTTTCCGCTGAGAAGTCAGTCGATGCATGATTTTGCGGTCTCGAGTTTCATCACCGAGCAGTTTATACATACACAGGGGAACAAATTAGCTCTGATGTGACCGGAGGCATTGTTTGCAGCCACTCAACTCGACTCGTCGTCTTAAGATATTTTGTGCACGAGCTAATAACAATCCAAGACAACCCACAACAGTATGGTCTAGCACCTCGGCTCTGTCCCATCTTTCATGTTTCGCCACGTCTCTGCCTTCCTTCGGCTGTTGGGCGCCACCACCATACCGATGGGTGCATGCGTCTCGACGCTGGCGTAGAGCAGACGATCCAATCCAATGAACCTGCACTTTGCCTCCTCCTTGCGATTGCTCTTGCATGCATGTAATCGGGTCAAACTATTTCGCTCCATGGATTTCCGTGGTCTCCTGGCTCATGAAGCTTGATCAAATAGATAGGGGAACGTGCGCCTGCACTTGTTTGTTTCTCCCTTTCCATATTATCATACTAGTTGAACTGACCAGGGAAAATTTGGAAGACCAAGCTAGCTAGTGCCCGATTCTTCCACCCCGAGCGCACTTTATTTTTGAACACAACACAACACAGATATTCACATATACGCATATACAGTCAAACCTATGAACGCACGCACTGCATATCTTACCCTCCTCCGAAAAACTAAGGCAGCACGATATCTTGAGATCGACGATATTTAGATGATAATAAAATATTAGAAATGCACTGTGTATTACACCCCCACATTGGCCCTACACCAATCTGTGGTACTATTGGTGAACCCTACTCATACCAACTGTCTCCTCAAAAGTAATTAACTACCATTTTCTAGGTGAGCCAACACAATAGGAATTATTACAATACAATCCTGTCAGCCTTTGGTTGAATTATCAAATCACATCAATCTCTTGCGCCCGTAGTTTTCCATGCAATGAGTAGTCATGAATCATGCATGTCATGATGCAAAACGGATGAGAAATCTTAACCCGTAACTTTTCTCAAAAGGTTCTTGTTGCACTCCACGGACATTATATTATCCCCCAAACCAAAGTAGGATGACCCCTGTGTTGTCTAACTTTCTTATCCTCTAACTAGTGCTGTCACCTTCAGTCATGTCCCAACAAGTGGAGTAACACAATACTGAGCTGAGCTCGATCTTTTTTATAGACAGGTTTAATTATTCATTTTTCATATGAGAGTGCGACTCGTGGTTAATCACTATTCTAGACAAGTTGGTGTGTTCTTGTCTACTGCCTAAATGGAACCAAAGAACCTTTTCTTTTTTGGCTATAAAGCAAGTGAGAAATTCACTAACCATGAATTGTGCGCCTCTTGTTCTTAGTCATCGAATTACATGATCAACGGCCATGATTGGGTAGAGCACCATGCAACCTTAGCTTCAAAGAGTGCTTCCCTATGCATGATTGCATCTCGAATATACTAAATCTTGCCAGAAAATCCCTTGTCCTATCATCTAGCAGATTGTAGAGGCATCATGGAATCTACCAATCCTAGCATGGGCCACTCAAACTTCAAGAACCACTGATTTACGTTTCCATCTCCACATATACATAGAGAGCAAACTTTTTCTAGCCAACCGCCTATATATTGGTAGTACATACACAAAAGGCTAATTACGAACTACATATTTAGGTTATAGGCTGTGTCTGGTTTGAGTCAAATGACCGCGACATGTGGCCAACTAATACTTTAGTGAAGGATTTGCCGGTCCATGGTTGGGCAAAATTTTTGCAAGGAAACTAAACTAGTGAGCAAGGCATACCAGAAATTTGGCAAACCATCCAAACAAGAGAAATTTTTTCCAGATGCATTTTGCTACTAAATCTATGTGTAGCTTGATATACGATTGATTTTCTAGGGCGTTTTAGATATTTTCCGGTGGCTTCAGTAGGGGTAATTTGTCCATCAGTGCTTGGAGTTATTTTTATTGATCCTTCTTTGTGCTCATAGGCCGCAATGGCACCCCACCACTTTCTTCTTCGCCTCCATCTGCATATGCGGTCATTCGTTTGCCTTCCGCTACTAGGTCAATTTTTACATAATTGAAATCACGCAATTTCTTCTGTTAGTTGCGGTGTTAAGAGAAAGTTGTAGCTTGAATCATTATATTCTTGAAGCATGACTTGTTTGATTCAGTTCTTTCAAGCACAATTCATTGATTCCTGATGGATGTGTAGATGAGGCTTGTTGTCCTATGAATGTGTGGAGGCGAACCAATGGTCTTTGTATTTGTATATCAACTTCCGTCTACTTAAAGAACATATGTTGCCAAATTCAAATATTGTTATTCTCTCGTCGTTGGAGGTATAGGGGCCAAGCAGGGACAACAAGGGATGTGAGTGTCTCAACTGGATGGAGGACAACATGTGCAAAAGAGATGGCCGCCATGTTCTCACTGACAAAACCAAGCACAACCTATCTCTCGCCTATGCAACTAGTGGTGCTGGTGTCCAGTTAGAGATCTGGCAATTCTCTGGAGGCTCGAGTCTCCATATTTGTGCTTAGATCCACCCTTTTTTTGCTTCTCATAATACCCTTTGTGTTTGCAAAATTTGTTCATGGTGAAAACACTACACAAAATGTGATGTAGTATTGGTTAATCTGGTTCGTTCGTCCACTTAAGTAGATAGCCCATGTCGATTAGATGTGTATTATAAAAGGACCCTACGTTTTATGACCAAAATTTGTATGGAAGTCTATTGCAGTCACATATTACCAACACATAACCCTTTTTGAAGTGTTTAGCACATATATATCATCTATATATAATAGCTAGCCACCATTAACATATTTCTCTTAATATGCACGTATGTCACCTCGGCATGCAACATGTATGGGAAAAATCACACCTCAATATGCAATCATGCATAGGGAAAAGCTCACCACAACATGCCACTAGTAGAAAAGGGGGCAAAGTTCCAGGCCGGGTCAGCCCATTAGTCCCGGTTCAGTCACGAACTGGGACTAATGTGAGCATTGGTCCCGGTTCGTGCGGCTAAGGCATTAGTCCCGGTTCACCTGAGCCCTTTAGTCCCGGTTTGAGGCACGAACCGAGACTAAAGGGTGTGATGCCCTTTAGTCCCGATTTGTGTCTCAAACAGGGACTAAAGATTAGACCTTTAGTCCCGGTTTGAGACACAAACCGGGACTAAAGAATGCAATGCCCTTTAGACTAAAGGTCCCATTTTCAAACTCTACCCCCCCCCCCCCCCCGGATCGCCTTTTTGTTTCGAAAAAATCAAAAGAAAATAATAAAAACTTCAAAAAATAAAATCCTTCTAGAGGTAGTTATATTACTACATCTACTAGTAAGGAAAATTTAAAAACTAAGATTTGGACATGTTTTGCAAAAATGTAGGGAAAATGTAAAACGGCTATAACTTTTGCATACGATGTCGGAAAAAAACGTATAATATATCAAAATGTTCAGAACGAAAATCCGCTCCTGATTTTGACTGCCTACGGCTTGTTTGCAAATTTTTAGAATCCTCAAATTCTAAAAGGAAAAAAAGTTATGCTCAAATTTCAGTTTTTTTTGAATTTTTGTTAAATCTGGTCAAACTACTTATTCAAGAAGTATTAGTGTTACTAAATAATTATTGAATAATATTAGTGTTACTAAATAATTATTTCAGTTTTTTTGAATTTTGGTCAAATATGGTCAAACTGTGGTCAAACAATGGTCAAACTACTTATTCAAGAAATATTAGTGTTACTAAATAATTATTTTAGTTTTTTGAATTTTGGTCAAATCTGGTCAAACTGTGGTCAAACTTGGGTCAAACTGTGGTCAAACTACTTATTCAAGAAGTATTAGTGTTACTAAATAATTATTGTTTTTTAGAACAATAGTTTCAAACTCAAACAGTGAAATGTGTGACTTCATGCTCAAGCTAAATTCCTGAGGGTTAATAGGATTGACATCTTACTATTGTTAGGAAAACAATAAGTGCAGACTTGGAAACGAGGGAGAATAGAATCCGGAAGTTAAGGTGCTCAGGCTTGAGTAGTGAGAGGATGGGTGACCGTTCAGGAAGTTAGATGATTTGGAATGATGAGGGGTGATTAGAGATTAAAGGTTAAATTGAGCAGTGATGAGAGGTGATTAGAGATTAGAGGTTAAAATAATTCAAAAATTTGAAATTCAAAAAAAATCATAAAATTTCCTTTAGTACCGGTTGGTGTTAGCAACCAGGACTAAAGGTGGACTCCAGGCAGCGGCCACGTGGAGGGCCTTTAGTCCCGGTTTTCCAGAACCGGGACTAAAGGCCCTTATGAACCGGGACAAAAGGCCCTTTTTCTACTAGTGTGCAAACATGCATGGGAATTTTCACGATATAATATTTTTAATATTTAAATATATAATAATAAAAATTAAAATTAAATTATGTATTTTCAGTTGCAGTCTCATATTTTTACTCCAAAGGTTCATGCTCCATTTAACAAAAAGTTGATGGCAAATAGCGGTTAAGAAAAGTGGCAATGTGAGATGAATGAAATCAGCAAAATTATTCACTCGTCTGCACACATATTTGAATAGACGAGTGGGCTCTAGCAATCCTTTTCCATGGGCCACTCAAACTTCAAGGACCACTATACTTTACGTTTCCACATATACATAGAGTTCAAACTTTTTGTAGCCAATGACCTATATATTGGTAGTACATACACAAGGGGCCACTTAATGAGAAGTACATATTTAGACTTTAGGGTGTGTCTAATTTGTGTACAATGAATGAGAGATGTGGCCAGCCAGAATTTTATTGAAGATTTTGTCGGTCCATGGTTGGGCCAATATTTGCAAGAAAACTGAACTAGTGAGCAAACCCTCCAAACAAGGTTAGTTTGTTTTTTTACGGTAACTCATAGAACTGAATCAAGGTGTAGTATTAGTTTGGTCTAAGTTAATATTTTAGAGCAATTTAGGTATTTCATGTTTAGCTCAGCAGGGGTAATTTGCCCATCGGTGTATGGAGTCTTTTGATCGATCATGTCGTGTGCTCATAGCTCGCTATCGTGCTCCCCCACTTTATGCTTCACCTCCATTTCATATGTGGCCATCCGTCTGCATTCCACAACTCGGTCGACATTTCACATAATTGAAATCACCCAATTTCTTTCTTAGTTGCGATGTTAAGAGTGGATTGTAGCTTGGATCATTATATTCTTGAAGCATGAATGATTCGATTCAGTTCTTTGAAGCATGATTCATTGATTCATGATACATGAACTATCCGAGCCAATCGATCATGTAGATGAGGCTTCTCACGTCCTATGAATGTGTGCAGGTGAAGCATTGGTCTTTCTGTTTGTATATCAACTTCTTCTACTTCAGAATATATGTTCCTAGATTCAAATACTAGTACGCACTTGTCGCTGGAAGTGTACGGGCCAAGCAAGGGATGACGAGGAATGGTAGGATCTCAGCCGGACGGAGAGGACAAAGGGTGCGAATGAGATGTCCTTCACATCATCACCGTGAATGGAAATCAAGTGTAGCCTATCTCTCACCTACGAAACTGGTGTAGATAGTGTCTAGTTAGGAAACTGAGAAACTGATGTAGATGCCGATTCGCTAGAGTCTCGTGTCTCATCCTTCCTATGTAGTCCCAATTCTACCTTTTTCGGCTTCGTGTAATACCCTTTAGGGACGCAGGATTTGTTCCAAGTCTAAATAGTACATGAACTGTGTTGTAGTATTGGTTGATCTAGTCCGTTCGTCCATTGAAATGGATTGTCCATACCGATTAGATGTACCTTAAAAGGACCCCCGGTGTTTTTTCTTTGTGACTGAAATATTGGTATGCAGGGCCGTTCCCAGGAATTCGGGGGCCCGGTGCAAAATATAAGATGAGGCCCAAAAATTTGCATGATCCGTCTAGTATTTCTTAAAACAAAAATTTTAAATCGACTAAATCTACTCAGAAAGGAAAAATTCATTGAGTCATTCTTGGAATGAAGTATGCTAGTAGAGTACAGATGAATAATTAATTCTAGAATTAGAAATTAGATTACGGATAGTGCGTTAATCCTATTAGTTTCGATTAAAATAAAGTACACGCCTACTCGAGTAGCATTGCTGTACTAGTAGAGATTGTATTTGATACAGCGGCACGATAACATCAAAAGAACCAATGATGTATCAGGAAAGAAGAAATAACCTTAACGCATTGTTCGGTTCCTTAAAATTTGAAGGGGTTTAAGGGGACTGAGAGGGATTAAACCTCTGCAAGTAAAAAATCCACCTCAATCCTCTCCACTCCTCCCCAATTCCCTTGTGACCGAACAAACCCTAATTACTTTGCCGTTCATCAATTTTGATTCCGGGCATATGGTAACGGCTTACCTTGGAAAATATTGGGGGATGACGAGATGAGGCTGCTGCGGTAGCGAAACAAGCGGTGACGGCCGGACACACGGCAGACTCGCCGTGAGCGACCGCCATCTATCGGCGGCTCGTCCCCTCCTCGAAGCAGGTAGGCGGCGCCTCGTGAAGTCATGAACACGAGGACACACGCACGCTCGCGTGTAGAGAGTAGGCCCAGTAATACGTAACTAGTCTGCCTTGATTTTCTATTTGGATCTTCTTTTATGTACAAATAGGGCCGAATGGGAAATTGGTACTAGGACGACTCTGGGCCTGTTGGCTTTGACCAGGGGCATCACCACAACGTGCGTCCGCTTCACGCGCATCCGGCTGCATTTTAGGATCGAGCGACCAGCCGAAAAGCCAGCCAGTTAGCGAATTAAACGGAAAGCTTCGTGATTTTTCTGTCCGATCGGGGCCCCTCCGATTCTGGGGCCCTGTGCGGTCGCACGTCTCGCACACCCTCCTCGACGGGTCTGTTGGTATGGTCGTCTATTGTGGTTACACATTACCAACAAATGACCTTGTGAACAAAATAATGACCATATGTAATATGAATGGAATCGGCAAAATTAACCAACCGTGCACACACGTAGCTGAATAGACGAGATGTTAGACATGGTAGAAAGCAAAGCATTGTAGCATGAATGGAATCAACAAAATTAATCACCATTATGCACACGTAGCTGAATAGACGACGTTGACATGCTAGAAAGCAAAGCAAAGTGGTCAAGTTTTAAAGCTTTTGCTGCGAGTGCGACACGCCAACCATCTTCTAATTAATGTCCCACAAAAGGTGGGCACGCATGCGTGCGCCTAAAATCCTTAATCAGGCCGAACAACGTAGCAAATAAGTTCAATTTTCTGATTATTAGTCAATTAGAACAAGGAAATTTTGATAGTACGATCTTAAGAAGTAATTAGGGAATTGTTTGACAGACATATATTACCTCATCTAGTTAGCTATCCCGATGTTGTCATTTTTGAGCTAATGAGGTAGGCACGTACCCTCGGTGCTGAGTTATGGTGCACAGTGACATCGATTTGACGCCCTAACAACGCCAATCATGGGTGTTACTTGCTTTGATCTTGGTGGTTTGGGCAAGACGATCTAGCGCCCAGATGGGGCACAAATATCGAATCTGTGGCCCGATCGATATACGTACGGCCCACTTTCAGGGCCGGTCCTGAGATTTCAGGAGCCCGGAGCGAAACTATAATCCAGGGCCCGTAGTATAAATGTCTAACTAGTAACCATCATAAATATGTATACTTTTATCGAAGAAATTAACAATTAAGTGCATCCAAAATCAGTGTGCATATCATCCAAAACCAGATGTCTTGTCGACTACCTAATTGACATTTCAAGGCCCCAATGCGCTCTTGCATTTATCGAAATTGAAAAGTTTACAGCAAAAACAAAACATTTTTTGCGTGTTTTGAAATACTAACCATCTCCTATATATTACGCACCTCTCCAATGATCATTTTTCTTGAGTAATGGCTATAAAAATGTCGTGAATTTTCATCCAACGGATATTTAGTGTTTTATTCTTCCCTTTTAGGCCCCTTTTTCACTAATATGTCCCTCGCTTTGTTATTAGGACTACCCAATTTCTTGGATTATAAATATCCACGGTAATAACCGGTTCCTCATCAACACTAGTATATTCTGTCGCAAATGAATTAAATATGGGCTCATGATCACTCACATTGGTATCATCCATGTTGATGTTAACATCGTCTTCTGTAGGAGTATGACCATCATCTTTCTGATTGACATTTGTTTGGTCTTCCGCAAGAACTATTGCCAACTCGTCTGGATTTCTTGGAGTGTTTTTATCGCTCTTATAATATTAAAGGATCCTCTCAATGCTCCTTCTTCTCATCTGCCTCCTTTTTCCTTTTTTCTTTTATCATCACTTTCGGATGGATACTTTCTACCCGAACTCGACATAACCCTACTGAAATTGAAAGGAACAAATAGTTTTGAAAATTAGCACAAAACTAATTAAAATATTAGATTAAGTATAGAAGATCATCTAATATGATAACAAAATCTGCTAGGGCATATTAATTAGTATAGTACCTTCTCTTTGTAATCCAATCTGCCTATGTGTGTGCAATGATTCAAGCGCCCTATCAAATTTCTCGGTTAACCTGTTTGATCGATCGAGAATTTGGAAATCAGAATTAGAAAGAAAAGAAACAGGAAGAAGAACAGGCGAGGGAAGAGGGTGCGACCGTCGCGTCGTTCGTGCAGCGAGGGGGCAGAGTTGAAGCGGAGCAGGCAAAAGGTCGAACGATCCGAAATTACAGGAGGAAATCGTGACTAAATCGAACGATCCGATTCCTACCCAGTCTGCATTACGCTGCAAACATGGGCCAGGCCCGATCGTATCTATTTGTACTTCCTAGGCGTAGCACGCAAGACCCTGAGCGCTGAGGCGCTGCGTGGAGACAACTAGTTAACGAGCCCTCCTTCAGAAGCCTTGCAACGATCAGCGCCCCTTAGCACGCTCTCAGCCATTCGTCATGTGTCGTGCTCTGTACGCTTCTTTCGGATTTTTTTTCCGCACGCGTTTTCGACTTTTTAAATGATTTTTTTTGGGTTATTTTGACGTTTTGGTTTTCTCCCGGTTTTTCTTAGTTTTTTTATCAAAAAAAATTCGAAAAAAAATATTTGCGCGAAAAAACGCGTTTTCTTTTTTTTTTCCTTTCGCGAAAGTCACGGTTTTTCTTCCGCGAGAGACACGGTTATCCTTTAACGAGAGTCACGGCCGTGCATTTCAGAAACGAAAAAAACGCGTTTTCTGTTTTTTTTCGCGAGAGTCACGGTTTTGCTTCCGTGAGAGGCACGGTTGTGCTTTCACGAGAGTCACAGCCGTGCCTCTCGGAAAGGGAAAAACAAAACGCGTTTTTCTGTTTTTTTTCTTTCGTGAGAGTCACGGTTTTGCTTCCGCGAGAGGCACGATTGTGCTTATGCGAAAGTCACGGCCGTGTCTCTCGGAAAGGGAAAAATACGCGTTTTCTATTTTCTTTCTTTCGCGAGAGTCACGGTTTTGCTTTCGCGAGAGGCACGGTTGTGCTTTTGCGAGAGTCATGACCGTGCCTCTCGAAAACGAAAAAAACGTGTTTTTTTGTTTTTTTTTCCTTCCACGAGGTCACGGGTTTGCTTCCACGAGAGGCGCGGTTGTGATTTCGCGAGTGGCGGGCGTGCCTCTTTTGAAAAGGGAAAAAACCGTGCTCCCAGTTCGATTTTTTCATGAAAAAAAGTTCGTCAAAATCTATCAACATGGGATTTAGTTTTGAAGATCTCGACGCGAGGAATCCTATGGTGAAACCGGTTCGAGATTTGGACGCAGGGTTTAAGAGATAAAACGTTTTGAATAAATGGATCTACGAAAAAAAGAAAACTCACAGGTTGCGACAAGTGGCGCGCTGCATGTGCGCCACTTGTCGCGACCTGGTAAAGTGGAGTGCTCTTTGCAACGAGTACTCCTTAATTAGTGATTTCGGGCGCTGCCGCTGACTCTGAGATTGGCTTCAATTTTTTTCGCTCGAGGACGAAAGACTTGTATCTGTACGTACATATATATCTTTTTTTTACACAACGTACATATATATCTGGAAGGGGGCCCTGACTTTGGGGGGAGCCCGGGGCGGCCGCCCCACTCGCCCCGCCCCAGGGCCGGCCCTGATCAGAGCTAATTTGTTCCCCTGTGTATGTATAAACTGCTCGGTGATGAAACTCGAGACCGCAAAATCATGCGTCGACTGACTTCTCAGCGGAAAATTTGTGGCGAAAGCGCACAAGAAGGAAGGGACTGATCAACCGCCTGGCTTGCACAAAGTATAATCACTGGATGGACAAGGCCAGAAAAGCAAGCCTTGATGGCCGGTCTCGATCGTACGTAGCTGCTGCCGCTGCGCCAGCACCGTCCAAACTCATGGTGCTCATGTAGATCCATGGATGCCGTACAGTGCTCGGTGATCGAGAGTTACGTCCTCTGCACCTTTAAGATAGCAGGGCCGGCTCTATGTTTTTCGGGGCCCTTGGCCAAGTTGAAAAAAGGGCTCTTATAGGCAATATATATGTACGCATATCCGATCATATTTTGTTATCCTGAGACATATAACATATAAAAAATTGATAATCACGCAGACTATGTCATATCATGAAAGGAAGACTAATAAAGTAGCAAAATATTAAATATGAGAAACAATATTCCCTGCTAGTTTGATTACCTTAAATAGATCCAAATTCTAATTCATAGACAATAATGCTTCAATTCTTCAAGAAAAAAACTTCTTCGGGCATTTCTAGAAGCAAAATCATTGATGACAATATCAAAATCAATGTTGTCCAAGATATCCTTCTCAATAGAGCACATGGCCAATCCATTCAATCTGTCTTGTAACATGGTCGACCTCAAACAATTCTTCAGTAGTTTCAATTTAGAGAAACTTTTTTCAGCCGAGGCTACAGTCACAGGTACAGTCAAGAGGATCCGATAGGCAACTGACACATTTGGATAGCAATCTACAGCTGTAACAAACTGAAGAATCTCAGGTGCTGACATCAAATCATCTGGCAAAGTTACTTGCAACACTTTTAACTCAGAAAAAATCATCAAGATCAACATCATGCGAACTTTTATGAGTAAAAGCTTTAGCAAAACTAGTGCAAGATTTTCGTAGGTTACTATCATCCAAAGACTTCAGATTATTTGAGTTGAATAAGAAACCAAACACATTTTCAAATTCCTTCAGCTGCTTAAACCGACTAGTCAATGAAGCAATTGCGGTGTCAACAATGACAAGAAAGTAAGTAACTCTGAATGATTCAATAGCTGATAGTTGTAGATCATCATCTACATCATTGATTTCATCAAAATGCCTCTTCCTTTTACTTTGACGTTTTGTTCAAAATTTTGGCTCCACATCCATACTCGATGCAATAACTTTGGCACTCTCAATACTAGAATAGAAGCCTTCATCTCTGTACTTCTAAAAATATGAAATGACCCCTTCAATGTGTTTGAGAGTAGCATCGATGCACACAATTTTCTCCTGTAACTTTTTGCTAACCATGTTGACAGAAAATAGAATATCATGCCAAATAACCATACCAACTAAAGTCTCAAATTTCCCAAGTGCACTGAACAAATATTGAGCATCACTTACTGCAGCTGGATCATCGGTAGAAGACTTCTCTAGTGCCTTCAAAGCTGATCTTACTTGTGCAGTTTGGAACCTTATAGGTTGCACACTCTTTATTCGACTCTCCCACCGAGTATTAGACAAAGGTTTGAGAGTCAGATTGGGAACATTATCAAGCAAAATCTTCCACCTTTTAGTAGAGCGTGCAAACAGTACATATATACGCTGTATAATACCAAAAAATGAAATAGCTTGTTCGCAAGATTTCGCCATATCGCAAAGAGTGAGATTCAAACTATGACATGCACATGGCATATATAATGCTTTGGGGTTAACTTCAAGCAACCGAGACTGAACACCTTGATTTTTTTTCCTTCATGTTGGAGCCATTGTCATAACCTTGCCCTCTAACATCTGCGACATTCAAATCAAGAGAATCTAATGTATCCATCAATACTTTAAAAAGACCCAATCCTGATGTGTCATCAATCTTTAAGAATTCTAGGAAAAACTCCTCCACTCTCGGAATGTTACTTGACATATTGACACAACGCACAATTAGCGTCATTTGTTCTTCATGGCTCACATCCGGGGTACAGTCCAATATAATAGAGAAATACTTGGCATCCTTGATGGTGCGTAAGATAACCTTTTTCACAGCATTAGCAAGGAGTGAAATCAACTCATTCTGAATATTGTGGCCAAGATAATGATGATGTATTTCATTACTTTGAATATGCCTAATATGTTCTTGCATCACAGGATCAAATTCAGCAATTGTTTCAACCGTGCCTAGAAAATTACCATTATTATCTTGATACAACTTCTCATTTGTTCCTCGGAAGGCCAAATTACGTTTTGCAAGAAACTTCACTGCAGAAATTATTCTTAGCAAAACCTGCCTCCACCTCTCTTTTTCCTTTGCAATCTGCCGCTGCATCTCATCATCAATTGTTTGATTTTTTCTTAACCTCAACCTTAGATCATTCCATGTGCTCATGTTTGTTAAATGCTCAAGACTTCTCTCATGTTCTTTGAGTCTTCCACTGATACGCCTCCAGTCGCTTAATCCATGAGACGCTAGCAAAGACCTGCACTGGTTTGATTTGAACAACTTGCAGGCAAAACATAAAACTTTGTCCAACTCTTTACAGTAAACCAACCACTTTCTGTCAGTAACCTCTTTGTTAGCTAACTCTCTGAAGTAGTGATCATATGAAAAATGTCTACCATCAGCATCTTCAGGAAACTCCAGTCCCAATTCTCGCACCGGCCCCTTTTCAATTAAAATATCCCTTTTGCTATTGTCAAGATTATCCCATGTTCGAGGATCATATATAGATAAAAGAGAATCATCTTGTTCCTCACCATTCTGAGCATCAGGCGAAGGCTGCAAATTTTCCTCTCCTGTACTGTTCTCATTAAGATCAACATCAATATCTGCATTTAAATACAAAATTGTAGTTAGTTAGTTACTTACTTCTACAAAAATCGACGCTAGTTAGTTACTTACCGTCATCCAAGGACTGGTCGTTAACTTCATGATCATCGTTTGAATTATGATCATCATCTTGTCCGGGTTCAGATTCTCGTCTTTGATTATCAACAGTACTCAGCACTGGAAAAAACATTTTTATAGCACCTTTTTGTGACTCAATGAATTGATTCTCTAGTTTTTTTTTTGTTTCCTTTTCGCAGCACCAGACTTAGGTTTCGTCATTGTAACACCTAAATCCTAAAGCTGCAAAAAAAATCAATAGATCAATACGACTAGAAAGATGATGAAACTGAAAAGATAAATACGTTTACGCCAAGAAAGCAAGAAAATCAACCGTACCAAGAAAATCAAGACGGGGAATTACGGAATCAAGGATTAAAGGGCCACCTGATTGCAGCAGCCGGCGGCCGGCCGGCCGGGCGTCCGTGCGAGTCTTCGAGAGACAGAGAGAGCAGCAGGCGGAGGCGGACGAGCCCCCGAGGCGACGAGGACCAGACGCAGATGCCGAGATGCGATTCAATCGATCGAATCGATCGATGTAGTATGCCAGGCGTCGTGCCTTTTCATCTCCCGTAGTTGGGCTGGGCCTGTACTGATTCATTTTTTTCAGCCAAATAGATGTATAGTCTTATATGTATCTGATGATGCCGACCGGGGCCCTTGGCCCAGGCCAAGGTGGCCTACCCCCAGAGCCGGACCTGAAGATAGATACCGCCGTCTTCTTCCTTGAACATCCAAGCACATACTCGAAAGTTATACAACCGTGCTATACGTACGATAAATTCCCCGTCCAACACTTACGAGTAGAGACAAATCGTTGATGATTCAGTTTGTGGGCCATATCATTTGTAGTCTGGTCGTATCACTGTACGACGAAAATGAAACGTACGCAGAGCAGTTTCGAAAGTTATACCACCTTCGAGATGTCAACATTAATACTGATTCCATAGGTTTGAATAGGCTCCACAAGAAGCAAGCGAAGGAGGAGGCCTCTCTCGTCGTCGAGGAGAAGGAGGAGGATCGCCCTTATGGGCTGGAGGCCACGCAAAAGGATCCTTTACTCGACTAGTGCCCGTATTGAAATCCCAAAACACACTATTTTTGGGATATCCAAAATGCTCACGTACAGATCCTGTATGAGAAGCCAATGGCTCGTCCACCCCATCTCATCATCGGGCGTCACGTCCTTCCGGTCACCGCTATGTTAAGGAGACATTAGATGAGCGCTACACCACCCACGACTCGGTCGTCCGTCATGGAGAAATCTTCAAGCATATCGACATCGGGAAGGTGTCACGGACGAAGAGCGACCGCACCATCTGGCTCAATTACAAGAAGAAATAGGTGGACTTGGTGGCGAAGAGGGAGCGTTTAGATGGCGTGATATTCGCCTACGCGAATTGCGTCGTATTGGGTCTTCTCCTTCTCAAAAAAGTCGTCCCCAAACTTGACGACGATGATGCGTAGGAATGGGACGAGGACGAGGTCACCGGACCTTCACACCACCGCCGGTAAAGGACGAGTTGACTCATCACATATTCCTGTGCCGCATGCACTGCATTTGTCGTCGTTATGATAAGGAACAACTAGTGCTTCTTCCAGTATGTCAGTTTAGTAAAGAAAAATGTTGTTGATCAATTTTTCTACCCCTATATCACCACTTTCTAATGTAGTATTATCTCGAATTAGTGTTTTAACCTCTGAATTTGAGTGTGTGAATTCTTGAGTTAATGCACCAACAAACAGAAAAATTAAATAGAAATAAAGACCATATTATGCCGACTTTGTGTTTGTGCACAACAGTCGTAGTCTTCATATCCATATGAAGCACACTCCATCCCTTGGGCCGCTAAAGTTACTATAAAAATTAAGAGTTAAGGCCACATAGAGCATCATGCGTGCAAAACAAGAAAGTGCACTGGACAATGAAAACAGTGGAGTGGATTGGACACGGGAGAGCATTTGTGGCTCTCGGATGCCACAAACCCCTATATGAATATAGCATTAAAAACATATTAGGAAAATTCAAAAAAATCTGACATTTTGGGATATGAAACATGGGTGCCCGTTGTACACACGTGTTCAGTTTCATGGGGAATGGGTACCGGTGGTAATGTCAGTAAAAAGACAAGAAAAAACATATATGTAGAAACAAGTAACGTATGTCGGACCGTAATTCTTGCGCCGCGGATACCACGGGCATCCGTTCCCCATGAAATTGAACACGGGTGTACAATGGGCACTCATGTTTTGTATCCCAAAGTTTCATTTTTTTTAAATTTGCTGATATATTTTTATTGCTATTTTCATATAGGGGTGTGTGGCACCCGAGAGCTTCTGTACACACGGGTCTGAACAGTAAATAAAAAAACAATTCAAAAAATTCATAATTTTTTAGGCATTGAATATACTCATGTGTGCAAAGTTCGTGCAAAATTTCGTGATGTTCGGACATCTAAGAAGCTCGTGCAAAAAAACAAATTTGGGTGTGTGAGAAACTTTGAAAAATAAGACTATTCACGGCCGGTGTTTTTGGTGCAAGCTCCTAAGATGTCCAAACACCTGAGATACAGGGATCTGGGTGGCTCCTCCCCTCGCAACCCTCCTCCCCGCAACACTAGGCGGCTGCCACCAGCCTAGTCAAGATCTTCTCCTCCTCCCGCGACGCTCCTCTTACCGAGATCCTAGCCGGCCACCGCCATACTCCTCCCACCGATCTCTCTCTCTCTCTCTCTCTCTCTCTCTCTCTCTCCTTTGTCGATCCTCGAGGTGGCTGCCGGACAAGGTCATGCAGCGCCCATGGTGGGGGCTGCGGGGATCAAATACCCGATGGTCTAATGGGCCAACGACGAGGGATCCCCTTCGGGGAGGCCTGTGCTGGTTGCTGGCCACCGAGCATGGCGGCCAAGGCGGAGTCCCTTGGTCGGACGACAAAGACGGTCGCCTCCATGGCCAGAGGGTCATCATGGGTCGGTCTTCGGCGTGCTCTTAAGCAATGGTTGGTGGATGCGGTCATGGATCTGATCCCCATTCAGACCTGCCACTGTGTGGCCCTTGGCCGGCAGGTGGCACATGCAGGGGTCGGTGAGGGGCAGTTGGAGGTCCTCTATTGGCATTTCGGTGGCTGTGTGGGTCTTCATGGCGCTGCTCCGCGCAGATCTAGCCAACTGCAGAGTCGAGGTGGCGCGAATGCTGGCAAAAATTGTGCTGAATTCGGTCATGGCGGACGATGGTGTCGTCTTTGACATGGTTTCCTTGTCGAGACATCACCGTTGCAGTCTATATCACCTTGCTCGGGCAGCTCCGGGGAAAACCCTAGATCTGGGTCACCCGGATCGAATGATGTCGACGCCCTTGGTGTCGTTGTCCCTCTTGGGGGCATCGTTTTGGTGCTGGTGCTGGATGGAGGGAAGAGTTGATGTGGTGTTGCATCTACCGCATCGACGACAAGGGGTCTCAGCGGCACGGCACGCTGGAGTCTCGGCGATGGACGCATGTGGAGACAAGCGCGGGGTGGCGTTGTATGGCGTCATGGTGGTGTCGAGGGCAGGTGGGCCTGACAAGGTCAATGTGTTGATCCCACCTGAAGATGGGATGGCGGAAGGTGGCGGGGGTGGATTCTAGAGTGTGTGTGCATGTATGCACGCCGAGGATCTGCTAGACCGGTTGATGCTCTCGGCTCGCCGTGGGGTGGTTGGGCAAGGCTACCGGTTAGATGTTGTCTGTCGATGAGAGATCGATCAGGGCACATCACTAAGCTTTTAGGTGTAGCGATAAAGGTTGTTGGAAAGATGGCTCTGAATTGATCCATTTATTTGTTTTGTCAGGCTCTATTAAATAATTTAATGAAAATGACTGCATGCAACCACCTTTTAGAAAAAGAAATGTTTTTTTGCCGGATAGAAAAAGAGATGTTTAAAGACTATAAAAATTTACACGCACCTTGGGCATATGAGCATAAAAAATGCCTAAAATATTCAGATTTTTTATTTTCGAAAATGTTAACGACCACACGTGTGGGCGTTAGCCAACTCGTCCACACGCTTTCATCACCGTCTACTAATTTCTGCACGAATCTTGGCACGAATTAGCTGATTTTGTATGCCACGTAGGACAACTCACGTGTGTGGTGTGTAAGAGAGGTCACCCACACATCCGTTTTACCACACGGAGGGGCCGGTGTGTGGGCGTTTAGCAGTTTGCCCACACATCAATTTTTCAGTCACGCACAAGGGCTGGTGTGTGGGCGCTTGCCATCTCGCCCACACACCCGCCTCCTCTCCCACACCCAAGCTGCCAGTTGCCATGCGTTCTGCAGTGTACATGGCAACTGCCCTAGTATGATTGCAAGTAGATGGCAACTTTTTTTTACCCGAACATGTCAGTTGCCATATGTTTTGCATGGTACATGGCAAACTGCCCTAGCGTGCACGTAAGCAGATGGCAACTCTTTCTTTTTAAATGCCAACTGCCCTAGCGTGCTTGTAAGCACATGGCAACTCTCTCTTTTACCCGAATATGTTTTTTGCCATGTCTTTTTTTGTAGCGCTACATGGCAACTGCCTAGTGTTAGTAGGTGGCAACTCCTAAAGTTTTGAAATCATGGCAACTACAGTAGACCATACCACACATGACAACAGCTGTAGTTGTCCAAAAAAATGGCAATCTGGAATTTTGACCTGACATGGCAACTGCAGTTGAGCAAACATGGCAACTGTAGTTGTCCGACATGGCAACCGTAGTTCAGCGACATGGCAACTGCACTTAAACGAACATGGACGAGGGTCCGGCCCTTGGCAACTGCGGGGCGCGCGGTAAAGTGTCACGTGGGGCGTGCGGGACCACGAGGTACGAGGCCTGACATACCGGGCGTTTGGGCGTTATCTATTTCGCCCACACGCACACATGTAAAAGGGGCCGGGAGGGAAAAAAGAGGCGTGTGTGCGCTAATTATTTTGCCCACACACAGACGTGTGGGCTGGTCCTCTTAGGCACCACACAGAACGTGTGGGCAAATTCTTTAACGCCCACACGTGTGGCAGTTATCGGCGTTCTTTATTTTTAAGTTTATTATTCAATGTGTAGATAATAATCGTGCACCTTTTAAATTTCCTAAATGATAAGTGTCATAGGTGTGACGCTGTTTTAAATTATCAGTGGCCCTATGATGTGAATCCACTATATTTCTTCATAAATAAAAGTATACAAATCTAAGACTGTTTTGCACAAGTTGTGATTTCGCGGCGGTTGCGCTCCTTGACGAGCTCGTGCGCGAACTGTTCCAGCTTCTCGGCGTTGGTCTGCTCCGCCAGCTTCTTCCCGCGGAACAGCACCGACTCCATGTTCTTCTGCGACAGCATCTCCTCCGCCGCCACTGCGCATCGGCTCCCCCGCGGCGACCCGATCGCCTGAAGAAACTCAAGTGACATCGATCATTAGGCTAGTCATAGTGGGGATAACTTAGCTAGTAACTTAACACACCCCAAGATAATTTTGTTTATGTAACAAGTATTTAATGAGAAGAGAGGTGTTTTGAGTAACATAATATGTTACTGTAACATAGCGCTTTCCGAGGTAAAACGAGTCTATAAGGCAATAAATGAAACAATCTATGACACTACTATTAAAATACTTTGCAGTATGGAGGTAGTAACTTAGATTAGTGACATATGCATGACATTAATATAAGTTACTCCCCACTATGACCAGTCTAAGTTTTATTACGACAGTAACACTAGCTAGTAGTTGGTCTGGGAGTGGCACTGACCTGGATGCGGGTGTAGTTGCTTGTCCGGCTATGTCCGAACGCCATGGCCACTGCTTGATCCACCTGCCGCATACATGTCGGCAGAGTTAGGGCAGGATGCATGCAAGATAGGACTACGATGGTACTGAATTCTAGTGCCTAGATGTTATCGTACCATGTCGGACACGCCCTCGGCGGCGATCCTGACGATGTCGGAAGTCGAGGCGCCCTCGCCGCTGCCGATGGAGATGACCAGCAGGTTCTCCACGCCGGAGGCCAGCGGGAACTCGCGCTTGTTGTTGAGCACGTGCGTGATGGCCGCCGCCGTGGGGTTGCCGAGCGCCACGCCGCCGCCCACGGCCACGATGCGGGTAGACCCGTCGCACGACCGCACCTCCACCGCAGATGACGAGCGGCCCGACCCGGCACACGTGGCGGCGCACACGTCGCGCAGGCGGAAGTCGTACGCCGGCGTCTCGACGGCGTCGGCTCGGGAGAAGAGGAACGGGGCCCCCGTGGCCAGGTCGTAGCACGGGACGAGCACCGGCCGCGCCGTGTCCCGGAGCGTGAGCTCGCCGAACACTTTGCGGAACGCGGCGCCGCCGGCCGGGCGCCGGAGTAGCGCGCGGAGGCTCCCGGACGAGGAGGACCAGCCGCGGCGGAGGCTGCGCACGAGGAACGCGAGCGCGTCCTCGGCGGAGTAGAGCGGCCGAGCGTCGTCCTTGCCGCGCGCCACCAGCATGGCCGCCAGCACGCCGCCGGAGCCAGAGCCCGCGGCCACGTCGAAGAAGTCCGCCAGACGCGCCTTGGGGTCCCCAGTGCGCCGCCTCAGCGACGCCTCCAGCCTCACCAGCGCCGCGCCGGCGAGCAGCCCGTCGGCGGCGCGCCCACCGCCGTCTATCGACAAGATGCACACCTTCCCGGCCTGCGCCCGCGGGGGCGTCGCCTTCCCGACCACCGCCGCGGACGCCGGTGTGAGAGGCGAGCCACCGGCGAAGAGAAGCTTGGGGTCGTCGTAGCCGAACAGGAACTTGCTCTCGAGGATGGAGAAGATCTCGTAGGTGAGCTTGTCCACGTCCATGGAGGCGGGTGGCCCCACTTGAGCCGCTTCCATCCTCTGGTCGACGCCGGCCGGAGCGCGCGCGCCAAGCTGAGAGTAGGGGTTCTGCGTTCTGCTGTGTGCGCACGGGGCCGGGTGTGGAGAGCAGAGCACCGAGCAGTTGCCGGCTTTTTATAGCTGCGGGAAGGTAGACGGAGGCGTGGGTTCGTGGCGTTGACTCGTCCGACCGGTTGTGGCGCGAGCCGAGACCGCGCACCAGTAAATATAATATACTTTTGGACTCAACTATAAATCTCACGTCAGATTTTTTACCATGACAAACCAAACGTTTTCTTATGACAATTAATATTTGTCACTAAATTTGTCATCCTTGCGCCAATATAAAATGCCGTAAAAAATATTCAATTTGCCATGCATAAAAATCTAATGTCAGATTTTATTACCATGTACTTTTTCGGTTTTGCCAAACCACATCCATCCATGCTACTTTTTTAATACAATAATTTATTTTCTTATTTATATAATATGTAGAGTAATGAGGAATTTCACTTATACTCCCTCCATCTGGGTTTATTAGGCCCCTTGTATTTTAGGTCAAACATTAATGATCTATTTGAATACAAAATATATAAAGCATGTGCTCCAAACAGTATATTATCGGATTTGTATTTGAGCTTTCTGCGGTATAATTTGTGCATAGTTTACATTTTATTACTTAATTTCACTGTTTAAGAATTCATCTAATTAATCAGTTAGTGGGCTAGTTAATTGCTACTTGTAGGGTGACCGAATCGAATAGTAGCTATTTGTCGCGTTAACTTATCCGGCCGATTAACTGGCATGTTAGACTGATTAATTGGTTATCAGGCCTTGAAAGGCTTAAAGAAGGGGAACGTGAGCTAACCGTGGTCTGGCGTTGGTAGTGCTCCGCCTCCAAAACGATTGAGCAAGTTATCTGATCCCACGAGGCTTCGATAATGTCTCTGAGTTTGGACACTTGGATCCATCTAACTCTCCACTTGCTGAGGTGGTTGTAGACCTGGGTGGAGGTCATCTCCCGGCCACAGAACTCAAACACATATGAGCTCACACATCTTGTTAAGCACGAACATGGGCATGAATGACTGCCACTTCTTGTCGTTCCCCCTACCATCCTTCGTTGCCTTTGTGGCTGTCGTTTGTGTAGTGGCAGCAGCAGCATCATCATTTGGCACAACAACCACAAATGTTGTAGGCACAAAAGGAGGACCCATGCCTGAAACCTTGAATAGATCTGAATCAGGAGGCATCTGGTCCTCGATCGGGGGCTGGGAGTCCTCGATATAGGACAGAGGGAACCGACTCTCGGACAGGACAATGGCCGGAGTAACCTCTTTGCATTTGCGTGGTCATATCCTACAATCATAGCAGACACATGGACAGTAAGCATAGCACACACTACCAGACCATCTAGCTCAACACAACACGATACGACTAGCATACATCAAAAAACATTCTACCAATCCATCACAACTAGCTACCGATCCATTGTATTCAACACTACGATACAACCCTAGCATGCTACAAATCCATCACCAATAGCTACCAAAAACATCACAATCACATAGATCGGCAGTGTACAATGCTACCATAGATCAAACCCTACCACATGTTCTCAGATCAAGCCCTACCGCATGCTCTCAGACCTAGCTACAAGGAGTACATGGAAGGGGTTGATTAAACTCGCAGAGGCCATCGCTGTAGCTCAAGGGAGACACAAAACATGTTGGAGAAGAGGAGGACATGAGTCGCCGCCGTCGCCGTGGACCGCCGGCCGGAGAAGAAGCGTCGCTTACCTGCTCGTCGGTGCATATGCGCGTTGGAGGAAAAGTCGAAAGAGGGGAGAATAGTGGCGGGAGTTTTAGCGGTGAGGCAAAGGGGGCTATATAGGGCGACCAAATTGGCGGGAGGTAACCCGAAATCCTCCCGCAGATTTTTCGGGCGCGCGAGCTCGCGTCATCTCCGTGGTTGTATGAGCACCGCGCCGCGTTCCCCTCACCTGCTTCGGTCAACCAAACAACTCATTTTTTTTCGTGTAGGTGTGGTTGGACCTCTTGCGGGCAACCAAACACCTTACTGTTGTTGTTGCAGGTGCTCTTGCTGGACAGATTTTGTGCCGCAACGACAATAAGATGATCGAGTAGCGCGATCGTGATGGATGGTGCATGCGCGGAGCAGTTGCTTGCCGGCTCCAACGATTCCCGGCCCGGCGGACCGACCGGATCAGCGGCCGTCAGCCACGACAAAAAGAAATGCAGCTTTGTAGCTATAGACGCCAAGCTCGCTAGGTCCCCGGCGTGACGGACAGTGCGTGAATTAGCGTACGAACGAGGCACACGGGTCGGAGATGCGCTAGCCGCAGCTGATCGCCGACGCAGAGGGGCCGGCGCGCGGCGCCGCGCGTGCCGGGGCGGGCGCAGGGGCCCTGCCGAAGCAGTACGAACGTGAGACGTATCATCCGGACGCATCGGCGCCCCGCCGGGCGCGCGCGGGGCGCTGGCACCGCATGCATGTGCGCACCAGGCCGCCCGGGGTATGCGCCTCACCTGGCGCGTATACTATACTCATCGATCTGGATCTCCCTCGCGACGTACGTACCGCGGCTGACAGTGGCAGTATAATTAAGCCTTTTTTGTTCCCGTGTCTCCTCTCCACGACCACGATCGAGCGTCGGCCGTGGCGGGATGCTCCCCACGTCGTGCTGTCCGGGCCGACGGTATCCTATGGCGCCGCGCGTGCGTGCGTGCCTTGCCCCTCCGATCTCGCCCGGCCGGACTGGGATGGCCGATCATGCATGCACATGCTGACATGCACCTCGACCAATCCTGCTTGCTACTGCTCCTCCCATGGTACAGTTAATTACTGGTGTTTCCTGCATAGTATTCTCTCGAACTGAGCTGCAGATCATCAGAGTTCCATCGGCATCTAACAGGATGTGTAATATAGTACTCCCTCTGTAAACTAATATAAGAACGTTTAGATCATTACGAGGAAGTATCACTACCAGGGGACATGCAGTGGAGTGGGGCTATTAGCAATTGGCGTGCACGTACACGCACGAGCACCTGTACTGTACCTACGCGCGAGTACTTCACTTGCTTAGCTTAGATTGTGGTAGTGCTAATGCTAGACTAGTACTAGCAGTTAATTAATTGTGACTTCTAGTGCTGCAGTAGCATCAATCTAGGTGGAGGTGGTTGCCTTTTGCAACTTGCGCATTACTCTTCCATTCTACTCCATTCCGCGTGTACCGCATCGATCTCAGATACAGCCGCAGCTTTGGTGTGTACATACGTACCCTGATGCCTAGTGATGCTAGCATGTGTGGAGTGGGGTGGAGTAACCTGCTCCCTCGTTATTATCCACAAAATCTCAACGCTACAGAGAGTGGCCGCTCCCACGAGAGAGACAGAGAGATGCTAACTCTCTGAACTCAATCTTTAGGGCCGGATCTCGGTGGTGGGCCGTCTGGGCCCTAGATCATGTTGCCCAAACCACCGAGACCAAAGCAAGTAACACGACATTGTTGGCGTTGTTAGGGTGTCAAATCCATGTCACTGTGCACCATAACACAGCAACGAGGGTACGTGCCTGCCTACCTCACTAGCTCAAAAATGGCGAGTCCAAGATAGCTAGCTAGATGAGGTGATATATGCCTATCAACCAATTCCCCTAATTAATTAAGGTCGTACTATCAAAATTCTCTTGTCCTGATTGACTAATAATAATAATAAGATAAGAAAATTGGACTTATTTGGTACGCTGTTCGGCTGATTAAGGATTTTAGACGCACGCATCCGTGCCCACCTTTCGTGGGAAATTAATTAGAAGATGGTTGGTGTGTTGCACTCGCAGCAAAAAAGCTTAAACATCCACTGTTCAGCCGGAGCGGAGGATATTAAGAATGCACTGTTCACATGCACACGAGCTAAGGCGGTCTGGGCAGCACAAGGCCTTGCTAGATCGTTCGCGGTCCGGTGTACTTGAGTTCCTCATGTGTGATCACTCAACTGAGATAGTGTATGATGGCCTGATCGAGCTGCCGAAATTGATAACAACTAAGAGTTGCTTTGTATGGTGACAGCAAAGACAACATGTTCGAAGTGAAACGGTACAAGATCAACAACGGACAGCAGCGGAGATACATGCATTGCCCCTTAACTTCGCACGAGCGGCTGGGAAGGCAACTCCTAGTCCTAGCTTCGCAACAATTACTCCGGATGTGGATGCTTCGTTCAGCTAGGGCTTTCACTCAGGATCAAGTGGAGCTGTTATCAGAGATCACAAAGGTGATTTTATCGCAACATCCATCTCACGTATTGAGCATGTGGCAGATGTTGAATCAGCATAAGCAGCGGCACTTCAGGAAGGATTGAAACTAATACAAACTCTGGGATGCAACAATGTTTTAGCGAGGATGGACAATGTCATCGTGGTCGATGTTGTACGTCTTAATGAGGGAGATTCTATGGTGGTGGCTTCAATACTAGATGATTGCAGAGAGTTACTGTGAGATTTCAGGAAGGTTACTATCAAGCATTGTATAGAGAATCTAATTTAGTGGCTCACGAGCTAGCTGAATGGGGGTGTGCAAACAATCCGACTCTGTGGATGGACGCACTTACGAGTTTTATTGTCAAATTTTTAGCAGATGATCTAAAGTATTATTTGAAGTTAATAAAGCTAGCCATGAAGACCTTCTCATAAAACAAGGCTTACAACTTGACCACTTTGCTTTGCTTTCTAGCATGTCAACATTGTCTATTCAGCTACGTGTGCATACGGGTGATTCATTTTGTTGATTCCATTCATGCTCCCATGCTTTGCTTTCTACTATGTCAACATCTCGTCTATTCAGCTATATGTGTGCATGGGTGATTAATTTTGTTGATTCCATTCATGTCACAAGGTCATCTATTTTTTTTTGAATTGGTTTGAATTGCTTACCACATATATCACATGGTGACAAGGTCATCTATTGGTAATGTGTGACCACAATAGACGACCATACCAATATTCCGGTCATAGAGGAAAAAATATTATGGTCCTTTTACGGTACACCTAATTAATTAGTGGACAAACGGATCAGATCAACCAATACAACAACACAGTTTGTGTAGTATTTAGACCCCGAACAAATCTTGCAACCCCAAAGGGGGTACTACGGGAAGGGAAAAATTTGGAGTTGCGAGTGCATACGAAGAATGAGACACAAGACTCTGGCGAATGGGCATATCAATTTCGTAATTAGACACCATCTCCATCAGTTGCGTAGGTGAGAGATAGGTTATGCTTGGTTTCCATTCACGGTGACAGCATGGCGGACATCTCTTTTGCACCTTTTATCCTCTACGTCTAGCTGTCTAGCTGGGATCCTACCATCCCTCATCGTCCCTTGCTTGGATCATAAACCTCTAGCAACGAGTGTGTACCAGTATTTGACTCTAGGAACATATGTTCTTAAGTAGAAGGAAGCTGATATATAAACAGAAAGACCATTGCTTCACCTTCACAAATTCATAGGAGACGACAAGCCTCATCTACATGATCGATTGGCTCGGATAGTTCATCCATTATGAATCAATGAATCATGCTTGACAGAATTCAATCAAATCATTCGTGCTTCAAGAATGTAATGATCAAGCCACAATCCACGCTTAACATCGCAACTAACAAAAAGAAACTAGGTGATTTCAATTCTGTGAAACGTCAACTGAGTTGCAGAAGGCAGACGACTGGCCGCATATGGGGATTGCGACCTATGAGCACACGAAAGGATTGATCAAAAGACTCAAAAAAACGGATGGACAAATTACCCTTGCTGAGGAAACAAGAAATACCTAAACAACCCTACAAAATCAATCGTTAGACCCAAACTAATACTACACCTTGATTCAGTAGTAAGAGGTAGCGTAAAAATATATCAATTTATCCTTGTTTGGATGGTTTACCCACTAGTTTAGTTTTATGGCAAATACCGACCATGGACCAGCAAAATCTTCAGTAAAATTCTTGCTGGCCACATCTCTCATTCATTTGACTCAAATTAGACACACCCTAAAAGTCTAAATATGTACTTCCTAATTAGCCTTTTGTCTATGTACTACCAATAAATAGACCATTGGTTACAAAAAGCTTGATCTCTATGTATATGTGGAAACATAAAGTAGTGGTCCTTGAAGCTTGAGTGGCCCGTGAAAGGATAGCTAGATTCCACTTGTCTATTCAGCTATGTGTGCAAACAAATGATTAATTTTGTTGATTCCATTCATCTCACGTTGCCACTTTTCTTAACCTCTCTATGCCATCAACTTTTTTGTTATGGAAAACAGAACCAGGAACCCAATTAACAATAGATGATACCCCGCACGTTGCTCCAGAGGTTATACGGAGCATTAAAATTTATAGTAATAATATGAGAACTAAAACCGAAAATAAATAGGATTTATTGTTCATGTTATTATACGTTTGAACACTAGTAGAAAAGGAGGCAACGGTCCAGGCTGGGTCAGCCCATTAGTCCCGGTTCAGTCTAGAACCGGGACTCATGGGGGCATTGGACCCGGTTCGTGAGCCCAGGGGGCCGGCCGGGCCACGTGGGCCATTGATCCCGGTTCGTCTGGACCTTTTGGTTCCAGTTGGTGGGACGAACCGGGACCAATGGCCTCGCTCCTGGCCCACCACCATTGGTCCCGGTTGGTGGCTTGAACCGGGACCAAAGGCTCCCCTTTAGTCCCGGTTCATGCCACCAACCGGGACCAATGAGGTGCCTATATATACCCCCTCGCGTAAGAGCAGAGCACACTGCTCTGTTTTTTTCTGGCCAAGGGGGAGAGGGCTTGGTGGTGCTCTAGCTCACCTCCTATGCACACAAGGTGTTCGATGGAATGCCCGAGCCACACTACTTAAGATTTCTCCTCTCCAAGCTCGACCTTCAAGCTCCATTTTCCTCAATATTTGTCTAGGTTTAGTGGTCCGTCACGCCCCGTCCCCGTCTTCACCGTCGTCGATCACCCGCGCCGAGCTCATCGCCGGCACCACCGTGGTGAGCCTCTTGTTCTTATCTTCTTTTTGAAAGGAAAAAATATTCTTACTTGTATGTTTACATAGATACTTGTATTATTTTCTTACTTTTATTATTGCATCTTATATAGTGCGATGGTTTTGTAATCCGCCCCTGTCGGCCCTTGTCCTGTCTATGATTCGGATGTGGTATATATATTATCTTTATAACTATTGGTTCATTTATTGTTTAAGAAAATTATGCCGACCAACGTGACATAGATTTTATTTATGTAGGATGTATGTGAATCAGAAATTCCAACCGACCCTATTGTCAAGAGGTTAAATTTAGTTGAAGAAGAAAACAATTTGTCGAAGGAAAAAATAAAAAAAAATTGAGGAGGAGAAGATGATATTGGAGTTGCATGTTCCGGATGTCGTCGATGATCACAAGATCAAGATGGATGCAATGCGCTTGAAGATTAGAAAGATTAGAAAATATGCCATTTATACCGAGGCTTGGTATCATTATCCCGTTGGATCAATTGTTACCTTGGTTGCGATTATGATCGCATTTGTTTTCGCATTGAAATGTTTTACATAGTTTCAATGTATGGTTTAATTAATTAGATGCTCTGGAGAGCTATATGTTGTTAGATGAGAACTATGTATGTACTTTGGTTTTAATGTGATGATGAACTTCTATTAATTTGTACACTTAATTATATATAACGCACGTAGATGAACCGGCAATGGATGTACGGTGACAGACACACCTCCGAGTACATTAAGGGCGTGCATGAGTTTCTCGATGCGGCTGAGGTAAACAAGCAGAATGGTTTTATGTGTTGTCCATGCACTGAATTTGAGAGTACGAGGTCTTACTCTAACCGAAAATCCTTCAGTCCCAACTGCTTTACAAGGGTTTCATGCCACACTATAATGTTTGGACGAGGCATGGAGAAATATGGGTTATGATGGAAGACTACGAAGAAGGAGAGTACGATGACAACTATGTGCCCCCTGAATACGTTGATGCTGCAACAGGGGGAGCTGGTGAAGATCAAGAGGAACCAGACGATGTGCCCAATGATGCTGCAACGGGTGAAGCTGCTGAAGATCAAGAGAAACCAGACGATGTGCCCGATGATGATGATCCCCGCCGGGTCATTGTCGATGCAAGGACGCAATGCAAAAGTCAAAAGGAGAAGCTGAAGTTCGATCGCATGTTAGAGGATCACAAAAAAGGGTTGTAGCCCAATTGCGAAGATGGCAACACAAAGCTCGGTACCGTACTGGAATTGCTTCAGTGGAAGGCAGAGAATGCTGTGGCTGACAAAGGATTTGAGAAGCTGCTAAAAATATTGAAGAAAAAGCTTCCAAAGGATAACGAATTGCCCGACAGTACATACGCAGCAAAGGTCGTATGCCCTCTAGGATTGGAGGTGGAGAAGATAGATGCATGCCCTAATGACTGCATCCTCTACCGCGGTGCATACAAGGATCTGAACGCATGCCCGGTATGCGGTGCATTGCGGTATAAGATCAGACGAGATGATCCTGCGGATGTTGACGGCGAGCCCCCCACACTAGTAGAAAAAGGGTCAAACGTGAAGCACATTAGTGCCGGTTTGAATTAGAGCCGGCACTAATGTGTACATTAGTGCCGGTTCGTGGCGGCGATCAATAGTACCGGTTCGTGGCGAACCTTTAGTACTGGTTCGTACCACGGACCGGTACTAAAAAGGCTGTGTCAGCCTGCGGTCAGGCTATGGCCCCACCATCACCATTTAGTGCCGGTTCGTACCACGAACCGGTACTAATGAGGTTATGGCAAGCTGTTTTTAGTCCCACCTCGCGAAGAGAGAGGGACTAGGAGCGGTTTATAAGCCCTGAGTGCAGAGATGATGAAGAAGAGGCTCAATGCTCACGTTGCTTAGCTTCAAGCCTTCAGGAATATGGTAGACTGCACGGAGCTATGCGCAGTGCAATTTACACTATTCCGAAAGGCTTGAAGCAAATTAACGAGCATTGCACCTCTTTTTTATTTTTAATAACTTATTACAACTCCGAACTTCTTCTGTTATGAAAAACTAATTGCACGTCGGCATTTCTTTTTTTTGTAACTTTGGTTATAACTCCAGACTTTGACCATCAAGTTTTGCAGAAAAGAAAAAATAGCAGAAAAGAAAAAAACTATAGCTGAAAAGAAAAAAACTATATAAAAAAACTACTCAGAAATAAATAGAACAAAATAAATATAGCAGAAAAGAAAAAAAAACTATAGCTGAAAAGAAAAAAACTATAGTTGAAGCAAATTGCACAAAATATATAAATAGAACAAAATAAATAGAACAAAATAAATATAGCTGAAAAGAAAAAAACTATATAAAAAACTACTCAGAAATAAATAGAACAAAATAAATATAGCAGAAAAGAAAAAAAACTATAGCTGAAAAGAAAAAAACTATATAAAAAAACTACTCAGAAATAAATAGAACAAAATAAATATAGCAGAAAAGAAAAAAAACTATAGCTGAAAAGAAAAAAACTATAGTTGAAGCAAATTAACGAGCATTGCACCTCTTTTTTATTTTTAATAACTTATTACAACTCCGGACTTCTTTTGTTATGAAAAACTAATTGCATGTCGGCATTTCTTTTTTTTAACTTTTGTTATAACTCCGGACTTTGACCATCAAGTTTTGCAGAAAAGAAAAAAATAGCAGAAAAAAAAAACTATAGCTGAAAAGAAAAAAACTATATAAGAAAACTACTCAGAAATAAATAGAACAAAATAAATATAGCAGAAAAGAAAAAACTACTCAGAAATAAATAGAAGAAAAAATAAAGCAGACTAGATGAAAAACTACTCATAAATAAATAGAAGAAAATAAATATAACAGAAAATAAAAAACTATACAAAAAACTACGCAAAAATAAATAGAAGAAAATAAAGCAGAAAAGAAAAAAACTATAAAAAAATTGGGGCGCTGCCCTGTGAGCCTGCTAGGCCATGGGAGTGCAATTACAGGCCTTAAAAGCCCAGCAAACTCACAGGGCAGCACGCAGAATTTAGGCCCACAAGCCTGCTATATAGAGGAGTTCGAAGAGGTCGCCGCGGCTGGGTTTATAAACCAGTGCGGCTGCCCTTCGCCCGGCGAGGTGGGACTAAACTTTGGGGTGGCAGCGCGAGGCCTTTAGTACCGGTTGATGGCTCCAACCGGTACTAAAGACAACCCTTTAGTACCGGTTGGAGCCACCAACCGGTACTAAAGGCCTGCTCTTCCCGCCTCTTGGCCTGGCCAAAGTTGGCCTTTAGTACCGGTTGGTGGCTCCAATCGGTACTAAAGGCATCTTCTATAAATACAACACTTACGAAAATTCAGTTAGATCTCCCCACTTCTTTCGTCTCCAACCTCTCGCGCGCCGCTCGAACCCGTCGTCGCTGCCCGTCGCCCGTCGTCGTCGCTGTCTCGCGCCGCCGCCCCGAACGCCGCGCGCCGCCGTCCGTCGTCGTCCCGCCGCGGTCCCGTACGTCTCTCGCTCTCGCGTACCCGCCGCGCCGCCGTCCGTCGTCGTCGCACCCGGCCCGTACGCGGGCGCCCCCGCCCGTACGTACGCCGCCGCCCCCGCCCCGTACGTCGGCGCCCCCGCTCGTACGTACGGGGCGGCGGCGTACGGGGCCGCACACATACACACACACACACATATATATACGTACACACACATACACACACATTAGTCGAACTAGTTTATTTTTAGTAAGAAAATTGTCGAACTAGAGATTTGAACTAGTTGAATAATTAATATAACTAGTTTATTTTTAGTAAGAAAATTGTCGAACTAGTTTATTTAGGTATATGAGATTTGAACTAGTTCAATAATTAATATAACTAGTTTATTTTTAGTAAGAAAATTTAGGTATCTGAGATTTGATGATCTAATTAAAATATTATTTGTTAATGAGTTTTTCTGTTTATTTAATTTTTTATATATTTTGAGTTTATATAAATGTTAGATTAATGTAGAATGTTAGATGAATTAGATAGAAAAGTTAAATATATAGTAATGTCAATTGTTAGAGATGAATATAGTTAGATATATTAATGTCAAATGTTAGATGAATATATATTTGGCTAGATATTAATTAATGTTAGATAGTAATAGGTGTTTAATGTTTCACCTATATGAACATAGGAAATGTTATCTGACGACGAAAAAGATTTCATTATGTGCGAACACTGTGAAGACCAGTGCGGCCTGTGCGACAGAAATTTCCTTGTTGATGGTAGGCGCTTCAGCATCAAGCTGGATGAAACATTCGAAGTTGATACAGTAAGTCACTTTGGCAATATTTATTATTTGAATGCAAAACTTATGCTTCATTTGCTTCAACTTATAATTTTAAATTTTCACTATTCTACTAGCGCATCCCCTGTCATGCAAGAATCTTTGTCTTGGATAAGATAGGTTTTAGTGCTATAGATGATATGGAGGTAAAAAGAGTTTACTTGAAGAAGGAGCATGGTTATACTTTCAACGTCAAATTATATAATGGAGACACACACAACCATTTTGAATGCAAAACTTGGCAAGCACTATGCAATGCTTATGCATTTGAGCCTGATATGGTTATCACCTTTGATATTCGTCCGGAAGATGATATTAAAGGTAATATAGACATCTGGGTCGATGTGCAAACGCCTCCAGTTCTACCATTATGTGAGTTTTTCTCAACCATGCATGCATATGTTTATGTCTTTGATACAGTTTATTCAAAAATAGTTGACAACTAATTTGTATTGTCAGCTTATTTCGGTTCAAGCAAACATGTCCGGTGCTTGGTAGACAGGACGTACTACTGCCCCGGGGCTCAACTAAACTGCGAGGAGATAAGTCATTATGTTTCATGGCTTGAGGATCTTAATACTGTCAAGACAATTTTTTTTCCTAAACTTAGAAATGTTAGTACTCAAAACGTGCGACCAATGGTGATCGTATTGAACTACGGTCACATCTATAATCGAAAGATGGTAAGATTTTAACTATTTGTCCTTAATTAGTGCATCTTTTGCATACATTATTTTTGAAGCTAAACTTTCATTGCTTAGTATATTAATTACTATATACGATGTTCTTCAACAGGGACTTCCGATGACAGTTGTGCCTCAGTGGATCGAGACTAAAGGTGACATGTCAATGGTTAGCTTATGGCCAAGATATCCTACATTGCACATGAGTGCATTCAGGATTTCTGAAAGCGAAGAATGCTTAATAGTGAAAGATTGGAGCAAAATTGTTAATTATCGCAGAGAAGTACTAGGGGGCAGCAAGGAGAAGCGCAACCCAAGATTAGGAGACAGATTCATCTGCATGCTCCAGTATGATGAATCAGGAGAGCTATACATGTTCTATGTTATTCTACCTGAGAGGGAGCAGCAAGAGTAGCTACTAGTTCATGCTCTTAATTAGTACTTGTCTCATGTCCGTGTCCTGAACTTCGATGTTGGTGATAATTATGTTGAACTCGATGATATCTTTGCTTCTGTCACAAAGTGAATGTTTCCTCTTTAAGCTAGCCAGTGTTGGTGATGATTAGATAGCTAGCGATAATGACTATGATGATTAAATAGTGGTAATTAGACGACTACGATGATTTTTAGCTAGCTAGAGTTTATTTATTTATTAATATGCGATGATGATGATGATGATGATGATGACGACTACAACTCATTATAACGTAAAACAATCCTAAATCAAATTGATAACACTAATTTAATTGAAAAATAAAAAATAAAACAAAAACCCACAAACATTTAGTACCGGTTGGTGTTACCAACCGATACTAAAGGGCTCCCGGCCCCCGGAGCTGGCTCGTGCCACATGGTTTCCCTTTAGCACTGGTTCATGCTGAACCGGTACTAAAGGGGGGGGCTTTAGTGCCCACACTTTAGTGCCGGTTACTAAACCGGCACTAAAGGGCCTTACGATCCGGTGCTATTGCCCGGTTCTGCACTAGTGCCAGGAAGAGGGTTCCTACGAAGGTGATGTGGTATGCTCCTATAATACCACGGTTGAAACGTCAGTTCAGAAACGAAGAGCATGCCAAGTTGATGCGATGGCACGGTGAGGACCGGAAGAAAGACGAGAAGTTGAGAGCACCTGCTGACGGGTCGCAGTGGAGAAAAATCGAGAGAAAGTGCTGGGATGAGTTTGCAAAGGACCCAAGGAACGTATGGTTTGCTTTAAGCGCGGATGGCATTAATCCTTTCGGGGAGCAGATCAGCAATCACAGCACCTGGCCCGTGACTCTATGTATGTATAACCTTCCTCCTTGGATGTGCATGAAGCGGAAGTTCATTATGTTGGGTTTCGTAGTAATTTCAAAAAATTTCCTACGCACACGCAAGATCATGGTGATGCATAGCAACGAGAGGGGGAGAGTGTGATCTACGTACCCTTGTAGATCGACAACGGAAGCGTTTGGTTGATGTAGTCGTACGTCTCCACGGCCCGACCGAAGCACCGAAACTACGGCACCTCCGAGCTCTAGCACACGTTCAGCTCGATGACAATCCCCGGACTCCGATCCAGCAAAGTGTCGGGGAAGAGTTCCGTCAGCACGACGGTGTGGTGACGATCTTGATGTACTACTGTCGCAGGGCTTTGCCTAAGCACCGCTACAATATTATCGAGGACTATGGTGGAAGGGGGCACTGCACATGGCTAAGAATATGATCACGTGGATCAACTTGTGTCTCTAGGGGGTGCCCCTGCCTCCGTATATAATGGTTCAAGGGAGTGGGGCCGGCCGGCCAGGAGAGGCGCGCCAGGAGGAGTCCTACTCCCTCTGGGAGTAGGACTCCCTCCCTTTTCCTAGTTGGAATAGGATTCGTGAGGTGGGAAAAGAGAGAGAGAGAAGGAGGGGGGCGCCGGCCCCCTCTCTCCTTGTCCTATTCGGATTAGGGGTGGAGGGGCGCGCGGCCCAGCCCTGGCTGCCTCTTCTCTTCTTCCACTAAGGCCCATATACCTCCCGGGGGGTTCCGGTAACCTCCCGGTACTCCGGTAAAATCCCGATTTCACCCGGAACACTTCCTTTATCCAAACATAGGCTTGCAATATATCAATCTTTATGTCTCGACCATTTCGAGACTCCTCGTCATGTTCGTGATCACATCCGGGACTCCGAACAACCTTCGGTACATCAAAATGCATAAACTCATAACATAACTGTCATCGTAACCTTAAGCGTGCGGACCCTACGGGTTCGAGAACAATGTAGACATGACCGAGACACGTCTCCGGTCAATAACCAATAGCGGAACCTGGATGCTCATATTGGCTCCTACATATTCTACGAAGATCTTTTATCGGTCAGAACGCATAACAACATACATTGTTCCCTTTGTCATGGGTATGTTACTTGCCCGAGATTCGATCGTCGGTATCCCATACCTAGTTCAATCTCGTTACCGGTAAGTCTCTTTACTCGTTCTGTAATACATCATCCCGCAACTAACTCATTAGTTGCAATGCTTGCAAGGCTTAAGTGATGTGCATTACCGAGAGGGCCCAGAGATACCTCTCCGACAATCGGAGTGACAAATCCTAATCTCGAAATATGCCAACCCAACATGTACCTTTGGAGACACCTGTAGAGCTCCTTTATAATCACCCAGTTACCTTGTGATGTTTGGTAGCACAGAAAGTGTTCCTCTGGCAAACGGGAGTTGCATAATCTCATAGTCATAGGAACATGTATAAGTCATGAAGAAAGCAATAGCAACATACTAAACGATCGGGTGCTAAGCTAATGGAATGGGTCATGTCAATCAGATCATTCAACTAATGATGTGATCCTGTTAATCAAATGACAACTCTTTGTCCATGGTCAGGAAACATAACCATCTTTGATTAACAAGCTAGTCTAGTAGAGGCATACTAGTGACACTCTGTTTGTCTATGTATTCACACATGTATCATGTTTCCGGTTTAATACAATTCTAGCATGAATAATAAACTTTTATCATGATATATAAGGAAATAAATAATAACTTTATTATTGCCTCTAGGGCATATTTCCTTCACATTATGATGCCAGTTCTCATCCAAGGCCCTAAGCAGCCTGGCAACGACATTGATGTGTACCTAAGGCCATTAGTTGAAGAACTTTTACAGCTGTGGAATGGAAACGGTGTACGTACGTCAGATGAGCACAGACAGGAGGAATTTAACCTAAAGGCGTTGCTGTTCATGACCATCAACGATTGGCCTGCTCTCAGTAACCTTTTAGGACAGACAAACAAAGGATACCGCGCATGCACGCACTGTTTCGATGACACTGAAAGTATATACCTGGACAAATGCAGGAAGAATATGTACCTGGGCCATCGTCGATTTCTTCTGACCAACCATCAATGTCGAAAGAAAGACAAGCATTTCAAAGGCAAGGCAAATCACCGGAAGAAGCCCGCCATGCGTACCGGTGATCACGTACTTGCTTTGGTCAATGATTTACATGTAATCTTTGGAAAGGGTCCCGGCGGACTAGCTGTTCCGAATGACGCTGAGGGACACGCACCCATGTGGAAGAAGTAATCTATATTTTGGGACCTACCCTACTGGAAAGACCTAGAGGTCCGCTCTTCAATCGACGTGATGCACGTGACGAAGAACCTTTGCGTGAACCTGCTAGGCTTCTTGGGCGTGTATGGGAAGACAAAAGATACACCTGAGGTACGGGAGGACATGCAACGTTTGCATGAAAAAGACGGCATGCCTCCGAAGCAGTATAAAGGTCCTGCCAGCTACGCTCTTACCAAAGAAGAGAAAGAAATCTTCTTTGAATGTCTGCTCAGTATGAAGGTCATGACTGGCTTCTCGTCGAATATAAAGGGAATAATAAATATGCCAGAGAAAAAGTTTCAGAACCTAAAGTCTCATGACTGCCACGTAATTATGACGCAACTGCTTCCGGTTGCATTGAGGGGGCTTCTACCGGAAAACGTCCGATTAGCAATTGTGAAGCTATGTGCATTCCTCAATGCAATCTCTCAGAAGGTGATTGATCCAGAAATCATACCAAGGCTAAGGAGTGATGTGGCGCAATGTCTTGTCAGTTTCGAGCTGGTGTTCCCACCATCCTTCTTCAATATCATGACGCACGTCCTAGTTCATCTAGTCGACGAGATTGTCATCCTGGGGCCCGTATTTCTACACAATATGTTCCCCTTTGAGAGGTTCATGGGAGTCCTAAAGAAATATGTCCGTAACCGTGCTAGGCCAGAAGGAAGCATCTCCATGGGCCATCAAACAGAGGATGTTATCGGGTTTTGTGTTGACTTCATTCCTGGCCTTAAGAAGATAGGTCTCCCTAAATCGCGGTATGAGGGGAGACTGACTGGAAAAGGCACTCTTGGAAGTGTCTCAATAATATGCAGGGACGGATATTCTTGGTGTCAAGCACACTACACAGTTCTACAGAACTCTATCTTGGTGACCCCGTATGTCGATGAACACAAGAACAGTCTGCGCTCCAAACACCCGGAACAGTGCGACGACTGGATTACATGTGAACACATCAGGACTTCCAGCAGTTGGTTGGAAACACGTCTCAGAGGTGACAACACTGTTTGCGATGAGCTGTACTTGTTGTCCAGGGGACCATCTTTGACTGTATTGACTTACAAAGGATACGAGATAAATGGGAATACATTTTACACGATTGCCCAAGATCAAAAGAGCACCAACCAAAACAGCGGTGTCCGCTTTGATGCAGCAACCGAGAGCGGAAATGACACATATTATGGTTACATAGTGGACATATGGGAACTTGACTACGGACATGATTTTAAGGTCCCTTTGTTTAAGTGCAAATGGGTCAATCTATCAGGAGGCGGGGTACAGGTAGACCCACAATACGGAATGACAACGGTGGGTCTGAAAAATCTTGGGTACACTGACGAATCATTCGTCCTAGCCAATGATGTGGCACAAGTTATCTATGTGAAGGACATGTCTACCAAACCGAGAAAAAGAAAAGATAAGGAAGCGAATACATCATACGCTGAGCCAAAGCGCCACATAGTTCTTTCAGGAAAAAAGGATATCCTGGAAGTGGAGGGCAAGACAGACATGTTTGAAGATTATGAAAAGTTTCATGAAATTCCTCCCTTCAATGTCAAGGCTGGCCCAAGCATCCTGATAAACGATGAAGATTATCCATGTTATGGCGCAATAAGCAAATGACACAAGCGAAGAAAAAGTGAAGACTTTCTCCTGCAACTATTATGATGATACCATGCCGACTTTGTAACACACGAGTATGCTATGCCAATTTTTTCAGAGTTCATTTGAAAACTATGAACTTAGGTCGAATTTTCTCTATAGGTGCATCTATGTTCATTTTTTAGTAAAGTTAATCACAAACTTGTGATTCACACAAATTTCAAAGAATTCAAATTTTAACTATTCAAATTTGAAAACTAATGGCACTAACAAAAAATTTATAATTTTTCTAAAACTAATGGTACTAACAGAAAGTTTATAATTTTGCTGACCTAAAAGCAAAAAGAATTAAAAAATAAAGCAAAAAACAAAAGAAAATAAATAATACAGAAAACAAAACAAAAAAACTGGAAAAAAATAAAAATAGCAACAATAAGTATTTTGTTGCAAGTAGAAATAAAATAAAATAAATAAAGCAACAAAGAAAAAAAACTAAAAAAGTGTTTCCAAATTTGAAAACTAATGGCACTAACAGAAAGTTTATAATTTTTCTAAAACTAAAAGCAAATAGAATTTAAAAATAAAGAAAAAAAACAAAAGAAAATAAATAATGCAGAAAACAAAACAAAAAAAACTGGAAAAAATAGGCACTAAAAGCAAAAAAAACTCAAAAAGTGTTTTCAAATTTGAAAACTAATGACACTAACAGAAAGTTTATAATTTTTGTGACCTACAAGAAAAAAGAAATCACTAAAAAACTATAACTATTTTGTTCTAAGTAGAAATGAAAAAAGAAATAGGAAAAAAGAAAAAAATGCCTATAATATTTGTTATGACTAACTAAAATTACCACATTGAGTATAATGATAAAACACAGTAATATTAAATAGCAGGAAAAAGAATGACTCAAAAATCAATTTTTATAGTAAAGTTATTCATAAACTAATGATTCACACAAATTTTAAAAAATTCAAATTTAAACTATTCAAATTTTAAAACTAATGGCATTAACAGAAAGTTTATAATTTTTGTGACCTAAAAGAAAAAAATCACTAAAAACTATAAGTATTTAGTTCCAAGTAAAAATGATAAAATAAATAGAAAAAAAAATGCCACCTACTGGCTCGTGCTGAACAGGTACTAAAGGGGGGGGCTTTAGTGCCCACACTTTAGTGCCGGTTACTGAACCGGCACTAAAGGGCCTTACGAACCGGTGCTATTGCCCGGTTCTTCACTAGTGCCAGGAAGAGGGTTCCCGCGAAGGTGATGTGGTATGCTCCTATAATACCACGGTTGAAACGTCAGTTCAGAAACGAAGAGCATGCCAAGTTGATGCGATGGCACAGTGAGGACCGGAAGAAAGACGAGAAGTTGAGAGCACCCGCTGACGGGTCGCAGTGGAGAAAAATCGAGAGAAAGTCCTGGGATGAGTTTGCAAAGGACCCAAGGAACATATGGTTTGCTTTAAGCGCGGATGGCATTAATCCTTTCGGGGAGCAGAGCAGCAATCACAGCACCTGGCCCGTGACTCTATGTATGTATAACCTTCCTCCTTGGATGTGCATGAAGCGGAAGTTCATTATGTTGGGTTTCGTAGTAATTTCAAAAAATTTCCTACGCACACGCAAGATCATGGTGATGCATAGCAACGAGAGGGGGAGAGTGTGATCTACGTACCCTTGTAGATCGACAACGGAAGCGTTTGGTTGATGTAGTCATACGTCTCCACGGCCCGACCGAAGCACCGAAACTACGGCACCTCCGAGTTCTAGCACACGTTCAGCTCGATGACAATCCCCGGACTCCGATCCAGCAAAGTGTCGGGGAAGAGTTCCGTCAGCACGACGGTGTGGTGACGATCTTGATGTACTACTGTCGCAGGGCTTTGCCTAAGCACCGCTACAATATTATCGAGGACTATGGTGGAAGGGGGCACTGCACATGGCTAAGAATATGATCACGTGGATCAACTTGTGTCTCTAGGGGGTGCCCCTGCCTCCGTATATAATGGTTCAAGGGAGTGGGGCCGGCCGGCCAGGAGAGGCGCGCCAGGAGGAGTCCTACTCCCTCTGGGAGTAGGACTCCCTCCCTTTTCCTAGTTGGAATAGGATTCGTGAGGTGGGAAAAGAGAGAGAGAGAAGGAGGGGGGCGCCGGCCCCCTCTCTCCTTGTCCTATTCGGATTAGGGGTGGAGGGGCGCGCGGCCCAGCCTTGGCTGCCTCTTCTCTTCTTCCACTAAGGCCCATATACCTCCCGGGGGGTTCCGGTAACCTCCCGGTACTCCGGTAAAATCCCGATTTCACCCGGAACACTTCCGTTATCCAAACATAGGCTTCCAATATATCAATCTTTATGTCTCGACCATTTCGAGACTCCTCGTCATGTTCGTGATCACATCCGGGACTCCGAACAACCTTCGGTACATCAAAATGCATAAACTCATAACATAACTGTCATCGTAACCTTAAGCGTGCGGACCCTACGGGTTCGAGAACAATGTAGACATGACCGAGACACGTCTCCGGTCAATAACCAATAGCGGAACCTGGATGCTCATATTGGCTCCTACATATTCTACGAAGATCTTTTATCGGTCAGAACGCATAACAACATACGTTGTTCCCTTTGTCATGGGTATGTTACTTGCCCGAGATTCGATCGTCGGTATCCCATACCTAGTTCAATCTCGTTACCGGTAAGTCTCTTTACTCGTTCTGTAATACATCATCCCGCAACTAACTCATTAGTTGCAATGCTTGCAAGGCTTAAGTGATGTGCATTACCGAGAGGGCCCAGAGATACCTCTCCGACAATCGGAGTGACAAATCCTAATCTCGAAATATGCCAACCCAACATGTACCTTTGGAGACACCTGTAGAGCTCCTTTATAATCACCCAGTTACGTTGTGACGTTTGGTAGCACACAAAGTGTTCCTCTGGCAAATGGGAGTTGCATAATCTCATAGTCATAGGAACATGTATAAGTCATGAAGAAAGCAATAGCAACATACTAAACGATCGGGTGCTAAGCTAATGGAATGGGTCATGTCAATAAGATCATTCAACTAATGATGTGATCCTGTTAATCAAATGACAACTCTTTGTCCATGGTCAGGAAACATAACCATCTTTGATTAACAAGCTAGTCTAGTAGAGGCATACTAGTGACACTCTGTTTGTCTATGTATTCACACATGTATCATGTTTCCGGTTTAATACAATTCTAGCATGAATAATAAACTTTTATCATGATATATAAGGAAATAAATAATAACTTTATTATTGCCTCTAGGGAATATTTCCTTCACATTATGATGCCAGTTCTCATCCAAGGCCCTAAGCAGCCTGGCAACGACATTGATGTGTACCTAAGGCCATTAGTTGAAGAACTTTTACAGCTGTGGAATGGAAACGGTGTACGTACGTGGGATGAGCACAGACAGGAGGAATTTAACCTAAAGGCGTTGCTGTTCGTGACCATCAACGATTGGCCCGCTCTCAGTAACCTTTTAGGACAGACAAACAAAGGATACCACACATGCACGCAATGTTTAGATGACACTGAAAGTATATACCTGGACAAATGCAGGAAGAATATGTACCTGGGCCATCGTCGATTTCTTCCGACCAACCATCAATGTCGAAAGAAAGACAAGCATTTCAAAGGCAAGGCAGATCACCGGAAGAAGCCCGCCATGCGTACCGGTGATCACGTACTTGCTATGGTCAATGATTTACACGTAATCTTCGGAAAGGGTCCCAGCGGACTAGCTGTTCCGAATGACGCTGAGGGACACGCACCCATGTGGAAGAAGTAATCTATATTTTGGGACCTACCCTACTGGAAAGACCTAGAGGTCCGCTCTTAATTGACGTGATGCACGTGACGAAGAACCTTTGCGTGAACCTGCTAGGCTTCTTGGGCGTGTATGGGAAGACAAAAGATACACCTGAGGTACAGGAGGACCTGCAACATTTGCACGAAAAAGACGGCATGCCTCCGAAGCAGTATAAAGGTCCTGCCAGCTACGCTCTTACCAAAGAAGAGAAAGAAATCTTCTTTGAATGCCTGCTCAGTATGAAGGTCACGACTGGCTTCTCGTCGAATATAAAGGGAATAATAAATATGCCAGAGAAAAAGTTTCAGAACCTAAAGTCTCATGACTGCCACGTAATTATGACGCAACTGCTTCCGGTTGCATTGAGGGGGCTTCTACCGGAAAACGTCCGATTAGCAATTGTGAAGCTATGTGCATTCCTCAATGCAATCTCTCAGAAGGTGATTGATCCAGAAATCATACCAAGGCTAAGGAGTGATGTGGCGCAATGTCTTGTCGGTTTCGAGCTGGTGTTCCCACCATCCTTCTTCAATATCATGACGCACGTCCTAGTTCATCTAGTCGACGAGATTGTCATCCTGGGGCCCGTATTTCTACACAATATGTTCCCCTTTGAGAGGTTCATGGGAGTCCTAAAGAAATATGTCCGTAACCGTGCTAGGCCAGAAGGAAGCATCTCCATGGGCCATCAAACAGAGGATGTTATCGGGTTTTGTGTTGACTTCATTCCTGGCCTTAAGAAGATAGGTCTCCCTAAATCGCGGTATGAGGGGAGACTGACTGGAAAAGGCACTCTTGGAAGTGTCTCAATAATATGCAGGGACGGATATTCTTGGTGTCAAGCACACTACACAGTTCTACAGAACTCTATCTTGGTGACCCCGTATGTCGATGAACACAAGAACAGTCTGCGCTCCAAACACCCGGAACAGTGCGACGACTGGATTACATGTGAACACATCAGGACTTCCAGCAGTTGGTTGGAAACACGTCTCAGAGGTGACAACACTGTTTGCGATGAGCTGTACTTGTTGTCCAGGGGACCATCTTTGACTGTATTGACTTACAAAGGATACGAGATAAATGGGAATACATTTTACACGATTGCCCAAGATCAAAAGAGCACCAACCAAAACAGCGGTGTCCGCTTTGATGCAGCAACCGAGAGCGGAAATGACACATATTATGGTTACATAGTGGACATATGGGAACTTGACTACGGACATGATTTTAAGGTCCCTTTGTTTAAGTGCAAATGGGTCAATCTATCAGGAGGCGGGGTACAGGTAGACCCACAATACGGAATGACAACGGTGGGTCTGAAAAATCTTGGGTACACTGACGAATCATTCGTCCTAGCCAATGATGTGGCACACGTTATCTATGTGAAGGACATGTCTACCAAACCGAGAAAAAGAAAAGATAAGGAAGCGAATACATCATACGCTGAGCCAAAGCGCCACATAGTTCTTTCAGGAAAAAAGGATATCCTGGAAGTGGAGGGCAAGACAGACATGTTTGAAGATTATGAAAAGTTTCATGAAATTCCTCCCTTCAATGTCAAGGCTGGCCCAAGCATCCTGATAAACGATGAAGATTATCCATGTTATGGCGCAATAAGCAAATGACACAAGCGAAGAAAAAGTGAAGACTTTCTCCTGCAACTATTATGATGATACCATGCCGACTTTGTAACACACGAGTATGCTATGCCAATTTTTTCAGAGTTCATTTGAAAACTATGAACTTAGGTCGAATTTTCTCTATAGGTGCATCTATGTTCATTTTTTAGTAAAGTTAATCACAAACTTGTGATTCACACAAATTTCAAAGAATTCAAATTTTAACTATTCAAATTTGAAAACTAATGGCACTAACAAAAAATTTATAATTTTTCTAAAACTAATGGTACTAACAGAAAGTTTATAATTTTGCTGACCTAAAAGCAAAAAGAATTAAAAAATAAAGCAAAAAACAAAAGAAAATAAATAATACAGAAAACAAAACAAAAAACTGGAAAAAAATAAAAATAGCAACAATAAGTATTTTGTTGCAAGTAAAAACAAAATAAAATAAATAAAGCAACAAAGAAAACAAAAAAACTCAAAAAGTGTTTCCAAATCTGAAAACTAATGGCACTAACAGAAAGTTTATAATTTTTCTAAAACTAAAAGCAAAAAGAATTTAGAAATAAAGCAAAAAACAAAAGAAAATAAATAATGCAGAAAACAAAACAAAAAACTGGAAAAAAATAGGCACTAAAAGCAAAAAAAACTCAAAAAGTGTTTTCAAATTTGAAAACTAATGACACTAACAGAAAGTTTATAATTTTTGTGACCTACAAGAAAAAAGAAATCACTAAAAAACTATAACTATTTTGTTCTAAGTAGAAATGAAAAAAGAAATAGCAAAAAAGAAAAAAATGCCTATAATATTTGTTATGACTAACTAAAATTACCAAATTGAGTATAATGATAAAACACAGTAATATTAAATAGCAGGAAAAAGAATGACTCAAAAATCAATTTTTATAGTAAAGTTATTCATAAACTAGTGATTCACACAAATTTTAAAAAATTCAAATTTAAACTATTCAAATTTTAAAACTAATGGCATTAACAGAAAGTTTATAATTTTTGTGACCTAAAAGAAAAAAATCACTAAAAACTATAAGTATTTAGTTCTAAGTAAAAATGAAAAAATAAATAGCAAAAAAAATGCCACCTACTGGGCCACCACGGCCTGAATACGACTAGAAACCCATCCATGGGCCAGGATTCAGGCCCGCAGAAGGACCAGCAGGCCCACAGGCATAGCAGTGCGAGATTAGGCCTAGAGGCCAGCAATTCAGAGGAGTTCAATGAATATGGCGGGGCAGGGCTTATAAACAGGTCCTGCCGCTCCTCAGCTAGCGAGGTGGGACTAAACATCCCACCGCACCGCGGCTTTGGCAGGCGCAGGCCATTGCTCCCGGTTGGTGGCACCAACCGGGACTAAAGGGGGCATTGGTCACGGTTCGTGGCACAAACCATGACCAATACCCCCCCCTTTAGTCCCGGTTGGTGCCACCAACCGGGACCAAAGGCCGCCACTTCCCGCCCTTTGGGCTGCTGAAAAAGGCCTTTCGTCCTGGTTGGTGCCTCCAACCGGGACTAATGCCCACCTTTAGTCCCGGTTTGTGCCATGAACCAGGACTAAAGGCTTTGCTACATAAGTTCACACTTCGGAAATTTTCACTCTCATCTCTCGCAGTTGCTGCCCCGACCCCGACGCCGCCAGGCTGCCCCACCGTCGCCGTCGCCTCGCCCGTGCCCGTCGTCGCACGCGCCCTCGCCGTCGCCCATGCCCCTGCCCCGACGCGCGCCGCCCCGGCCCGCCCCTGCCCCGATGGCGCCGCGCCGACCCGCCCCCGTCGCCGTCGCCCGCGCCCCTGCCCCGACGCCATCCTCGCCGCCGACCTCAGCTTGGTCCGGCCGCCGGCGCCCTCCCTTGCAATTTTTTTCATATATATGCTTGTTTATATATATATATGCTTGTTTATATATATATGTAATGATTTTTTATAGAATATGATGTTTTTTTCATAGATGATCACATATATGATGTATGCACGAATGTGGATGAAATATGACGTTTTTTTGTTCATAGAACATGATGTTTTTTTAATTCACAGATTTTTTTGTTCATGAGAGAGGCGGGGACGTTGAGGGATCATAGATGTATTTTTTTTAGAATTTTCTATCGTGCATATACGGATTTTAGACCACGGGAGCACCGCTCCCTATCGTTGCAAAATTTGCTAAGTGATATTAAGAAGGAAGGAAAATAAGGATAGGAAAGAAAGAAAATAAGAAGAGGAAAGAAAGAAGAAGAGGAGAGGAAGAAGAGGAGAAATAAATAAGAAGAAGAAAAAAGAAGAAAAAGAAGAGGAGATTTTTATTTTTCTTCGTTTTCTTATGTCTTATTGTGTATATTGCTTCTTCGTGTATATTATGTATATATGTCAGTATATATATTGTGTATATTGCTTCTTTTCAGATTTTTTTCATATATATGTTTGTATTTTGTATTTTATCGGGTCTGTCGTCGTCGATATACCCCTCCCGATAACTTCAACACGAGGGGGGGGGGGTCGATATATATACCATCTCCCGATAACTTCAACACGAGGGGGGGGTCGATATACCCTAAATAGCAAGTATCGTCGGTGTGAGATACATGTGGCCGTCAGTGTCAGACACTACATCCACGTCCCACAAGTGAAGCAGGCTTCGACGCCCACATCACTTGTGGGACGTGGATGTAGTGTCCGACACGGACGGCCACATGTATCTCACACCCACGATACTTGCTATTTAGGGTTTCCTCTACCGCTCGGCGACCCTGACCCTCGACGACCCTCGTTCCCGATAAAAAAAGAGGAAGAAGAAGAAAAAAAGGAGAAGAAAGAGAGGAGAAGAAAGAATCTTTCTTCTCCTCTTTTTTTCTTCTTCTTCCTCTTTTTTTTATCTGGAACGAGGGTCGTCGAGGATCACCGAGCGGTAGAGGAAACCCTAAATAGCAAGTATCGTCGATGTGAGATACATGTGGCCGTCGGTGTCGAACACTACATTCCTCTACCGCTCGGTGACCCTCGACGAACCTCGTTCCCGATAAAAAAAAGAGGAAGAAGAAGAAAAAAAGAGGAGAAGAAAGAATAGAGGAGTTCTTACTCCTCTATTCTTTCTTCTCCTCTTTTTTTCTTCTTCCTCTTCTTTTTTTATCCTTGAAGTGTTGTCGAGGCGACCCCAAACCCTAGAGAAGCAGCGTCGAGGCGACCCCAAACCCTAGAGAAGCAGCGTCGAGGCCACTAATTAATATTATTTCTACGTTTGCCACTAATATATCCATCTGTCATGTTTGAATAATAATTGCCATGTTGTAAATATTTGTAGAAACTATGGACATCGCCCGAGACGAAGTACAAGAAGAGTTGTTGGGGGACATAATCGCACGAGGAAGTGATGCCGTCTACTCGTTGTTTCTCAACGACACCGATAGTTTGGAAGCAGCTGGCTATGATTATGATGGCTCCGGTGACCTAATGCCGGTGCAAGAAGGAGACCGTGAGGACAGCTCCGGTGACCCAATGCCGGTGCAAGAAGGAGACCGTGATGACGTCTCCGGTGACTGAACCGAGTCCGGCAGGTATATATATTAGGTAAGCTTGTGCTGACTAGCTAATTGATGCATTCATTGTTTTGGTATGTACACATATTAATTAAGTCTTTGTTCTTTTTTCTAGCCCTCCAGATCGAGCACAACTTCGGTAAAGAGACGAGGCCCGAAGAAAAAGTTGAGCTCGGATGAAAAGTTTGAGATCATAGCAATCGTGCCCAACGGCCAACCGATTGAACCCCTCCGGACAAAGAGCACATTTGTTGCTCAGTGCGGGGTTTTGGTTAGGGACAAGATCCTGATCAGCATCCAGCAATGGTTAAAGCCGGCTACAGAAGACCCTGAGGTGTCTTATGTCAATGATATGCAGAAAAATGATCTTTGGACTGAGCTGAAGTCAAATTTCACCCTACCGCCAGAGGATGATCCGGAGAAGCCAGTTAAAGAGCAATTAATCATGTCTTTTGCTTTTAAGAGGATGACAGAACTATTCAGGAGGTGGAAGAAAGAGCTGTATAAGTTTGTCGAAAATAAAGAGACACCAGAATTCAAGGGCAGATATGAGAAGATCAGAGATCACTGGCCCGCATTTGTGGCCCACAAGACATCGAAAAAGAGTAAGAAGATGTCGGCGACAAACAAGCAAAATGTTGCAAAGAAGAAGCATCACCATCACACGGGGTCAGGTGGCTACCTCGCAGCCCGGCCTAAGTGGGCCAAGACTGAGAATGATCTGGTTGATAAAAGGATCAAACCAGAGAAAATTAACTGGCCAGACCGTTGCCGGACTTGGTTCTTCGGGGCTGGCGAAACCTTGGACCCTGTATCAGGGAAGTGCATTTGGACGAATGATCAAATGGACATACTAGTCAAGAAGCTTCAGCAGTATATCGAAGCAGCGCAGCAAGGGACGTTCATTCCAGACAGAGAGAACGACGAGCTCACAATGGCCCTCGGGAATCCTGAGCACCCTGGATGGACACGAGGCACGCCAGGCTCCATTCCATGGAAGGTTGGGTTTCCGGATGCAGGCGGTTACAAATGGCACGAGAGGAGGAAGAAAGTGGAGCAGACCCAACTGCAGGCGCTGCATGCTAGGGTACAAGCGATAGAGGAACAAGAAGTAAATCGCAGCAAACGAACTGCCGAAGCTTCCCCCGAAGCTACCTCGCCATCTGAGCAGAGAAGCAGCGTGGCTTCCACCGAGCTGCTTCAGCCGGAGCATGTCTTGACGGCTCCTTCCAGCTATCCCGTGGATGCTATCACGGAGTCTCAAAATTGCCACCTTATGACGCAATGGATTAATATGAAGGTCAAGGCGGCTGTTGGCTCTGTTTTTCCTACTGAACCCGGCGCAACTTTTCACTGCCGGCCGATTCCAGAAGGATATGCTAGGGTGATGGTGGATGAAATAACGGAGGGATTTGAGGACCTCCAGCTTGACCACCCTATCGGTGAAGGGGAGACTCGGCTGGGGTCTGCTCTGAAGACTCCATGCCTATGGCGGAAGGAGCTCATCAACTTTCCGAACTGGACGCCTCCGCCTCCTCCTCCTTCTCCGGTGAGTCAGGGCACTCCGCCTCCTCCACCGCCTCCTCCTCCGGCGAGTGACGATCAGGGCACTCGGCCGGCTCCTTCTCCGGCGCGTGGCGGCACTCTGCCTCCTTCTCCGCCTACGCCGGCGAGCCCGAGCAGCCAGCCTCCTCCTTCTCCGCCTCGTCAGCAAGGGCGGAAGAGACCTGCCGCCGCTCCGGCTACTCCGGCGCGTCGTAGTCCTCCTCCGCCTTGTAAGCAAGTAAAGAAGACAACCGCTCCGTCTGCTCTGCCGGCGTCTAGCAGTACAGCCAGAGGCTGGAGGACATACAGATTCGGTCCTTCCCTGAAGACTCCAGAGAAGTTACCATACGAGAGGACCCCGGAGGAGAACGCCGAGATCGCGCGAGAAGAAGTGAGGAACTTCTTTGAAGGGGTGAAAGCAAAGAAACATCCACCTCTGGAGGAGAAGGTACATCCGGTGAAAGCGAAGCGCACTCTGGCTGCCCTGACAAACCACCCAAGTCTCCGCTGAAAGGAAACTATGAGCGCATTATTGGAAAGGAATTTGCCGAAGCGGAGCGATCGGGAAGTACTGTCAGTGATCAAAGGCTGAAAGAACGACGATCTGGGAAACAAATTGCTCAGCTCAGCGAACAAGCGAAGCAATCATGCCCCCCACTCAGGGTGCCTAGCGACATCGTCGCTAATGATCCGAGGATGGTGCCCAGTTATAGCAATCTTGGAGATTACCTGCCCGACGATGTACATTATGATTTCATGGAGGTGAAGATACAAAGATACGAGTACGGGAAGCCTCTCGTCAAAGATGAAAGATCTCTATCAACGATGATGCGAAGATTGCATGATTGGTACTTGAAAATCTGCAGAGAGTCTGGGGAGAGGAGTACTTTGTATGTGAGAGTTAAAAAGGAGCATGACCTCGTTGGAATTGAACTGTTGCCAGTTCCATTTGAGGAGTTATTTCAGTTTTTCAATCAATTGGCCCTCGATAAAGCAACGGTCACCTGCTACTGTCTGTAAGTAGTACTACTTCTGTCATTAAGTCTCTCTATATAGTTCAGCTCTTTCATTGCATGTATTTATAATTATCCTCACTATATTATGCAGATTGAAGATCGTCGAATTGAAGAAAAGACAAATCGGTGATATTGGGTTCATTAACACAAATCTCATAGATGCAACTCAGGTTAAATTTCATGCCGCAGATACCAAGGCCAACTTGCTACGATCGTTGGTAATAAATGAAAACAAAGATATAATACTCTTTCCTTACAACTTCAAGTGAGTGTTACTGTCTTGTGCATATTCGGTTTCCCTTATATATTAGTCAAGGTTATAGTAATGTAATTGATGAGTTATGCATGCGTGTGCAATTTCCACTATATTCTCCTAGAGATTAAGCTTGAGCAGGGACTAGTAACCGTCTTAGACTCAAGATGAAAAGATCCCCAGGACTATGCGGACATGACTCAAATGCTCGAGAAGTAAGTTAAATCGATCATTATCCACCATATCAGCAACTTTGTTCATTTCCTGATATATCAAGTAATTATTTTCTTTGTCTGGCAGGGTTTGGAGAAAATTCACCAAAAAAGCTCCGGGACTCCCGAAGAAGCTGCAATTTAGACACCCGAAAGTAAGTACTATAGTAGCATGTTCCACGCATCTCCTAGTGATTCAAGCACTAGTTTCATCAATACCATTTGGCATTCTTGCTTATTAGTTTGATTGACCTCTATTTCTTGTAAAGTGGTTGTGGCAGGAACAAGGGAATGATTTCTGTGGATACTATATTTGCGAGTCCATCCGCCACACGACCTGTGAGCGGGGCTACTCTGACGAACAATATGAAGTGCGTAAATAACAACATTCATAATTTTATTTTATTACCATCATTTGTGTTGAGTTTCATTCATTCATATATATATATATATATATATGTATTGACCCCTTTCTTCAAATTAGATGTTTCGGAAGCGGGATGAACTCCTAGCACCAGCTCGCATGCGAGCAATTCAAGAGGAATTGGCGGCATTCTTTCTTGACCACGTGATCGCTGAAGACGGAGAACACTATATGGACCATGAGTCCGTATGTTAGGAGATTATATTTGTAAGAGATAATTATTGTATATATGTAGCCGGTAGTGTCGGATAGATATACGAGAACTTGTTGTTCGACCAATCTCTCGGAGAAGGAGAGGTGGTCGATATCACTTCTCTCTGTATGCATATATATTCATGACGATCTTCTGTTTCCTTCGTTTGCTTACTAGCTAGCTAGCGTGTCTAGTCCTCTCTATACGTATGTATAGTACGTAGCGTCGACCAAGCACGGACATAAGAGAGGACACTTCTCTCTATTAATTATAGCTAGCTAACACAATATATGAAACACCTAAATTAACCCCCCAAAACCCCCAACCCCCCCCCCCCCCCTTAAAAAAAACAAAAACTCCAGCCATAGAAATGCGGACGCGTGGATGTCTATTGGTCCCGGTTGGTGCCACCAACCGGGACCAAAGGCCCTCCTGCCTGGGCTCCGCGCACAGGCCACGTGGAGGCCCATCTGTCCCGGTTCTGGATTGAACCAGGACTAAAGGGACAGGGCATTAGTACCGACCCTTTAGTCCCGGTTCAGGAACCGTGACAAAAGGCCCTTACGAACCGGGACAATAGGCCATTTTTCTACTAGTGGAAAACTATTAATTAAATATAAATAATATTATATCATGGGAATTCTCATGCTGGTTTGCGTGTTTTGTGAGCTTTTTCCTGTGCATGATTGCATGTTGAGGTGGGTAACTTTACATACATATTACATGCTGAGATGGCATACTTGCATGTTAAGAGAAATATGTTAGTATGAGCTATCTTTTAGATATGAATATGCATGTTTTCATGTTGTGGTGAGCTTTTTCCTATGCATGATTGCATGTTGAGGTGGGCATTTTCCCATACATTTTTGCCTGCTGAGGTGACGTACTTGCATGCTCTGAGAAATATGTTAATGTGGGCTAGCTATTTTTATATAGATGATATGTTTGTCCTTATCGCTTCAAAGAGGGTTGTGCGTTGGTAATTTGTGACTACAATAGAGTACTATACAAAAAAATTGGTCACAAGTAAAAATTAGGGTCCTTTTACGATACATCTAATCTACATGAGCTATCCATTTAAGTGGGCAAACGAACCAGTTCAATCAATATTGCAACACATTTCGTGTAGTATTTTGACTCTAAACAAATTTTGTGATCCGAAAGGGTATTATGGGAAGGAAAAAATGGTGGAACTATGCGCGAAGACGAAGGCTTGAGACTCTAGCGAATCGTCAGATCTCTAACTAGACACCAGCTCCACTAGTTGCATAGGTGACAGATAGGCTGTGTTTGGTTTCGTCACGATGACGACATGGCTGGCATCTCTTTTGCACCCTTTGTCCTCTGTCTGGCGGAGACCCTCGCATCCCTTGTCACCCTTCCTTGGGCCCTATACCTCCAACAGCGATAGCACACAATTTTTTAAATGCAGCAATATATGGCCTTAAGTAGAAGGAAGTTGGTATACAAATACAAATACAATTGCTTCGCCTCAACACATTCAAAGGACGAGAACCCTCATCTACACGATCCATTGGCTCGGATAATTCATCCAGTAGCAATCAATTAATCATGCTTGAGATAACTAAATCAAACCATTCATGCTTCAAGAATATAATGGTTCAAGCTACAATCTTCTCTTAACACGGCAACTAACAAACTAACAGAAATAAACTATGTGATTTCAATTTTCTGAAATATCGACCGAGCTGCGGAAGGAAACGACTGGCTGCATATGCATATGGAGGTGAAGCAAAAGGGGTGTGTGTGTGGGCGGGGTGATTCCAACCAGGAGCACAAGGAAGGATCAATACAAAGAACTCCAAACACCGATAGCAAATTAGCCCTACTGACCGCTACCCCAGATCTCACGCGCTCCTTTGACCTAGCCAGCCGCCCCTCCAAAAAGCTAGGATACTCTGCCTCCCGCCGGCGCCGGCGCCGGTCCGTCCCGTCTTCGGTGGCCTTAGGGCCATGGAGGCGGAGTGGATCTCGCCCCTTGCCGGTGGGAGGGCTCTGTTTTTAGATCTTTTTTCGATCTTTGTTAGGATTTGCGTCCTACTCAGGAAGGCGAGACGGCGGCGGCTCCCTGAAGATGGAATAAAGGTCTCCCCGCCTAGCCCCCGTTCCGGTGATGTGTTTAGCATCATCGGTGGGCGTGTGGAGTTGTGTCTCCGGCTGATCTGTGCTTGGTGGATTTGATTGGATCTGTTTGTCGTTCATCTTCGTTCGTGTGTCTTCAGGTTGGATCCTTTTAATCTACACTCTTCATCTGCGGCGGTTGCTGTTCTGGTGCGTTGGTTCTATGGGGTCTTAGCACGACGACTTCCCGACTGTCTACTACAACAAGGTTTGCCCGGCTCCGATGAGGGAGGGGCGATGGCAGCGGCGCGCCTTCGGCTCGCTTCAGTGCTTGTAGTCGTCGCTAGGTGGTCTACGGATCTGGATGTAATTTTTATTATTTCTAGTATTCGTTGTACTACCATGATTGAAGATGAATAGATTGGAAGTTTTCCCCGCAAAAAAAAAAATTAGCCCTACTGAACCAAACAGGACATAACTAAACTTCCCTACAAAATCAACCATTATATCAAACTAATACTACACACTGATTTAGTAGTAAGATATAGCTAAAAATTCTCTTATTAGAATGGTTTCCTAAATTTCTGGCATAGCTACACCCAACTACACACTAGTTAAGTTTTCTTGCAAAATATTGGCCCGACCGTAGACCGAAAAATCCTCACCAAAGTTTTGGTCGGCCACATGTCCCAGTCATTAGACTCAAACCAGACACACTCTAAAATCTAAATATGTACTTCGTGATTAGCCTTTTGTGTATGTATACCAATATATAGGCGGTTGGCTAGAAAAAAGGTTGGTCACTATGTATATGTGAAAATGGAAACGTAAAGTAGTGGTCCTTGAAGCTTGAGTGGCCCATGCAAGGATTGCTAAATTCCATCATGCCTCTACAATCTGCTACTCCTACATGATAGGACAGGGATTTTTATGGTAAGATTTAGTATATTCGCAGCGCAATCGTGTACACGGAAGAACTCCAAGGTTGCATGCTGCTCTGCACAATCATGGCCGTTGATCATGCAAATCGATGACTAAGAGCAAGAGGTGGGCAATTCATGGTAAGTGAACTTCCCTCTTACTTTATAACCAAAAGAAAAGATGCTTTGGTTCCATTTAGCTAGGCAGTAGACAAGAACGCACCAACAAGTCTACCAGTGAATAGTGATTAACCACCAATAGCACTCCAATAAAAAACCGAATAAGTAAATCAGTCTACAAAAAAAGAGATTGAGCTCAGCTCAGTATCCTGAGTTCGTGACATCACTTGTTGGGATAATATAAATGTCCCTGCAACGAGAACCTTTTGAGAAAACTTATGGGCGGGTTAAGATTTCTTATCCATTTTGCATCATGACATGCATGATTCATGACTACTCATTGCATGCAGAACTAGGCGTGTCTACGCAGAAACTGATGTGATAATTCATCTGAAGGCTGCCCAATATTGTAAATCATATTTCTGCTGGCTCACCTATGAAATGACAGTGTAGCTAATTACTTTCGGAGACGTTTGGTGTGAGTAGGGCTCACCAACAGTATCATCGACAGTCGGGTGTAAACTACGGCACAGTACAGTGGTTATCGTCCAAAGTGCGCACGGGTGGAAGAATCGGGCACTAGCTAGCTAGATTGGTCGTTTGGATTGATTTCCTTCGGCTAGTTTATGTAACATTTGAAAAGGGGAGATACCAACAAAGGCATGCGCACGTACGCGCCAGCCACACTTGTTAATTGAGGTGGTGGTGCCGGTCGGCCGCACCCAATAATGCATGCGACCTCCAAAGATCAGCGATAATTACGTGCGGAAGTTTGTTTAACAGATCAAATGGGAGATGTCCCCTATCTACCTGATTACGCTTCGTGTATATCATGAGCCAGGAGACCACTGATCCATCGAGCGGAATAGTTTGACCCGATTACATGCATGGAGCAATAGCAAGGAGAGGCAAAGTGCAGGTTCATTGGGTTGGATCGATCGTCTGATGGTGGCGACCGACGGCCAAGGAAGGAAGGGACGTGGCACAGATAAAAAGATGGGGACAGAGCCGAGGTTCTAGACCACACCGTTGTCTCTTGTGTCTAGATTGTTATTAGCTCGTGCACAAAATATCTTAAGACGACGAGTCGAGTTAAGTGGCTACAAACAATGCTCCCGGTCACTGATCGGCGATGAAACTATGGCGAAATTATGCGCCGACTGAATTCTCAACGGCAAATTATGGCGAAAGCGCACAAAAAGGAAGAGACTGATCAACTGGATGGACAAGGCCAGGAAAGCTAGCCTTGATGGCCGGGGAAACGAGAGAAACCACAGGTGAAAACGGCGCCACCGAGCCATGGGTGTCGGTGCTCCGGCGAATACGCGCGCGTGGCGCTAGCTATTATGGCGACGTCGCTGCGGTCTCGATCGTAGCTGCTGCCGCTGCACCAGCACCGTCCAAATTAGTGGCAGTGGGAATGGGGGATTCGCTGCCTTCATGGTGCGGATGTAGATCCATGGATGGAGTGCTCGCTCATCAATATTGTCATCTGTTCCTCAAGAAAGGGCATCTTCAACATCATTAAACCAATCACAAACGTCCGGACTAACGCGTGTTTGCCCCACAAACTAGAGACGTTGACGGCATCGGGGGGGGGGGGGGGGGGGGGGGGGGGGTGTTGATGGCATCCGAACCGCTAGCCCGTCTGTGTATTGACACCGGCCCAGAGCGGATGCGATCTCTTATTGGTGCCGGCAATGAAGCGATGCGCCGGTTGAGAGAGTGTTGTCTTCTGCATGCCTGACTGACCACGTCTTCTCTCCGCATCCAAACGACGACAAATTACCCGCCTGCCCCCATTAAACCCACGCGTGTGCCTAGAACTACTCCGGCCACACGTCCGTTTGCTAATTGGCCCGCGTTAAAGACAACACCGGTTGGCTCCTCGCGTCCACCGATTATTTGAACAAGGCCAGACATCGGACAAGAATCACACCACACCTCTGCTCCCCATCTCCTCCTCACACCATATAATCCACACTCTCCATGGCATCCAGCGAGTACGAAAAGGGGTTCTCCGGCATAAAAGCCGGCTGGGTGGCCCGCCGGATACGATCTAGGCAATTCGCTGCTTCACCTTGCCGATCGAGTCCATCAGTACCATGGGCGAGGCTGCAGGCTGACGCGCGGAGGAGCAAGTGGCATGTGACGCCCCCGATTTGACCGTACACTAATCATACACGCAAATGTGTACGATCAAGATCAAGGACTCATGGGAAGATATCACAATACAATTCTAGACACAAATTAAAATAATACAAGCTTTATATTACAAGCCAGGGGCCTCGAGGGCTCGAATACATAAGCTCGAAAACACAAGAGTCGGCGGAAGCAACAATATCTGAGTACAGACATAGGTTAGACAAGTTTGCCTTAAGAAGGCTAGCACAAAAGCAATAACGATCGAAAAGGCAAGGCCTCCTTGAAAGATCGTTGATGTCGCCTAGAGGGGGGTGAATAGGCGCTTTAAAATAATTACGATTTAGGCTTGAACAAATGCGGAATAAACCTAGCGGTTAATTTGTCAAGCACAAAACCTACAACAACTAGGCTCACCTATGTGCACCAACAACTTAAGCTAAGCAAGATAAGCAACTATGTGATAGCAAGATATATGACAATCAACAATATGGCTATCACAAAGTAAAGTGCATAAGTAAAGGGTTCGGGTAAGAGATAACCGAGGCACACGGAGACGACGATGTATCCCAAAGTTCACACCCTTGCGGATGCTAATCTCCGTTTGGAGCAGTGTGGAGGCACAATGCTCCCCAAGAAGCCACTAGGGCCACCGTAATCTCCTCACGCCCTCGCACAATGCAAGACGCCGTGATTCCACTAAGGGACCCTTGAGGGCGGTCACCGAACCCGTACAAATGGCAACCCTTAGGGGCGGTCACCGAACCCGTACACTTTTGGCAACCCTTGGGGGCGGTCACCGGTACCCGTCAAATTGCTCGGGGCAATCTCCACAACCTAATTGGAGACCCTGACGCTTGCCCGGAGCTTTACACCATAATGATTGAGCTCCGAACACCACCAAGGTTGGGATTAACTCCCCAACGACACCACGAAGCTTCACCACAATGGAATATGGCTCCGAGGTGACCTCAACCGTCTAGGGCGCCCAAGTACCCAAGAGGAACAAGCTCAAGGGTACCAAGCACCCAAGAGTAATAAGCTTCTCAACTTGTAACTTCCACGTATCACCGTGGAGAACTCAAACCAATGCACAAAATGCAATGGCAAGGGCACACGGAGTGCCCAAGTCCTTCTCCCTCAAATCCCACCGAAGCAACTAATGCTAGGGAGGAAAATGATAGAAGAACAAGAAGAGAACATGAAGAACTTCAAGATCTAGATCCAAGGGGTTCCCTTCACATAGAGGAGAAAGTGATTGGAGGAAATGTGGATCTAGATCTCCTCTCTCTTTTCCCTCAAAAACTAGCAAGAATCCATGGAGGGATTGAGAGTTAGCAAGCTCGAAGAAGGTCAACAATGGGGGAAGAACCCGAGCTCAAAGGATAAGGTTCATTGGGAAGAAGACCCCCTTTTATAGGAGGGGGAAAATCCAACCGTTATGTGCTTAGCCCGCACACGAGCGGTACTACCGCTCAGGCGGAAGAGACAGGGAAAAGGAGCAACAAAACATGAACCTTGGGGTGGTAGTACCGCATGTAAGCGGTACTACCGCTCACCCCAGCGGTACTACCGCTGGAGGAGCAGAACACGGGACCAAAAGAGGCAGGCAGAGCAGAGTATGGCGGCAGTGAAGCAGAAACGGTACTACCGCCCGACCGGAGCGGTACTACCGCTTAGGCGGTACTACCATGCCTTACTGCCGTGCAACTACTGCTAAACCCGACACGAAAAGAGCAGGACCCAAAATCGAGGCGGTAGAAGAGCGGCACTGCAGCGGTACTACGGCTGAGAGCTCCAAGCGGTACTACCGCTTGGGCTCGCGGTACTACCGCTGGGACCAGACAAAAGCCACTCTCAAGAAAACAAGAACTACCATAACTTCTGCATATGAGCTCCGAATTGAGCAAACTCAAGCTTGTTGGAAACAAGACGACGAGTAGCATCAAAACAGCGACCTCTAACAGAGAAGAACGAGCATAACCTCCAACATCGAAAACATCATAGAAGATGCATGTGAACTCTGTTTTCGATGAACTCAAGCTTGTCATCAAGATGACCATAAGCTCTAAGACTCACAAAGAGAACCAAACAAGAACCAAGAAAGATGATGCAAGGATGCAATGGTTTGAGCTCTCAACGAACGATACGATCAAGCTACTCATCGAGAGCCCCCCTTGATAGTACGACAATCGATCATATAACCCGATCTCCCAACTACCATCATGAGACCGGTAAAATAGAAAACCTATCAAGGGCAAACCTTTGCCTTGCACATGGTCCACTTGAGCTAGATGATGACGATCTTGACTCCCTCAAGTTGGACCACCTTTCTTGATTGTGTTGACTCGATGAAGACTAGTTGATTGCTCCCCTATACTCCACTATGGGTGAGCCACTCTTCCGCACATCTTCACAAGTCCATTGTCACCACAAAGGACGGCAAGCTTCAAGCATTTGATCTCTTCGTGATGCTCCACTTGAACTTGCACACCGCAACCTTTCTTGATTGTGTTGACTCGATGAAGACTAGTTGATTGCTCCCCCATACTCCACTATGGGTGAGCCACTCTTCCGCACATCTTCACAAGTCCATTGTCACCACAAAGGACGGCAAGCTTCAAGCATTTGATCTCTTCGTGATGCTCCACTTGAACTTGCACACCGCAACCTTTCTTGATTGTGTTGACTCGATGAAGACTAGTTGATTGCTCCCCCATACTCCACTATGGGTGAGCCACTCTTCCGCACATCTTCACAAGTCCATTGTCACCACAAAGGACGGCAAGCTTCAAGCATTTGATCTCTTCGTGATGCTCCACTTGAACTTGCACACCGCAACCTAACCCCACAAAGAACCCTCACGAAGACCATGGGTTAGTACACAAACCGTAATTGACAATGCTTATCATACCATGGGATCACTTGATCCCTCTCGGTACATCTTGTACGCTTTGTGGGTTGATCAACTTGATTCACTCTTTGACTTAGTCTTGATCAACCTCTCACAAGACCAATCTTTAGGTAATTCCTTGAATAGCACCTTGGTCGACACAAACTCTCCTTGAAACCAACACATGTACTCCAAGAAAAGCCTATGGACAAAACCTTCAAATATAACTCAAGGCAACCATTAGTCCATAGAGATTGTCATCAGTTACCAAAACCAAACATGGGGGCACCGCATGTTCTTTCACTCCTTCCTGGGAGCCTCCTAACTACTCCAAGTCATCAGCGGTCGTCACGTAGTAGTAGGCATCCTCCGGGTAGTAGTAGTCATCAGTGGCGTCGTCTGGCTCCGGGGATCCGTCATCTGGTCGCAACAATCGGGTATGGGGGGAAAAGAAGTAGCAAAGCAACCGTGAGTACTCATCCAAAGTACTCGCAAGACTTACATCAGATCTAAACTAAGTATGCATCTGTATCAAAGGAATGGGTTGTATCTGTGGACTAAACTGTAGAATGCCAGAAGAGAAGGGGAAAGCCTAGCCTATCGAAGACTGGCATCTTCAAGCATCGTGCAGCATATAGAAGAGTACAGATCAACATAATGTAAAGTAGGTAGTGTTATCAACCTCGGCCAGAGATCCTTTCTCGACTCCCTGCGAGAAAGCAATCCCAGAGCCATACTATCCATTTCTCATCACAATCAATTCCTCATCACCATCCATTTCTCATATCCATTCCTCATCTCAAGTATCCAGTTCTAGTTGTATCGATCGGGATACAACTCCAAGGGTCCGCTACCGTAGGACAGGCTATCGATAGATGTTTTCTTCCCTGCAGGGGTTCACCAACTTACCCACCACGCTCGATTAACTCCGACCGGACACACTGTCGGGACCCCGATCCTAAGTCACACCGATCTAGCATGTAACACTTCATATCACTTTGCGGCCTCACGCATGGTATTCCCACGGGTGCCAACTTACCTGGCCCGGGACCGTTTGCGCCTTTTGGCTCACGTATATGATAGTGTCGCTAGCATCCATATGACAGAGAACTCGGGCCGACATGACTAGTCGTGAACCCAAAGTGGCACTAACTTACAGGGACAGGCATACATGAATCAACCTCGAGCATGTCGGTTAACAGCGTATGAATCTGGGCTGTAGCACTGGGCTAACAGGACTCCGGGAGCCCGGGCTGTGGCAGGCTAGGCAAGACTCCGGATGTCACCACGTGACATTTCCCCGAAGGGACAGACACATGAACAAAGTGAATCACATGCCGGCCAGTCAAGTGTTCCGGAGCAGTAGTGCTGGGCTAGCAGGACTCCGGTGAACCGGGCTGTAGCGGACTACTATGGCTCATTGAAGCACAAGACTACATTTCCCCATAAGAGAGGCTACCAGGGATAAACAACTAGGTTGTCGGATCCCACACATAGCAATACACGTTACACATACGCATAACATGCAAGTATGTGTTGTACAACATGGCATCACAACATAACTCAAACTCATATAGATAAAGGCCCAGAAGAGCCACATAGCATTCAATACAACACTACTAGGAAAAGGGCTATAGATAAAATTGACACTAATGGCGCACCAGAGAAGTGGTGCTCCACTACTATATACTAATGGCGCACCATGTGGTGATGCGCCATTAGTGTGGAAGACACTAATGGCGCACCAGGCACAAGGTGCGCCACAAGTAACAATTTTTTTCCATTTTTCCAAACATACTAATGGCGCATCCGGGCAAAGTGCGCCATTAGTAGTTCTAACTAGTAATGGCGCACTAGCCATGGAGTGCGCCACTACTATATTTTTTTTATTCTATTTTTTTTGCAAAACTACTAATGGCGCACCGTTGCAAAGTGCGCCATTACTAGTTTAAACTAATAATGGCGCACTCTACCACAGTGCGCCATTAGTATATATATATATATATATATATATATATATATATTACTTTTTTGCAAAACTGCTACTGGCGCACGGCCAGCAGGTGCGCCATTAGTATGTTGGGTTACTAATGGCGCATGGCTGTATGGTGCGCCATTAATAACCTGGGACCAGCTAGATATTTTGGATAGCCACACCTACACACTCATTTTCCCCACTTTATTCCCTCCACCTCCTTCTCCAAGCCTGTCGGCTACCTCCTCCTCCTCACCTCATTTGCACCATTGATTCATCAAAATTAAGTGGTGAAATTACCTTTTTTGATAGGTAAGTAAGGGGAAAGCTATCTTCATGTTGTAGATCTACTTTTTTTCTCCCTAGCTCGCTCCAACAACGTGCACATGCACTTTTTGTGGCCTAGCTAGATCTATGTATGTTTGTGGTGTTGCATATATGTTTGTGTTTGCAGGTACCGGTATTTGAAATGCTATAGTTGCCAATATTTTGCCGGAATGTTGATTCATTTCCGTTTCGGCGAGAATTTTGGCACTATGCATTCTTTTTGGTCCTATTTTTAGGGAAAGTCATGCCAAATTTTTTCTTGGTTCTAAAATATCGTTTTGCTCTAGCCCGCAGGCGACCATGGTCCGCACGATGACCGAAGGCATCGTGAATAGGTTTTTGAGCTCCGCGAAGGCCGAGATGCTTCAAAAGAACAAGACGGAGATAAGATGTCCTTGTCGAAGATGCAAGCTGAAGAGCCTTATTGCGGACCCGGATTCCGGGCAGGTGCGGGACCACCTGCTCTTGCGTGGTTTCATGGATGGCTATCGGTGGCAAGGTGATGAAGATGACTATGAAGTCGTCCATGGGGGCCGGGCAAGAAATGAGGAAGGGCAGCAAGACAACCACCGCAGCTCGGGCGGGCGAGAAGACGAAGAATCTCCAGGACATGATCACGACGGTGACGCTGTACACAGTCATCATGTAGAAGTTGCCGGACATGATGATGAGGAAGATGCCGGAGCAGACGAAGGGCATGATCATGAAGATGAAGATGCCGGCGGAGCAGACGACGATGGACCATCGATGGGCTGGGTGCAGGACCCTCATATTCAAGAGCCGCTTCTCAAGCAGACGGATAACACAAGGTCTGCCGCCCGAGAGAAAGCCTAGCTGGATCAACTGGAGATAGACGCGGTTACTCCATTGTATGAAGGATCTAGACCCGAGGATACCCGCCTGAAAGTAACGCTCATGGCTTTGGAGATGAAGGTAAAACACAAAATGACCGACGCATGCTTCGACGAGAACATTTCATTCTGGCACGAACGTCTTCCCAAGGGGAACAAGTGCACGGCCAGTTTCTAGGAGGCGAAGAAAGTCATGTGTCCTCTGGATTTACCGCACGTGAAATACCATGTGTGCATGAACAATTGCATCATTTATCAGGGCGAGCACGCGGAGTCTACCATATGTCCGGTGTGTGGCGTCACTCGATACAAGAAGAGGAAGAAAGCTCCTCGAAAAGTGGTGTGGTACTTTCCGATCACTCCTCGTCTGCAGCGGTATTTCGCGGACCCTAAGGTAGCAAAGCTCCTGCGTTGGCACGCGGATAGGGAGGAGAAGAAGCAAGAAGATGACGCAAATGATCCGGAGATAAATAAAAAAGACAAGATGCTGAGTCACCCTAAGGATGGGAGCCAGTGGCAAGCGTTGAACTTCGAACACCTAGAATTTGGGAAGGATGCAAGGAACATCATGCTGGGCGCGAGCACCGATGGAGTCAATTCGTTTGGCAGCCAGAGAAGCACACATAGCACTTGGCCTGTGTTTGTGTGGATGTACAACCTTCCCCCCTGGTTGTGCATGAAGAGGAAGTACATTCACATGAGTATGCTAATTGAAGGGCCGAAACAACCAGGGAACGACATCAATCTGTATCTAAGGCTGCTGAAAGATGAGTTAGACACGCTGTGGAAAACGCCAGCCAATACGTGGGACGCCACAGAGAAAGAATATTTCCCTACGAGAGTTGCACTGCTCACGACGGTGCACGACTATCTCGGTTACGGATATCTCGCGGGGCAGGTGGTCCACGGATTTTCTGGATGCGTCGGGTGCATGGATGACACAACGTATCGCCAGCTAGATAGAGATCCCGGGTCTTTGAAAACCATGTTCATGGGACATCGAAGGTGGCTTCGCGATGATGACCCGTGGAGGAAACGCAAGGATCTGTTCGATGGTGAAACCGAACCCCGAAGACGCCCGCGTACAAGGAGCGGCGAGGAAATAGACGGGTTGTTGAAAAAGGGAAAGTTTTGTTTTTGCCACTCTAGATTTTGCCAATTTTCCTTATGCCACTCTAGATTTTGACATTCCACTTTTGCCACTCCTAGTTTTTGACAATTATCAGAATTGCCATTCCCATGGCAAAAGCAAAATTTTCAGAGTGGCAATTGTGATAATTGTCAAAAGCTAAGAGTGACAAAAACAAAATAAAAATATTTTGATTTTGCCACTGAATGGCAATTGTGATAATTATCAAAAACTAAGAGTGGCAAAAGTGAAATGTCAAAATCTAGAGTGGCATAAGGAAAATTGGCAAAATATAGAGTGGCAAAAACAAAATTTTCCCGTTGAAAAATTGGAAAGATTGCCCACTGCCGGGAAAGAAGCAAAAGGCGCCAGAGCCGGGAAAGAAGCAAAAGGCGCCAGAGCCGCTGCTGAAGGTATGGAAAACGAGGTCTGTTTTCTGGGACTTGTTGTACCGGAAGATCCACCGTGTGCCTCACAACCTTGATGCCATGCATATCACAAAGAACGTGTGCGAGAGTCTGCTTGGTACCGTGCTCAACATGCCAGAGAGGACCAAAGATGGGCTAAAAGCAAGGGCAGACTTGAAATCAATGGGCATCAGGCAGGAGCTTCACGCTAATGATGATGATGATGATGATGATGAGGCGAAGTAGGACACAGAAAGTCGTCGCAAAGGAAAAAAGGCCAAGAAGACCGGAAATGACTACCCTCCCGCGTGCTTCACTCTAAGTCAGGAGGAGATCGAGCAGTTTTTCACCTGCCTCGTAGGAGTAAAACTTCCTTACGGTTACGCGGGGAAGATAAGCAGATACTAGACCCAGCAAAGCAGAAGTTCAGCGGGATGAAGTCTCACGACTGTCACGTGCTGATGACGCAGATACTTCCAGTTGCAATCCGTGGGATTATGGATGCGCACGTCCGTGAAACGCTATTTGGCCTATGCAACTTTTTCGACGTCATCTCTCGGAAGTCGGTTGGCGTGAGGCAACTCAGAAGGCTACAGGAAGAGATCGTGGTGATACTATGCGAGCTTGAGATGTACTTCCCTCCCACATTCTTCGACGTTATGGTGCATCTACTGGTCCATATGGTGGAGGACATCATCCAACTCGGGCCGACGTTCCTGCACAGCATTATGCCATTCGAAAGGATGAATGGTGTCATCAAAGGATACGTTAGCAACATGTCACGTCCAGAGGGAAGTATAGCCAGGGGCTTTTTGACCGAAGAGTGCATCTCCTACTACACGAATTATCTAGGCATCGAGAACCCCGTTGGTCTGCCCGTCAACAGGCACCTCGGCAGGCTCGCTGGATGGAGTCACCGTGAGGGTCGCCGCAAAATGCATGTTGACTTCGAGGGTCGACTCGCCGACTTTGAAAGAGCAAACCTAGTCGCGCTAAAACACATAGACGTGGTCGATCCTTGGGTGGTAGAGCACAAAACCTTTATTGAAAAGACGTACAATGACCGAGGCCAACAGAGGACGGACGGAGATATAATCAAAGAGCACAACTCATCTTTCACGCGTTGGTTCAAGCAGAAGCTTGAAGGAAATATGCCCTAGAGGCAATAATAAAGTTATTATTTATTTCCTTATAATCATGATAAATGTTTATTATTCATGCTAGAATTGTATTAACCGGAAACATAATACATGTGTGAATACATAGACAAACAAATTGTCACTAGTATGCCTCTACTTGACTAGCTCGTCAATCAAAGATGGTTATGTTTCCTAACCATGAACAATGAGTTGTTATTTGATTAACGAGGTCACATCATTAGTTGAATGATCTGATTGACATGACCCATTCCATTAGCTTAGCACCAGATCGTTCAGTATATTGCTACTGCTTTCTTCATGACTTATACATGTTCCTATGACTATGAGATTATGCAACTCCCGTTTGCCGGAGGAACACTTTGGGTGCTACCAAACGTCACAACGTAACTGAGTGATTATAAAGGAGCATTACAGGTGTCTCCAAAGGTAGATGTTGGTTTGGCGTATTTCGAGATTAGGATTTGTCACTCTGATTGTCGGAGAGGTATCTCTGGGCCCTCTCGGTAATACACATCACATAAGCCTTGCAAGCATTACAACTAATATGGTAGTTGTGAGATGATGTATTACGGAACGAGTAAAGAGACTTGCCGGTAACGAGATTGAACTAGGTATTGGATACCGACGATCAAATCTCGGGCAAGTAACATACCGATGACAAAGGGAACAACGTATGTTGTTATGCGGTCTGACCGATAAAGATCTTCGTAGAATATGTAGGAGCCAATATGGGCATCCAGGTCCCGCTATTGGTTATTGACCGGAGACGTGTCTCGGTCATGTCTACATTGTTCTCGAACCCGTAGGGTCCGCACGCTTAAGGTTACGATGACAGTTACATTATGAGTTTATGCATTTTGATGTACCGAAGGTTGTTCGGAGTCCCGGATGTGATCACGGACATGATGAGGAGTCTCGAAATGGTCGAGACGTAAAGATTGATATATTGGAAGCCTATATTTGGATATCGGAAGTGTTCCGGGTGAAATCGGGATTTTACCGGAATACCGGGAGGGTTACCGGAACCCCCCGGGAGCTAAATGGGCCATAGTGGGCCTTAGTGGAAAAGAGAAGGGGCTGCCCTAGATGGGCTGCGCGCCTCCCCCCCTCCCCTAGTCCTATTAGGACTAGGAGAGGTGGCCGGCCCCCTCCTCCTCTTTTCCCCTCCGAGGAATCCTAGTTGGACTAGGATTGGAGGGGGAATCCTACTCCCAGAGGGAGTAGGACTCTCCTGCGCCTCCCTCTATGGCCGGCCAGCCTCCCCCCTCTACTCCTTTATATACGGAGGCAGGGGACACCTCTAGACACACAAGTTGATCCACGTGATCTATTCCTTAGCCGTGTGCGGTGCCCCCTGCCACCATATTCCTCGATAATACTGTAGCGGAGTTTAGGCGAAGCCCTGCTGCTGTAGTGCATCAAGATCGTCACCACGCCGTCGTGCTGACGGAACTCTTCCCCAACACTTTGCTGGATCGGAGTCCGGGGATCGTCATCGAGCTGAACGTGTGCTCGAACTCGGAGGTGCCGTAGTTTCGGTACTTGATCGGTTGGATCGTGAAGACGTACGACTACTTCCTCTACGTCGTGTCAGCGCTTCCGCAGTCAGTCTGCGTTGGGTACGTAGACAGCACTCTCCCTCTCGTTGCTATGCATCACATGATCTTGCGTGTGCGTAGAAAATTTTTTGAAATTACTACGAAACCCAACAGTGGCATCCGAGCCTAGGTTATTTATGTTGATGTTATATTCACTTGTAGAACACAGGTGAGTTGTGGACGATACAAGTCATACTTCCTACCAGCATGTCATACTTTGGTTCGGCGGTATTTTTGGACGAGACGACCCGGACCAACATTACGCGTACGCTTACGCGAGACCGGTTCCCTCGACGTGCTTTGCACATAGATGGCTTGCGGGCGACTGTCTCTCCAACTTTAGTTGAACCAAGTATGGCTACGCCTGGTCCTTGCGAAGGTTAAAACGGAGTCTATTTGACAAACTATCATTGTGGTTTTGGTGCGTAGGTGAGATTGGTTCTTACTTAAGCCCGTAGCAGCCACGTAAAACATGCAACAACAAAGTAGAGGACGTCTAACTTGTTTTTGCAGGGCATGTTGTGATGTGATATGGTCAAGGCATGATGCTGAATTTTATTGTATGAGATGATCATGTTTTGTAACCGAGTTATCGGCAACTGGCAGGAGCCATATGGTTGTCGTTTTATTGTATGCAATGCAATCGCGATGTAATATTACTAAACGGTAGTGATAGTCGTGGAAGCATAAGATTGGCGAGACGACAACGATGCTACGATGGAGATCAAGGTGTCACGCCGGTGACGATGGTGATCATGACGGTGCTTCGAAGATGGAGATCACAAGCACAAGATGATGATGGCCATATCATATCACTTATATTGATTGCATGTGATGTTTATCCTTTTATGCATCTTATCTTGCTTTGATTGACGGTAGCATTATAAGATGATCTCTCACTAAATTATCAAGAAGTGTTCTCCCTGAGTATGCACCGTTGCCAAAGTTCGTCGTGCCCAGACACCACGTGATGATCGGGTGTGATAAGCTCTACGTTCAAATACAACGGGTGCAAAACAGTTGCACACGCGGAATACTCAGGTTATACTTGACGAGCCAAGCATATACAGATATGGCCTCGGAACACGGAGACCGAAAGGTCGAGCATGAATCATATAGTAGATATGATCAACATAATGATGTTCACCGATGAAACTAATCCATCTCACGTGATGATCGGACATGGTTTAGTTGATTTGGATCACGTGATCACTTAGAGGATTAGAGGGATGTCTATCTAAGTGGGAGTTCTTAATATGATTAAATTGAACTTAAAATTTATCATGAACTTAGTACCTGATAGTATCTTGCTTGTTTATGTTGATTGTAGATAGATGGCTCGTGCTGTTGTTCCGTTGAATTTTAATGCGTTCCTTGAGAAAGCAAAGTTGAAAGATGATGGTAGCAATTACACGTACTGGGTCCGTAACTTGAGGATTATCCTCATTGCTGCACAGAAGAATTACGTCCTGGAAGCACCGCTGGGTGCCAGGCCTGCTGCTGGAGCAACACCAGATGTTATGAACGTCTGGCAGAGCAAAGCTGATGACTACTCGATAGTTCAGTGTGCCATGCTTTACGGCTTAGAATCGGGACTTCAACGACGTTTTGAACGTCATGGAGCATATGAGATGTTCCAGGAGTTGAAGTTAATATTTCAAGCAAATGCCCGGATTGAGAGATATGAAGTCTCCAATAAGTTCTATAGCTGCAAGATGGAGGAGAACAGTTCTGTCAGTGAGCATATACTCAAAATGTCTGGGTATAATAATCACTTGATTCAATTGGGAGTTAATCTTCCGGATGATTGCGTCATTGACAAAATTCTCCAATCACTGCCACCAAGCTACAAGAGCTTCGTGATGAACTATAAAATGCAAGGGATGAACAAGACTATTCCCGAGCTCTTCGCAATGCTGAAAGCTGCGGAGGTAGAAATCAAGAAGGAGCATCAAGTGTTGATGGTTAACAAGACCACTAGTTTCAAGAAAAAGGGCAAAGGGAAGAAGAAGGGGAACTTCAAAAAGAACGGCAAGCAAGTTGCTGCTCAAGAGAAGAAACACAAGTCTGGACCTAAGCCTGAAACTGAGTGCTTCTACTGCAAGCAGACTGGTCACTGGAAGCGGAACTGCCCCAAGTATTTGGCGGATAAGAAGGATGGCAAGGTGAACAAAGGTATATGTGATATACATGTTATTGATGTGTACCTTACTAGAGCTCGCAGTAGCACCTGGGTATTTGATACTGGTTCTGTTGCTAATATTTGCAACTCGAAACAGGGACTACGGAATAAGCGGGCACTGGCAAAGGACGAGGTGACGATGCGCGTGGGAAACGGTTCCAAAGTCAATGTGATCGCGGTCGGCATGCTACCTCTACATCTACCTTCGGGATTAATATTAGACCTAAATAATTGTTATTTGGTGCCAGCGTTGAGCATGAACATTATATCTGGATCTTGTTTAATGCGAGACGGTTATTCATTTAAATCAGAGAATAATGGTTGTTCTATTTATATGAGTAATATCTTTTATGGTCATGCACCCTTGAAGAGTGGTCTATTTTTATTGAATCTCGATAGTAGTAATACACATATTCATAATGTTGAAACCAAAAGATGCAGAGTTGATAATGAAAGTGCAACTTATTTGTGGCACTGTCGTTTAGGTCATATCGGTGTAAAGCGCATGAAGAAACTCCATACTGATGGACTTTTGGAACCACTTGATTATGAATCACTTGGTACTTGCGAACCGTGCCTCATGGGCAAGATGACTAAAACACCGTTCTCCGGTACTATGGAGAGAGCAACAGATTTGTTGGAAATCATACATACCGATGTATGTGGTCCGATGAATATTGAGGCTCGTGGCGGATATCGTTATTTTCTCACCTTCACAGATGATTTGAGCAGATATGGATATATCTACTTAATGAAACATAAGTCTGAAACATTTGAAAAGTTCAAAGAATTTCAGAGTGAAGTTGAAAATCATCGTAACAAGAAAATAAAGTTTCTACGATCTGATCGTGGAGGAGAATATTTGAGTTACGAGTTTGGTGTACATTTGAAAAACTGTGGAATAGTTTCGCAACTCACGCCACCCGGAACACCACAGCGTAATGGTGTGTCCGAACGTCGTAATCGTACTTTACTAGATATGGTGCGATCTATGATGTCTCTTACTGATTTACCGCTATCGTTTTGGGGTTATGCTCTAGAGACGGCTGCATTCACGTTAAATAGGGCACCATCAAAATCCGTTGAGACGACACCTTATGAACTGTGGTTTGGCAAGAAACCAAAGTTGTCGTTTCTGAAAGTTTGGGGCTACGATGCTTATGTGAAAAAACTTCAACCTGATAAGCTCGAACCCAAATCGGAGAAATGTGTCTTCATAGGATATCCAAAGGAAACTATTGGATACACCTTCTATCACAGATCCGAAGGCAAGACCTTTGTTGCTAAATTCGGAAACTTTCTTGAGAAGGAGTTTCTCTCGAAAGAAGTGAGTGGGAGAAAAGTAGAACTTGACGAGGTAACTGTACCTGCTCCCTTACTGGAAAGTAGTTCATCACAGAAAACTGTTTCAGTGACACCTACACCAGCTAGTGAGGAAGCCAATGATAATGATCATGAAACTTCAGATCAAGATACTACTGAACCTCGTAGATCAACCAGAGTAAGATCCGCACCAGAGAGGTACGGTAATCCTGTTCTGGAAGTCATGCTACTAGATCATGATGAACCTACGAACTATGAAGAAGCGATGGTGAGCCCAGATTCCGCAAAGTGGCTTGAAGCCATGAAATCTGAGATGGGATCCATGTATGAGAACAAAGTATGGACTTTGGTTGACTTGCCCGATGATCGGCAAGCAATTGAGAATAAATGGATCTTTAAGAAGAAGACTGACGCTGATGGTAATGTTACTGTCTACAAAGCTCGACTTGTCGCAAAAGGTTTTCGGCAAGTTCAAGGGATTGACTACGATGAGACCTTCTCACCCGTAGCGATGCTTAAGTCCGTCCGAATCATGTTAGCGATTGCCGCATTTTATGATTATGAAATTTGGCAGATGGATGTCAAAACTGCATTCCTGAATGGATTTCTGGAAGAAGAGTTGTATATGATGCAACCGGAAGGTTTTGTCGATCCAAAGGGAGCTAACAAAGTGTGCAAGCTCCAGCGATCCATTTATGGATTGGTGCAAGCCTCTCGGAGTTGGAATAAACGCTTTGATAGTGTGATCAAAGCATTTGGTTTTATACAGACTTTCGTAGAAGCCTGTATTTACAAGAAAGTGAGTGGGAGCTCTGTAGCATTTCTGATATTATATGTGGATGACATATTGCTGATTGGAAATGATATAGAATTTCTGAATAGCATAAAGGGATACTTGAATAAAAGTTTTTCAATGAAATACCTCGGTGAAGCTGCTTACATATTAGGCATTAAGATCTATAGAGATAGATCAAGACGCTTAATTGGACTTTCACAAAGCACATACCTTGACAAAATTTTGAGGAAGTTCAAAATGGATCAAGCAAAGAAAGGGTTCTTGCCTGTGTTACAAGGTGTGAAGTTGAGTAAGACTCAATTCCCGACCACCGCAGAAGATAGAGAGAATATGAAAGATGTTCCCTATGCATCAGCCATAGGCTCTATCATGTATGCAATGTTGTGTACCAGACCTGATGTGTGCCTTGCTATAAGTTTAGCAGGGAGGTACCAAAGTAATCTAGGAGTGGATCACTGGACAGCGGTCAAGAACATTCTTAGATACCTGAAAAAGACTAAGGATATGTTTCTCGTATATGGAGGTGACAAAGAGCTCACTGTAAAAGGTTGCGTTGATGCAAGCTTTGACACTGATCCGGACGATTCTAAATCGCAAACCAGATACGTGTTTACATTAAACGGTGGAGCTGTCAGTTGGTGCAGTTCTAAACAAAGCGTCGTAGCGGGATCTACATGTGAAGCGGAGTACATAGCTGCTTCGGAAGCGGCGAACGAAGGAGTCTGGATGAAGGAGTTCATATCCGATCTAGGTGTCATACCTAGTGCATCGGGTCCAATGAAAATCTTTTGTGATAATACTGGTGCAATTGCCTTGGCAAAGGAAGCCAGATTTCACAAAAGGACCAAACACATCAAGAGACGCTTCAATTCTATCCTGGATCTAGTCCAGGTGGGAGACATAGAGATTTGCAAGATACATACGGATCTGAATGTTGCAGACCCGTTGACTAAGCCTCTTCCACGAGCAAAACATGATCAGCACCAAGGCTCCATGGGTGTTAGAATCATTACAGTGTAAACTAGATTATTGACTCTAGTGCAAGTGGGAGACTGAAGGAAATATGCCCTAGAGGCAATAATAAAGTTATTATTTATTTCCTTATAATCATGATAAATGTTTATTATTCATGCTAGAATTGTATTAACCGGAAACATAATACATGTGTGAATACATAGACAAACAAATTGTCACTAGTATGCCTCTACTTGACTAGCTCGTCAATCAAAGATGGTTATGTTTCCTAACCATGAACAATGAGTTGTTATTTGATTAACGAGGTCACATCATTAGTTGAATGATCTGATTGACATGACCCATTCCATTAGCTTAGCACCAGATCGTTCAGTATATTGCTACTGCTTTCTTCATGACTTATACATGTTCCTATGACTATGAGATTATGCAACTCCCGTTTGCCGGAGGAACACTTTGGGTGCTACCAAACGTCACAACGTAACTGAGTGATTATAAAGGAGCATTACAGGTGTCTCCAAAGGTAGATGTTGGGTTGGCGTATTTCGAGATTAGGATTTGTCACTCTGATTGTCGGAGAGGTATCTCTGGGCCCTCTCGGTAATACACATCACATAAGCCTTGCAAGCATTACAACTAATATGGTAGTTGTGAGATGATGTATTACGGAACGAGTAAAGAGACTTGCCGGTAACGAGATTGAACTAGGTATTGGATACCGACGATCAAATCTCGGGCAAGTAACATACCGATGACAAAGGGAACAACGTATGTTGTTATGCGGTCTGACCGATAAAGATCTTCGTAGAATATGTAGGAGCCAATATGGGCATCCAGGTCCCGCTATTGGTTATTGACCGGAGACGTGTCTCGGTCATGTCTACATTGTTCTCGAACCCGTAGGGTCCGCACGCTTAAGGTTACGATGACAGTTACATTATGAGTTTATGCATTTTGATGTACCGAAGGTTGTTTGGAGTCCCGGATGTGATCACGGACATGACGAGGAGTCTCGAAATGGTCGAGACGTAAAGATTGATATATTGGAAGCCTATATTTGGATATCGGAAGTGTTCCGGGTGAAATCGGGATTTTACCGGAATACCGGGAGGGTTACCGGAACCCCCCGGGAGCTAAATGGGCCATAGTGGGCCTTAGTGGAAAAGAGAAGGGGCTGCCCTAGATGGGCTGCGCGCCTCCCCCCTCCCCTAGTCCTATTAGGACTAGGAGAGGTGGCCGGCCCCCTCCTCCTCTTTTCCCCTCCGAGGAATCCTAGTTGGACTAGGATTGGAGGGGGAATCCTACTCCCAGAGGGAGTAGGACTCTCCTGCGCCTCCCTCTATGGCCGGCCAGCCTCCCCCCTCTACTCCTTTATATACGGAGGCAGGGGACACCTCTAGACACACAAGTTGATCCACGTGATCTATTCCTTAGCCGTGTGCGGTGCCCCCTGCCACCATATTCCTCGATAATACTGTAGCGGAGTTTAGGCGAAGCCCTGCTGCTGTAGTGCATCAAGATCGTCACCACGCCGTCGTGCTGACGGAACTCTTCCCCGACACTTTGCTGGATCGGAGTCCGGGGATCGTCATCGAGCTGAACGTGTGCTCGAACTCGGAGGTGCCGTAGTTTCGGTACTTGATCGGTTGGATCGTGAAGACGTACGACTACTTCCTCTACGTCGTGTCAGCGCTTCCGTAGTCGGTCTGCGTTGGGTACGTAGACAGCACTCTCCCTCTCGTTGCTATGCATCACATGATCTTGCGTGTGCGTAGGAAAAATTTTGAAATTACTACGAAACCCAACAAAGCTTCTGTCGTACCCTTTACATGAGGATTCTTCCGCAGAAGAACAACTCATATTCGCCTTGTCACAGGGCGCCGAGCACAACCTAGTGACCTATGAGGCGTACGATATCAGCGGCTACACATTCTACACCGAGGACAAGGACATGAAGAGTGATGGTTATTAGAACTCCGGGGTAAGGATGGAATCCTACACCGGTAACGACAAGGACAGATACTACGGAAGGATCGAGGAGATCTTGGAGCTGAGCTACGCTGGAGAGAAGGTCCCGATGTTCCGTGTCAGATGGGCCAAGAGTGTCCTAAAAGAATACCGGTATTTCTGTTGGGGAACGTTGCAGAAAACAAAAAATTTCCAACCCGTTTCACCAAGATCCATCTAGGAGTTCATCTAGCAATGAGTCATCAGATGCATCTACATACCTTTGTAGATCGCGTGCGGAAGCGTTCAAAGAACGGTGATGATGTAGTCGAACACGACGTGATTCAAATCACCGATGACCAAGCGCCGAATGGACGGCACCTCCGCGTTCAACACACGTACGGGATGGGAGACGTCTCCTCCTTCTTGATCCAGCAAGGGGAAAGGAGAGGTTGATGAAGATCCAGCAGCACGACGGCGTGGTGGTGGATGCAGGGCGTCACAGTAGCAGGGCTTCGCCTATACTACAAAGGAGAGACGTAACGGGGAGAGAGGGAGGCGCCAGGGGCTGAGGTATGAAGTCCCTCCTCTCCCCCACTATATATAGGAGGGCCAAGGGGGGGTGGTGCGCAGCCTAGGAGATCCAATCTCCTAGGTGCGGCTGCCAAGGGGAGGTTTCCCTCCCCCCCCCAAGGCACCTCGGGGTGCCTTCCACTAGTGGGACTCCTCCCCCATGGAAACCCTAGGCGCATGGGCCTAGTGGGGCTGGTGCCCTTGGCCCATGTAGGCCAAGGCGCACCCCCTACAGCCCATGTGGCCCCCCGGGACAGGTGGCCCCACCCGGTGGGCCCCCGGGACCCCTCCGGTGGTCCCGGTACAATACCGATAACCCCGAAACTTGTCCCGATGGCCGAAACATCACTTCCTATATATAATTCTTTACCTCCGGACCATTACGGAACTCCTCGTGGCATCCGGGATCTCATCCGGGACTCCGAACAACATTCGGGTTACTGCATATATATATCTTCACAACCCTAGCGTCACCGAACCTTAAGTGTGTAGACCCTACGGGTTCGGGAGACAAGCAGACATGACCGAGACGACTCTCCGGTCAATAACCAACAGCGGGATCTGGATACCCATGTTGGCTCCCACATGCTCCACGATGATCTCATCGGATGAACCACGATGTCGAGGATTCAATCAACCCCGTATGCAATTCCCTTTGTCAATCGATATGTTACTTGCCCGAGATTCGATCGTCGGTATCCCAATACCTCGTTCAATCTCGTTACCGGCAAGTCACTTTACTCGTACCGTAATGCATGATCCCGTGACCAGACACTTGGTCACTTTGAGCTCATTATGATGATGCATTACCGAGTGGGCCCAGTGATACCTCTCCGTCATACGGAGTGACAAATCCCAGTCTTGATCCATGTCAACCCAACAGACACTTTCGGAGATACCCATAGTAGACCTTTATAGTCACCCAGTTACGTTGTGACGTTTGGTATACCCAAAGCACTCCTACGGTATCCGGGAGTTACACGATCTCATGGTCTAAGGAAAAGATACTTGACATTGGAAAACTCTAGCAAACGAACTATACTATCTTGTGCTATGTTTAGGATTGGGTCTTGTCCATCACATCATTCTCCTAATGATGTGATCTCGTTATCAATGACATCCAATGTCCATAGTCAGGAAACCATGACTATCTGTTGATCAACGAGCTAGTCAACTAGAGGCTTACTAGGGACATGTTGGTGTCTGTTATTCACACATGTATTACGATTTCCGGATAATACAATTATAGCATGAATAAAGACAATTATCATGAACAAGGAAATATAATAATAATGCTTTTATTATTGCCTCTAGGGCATATTTCCAACAGTCTCCCACTTGCACTAGAGTCAATAATCTAGTTACATTGTGATGAATCGAACACCCATGGAATTCTGGTGTTGATCATGTTTTGCTCTAGGGAGAGGTTTAGTCAACGGATCCGCTACATTCAGGTCCGTATGTACTTTACAAATCTCTATGTCTCCATCTTGAACATTTTCACGAATGGAGTTGAAGCGACGCTTGATGTGCCTTGTCTTCTTGTGAAACCTGGGCTCCTTGGCAAGAGCAATAGCTCCAGTGTTGTCACAGAAGAGCTTGATCGGCCCCGACGCATTGGGTATGACTCCTAGGTCGGTGATGAACTCCTTCACCCAAATTGCTTCATGCGCTGCCTCCGAGGCTGCCATGTACTCCGCTTCACATGTAGATCCCGCCATGACGCTCTGCTTGCAACTGCACCAGCTTACTGCCCCACCATTCAAAATATACACGTATCCGGTTTGTGACTTAGAGTCATCCAGATCTGTGTCGAAGCTAGCGTCGACGTAACCCTTTACGACGAGCTCTTCGTCACCTCCATAAACGAGAAACATTTCCTTAGTCCTTTTCAGGTACTTCAGGATATTCTTGACCGCTGTCCAGTGTTCCTTGCCGGGATTGCTTTGGTACCTTCCTACCAAACTTACGGCAAGGTTTACATTAGGTCTGGTACACAGCATGGCATACATAATAGAACCTATGGCTGATGCATAGGGGATGACGCTCATCTCTTCTATATCTTCTGCCGTGGTCGGACATTGAGCTGAGCTCAATTTCATACCTTGTAACACAGGCAAGAACCCCTTCTTAGACTGATCCATATTGAACTTCTTCAATATCTTATCAAGGTATGTGCTTTGTGAAAGACCTATGAGGCGTCTCGATCTATCTCTATAGATCTTGATGCCTAATATATAAGCAGCTTCTCCAAGGTCCTTCATTGAAAAACTTTTATTCAAGTAGGCCTTGATGCTGTCCAAGAGTTCTATATCATTTCCCATCAATAGTATGTCATCTACATATAATATGAGAAATGCTACAGAGCTCCCACTCACTTTCTTGTAAACGCAGGCTTCTCCATAAGTCTGCGTAAACCCAAACGCTTTGATCATCTCATCAAAGCGAATGTTCCAACTCCGAGATGCTTGCACCAGCCCATAAATCGAGCGTTGGAGCTTGCACACCTTGTCAGCATTCTTAGGATCGACAAAACCTTCCGGCTGCATCATATACAATTCTTCCTTAAGGAAACCATTAAGGAATGCCATTTTGACGTCCATTTGCCATATCTCATAATCGTAGAATGCGGCAATTGCTAACATGATTCGGACGGACTTTAGCTTCGCTACCGGTGAGAAAGTCTCATCGTAGTCAACCCCTTGAACTTGTCGATAACCCTTAGCGACAAGTCGAGCTTTATAGATGGTCACGTTACCATCCGCGTCTGTCTTCTTCTTAAAGATCCATTTATTTTCTATGGTTCGCCGTTCAACGGGCAAGTCAGTCAAAGTCCATACTTCGTTTTCATACATGGATCCTATCTCGGATTTCATGGCTTCTAGCCATTTGTCGGAATCCGGGCCCGCCATCGCTTCTTCATAGTTCGAAGGTTCACCGTTGTCTAACAACATGATTTCCAAGACAGGGTTGCCGTACCACTCTGGTGCGGAACGCGTCCTTGTGGACCTTCGAATTTCAGTAGGAGCTTGATCAGAAGTATCTTGATCATTATCATTAACTTCCTCTCTAGTCGGTGCAGGCACCTCAGGAACATTTTCTTGAGTTGCGCCATTTTCCGGTTCAAGAGGTAATAGTTCATCAAGCTCTACTTTCCTCCCACTTACTTCTTTCGAGAGAAACTCTTTCTCTAGAAAGGACCCATTCTTGGCAACAAAGATCTTGCCTTCGGATCTGAGGTAGAAGGTGTACCCAATAGTTTCTTTTGGGTATCCTATGAAGACGCATTTTTCCGACTTGGGTTCGAGCTTTTCAGGTTGAAGTTTCTTGACATAAGCATCGCATCCCCAAACTTTTAGAAACGACAGCTTAGGTTTCTCCCCAAACCATAATTCATACGGTGTCGTCTCAACGGATTTCGACGGAGCCCTATTTAAAGTGAATGCGGCAGTCTCTAAAGCATAGCCCCAAAAAGAAAGCGGTAAATCGGTAAGAGACATCATAGACCGCACCATATCTAATAGAGTGCGATTACGACGTTCGGACACACCGTTACGCTGAGGTGTTCTAGGCGGCGTGAGTTGTGAAACTATTCCACATTTTCTTAAGTGTGTGCCAAATTCGTGACTCAAGTATTCTCCTCCACGATCTGATCGTAGAAACTTGATTTTCCTGTCACGTTGATTTTCAACCTCACTCTGAAATTCCTTGAACTTTTCAAAGGTTTCAGACTTGTGTTTCATTAAGTAGATATACCCATATCTACTCAAGTCATCAGTGAGGGTGAGAACATAACGATAGCCACCGCGAGCCTCAACAGTCATTGGACCGCATACATCAGTATGTATGATTTCCAACAAGTTGGTTGCTCGCTCCATTGTTCCTGAGAACGGAGTCTTGGTCATCTTACCCATGAGGCATGGTTCACACGTGTCAAATGATTCATAATCAAGAGACTCTAAAAGTCCATCTGGATGGAGCTTCTTCATGCGTTTGACACCTATGTGACCAAGGCGGTAGTGCCACAAGTATGTGGGACTATCATCATCAACCTTACATCTTTTGGTACTCACATTATGAACATGTGTAGTATTACGTTCGAGATTCATAAAGAATAAACCATTCACCATAGGAGCATGACCATAAAACATATCTCTCATATAAATAGAACAACCATTATTCTCGGATTTAAATGAGTAGCCATCTCGAATTAAACGAGATCCCGATACAATGTTCATGCTCAAAGCTGGCACTAAATAACAATTATTAAGGTTTAAAACTAATCCCGAAGGTAGATGTAGAGGTAGCGTGTCGACGGCGATCACATTGACCTTGGAACCATTCCCGACGCGCATCGTCACCTCGTCCTTTGCCAGTTTCCGCTTATTCCGCAGCCCCTGCTTTGAGTTACAAATGTGAGCAACTGCACCGGTATCAAATACCCAGGAGCTACTACGGACACTAGTAAGGTACACATCAGTTACATGTATATCACATATACCTTTTGTTTTGCCGGCCTTCTTATCTGCTAAGTATTTAGGGCAGTTCCGCTTCCAGTGACCACTTCCCTTGCAATAAAAGCACTCAGTCTTGGGCTTGGGTCCATTCTTTGGCTTCTTCCCGGCAGCTTGCTTGCCGGGCGCGGCAACCTCCTTGCCGTCCTTCTTGAAGTTCTTTTTACCCTTGCCTTTCTTGAACTTAGTGGTTTTATTGACCATCAACACTTGATGTTCCTTCTTGACTTCTACCTCCGCTGATTTCAGCATTGAGAACAACTCAGGAATGGTCTTTTGCATCCCCTGCATGTTGAAGTTCATCACAAAGCTCTTGTAGCTTGGTGGAAGCGACTGGAGGATTCTGTCAATGACCGCATCATCCGGGAGATTAACTCCCAGCTGAGACAAGCGGTTATGTAACCCAGACATAGTGAGTATGTGTTCACTGACAGAACTATTTTCCTCCATCTTACAGCTGAAGAACTTATCGGAGACTTCATATCTCTCGATCCGGGCATGAGCTTGAAAAACCATTTTCAGCTCTTCGAACATCTCATATTCTCCATGTCTCTCAAAACGCTTTTGGAGCCCCGGCTCTAAGCTGTAAAGCATGCCACACTGAACAAGGGAGTAGTCGTCAACACGTGTCTGCCAAGCGTTCATAACGTCTTGGTTCTGTGGGACGGGAGCTTCACCTAGCGGTGCTTGTAGGACATAATCTTTCTTGGCAGCTATGAGGATGATCCTCAGGTTCCGGACCCAGTCCGTATAGTTGCTGCCATCGTCTTTCAGCTTGGTTTTCTCTAGGAACGCATTGAAGTTGAGGACTACGTGGGCCATTTGATCTACAAGACATATTGTAAAATATTTTAGACTAAGTTCATGATAATTAAGTTCATCTAATCAAATTATTAATGAACTCCCACTTAGATTAGACATCCCTCTAGTCATCTAAGTATTACATGATCCGAGTTAACTAGGCCGTGTCCGATCATCACATGAGACGGACTAGTCAACATCGGTGAACATCTTCATGTTGATCGTATCTTTTATACGACTCATGCTCGACCTTTCGGTCTTCTGTGTTCCGAGGCCATGTCTGTACATGCTAGGCTCGTCTTACACCCTTAAGTGTTTGCATGTGTAAATCTGTCTTACACCCGTTGTATGTGAACGTCTGAATAAAACACCCGATCATCACGTGGTGTTTTGAAACAGCGAACTGTCGCAACAGTGCACAGTTAGGGGGAACACTTCTTGAAATTAGTATGAGGGATCATCTTATTTACTATCGTCGTTCTAAGTAAACAAGATGCAAAACATGATAACATCACATGCAATCAAATAATGAACGTGACATGATATGGCCAATATCACATAGCTCCTTTGATCTCCATCTGGGGCTCCATGATCATCTTGTCACCGGCTTGACACCATGATCTCCATCATCATGATCTCCATCATCGTGTCTCCATGAGGTTGCTCGCCAACTATTACTTCTACTACTATGGCTAACGCGTTTAGCAATGAAGTAAAGTAATTTACATGGCGTTTCTCAATGACACGCAGGTCATATAAAAGAATAAAGACAACTCCTATGGCTCCTGCCGGTTGTCATACTCATCGACATGCAAGTCGTGATTCCTATTACAATAGCATGAACATCTCATACATCACATATAGATCATTCATCATTCATCACAACTTTGGCCATATCATATCACAAACCACTTGCTGCAAAAACAAGTTAGGCGTCCTCTAATTGTTGTTGCAAGTTTTACGTGGCTGAATTAGGGTTCTAGCAAGAATGTCTTCTTACCTACGTTAAAGCCACAACGTGATTTGTCAACTTCTATTTACCCTTCATAAGGACCCTGTTCATCGAATCCGCTCCAACTAAAGTGGGAGAGACAGACACCCGCCAGCCACCTTATGCAACTAGTGCATGTTAGTCGGTGGAACCGGTCTCACGTAAGCGTACGTGTAAGGTTGGTCCGGGCCGCTTCATCCCACAATACCGCTGAAGCAAGAAAAGACTAGTAGCGGCAAGAAAGTTGACAAATCTACGCCCACAACAAATTGTGTTCTACTCGCGCAAGAAGAACTACGCATAGACCTAGCTCATGATGCCACTATTGGGGAACGTTGTAGAAAACAAAAATTTTCCTACCCGTTTCACCAAGATCCATCTAGGAGTTCATCTAGCAACGAGTCATCAGATGCATCTACATACCTTTGTAGATCGCGTGCGGAAGCGTTCAAAGAACGGCGATGATGTAGTCGAACACGACGTGATTCAAATCACCGATGACCAAGCGCCGAACGGACGGCACCTCCGCGTTCAACACACGTACGGGACGGGAGACGTCTCCTCCTTCTTGATCCAGCAAGGGGAAAGGAGAGGTTGATGAAGATCCAGCAGCACGACGGCGTGGTGGTGGATGCAGGGCGTCACGGTAGCAGGGCTTCGCCTATACTACAAAGGAGAGACGTCACGGGGAGAGAGGGAGGCGCCAGGGGCTGAGGTATGAAGTCCCTCCTCTCCCCCACTATATATAGGAGGGCCAAGGGGGGGTGGTGCGCAGCCTAGGAGATCCAATCTCCTAGGTGCGGCTGCCAAGGGGAGGTTTCCCTCCCCCCCAAGGCACCTCGGGGTGCCTTCCACCAGTGGGACTCCTCCCCCATGGAAACCCTAGGCGCATGGGCCTAGTGGGGCTGGTGCCCTTGGCCCATGTAGGCCAAGGCGCACCCCCTACAGCCCATGTGGCCCCCCCGGACAGGTGGCCCCACCCGGTGGGCCCCCGGGACCCCTCCGGTGGTCCCGGTACAATACCGATAACCCCGAAACTTGTCCCGATGGCCGAAACATCACTTCCTATATATAATTCTTTACCTCCGGACCATTCCGGAACTCCTCGTGACGTCCGGGATCTCATCCGGGACTCCGAACAACATTTGGGTTACTGCATATACATATCTTCACAACCCTAGCGTCACCGAACCTTAAGTGTGTAGACCCTACGGGTTCGGGAGACAAGCAGACATGACCGAGACGACTCTCCGGTCAATAACCAACAGCGGGATCTGGATACCCATGTTGGCTCCCACATGCTCCACGATGATCTCATCGGATGAACCATGATGTCGAGGATTCAATCAACCCCGTATGCAATTCCCTTTGTCAATCGATATGTTACTTGCCCGAGATTCGATCGTCGGTATCCCAATACCTCGTTCAATCTCGTTACCGGCAAGTCACTTTACTCATACCGTAATGCATGATCCCGTGACCAGACACTTGGTCACTTTGAGCTCATTATGATGATGCATTACCGAGTGGGCCCAGTGATACCTCTCCGTCATACGGAGTGACAAATCCCAGTCTTGATCCATGTCAACCCAACAGACACTTTCGGAGATACCCGTAGTAGACCTTTATAGTCACCCAATTACGTTGTGATGTTTGGTATACCCAAAGCACTCCTACGGTATCCGGGAGTTACACGATCTCATGGTCTAAGGAAAAGATACTTGACATTGGAAAACTCTAGCAAACGAACTATACGATCTTGTGCTATGTTTAGGATTGGGTCTTGTCCATCACATCATTCTCCTAATGATGTGATCTCGTTATCAATGACATCCAATGTCCATAGTCAGGAAACCATGACTATCTGTTGATCAACGGGCTAGTCAACTAGAGGCTTACTAGGGACATGTTGGTGTCTGTTATTCACACATGTATTACGATTTCCGGATAATACAATTATAGCATGAATAAAGACAATTATCATGAACAAGGAAATATAATAATAATGCTTTTATTATTGCCTCTAGGGCATATTTCCAACAATTTCACCACCATGGTTATACCCGAAGCCAAATCCAAGACCGCGGGCGCAAACGTCACCACGAAAAATGAGCCATGGGTACTGGCTTCCCAAGTGGACCAACGCTTCTTCATTACCGACCCATCAAAGCCCAGTCGTGTTGTCGTGAGGAGAGGCAAAAGGAAGATCATCAGAATGGATGGAGTAGCCAATGAGCAAGACTTCGACAAGTACGGCGACCCGAAGATCGAACATGAAGACGACGATGAAGTAGCAGCATACACCACAAGAAGAAGCAGGACCACCCTACCTAAAGGACGTCCGTTCCACAGAAGAACTCCATTTGCGAAAAAGAAGGGCAAAAAGATTGTGAACAGATAGCTAGCTAAGATCGATTGTATTTAAATCGTAGTCTTCATTTCTCGATTGTATTTCATGGGCACTTTTTGATATCATGAATATTTTTAAATTTCATGGGCACTTTTTGAATTCATGAGGACACTCGATCTCGATCCCCCTCCATCTCGATCTCGATTCCACCCGCACCCTCCCCCGCTAGCTCCACCGCCGTCGACGACCCACCGCACCCTCCCCCGCTCCACCGCCGCCGACGAGCACCCCCCGCACCCTCCATCTCGATTCCACCCGCACCCTCCCCCGCTAGCTCCACCATTGCCGACGACCCACCGCACCCTCCTCGGCCCGCTCCACCGCCGCCGACAAGCACCCCCCGCACCCTCCCCCACTCCACCGCCGCCGAAGAGCACCCCCCGCACCCTCCCCCGCTCTGGTCAAATTATGTATGCAAGAACAAACCTTTAAACAATTACTAACATTCATAACAAAAATTATTTATAACATCACCACAAATAAATCTTAACTTGGTTTACCCACTAAACTAGTTTCAATAATCATTCTATAAATTACGCATAATAACTAACAAATATTTATTAGAATACAAATACACAATAATTATTTAAATGCATGGATTACTGTTTCATATTCATATTCATTTATTAAAAAATAAAAATAAAAATATACTAATGGTGCACCGGCCTGGTGGTGCGCCATTGCTATCTAAAAAAGATTTCTAATGGCGCACCGGCGGTGGGTGCGCCATTGATATCTAAAAAAACGATTTCTAATGGCGCACCGACGGGTGGTGCGCCATTAGTAAGCTTCCCCCTATAGCTAAGTCCTCCCTCTCCCTCGCCAGATCCCATTCGCCCCTCTCTCCCTCGCCAAACCCACGACGCCGCCGCCCCGACCCCCGCCGGACTCCACCCCCGCCGCCCCCGCGCCCCCACCCCCGCCGGTTTCCACCCCTGCCGCCCCCGCACCCGCCGAACTCCACCCCCGCCGCCCCCGCGCCCCCACCCCCGCCAGACTCCACCCCCGCCGCCCCTGCGCCCCCGCGCCCCCACCCCCACCCCCGCCGCCCCAACCCTCAACGTCTTCGCCTTCCTCCTCGTCGTCGGCGCCGAGCAGCGACGCAGCACCGTACGCCCCCCGACCCTCCTCCTCCCCTTCCCCCTCCTCCTCCTCCCCTTGCCCTCCGCCTGTGCCGGGGCTGACGGCCCCTTCTCTGTCTCGAAGGGCAAGGTCTCCGGCGCCTCTACGACACCGACACCTCACCGTCGATCCGCGTCACCTCGTTAACCCCGGCCCGGCACGAGCTCGCCATCATCTTCCTCTCGGTGAGCTGTACCGGTTCCCCTCCCCCCCTTTCTGTTAACTAAACATTGTCTTGGTCCTTTTCATTTTTGTCATGGCATTCTTGAGGTGCTGATGTGTCTGAGGGCATGAACCATGATCAGGTTGAGTTCAGATTTCATTAGATTAGATGGATTATCATGCCTTGTGTCCTGATAGTTGGATATTTGAGTAGTATTGTCAACAGTAATAACTTTTACATGTTTGCATTGCTTCCAAGAGTAACAGCAGGTGCTTAGGACACCTTTAGGAGATCTACTCATATCTAATCATGCTACTCAAGGATAGGAACCGTAGGCTTCTCTATATATTTTTTCAAAGTCCTTTATTGGCGGTTCTATGATGTAGTCCAGATGAAACCAATTTCATGCATTGAGAAATAGAGTATTAAAACAGAACTTGACGTGGTTTTCCACTTAGCTATCTGAATTGAGAAAAAACATAGCTTTTGCGGTCTCTGAGGCAAAACTTGCTACTCCATATACAACTAATACTACTACTAGACAAGATACTACTCCATATACTACTAATACTACTACTGTATTTCATTTTAAAGTTCAAAATGCTGGTACTGAGATTTTCATTTCCAATGAGTGATGTTTTTCCTAGCAGTAGAAAAAACATAGCAACTTCTCTGATTTTATAAAGTTGTTCTTATATGGGTGAAACTTCACTTGTTTTTAGGCTAGTGCAGGGTGTTGCTTCTTCTGTATGGGCCAACTATGTCACAAATAAATTGTTCCTTCTTCTATATTTGACAAGTAATGACTTGCAAAGATGATGATCATCTTGCTAGTTTGCTGGGTTTTGTCTCCGACCATTGTGTCGTGATGAATTTGCAGGTACCCCGAGAGGCCCTTGAATTTGCCGGAATGTCGATTAACTTCCATTCCGGCAAATTCGGGTACTCCATATGTCCTATTTTCACCAAAAGTCATGCCGAAATTTTCCGTGAATTTTAGCATGACTTTGCTAAAAATAGGACATATGGGGTACTTGCGACTAATGCATGGGCCGGGGTATCTTAGTACTTAGTTAAGTAGGATCAACTGCCCCGCCATTCTTGCTGCATTAAACCATAGGTGGCAATAGAGCCAAGTGATTAGGCCCAACTTAGAATTCTCCTTAGCATCGATAAACCCTAAATGATAAACCCAACATAGGTGGCAATAGAGCCAAGTGATTAGGCCAAACCTAGGGTGCCTCGGCATCGATAAACCCTAAATGATGAAAACTTAACTTGGCTTCTATAGGGTGCCTCGGTGTCGATGAGAACCTAAATGATGTACGCTTAGGCTTTTAGGGTGCCTCGGCGTCGACAAACCCTAAATGATAAAAGCTTAGCTTTTAGGATGCCTCGTTGTCGACAAACCCTAAATGATGAGACCATGATCTTGTTCCTTGACAATAACCAACTTTTTGACCAAACTTTTTTCCTATTTAGAATGAAACATGACCCACAACGATGAGGCCGGCGGTTCGGGCGGCAAGCAATTCTGGGAGCTGTCCCAGGAGTTGGAGGAAGAACCTCACCGCTATGAGGACGTCGCGGAAGACACCGATCCTGACTACACAACCCCTAGTGGCGTCGGGGATGACACCACTGATGATGGCGCCGCGGATGCCACCATTGATGATGGCGGCGCACGCACAGATGGCAGCCAACCGAGGAGGCAATGGAAGGACCGGCGCCCGAACGTGCTCGGCACTGTCAAGGAGGAATTTACTGAAGTGAACTCCGATGGGAATCCGACGGCGCCCAAACACGTAGTCAAGGGGTACTCGGTTCAGCTCGGGTGCATTCTCCGGAGCACCATCTCGATCAACACCGAGAACCTAAGGCATAAGGACCGAGGGAATTTGCGCAGCCTCCTCTTCACGAAGTTGCACGAACGATACAAGTTCCCCATTGAGTTTGCAAACACACGCCTCTCAGGGAATAAAGTGAACGGTGCCACCCTCACAAGGATGAGCACGGCCCTGTCTACTTGGAAAAGCACGGTGAAGGCAATGATTGAAAAAGGTGATAGTTATGAGAAGATCAAGGCGAAATATCCTTTGATGAGCGAAGATGACTACAAGGAGTTCAAGATCAAGTGCGAGAGCCCCGCAACCTCCGAATCAAGTTAGTGGGGGAAAGAAATGCGGTAGTTGAACTTAGGGGTCCACCAACTCGGTCCCGGCGGTTACAGAGTGGCGGAGCCTATATGGGACAAGGAGGACGCGGAGCGTGCCGAGCAAGGCATACCGCCCCGCTTCAAGAAATACCGTGACAAGCAGACCAGGAACTTTCTCAGGGCCCGGTACAAGGAGGACCCGGTAATAAAGGAGCTTACCACGGATCTGAAGACCAAGGCGCTTGAGCTTGTTCTGGTAAGGAATACACCCCCGCGTAATTAGCTCCATATGGTTGCATTCTAATTAATCCCCAATATTTCTAAATGGTTCACGTTCCTTCCGCAGGACAAAGAAAGCAGTAGCGCGGGGTCGTCTCAGAGCTCCCCTTTCGACACCCCTTTGAATAGGGCGTTGAACGTAATGAAAAACAAGGATAAGCTCAGTAAGCCGATGTCAGCTGGTCGTGTGGCCGGCAAAGGCTTGTCCACAAAATGGTCGTCATACTATACCGCTGGTGGGCAAAAGGAGAAAAATACCAGGTCGGAAAGCCAGTCGCACGAGGTTGAAGCACTCAAGGCACAAGTGGCGCGGATTCTGGAGCTTGTCCAAGAGCAAGTGGAACAACAACTGGGAACGAAGCTCAACGCCATGGTGCCTACGTTGATTCATGGGCTGATGACGTGGATTGCGGGCGGCCAACAGGGGCCTCCCCCGGTTCCCAGCTTCATGGCCAGCAACTCGCTCAGCGCGCCGGTGGCGCCATTGGTGTCTCCGGCGGAGGCGGTATTCGTGTCTCCGGCGCCAGCACGAGCATTGGAGCTTAATGCACCTGGGTGTACGCCGGCCGGCACCTCGCCAGCAAGCGGCCCCTCCGTCAGTTGCACGCCCGCCGTTGGCGGTGCCTCGACATTAGCCGAGCTCGACGGCATCACGGTAACTAAGCCTCTCGGCCGATGACTTCATCTCCTTGCCTTTGACTGGGCATCCCTGACGCCCTACATGTTTTCGCAGGGCGCCGCCGACGTTCCTTGCACTCTCCTGCACTTCGTGGGCGGCGAGTTGGTCGATGTCACCAAGGGCAGAATCGTTCAACCGGGCAACCCCGTGTTCCACAGTAATCCGATGCCACCCACAGTGTATAGGGTTGAAGTGGTTCGGGTGCTGCCAGGCTGCGACGAGCTGTTACCTCCTATTCGACCCACTGGGGCCGACGAAGAACATGAGATGACCCTCAGCGCCTGCGTAAACTGGCCCCTGCTTTGGCCGAAGAGCCAGATTCGTTTGGGGGCGGGGGACACCACCCCACAGACAAGACCGCCAGTCGTGTCGGCGCCAAGCCATGGCAAGAACGCCGCAACGCTACCGGACATGCCGGACATCCCTATGGCACAGGATCCGAACATGCATATGGCACAGGATCCGGACGACGATGGTACATTTACCAACGTCGATAAGTACTTTGCCGAACATGGGTACAGTGACGAGTTCTGCGGGCCTCCTTCTCAAGAACCCAACCAAGACGACCGCGATCTAGCTGGTACGGCGGAGAAACCCAGTTGCAACAGGCGTCGTCTGGCGTTCAGTTCTCAGGAGACGCCTCCAGCTGCCGCCTTCACCGAGCCTCAGATAGCTGAGGTGCCAAATATTATCAGCCCCAACACGCTCAAGAAGGCGGTCTATGAGCAGAGCTCGGTCCCATTACAGCAGATCAAGAAGAAGAGCCGGAAACGGAAGACTAAAAAGGGCGCCCGTGCGAGCCAGCCAGCACCGAGTACGATCCATGCTCAGGACGGGCCACCTTCACCTAAGGATATCTCGAGGAGGGTGCATGTGGCGGGTAGGGCGATGCTACCGACAAATATGCTCAATGCTGCAACCGGTGCTATGCGGAGTCTGCACGACGGTGTTCTTTCTTTGGAGAAGCGGCGTCTCACAGAGAATGATGTGGCATACCCGGTTTTCATGGCCAAGGTGCCAGAGGGCAAGGGCTTTGTGGATGGTGACATCGGGGGTACGATCGTCCTGCGGTTTGATGACATCTTTGCTATGTTTAACCTTAATCCGCTGCACTACACCTTCGTTCGGCTGTTTTCGGTGAGTATGGAGATGTGGGTCATTAGAGACAAGACCCCGGACATCGTGATAGTCGACCCCTTCTACATGCATGCCAAGCTCTTGAGCACCGCTGGGGACCGCCAAGTCGCGAGTTCACACCTCGAAGGCGTCATTCTGGCCAACCCAGATAAGGATTACTTCCTTGTGGCTTACTTTCCCGAGTAAGTCATCCCTTAACCGCCCCGTAACATATGATTTCTTAGATTTCGATCGTTCTTTTTTTCTAACATTCCATGTTCTGTGCAGTGACACACATTGCACACTCATCCTCTTAAGCCCGAAATATTCCATGGCCACGTATTTCGACCCAAATCGTGACTTCAAGATAGACTACACAAATATCAAGAAAGTTCTTGATGATGTTCTCCCCGGCTACGCCAAATCTGGAGGCACCTTGAGGAGGCCAATTTGTAGGTACGGCAAGCACGTGTTCGCCCACAATACGACGTTCTGCTGCGTCAAGCAGCCGCCTGGCGGTCAGAAGGATGCCTACTACGCCCTCCATCACATGCGGGCGATCGTAAGGGACCTTCATCACCTTCTGCTACCAGATAATCTCAAAGATTGGGCCGCGAGCTTGTCGGCAATCCAGGACGCGGACATCAGACAAGAATTCTTTCGCATCCAGTCGGAGTTTGCAGACATCATCCATCAAGATGTCCTTCATACCTCGGGGCAGTTCTTCCTCAAATATCAACCGTCCAACAGTGAGATAGACGGAATGCTACAAATGCAGGCTGACAACGCCCGCGATTTCATGACCATCACGATAGACGGCGGCTTCATCCACGCTCCTGTCCCATGAGTCGAGTCGAAAGTAGTGATGTGTAGTTCTGAAACATTGATTGGCTCATGTTGTAATTAAACTTTAATGAATTGTATGCCTCATTGGTTTGGACAGTCATTCAACTTAGATGTAATCAATGCTATTTATTAGTAGGACCATGAATCGTGCTATTAATGTCTTGCTTTTCTCTTCCGTTCCTTTTGTTGCATACTAATATATTGCTTATGTATGTATTGTCTGTTGTTTGGCTTGTGCATAGAGATGACGTCGTATGTCGTGTACAAGGGTAAGATTCCCTGAGTCTACGACGACTGGGAGGAGTGTCGGCGACAGGTTCACCGTTTCAGCGGTAACAGTTACAAAGGGTACACTACTAGGGCGGAGGCGGAATCTAGATATGCCCGCTATCTAGCGGGAGAGAGGAGAGAGCATTGGAGGAACCGGATGAAGACCAGTTTCATCGCGATGATGCTCATCGTGATGACCGCAGCTCTCTTCTATGTGATGTTAGCTTAGATGATCGATATCGACTTGTAATGTGAAGACAAACTCGATACTCGCGGTCTCGAGACTTGTAATGTTTTATCTTTGTTCGGTCTTTTGAATTCGGAGACTAATATGATGAATTGTATTCGGAGACTAATCTTCTATTGTATTCGATGAATCTGTTGTTGCTGTGTGCTGCTATCTATATTCTGTCAAATAATATATTTTGTAACCTGTGCAAAAATCAGAAAAGTAAAAAAAACCTAATATTTATACTAATGGCGCATCACTACAGAGTGCGCCATTAGTATGCTAAAGTATACTAATGGCGCATCACCCAACAGTGCGCCATTAGTATGCCAAAGCACATGGTTAAATATGGCCCCCTGGGAGGCATACTAATGGCGCATGGTGTTCTATACTAATGGCACACTGCACGATGCGCCATTAGTATACCAGATACTAATGGCGCATCGGTGGTGCGCCATTAGTAAGAAATACTAGTGGCGTGATACAAATGGCGCACCAGTAGTGCGCCATTAGTAGGCAAAACCGGTGCGCCATTAGTAGCCCTTTTCCTAGTAGTGCAAACAGGGGTCTCATGACCCATCATTCAGAGCATACAAGCATCGGAAGCATTACATGTCTGGGTACAGACAACTACAAAAGGAAAAGACTAAGAAGCCTGACTAAACACGACCCTCCCAAGGGTACAAGATCGTAGCTGGGATACAAGCTACCCGTTGAAGTCACTAGTGTAACCAACTACAAAACACAAATAAGCAAACATGATTACGAAGGTACTCAGCAAGTCTTACATCAGAACTATCTACATATGCAACATTATCAACAAGGGGGTGGTGGAGTTTTAACAGCAGCAAGCCAGCTTTGACTCAGTGGCTAACCTATACTACGAGTATCAGAAACTTCTTTGAGGTGAGAAGACGCACACGAGTCCACATATTCACCATATCAATACTCCACTATGGATCCGTTCCCGTCTCCCTACAAGAAGGCCATCCATAGCACTCACGCTTATCTTGCGGATTTTAGGGTATCCACTTCAAGTTGTCTATGTACTACATAAGTCCTCCAAGTTTCCATATCTAAGGAAAACAGCTATTCGAATAGATAATGTTGACCCTGTAGGGGTGTACTTCTTCACACACGCTCTCGCCACTTATCGCCCTGTACACGTCATGTACCTCGGCAACCTTCAAGCGGAAGCCGGGCGAGGGTGTCGGCCACGACCTGACTAACCACACAAGTCTCTTGTCCAGGTTTATCGCCTATTCAGGTTCCATCCGCAAGGAGATCCGGCCGGGGTGTCGCTCACGGCCCCAAACGATGTGAGCAGGGTTCCCAAGCCCACCATCCGGGTGCCACTCGGTACACCGTGCCACGGTGCCTAGTCTGTCCCAAGCCCGTCCCGTCGGACACCACCTGGTAGACAAGTAGCACTACCTACAAACGCCAGAAACTAGTTGCAACTCCTGGACAGAGATCAAGTGGATTAATAAGCCGAGAGGGGCCGGATAACCGGAACCCAATGTGTGGTAGTAACCAGACTTGGATAACATACACAGAACTCAGTGCATAGGGACGGTTCCAATGAGACAACCCACCATGTACTCCTACATGGCCTCTCATCGCTACCTTTACCAAAACGTGTTCACACTTAGCCTTCATCGGTAGGACATGTTCACCACTCCGATTCATTCCCGATGAATCAGACTTGACACAACTCTAAGCATAGCTGGCATAAAGAAAACAAGCATGGATGAGCAGGCACATCAAGGCTCAAGCAACTCCTACTCATGCTAGTGGGTTTCAACTATTTACTGTGGCAATGACAGGTCATGCAGAGGAATGGGTTCAACTACCGCGGCAGAAAGTAGCAGTTTGAATTGTTGTTGTCCTAATGCAGTATAGGGAGCACGAGCGAGAGAGTGGGATTTATCGAAATGCTCAAGGGGGTTTGCTTGCCTGATAGAACGACGAAGGGGTACAGCTCCTCTGACAGGTACTCGGGAACACCTTCCGGAGTGGAACCTATCGAGAAGAAACGGTGCCGGCGATCAACACACAAACAAATGCAACAAAATGATGCATGAACATGACATGTGCAAATTCTAGTGTTTGGGCTAACGCAAGATGCTACCAAGTTGGTTGAAGCCCATTTGAATCAAAGATTCAAATGCAATTCAAAATGAAGCATTTAAAATGCCCATATTATGTTTTCACTTATACAGCATGTATAAGTTGGTTTTTCATGCATGTAACTGACATAAATGGATTCCTTACATTTTTTTGATAATTTTTCATATATAACTTATTTCATTCTGAGCTACGGTTGAATTATTATGATTTTTTTGAAGTTTAGGCAATATTCTAGAATTTCCTGAGTTAAAATAATTCCAGAAAAAGAATAACTGTGCTAGCACTACGTCAGCATGACGTAAGCGAGTCAACGGGGCTGAACAGGTCAAACCTGACCAGTGGGTCCCACTGGTCAGTGACCCAGTCAACTAACTAAGTTAGTTAGTCCTAACTAACTGGGCAGGGCCCACTAGTCAGTGACTGTAATAGCTAACCTAGTTAGTTAATTAGTGCTAACTATAGTAATTAGTCGGGCGGGGCCCGCAAGTCAGTGAGAGAGAGGGGGGAGGTCAAACTGGGTTGTGGGGTCAACCCACGCCGGTCAAAGGTCAGCGGTCGCCGGCGTTTAGCCGCCGGCGAGTCCAACACGGCGGTGCGCTGCGGGTTTTGCCTACAGGGGGCTATTTGGCGCACGGAGTGCAGCTACGGGGTGCGGACGCTCGTCCGCATCCAGCCGTGGTGGTGGCGCGGCCGGGGAGCGGCCGGAGTGGCGCCGGCGACGACGAGTGCGGCGGCCGGAGCTCGGGTGCACGCGGGGTTAGCATTGCGGGGTGCAAGCGGGCAAGGGAAGGCGCTAACGAGGCTCAGCGCGGGGCAGCGAGCTCGGTGGACACGCGTCTGGGACCAAATGGTCACCGGAGCGTTGCCGCCGACGAGCTCGGGTGGCGGCGCGGATCGGTCGACAAGGGGGCGACGGCTGCAGGGCATAAACGAGCTCGGGAAGAGGGGGAACAGACGCAGAATCTCACAGTGGAGGCGACGGAATGGTCAGCGGGCTCGGGGATGAGTCGGAGACGACGGACGGCGCCGGCGATCTCAGCGACCGAGAGGTTGAAGACGATGGTGATGACGTCGCTATGGTGCGCCCCGGCTGGCTTAGCTCGGTGGAGATGACGAAGACGACATCGTGGAGCTCCTGGGCATGTCCAGGGGGCGAGGGGGAGGCAGTGGCCGCGGCAACGGCGAGCGGTGGCGTCGGCTGCGCTCGGGTGCGTGCGAGAGAGGGTGACGGAGGAGAGGAGCACGGGGGAGAGTGAGAGGGGGTCGGGGAGGCTGCATGGCATCTCCAGGGGCGTCTAGAGGGAGGCGGCAAGCAGGAGGTGGCCGGGCGTGCGCCGGCATGCGTCGGCCACGCGCTCGGCGTCCTCCTGGCGCGGTGGAGAAGATGACTGGCAGGGCCAGCTGGCTGGGCCGGCCAGCTGGGCCGCCAGTGCCAGGCCTCAGGTAAGGCCCAGGTAAGCCTTTTCCCCTTTTTTGTTTTCTTTTCTATTTCTGACATTTGTTTTTGACTTAAAAATAAATACCAGCACAAAAATGTTGAGATTCCTTGTGACCAGTAGTTATAATATACCAGAGGCCCTCACCAAATTCCAACATTTTTGGAGCCTCTAAAATATTTATATTATTTTAAACAGCTCCAATTCAAATACATATGGGTTCATTCAAAAATACAAAATGTTTAGCAAAAATGTGCATCACCTCTGGTTGTTGCTTGCAACATTTTCCAAAGACCATGAACATTTTTGAAGAGCATTTTGGGTTTATGGAAATTCCAATTTTAATTTGAACCTATTTGAATTTGCTTTGGTGCTAGGGTTTGAAACATCCCCATTTCAACTTCATTTGAAATTTAAACATGATGCACAAAGCAAACCTATAACATACCAGAACTAGGGATGTGACAACTCGCCCCCACTCGAAAAAAATCTCATCCCGAGATTCAGGAGTTGGCGGAAAGAAAGCGAGGTACTCAAGTCGAAGACGATCTTCTCGCTCCCAAGTAGCTTCTCTCTCGGAATGATGAGACCACTGAACCTTGATAAACTTGATGTTGTGACGTCGAGTGACATGCTCTGCTTGATCTAGAATGCGAACAGGGTACTCTCGATAAGTGAGGTTATCTTGGAGATCAAGCGTTTCGTGGTCCACTCCGCGGATGGGATCCGAGAAGCAACGCCTGAGTTGAGAGACGTGGAAGACATCATGAACTCGAGAAAGATGTGGGGGTAGTTCCAATTGGTAGGCAACCTCTCCCCGTTTAGCGAGAATGCGAAAAGGACCGATGTAACGAGGAGCCAACTTGCCCTTGATACCGAAACGATGGGTACCCTTCAAAGGAGTAACCCGAAAGTAAGCCTTGTCGCCAACTTCATAAGCCACTCCTTATGATGGCGGTGATACTGGCTCTTTTCACAAGATTGGGCTGTTTTCAAATTCTCACGAATGATGCGAACTTGCTCTTCTGCCTCCTGGATCATATCCGGTCCAAAGAATTGTCTTTCACCGGTTTCTGACCAGTTCAAAGGTGTTCGACATCTTCGTCCATACAGAATCTCGAAGGGTGCTTTCTTAAGACTAGATTGGTAGCTATTGTTATAAGCAAACTCGGCAAAGGGAAGACATTTCTCCCAATCCATACCGAATGAGATAACGCAAGCTCTAAGCATGTCTTCAAGAATTTGGTTGAGCCTTTCCACCTGACCACTTGACCGAGGGTGGAAAGCGGTATTGAAAGAAAGATGGGTTCCCATGGCATTCTAGAAACTTTCCCAGAAATGAGAGGTGAAAAGACGGCCACGGTCTGAATTGATCTCTAGTGGAACACCATGGAGTGACACTATTCGGGAGATATATATAAGTCAGCGAGCTGACTAGCAGTGATACTCTCTCGAACAGGTAGGAAGTGAGCCACTTTGGAGAGACGATTAATGACTACGAAGATAGCATTATTTCCTTTCTTGGTCCTGGGAAAGCCGGTGATGAAGTCCATACCAACTTTGTCCCATTTCCACTCGGGAATAGCTAAAGGTTGAAGGGTGCCAGCAGGTCTTTGATGCTCTGCCTTAACGCGACGACAAACGTCACAGTTGGCAATATACTGAGTGATTTCTCTCTTCATCCTAGTCCACCAGTACCTCTGGCGTAGGTCCTGATACATCTTTGTACTACCGGGATGAATCATGAGAGGGGATTCATGGGCCTCCTTAAGGATCAGTTGTTGCATCTGTTGACATTTGGGAACCACCAAACGGTTTCCAAAGTAAACAACACCTCGTTCATCCATAGAGAAATAGTCGGCAACTCCCTTGGAAATATTTTTCTTGATCCGGGAGATTCCCGTATCATGCTTCTGAGCCTCTATGATCTGATCCGTAAGGGTAGGTTTCGCCACCAAGGAAGAAAGGGAACCATGAGGAGCTATGTGAAGGTTAAGCTTACAGAATTCCTCATGGAGGGGTGGTTGACATTGTTGCAACATGAGGCTGTTGCAATAGGATTTACGACTTAAAGCATCAGCCATGACATTGGCTTTGCCTGGGGTGTAGGTGATTCCTAAGTCTTAATCCGAGATCAACTCCAACCAACGTCTCTGTCTGAGATTCAGATCCGGTTGGGTGAAGATATACTTGAGACTCTGATGGTCAGTGTAGATTTTGCAACGGTTACCAAGAAGGTAATGTCACCAAGTCTTAAGTGCATAGACTACGGCTGCAAGCTCTAGATCATGTGTAGGATAATTTTCGTCATGTGGATGCAACTGTCGAGATGCATAGGCAATCACATGACGATCCTGCATAAGAATGCAACCTAGTCCTTGACGCGAAGCGTCGCAATAGATAACAAAGTCTTTAGTGAAATCCGGTGGCACGAGTATGGGCGCAGAAGTCAGGCGTCTTTTCAGTTCCTGAAAACTGTGCTCACACTGTGGGGTCCACTCAAACCTTTTATCTTTCTTGAGAAGCTCCGTGAGGGGTTTGGCCACTTTGGAGAAGTTTTCAACGAAGCGGCGACAATAACTGGCTAGACCAAGGAAACTCCTAACTTTTTTGACCGTTTCGGGTGGAGTCCAATCGAGAACAGCTTTAACTCTCTCGGTATTGACAGCAATGCCCTTACCAGAGATCACGTGGCCCAGGTAGGTCACTTCTGGCAACCAAAATTCACACTTGGAGAACTTGGCATAAAGGCGGTGCTCTCTGAGTTTTTCTAACACAAGTCTAAGATGTTCGACATGCTCTTCCTCGTTCTTCGAGTAAATAAGAATATCATCGAGATAAACCACGACGAACTTATCTAAGTACTCCATAAAGATCGAGTTCATCAAGCGGGAGAAAGTAGCTGGAGCATTGGTTAGGCCGAAAGACATCATGGTGTACTCGTATTGACCATAACGAGTGACAAAGGCCGTTTTGGGAATGTCCCCATTTCTGATCTTGATTTGGTGGTAGCCTAACCTCAAATCCATCTTGGAAAAGACTGAGGATCCAGCGAGCTGATCATACAGGTCGTTGATCCTGGGGAGCGTATACTTGTTCTTTATCGTGACCACATTAACGGGGCGATAATCTACAACCATCCGATCCGTACCATCCTTCTTCTTGACGAAGAGGACAGGACAAGCCCAAGGAGAAGAACTGGGACGGATGAAACCCTTTTGCAAGGACTCATCAAGCTGTTTCTTAAGCTCGGCTAACTCCAAAGGTGCCATCTTGTATGGTCTCCTAGAGATTGGAACAGTTCCTGCACTACAAGAATCTTGTTAATCCATGACGGATTCAGTCTGTCATAGTAGAGTGCAAAGTCGTCATGGTGGGGGGGGGGGGGGTCCATGACGGATTTGGAATCCGTCATGTATATCGCGTCATAATTTGATAACTGTACAACCTTGACGGTTCCTGGCCGTCACCGATGAGTCCCCAGGCCCGCCTAGGCCCAGTTTTCTGTGACAGCCTAATCCATCACGGATTGATGGGAAGTTGTACCAATATGGATCTGACGTGGCATCTACATGGCAACAACATGGATCTGATGTGGCATCGCCTTCAGCCAGCCAGGCCCATTAGCCCATTTATTTCAATTCAGCTCATGATACTCATCCACCCAACCTACAGCCCATTTATTTCAATTCAGCTCATGATACATCCATTACACATAATCAAACGAGCTTTCACAACACAATTACTTTCCATCGAACAGGCACATAATTTGGCACATTTCACAAATTTTATTTCACTATGTAAAGGCCTTTTAAAATATGATGGCCCAAGAACACGTCCAACATCAGTTCACACCCTTGGTAAGAATTACTCCAAATTACAACAAATATACAACATTGTAAAGACCCTCTTATTCATCAATTCACCTCTGCTTCTCAAACTTCTTTTGCCGCTCTCACCACCAAGGAAACCTGTAACAAACAATACGATTTTGTTACAAAATGGCAAGTTGATTACAACAATAGCAATAGTAGAACCACCATTTTTATTTCACATGATCTGAACCTCACTCTAGAGGTGGAGGTAAACCTATATAGAAGTTATGCCAAGGAATGCTTGTGTTTGATTAATGAACAATCGTTTCTCATTGCAACAACACAACATCCATGACTAATCAGGAGTAACCTAGTACCAAACAGTTCAAAGACATATTTTAGAAACCACATCATCGAAAAGTGACAACTTATTGACAGCATCTATCTATTATATTATTAAAGCAAAAGAAAAGGAACACTGAAGATTTTTCAACCTTATGCTGTCAAACTTAACGATGGAGACTGGTCAGTTTATAAATAAGGTAGAAGTATATACTACATGGTATGCATCTAAAAAACAGGCCATCTGCGATTAGGAACTAAATATGGCCCCCTATTACTAGAATACTCATTCCTATTTGTGAAGGTACCGAACTCCTTGCAATCTGCATCATATAAAAGTTCAAGTCACCCTGAAAACGAACAGTTAGAATCTGGATGTAGTACAATCAACAATCAAACTGGTAGGACCTGGCCGTAGGAGGCATAATCTACAAGGACATGCATCTCTTCATGCAACTCCACTAATTTCTGTTAGTATCTCCCTTGTGCCTAGAGACTAATAAATAAGCCAAGCCACATTGCTGAGCCACGTTGATAATGTAATTGGAGGCTCTATCTAAAAATTAAAAGTTCCAAGTCACGGTTCAAACTCGCTGGCCTGGGCGGCAGCACGCCGGTCCGCAATGTCGACATGCACTGCAGCTACTAATTAAGCTCGAATGTGTGCATCTAATCCACAACAAGAGAAGTTGCCTGCATGATTCAATGCATGCATGGGCATACATACAAGAGAAACATGCAACAAAGCACGTCTTTGCAGCTTTATCACTGCAATGTGTAAATTACACTCTTAACACCAAAATATACTTGCAATGTAAGCTTTTTTCTTACTAACAGTGCAAGTGAAAGCTATGCTCAACGATGTGCCTCTGTGCATGATCAGGATCTGCCATATACGTACATGCATATAGAAAAAAGTACTTATTTTCCTTACAATATTTTGATTATACAACACATTTCAAACAGCCTACCAAGACTACTAAATTTCAATACAAAATTATTTTGGCGCATGTTACTTATTTCAAAACAAAGACACAAATATTTATTTAACTTAATAGGAAAATACTTGACTAATCTAGCAGCACAAACAGTAAATCTACTATATCCTCCGAAGCGATACAAAATTTTAAACGAGATTTACTTATTGATCAAAATAATTATAAGCAACAAAGCATATCATGTCAAGTATTGGTGTTTCTTATCTATACCAATATAAAAAGACCCAAATGGGCAAATCCAAACCATCTCAACTGTCAAATCATGTTATCTAGCGGTTCAAATTGCTCCAATGTTGAGCACCAAACACGTTTAACACTCTAATTACCCACCACTGCCATTGGTTATAAACACATTTTGACTCAACGCTATCCCTTGAAATCTTCCATGTAATTAATATCCTACCATTCCCGCGAAAAAGTAATTGATATCTTACCAAATACCAACGTGCAACAGATATATCTTACCTAATATAACGTGCAACTAATATCCTACCTAATATAAACGTGCAACTAATATCCTACCTAATATAAACGTGCAACTAATATCCTACCTAATATAAACGTGCATTGCACATACATTATTACTAGTATTTAGCAGTATACAATAACACCGTGTAATCTTGCGTCAAATGATTTTGTGATCAGAAACCACCTTGTTTCTGTTTTGATAAACATGAGTCAACCACATTTATAATAACTTGAAAAAGGAGCCCATCCCAGTATTCAAGTGGACCTTGTTGTGTAGTAACTTGAATTTCCTTTTATGTCCTTCCTAGATAATTGCCCACACATGATTCTGCGAAGGTTCTGACAAACATTAGTAGAACTCTAATAAGCATAAGCATAGGAAGAACATGAAGCAGTATAAGGACCCCGTGCTTATACACGTCCAACAACTTGTAAGAAACATTTTTTTGTACTTGATACAAAATCCAATAATAGACAATGGTCAAGATTTACTTTCTTATGTTACGTTGGAACATACACACATCGTTATCTGTAAAAAAAGATTCATTTGAAATGTTAAAATAATTGAGCATGTCCTGTTAAATCGGCGAAGCCATTATAGGATATTATTTAGAATGGAAACAAAATAACAATTCTTTGTAGGCATAAACTCAAACACATGGTAGTTAGAAAACACTGTAATCCACCTCTTGATCGGTATTATACTAAAACGCATACTCTGGGTTCAGATTTACGGTAGGAATATATACAGATTAGCAAAGAAGCTATTACTTCAGCAAATGGAAATCTTATTCAATATCTAAGCTGTATCTGATTCAGTGCATGAGCTTGACTGCTTGGGTATGGTTTGTTCAGCCAGTGGCTGGGCCGCAGTGATGTGGCATCCATGGCACTTTTTCTCAACAAAATACATGCAAAAAAAACTACAGATTAGAAATAGCATGTATCGATAGAATCTGCAAATATGAGTTTTTCTTCATTTAGATATCAAATGGTATGAGTTTCTCAATTATAAAAGCTGGCAGGATAAATGTTCCAGGCAATTACTAGATAAACAATCAGACAACATACGTCAGACTCTCTGAATTAGCAGTGTACAACTACAAAGAAATGCTTGAACTCTAAGATGAACGAAAATTTGCCCAATACTTTTTGTTTCCAGTAGAAAAAATGAATGTGCTGCACAGATGTATAATTAGGAAGGAAGCAGAACGACCTATATCTACAAAGCACAAACAACCAGTAATGAACGAGCAGCCCAGGAAGTGGTGCTCGTGCCTTATGCTGTTCGTTTTAATGTTAGACAAGGCAGACACGCAGATATTCTTTCTGTACCAACTCAACCTGGCCAACAAGGCCAGCAACCATCCTATACCAGGAACGACAGCATCCATCCACGGAGAGGAGCATAGGGGAAGGGAGGGTACAGGACGGTGCAGAGGTACGTACTGGGTCTTGCCGACTGGAGATGGTGAACTGCGACGTGTGGAGGCTGTGCACCATGGATGGAGAAGATGGCCGCGACGACGGAGGGGACCAATGGTGGCGCGGCTGACGAACAATTGGCACCAGCCACAAGGGCCCCCGATGTACTCTGGATCTGTGGCCTTGTCTCCACCTCCTATACCCTAGCTCCGCTCGCTGCCAGATGGAGTTGGGTCAGTGCGCGCCACCAGCGACCTTAGGGACGTCCAAATCTGGCAGTTGGTCCCGCTGCCACCACTGCCGCCTCAGATCCAGGGGTAGGATTGGGTTGCCATAGCTCGATGGGGCGATATGAATGGAGAGGGGCATGGCGTGGGGTTGACTGGGAGGGGTTTGGGCCAGGGAAGGTGGGGAGTGGCCCGGCGTGTGGTGGTTCGGCGCTGGCGCCGTCGATATGGAGCAGCGCGAGGAGGAAGGTGAAGTGGCGGCGGCGGTGGCTGGTTGGGACGAGAGAGGGAGAAGGGTAATTAGGGTTAGGCTGGTATGGGCCCTGTTAAATGGGCTAGCTCAAAAAATTTGACTCCCCGCGCTGGTGACTTCAAAATTTCCTCTACGCGCGCTCTCTCACAGTTTCAGTCTCTATTTTTTCTTTTTTATAGAGTAGCTTGCATCTAACTGACATGCGGGCCAAACAAAGGGCACGCACGACACATCATCAGCAGGAGCCATCCGTGACGGTCCAAATCGTGGATGAGGATGTAAATGGCTAGGCCTAGTTAGTTGTTTTGTGACAGTTTCCATGACAGTCCCTACATGTCTGTCATAAAGGAGCTACCAGTTTGAGGCCCATTTGTTGCGTGCTAGTATGTGACGGTTTTCATGACGGTCTACGGGAATGTCACCACAAGTCCGTCATGGATTAACAAGTTTCTTGTAGTGCTGGGATAAGTTCTATGACAAACTCCACATCTCTGTCAGGTAGAACACCTGGCAGTTCTTCTGGAAAGACATCCGGGAAGTCACGGACTACTGGAATATCTTCAAGGTCTGGAAGAGGGCTGGCATTAAGAGAATAGAGTTGACGCCTTGCAACTCTAGTAGAGACAGTGACTATCTTGTCAGATGGGTGTGTAAGCTGAACAGACCTTGTGTAACAATCAATCTTGGCATAATGAGCTTTCATCCAGTCCATACCCAAGATGATGTTGATATCGGTAGACTTGAGGGCTATAAGTGATGCAAGGAATACAAGTCTGTCAACAAGGATTTCATTACCATGGCTTACACTAGGATCCAGGAGTTTGCCATTTGGATCCAGGAGTTTGAATGACTAGTGGAGAGGGCATATCACAAAATGACATGTTGTGCAAGTTAGCGTAACCTTCAGATATGAAGGAGTGGGATGCTCCAGTATCGAACAGAACTGAAGCTGGGTGACAATTGACAAGAAGCGTTCCCAATACGACGTCAGGATCATCTTGAGCTTCTGTAGCTGAGACATGGTGCACACATGCTCGTTCAATGGAGGCTGGCTTGGTACTGATCATCTTGCCTGATGGCTTTTCACGGCCAACAGACCTCTCAGACTGGGGTGGAGTATAACTGGACTGAGGGCAGTCACGTGCGTAGTGTCCTAGTTCTCCGCAGGTGAAGCAAGTTCCTGAGGGAGGACGTGGTCCTACATTGGCAAGTGGTCCACTAATAGGCCTGGGTGGAGCACGTTGCTGAGCTGGGTGAGGCGCCACATCGGATGGCCTCGGTGCATATCCAGGTGGAAGAGCCGAGTTCGGAATCCAAATCCGTCGCTTCTGAGAGCCAGATCGGGAGGAAGAACCCAGATCACGGTTGTGCTTGCGAGACTCCTCATAAGTGAATTGAGCTGTCTCTGCATTAATGGCCTTGTTCACAAGAGCCTGGAAAGTATCACAATGATGCAAGTGGAGATCACGACGCAACTTAGGGTTGAGACCCTTCTGGAACCTAGCCTGTTTCTTGGCGTCCGTAGACACTTCTTCTGTAGCATAGCGGGCGAGGTTTCCAAACTCTCTACTATAAGCATCAACATGCAGCTTACCCTGGGTAAAACTACAGAACTCTTCCCTCTTGCGGTCAATGAGAGCCTGAGGAATGTGGTGCTCACGAAAAGCCTCGGTGAAATCCTTCCAGGTAGGAATCTGACCAGCTGGAAGCATAGCCTCATAGCTCTGCCATCAAATACTAGCAGGACCTTCCAGGTGATAGGTAGCATAGGTGACCTTGTCATCTTCAGCCACGCTCGCAGTATGCAACTTGTGAGTGATGCTCCGGAGCCAGTCATCCGCATCGAGTGGCTCAATGGAATGATGGAAGGTGGGTGGTTTCAGACCAATGAAGTCGGTGATAGAAACCAACTTCTTACGCTGATGTGCGGTGTTCTGCTCAATCTGTGCCAGCAAGCGGTTAGTCTCACGCTTGTTCCTCTTGGAAGCTAAGAAGAACTCTGCCATCAAAGGCTGGTCAGGAGGATCCTCATCCCTACCATCTCCGTGGTTCTTGCTATGAGCAACTGAACCTCGGTTAGCAGACGACATCCTGGCATAGAAACCAAGGAAACAAGGATGGAATTAGCATCGACATAAGGATGCGGAATGTAATGCAAAAGCATTGGAAACTCTTGAAATCCTAGGACAATTTCGGCAGCATAACGGCTATAAATGCTTAAAAGGATTTGAGACATTCATCAAAGGAATAGCATAATCAATCAGCATCATAAAATCAAGGTTCTGGGTCAAACTGAGGACACACGGAAGTAGTAGAACTGTACAGAGGCACAACCCAACAATCCTAAGACTTTACGGTTTAGTAACATGTCATCCTGAGAGATAGAGGAGAAGCCTAGGCATTAACCCTCGTAGAAAAGAAGAGGCTGACTCAGAAAGAATTACATGAGGTAAAGGAGTAAAAAGAGCCTTACGTTCCCTTCCACAATCAATTCCCTTATATAACTAAAGCATTTCTAGACTCAACTTCGACCAGTTGGCTTGGTAATACTACAGTCAGCCAGGCTCTGATACCAACGCTGTCGGGACCCCGATCCTAAGTCACACCGATCTAGCATGTAACACTTCATATCACTTTGCGGCCTCACGCACGGTATTTCCACGGGTGCCACCTTACCTGGCCCGGGACTGTTTGCGCCTTTTGGCTCACGTATATGATAGTGTCGCTAGCATCCATATGACAGAGAACCCGGGCCGACATGACTAGTCGTGAACCCAAAGTGGCACTAACTTACAGGGACATGCATACATGAATCAACCTCGAGCATGTCGGTCAACAGCGTATGAATCCGGGCTGTAGCACTGGGCTAACAGGACTCCGGGAACCCGGGCTGTAGCAGGCTAGGCAGGACTCCGGATGTCACCGCATGACATTTCCCCGAAGGGATAGACACAGGAACAAAGTGAATCACATGCCGGCCAGTCAAGTGTTCCAGAGTAGTAGTGCTGGGCTAGCAGGACTCCGGTGAACCGGGCTGTAGCAGACTACTATGGCTCATGGAAGCACAAGACTACATTTCACCATAAGAGAGGCTACCAGGGATAAACAACTAGGTTGTCGGATCCCACACATAGCAATACACGTTACACGTACGCATAACATGCAAGTATGTGATGTACAACATGGCATCACAACATAACTCAAACTCATATAAATAAAGGCCCAGAAGAGCCACATAGCATTCAATACAAACAGGGGTCTCATGACCCATCATTCAGAGCATACAAGCATCGGAAGCATTACATGTCTGGGTACAGACAACTACAAAAGGAAAAGACTAAGAAGCCTGACTAAACACGACCCTCCCAAGGGTACAAGATCGTAGCTGGGATACAAGCTACCCGTTGAAGTCACTAGTGTAACCAACTGCAAAACATAAATAAGCAAACGTGATTACGAAGGTACTCAGCAAGTCTTACATCAGAACTATCTACATATGCAACATTATCAACAAGGGGGTGGTGGAGTTTTAACAGCAGCAAGCCAGCTTTGACTCAGTGGCTAACCTATACTACGAGTATCAGAAACTTCTTTGAGGTGAGAAGACGCACACGAGTCCACATATTCACCATATCAATACTCCACTATGGATCCGTTCCCGTCTCCCTACAAGAAGGCCATCCATAGCACTCACGCTTATCTTGCGGATTTTAGGGTATCCACTTCAAGTTGTCTATGTACTACATAAGTCCTCCAAGTTTCCATATCCGAGGAAAACGGCTATTCGAATAGATAATGTTGACCCTGTAGGGGTGTACTTCTTCACACACGCTCTCGCCACTTATCGCCCTGTACACGTCATGTACCTCGGCAACCTTCAAGCGGAAGCCGGGCGAGGGTGTCGGCCACGACCTGACTAACCACACAAGTCTCTTGTCCAGGTTTATCGTCTATTCGGGTTCCATCCGCAAGGAGATCCGGCCGTGGTGTCGCTCACGGCCCCAAACGATGTGAGTAGGGTTCCCAAGCCCACCATTCGGGTGCCACTCGGTACACCGTGCCATGGTGCCTAGTTTGTCCCAAGCCCGTCCCGTTGGACAGCACCTAGTAGACAAGTAGCACTACCTACAAACGCCAGAAACTAGTTGCAACTCCTGGACAGAGATCAAGTGGATTAATAAGCCAAGAGGGGCCGGATAATCGGAACCCAATGTGTGGTAGTAACTGGACTTGGATAACATACACAGAACTCAGTGCTTAGGGACGGTTCCAATGAGGCAACCCACCATGTACTCCTATATGGCCTCTCATCGCTACCTTTACCAAAACGTGTTCACACACTTAGCCTTTATCGGTAGGACATGTTCACCACTCCGATTCATTCCCGATGAATCAGACCTGACACAACTCTAAGCATAGCTGGCATAAAGAAAACAAGCATGGATGAGCAGGCACATCAAGGCTCAAGCAACTCCTACTCATGCTAGTGGGTTTCAACTATTTACTATGGCAATGAGAGGTCATGCAGAGGAATGGGTTCAACTACCGCGGCAGAAAGTAGCAGTTTGAATCGTTGTTGTCCTAATGCAGTATAAGGAGCAGGAGCGAGAGAGTGGGATTTATCGAAATGCTCAAGGGGGTTTGCTTGCCTGGTAGAACGACGAAGGGGTACGGCTCCTCTGACAGGTACTCGGGAACACCTTCCGGAGTGGAACCTATCGAGAAGAAACGGTGCCGGCGATCAACACACAAACAAATGCAACAAAATGATGCATGAACATGACATGTGCAAATGCTAGTGTTTGGGCTAATGCAAGATGCTACCAAGTTGGTTGAAGCCCATTTGAATCAAAGATTCAAATGCAATTCAAAATGAAGCATTTAAAATGCCCGTATTATGTTTTCACTTATACAGCATGTATAAGTTGGTGTTGCATGCATGTAACTGGCATAAATGGATTCCTTGCATTTTTCTGATAATTTTTCATATATAACTTATTACATTCTGAGCTACGGTTGAATTATTATGATTTTTTGAAGTTTAGGCAATATTCTGGAATTTCCTGAGTTAAAATAATTCCAGAAAAAGAATAACTATGCCAGCACTACGTCAGCATGACGTAAGCGAGTCAACGGGGCTGAACAGGTCAAACCTGACAAGTGGGTCCCACTGGTCAGTGACCCAGTCAACTAACTAAATTAGTTAGTCCTAACTAACTGGGCGGGGCCCACTAGTCAGTGACTGTAGTAGCTAATCTAGTTAGTTAATTAGTCGGGAGGGGCCCGCAAGTCAGTGAGAGAGAGGGGGAGGTCAAACTGGGATGTGGGGTCAACCCACGCCGGTCAAAGGTCAGCGGTCGCCGGCGTTTAGCCGCCGGCGAGTCCAAACGCGGCGGTGCGCTGCGGGTTTTGCCTACAGGGGCTACTTGGCGCGCGGAGTGCAGCTACGGGGTGCGGACGCTCGTTCGCATCCAGCCGCGGTGGTGGCGCGGCCGGGAAGCGGCCGGAGTGGAGCCGGCGACGATGAGTGCGGCGGCCGGAGCTCGGGTGCGCGCGGGGTTAGCGTTGCGGGGTGCAAGAGGGCAAGGGAAGGCGCTAGCGAGGCTCAGCGCAGGGCAGCGAGCTCGGTGGACACGCGTCTGGGACCAAATGGTCACCGGAGCGTTGCCACCGACGAGCTCGGGCGGCGGCGCGGTTCGGTCGACAAGGGGGTGACGACTGCGGGGCGTAAACGAGCTCGGGAAGAGGGGGAACAGACGCAGAATCTCACAGTGGAGGCGACAGAATGGTCAGCGGGCTCGGGGATGAGTCGGAGACGACGGACGGCGCCGACGATCTCGGCGGCCGAGAGGTTGAAGACGATGGTGATGACGTTGCTATGGTGCGCCCCGGCTAGCTTGGCTCGGTGGAGATGACGAAGACGACATCGTGGAGCTCCTGGGCAAGTCCAGGGGCGAGGGGGAGGCAGTGGCCGTGGCAACGGCGAGCGGTGGCGTCGGCTGCGCTCGGGTGCGTGCGAGAGAGGGTGACAGAGGAGAGGAGAAGCACGAGGGAGAGTGAGAGGGGGTCGGGGAGGCTGTGTGGCGTCTCCAGGGGCGTCTAGAGGGAGGCGGCAAGCAGGAGGTGGCCGGGCGTGCGCCGGCGTGCGTCGGCCACGTGCTCGGCGTCCTCCTGGCGTGGTGGAGAAGAAGACTGGCAGGGCCAGCTGGCTGGGCCGGCCAGCTGGGCCGCCAGTGCCAGGCCTCAGGTAAGGCCCAGGTAAGCCTTTTCCCTTTTTTTGTTTTCTTTTCTATTTCTGACATTTGTTTTTGACTTAAAAATAAATACCAGCACAAATATAAAAATGTTGAAATTCCTTGTGACCACTAGTTATAATATACCAGAGGCCCTCACCAAATTCTAGCATTTTTGGAGCCTCTAAAATATTTATATTATTTTAAACAGCTCCAATTCAAATACATATGGGTTCATTCAAAAATCCAAAATGTTTAGCAAAATGTGCATCACCTCTGGTTGTTGCCTGCAACATTTTCCAAAGACCATGAACATTTTTGAAGAGCATTTTGGGTTTATTGAAATTCCAATTTTAATTTGAACCTATTTGAATTTGCTTTGGTGCTAGGGTTTGAAACATCCCCATTTCAGCTTCATTTGAAATTTAAACATGATGCACAAAGCAAACCTATAACATACCAGAACTAGGGATGTGACACACACTTTCCTGGGTCAGGCCCGGCCTCGGCCAAACAATACGCCGCAACCCGACCTAGGCTTAATAGAGAGGTCAACATGCCAGACTAAGCCTATGCCCCCAGGGGTCATGGGCCATCTCCCAGGGAACTCCTGCACATTGCGTACGCGGCCGGTGAGCAGACCTAGCTACCTCCTTCAACAAGGCAGGAGCTTATGCAGTCCAACCCGGCGCGCGCCGCTCAGTCGCTGACGTCTATTAAGCTTCGGCTGATGTATACGACACAGAACGCCCATACTATGCCCACGTGATGGTTAGTGGTATCAGGCCAAAGGCCCCTCGGATCAAATATCCAAATCGTAGTGGATTAGGAGCACGCGGCAACGAGCAGAGACTCACGATCGATGTGACCCCGTCGCCCCGTCTCGAGTACTTACGGCAAGGGCTAAGGATGCCCGGCCACGCCTCGTAAGTATCTCGCGGGCACCTTCCAGGTCAACCTGACTCCACATCACTCGCTATTAAGCTCGCGCGGGTACCCCTCAGGGCCGACCCGTCTTTAGTAACATGGCTCAGTGCAAATTCATTGTAACCATAGTAATTGTGTGTCTAACACCAAGGGGAAAACTTGAGGAATCACCCCCGGTGAATTCCACTCGATGTTATCATCAAGGTGAACGTAAGAGGATCCACCCTCGAGGTTCACATTTGATGAGTTGCACGATAGAGCCATAACGGAAGTGGTTAAGGAGGAAATCACCCTCGATGACCTCGGCCGTATAGCTACACTACAAAGATCTCATTCGGAGTGACGTAAGAGGTTCCACCCTCGGCACTCGATAGTAACTCTGCAGGGTCGTACAACTAGGGGGTGATGTGCGGTGTCGCGGCCTGGACATCGATCACGTGATCGAGTCATCAAACATAAAGCGGGGCAACTGGGACAAGGTGGGGGTCACTGATGGATCACTAACCAACCTATACTAACCAGTTTAGGATAAGCAGGTAACGTATGAAAGTAGGTAACAACAACAGGCTATGCATCAGAGTAGGACCATACAGAAAGCAGTAGCAGTTCTAATGCAAGCATGAGAGGGAAAGAAATGGGCGATATCGGAATGCTCAAGGGGGGGTTTGCTTGCCTGGAAGTTCGGCTGAAAAGGAAGAAGTGTCGTCGACGACGTAGTAGATCACAGGGGCGGCATCGGTCTCGGGGTCTACCAGAGAGAAGAGGGGGAAGAAACAGTAAATATAAAGCAACATAGCATCACAAAGCATAACATGACGATACGTAGCGCGAGGGTCGATCTAAAGCAGTACTACACGTTGCAGACGGAGGGAATAAACATTCGAGGATGATTTCCCGGCGGTAGACGGATTCCGGACAGAGGAAAAGAGGGGGAAAGTTCCATGTTCAACATGCTAGGGGCATGTGACAGATGAACGGACCGCGTATTCGGATTCGTTGGGTTTTTCTGAGCAACTTTCATGTAGAAAACTCTTGATAACCCACAAGTATAGGGGATCGCAACAGTTTTCGATAAGGAAGAGTGTCGAACCCAACGAGGAGCTAAAGGTAGAACAAATATTCCCTCAAGTTCTATCGACCACTGATACAACTCTACGCACGCTTGACGTTCGCTTTACCTAGAATAAGTATGAAACTAGAAGTACTTTGTAGGTGTTGTTGGATAGGTTTGCAAGATAATAAAGAGTACGTAAATAAAAAGTAGGGGCTGTTTAGATAAAGAAACAATAAAGTAAATATAGCGAGTGTGGAAAAGTGGTGGTAGGAGTTGCGAAATTGTCCCTAAGCAATTGACTACTTTACTAGACCGATAGCAAGTATTATGTGGGAGAGGCCACTGCTAGCATGTCATCCCTTACTTGGAATTCTATGCACTTATGATTGGAACTATTAGCAAGCATCCGCAACTACTAATGTTCATTAAGGTAAAACCCAACCATAGCATTAAGATATATTGGTCCCCCTTCAATCCCGTATGCATCAATTTCTATGCTAGGTTGAAGCTTCTGTCACTCTTGCCCTCCAATACATAGTCCTATCAACATACAACTAACCCTAGGGTGTGATCCACACGCGCAATCATATGATGGGCACCAAAGGACAGCAACATAACCACAAGCAAATTAAATCAATCATAGCAATTCATCAATCGCCGATAGGTCAACGAAAATCTACTCAGACATCATAGGATGGCAACACATCATTGGATAATAATATGAAGCATAAAGCACCATGTTCAAGTAAAGGGTACATCGGGTTGCGGGAGAGTGGACCACTGTAGATAGAGGGGGGAAGGTGATGGAGATGTTGGTGAAGATGGCGGAGGTGTTGGTGATGATCACGGTGATGATGATTATGGCCACGGCGGCGTTCCGGCGCCACCGAAGGAGAGGGGGAGAGGGGCCCCCTTCTTCCTCTTCTTCCTTGACCTCCTCCCTAGATAGGAGAAGGGTTTCCCCTCTGGTCCTTGGCCTCCATGGCATGGGAGGGGCGAGAGCCCCTCCGAGATTGGATCTATCTCTCTGTTTCTCTGGTTCTGCGTTCTGTTCTGGCTCTGTTTCACCGTTTTATATATATATGGAGATCCGTAACTCCGATTGGCCTGAAACCTTCGCTGTGATTTTTTTCTGAATATTAGCTTTCTTGCAGCAAAAGAAGAGCGACAACCGCCTTACGGTGGGCTCACGAGGGTAGGGGCGCGCCCTAAGGGGGGGCGCCCCCTGCCTCGTGACCACCTCGGGCACTGGTTCGCGTTGATTTTCCTTCTGAATTTTCCATATTTTCCAAAAATAAGCTCCGCCCATTTTTATCCCGTTTGGACTCCGTTTGATATGGATATTCTGTGAAACCAAAAACATGCAACAGACAGGAACTGGCAGAGGGCACTAGATCAATATGTTAGTCCCAAAAATAATATAAAAAGTTGCCAAAAAGTATATGAAAGTTGAATAATATTGGCATGGAACAATCAAAAATTATAGATACGACGGAGACGTCTCAACATCCCCAAGCTTAATTCCTGCTCGTCCTCGAGTAGGTAATGATAAAAAAATTTATGTGGAATGCTACCTAGCATAATCTTGATCATATGTCTAATCATGGCATGAATATTAAGACACGAGTGATTCAAAGCAATAGTCTATCCTTTGACATTAAGACAATAATACTTCAAGCATACTAATAAAGCAATCATGTATTTTCAAAATAACATGGCCAAAGAAAGTTATCCCTACAAAATCATATAGTCTGGCTATGCTCCATCTTCACCACACAAAATATTCAAATCATGCACAACCCCGATGACAAGCCAAGCAATTGTTTCATACTTTTGACATTCTCAAACCTTTTCAACTTTCACGCAATACATGAGCATGAGCCATGGACATAGCACTATAGGTGGAATAGAATATGATGGTGGAGGAGACAAAAAGGAGAAGATAGTCTCACATCAAGTAGGCGTATCAACGGGTTATGGAGATGCCCATTAATAGATATCAATGTGAGTGAGTAGGGATTGCCATGCAACGGATGCACTAGAGCTATAAGTATATGAAAGCTCAAACTGAAACTAAGTGGGTGTGCATCCAACTTTCTTGCTCATGAAGACCTCGGGCATTTGAGGAAGCCCATCATCGGAAAATACAAGCCAAGTTCTATAATGAAAATTCCCACTAGTATATAAAAGTGTTAACTCAAGAGACTCTCTATATGAAGAACATGGTGCTACTTTGAAGCACAAGTGTGGTAAAAGGATAGTAACATTGCCCCCTTTTTTTTTCTTTTTTTTGCGGGCTTCTTTGGCCCCCTTTTTTTATTTAGGCTTCTTTGGCCTCTCCCTTTTTTGGGCAATGCTCTAATAATGATGATCATCACACTTTTATTTACTTACAACTCAATATTACAACTCGATACTAGAACAAAGATATGACTCTATATGAATGCCTCCGGCGGTGTACCGGGATGTGCAATGATCTAGCGTAGCAATGACATCAAAAAACGGACAAGCCATGAAAACATCATGCTAGCTATCTTACGATCATGCTAAGCAATATGACAATAAATGCTCAAGTCATGTATATGATGATGATGGAAGTTGCATGGCAATATATCTCGGAATGGCTATGGAAATGCCATAATAGGTAGGTATGGTGGCTGTTTTGAGGAAGATATAAGGAGGTTTATGTGTGATAGAGCGTATCATATCACGGGGTTTGGATGCACCGGCGAAGTTTGCACCAACTCTCGAGGTGAGAAAGGGCAATGCACGGTACCGAAGAGGCTAGCAATGATGGAAGGGTGAGAGTGCGTATAATCCATGGATTCAACATTAGTCATAAAGAACTCACATACTTATTGCAAAAATCTATTAGTCATCGAAACAAAGTACTACGCGCATGCTCCTAGGGGGATAGCTTGGTAGGAAAAAACCATCGCTCATCCCCGACTGCCACTCATAAGGAAGACAATCAATAAACACCTCATGCTCTGACTTCGTTACATAACGGTTCACCATACGTGCATGCTACGGGACTTGCAAACCTCAACACAAGTATTTCTCAATTTCACAATTACTCAACTAGCACGACTCTAATATCACCACCTTTATATCGCAAAACTATTGCAAGGAATCAAACATATCATATTCAGCGATCTACAAGTTTATGCAGGATTTTATGACTAACCATGTGAATGACTAGTTCCTGCCATCTCTCTAAATAGATATAAGTGAAGCAAGAGAGTTTAATTCTTTATACAAAAGATATGCCCACGCTCTAACAAATATAAGTGAAGCAAAAGAGCATTCTAAAAATGGCGGTTGTCTAAGTGAAGAGAAACAGGCAATCCAAACTTCAAATGATATAAGTGAAGCACATGAAGCATTCTATAAATCAACCAAGGACTATCTCATACCAGCATGGTGCAAAAAAAGGAAACATGAAAACTAAAGCAAAGACGCTCCAAGATTGCACATATCACATGAACGAAACGAATCTGAAAACATACCGATATTTGTTGAAAAAAGAGGGGATGCCTCCCCAGCATCCCCAAGCTTAGACGCTTGAGTCTCCTTGAATATTTACTTGGGGTGCCTCGGGCATCCCCAAGCTTGAGCTCTTGCCTCTCTTCCTTCTTCTCACATCGAGACTTCTCGATCATTGAACACTTCATCCACACAAAACTCCAACAGAAAACTCGGTAAGATCCGTTAGTATAATAAAGCAAATCACCACTCTATGTACTGCTGTAAACCAATTCATATATTGTATTGTGTCTACTGTAATATAACTTTTTCATGGCTTAATCCACTGATATAAATTGATAGTTTCATCAAAACAAGCAAACCATGCATCAAAAACAGAATCTGTCTAAAACAGAACCGTTTGTAATAATCTGAACATTCACCATACTTCTGGTACTTGAAAAATTCTGCCAAAATTAGGAAAAATAAACCATTTGTACAGCAAGACAGTGCAAATAGAATCAGAACCATTTGACGTTCCAGTAAAAAAATTAAAATTCGCGCACTACAGCCAAAGTTTCTGTCCTGCACCGTACATACCAACAAGCATTGTAAACATCCTAAAGGAAAACCTTGGCACATTATTTTTATAATACAATGGAATTGTACAAGGTGATAATTATTTTTGTTGAAAAGTTTCTGTAATTAAGATTCACAAAGTTCCCATGGGCATGAACAAAGTTCAAGGACGTCCCCCATTTTCACAATGCTCGTCTCTATCACTTTCACTTTCCTTTTTGAAAAAGTTTTGGGTTCCCCTCTTTATTTTTGTTGTTTTTAAACTATATAAAAGCACTCAACAGAAATAAATGGCTCTCTAAAACTTCCGGGTTGTCTCCCTGGCAGCGCTTTCTTTAAAGCCATTAAGCTAGGCATATAGTGCTCAAGTAGTGAATCCACCCGGATCCCAAGGTATATAAAATCAAATTTTAATTATCAATGATTTGGCATTTAGTAGTGAGCACAAAGCAACATATATCATGCAACAACGAAGTCTAACTCTCTTCCTATGCATCGGCATGTCATAAAAGAACAATACATGCACACAAAGTAAAGGCCAATGCATAGTATAAACAGTGTCTTGCAATTTTATCATGTTGGAAACATAGAGAGGTGGAGATATAGTTCCTCTCTCATAATAATTGCAAGTAGTAGCAGCAAGCACATGCATATTATATTTATCCAAATCATCATGTGCAACGGTAAAAGGCAACCCATCAATATAATCCTCAATAAGCGCAAACTTCTCCGATATAGTATAATCGGGAGAATTCAAAAAGATAATAGGATTATCATGCGTGGGTGCAATAGCAACAATTTCATGTTTAACATAAGTAACTATAGAAAGTTCATCTCCATAATCATAATTCATATTGGCATCTTGGCCATAAGCATAGCAAGCATCATCAAAAAGGGATATTTCAAAAGAATCAATGGGATCATAACAATCATCATAGCAATCATCCTTCGGTAAGCACGAAGGGGAATTAAACAATGTATGAGTTGAAGAGTTACTCTCGTTAGAAGGTGGGCACAGGTGATTAATCCGCTCTTCCTCCTTTTGTTCTTCGCTCTCCTCATCATCTTTTTCATCCAATGAGCTCACAGTTTCATCAATTTCTTCTTCCATAGCTTCCTGCAAAATATTAGTCTCTTCTTGGACAGCGGAGACTTTCTCAATAAATGCATTAATATAGTAATTGTATTCATAATTTTCATAGCAATATCTAAGTATAGCAAGATTTTTAGGCCTATAAACATCATCATCTAAAGCTTCATACTTTTCAAACAAATATTCAATTTCATAAGCAGCCTTAAAAGCAACAAATTATTTTATTTGTTCCACATCATAATAATCATATATACCATTAGCATAAGAAGCTAAGGTTTCATTAACATTAAATTTGCATGAAAATGGAAGGTGTGGAGCCTTCATCCTAGGGCAACAAGTAATATCGTATCTCAAGCATAGTTGCCAAGCATACCAACGCAACAAAATAAATTGGTCCCATAATAGTTTCCCTTTTTGTGTCAAGCGATAATCCCTAAAGTATTCACGTTCATCCAACGTGTCTCCCATTATAAAGTTGAATGGGGTTTTCTCAGGATTATCAAAGTAGTACTTAATATCTTTCACATAATGAGAATCGAGGGTTTTAGGAGTTACCCCATCTCCATGAGTAGCAAGTACACCTAATTTTTTTGGTATTTTGTGTTCCATATCCATAACTAAAGATAGAAAACAACTAAGAACAACAAATAAAAATTACTTAGTGATAAAGCAAACAAGTACACATGAGAATATTCACCCCACGCTATTGCTCCCCAGCAACGGCGCCAAAGAAAGGTCTTGATAACCCACAAGTATAGAGGATCGCAACAGTTTTCGGTAAGTAAGAGTGTCGAACCCAACGAGGAGCTAAAGGTAGAACAAAATTCCCTCAAGTTCTATCGACCACCGATACAACTCTACGCACGCTTGACGTTTGCTTTACCTAGAACAAGTATGAAACTAGAAGTACTTTGTAGGTGTTGTTGGATAGGTTTGCAAGATAATAAAGTGTAACACCCTCGATGCAACTATATCTCCCACGTGTCGAGGTACGACTTAGAGGCATAATCGCATTGAAGGCATATGTCGCAAGTTAGGCAATCTTCACAACATCCCATGTAATATAAATAATAAAGGGGAGATACATAGTTGGCTTACACTCGCCACGTCAATCAAGTACATAATAACATTACATCATTCAAACACTCATGGCCCGACTACGGCGCCAAAATAAAAGATAACCTAACATGCGACATGGTCCCGATCACCCCCAACTGGGCACCACTACTGATCATCAGGAAAGGAAACATAGTATCGTTGAGAGTCCTCGTCGAACTCCCACTTGAGCTCAAGCGCGTCACCTGGAGCGGAATCATCAGGCCTTGCATCTGGTGTAATAGTAATCTGTGAGCCACAGGGACTCAGCAATCTCGCACCCTCGCGATCAAGACTATTTAAGCTTATAGGTAAGGCAAGGTAAAATATGTGGAGCTGCAGCAAGCGACTAGCAAATATGGTGGCTATCCTGTTCGCAAAAGAGAGCGAGAGGAGGAGGCAAAGCGCGAGCGAGTAACTAGAGAGCAACCTGCGCAAGCATTACTCCAACACCGTGTCCACTTCCCGGACTCCGCCGAGAAGAGGCCATCACGGTAACTCACACGGTTGATTCATTTTAAATAAGTTAAGGTTCAAGTTATCTACAACCGGACATTAACAAATTCCCATCTGCCCATAACCGCGGGCACAGCTTTCGAAAGTTCAAATCCCTGCAGGGAGTCCCAACTTAGCCCATGACAAGCTCTCACGGTCAACGAAGGAATAGACCTCCTCCCGAGACGTTCCGATCAGACTCGGTATCTCGGTTCTTCAAGACACTTCGACAGGTTAAAACAAGACCAGCAACACCGCCCGGATGTGCCGACAAATCCCGATAGGAGCTGCACATATCTCATTCTCAGGGCACACTCAGATGAGCCAGACGTCGGGTAGGCCAGCCCAGAGTTGCCCCTGGTGGCCCCGGACATCGCTCGGTTTGACCAACACTCAGAGGAGCACTGGCCCGTGGGGGGGGGGAGGTTAAAATAAGATGACCCTCGGGCTCCGGAAACCCAAGGGAAAAAGAGGCTAGGTGGCAAATGGTAAGACCAAGGTTGGGCATTGCTGGAAAAGCTTTAATCAAGGCGAACTATCAAGGGGTTCCCATTATAACCCAACCGCGTAAGGAACGCAAAATCCGGGGACATAACACCGATATGACGGAAACTAGGGCGGCAAGAGTGGAACAAAACACTAGGCGAGAGGCCGAGCCTTCCACCCTTTACCAAGTATATAGATGCATTAAGATAACATGGCAATATAATGATATCCCAACAAGTAAATAAATGTTCCAACAAGGAACGGCCTCCAATCTTCACCTACAACTAGCAACGCTATAAGAGGGGCTGAGCAAAGCGGTAACATAGCCAAACAATGGTTTGCTAGGACATGGTGGGTTAGAGGTTTGACATGGCAATTTGGGAGGCTTGAAAGCAAGTGGTAGGCATCGTAGCATTGGCATAGCAAAAGAGTGAGCATCTAGCAAAGCAAAGATAGTAGTGATTTCGAGGGTATGATCATCTTCCCTGCAAAGTTGTCAGAGTTGACTGGATCCTCGAAAGCAAACTCAACGGGCTCCTCGTTAGCGAACTCGTCTCCCGGCTCTACCCAAACAAGGCAAACAAGCAAACGGAACACAATCAACCACGTGCAAAGCTCAAACAATATGATGCAAAGATGGTATGCTATGCGGGATGCGATGCGGGATGCATATGCAAGATGTGACAGGGAAAGCATGAACCTGGCCTCAACTTGGAACTCCAAGTGTTCCACTGGAAAGATGAGATGAAATCGCTTGAAAACGATATAAAGAATGCTGGAATCGGAGTTACGGTTTGGAAATGGCAAGCAATTCAAATATGACCATGTTCTGCGATTTACAGCAAGTAGCCATCTAAATGCAATGAGATGAACATGCTACAGCACCCAAACATGACAAAAAAATACATGGCAGGGATGCATTCAAGATGCTTAACAAAAGTCTAGCACTGATCTACGGCCAATTCATCCATTAACAGGTTCAAACAAGCATGGAAAAAATGCATATGGTAAACAGATCTCAGACAGTGAAATTAACACTTGTCTGGAATTTCAGATCAGGTAGCACACTTCGGAGCAACAAAACTATATGCTGCAGGACCTGAACATGGCAAAGTAAAGCATGGCATGGAGCTACTCAAAGAGCTTAACAAAAGTCCCTTAGTGACCTTGAGCCAAAAGGAATCAGAAAATACAATTGCAAGCATGTGAACATGGCAAAAACATAATCAGTTCTCAGACTTAGTGAAAACTGGAGCATGCTGAAACAGGTATCAAGTAGGCATGTTTACGAGCTCGATGCACTCACTACGGAGCAAGTCATGACAATCTAAGCATACACCCATCAAGAATACACAAAATGCAAGCTAGACATGGCAAGAACAATAGCATAGCATGCACGGATCAACTACAACATCATCGGCAAAATCGCTAACAAGTAGACAATCTGCCCAGATTCACGAAGTAGCAAAAGTAGAGCTCGATTGACTCAAGCTAGGGTGCTCCATAATTGCAAACAAATACATGGATGGATAGAGCACTACAAGATTAACAAAACATCATTACTGATCATCCTCAAAAGAGGCACGGATCACTCGGAAACAACATGAACATATGGCAACATGAGATAAACAGCTCAAGGACTTAGTGGAATTGCTAAGTCCTTGAAATCAGCATTACCAAGTGCCTCACTTTGTAAGCTTGTGCTAGTCACCACAGACATCACAAAAATACATGGGTTGCACCTCTGGAAAGATGGCAAATCCCTTAGCAAAACATAGGTAGAGCTCATGGGCATATCACGCACACAATAATCATGGCAAAAATGACAAATATCTAAATGGAGTAGCAGATCTGACAATTATCTCAAGTAGCACTCTTCTAACAGCATTTCGGGCATCAAGATGAACATTTTGATATGCTATATGCCCAAAACGGAGCTACGGATGCGGAGTTACGACATGATGAAGAGGAGCATATGGATCTGAGAATTTGAGGACTCAGTAGAAATTCACCACCTCGCGGTTAGGGTTTACTGTAGCTCCCGATCCAGATCTGGCGAAGAGCACCCTAGTGGCGGCGGATCCAAGGCTCGCCGGCGATGGGAGCTTGCGACGGCCGGCGTTTGTCGCGGGGCGGCGCCGGGGAGGGAGCGGACCGGATCCAGGGGCTCCTGGGGAGTGCGGCGTGGCGCGGTGGCGCATCTTCGGCGAGGAGCGGCGTCGGGGAGGAAGCTCGGCGGCGGACGGCGAGGAAGCAGCGGTCTGCGCGGCCGGCCGGCAAGGGCGTCGCGGTGGCGCAACGAAGAAGGCGGCGGCGTGGGCAAGGAGGAGTGGGGCGGCGCGGGAAGACGGCCAACCGGGCTCGGGGGCCGGCGCTGGGCCGCGCGGGCCTCGGCGGCGGCGGGTGGCGGCGCGCCACGTGGCAGGCGGCGGTTGGCGGTGGTGGATCCGGACGCGTCCGGCTCCGTCCGGACGTGTCCGGCGGCGGCGGAGATCCAATTTTTTAGGGTTAGGGGGGAGAAGATCCGGGAATTGGAAATGGGGTTCTATTTATAGAGGTAGAGGGAGCTAGGAGAGTCCAAATGAGGTGCGGTTTTTGGCCACGCGATCGTGATCGAACGCTCTAGATGATGGAGAAGGTTTTGGTGGGTTTTGGGCCAACTTTGAGGGGTGTTGGGCTGCAACACACATGAGGCCTTTTCGGTCCCTCGGTTAACCGTTGGAGTATCAAACGAAGTCCAAATGGTACGAAACTTGACAGGCGGTCTACCGGTAGTAAACCAAGGCCGCTTGGCAAGTCCCGGTCCAATCCGGAAATGTTTAATCCCCACACATGAAAGAAAGGTAGAAATAACCACCGGAGGAAAACGAAGCGCCGGAATGCAAAACGGACAACGGAGAAAATGCTCGAATGCATGAGATGAACACGTATGCAAATGCAATGCACATGATGACATGATATGAGATGCATGACAACGATAACAACACATGGAGACAAAGACCCAAACCCTAGAAAATAAAATAACTTAACGCCGGAAACGGCAAGAGTTGGAATACATATTGGGTAAGTTACATCAGGGGTGTTACAACACTCCACCACTACGAAAGGATCTCGTCCGAGATCTAGGACTGAAAGAACGCCGGGTACTCAGAACGGAGGTGATCCTCGCGTTCCCAGGTAGCTTCACGGTCGGAATGGTGTGACCACTTGACTTTGAGGAATTTGATTGACTTGTTGCGAGTCTTGCGTTCAGTCTCTTCAAGAATAGCAACGGGGTGCTCACGATAGGAGAGATCTTCTTGGAGCTCAATGTCCTCAAAGTTGACGGTGCGGTCAGGAGTCTTGAAGCACTTTTGGAGCTGAGAGACATGGAACACGTCATGAACATTTGCAAAGTTTGAAGGAAGCTCGAGTTGATAGGCGATATCGCCTCTCTTGCTGACAATCTTGAAAGGTCCCACGTATCTGGGGGCAAGCTTCCCTTTGATACCGAAGCGACGAGTACCTTTCATAGGAGAGACGCGGAGGTAAACATGATCTCCGATCTCGAAAGCCAAATCACGGTGCTTACTATCATAGTAGCTATTCTGGCGAGATTGGGCTGCTTTGAGGTTATCTCGAATGACTTTGCACATTTCCTCTGCCTCTGTGATTAAGTCATTTCCGAGAAGCTGACGTTCACCGGTTTTGGACCAGTTGAGAGGGGTACGACACTTCCTGCCATACAGAATTTCAAATGGGGCCTTGCCCGAACTTGCTTGAAAACTGTTGTTGTAGGAGAATTCAGCATAAGGAAGACAATCCTCCCACTTCATGCCGAAGGAGATCACACAAGCCCTGAGCATATCTTCAAGAATCTGATTGACACGCTCGACTTGGCCGCTAGTTTGAGGATGGAAAGCTGTGCTGAAGCGGATGTTGGTGCCCATGGCCTTCTGAAAAGAATCCCAAAACTTGGAGGTAAAGATGCTGCCACGGTCTGAAGAGATCACTTGTGGAATACCGTGCAGAGAGACAATTCGAGAGGTATAGAGTTCCGCCAATTGAGATGCAGTGATTGACTCTTTGATAGGCAGAAAGTGAGCCACTTTGGTGAGTTTGTCGATGACAACGAATATAGCATCATTGCCATGCTTGGACTTTGGAAACCCAGTCACGAAGTCCATCTCAATGTGGTCAAACTTCCATTCTGGAATGGCAAGAGGTTGGAGGAGACCAGCTGGCCTTTGGTGTTCTGCCTTCACTCTTCTGCAGACATCACATTCATTCACGAACTGAGCAATCTCGCGCTTCATTCGAGTCCACCAATAAGCCTGCTTGAGGTCCTGATACATCTTCGTGCTCCCAGGGTGGATGGAGAGGAGAGAGTTGTGAGTTTCGTTCATGATCACTTTACGAAGGTCACCTTTGGGTACAACAATACGATCCTCGAAGAATAGAGTGTCCTTGTCATCAAGGCGGTAGCACTTGTACTTGGGTTGACTCTTGGCAATCCCAATCTTCACCTTTTTCACCATAGCATCAAGAAGCTGAGCTTGGCGAATCTGGTCTTCCAAGGTAGGAGAGACTTGAAGGTTGGCGAGGAAACCTTGAGGAACAACTTGCAGATTAAGTTTGCGGAAAGCTTCACAAAGCTCGGGTTGATAAGGCTTGAGAATCAGACTGTTGCAATAAGCTTTCCTGCTCAATGCATCAGCAATCACATTGGCCTTGCCTGGAGTATACTCGATACTCGGATTATACTCTTGAATCATTTCGACCCATCGAGTCTGCCTGAGGTTGAGATTAGGCTGAGTGAAGATGTACTTGAGACTCTTGTGATCAGTGAAAATGTCCACTTTTCTTCCCAATAAGAGATGTCTCCAAGTCAAAAGAGCATGCACAACTGCCGCCAACTCGAGATCATGAGTGGGGTAGTTCTTCTCATTGGGCTTCAACTGGCGAGAGGTATAAGCAACAACTTTCTTCTCTTGCATCAACACTGCCCCAAGACCTTGGAGAGAGGCATCACAAAAGACCTCGTATGGCTTGGATTCATCAGGCGGAGTCAGAACTGGATCAGTGATCAATTTCTCTTTCAAAGTGTTGAAAGCAATGTCACACTCCGGAGACCAAACGTACTTGACGTGCTTCTGAAGAAGATTTGAGAGAGGCTTCGCGATCTTAGAAAAGTTTTCAACGAATCTTCGACAGTAGCTTGCGAGACCGAGGAAGCTGCGGAGTTGCTTCATGTTCTGAGGAGGTTCCCAATTCACAATTGCAGACACCTTCTCAGGATTCACGGCAATGCCCTTGGCAGAGATGATATGACCAAGATAAAGAACCTCATCGAGCCAAAATTCGCACTTGGAGAACTTGGCGTAGAACTTGTGTTCCCTCAACTTATCGAGTACCAAACGCAAGTGCTTGGCATGATCTTCCTTGTTCTTCGAGAAAACCTGAATGTCGTCGAGATAGACCAAAACGAAGTCATTGGTATAGGCGTTGAAGATGAAGTTCATCATGCGAGAGAACATCGGAGGAGCGTTGACGAGGCCAAAATACATGACAGTGTATTCATAAGAACCATAGCTTGTCCTGAAAGCCGTCTTGGGAATATCTTGTTCACGGATTCGAATCTGATGATAACCCATACGGAGATCAAGCTTGGAGAATACTTGGGCACCTTTGAGTTGTTCGAACAGCTCGTTGATGTTGGGAAGTGGGTATTTATTCTTGATGGTCTTCTTGTTCAATGGACGGTAATCAACACAAAGTCGGTCCGTTTCATCCTTCTTCTTCACAAAAAGAACACCACAACCCCACGGAGAAGAACTAGGCCGGATGAGACCCATTCTCTCTTGAATATCGAGTTGCTTCTTCAGCTCCTTCAACTCTTCAGGTCCGAGCTTTTAAGGACGCTTGCACACAGGTTCCGTACCAGGCTCAAGATCAATGACGAATTCCACTGGCCGGTGCGGAGGCATTCCTAGGAGCTCTTCTGGAAAGACGTCTTGATATTCGCAAACGACTGGAATTTGCGAGATAGCATCTAGTTCACCCTTCTCATTGAGAGAAAATAGACGGATGGTATCATCACGAGCGGCAAAGACAATTACATCCTCAGACGCATGAGTCAATTGAATCTGCCTGGCAGCACAATCAAGCTGAGCCTTGTGCTTAGAAAGCCAATCCATTCCGAGAATAAGATCAATATCCGAGTTACCAAGAACCACCGGAGAAGAGAGAAACTTGCAATCGCCCAACGTGATAGTAACATCCAGGGCCATAGCGCTTGCATTCATGAATTTACCCGGAGAAACAACAGATAACTGTCTAGGCAAATTTTGTAAAGGCAACTCATGCTTAGAAACAAATGGTCTCGAGATGAAACAATGCGATGCACCAGTGTCAAAAAGAACTTTGGCAGGAATATCGTTAACAGGAAGGTTACCCATAATGACATCTGACGAATCCTCTGCCTGAGCTGCATTCATCAAGTTGACCTTGGCGGACTTGGTGTTATGCTTGACGATAGCTGTACTTGCCGATCTCACAGGAGGAGGAGGAGGAAGACGCCTCTGATTGAGACACTTGTTGGCATAGTGACCCTTCTGTTGGCACTTGTTGCACGTGACCTGTGAAAGCGGACGGTGATACGGAGCACTCAATCCTGGAGCTTGAGACGAAGTCTTGTTCTGAAAGCCAGTGTTGGGTGGGTGGGAAGATCCACTACCACCTTTGCTCTTCTGATACGGCTGATGGAACGGAGGAGGAGGAAGCCAATACTTCTGCTGCTTGGCCACTTGAGTAGAGGAAGACGGAGTAGCATCTCTGACTCGCTTCTTGGAAGCATCACGCCTCAGTTGAGCGGCCTCTTGCTTCAGTGCCATGTTGTAGAACTCATCGTACCTCAAGGGCTCGAAGAGAACAAGAGCTAGCTGGATTTCTTCTCTGAGACCACCCCTGAACTGGTATATCATGCTCTTCTCGTCAGGGACGTCCTGCCTAGCAAAGCGGGCGAGCTTCTGAAACAACTTGTTGTAGTCATAGACAGACAAAGAGCCTTTCTTCAGGTTGCGAAATTCCTCACGCTTGCTTTCAACCACGCTCTGAGGGATATGGTGAGCTCTGAAATCTTGACGGAATTCATCCCAAGTGATCACACGTCCACCTCTGGAATCCTTGTACTGCTGGAACCATTCTGCAGCTTGATCTTTGAGTTGGAAGGAAGCGAACTTGACGAAGTCCTCAGGCCTGACGTTACTGCACTCGAAATGCTTACATAGATCCACGAGCCAATCGTCAGCATCAGTTGCCTCAACACAATTGCTGAAAGTTTCTGGCCCGTTAGCAAGGAACTGGTTGAGTGTAGCAAAGTGATTCTGATTGTTTCCTTGATTCCTTTGGTTTCCTTGATTGCGCTCTTTAAGAATTTGCATGATCAACTGTGTGTTTGCATTGGTTGCGGCCAACACAGCTTGCCATGCCTCCTGAGGAGGTGGAGGTGGTGGCGGATCTTAATTCTGATTCCGATTGGTGCTCTTAGCGGGAGCCATCCTGAAGAGGTTGACCACCGTTAGCACATAGACAGATAAATGAAGCTGAATCCAACGGAATGAAAATTGCAACATATAGTCTTCAGATTCGAACAAAATGAACGAATGCATTTCTCTTGAAGTGGTCACATATCCATAAATTGAGAAGCCACGTAGAATTTAGGTAGAGAAATAAATCAACAAGGTACGGATCAAGAACGAATAATCGGTAAGAAATCCCAATCTCAAACCAACTATCCGTGGAAGAAGAACTAGAGCTACTAGAATTCCCACCTATGAAACTCCCGAACCTTTCCGGTTATGCAATCAGGTGTTGGGGATACAGGAGAAGCATAATATCTCACCCAAATCTAGCAAATCCTACATCTAGTTGTATCCATCCTTCAACACATAACCGAGAAAAACTTTGGAAACCATCTACCTCAACCTTCGAAAAGCATCAGTTATACAAGTTATGGCGATACTCCCGAACTCCCGCCCCAGTACTGGGTGGCGTCGAGGTTATCTCACCAACGAACTGCATAAAAGAGATTTTCGATGTCGGCGTACTAAACTCAGGTATTCCAGAACTGCAATGATAAAATTATGACGACAACACCTCAGAGCTCAACTCCCCGGGACACTTCCAGAAAACCCCTGACAGGAGGCACCAAGACAATGTTCTCGTCATAAAACCATCGGAACGATTCCAAGATACCCGCGTGATCCTAAAATTTTTTTAGTGAAATTTGAGAAGAGAAGAGTCAAAACTCTACGTCAGGATGCCTTACCAGAGCGATGAGGAGACTGGGAAGTAAAAAGAATTCCTAAACTCTCCGATATATAATTCCTAAATGACTCAAAACATTTTTCTAGACACAACTCGGCCGCTAAAAACGATCAAGCAATGGGGCTCCTAAGGTCGGGGAAGGCTCTGATTACCAACTTGTAACACCCTCGATGCGACTATATCTCCCACGTGTCGAGGCACGACTTAGAGGCATAATCGCATTGAAGGCATATGTCGCAAGTTAGGAAATCTTCACAACATCCCATGTAATATAAATAATAAATGGGAGATACATAGTTGGCTTACACTCGCCACGTCAATCAAGTACATAAATAACATTACATCATTCAAACACTCATGGCCCGACTACAGCGCCAAAATAAAAGATAACCCAACATGCGACACGGTCCCGATCACCCCCAACTGGGCACCACTACTGATCATCAGGAAAGGAAACATAGTATCGTTGAGAGTCCTCATCGAACTCCCACTTGAGCTCAAGCGCGTCACCTGGAGAGGAATCATCAGGCCCTGCATCTGGTGTAATAGTAATATGTGGGCCATAGGGACTCAGCAATCTTGCACCCTCGCGATCAAGACTATTTAAGCTTATAGGTAAGGCAAGGTAAAATATGTGGAGCTGCAGCAAGCGACTAGCAAATATGGTGGCTATCCTGTTCGCAAAAGAGAGCGAGAGGAGGAGGCAAAGCGCGAGCGAGTAACTAGAGAGCAACCTGCGCAAGCATTACTCCAACACCGTGTCCACTTCCCGGACTCCGCCGAGAAGAGGCCATCACGGTAACTCACACGGTTGATTCATTTTAAATAAGTTAAGGTTCAAGTTATCTACAACCGGACATTAACAAATTCCCATCTGCCCATAACCGCGGGCACGGCTTTCGAAAGTTCAAATCCCTGCAGGGGAGTCCCAACTTAGCCCATGACAAGCTCTCACGGTCAACGAAGGAATAGACCTCCTCCCGAGACGTTCCGATCAGACTCGGTATCTCGGTTCTTCAAGACACTTCGACAGGTTAAAACAAGACCAGCAACACCGCCCGAATGTGCCGACAAATCCCGATAGGAGCAGCACATATCTCGTTCTCAGGGCACACTCAGATGAGCCAGATGTCGGGTAGGCCAGCCCAGAGTTGCCCCTGGTGGCCCCGGACATCGCTCGGTTTGACCAACACTCAGAGGAGCACTGGCCCGGGGGGGGGGGGGTTAAAATAAGATGACCCTCGGGCTCCGGAAACCCAAGGGAAAAAGAGGCTAGGTGGCAAATGGTAAGACCAAGGTTGGGCATTGCTGGAAAAGCTTTAATCAAGGCGAACTATCAAGGGGTTCCCATTATAACCCAACCGCGTAAGGAACGCAAAATCCGGGAACATAACACCGATATGACGGAAACTAGGGCGGCAAGAGTGGAACAAAACACTAGGCGAGAGGCCGAGCCTTCCACCCTTTACCAAGTATATAGATGCATTAAGATAACATGGCAATATAATGATATCCCAACAAGTAAATAAATGTTCCAACAAGGAACGGCCTCCAATCTTCACCTGCAACTAGCAACGCTATAAGAGGGGCTGAGCAAAGCGGTAACATAGCCAAACAACGGTTTGCTAGGACATGGTGGGTTAGAGGTTTGACATGGCAATTTGGGAGGCTTTAAATCAACTGGTAGGCATCATAGCATTGGCATAGCAAAAGAGTGAGCATCTAGCAAAGCAAAGATAGTAGTGATTTCGAGGGTATGATCATCTTGCCTGCAAAGTTGTCAGAGTTGACTGGATCCTCGAAAGCAAACTCAACAGGCTCCTCGTTAGTGAACTCGTCTCCCAGCTCTACCCAAACAAGGCAAACAAGCAAACGGAACACAATCAACCACGTGCAAAGCTCAAACAATATGATGCAAAGATGGTATGATATGCGGGATGCGATGCGGGATGCATATGCAAGATGTGACAGGGAAAGCATGAACCTGGCCTCAACTTGGAAATACAAGTGTTCCACTGGAAAGATGAGATGAAATATCTTGAAAACGATATAAAGAACGCCGGAATCGGAGTTACGGTTTGGAAATGGCAAGCAATTCAAATATGACCATGTTCTGCGATTTACAACAAGTAGCCATCTAAATGCAATGAGATGAACATGCTACAGCACCCAAACATGACAACAAAATACATGGCAGGGATGCATTCAAGATGCTTAACAAAAGTCTAGCACTGATTTACGGCCAATTCATCCATTAACAGGTTCAAACAAGCATGGCAAAAATGCATATGGTAAACAGATCTCATACAGTGAAATTAACACTTGTCTGGAATTTCAGATCAGGTAGCACACTTCGGAGCAACAAAACTATATGCTGCAGGACCTGAACATGGCAAAGTAAAGCATGGCATGGAGCTACTCAAAGAGCTTAACAAAAGTCCCTTAGTGACCTTGAGCCAAAAGGGATCAGAAAATACAATTGCAAGCATGTGAACATGGCAAAAACATAATCCGTTCTCAGACTTAGTGAAAACTGGAGCATGCTGAAACAGGTATCAAGTAGGCATGTTTACGAGCTTGATGCACTCACTACGGAGCAAGTCATGACGATCTAAGCATACACACATCAAGAATACACAAAATGCAAGCTATACATGGCAAGAACAATAGCATAGCATGCACAGATCAACTACAACATCATCGGCAAAATCGCTAACAAGTAGACAATCTGCCCAGATTCACGAAGTAGCAAAAGTAGAGCTCGATTGACTCAAGCTAGGGTGCTCCATAATTGCAAACAAAGACATGGATGGATAGAGCACTACAATATTAACAAAACATCCTTACTGATCATCCTCAAAAGAGGCACGGATCACTCGAAACAACATGAACATATGGCAACATGAGATAAACAGCTCAAGGACTTAGTGGAATTGCTATGTCCCTGAAATCAGCATTACCAAGTGCCTCACTTTGTAAGCTTGTGCTAGTCACCACACACATCACAAAAATACATGGGTTGCACCTCTGGAAAGATGGCAAATCCCTTAGCAAAGTAGAGCTCATGGGCATATCATGCACACAATAATCATGGCAAAAATGACAAATATCTAAATGGAGTAGCAGATCTGACAATTATCTCAAGTAGCACTCTTCTAACAGCATTTTGGGCATCAAGATGAACTCAAATGAAAATGATGCAATGGAATGAAATGATGTACGCTCTGAGACAAACATTTTGATATGCTATATGCCCAAAACGGAGCTACGGATGCGGAGTTACGACATGATGAAGAGGAGCATATGGATCTGAGAATTTGAGGACTTAGTAGAAATTCACCACCTCGCGGTTAGGGTTTACTGTAGCTCCCGATCCAGATCTGGCGAAGAGCACCGTAGCGGCAGTGGATCCGAGGCTCGCCGGCGACGGGAGCTTGCGGCGGCCGGCGTTCGTCGCGGGGCGGCGCCAGGGAGGGAGCGGACCAGATCCAGGGGCTCTTGGGAGTGCGGCGTGGCGCGGTGGCGCGTCTCCGGCGAGGAGCGGCGTCGGGGAGGAAGCTCGGCGGCGGACGGCGAGGAAGCAGCGGTCGGCGCGGCCGGCCGGCAATGGCGCCGTGGTGGCGCAACGGAGAAGGCGGCGGCGCGGGTAAGGAGGAGTGGGGCGGCGCGGGAAGACGACCAACCGGGCTCGGGGGCCGGCGCTGGTCCGCACGGGCCTCGGCGACGGCGGGTGGCGGCGCACCACGTGGCAGGCGGCGGTTGGCGGTGGCGGATCCGGACGTGTCCGGCTCCGTCCGGACGTGTCCGGCGGCGGCGGAGATATGATTTTTTAGGGTTAGGGGGAAGAAGATCCGGGAATTGGAAATGGGGTTCTATTTATAGAGGTAGAGGGAGCTAGGAGAGTCCAAATGAGGTGCGGTTTTTGGCCACGCGATCGTGATCGAACGCTCTAGATGATGGAGAAGGTTTTGGTGGGTTTTGGGCCAACTTTGAGGGGTGTTGGGCTGCAACACACACGAGGCCTTTTCGGTCCCTCGGTTAACCGTTTGAGTAGAAAACGAAGTCCAAATGGTACGAAACTTGACAGGCGGTCTACCGGTAGTAAATCAAGGCCGCTTGGCAAGTCTCAGTCCAATCCGGAAATGTTTAATCCCCACACACGAAAGAAAGGTAGAAATGACCACCAGAGGAAAACGAAGCGCCGGAATGCAAAACGGACAACGGAGAAAATGCTCGAATGCATGAGATGAACACGTATGCAAATGCAATGCACATGATGACATGATATGAGATGCATGACAACGATAACAACACACGGAGACAAAGACCCAAACCCGAGAAAATAAAATAACTTAACGCCGGAAACGGCAAGAGTTGGAATACATAGTTACATCCGGGGTGTTACAACACACCACCACTAAGAAAGGATCTTGTCCCGAGATCTAGGACTGAAAGAACGCCGGGTACTCAGAACGGAGGTGATCCTCACGTTCCCAGGTAGCTTCACGGTCGGAATGGTGTGACCACTTGACTTTGAGGAATTTGATTGACTTGTTGCGAGTCTTGCGTTCAGTCTCTTCAAGAATAGCAACGGGGTGCTCACGATAGGAGAGCTCTTCTTGGAGCTCAATGTCCTCGAAGTTGACGGTGCGGTCAGGAGTCTTGAAGCACTTTCGGAGCTGAGAGACATGGAACACGTCATGAACATTTGCAAAGTTTGAAGGAAGCTCGAGTTGATAGGCGAGATCGCCTCTCTTGCTGACAATCTTGAAAGGTCCCACGTATCTGGGGGCAAGCTTCCCTTTGATACCGAAGCGACGAGTACCTTTCATAGGAGAGACGCGGAGGTAAACATGATCTCCGATCTCGAAAGCCAAATCACGGTGCTTACTATCATAGTAGCTATTCTGGCGAGATTGGGCTGCTTTGAGGTTATCTCGAATGACTTTGCACATTTCCTCTGCCTCTGTGATTAAGTCATTTCCGAGAAGCTGACGTTCACCGGTTTTGGACCAGTTGAGAGGGGTACGACACTTCCTGCCATACAGAATTTCAAATGGGGCCTTGCCCGAACTTGCTTGAAAACTGTTGTTGTAGGAGAATTCAGCATAAGGAAGACAATCCTCCCACTTCATGCCGAAGGAGATCACACAAGCCCTGAGCATATCTTCAAGAATCTGATTGACACGCTCGACTTGGCCGCTAGTTTGAGGATGGAAAGCTGTGCTGAAGCGGATGTTGGTGCCCATGGCCTTCTGAAAAGAATCCCAAAACTTGGAGGTAAAGATGCTGCCACGGTCTGAAGAGATCACTTGTGGAATACCGTGCAGAGAGACAATTCGAGAGGTATAGAGTTCCGCCAATTGAGATGCAGTGATTGACTCTTTGATAGGCAGAAAGTGAGCCACTTTGGTGAGTTTGTCGATGACAACGAATATAGCATCATTGCCATGCTTGGACTTTGGAAACCCAGTCACGAAGTCCATCTCAATGTGGTCAAACTTCCATTCTGGAATGGCAAGAGGTTGGAGGAGACCAGCTGGCCTTTGGTGTTCTGCCTTCACTCTTCTGCAGACATCACATTCATTCACGAACTGAGCAATCTCGCGCTTCATTCGAGTCCACCAATAAGCCTGCTTGAGGTCCTGATACATCTTCGTGCTCCCAGGGTGGATGGAGAGGAGAGAGTTGTGAGTTTCGTTCATGATCACTTTACGAAGGTCACCTTTGGGTACAACAATACGATCCTCGAAGAATAGAGTGTCCTTGTCATCAAGGCGGTAGCACTTGTACTTGGGTTGACTCTTGGCAATCCCAATCTTCACCTTTTTCACCATAGCATCAAGAAGCTGAGCTTGGCGAATCTGGTCTTCCAAGGTAGGAGAGACTTGAAGGTTGGCGAGGAAACCTTGAGGAACAACTTGCAGATTAAGTTTGCGGAAAGCTTCACAAAGCTCGGGTTGATAAGGCTTGAGAATCAGACTGTTGCAATAAGCTTTCCTGCTCAATGCATCAGCAATCACATTGGCCTTGCCTGGAGTATACTCGATACTCGGATTATACTCTTGAATCATTTCGACCCATCGAGTCTGCCTGAGGTTGAGATTAGGCTGAGTGAAGATGTACTTGAGACTCTTGTGATCAGTGAAAATGTCCACTTTTCTTCCCAATAAGAGATGTCTCCAAGTCAAAAGAGCATGCACAACTGCCGCCAACTCGAGATCATGAGTGGGGTAGTTCTTCTCATTGGGCTTCAACTGGCGAGAGGTATAAGCAACAACTTTCTTCTCTTGCATCAACACTGCGCCAAGACCTTGGAGAGAGGCATCACAAAAGACCTCGTATGGCTTGGATTCATCAGGCGGAGTCAGAACTGGATCAGTGATCAATTTCTCTTTCAAAGTGTTGAAAGCAATGTCACACTCCGGAGACCAAACGTACTTGACGTGCTTCTGAAGAAGATTTGAGAGAGGCTTCGCGATCTTAGAAAAGGTTTCAACGAATCTTCGACAGTAGCTTGCGAGACCGAGGAAGCTGCGGAGTTGCTTCACGTTCTGAGGAGGTTCCCAATTCACAATTGCAGACACCTTCTCAGGATTCACGGCAATGCCCTTGGCAGAGATGATATGACCAAGATAAAGAACCTCATCGAGCCAAAATTCGCACTTGGAGAACTTGGCGTAGAACTTGTGTTCCCTCGACTTATCGAGTACCAAACGCAAGTGCTTGGCATGATCTTCCTTGTTCTTCGAGAAAACCAGAATGTCGTCGAGATAGACCAAAACGAAGTCATTGGTATAGGCGTTGAAGATGAAGTTCATCATGCGAGAGAACATCGGAGGAGCGTTGACGAGGCCAAAAGACATGACAGTGTATTCATAAGAACCATAGCTTGTCCTGAAAGCCGTCTTGGGAATATCTTGTTCACGGATTCGAATCTGATGATAACCCATACGGAGATCAAGCTTGGAGAATACTTGGGCACCTTTGAGTTGTTTGAACAGCTCGTTGATGTTGGGAAGTGGGTATTTATTCTTGATGGTCTTCTTGTTCAATGGACGGTAATCAACACAAAGTCGGTCCGTTCCATCCTTCTTCTTCACAAAAAGAACACCACAACCCCACGGAGAAGAACTAGGCCGGATGAGACCCATTCTCTCTTGAATATCGAGTTGCTTCTTCAGCTCCTTCAACTCTTCAGGTCCGAGCTTGTAAGGACGCTTGCACACAGGTTCCGTACCAGGCTCAAGATCAATGACGAATTCCACTGGCCGGTGCGGAGGCATTCCTGGGAGCTCTTCTGGAAAGACGTCTTGATATTCGCAAACGACTGGAATTTGCAAGATAGCATCTAGTTCACCCTTCTCATTAAGAGAAAATAGACGGATGGTATCATCACGAGCGGCAAAGACAATTACATCCTCAGACGCATGAGTCAATTGAATCTGCCTGGCAGCACAATCAAGCTGAGCCTTGTGCTTAGAAAGCCAATCCATTCCGAGAATAAGATCAATATCCGAGTTACCAAGAACCACCGGAGAAGAGAGAAACTTGTAATCGCCCAACGTGATAGTAACATCGGGGGCCATAGCGCTTGCATTCATGAATTTACCCGGAGAAAAAAACAGATAACTGTCTAGGCAAATCTTGTAAAGGCAACTCATGCTTAGAAACAAATGGTCTCGAGATGAAACAATGCGATGCACCAGTGTCAAAAAGAACTTTGGCAGGAATATCGTTAACAGGAAGGTTAACCATAATGACATCTGACGAATCCTCTGCTTGAGCTGCATTCATCAATTTGACCTTGGCGGACTTGGTGTTATGCTTGACGATAGCTGTACTTGCTGATCTCACAGGAGGAGGAGGAGGAGGAAGACGCCTCTGATTGAGACACTTGTTGGCATAGTGACACTTCTATTGGCACTTGTTGCACGTGACCTCTGAAAGCGGACGGTGATACGGAGCACTCGATCCTGGAGCTTGAGACGAAGTCTTGTTCTGAAAGCCAGGGTTGGGTGGGTGGGAAGATCCACTACCACCTTTGCTCTTCTGATACGGCTGACAGAACGGAGGAGGAGGAAGCCAATACTTCTGCTGCTTGGCCACTTGAGTAGAGGAAGACGGAGTAGCATCTCTGACTCACTTCTTGGAACCATCACACCTCAGTTGAGCGGCCTCTTGCTTCAGTGCCATGTTGTAGAACTCATCGTACCTCAAGGGCTTGAAGAGAACAAGAGCTAGCTGGATTTCTTCTCTGAGACCACCCCTGAACTGGTATATCATGCTCTTCTCGTCAGGGACGTCCTGCCTAGCAAAGCGGGCGAGCTTCTGAAACAACTTGTTGTAGTCATAGACAGACAAAGAGCCTTTCTTCAGGTTGCGAAATTCCTCACGCTTGCTTTCAACCACGCTCTGAGGGATATGGTGAGCTCTGAAATCTTGACGGAATTCATCCCAAGTGATCACACGTCCACCTCTGGAATCCTTGTACTGCTGGAACCATTCTGCAGCTTGATCTTTGAGTTGGAAGGAAGCGAACTTGACGAAGTCCTCAGGCCTGACGTTACTGCACTCGAAATGCTTACATAGATCCACGAGCCAATCGTCAGCATCAGTTGCCTCAACACAATTGCTGAAAGTTTTTGGCCCGTTAGCAAGGAACTGGTTGAGTGTAGCAAAGTGATTCTGATTGTTTCCTTGATTCCCTTGGTTTCCTTGATTGCGCTCTTTAAGAATTTGCATGATCAACTGTGTGTTTGCATTGGTTGCGGCCATCACAGCTTGCCATGCCTCCGGAGGAGGTGGAGGTGGTGGCGGATCTTGATTCTGATTCTGATTGGTGCTCTTAGCGGGAGCCATCCTGAAGAGGTTGACCACCGTTAGCACATAGACAGATAAATGAAGCTGAATCCAACGGAATGAAAATTGCAACATATAGTCTTCACATTCGAACAAAATGAACGAATGCATTCCTCTTGAAATGGTCACATATCCATAAATTGAGAAGCCACGTAGAATTTAGGTAGAGAAATAAATCAACAAGGTACGGATCAAGAACGAATAATCGGTAAGAAATCCCAATCTCAAACCAACTATCCGTGGAAGAAGAACTAGAGCTACTAGAATTCCCACCTATGAAACTCCCGAACCTTTCCGGTTATGCAATCAGGTGTTGGGGATACAGGGGAAGCATAATATCTCACCCAAATCTAGCAAATCCTACAACTCGGAAACCATCTACCTCAACCTTCGAAAAGCATCCGTTATACAAGTTATGGCGATACTCCCGAACTCCCGCCCCAGTACTGGGTGGCGTCGAGGTTATCTCACCAACGAACTGCATAAAAGAGATTTTTGATGTCGGCATACTAAACTCAGGTATTCCGGAACTGCAACGATAAAATTATGACGACAACACCTCAGAGCTCAACTCCCCGGGACACTTCCACAAAACCCCTGACAGGAGGCACCAAGACAATGTTCTCGTCATGAAACCATCGGAACGATTCCAAGATACCCGCGTGATCCTAATTTTTTTAGTGAAATTTGAGAAGAGAAGAGTCAAAACACTACGTCAGGATGCCTTACCAGAGAGATGAGGAGACTGGGAAGTAAAAAGAATTCCTAAACTCTCCGATATATAATTCCTAAATGACTCAAAACATTTTTCTAGACACAACTCGGCCGCTAAAAACGATCAAGCAATGGGGCTCCTAAGGTCGGGGAAGGCTCTGATTACCAACTTGTAACACCCTCGATGCGACTATATCTCCCACGTGTCGAGGCACGACTTAGAGGCATAATCGCATTGAAGGCATATGTCGCAAGTTAGGAAATCTTCACAACATCCCATGTAATATAAATAATAAATGGGAGATACATAGTTGGCTTACACTCGCCACGTCAATCAAGTACATAAATAACATTACATCATTCAAACACTCATCGCCCGACTACGGCGCCAAAATAAAAGATAACCCAACATGCGACACGGTCCCGATCACCCCCAACTGGGCACCACTACTGATCATCAGGAAAGGAAACATAGTATCGTTGAGAGTCCTCGTCGAACTCCCACTTGAGCTCAAGCGCGTCACCTGGAGCGGAATCATCAGGCCCTACATCTGGTGTAATAGTAATCTGTGGGCCATAGGGACTCAGCAATCTCGCACCCTCGCGATCAAGACTATTTAAGCTTATAGGTAAGGCAAGGTAAAATATGTGGAGCTGCAGCAAGCGACTAGCAAATATGGTGGCTATCCTGTTCGCAAAAGAGAGCGAGAGGAGGAGGCAAAGCGCGAGCGAGTAACTAGAGAGCAACCTGCGCAAGCATTACTCCAACACCGTGTCCACTTCCCGGACTCCGCCGAGAAGAGGCCATCACGGTAACTCACACGGTTGATTCATTTTAAATAAGTTAAGGTTCAAGTTATCTACAACCGGACATTAACAAATTCCCATCTGCCCATAACCGCGGGCACGGCTTTCGAAAGTTCAAATCCCTGCAGGGGAGTCCCAACTTAGCCCATGACAAGCTCTCACGGTCAACGAAGGAATAGACCTCCTCCCGAGACGTTCCGATCAGACTCGGTATCTCGGTTCTTCAAGACACTTCGACAGGTTAAAACAAGACCAGCAACACCACCCGAATGTGCCGACAAATCCCGATAGGAGCTGCACATATCTCGTTCTCAGGGCACACTCAGATGAGCCAGACGTCGGGTAGGCCAGCCCAGAGTTGCCCCTGGTGGCCCCAGACATTGCTCGGTTTGACCAACACTCAGAGGAGCACTAGCCCGGGGGGCGGGGGGGTTAAAATAAGATGACCCTCGGGCTCCGGAAACCCAAGGGAAAAAGAGGCTAGGTGGCAAATGGTAAGACCAAGGTTGGGCATTGCTGGAAAAGCTTTAATCAAGGCGAACTATCAAGGGGTTCCCATTATAACCCAACCGCGTAAGGAATGCAAAATCCGGGAACATAACACCGATATGACGGAAACTAGGGCGGCAAGAGTGGAACAAAACACTAGGCGAGAGGCCGAGCCTTCCACCCTTTACCAAGTATATAGATGCATTAAGATAACATGGCAATATAATGATATCCCAACAAGTAAATAAATGTTCCAACAAGGAACGGCCTCCAATCTTCACCTGCAACTAGCAACGCTATAAGAGGGGCTGAGCAAAGCGGTAACATAGCCAAACAACGGTTTGCTAGGACATGGTGGGTTAGAGGTTTGACATGGCAATTTGGGAGGCTTGAAAGCAAGTGGTAGGCATCGTAGCATTGGCATAGCAAAAGAGTGAGCATCTAGCAAAGCAAAGATAGTAGTGATTTCGAGGGTATGATCATCTTGCCTGGAAAGTTGTCAGAGTTGACTGGATCCTCGAAAGCAAACTCAACGGGCTCCTCGTTAGTGAACTCGTCTCCCGGCTCTACCCAAACAAGGCAAACAAGCAAACGGAACACAATCAACCACGTGCAAAGCTCAAACAATATGATGCAAAGATGGTATGCTATGCGGGATGCGATGCGGGATGCATATGCAAGATGTGACAGGGAAAGCATGAACCTGGCCTCAACTTGGAAATCCAAGTGTTCCACTGGAAAGATGAGATGAAATCGCTTGAAAACGATATAAAGAACGCCGGAATCGGAGTTACGGTTTGGAAATGGCAAGCAATTCAAATATGACCACATTCTGTGATTTACAGCAAGTAGCCATCTAAATGCAATGAGATGAACATGCTACAGCACCCAAACATGACAACAAAATACATGGCAGGGATGCATTCAAGATTCTTAACAAAAGTCTAGCACTGATCTACGGCCAATTCATCCATTAACAGGTTCAAACAAGCATGGCAAAAATGCATATGGTAAACAGATCTCATACAGTGAAATTAACACTTGTCTGGAATTTCAGATCAGGTAGCACACTTCGGAGCAACAAAACTATATGCTGCAGGACCTGAACATGGCAAAGTAAAGCATGGCATGGAGCTACTCAAAGAGCTTAACAAAAGTCCCTTAGTGACCTTGAGCCAAAAGGGATCAGAAAATACAATTGCAAGCATGTGAACATGGCAAAAACATAATCCGTTCTCAGACTTAGTGAAAACTGGAGCATGCTGAAACAGGTATCAAGTAGGCATGTTTACGAGCTTGATGCACTCACTACGGAGCAAGTCATGACAATCTAAGCATACACCCATCAAGAATACACAAAATGCAAGCTAGACATGGCAAGAACAATAGCATAGCATGCACGGATCAACTACAACATCATCGGCAAAATTGCTAACAAGTAGACAATCTGCCCAGATTCACGAAGTAGCAAAAGTAGAGCTCGATTGACTCAAGCTAGGGTGCTCCATAATTGCAAACAAAGACATGGATGGATAGAGCACTACAATATTAACAAAACATCATTACTGATCATCCTCAAAAGAGGCACGGATCACCCGGAAACAATATGAACATATGGCAACATGAGATAAACAGCTCAAGGACTTAGTGGAATTGCTAAGTCCCTGAAATCAGCATTACCAAGTGCCTCACTTTGCAAGCTTGTGCTAGTCACCACACACATCACAAAAATACATGGGTTGCACCTCTGGAAAGATGGAAAATCCCTTAGCAAAACATAGGTAGAGCTCATGGGCATATCATGCACACAATAATCATGGCAAAAATGACAAATATCTAAATGGAGTAGCAGATCTGACAATTATCTCAAGTAGCACTCTTCTAACAGCATTTCGGGCATCAAGATGAACACAAATGAAAATGATGCAATGGAACAAAATGATGTACTCTCTGAGGCGAACATTTTGATATGCTATATGCCCAAAACGGAGCTACGAATGCGGAGTTACGACATGATGAAGAGGAGCATATGGATCTGAGTATTTGAGGACTTAGTAGAAATTCACCACCTCGCGGTTAGGGTTTACTGTAGCTCTGGCGAAGAGCACCGTAGCGGCGGCAGATCCGAGGCTCACCGGCGACGGGAGCTTGCGGCGGCCGGCGTTCGTCGCGGGGCGGCGCCAGGGAGGGAGCGGACCAGATCCAGGGGCTCTTGGGAGTGCGGCGTGGCGCGGTGGCGCGTCTCCGGCGAGGAGCGGCGTCGGGGAGGAAGCTCGGCGGCGGACGGCGAGGAAGCAGCGGTCGGTGCGGCCGGCCGGCAATGGCGCCGTGGTGGCGCAACGGAGAAGGCGGCGGCGCGGGTAAGGAGGAGTGGGGCGGCGCGGGAAGACGACCAACCGGGCTCGGGGGCCGGCGCTGGTCCGCACGGGCCTCGGCGACGGCGGGTGGCGGCGCACCACGTGGCAGGCGGCGGTTGGCGGTGGCGGATCCGGACGCGTTCGGCTCCGTCCGGACGTGTCCGGCGGCGGTGGAGATCCGATTTTTTAGGGTTAGGGGGAAGAAGATCCGGGAATTGGAAATGGGGTTCTATTTATAGAGGTAGAGGGAGCTAGGAGAGTCCAAATGAGGTGCGGTTTTCGGCCACGCGATCGTGATCGAACGCTCTAGATGATGGAGAAGGTTTTGGTGGGTTTTGGGCCAATTTTGAGGGGTGTTGGGCTGCAACACACACGAGGCATTTTCGGTCCCTCGGTTAACCGTTTGAGTAGCAAACGAAGTCCAAATGGTACGAAACTTGACAGGCCGTCTACCGGTAGTAAACCAATGCCGCTTGGCAAGTCTCGGTCCAATCCGGAAATGTTTAATCCCCACACACGAAAGAAAGGTAGAAATGACCACCGGAGGAAAACGAAGCGCCGGAATGCAAAATGGAGAACGGAGAAAATGCTCGAATGCATGAGATGAACACGTATGCAAATGCAATGCACATGATGGCATGATATGAGATGCATGACAACGATAACAACACACGGAGACAAAGACCCGAACCTGAGAAAATAAAATAACTTAACACCGGAAATGGCAAGAGTTGGAATACATATTGGGTAAGTTACATCCGGGGTGTTACATAAAGAGTACGTAAATAAAAAGTAGGGGCTGTTTAGATAAAGAAACAATAAAGTAAATATAGAGAGTGTGGAAAAGTGGTGGTAGGAGTTGCGAAATTGTCCCTAAGCAATTGACTACTTTACTAGACCGATAGCAAGTATTATGTGGGAGAGGCCACTGCTAGCATGTCATCCCTTACTTGGAATTCTATGCACCTATGATTGGAACTATTAGCAAGCATCCGCAACTACTAATGTTCATTAAGGTAAAACCCAACCATAGCATTAAGATATATTGGTCCCCCTTCAAACCCGTATGCATTAATTTCTATGCTAGGTTGAAGCTTCTGTCACTCTTGCCCTCCAATACATAGTCCTATCAACATACAACTAACCCTAGGGTGTGATCCACGCGCGCAATCATATGATGGGCACCAAAGGACAACAACATAACCACAAGCAAATTAAATCAATCATAGCAATTCATCAACCACCGATAGGACAACGAAAATCTACTCAGACATCATAGGATGGAAACACATCATTGGATAATAATATGAAGCATAAAGCACCATGTTCAAGTAAAGGGTACATCGGGTTGCGGGAGAGTGGACCGTTGTAGATAGAGGGGGGAAGGTGATGGAGATGTTGGTGAAGATGGCGGAGGTGTTGGTGTAGATCACGGTGATGATGATGATGGCCACGGTGGCGTTCCGGCGCCACCGGAGGAGAGGGGGAGAGGGGCCCCCTTCTTCCTCTTCTTCCTAGACCTCCTCCCTAGATGGGAGAAGGGTTTCCCCTCTGGTCCTTGGCCTCCATGGCATGGGAGGGGCGAGAGCCCCTCCGAGATTGGATCTATCTCTCTGCTTCTCTCTGGTTCTGCGTTCTGTTCTGGCTCTGTTTCACCGTTTCGTATATATATGGAGATCCGTAACTCCGATTGGCCTGAAACCTTCGCCGTGATTTTTTCCGAATATTAGCTTTCTTGCGGCAAAAGAAGAGCGTCAACCGCCTTACGGTGGGCTCATGAGGGTAGGGGGCGCCCCCACTACCTCATGACCACCTTGGGCACTAGTTCACGTTGATTTTCCTTCCGAATTTTCCATATTTTCCAAAAATAAGCTCCGTCCGTTTTTATCCCGTTTGGACTCCGTTTGACGCGGATATTCTGCGAAACCAAAAACATGCAACAGACAGGAACTGGCACTGGGCACTAGATCAATATGTTAGTCCCAAATATAATATAAAAAGTTGCCAAAAAGTATATGAAAGTTGAATAATATTGGCATGGAACAATAAAAAATTATAGATACGACGGAGACGTATCAAAATCATTTTCATCCGAGTTATGGTTTAATTTCTATGAATTTCTAAAGATTTTCTTATTTTATGGATTTATTTTATTTACAGAAAATGATATATGATGTCAGGATGATGTCACGGTGACATCAGCAGGTCAACACACGGCTGACCAGGTCAAACCTGACATGTGGGTCCAGTGGGACCCACATGTCAGCCTCTGTTATTTTAACAGTGGACTAAAACTAATCTAGCAGAGATAATTAGAGGTGTGGGCCCCAGTGTCAGTGTCTGATTAGAGTTTAACTAATTAGATTTTAATTTGAAACATGATTAATTAGCCTAACTACTGGGGGACCCACACATTAGTGAGAGGGATGAACAGTGCCCCGCGTTGACTTTGGTCAACGCGGTCAAAAGGGCACAGGGGCCCACTCGTCAGCGACCGTGGGTGGGTCCCACGCGGCGCCAGCTCAGCGGGGCCGGCGACTCGCCGGCGGCGACTCCAGAACGCCGCGGATTTCGCCTACAGACGGCCGTTTCGAGCGCGGCCGGGCCCGTTCGAACGAGCAGACGACGACGAGTCGAACTGTGGTGGTGGCAGGGTCAGACTCGACCAGAATCATCGGCAGCGTTGAGCAAGGGCGGCGCCGGAGTTTGGGTGAGTGTGGCATTGGCGTTTCTGAGCACCGCAAGCCTCGGCAACTAGCGCGTTCGACTTCTACGGCTATGGCGAGCACGACCGCGAGCGCAGGGGAGCTCGGCAGCGACCGTAGCGTTGGCAGTGACAACGGCGGCGGAGCTCCGTTCGACCAAGCACGACGCAGTGGCTATGGGCAGCGCGAGGCATCATAGAGAGAGAGAGAGGCGAGGGCGAGGCTCACCGAGCGGTTACGTAAAACCCTTGACGGTTTAGTAGCAGCAGAGCGACTCGAATTCGCCGGCAGGCACCGGAGTCAGAGAAGAAATGGGCGGCGGCGTCCGACAGCGACAGGGCCTCCCAGCACCAGCTGAGGCCACTGGTCCATGAAGAAGGCGAGGGTGGAGCTCTATGGCATGATAGCTCGGCTCAGAGGCGACGGGGCCCGCGAGGACGACGGCGTGCGGCGGCAGATGCGTTCAGGCGGTGGATCTGAGAAGGAGGCGAGGCGACGGAGCGAGCGGGGAGAGGGGATAGGGACTGGCGCGAGTGGGGGCGGCAGGGCAAGTGGGAGGGGAGACGGGAGCCTGAGGCGTCGGGGCCTTATCCTCTCCCGACGAGGCCGGCGAGGTGGTCGGGTGGCGCCGAGGCGCCCGGTCGAAGGAACAAGAGGGAGGCGCGCTTCGGGGAGCTGGGCCGGCCAGGCTGGGCCTCTCTCTGTGGCCTTAGGCCCAGGGGCAGGGGGGTTCCTTTTCCCCCCGTTTTAAAACAGCTTTTCTTTTTCTTTTTAGCCAATAAAAAGTGAGCAAAAATTATGCCATTGGCCAAAATAATTTCAAAGAAGTATATTGCACTGCCACAAAAATATTGTGAGACTTTACAAAATGATTGCCAATTTTATAAATTAAAAGGCATTTAATTTATTGCTTAGGTCACTGTTTTAAGTAGCTTAGGCCACTTAAACCTTTTGCAAAATGTTGGTTCACCACCAATATTAGTTGTGGATTATTTGGCACATAATGAACATTTTTGTTTTCATGTCAGAGCATTTTGAATTTCACACAGAATTTGAATTTTAATTCAATTGGAATTTGATAGAACATGAGACAATAATGATCAGGCACATGTTTAGCAAAAAGATTAACTTAACCCCAGGGGTTACTGTAGCAACATTACTCCTGCCTGCATCTACTTCTATTACTCCACATATCGACCGCTATCCAGAATGCATCTAGTGTATTAAGTTCATGGAAAAACGGAGTAATGCAATAAGAATGATGACATGATGTAGACAAGATCCATTTATCTATATGGCGGTAGATATAGATCTCATCTTTTTATCCTTAGCAGCAACGATACATACGTGTCGGTTCCCTTTCTGTCACTAGGATCAAGCACCGTAAGATCGAACCCACTACCGGGCACCTCTTCCCGTTGCAAGATAAATAGATCAAGTTGGCCAAACAAAACCCAAATATCGGAGAATAAATACGAGGCTATAAGAGATCATGCATAAAAGAGATCAAAGAAACTCAAATACTTCCATGGATATAAAAAGATAGATCTGATCATAAACTTGAAGTTCATCGATCCCAACAAACACACTGCAAAAGAGTTACATCATATGGATCTCCAAGAGACCATTGTATTGAGAATCAAGAGAGGGAGATGAAGCCATCTAGCTACTAACTACGGATCCAAAGGTCTACAAATAACTACTCACGCATCATTGGAGAGGCACTAATGGAGGTGGTGAACCCCATCCGAGATGGTGTCTAGATTGGATCTGGTGGTTCTGGACTCTGCGACGGCTGGATGAATATTTCGTTGACTCCCCTAGGGTTATGGTATTTTTGGGGTATATATAGAGCAAAGAGGGTCTGGGGGCACCCGAGGTGGGCATAACCCACCAGGGCGCGTGTGGGCCTCCAGGCGCGCCCTGGTGGGTTGTGCCCCCCTCGGGGCACCCTGATACGTCTCCAACGTATCTATAATTTTTGATTGCTCCATGCTATATTATCTACTGTTTTCAACTATATTGGGCTTTATTTTCCACTTTTATATTATTTTTCGGACTAACCTATTAACCGGAGGCCCATCCCAGAATGGCTGTTTTTTTGCCTATTTTAGTGTTTCGAAGAAACGAAATATCAAACGAAGTCCAAACAGAATAAAATCTTCGGGAACGTGATTTTCTCACTGAACGTGATCCAGGAGACTTGGACCCTGCTCCAAGGAACAAAAGAGGCGGTCACGAGGGTGGGGGCGCCCCCCTAGGGCGCGCCCCCAGCCTCGTGGGCCCCCGTTGCTCCTCTGGCGTACTTCTTTGTCCTATATATACACACGTATCCCCAAACGATCAGAACAGGAGCCAAAAACCTAATTCCACCGCCGCTACTTTCTGTATCCACGAGATCCCATCTTGGGGCCTGTTCCGGAGCTCCGCCGGAAGAGGGCCGTCATCACGGAGGGCTTCTACATCACGGAGGGCTTCTACATCATGTCATCTTGCTTAAGGCGTTACTCTGTTTTTAACTTAATACTCTAGATGCATGCTGGATAGCGGTCGATGAGCGGAGTAGTAGTAGTAGATGCAGAATCGTTTCGATCTACTTGTCTCGGACGTGATGCCTATATACATGATCATGCCTAGATATTCTCATAACTATGCTCAATTCTGTCAATTGCTCAACAGTAATTTGTTCACCCACCGTAGAATAACTATGCTCTTGAGAGAAGCCACTAGTGAAACCTATGGCCCCCGGGTCTATTCTCATCATATCAATCTCCATCACTTTAATCTTGCTTTGCTTTTTACTGTGCTTTTACTTTTTACTTTGCATCTTTATACCAAAAATACTAAAAATATTATATCTGTCAGATCTCACTCTCGTAAGTGACCGTGAAGGGATTGACAACCCCTAATCGCGTTGGTTGCGAGTAGCTATCGCTTTGTGCAGGTACGAGGGACTTGAGCGTGGGCTCCTACTAGATTGATACCTTGGTTCTCAAAAACTAAGGGAAATACTTACGCTACTCTGCTGCATCATCCCTTCCTCTTCGGGGAAAACCAACGCAAGATCAAGACGTAGCAAGAAGGATTTCTGGCGCCGTTGCCAGGGAGTCTATGAAAAAAGTCAACATACCAAGTACCCATCACAATCCCTATCTCTCGCATTACTTTATTTGCCATTTGCCTCTCATTTTCCTCTCCCCCACTTCACCCTTGCCATTTTATTCGCCCTCTCTCTCTCTATCCTTCCTCTCTATTTGCCTCTTTTGCCCGTTTGCTCTTGTTTGCTCGTGTGCTAGTTTGTTTGCTTGTCGTCAGGGCTAGTCTCATATCTCCTCCGTTGTCTCCCGAGAATGAAGTTCTAAATTTTAATCAAAGGGAGGTAGAAAATCTAAAAGATGCTTGGTATAGAATTTGCAATGCTCAAAATAGATCTACCAGGAAGCAATCTACTTCAATTCTTCTCCGCAATTTTTATGTACGTGTTAATCCTTGGTATAGATATATCCTCGATACCATTACCGGAGGGAACTTCTTGGGTAGCCATACTTTTGATTCTTATAATGCTATGTTAGATTTATTTGGCTCACCACCTCTTTTGCTTAATGGAACCATGTTAACTTTAGAGCATGTTATGCAAAGACTTGAAATTATTGAAAATAAAGTTGCTACTATTGAATTGATTGAAAATCTAGATAAAAATATCCACAATCAAATTACTCAATATGGATCTAAGGTAGGAATGACTTTGAAAAATATTAAGGAAAAGGAACCCGTAGTTAATGAGAAGATAAACTTAGATTCTACTAGAATTGATAAACTTGAGGGTATCATTACAAACATGGGAACCACTTTTTCTTCCGTAAACAATACTCCAAGTCCTCCTACTAAAATTGCCAAGCTTATGTATGTTCCTAAAAATAAGGGTGAATCATCTAGTAAGGAAACTGCGGATCCTAAATCTATAAGTATTCATCCCAATATTTTTGCTATCATTAAGGAACCAATTGCTACAAATGAATTTTTCAATCATGTGCCTGAAAGTTTAATAATCACTAGAAAGAAAGAAATTCCTAAGGGAAATAGATGCATCATCGAAGAATTGCCCACCAAAGATGGCAATACCTAGATCTATCCTCGCTTTTATGCCTAGCTAGGGGCGTTAAACGATAGCGCTTGTTGGGAGGCAACCCAATTTTATTTTTATTCCTTGCTTTTTGCTCCTGCTTAGTAATAAATAAATTATTTAGCCTCTGTTTTGGTTGTGTTTTTTGTGTTTAATTAGTGTTTGTGCCAAGTAGAACCGTTGGGAAGACTTGGGGAAAGTCTTGTTGAACTTGCTGTAAAAAACAGAAACTTTAGCGCTCACGAGAACTGCTGTCATTTTTATTTGAAGAGTGCTATTTAGTTTATTATTTTTTCATATGATTAATAGATAAATTCCTCACGTCCAGAAATTTATTTTAGAATTTTTGGGGTTCCAGATCTTGCGCTAGCTACAGATTACTACAGACTGTTCTGTTTTTGACAGATTCTGTTTTGCGTGTGTTGTTTGCTTATTTTGATGAATCTATGGCTAGTAAAATAGTTTATAATCCATATAGAAGTTGGAATACAGTAGGTTTAACACCAATATAAATTAATAATGAGTTCATTACAGTACCTTGAAGTGGTCTTTAGTTTTCTTTCGCTAACGGAGCTCACGAGTTTTCTATTTTGAGTTTTGTGTTGTGAAGTTTTCAAGTTTTCGGTGAATTCTTTTGATGGATCATGGAACAAGGAGTGGCAAGAGCCTAAGCTTGGGGATTCCCATGGCACCCCCAAGATAATCCAAGGACACCAAAAAGTCAAAGCTTGGGGATGCCCCGAAGGCATCCCCTCTTTCGTCCACTTCCATCGGTAATTTACTTGGAGCTATATTTTTATTCACCAACATGATATGTGTTTTGCTTGGAGCGTCTTGTATTATTTGTGTCTTTGTGTCTTAGTATGCCACAATCATCCTTGCTGTACACAAATTTTGAGAGAGCCATACATGAATTAAAATTTGATAGAATCCTCTATGTGCTTCACTTATATCTTTTAAGCGTAGTAGTTTTGCTCTATGTGCTTCACTTATATCTTTTGAGCTAGATAGTTTTGCTCTATGTGCTTCACTTATATCTTTTGAGTGTTATAATTTTGCTCTATGTGCTTCACTTAGATCTTTTAGAGCACGGTGGTGGATTTGTTTTAAAGAAACTATTGATCTCTCATGCTTCACTTAAGTTATTTTGAGAGTCTCTTAATAGCATGGTAATTAGCTTAATAATAATATGCTTGGTATTCAAGATTTGTGAAACTTTCTTTTGAGTGTGTTGAATACTAATAAAAGATTGAAGCATGATCATTTTTTTGAGATATGGAGGTGATAATATTAAAGTCATGCTAGTTGAGTAGTTGTGAATTCAAAGAATACTTGTGTTAAAGTTTGTGATTCCCGTAGCATGCATGTATGGTGAACCGTTATGTGATGAAGTCGGAGCATGATTTATTTATTGATTGTCTTCCTTATGAGTGGCGGTCGGGGACGAGCGATGGTCTTTTCCTACCAATCTATCCCCCTAGGAGCATGCGCGTAATACTTTGCTTTGATAACTTCTAGATTTTTGCAATAAGTATATGAGTTCTTTATGACTAATGTTGAGTCCATGGATTATACGCACTCTCACCCTTCCACCTTTGCTAGCCTCTCTAATACCGTGCACCTTTTGCTGGTATCATACACCTACCATATACCTTCCTCAAAACAGCCACCATACCTACCTATTATGGCATTTCCATAGCCAATCCGAGATATATTGCCATTCAACTTTCCACCGTTCCGTTTATCATGACACACTTCATCATTGTCATATTGCATATCCCGGTACACCGCCGGATGCATTCACATAGAGTCATATTTTGTTCTAAGTATTGAGTTGTAATTGTTGAGTTATAAGAAAAATAAAAGTGTGATGATCATTATTAGAGCATTGTCCCAGTGAGGAAAGAATGATGGAGACTATGATTCCCCCATAAGTCGGGATGAGACTCTGGACGAAAAATAAAAAATAAAATAAATAAAAGAGGCCAAAGAAGCCCAAATAAAAAGAGGCCATAAAAAAAGAAGAGAAAAAACCCAAACAAAAAAATGAGAGAAAAAGAGAGAAGGGACAATGTTACTATCCTTTTACCACACTTGTGCTTCAAAGTAGCACCATGATCTTCATAGTAGAGAGTCTCTCATGTTATCACTTTCATATACTAGTGGGAATTTTTCATTATAGAACTTGGCTTGTATATTCCAATGATGGGCTTCCTCAAATTGCCCTAGGTCTTCATGAGCAAGCAAGTTGGATGCACACCCACTTAGTTTCTTTTTGAGCTTTCATATACTTATAGCTCTAGTGCATCCGTTGCATGGCAATCCCTACTCAGTCACATTGATATCTATGGATGGGCATCTCCATAGCCCGTTGATACGCCTAGTTGATGTGAGAGTATCTTCTCCTTTTTGTCTTCTCCACAACCACCATTCTATTCCACCTATAGTGTTATATCCATGGCTCACGCTCATGTATTGCGTGAAGATTGAAAAAGTTTTGAAAAAGTTAGAGTATGAAACAATTGCTTGGCTTGTCATCGGGGTTGTGCATGATTTAAATACTTTGTGTGGTGAAGATGGAGCATAGCCAGACTATATGATTTTGTAGGGATAACTTTCTTTGGCCATGTTATTTTGAGAAGACATAATTGCTTTGTTAGTATGCTTGAAGTATTATTATTTTTATGTCAATATAAAATTTTGTCTTGAATCTTTCTAATCTGAATATTCATACCACAATTAAGAAGATTTGCATTGAAATTATGCCAAGTAGCACTTTGCATCAAAAATTCTCTTTTTATCATTTACCTACTCGAGGACAAGCAGAAATTAAGCTTGGGGATGCCTGATACGTCTCCAACGTATCTATAATTTTTGATTGCTCCATGCTATATTATCTACTGTTTTGGATTATATTGGGCTTTATTTTCCACTTTTATATTATTTTTGGGACTAACCTATTAACCGGAGGCCCAGCCCAGAATTGCTGGTTTTTTGCCTATTTCAGTGTTTCAAAGAAACGGAATATCAAACGGAGTCCAAACGGAATAAAATCTTCGGGAACGTGATTTTCTCACCGAACGTGATCCAGGAGACTTGGACCCTGCTCCAAGGAACAAAAGAGGCGGTCATGAGGGTGGGGGGCGCCCCCCTAGGGCGTGATACATCTCCAATGTATCTATAATTTTTGATTGCTCCATGCTATATTATCTACTGTTTTGGACTATATTGGGCTTTATTTTCCACTTTTATATTATTTTTGGGACTAACCTATTAACCGGAGGCCCAGCCCAGAATTGCTGTTGTTTTGCCAATTTCAGTGTTTCGGATAAACAGAATATCAAACGGAGTCCAAACGAAATAAAATCTTCGGAAACGTGATTTTCTCACCGAACGTGATCCAGGAGACTTGGACCCTACTGCAAGGGATCAAAGAGGTGGTCACGAGGGTGGGGGCGCCCCCCCTAGGGCGCGCCCCCTGCCTCGTGGGCCCCTCGGTGCTCCACCGACGTACTCCTTCTTCCTATATATACACACGTACCCCCAAACGATCAGAACAGGAGCCAAAAACCTAATTCCACCGCCGCAACTTTCTGTATACACGAGATCCCATCTTGGGGCCTGTTCCGGAGCTCCGCCGGAAGAGGGCCGTCATCACGGAGGGCTTCTACATCATCCTAGCCCCTCCGATGAAGTGTGAGTAGTTTACCTCAGACCTTCGGGTCCATAGTTAGTAGCTAGATGGCTTCTTCTCTCTCTTTGAATCTCAATACAAAGTTCTCGCCCTCTCTTGTGGAGATCTATTCGATGTAATCTTCTTTTTGCGGTGTGTTTGTTGAGACCGATGAATTGTGGGTTTATGATCAAGTCTATCTATGAATAATATTTGAATATTCTCTGAATTCTTTTATGCATGATTGGTTATCTTTGCAAGTCTCTTCGAATTATCCGTTTGGTTTGGCCAACTAGATTGGTAGTTCTTGCCATGGGAGAAGTGCTTAGCTTTGGGTTCGATCTTGTGGTGTCCTTACCCAGTGACAGAAGGGGCAGCAAGGCACGTATTGTATCATTGCCATCGAGGATAACAAGATGGGGTTTATTTCATATTGCTTGAATTTACCTCTCTACATCATGTCATCTTGCTTAAGGCGTTACTCTGTTTTTAACTTAATACTCTAGATGCATGCTGGATAGCGGTCGATGAGTGGAGTAATAGTAGTAGATGCAGAATCGTTTCGATCTACTTATCACGGACATGATGCCTATATACATGATCATGCCTAGATATTCTCATAATTATGCTCAATTCTATCAATTGCTCAACAGTAATTTGTTCACCCACCATAGAATACTTATGCTCTTGAGAGAAGCCATAGCGAAACCTATGGCCCCCGGGTCTATTCTCATCATATCAATCTCCATCACTTTTATATTGTTTTACTATTTACTTTGCTTTTACTTTTTACTTTGCATATTTATATCAAAAATACCAAAAATATTCTATCTATCAGATCTCACTCTCGTAAGTGACTGTGAAGGGCTTGACAACCCCTAATCGCGTTGGTTGCGAGTAGCTATCGCTTTGTGCCGGTACGAGGGACTTGAGCGTGGGCTCCTACTGGATTGATACCTTGGTTCTCAAAAACTGAGGGAAATACTTACGCTACTCTGCTGCATCATCCCTTCCTCTTCGGGGAAAAGCAACGCAAGCTCAAGACGTAGCAAGAAGGATTTCTGGCGCCGTTGCCGGGGAGTCTACGCAAAAAGTCAATATACCAAGTACCCATCACAATCCCTATCTCTCGCATTACATTATTTGCCATTTGCCTCTGGTTTTCCTCTCCCCCCAATTCACCCTTGCCGTTTTATTCGCCCTCTCTCTCCCTATCCTCCCTCTCTGTTTGCCTCTTTTGTCCGCTTGCTTTTTGTTTGCCCGTGTGTTAGATTGCTTGCTTGTCGCGATGGCTCAAGATACTACCAAATTGTGTGACTTCACCAATACCAATAATAATGATTTCCTTAGCACTCCGATTCTCCTCTTACCGATGCTGAATCTTGTGAAATTAATACTGCTTTGTTGAATCTTGTTATGAAAGATCAATTCGCCGGCCTTCCTTGTGAAGATGTCGCTACTCATCTGAATAGCTTCGTTGATTTATGTGATATGCAAAAGAAAAAAGATGTCAATAATGATGTCATTAAATTGAAGCTATTTCCTTTTTCGCTTAGAGAACGTGTTAAAGCTTGGTTTTCGTCTTTGCCTAAGAATAGTATTGATTCATGGAACAAATGCAAAGATGCTTTTATCTCTAAGTATTTTCCTCCCGCTAAGATCATCTCTCTTAGAAACGATATAATGAACTTTAAACAACTTGATCATGAACATGTTGCACAAGCTTGGGAGAGAATGAAATTAATGATACGCAATTTCCCTACTCATGGTTTGAATTTGTGGATGATTATACAAAAAATTTATGCCGGATTGAAATTTTCTTCTAGAAATCTTTTAGATTCGGCCGCGGGAGGCACTTTTATGGAAATAACTTTAGGAGATGCTACTAAACTCCTAGATAATATTATGGTTAATTATTCTCAATGGCATACTGAAAGAACTTCTAATAAAAAAGTGCATGCGATAGAAGAAATTAATGTGTTGAGTGGAAAGATGGATGAACTTATGAAATTATTTGCTACTAAGAGTGTTTCTTCTGATCCTAATGATATGCCTTTGTCTACTTTGATTGAGAATAATAATGAATCTATGGATGTGAATTTTGTTGGTAGGAATAATTTTGGTAACAACGCTTATAGAGGGAATTTCAATCCTAGGCCATATCCTAGTAATCCTTCTAATAATTATGGGAATTCGTACAACAACTCTTATGGAAATTATAATAAGATGCCCTCTCATTTTGAATCTAATATTAAAGAATTTATTTCTTCGCAAAAGAATTTTAATGCTATGATTGAAGAAAATTTGCTTAAGATTGATGATTTGGCTAGGAACGTTGATACAATTGCTCTTGATGTTGATGCTTTGAAACTTAGATCTATTCCACCTAAGCATGATATTAATGAGTCTCTAAAAGCCATGAGAATTTCAATTGATGAGTGTAAGGAAAGAACCGCTAGGATGCGTTCTTCCAAAGATGCCTTTATTAAAGTGTGTTCTTACAATTCCTATGAAAATCAAGATGAAGATCTAAAAGTTATTGATGTGTCTCCAAATAAATCTTTATTTTGCAATATGAATCTTGATGAAACTGAATATGATCTTCCTTTACCTAGAAGGCGTTCTAAAAATTCGGAGTGTTTAGATCTTAATGATGAAATTGATGAAAGAAATAAAAATATAGATGTTGCTAAACCCACTATATTGGATTTCAAGGAATTTAATTATGAAAATTGCTCTTTGATTGATTGTATTTCCTTGTTGCAATCCGTGCTAAATTCTCCACATGCTTATAGTCGAAATAAAGTCTTCACCGAACATATTGTTGATGCCTTGATGCAATCTTATGAAGAAAAACTTGAATTGAAAGTTTCTATCCCTAGAAAACTCTATGATGAGTGGGAACCAACTATTAAAATTAAAATTAAATATCATGAGTTTTATGCTTTGTGTGATTTGGGTGCTAGTGTCTCTACTATTCCCAAAACTTTGTGTGATTTACTAGATTTCCGTAATTGTGATGATTGCTCTCTAACTTGCATCTTGCGGATTCTACTGTTAAGAAACCTATGGGAAGAATTAATGATGTTCTTATTGTTGCAAATAGGAATTATGTGCCCGTAGATTTCATTGTTCTTGATATAGATTGCAATCCTTCTTGCCCTATTATTCTTGGTAGACCTTTCCTTAGAACGGTTGGTGCGATTATTGATATGAAGGAAGGGAATATTAGATTGCAATTTCCATTAAGAAAGGGCATGGAACACTTTCCAAGAAAGAAAGTAAAATTACCATATGAAACTATCATGAGAGCCACTTATGGATTACCTATCAAAGATGGCAATACCTAGATCTATCCTTGCTTGTTATGCCTAGCTAGGGGCGTTAAACGATAGCGCTTGTTGGGAGGCAACCCAATTTTATTTTTATTTCTTGCTTTTTGCTCCTGTTTAGTAATAAATAAATTATTTAGCCTCTGTTTTGGTTGTGTTTTTTGTGTTTAATTAGTGTTTGTGCCAAGTAGAACCGTTGGGAAGACTTGGGGAAAGTCTTGTTGAACTTGCTGTAAAAAAACAGAAACTTTAGCGCTCACGAGAACTGCTGTCATTTTTATTTGAAGAGTGCTATTTAGTTAATTCCTTTTTCATATGATTAATAGATAAATTACTCACGTCCATAAATTTATTTTAGAATTTTTGGGGTTCCGGATCTTGCGCTAGCTACAGATTACTACAGAATGTTCTGTTTTTGACAGATTCTGTTTTTCGTGTGTTGTTTGCTTATTTTGATGAATCTATGGCTAGTAAAATAGTTTATAATCCATATAGAAGTTGGAATACAGTGGGTTTAACACCAATATAAATAAAGAATGAGTTCATTACAGTACCTTGAAGTGGTCTTTTGTTTTATTTCGCTAACGGAGCTCACGAGTTTTCTATTTTCAATTTTGTGTTGTGAAGTTTTCAAGTTTTGGGTGAATTCTTTTGATGGATCATGGAACAAGGAGGGCAAGAGCCTAAGCTTGGGGATGCCCATGGCACCCCCAAAATAATACAAGGACACCAAAAAGTCAAAGGTTGGGGATGCCCCGGAAGGCATCCCCTCTTTCGTCCACTTCCATCGGTAATTTACTTGGAGCTATATTTTTATTCACCAACATGATATGTGTTTTGCTTGGAGCGTCTTGTATTATTTGTGTCTTTGTTTGTTAGTATGCCACAATCATTCTTGCTGTACACATCTTTTGAGAGATCCATACATGAATTAAAATTTGATAGAATGCTCTATGTGCTTCACTTATATCTTTTGAGCTAGATAATTTTGCTATATGTGCTTCACTTATATCCTTTGAGCTAGATAATTTTGCTCTATGTGCTTCACTTATATCTTTTGAGCTAGATAATTTTGCTCTATGTGCTTCACTTAGATCTTTTAGATCACGGTGGTGGATTCATTTTAAAGAAACTATTGATCTCTCATGCTTCACTTAAATTAATTTGAGAGTCTCTTAATAGCATGGTAATTTGCCTAATAATAATATGCTTGGTATTCAAGATTTGTGAAACTTTCCTTTGAGTGTGTTGAATACTAAGAAAAGATTGGAGCATGATAATTGTTTTGAGATATGGAGGTGATAATATTAAAGTCATGCTAGTTGAGTAGTTGTGAATTTAAAGAATACTTGTGTTGAAGTTTGTGATTCGCGTAGCATGCACGTATGGTGAACCGTTATGTGATGAAGTCGGAGCATGATTTATTTATTGATTGTCTTCCTTATGAGTGGCGGTCGGGGACGAGCAATGGTCTTTTCCTACCAATCTATCCCCCTAGGAGCATGCGCGTAATACTTTGCTTTGATAACTTCTAAATTTTTGCAATAAGTATATGAGTTATGACTAATGTTGAGTCCATGGATTATACGCACTCCCACCCTTCCACCCTTGCTAGCCTCTCTAATACCGCACAACTTTCACCGGTATCATACACCTACCATATACCTTCCTCAAAACAGCCACCATACCTACCTATTATGGCATTTCCATAGCCATTCCAAGATATATTGCCATGCAACTTTCCACCATCTAGTTCATCATGACACATCCATCATTGTCATATTGCTTAGCATGATCATGTAGTTGACATAGTATTTGTGGCAAAGCCACCGTTCATAATTCTTTCATACTTGTCACTCTTGATTCATTGCATATCCCGGTACACCGTCGGAGGCATTCATATAGAGTCATACTTTGTTTTAGTATCGAGTTGTAATCATTGAGTTGTAAATAAATAGAAGTGTGATGATCATCATTCAATACAGCATTGTCCCAAAAAAAGGAAAGGCCAAAGCAAAAAAAGAAGGCCCAAATGAATAAATAAATAAGGGGCAATGCTACTATCCTTTTTTTCCACACTTGTGCTTCAAAGTAGCACCATGTTCTTCATATAGAGAGTCTCATATGTTGTCACTTTCATATACTAGTAGGAATTTTTCATTATAGAACTTGGCTTGTATATTCCAATGATGGGCTTCCTCAAATTGCCCTAGGTCTTCGTGAGCAAGCAAGTTGGATGCACACCCACTAGTTTCTTTTGTTGAGCTTTCATACATTTATAGCTCTAGTGCATCCGTTGCATGGCAATCCCTACTCACTCACATTGATATCTATTGATGGGCATCTGCATAGCTCGTTGATACGCCTAGTCGATGTGAGACTATCTTCTCCTTTTTATCTTCTCCACAACCACCATTCTATTCCACCTATAGTGCTATATCCATGGCTCACGCTCATGTAGTGCGTGAAGATTGAAAAAGTTTTGAAAAAGTTAGAGTATGAAACAATTGCTTGGCTTGTCATCGGGGTTGTGCATGATTTAAATACTTTGTGTGGGGAAGATGGAGCATAGCCAGACTATATGATTTTGTAGGGATAACTTTCTTTGGCCATGTTATTTTGAGAAGACATAATTGCTTTGTTAGTATGCTTGAAGTATTATTATTTTTATGTCAATATAAAATTTTGTCTTGAATCTTTCTAATCTGAATATTCATACCACAATTAAGAAGATTTGCATTGAAATTATGCCAAGTAGCACTCCGCATCAAAAATTCTATTTTTATCATTTACCTACTCGAGGACGAGCAGGAATTAAGCTTGGGGATGCCTGATACGTCTCCAACGTATCTATAATTTTTGATTGCTCCATGCTATATTATCTACTGTTCTGGACAATATTGGGCTTTATTTTCCACTTTATATTATTTTTGGGACTAACCTATTAACCGGAGGCCCAGCCCAGAATTGCTGTTTTTGCCTATTTCAGTGTTTCGGATAAACATAATATCAAATGGAGTCCAAACAAAATAAAATCTTCGGAAACGTGATTTTCTCACCAAACGTGATCCAGGAGACTTGGACCCTACTGCAAGGGATCAAAGAGGTGGTCACGAGGGTGGGGGGCGCCCCCCTAGGGCGCGCCCCCTGCCTCGTGGGCCCCTCGGTGCTCCACCGACGTACTCCTTCCTCCTATATATACACACGTATCCCTAAACGATCAGAACAGGAGCCAAAAACCTAATTCCACCGCCGCAACTTTCTGTATCCATGAGATCCCATCTTGGGGCCTGTTCCGGAGCTCTGCCGGAAGAGGGCCGTCATCACGGAGGGCTTCTACATCATCCTAGCCCCTCCGATGAAGTGTGATTAGTTTACCTCAGACCTTCGGGTCCATAGTTAGTAGCTAGATGGCTTCTTCTCTCTCTTTGAATCTCAATACAAAGTTCTCCCCCTCTCTTGTGGAGATCTATTCGATGTAATCTTCTTTTTGCGGTGTGTTTGTTGAGACCGATGAATTGTGGGTTTATGATCAAGTCTATTTATGAATAATATTTGAATCTTCTCTGAATTCTTTTATGCATGATTGGTTATCTTTGCAAGTCTCTTCGAATTATCCGTTTGGTTTGGCCAACTAGATTGGTAGTTCTTGCCATGGGAGAAGTGCTTAGCTTTGGGTTCGATCTTGCGGTGTCCTTACCCAGTGATAGAAGGGGCAGCAAGGCACGTGTTGTATTGTTGCCATCAAGGATAACAAGATGGGGTTTATTTCATATTGCTTGAATTTATCTCTATACATCATGTCATCTTGCTTAAGGCATTACTCTGTTTTTAACTTAATACTCTAGATGCATGCTGGATAACGGTCGATGAGTGGAGTAATAGTAGTAGATGCAGAATCGTTTCGATCTACTTATCACAGACGTGATGCCTATATACATGATCATGCCTAGATATTCTCATAATTATGCTCAATTCTATCAATTGCTCAACAGTAATTTGTTCACCCACCGTAGAATACTTATGCTCTTGAGAGAATCCACTAGTGAAACCTATGGCCCCCGGGTCTATTCTCATCATATCAATCTCCATCACTTTTATATTGTTTTACTATTTACTTTGCTTTTACTTTTTTACTTTGCATCTTTATATCAAAAATACCAAAAATATTCTATCTATCAGATCTCACTCTCGTAAGTGACCTGAAGGGCTTCACAACCCCTAATCGCGTTGGTTGCGAGTAGCTATCACTTTGTGCAGGTACGGGGGACTTGAGCGTGAGCTCCTACTGGATTGATACCTTGGTTCTCAAAAATTGAGGGAAATACTTACGCTACTTTGCTACATCATCCCTTCCTCTTCGGGGAAAACCAACGCAAGCTCAAGATGTAGCAGGGCGCGTCCCCCTGCCTCGTGGGCCCCTCGTTGCTCCTCCGGTGTACTTCTTCCTCCTATATATACACACGTACCCCCAAACAATTAGAACAGGAGCCAAAAACCTAATTCCACCGCCGCAACTTTCTGTATCCACGAGATCCCATCTTGGGGCCTGTTCCGGAGCTCCGCCGGAAGAGGGCCGTCATCACGAAGGGCTTATACGTCATCCTAGCCTCTCCGATGAAGTGTGAGTAGTTTACCTCAGACCTTCGGGTCCATAGTTAGTAGATAGATGGCTTCTTCTCTCTCTTTGAATCTCAATACAAAGTTCTCCCCCTCTCTTGTGGAGATCTATTTGATGTAATCTTCTTTTTGCAGTTTGTTTGTTGAGATCGATGAATTGTGGGTTTATGATCAAGTCTATTTATGAATAATATTTGTATCTTCTCTGAATTCTTTTATGTATGATTGGTTATCTTTGCAAGTCTCTTCGAATTATCCGTTTGGTTTGGCCAACTAGATTGGTAGTTCTTGCCATGGGAGAAGTGCTTAGCTTTGGGTTCGATCTTGCGGTGTCCTTACCCAGTGACAGAAGGGGCAGCAAGGCACGTATTGTATCGTTGCCATCGAGGATAACAAGATGGGTTTATTTCATATTGCATGAATTTATCTCTCTACATCATGTCATCTTGCTTAAGGCGTTACTCTGTTTTTAACTTAATACTCTAGATGCATGCTGGATAGTGGTCGATGAGTGGAGTAATAGTAGTAGATGCAGAATCGTTTCGATCTACTTGTCACAGACGTGATGCCTGTATACATGATCATGCCTAGATATTCTCATAACTATGCTCAATTCTGTCAATTGCTCAACAGTAATTTTTTCACCCACCGTAGAATACTTATGCTCCTGAGAGAAGCCACTAGTGAAACCTATGGCCCCCGGGTCTATTCTCATCATATCAATCTCCATCACTTTAATCTTGCTTTGCTTTTTACTTTGCTTTTACTTTTTACTTTGCATATTTATACCAAAAATACCAAAAATATTATATCTATCAGATCTCACTCTCGTAACTGACCGTGAAGGGATTGACAACCCCTAATCGCGTTGGTTGCGAGTAGCTATCGCTTTGTGCAGGTCCGAGGGACTTGAGCGTGGGCTCCTACTGGATTGATACCTTGGTTCTCAAAAACTGAGGGAAATACTTACGCTACTCTGCTGCATCATCCCTTCCTCTTCGGGGAAACCAATGCAAGCTCAAGACGTAGCACACCCCCAGGTGCAACCAGGGCCCATTGCCTTCTTCTGGCCCATAAAAAATCTCTGTAAAGTTTCGTGGCATTTGGACTCCGTTTGATATAGATTTTCTGTGATGTAAAAAACATGAAAAAAAATAGCAACTGGCACTTGGCACTATGTCAATAGGTTAGTACTAAAAATGATATAAAATGATTATAAAACATCCAAGATTGATAATAAAACAGCATGGAATAATCAAAAATTATAAATACATTGGAGACGTATCAGCATCCCCAAGCTTAACTCCTACTCGTCCTTGAGTACGTAAGTGATAAAAACAGAATTTTTGATGTGGAGTGTTGTTCATCAAGTCATATCATATTCTTTTCTTTATAGCATGGACATTTGGACTTTTATGTGATTCAAAGCAATAGTCTAGTTTTGACATAATAATTTAGATACTCAAGCTTATCAACAAACAACCATCATGCTAAAACGTTGATCCATTCATGCTAAAATAAGTTATCCCTAGCCCATCATGCTAAAACGTTGATCCATTCATGAAACACACCCGAATATTAACTACACCCAATACTTGAGAACGATCATATTGCCTCCTTGTTGGTGCTTTTATGAGAGAAGATGGGGACTCAAATTTCAAAATAAAAATTGCATAAAGTAAAAGAAAGTCCCTTCGCAGAGGGAAGTAGGGATTTGTAGAGGTGCCAGAGCTCAAAAATGAAAAATTTGAGATAAAAACATTTTGGGAGGTGTATCCATCCCACCAATGAAAATGACTTACTGTTCCCAATACTTTCCATTAATAGATATATCACAGACAGTTCCCAAATAGAAAATAAAGTTTATTCCTTTTTCCAGCATAACTTTCACTTTCTATGGCTAACCGTATGCATGGGTGCCCTCCATACCAACACTTTCCAAAGAATTTATTATTTGTCAATATAAAGTAAGTTCATTTCTTTTTGCATTTCGGTACTGGGCATCCCTAATACCTTTGCCTTACTCTCGTGCAATGACAAGTGCATAAACACTCATCTTGAGAATAACACATCTAGCATGGAAAATATTAGCCACCCCTCACCGCTCCGCGAGCAAAACAAACACACAAAAGAGAAGTTTATTTTGAAAATTAGAGATGGCACATGCAAATTTTCTTAGAACGGCAAAATAATACCGCATATAGGTAGATATAGTGGACTCATGTGGCAAAACTGGTTTATGGTTTTTGGATGCACAAGTAGAGGTCATACTTAGTTCAAAATGAAGGCTAGCGAAAGATTGGGAAGCGACCAACCAAGAAACGAACAATCTCATAAGCAAGCATTAAGCATAATTAACACCGAATAATGCACCATAAGTAGGATATAATTTTCATTGCATGATTATTGACTTTCGTGCATGCATAGGGAATCACAAACCTTAACACCAATATTCTTACTAGAACACAATTACTCATCAACATAACTCACATATCACATCATCATATCTCAAAACTATTACTAAGAATCAAGTTTATTTTGTCCAATGATCTTCATGACATTTTCTTTTCTTTATCATTCTTGGATATCTATCACTCTGGCACTAATTTTCATGTGTTGCTTTTCATAAGCTCGAACAAAAATAAGTGAAGATCATGAGCATAACAAATTTTCTTTCTCTCAAAATAATTTAAGTGAAGCAAGAGAGAATTTCTTAAAAAATTTACTAACTTTCAAACAAATCAAAGTGAAGCAAGAGAGCATTTCTTCAAAAATACTAAGCACACCATGCTCAAAAAGATATAAGTGAAGCACTAGAGCAAGTCCTAGCTCATAAAAGATTTAAGTGAAGCATAGAGAGCAATTCTAACAAGTCATGACATAATTTTGGGTCTCCCAAATAGGCGCGTCCAGCAATGATTGATGACTTAAAACACAAAATAAAACAAGCAAAGATACATATCATACAAGACGCTCCAAGCAAAACACATATCATGTGACGAATAAAAATATAGTCTCGAGTAAAATATCGATAGTTGTTGGAAGAAAGCGGGGATGCCACTCGGGGGCATCCCCAAGCTTAGTTGGTTACTTATTCTTGGATAATAGCTTGTGATGCCGGGGCATCCCCAAGCTTAGGCTCTTACATCCTACCTTCATCCATCGTAAGATAACCCAAAACATGAAAACTTCAATCACCCAAAACTCAACAAAGCCTTCATGAGATCCATTAGTATAAAAATAATAAACCACTACTATAAGTGTTGTATCAAACCAATTCATATTTTTCTTGTATTATATCTACTGTATTCCAACTTTTCTATGGCAAAAACTCATCAAGGAAAACCATAGAGCCATCAAAATAAGCACACAACACAAAGAAAACATAATCTGTCAAAACAGAACAGTCTGTAGCAATCTGACTATTTCGAATAATTATGTAACTCAACAAACTCTGAAAAATTAGGACGACCTAAAAAATTTGTATATTGATCTACTGCAATTGTAATGGGTATTTTATTGCTCTCTAGTAAAAAATGAAAATTAATTTCGTGAGCGTAAAAGTTTCTGTTTTTTCAGCAAGATCAAACAACTATTGCCCAAGAAGATCCTAAAGGCTTTACTTGGCACAAACACTAATTAAAACATAAAAACACAATCATAACAGTAGCATAATTGTGCTAACACTCAAGAACAGAAAGAAAAAAGCAAAAATTAATTTTATTCATTGGGTTGCCTCCCAACAAGCGTTATAGTTTTACGCCCTTAGCTAGGCATAAAGCAAGGTTCTAAGTTTTGTCATCTTTGGTTCAAGATCCATAAGATGCCCTCATGATTGATTCATAAGGTGGCTTAATTCTAGTTCTAGGAAAGTGTTCCATACCCTTCCTCAAAGGAAATTGGAACTTAATATTGCCTATTTCATATCAATCATGGCATCGATAGTGCGTAAAAACGGTCTACCAAGAATAATTGGACAAGACGGATTGCAATCAATATCAAGAACAATAAAATCTATGGGCATATAATTCCTATTTGCAAGAATAAGAACACACTACCAGGGAAAAGGCTAGCAGCAGCGCGGGTTCTAGGTATATCAGTAGCGCGGGGACTGGCGCTATTAATAAGGCGCTACAGCTAACCCGTAGCAGTAGCGCGTGCACAACCGCGCAACTGCTATACAAGTGTAGCAGCAGCGCGCTTCGTGGAAGCTCGCTACTGCTCATATCTCTAGCGCGCTTTGCCTGGACACGCTACTGCTACTGTGGCGCTGCTGCTAACTTTTCTCCAATCGCTACTGCTAATTTTAGTAGTTTTTGTTTTTTTGCATATTTATTTTGTATTTGAATAGGCTTGATACAATAATCTTTAGCATATGATACACATACAAATGTAATCATAGCATATGCATACAAATAGTCTCATCAAATCATGTCATCATCATAATGATCATCCAACACAAAGTGGTCTCTCGTCATCATCTCGAAAATAGCGATACAAATCTCGATTACTTGCAACTACATCGTCATCCATCTAAACAATGATATACGCGAGAAGAGCTATCACTTTGCGTGAACCTAAACTAACTATTGGCTGTCGCTCGGAAACCGGAAACCGGTACACCTAGGCCTGACATTCCGGCCACTCGTCGTATACTCCTGGTGTAGCACTTCTTCACCATCGATGATCTATACACCTGCGTCGTCACATGAGTCGATGATATGCAGCATATATAGTTGAGCAACAGAAAGAGACAGACTTGGCAAAAATAGAAGCAACATATCATAAGCATAAATAACAAAGTTCATCGTACCCAAAATGCCCTAACTAGAGTGATCTTCGCTAGTCGGTCTCAGTCCCCGATGCGACCGGTGGGCCCAGCAACAACATCGGTTGATCGCCGGCAAGGCTCAAAAATTCGTTTGCCGCCAGGTAGTCGTCATCGCAATCACCAGAACCCTGTCCTTCATCATTGCTAGCCATGTTTCCTACGATTAAATCTAGTCAATTAATTCTAAACCTAATAAAATGAATAATGACATAAAGAGTCCTATGTTTTGCAGGTACATTGACTCCTTCCCAGTGCGGCAAATCCCGGACACTCGATATGCCCTAGTTTGTAGCACAAGTCATGCCGAAATCACGAAAAAATTCGGCATGACTTTTGCTAAAAAGTGGACAAATCGAGAACCTGATATTTGCCGGAACGGAAATGAATCAACATTGCGGCAAAACATAGGCCACTCAGCTTCATTCCCTGGAAACAACAAAGCCACTTGGGCACAATCAAACCACTTCAATGAAAAGATATAACATGAGAAAACACTATTGAGGAATTTGCATATAACATGGCCACTTTAATGAAAAGATATAATCAACAATAATGGAATATGCAAATGAACATCAATGACATATATCATATAACAACAATCTTGTTTTCTTTTTACATAGCAACAATTAGTTTAACCAAGTTTTTGAAAAGAAAAACAATTCTGTTGTTTGTTTATAGCTAAATGCCATAGCTACTATTTTTTATTTATAGCCAAATACTTTTGTTTTTTGTCTAAAGCTAAAACTCTAGGAACTCCATTTTCTCTAACCCTTCTGACCTCACCGAAATTTCCACAGCAAGACCTTAGTACCTACATCCAATTTATTCAAAAATATTCAGGTCCATAGTCCAAATAATTCAAATTTCATTTGAATGAAATTTGGAACATATTCAGGTCCATAGTCCAAATATTTTTTATAGCTAAGTGTTTTTTGTTTATAGCCTCTGTTAATTTAAATAAATGCTACTATTATTTACATACCCTTTATTAATTTAAAGCTAAATGGAATTACTATTAAGGCATTTTCATAAAAAAATTGCCCTAGCTAATTTCCTAAAAAATTGCTAATCATTTTTCCTAAATGCTAAAAAATGCCTACCGCCCTAAACAAATCTAGGGTTCATATGAACACCTAGGGTTCATATGAACATCAACACAACGTCAACATATATATGAATTGCCCTAGCAGAGAGAGAGGAGGGTAGGAGAGAGGAGAGGCAGAGCCTTACGGTCGGCGGCGAGGGCAGGCTCTGGCTCGGGCGGCGGAGGTCCTGGGCGGGCTCGGGCGGCGGTGGTGAGCTCGAGGGAGGCGACGGTGAGGTCGACGACGGCCTCGGGCGGCGGCTGTGAGGTCGAGGGCGGCCTCGAGCGGCGGCGGTGTGGTCGAAGGCGGCAGGGCGACGACGGCGATGGAGCAGTTGGGGGAGAGGGGGAGTGGAGGGGGAAGGACTTAGCGAAATTTTGAGCCCGCGCGCCAGGGGTTAAGTCAAACTAGCAGTAGCGCGTTTTGCCGAAACGCGCTATAGCTAAGTTAGCTATAGTGTTTTCCAGCGAAACGCGCTATAGCTATTCCTTTCTGTTTTATTTTTATTTTTATTTTGTTTTCTTTACATTTTGTTTTTTATTTCTCCTTTTTATATTTCTTTCATTTTCATTTACTTTTCTATTTATTTTATTTTCCATAGCAGTAGTGCTCTACAGCATAAATGCGCTGCTACAAAGTTTTTAGCAGTAGCGTGCTTCTGGAAGAACCGCTACTACTATTCCTAGCCTACCGGCACCAACAAGGGAATTATAGTAGTAGCGCTTTTCCGCGCAGACGTGCTACTGCTACAACAATGGTTGTAGCGTGCTTTTGTAACAAGCGCTACTAATAAGTAGCAATAGCACTGTGTTTTGACCAGCGCTACAGCTATACCTCTGTGTATAAGGTTTTCCCTAGTAGTGTACATCATTAATTCTTCCCATAGGGTTTTTAATAGTAGAATCCTCCAAGTGCAAATTCAAAGAACATGATTCAGGATCGCTAAGACCAAGCACATCACATAAAGATTTCGGAATTGTAGAAAAACTAGCACCCAAGTCACACAAAGCAAAACATTCATAATTTTTAATCTTGACTTTGATAGTAGGTTCCCAAATCATCATGCAATATTCTAGGAATTGAAACTTTTAATTCCAATTTCTCTTCAAGAGCTTTCATCATAGCATCAACAATATGTTTAGTAAAAGCTTTATTTTGTTCATAAGCATGTGGTGAATTTACCATGGATTGGAACAAAGAAATACAATCAATCAAAGAGCAACTATCATAATTAAAGTCTTTGTAATCCAAAAGAGTGGGTACATCACTAGCTAAAGTTTTGACCTCTCCAAACCCACTTTCATCAATTTTCTCAACAAGATTTTCACCCTCCAAAATATTGGGACGCCTTCTGATACGCCTCCGTCGTATCTATAATTTTTGATTGTTCCATGCCAATATTATTCAACTTTCATATACTTTTGGCAACTTCTTATACTATTTTTGGGACTAACATATTGATCCAGTGCCCAGTGTCAGTTCCTGTTTGTTGCATGTTTTTTGTTTCGCAGAATATCCATATCAAACGGAGTCCAAACGGAATAAAAACTGACGGGGATTTTTTTTGGAATATATATGATTTTTGGGAAGAAGGATCCACGCGAGACGATGCTCGAGGGGCCCACGATGTAGGGGGGCGCGCCCCAGGGTGTCAGGCGCGCCCCTGACCCTCGTGGCCACCACGTAAGGCGGTTGGTGTCCTTCTTTCGCCGCAAGAAAGCTAATTTCCGGATAGAGATTGTGTCAAAATTTCAGCCCAATCGGAGTTATGGATCTCCGGGAATATAAGAAACGGTGAAAGGGAAGAATCTGAGAACGCAGAAACAGAGAGAGACAGAGAGACAGATCCAATCTCGGAGGGGCTCTCGCCCCTCCCGTGCCATGGAGGCCATGGACCAGAGGAGAAACCCTTCTCCCAACTAGGGAGAAGGTCAAGGAAGAAGAAGAAGGAGGGGGGCTCTCTCCCCCTCGCTTCCGGTGGCGCCGGAACGCCGCCGGGGGCCATCATCATCACCGCGATCTACACCAACACCTCCGCCATCTTCACCAACATCTCCATCACCTTCCCCCCTCTATCTACAGTGGTCCACTCTCCCGCAACCCGCTGTACCCTCTACTTGAACATGGTGCTTTATGCTTCATATTATTATCCAATGATGTGTTGCCATCCTATGATGTCTGAGTAGATTTTCGTCGTCCTATCGGTGGTTGATGAATTGCTATGATTGATTTAATTTGCTTTTGGTTATGTTGATGTACTTTGGTGCCCATCATATGATTGCGCGCGTGGATCACACCCTAGGGTTAGTTGTATGTTGATAGGACTATGTATTGGAGGGCAAGAGTGACAGAAGCTTCAACCTAGCATAGAAATTGATGCATACGGGATTGAAGGGGGACCAATATATCTTAATGCTATGGTTGGGTTTTACCTTAATGAACATTAGTAGTTGCGGATGCTTGCTAATAGTTCCAATCATAAGTGCATAGAATTCCAAGTCAGGGATGACATGATAGCAGTGGCCTATCCCACATAATACTTGCTATCGGTCTAGTAAAGTAGTCAATTTCTTAGGGCCAATTTCGCAACTCCTACCACCACTTTTCCACACTCGCTATATTTACTTTAGTTGCTTCTTTACCTTAACAGCCCCTAGTTTTATTTTCATGCTCTTTACTTTCTTGCAAACCTATCCAACAACACCTACAAAGTACTTCTAGTTTCATACTTGTTCTAGGTAAAGCGAACGTCAAGCGTGCGTAGAGTTGTATCGGTGGTCGATAGAACTTTAGGGAATATTTGTTCTACCTTTAGCTCCTCGTTGGGTTCGACACTCTTACTTATCGAAAATTGTTGCGATCCCCTATACTTGTGGGTTATCACCTTCAACCTAATGTTGGCTCTTCTCCAGTCCCTTCTTCATCAATATTAACTTTACTAAACAAGGAATCAATAGAAGAAACACCAATCATTTTAAGATCTTCATCACTTTTGCAAGAATAATCACTAGAAAAAGGCTTTTCTAAAAATTCTCTTTTAGCTCTAAGAATAGCAGTTCTTTTCTTACTTTCATCCATAGAAACATAAAGAGCTTTAATTGATTCATCTACTTTAGGAACAAAAAATTTCATCTTGAGATTTTCCACATCATGAGCAATTCTATCAACACTTCTAGACAAATCATCAATCTTATTCAACTTTTCTTCTATGGAAGTGTTGAAAACTTTTTGTGTATTGATAAATTCTTTAATATTATTCTCAAGATCAGAGGTGTTCTTATTATTATTGTAAGATTGATTTCCATAGGAATTACCATAATTGTTAGAGGAATTACTAGGAAAGGGCCTAGGATTAAAATTTTCTCTATAAGCATTGTTGTTGAAATTATTGCGAGAAATAAAATTCACATCAATGGCATCACTATTTTGCTCAATCCAAGTAGACAAAGGCATATCATTAAAATCAATAGGAGCACTTTTAATAGCAACCAATTTCATAAGAGCATCAACTTTATCACTCAAAGAAGAAATTTCTTCAACCGAATGAACTTTTTTACTAGTAGGAGTACTTTCGGTATGCCATTGTGAATAATTTGCCATGATAGTATCAAGCAATTTGGTGGCTTCGCCCAAAGTAATTTCCATAAAAGTAGCACCCGCGGCGGAATCTAAAAGATTATGAAAAACAAAATTCAATCCCGCATATGATCATCCAAAGATTTAACCCATGAGTCAGGCAATTCCTTACCATCATTTTCATCTTTTCCCAAGATTGTGCGAAATGCTCATGTTCAAGTTTCTAGAAGTTCATGATCTTGGTTCTAAGGGAAATAATTTTTGCGGGAGGAAAATACTTAGTGATAAAAGCATCTTTGCACCTATTCCAAGAATCGATACTATTGCGAGGCAAAGAAGAGAACCAATTTTTTGCAGAACCACGCGGAGAAAAATGAAATAATTTAATTTTGACCACATCATTGTCCACATCTTTTTTTTCTTTTGCATATCACATAGTTCCACGAAGGTATTAAGATGGGGCGCGGCATCCTCATTAGGAGTACCGGAAAATTGGTCTTTCATAACAAGATTCAGCAAAGCAGTATTAATATCACAAGTCTCCACACTAGTGGCGGGAGGAGCAAGCGGGGTGCCAATAAAATCATTGTAGTTGGTATTTGAGAAATCACATAACTTGGTGTTCTCTTGAGTCATGATGACCACACAACAAGATTGCACTCAAAAACAGATCCGGCAAGAAAACAGCGAACGGAACAAGAGGGGCGAATAAAACAACAAATTTTTGTGAAGTGGGGGAGAGGAAAATGAGAGGCAAATGGCAATTAATGTAAATTGCAAGGAGATGAGATTTGTGATTAGGAACCTGGTTATTTTGAAGATCCTCCCCGGCAACGGCGCCAGAAATTCTCCTTGCTGGTAGCTGGAACTACGTCGGTATTTCCCTGGAGAGGGATGGATGATGTAGCACAGTGATGGTAGGTATTTTCCTCAGTTATGAAACCAAGGTTATTGAACCAGTAGGAGAACCAAGCAACACAACATAAACGGCCCCTGCACACAAATAACAAGACCTCGCAACCCCACGTGTTAAAGGGGTTGTCAATCCCTTTCGGGGTACGGCACCAGAAATTGCGTGTTGACGGGAGAAAGTTGTAATAGATTGAAATAATAGATCGCAAATAAAATAAAGTGCAGCAAAGTGTTTTTGGATTTTTGGTTTAATAGATCTGAATAAAAATGCGAAGGAAAAGTAGATCGCAAGGCAAATATATGAGAAAGAAGACCCGAGGGACGTAGGTTTCACTAGTGGCTTCTGTCGAGAAAAATAGCAAACGATGGGTAAAAAAATTACTGTTGCGCAATTGATAGAATTTCAAATAATTATGACGATATCTAGGCAATGATCATTACATAGGCATCACGTCCAAGAGTAGTAGACCGACTCCTGCTTGCATCTACTACAATTACTCCACACATCGACCGCTATCCAGCATGCATCTAGTGTATTAAATTCATGGAAAATGGAGTAATGCAATAAGAATGATGACATGATGTAGACAAGATCCGTTTATCTATATGACGGTAGATATAGATCTCATCTTTTTATCCTTAGTAGCAACGATACATACGTGTCGGTTCCCTTTGTGTCACTGGGATCAAGCACCGTAAGATCGAACCCACTACCGGGCACCTCTTCCCATTGCAAGATAAATAGATCAAGTTGGCCAAAGAAAACCCAAATATCGGAGAATAAATACGAGGCTATAAGAGATCATGCATAAAAGATATAAAAGAAACTCAAATACTTCCATGGATATAAAAAGATAGATCTGATCATAAACTCAAAGTTCATCGATCCCAACAAACACACCACAAAAGAGTTACATCATATGGATCTCCAAGAGACCATTGTATTGAGAATCAAGAGAGAGAGATGAAGCCATCTAGCTACTAACTACGGACCCGAAGGTCTACAAAGAACTACTCATGCATCATCAGAGAGGCACCAATGGAGGTGGTGAACCCCATCCGAGATGGTGTCTAGATTGGATCTGGTGGTTCTAGACTCTGCGGCGGCTGGATGAATATTTCATCGACTCCCCTAGGGTTCTGGTATTTTGGGGGTATTTATAGAGCAAGAGGCGGTCCGGGGGGCACCCGAGGTGGGCACAACCCACCAGGGCGCACCTGGGCCTCCTGGCGCGCCCTAGTGGGTTGTGCCCCCCTTGGGGCACCCCCCGGGTACAACCAGGGCCCATTGCCTTCCTTTTGGCCCATAAAAAATCTCCATAAAGTTTCGTGGCATTTGGACTCTGTTTGATATTGATTTTCTGCGATGTAAAAAACATGAAAAAAACAGCAACTGGCACTTGGCACTATGCCAATAGGTTAGTACCAAAAAATGATAGAAAATAATTATAAAACATCCAAGATTGATAATAAAATAGCATGGAACAATCAAAAATTATTGATACGTTGGAGACGTATCAGGGAGCATCTTGGAATTGGCGATGGAGAGGGGTTGGTTATGACGAAGAACGAAGATCCCCCTCTCCAGAGCCCCAAATGGACTCCAGATCTGCCCTCCCGAGGAAGAACAGGGCTTGGCAGCGGCTCCGTCTCGTGGATCGCGATAATTCTATCTCCCTCATTTTTTCTCCAAAAATAGGAATTTATAGCATTGGTTTCAGGGTCAGCGGGGCCACTAGGTGGGGACAACCCACATGGGTGTGCCAGGAGAGGGGGCACGCCCTGGTGGGTTGTTCCCACCTAGGGGGCCCTCTCCGGTAGGTCTTGGCTCTAGAAATTCTTATATATTATATAAAAATTCCTCGCAAAATTTCATTCCATCCCGAGAACTTTTATTTCTGCACAAAAACAACACCATTGTAGTTCTGCTGAAAATAGCGTTAGTTCAGGGTTAGTTTCATTCAAATCATGCAAATTAGAGTCCAAAACAAGAGGAAAAGTTTTAGGAAAAGTAGATACGCTGGACACGTATCACTCACGTGATGATCGGACATGGTTTAGTTGATATGGATCACATGATCATTTAGATGACTAGAGGGATGTCTATGTAAGTGGGAGTTCTTAAGTAATATGATTAATTGAACTTTAATTTATCATGAACTTAGTACCTGATAGTATTTGGATGTTTGTGTTGTTGTAGATCAATGGCCCGTGCTACCGTGCCCTTGAATTTTAATGCGTTCCTGGAGAAAGCTAAGTTGAAAGATGATGGTAGCAACTACACGGACTGGGTTCATAACTTGAGGACTATCCTCATTGATGCACAGAAGAATTACATCCTGGAAGCACCGCTAGGTGCAAGACCCATCGCAGGAGCAACTTCAGACATTATGAACGTCTGGCAGAGCAAAGCTAATGATTACTTGATAGTTCAGTGTGCCATGCTTTACGGCTTAGAATCGGGACTTCAAAGACGTTTTGAATGTCATGGAGCATATGAGATGTTCCAAGAGTTGAAGTTAATATTTCAAGCAAATGCCCGAGTTGAGAGATATGAAGTCTCCAACAAGTTCTATAGCTGGAAAATGGAGGAGAATAGTTCTGTCAGCGAACACATACTCAGAATGTCTGGGTACCACAACCACTTGACTCAACTGGGAGTTAATATTCCTGATAATAGTGTCATTGACAGAGTTCTTCAATCACTGCCACCAAGCTATAAAGGCTTCGTGATGAACTATAATATGCAAGGGATGGAAAAGACTATTCCCAAGCTCTTCGCGATGCTAAAGGCTGCGGAGGTAGAAATCAAGAAGGAGCATCAAGTGTTGATGGTTAACAAGACCACTAGTTTGAAGAAAAAGGGCAAAGGGAAGAAGGGGAACTTCAAGAAGAATAGCAAGCCAGTTGCTGCTCAAGGGAAGAAGCCCAAGTCTGGACCTAAGCCTGAGACTGAGTGCTTCTACTGCAAAGGGACTGGTCACTGGAAGCAGAACTGCCCGAAGTATTTGGCGGATAAGAAGGATGGCAAAGTGAAAGGTATATTTGATATACATATTATTGATGTGTACCTTAGTAATGCTCGTAGTAGCGCCTGGGTATTTGATACTGGTTCTATTGCTCATATTTGCAACTCGAAACAGGGGCTACAGATTAAATGAAGATTGTCTAAGGATGAGGTGACGATGAGCGTGGGAAATGGTTCCAAAGTCGATGTGATCTCTGTCGGCACGCTACCTCTACATCTAACATCGGGATTAGTTTTAGACCTAAATAATTGTTATTTAATTTGGTGCCAGCATTGAGCATAAAAATTATATCTAGAACTTGTTTGATGCGAGACGGTTATTCATTTAAATCAGAGAATAATGGTTGTTCTATTTATATGAGTAATATCTTTTATGGTCACGCACCCTTGATGAGTGGTCTATTTTTGTTGAATCTCGATTGTAGCGATACACATATTCACAATATTGAAGCCAAAATATGCAAGGTTAATAATGATAGTGCAACTTATTTATGGCATTGCCGTTTAGGTCATATTGGTGTAAAGCGCATGAAGAAACTCCATGCTGATGGGCTTTTGGAATCACTAGATTATGAATCACTTGATGCTTGCGAACCATGCCTCATGGGCAAGATGACTAAGACTCCGTTCTCCGGAACAATGGAGCGAGCAACTGACTTATTGGAAATAATACATACTGATGTGTGCGGTCCAATGAGTGTTGAGGCTCGCGGTGGGTATCGTTATTTTCTGACCTTCACAGATGATTTGAGTAGATATGGGTATGTCTACTTAATGAAACATAAGTCTGAAACATTTTAAAAGTTCAAAGAATTTCAGAGTGAAGTAGAAAATCATCGTAACAAGAAAATAAAGTTTCTACGATCTGATCATGGAGGTGAATATTCGAGTTATGAGTTTGGTCTTCATTTAAAACAATGTGGAATAGTTTCACAACTCACGCCACCTAGAACACCACAGCGTAATGGTGTGTCCGAACGTCGTAACCGTACTTTATTAGATATTGTGCGGTCTATGATGTCTCTTACTGATTTACCGCTATCGTTTTGGGGTTATGCTTTAGAGACGGCTGCATTCACGTTAAATAGGGCACCATCTAAATCCGTTGAGACGACACCATATGAACTGTGGTTTGGCAAGAAACCTAAACTGACGTTTCTTAAAGTTTGGGGTTGCGATGCTTATGTGAAAAAGCTTCAACCTGATAAGCTCGAATCCAAATCGGAGAAATGTGTCTTCATAGGATACCCAAAAGAGACTATTGGGTATACCTTATATCACAGAACCGAAGGCAAGATATTTGTTGCTAAGAATGGATCCTTTCTAGAGAAAGAGTTTCTCTCAAAAGAAGCGATGATGAGCCCAGATTCCACGAAATGGCTTGAGTCCATGAAATCTGAGATGGGATGCATGTATGAGAACAAAGTGTGGACTTTGGTTGACTTGCCCGATGATTGGCAAGCAATAGAGAATAAATGGATCTTCAAGAAGAAGACTGATGCTGACGGTAATGTTACTGTCTACAAAGCTTGACTTGTTGCGAAAGGTTTTTGACAAGTTCAAGGAGTTGACTACGATGAGACCTTCTCACCCGTAGCGATGCTTAAGTCTATCCGAATCATGTTAGCAATTGCCGCATTTTATGATTATGAAATTTGGCAAATGGATGTCAAAATTGCATTCCTTAATGGATATCTTAAAGAAGAGTTGTATATGATGCAACCAGAAGGTTTTGTCGATCCAAAAGGTGCTAACAAAGTGTGCAAGCTCCAGCGATCCATTTATGGACTGGTGCAAGCATCTCAGAGTTGGAATATATGCTTTCATAGTGTGATCAAAGCATATGGTTTTATATAGACTTTTGGAGAAGCCTATATTTATAAAAAAGTGAGTGAGAGCTCTGTAGAATTTCTAATATTATATGTGGATGACATATTGTTGATTGGAAATAATACAAAATTTCTGGATAGCATAAAAGGATACTTGAATAAGAATTTTTCAATGAAAGACCTCGGTGAAGCTGCTTATATATTGGGCATCAAGATCTATAGAGATTGATCAAGAAGCTTAATTGGACTTTCACAAAGCACATACCTTGATAAAGTTTTGAGGAAGTTCAAAATGGATCAGTCAAAGAAAGGGTTCTTGCCTGTGTTACAAGGTGTGAAGTTGAGTCAGACTCAATGCCCGACCACTGCAGAAGATAGAGAGAAAATGAAAGTCATTCCCTATGCCTCAGCCATAGGTTCTATCATGTATGCAATGTTATGTACCAGACCTGATATGTGCCTTGCTATAAGTATAGCAGGGAGGTACCAAAGTAATCCAGGAGTGGATCACTGGACAACGGTCAAGAACATCCTGAAATACCTGAAAAGGACTAAGGATATGTTTCTCGTTTATGGAGGTGACAAAGAGCTCATCGTAAATGAAGGAAATATGCCCTAGAGGCAATAATAAAGTTATTATTTATTTCCTTATATCATGATAAATGTTTATTATTCATGCTAGAATTGTATTAACCGGAAACATAATACATGTGTGAATACATAGACAAACAGAGTGTCACTAGTATGCCTCTACTTGACTAGCTCGTTAATCAAAGATGGTTATGTTTCCTAACCATGAACAAAGAGTTGTTATTTGATTAACGGGATCACATCATTAGGTGAATGATCTGATTGACATGACCCATTCTATTAGCTTAGCACCCGATCGTTTAGTATGTTGCTACTGCTTTCTTCATGACTTATACATGTTCCTATGACTATGAGATTATGCAACTCCCGTTTACCGGAGGAACACTTTGTGTGCTACCAAACGTCACAACGTAAATGGGTGATTATAAAGGTGCTCTACAGGTGTCTCCAAAGGTACATGTTGGGTTGGCGTATTTCGAGATTAGGATTTGTCACTCCGATTGTCGGAGAGGTATCTCTGGGCCCTCTCGGTAATACACATCACATAAGCCTTGCAAGCATTGCAACTAATGAGTTAGTTGTGAGATGATGTATTACGGAACGAGTAAAGAGACTTGCCGGTAACGAGATTGAACTAGGTATGGGATACTGACGATCGAATCTCGGGCAAGTAACATACCGATGACAAAGGGAACAACGTATGTTGTTATGCGGTCTGACCGATAAAGATCTTCGTAGAATATGTAGGAGCCAATATGAGCATCCAGGTTCCGCTATTGGTTATTGACCGGAGACGTGTCTCGGTCATGTCTACATTGTTCTCCAACCCGTAGGGTCCGCACGCTTAAGGTTTCGATGACAGTTATATTATGAGTTTATGAGTTTTGATGTACCAAAGTTAGTTCGGAGTCCCGGATGTGATCACGGACATAACGAGGAGTCTCGAAATGGTCGAGACATAAAGATTGATATATTGGACGGCTATATTCGGACACCGGAAGTGTTCCGGGGAAGTTTCGGATAAAACCGGAGCACCGGGGGTTACCGGAACCCCCGGGAGGTTAATGGGCCTCATGGGCCTAAAGTGGAGAAGAGGAGGGGCTGCCAGGGCAGGCCGCGCGCCCCCTCTCCCCCTAGTCCGAATTGGACAAGGAGGGAGGGGCGGCGCCCCCCCTTTTTCCTTCTCTCCTTCCCCCTCTCCTACTTGGACAAGGAAAGGGAGGGGAGTCCTACTCCCGGTAGGAGTAGGACTCCTCCTGCGCGCCTCCTACTAGGGCCGGCCGCACCCCCCCCCTTGGATCCTTTATATACGGAGGCAAGGGGCACCCCTAGACACACAAGTTGATCCACGTGATCATATTCTTAGCCGTGTGCGGTGCCCCCTTCCACCATAGTCCTCGATAATATTGTAGCGGTGCTTAGGCGAAGCCCTGCGACAGTAGAACATCAAGATCGTCACCACGCCGTCGTGCTGACGGAACTCTTCCCCGACACTTTGCTGGATCGGAGTCCGGGGATCGTCATCGAGCTGAACGTGTGCTAGAACTCGGAGGTGCCGTAGTTTCGGTGCTTGATCGGTCGGGCCGTGGAGACGTACGACTACATCAACCAAGTTAACGCTTCCATTGTCGATCTACAAGGGTACGTAGATCACACTCTCCCCCTCTCATTGCTATACATCACCATGATCTTGCGTGTGCGTAGGAATTTTTTTGAAATTACTACGAAACCCAACAGTAAATGGTTACGTCGATGCAAGCTTTGACACTGATCTAGATGACTCTAAGTCACAAACCAGATACGTATTTATATTGAATGGTGGAGCTGTCAGTTGGTGCAGTTCCAAGCAGAGCGTCGTGGCGGGATCTACGTGTGAAGCGGAGTACATAGATGCTTCGGAAGCAGCAAATGAAGGAGTCTAGATGAAGGAGTTCATATTCGATCTAGGTGTACTACCTAGTGCATCGGGTCCAATGAAAATCTTTTATGACGATACTGGAGCAACTGCCTTGGCAAAGGAATCCAGATTTCACAAGAGAACCAAACACATCAAGAGACGTTTCAATTCCATCCGCGATCAAGTCAAGGAGGGAGACATAGGGATTTACAAGATACACACGGATCTGAATGTTGCAGACCCATTGACTAAGCCTCTCTCGTGAGCAAAACATGATCAGCACCAAGACTCCATGGGTGTTAGAATCATTACTGTGTAATCTAGATTATTGACTCTAGTGCAAGTGGGAGACTGAAGGAAATATGCCCTAGAGGCAATAATGAAGTTGTTATTTATATTTCCTAATATCATGATAAATGTTTATTATTCATGCTAGAATTGTATTAACCGGAAACTTAGTACATGTGTGAATACATAGACAAACAGAGTGTTCCTAGTATGCCTCTACTTGACTAGCTCGTTAATCAAAGATGGTTAAGTTTCCTGACCATAGACATGTGTTGTCATTTGATGAACGGGATCACATCATTAGAGAATGATGTGATGGACAAGACCCATCCGTTATCTTAGCATAATGATCGTTTAGTTTTATTGCTATTGCTTTCTTCATGACTTATACATGTTCCTCTGACTGTGAGATTATGCAACTCCCGAATACCGAGGAACACTTTGTGTGCTATCAAACGTCACAACGTAACTGGGTGATTATAAAGACGCTCTACATGTGTCTCCGATGGTGTTTGTTGAGTTGGCATAGATCGAGATTAGGATTTGTCACTCCGTGTATCGGAGAGGTATCTCTGGGCCCTCTCGGTAATGCACATCACTATAAGCCTTGCAAGCAATGTGACTAATGAGTTAGTTACGAGATGATGCATTATGGAACGAGTAAAGAGACTTGATGGTAACGATATTGAACTAGGTATGATGATACCAACGATCGAATCTCGGGCAAGTAACATGCTGATGACAAAGGGAATGACGTGTGTTGTTATGCGGTTTGACCGATAAAGATCTTCGTTGAATATGTAGGAGCCAATATGAGCATCCAGGTTCTGCAATTGGTTATTGACCGGAGATGTGTCTCGGTCATGTCTACATAGTTCTCGAACCCATAGGGTCCGCACGCTTAACGTTCGATGATGATTTGTATTATGAGTTATGTGATTTGATGACCGAAGTTTGTTCGGAGTCCCGAATGAGATCACGTACATGATGAGGAGTCTCTAAATGATCGAGATGTAAAGATTCATATATTGGAAGGTTGCATTTGGACATCGGAATGGTTCCGAGTAGTTCGGGCATTTTTTTGGAGTACCGGGAGGTTACCGGGACCCCCCGAGGAAGTTAATGGGCCTTAGTGGGCTTTAGTGGAGAGAGGGAAGAATGGCCACGAGGTGGCGCGTGCCTCCCCCCTACCCAAACCGAATTGGACAAGGGGTGGGGGCGCGGCCCCCTCCTTCCTTCTCCTTCTCCCCTCCTTCCTTTCCCTCCGGTGGAAGAAAGGAAAAGGGAGGAGGGGCGAATCCTACTTGGACTAGGAGTCCAAGTAGGACTCCCTGCCTTGGCACGCCCCTCCTGGCCGGCTTCCTCTCTCCCTCCTTCCTTTATATACGTGGCCAGGGGGCACCCCAATAGCACAACAGACAATCTCTTAGCCGTGTGCGGTGCCCCCCTCCACAGTTCAACACCTTGGTCATATCGTCGTAGTGCTTAGGTGAAGCCCTGCGCCGATAACTTCATCATCACCGTCACCACGCCATCATGCTGACGGAACTCTCCCTCATCCTCAACTGGATAAAGAGCTCGAGGGACGTCATCATGCTGAACGTGTGCTGAACACTAAGGTGCCGTGCGTTCGGTACTTGGATCGGTTGGACCATGAAGACATTCGACTACATCAACCGCGTTACTAAACGCTTCTGCTTTCGGTCTATGAGGGTACGTGGACACACTCTCCCATCTCGTTGCTATGCATCTCCTAGATAGATCTTGCGTGATCGTAGGAATATTTTTGAAACTGCGTTCCCCAACACTCACGAGCAGTTAAAGGAAGATTTGATTGAGCATCAGTGGGCGGTTAAAGGGGACAACGATGTTGGAATGTAATATTTGAACTTCTTTAAAATTTGAACTAGTGTTACATGCAGCTATTTGAACGTTTGTACTCTATGTATGCGGCTATTTGAACGTGTGGACTTAAAAAAAAGAGAAGCCGGATGTATGCGGGAAGTGTTGGATGGCCGCCTCCCGCATCCATGTCCGCAGACTGGTCCCCCTGACTGCGAACAGATGCGGGAGGAGATTTGCGGGTCACCGTTGGAGATGTCCTTGGACTTGCAAGAAAAAGGCTATAAACTTGACCACTTTGCTCCCATGCTTTGCTTTCTCGCATGTCAACATCATCTATTCAGCTAGCAGCGTGTGTGCAAGGGTCAGGGGTGATTAATTTTGTTGATTCCATTCATGTCACGTTGGCACTTTGCTTAACCTCTCTTTGCCATCAACTTTTTCATTATGGAAAACATAATCAGGAACCTAGTTTAATTCTTTGTTGGTAGCTTACCAAGCAATCAGGAACTTAGTTAACATATGTGTGTGCTTCTTGCTTCAAACAAGGTCATGCATTGGTAATTTGTGACCGCAATAGACAATCATACCAATTTTTTGATCACAGAAAACTCAAACCGGGTCATTTTATGGTACTTCTAATCGACATGGGCTATCCATTTCAGTCGAACAATAGACCAGATCAACCAATACTAGAGGAGTACAACACATTTCTTTAGTATTTAGACTCAGAACAAATCTTGCGACCCTAAAAGGTATTATGGAAAGCGAAAAACATGGAGTTTTGTACTACGAATGAAGGAGACTTGAGACTCCAGCGAATTGCCAGATCATTTTCCTAAGTAGACACCAACTCCACTAGTTACCTAAGCGAGATATTGGCTACACTTGGTTTCATCATGGTGACGACGTGGCGCCCATCTCCTTTGCGCCCTTTGTCCTCCGTCTGGTTAGACCGTCCCATCCCTCATCGTTCCAGGCTTGGCTTCTAGATCTCCAATGACGAGAGCATACCAATATTTGAACCCAACAACATATGTTCATAAATAGAAGGAAGCTGATCTACGAATACAAAGACCATTGCTTCACATTCACACATTCAGGGGAGACAAGAGACCTCATCTACATGAATCAATGAATCATGCTTGAAAAAACTGAATCAAACTGGTCATGCTTCAAGAATATAATGATTCAAGCCACGACCTTCTTTTAACACTGCAAATAATAAAAATAAACTGTGTGGTTTCAATTATGTGAAATGCCGACCAAGTTGTGGAAGGCAAACGACTGGCCGCATATATGCAGATGAAGGCGAAGTACGTAAAAAGTGGGGGAGCGCGATTGCGGCCTACGAACACAATAAAAAGAACTCCAAACACTGATGGAAAAATTACCCCTATTGAACCAAACATAAATACCTAAACCTCTCGACAAAATTAACCGTTATACTAAACTAATACTACACACTGATTTAGTAATAAGATGTATAGTAAAAAAATCTGTTTTTTTTGGATGGTTTGCCAAATTTCTAGTATGAATGCGCCCTATTTTATACTCCCCCATTCCAAAATATAGTGCGGCTGCACTTCCCGAGGTCCAACTTTGACCATAAATTTAACCAATATATAATTGAAAACTTCTTTTGAATAAGAATTCATTGGTATAACTTTTGCTCCTGCCGTAGTCGGTCTCATTGGTTAAATTTATGGTCAAAACTGAAGCACGGGAATAGAGGAAGCACTATATTTTGAAACGGAGGGAGTACTAGTTTAGTTTACTTGCAAAATATTGGCACAATCATGGACCGACAAATCCTTCACTGAAATTCCGGTTGGCCACATGTCCAAGTCATTTGACTCAAGCTAGACACACCCTAAAATCTAAATGTGTACTTCATAATTAGCCTTTTGTGTATTACTACCAATATATAGGCGGTTGGCTGGAAAAAGGTTGATCTCTAATGTATATGTGGAAATGGAAGCGTAAAGCAGTGGTCCTTGAAGTTTGAGTGGCCCATGCAAGGATTGCTAGATTCCACTTGTCTATTCAGCTACGTGTGTGCATATGAGTAATTAATTTTGTTGATTCCATTCATGTCACATTACCACTTTTCTTAACCACTCTCTGCAACCAACTTATTGTTATGGAAAACAGAATTAGGGACCTAGTTAACATATGTTTGTGCTTATCGCTTCAAACAGGGTTATGTGTTGGTAATTGTGATAATAGACTACCATACAAAATAAAAAGTCACAAGAAAAATATGGTCCTTTTACAGTACATCTAATTTACATGGGCTATCCATTTTAGTGGACGAATGAACCAGAACAACCAATACTACAACACATTTTGCATAGTATCTTCGCTCGGAACAAAATTTTCTACCCCAAAGGGTATTATGGGAAGCGAAAAACGTGAAGTTGGGACTACACGTGAAGATGGATACTCAAGACTCGACAAAACGCCAGATCAATTTTCTAACTAGACACCAGCTCCACTAGTTATCTACTCCCTCCGTTCGAAATTACTTGTCTCGAATATGGATGTATCTAGAATTAAAATACATCTAGATACATCCATTTCTGCGACAAATAATTCCGAACGGAGGAAATAGTAAAGAATTGAATCAAACCAGTCATGGTTCAAGAATATAATGATTCAAGGTACAACCTTCTCTCAACACTGCAACTAGCTGGAAAGAACTACGTGATTTCAATTATGTGAAATATCACCCGAGCTATGAAAGGCAAATGAGTGGTCGCGTACGCAGATGGAGGCGAAGTAGAAAATTGGGGAGCATGATTGCGACCTATGAGCACAAGGAAGGGTCAATAAAAAAGAATTTCAAACACCAATGGACAAAACACCCCTACTGAACCAAATAGGAAATATCTAAATTGCCCTACAAAATCAATTGTTATATCAAACAAATAGTACACATTGATTCAGTAGTAAGATGTACCATAAAAAAAGTCGCGTTTGGATGGTTTGCAAATTTCAAGTATGTCCGCGCCTATTGCACACTAGATTAGTTTTCTTGCAAAATAATGAGCCGACAAAACCTTCACCAAAATTCTAGCTGGCCAGGTATCCCAGTCATTCGACTTAAATCATACACACCCTAAAGTCAAAATATGTACTTCATTTAGCCTTTTGTGTATGTACTACCAATATATAGACGGTTGGCTAGAAAAAAAACCGGAAATGTTAACGCCCACACGTGTGGACGTTTGCATCTCGCCCACACGCATGGATCCGCGTCCGTTCGTGAGCGCACGAATCTTGGCATGTTTCTAGTGCCACGTAGGATTGGCCTGGTGTGTGGGCGTTCAGCCGGTCGCCCACACGGCCGTTTCACCACACAGGAGGGGCTGCTGTGTGGGCGTTCAGCAGTTCGCCCACACGGCATTTTGGACGCACACACAAGGGCTAGTGTGTGGGCATTTGGCATCTTGCCCACACGCCCTTCTCCTCTCCCACACCCAAGCTGCTAGTTGCCATGTGTTTTTGCACTGCACATGGCAACTGCCCCTAGTGTGCTTTTATATGCAGGTGGCAACTCTTTTTTTTTACCCAAGTTTGCCATGTATTTCGTAGGGAACACGGCAACTGCCTAGTGTGCACGTAAGCAGATAGCAACTCTCTTTTACCGAGTTGCCATATGTTTTTGCATGGTACATGGCAACTGCCCTAACGTGCATGTACATGGCAACTGCCCTAACGTGCAGTAAGCAGATGGCAACTCTTCCTTTTTACATGGCAACTGCCCTAGCATGCTTGTGAGCACATAGCAACTCTCTCAACTGCCTAGTGTTAGTATGTGGCAACTCCTAAAGTTATGAAATCATGGCAACTACATTAGATCAGACCATACATGGCAACTGCAGTTGAGCAACCATGGCAACTGCAGTTGTCCGACATGGCAACCGTAGTTCAGCGACATGGCAACTACAATTAAACGAACATGGACGAGGGTCTGAACCATGGCAACTGCGGGCGCGCGGTGACCGTCACGCGTGGCATGCGGGATCAGGAGGTACGAGGCCTGACATACGGGCGTGTGGGCGTTATCAACTTCGCCCACACGCACGCGTGTGAGAGGGATCGGGAGAAAAAAAGGCGTGTGGGCGCTAATTATTTTGCCCACACGTAGGATTGTGGGCTGTTCCTCTTATACACCACACAAAATGTGTGGGCGGACTCCCTAACGCCCATACGTGTGGCACTCATCGGCGTCCAGAAAAAAGCTTGATCTCTATGTATATGTAGAAATGGAAACTTAAAGTAGTGGTCCTTGAAGTTTGAGTGGCCCGTGAAAAGATTGCTAGATTCCATGATGCCTCTACAATCTACTATATGATAGGACAAGGATTTTTCTGGTAAGATTTAGTATATTCGCGAGGCAATCATGCACAAGGAAGAACTCTTTGAAGCTAAGGTTGCAAGGTGTTCTACACAATCATGGCCGTTGATCATGTAATCCGATGATTAAGAGCAAGATGCCCGCGATTCATGGTTAGTGAATTTCCCTCTTGCTTTATAGTACTCACTCCGTTTTTGAATATAAGTCTTTCTAGAGATTTCACTACAGACTACATGCGAAATCAAATAAATGAATCTATACTCTAAAATACGTCTATATACATCTGTATGTGGTCTGCATTGAAATCTTTAAAAAAAACTTATATTTAAGAACGGAGAAGTAAAAAGAAAAGATGCTTTAGTTCCATTTAGCTAGGTAGTAGACAAGCACACACCAGCAAGTGTAGTGATCCTAACACACCCTCGATCATCCCGAAACTAAAAGGAATATTATAACACATGGTCAAGAAAAAATAGATTGAGATCAACTCAATGCGTTGTACTCCCTTCGTTCCAAATTACTCGTTGCAGAAATGGATGTATCTAAAACTAAAATACATATAAATACATCTATACCTGTGACAAGTAATTCGGAACGGAGGGAGTACCTCCATTTGTTGGGATATGACCGAAGGTGACGGCACTATTTTTTAAAGGATAAGAAAGTTAGACAGCACAAGGGTCATTACTTGGGTGGATAATATAATATGTCTCTACAACAAGAACCTTTTGAGAAAGTTATGGCCGGATTTATTATTCATTTTGCATCATGACATGCATGATATGACTATTCATTGGGACCATCTATACGTCGCGTGCCTAAAAGAAATAGTTGCATCAGTTACTTTCATTCTCGCCCATTAGATCTTCATCCAATGGTTAAAAACAGATTGGGGCACTGTTCACCTTCAAACCTCCAATTTCTTCTCCCGCACGTAGCCGCCGGCTAACTCAGCCCTAACCGCCTGCCTCCGCCCCTTGCGGTCGGCGGCTATCGCCACCTCGCCCCTTGCCCTTCCCTCGTCCTCCTCTCTCCCCCCGCCCCGGTCCTGACCATCGCTGGCCACAACTTTAAGTCCCGCATCATCAGTGAACAATTCTGGCGATCACCTGCATCCCCCATCCCCTAAAATAGATAGTGGGGTTGCTTCTTCTGCAGCGAGGTCCGGCCTCCCCCAGAAAAGTGACTGGGGCAACGATGATTTCTTTGTATCTGAAAAATAGCGAAGCCGCTATTCATTGCATGTAAAACTAGTGGCGCAAGAGTTGTACTAGTGTTGATGTAGAGAAACTGATGTGATAATCCAACCAAAAGGCTGACAAGACCGTATTGTAACTCCTATAGTTGTTCGCTGGCCTAGGAAATGGCACTTAATTCGCAAAAAAGAAAAGGAAATGACAGTTAATCTCTTTTGATGAGAACATGGTTGGTGTGAGTAGGGTTCACCAATAGTAGACTGGTTGCAAGGACAATGTGCACGGCCGGATGACTAATACAGTACAGTTGCAGCGTCCAAGTCAGTCTATGATTATCGTCCAAATTAACAAAGTGCGCACGGGTGGAAGAGTCGGGCACTAGCTCTAGATTGATGTTCTAAATTTTGGCCAGTTTAACTAGGATATAATCTGTTGAAAAAACGAAAAGGGAGAAACCAACAAAGGAATGCGCACGTACGCGGCAAAGAGTTGTTAATTGCGGTGGCGGCGCCGCGACGATCACGAGCACACGACACGGCGACCCAATAATGCATGCGACCTCCGGCCACACGTACGTACACTCGAGAGAAGATGAGAGAGAAAGTGCGAACGTTTGGTAACAAATCGGAGCTGTCCCCCATCTACCTGATCACGGTTTTCATGTAGTATATCATTAGCCAGGAGACCACCAATCCATCAAGCGGAATAGTTTGACCATGATAGAAAGTGTGGAGCGATCGCAACCATGATCGATAAAAGTATGGACTGTAGCAAGGAGAGGCAAAGTGCAGATATCTTCTGGTAGAGTGGTGGTGGTGGCGACCGGCCGAAGGAAGGAGGGCAGGGACGTGGCGGCACGGGGAAAAGAGAGCCGATGGGGCAGACCACACTGCTGTCTGTTCTGTACTTCTGTTAAACTGTTGTTAATATCTTAAGACAACTTACCCGCAAATTTTTTAAGACAACTTCTCTAAAAAATAAATCTCAAGACAACTCGTCGAGTGGCTGCAGACAGTACTCCCGGTCGCATCAACATTTGTTCTCTGGGTGCACGCGATGCATGGGTGGATGAAACTCGAGAGACACCAAGGATTTTTTTTAAAAGACACCACTTTTAGAAATCCTAGTTCATTTGATGGAGCCAAGTAGGGTCAGAGCCTCAGAGGACAATCAATCAGTCTGCATCCCTAGTCAGCTCACCGTGAATCAAAGCATCGGTCGGCCTGTCAAGGACGAATCAAGGCGAAAGCGAGCGTGGACACCCTCAAAAAAAAAAAGCGAGCGTGGACGAAGAGACTGACTCATGAACCAACCGCCTAGACGCTCGCGAGCAATATCAGTCGATGGAGGAGAAGGCCAGAAAAGGCTACGCTCAGTTCCAGTAAGCCATCGCTTCACGGGAATCGATGACCTCGACGGCCTGAAACCGCAGGCGAAAACGGCGACACCCAGCCCCGGGTCAGCCGTGCCAGCAATGGCGACGTTGCTGCTGCCGCTGTGCCAGCACCGTCCGGGCTAGTGGCAGTGGGATTCGCAGCCTTCATGGCGCCCATGTAGATCGATGGCATGCTTGTGTGCGTGCGTGCGTTCGTGTACAGTGCTTGCTCCTCTAGAGTTCCCGTCCAAAGCAGTATGATAAGAGCTTCTCCAATAGAAGATGCAAATTTAGAGATGTAAAACAAAACATGTAAAAATTTACATCTCAAAAAGTGTGTTTTACATCTTAAAATAAGAGGCAACTTCAACAGATGATGTTTATTGGAGATGCAAAAGAGCATCTCCAATAGGTGATGCAAAAATGAAGATGTAAAAACTAGTGGGCGGCGGCACGGCAGCGCGATGCGGTTCAGGGCGGCGGCGTCGGGACGGCGAGGGTGCTGAATCAGGACGGCGCCGTCATGAATCGGGGCGGCGATTCAAGGCGGAGAGAGAACGAGCGGCATAGGGCCGGCGGAAGAGCATCAAAGGGGCGGCCGGCTTCGCGTGGCGGGAAGAACGGTGGAGGCGGGTGGTGTGGCGCGCCTCCCCTACATTCTGCGATGGGTGCAGGTTAGGAACAAGCCTAACCCGTCCACGACCGTGCCATGGAAGCCATTACAGCAGCCGAAGAAGCTTTGATTTGAAGCGACGACCGAAAACGAATTAGCAGCCATGGGGGGCAGTCGTAGCTACTCTAGTGAGGCAAGCGGCGGGCGACAGGCGGGCGGAGTTACGACAAGGTCAGAGGTAGGCAAGCGGGCGGCAGAGTCACGACAGGGTGGGACCAGGTTAGGAACAAGCCCAACCCGTCCACGACCGTGCCATGGAAGCCATTACGACAGCCGAAGAAAGCTTTGATTTGAAGCGATGGTCGGAATCGAATTAGCAGGGCAGTCGCCGCTACTCTAGTGAGGCAAGCGGTGGGCGGAGTCACAACAGGGTCAGAGGTAGGCAGGCGGGCGGTGGCGTCATCGATTTTGGATGAAATCGGCTGGCAGCGGAGTTGGGCTCCGGGTGGAAGCTGAATGAAGGCAGTTGGGCAGTTGACATGTAACCGTTATTTTTACATCTCCTATAGGTGAAGACGTATATTTGCATCGCGAGGTGTTGTATTTTACATTTTCGAAAGATGTAATTTTTTTCATCTACATTATTTGTTGAAAAAGGGGTTTTGGGGCCTCAAATATTCAAAAATTAGTTATTTTTGCATCCACATCTTCTATTGTAGATGATCTAAGCCTTCCAAAGCTATGAACAGGGCACTAGAGAAGAGTGTACAGTGCTTGCTTGTCGATGGCGCGTCTACCCTCAACACTCAACTCAAAAATACATAAGCATTGACCCTGAACGCTCGACTCAAAAATGCATACGCATCCTCGGAAACGCTCAGCAACTCTAGGAACACACAAACGTCAGTGGAGAAAGTAACCGTGGAAACCCGGAAACCAAATTTTGTCCCTGGAAAAAGCAGAGTAATCCTACGGAAGTGCGTCGACCCGGAAGCTCTTTTTTTTTTCTACAACGGATGTAAATAAAACCAAACTGAAAAAGAACGAGACATACAAACATACAGACACTGGACTGTGCGTTTTGCACGTGTGGTCACAAGGTAGAGAGGCCCTGTCAGCTGACGCACTTCCGGGCGTGAACGAACAGGGCAAGTACCTACTCCTACTTGGGCCATAAGTAGGCGAAACGGACAGCCCATCTCCCCAGACCGCCTGCCTCTTCACTAGCTCAGGCATACGCTGACCGGAGACGCCGCTCAACCTGCAGCGCCACGGTACAGAGGCCAGCAGGACAGCTCCCCGCTCTCCAGTTCCGGCGTGGTCCAGATCGATGCTGCACGAACACTGCAAGGACGGTCAATCAGATTGTCGCAAATGAGTACATCCGCTGCCATAGGAGCGAGATCATGAACGCTGCACAGTATGCATAGATGGAGTGAAACAGGGTAAATCTGGAGGCCACTTACCTTGGAGTAAGGCGGTGGCAAGTCTTGATGAATTCATGTTCATGGTGTCCACATGAGCCACCGTTCCGTCAAGTGCTTTGCCGCGTGCGCCATGAAGCAGACACCAACACAGTGGGCCTTTGGGAACCGCGTCACCACTGAAAAAAACAGCAGGACATTCAGTCTTCACAGCATTGTGATCTGTTAGAGAAGACAGTGGGCTTGGGTCCTTTTCAGTGTTATATAGTAGTAGGAATGGGAAGAAATTTGAACTACAAACATTGAAAGGAAATTAACCAGTTTCAGTTTCAGTACAATCCGTCGTCTCTCGCCGCATTCAGTACTGAAAGCTAGAGCAAACCAACAAATCTAGTACACCTGTGCATGCATATACCAAGCATGTATTGACAGGCGCTCTGCATTGAAGGTGGCGCTTTGGGAAATTCTAGAAGTTGGGCATGATCAAGCTGAGGCCTAGATCTATCAATCAATTCCGTAGGATACAATGAGAATGTGACACAACTCAATCATGTGCTGCAGAGCTTGGGGCATCTGTCTGGTCCAGTCGCAGGAGATGGTCACCACATAGATGCCTCTTTAATACAACCATCTTATAAATGTTCAAATACTGCCACAGCTACTTCTTATAAATGGCATAACTAGATGTTTATTCATATGTTGATTTGTGCTCAACAACCATGAATCTTACATTCTTATTGATTATTTATATGTTAATTTGTGCTCAACAACCATGAATCTTACATTCTTATTGATGTGGAAGAATCCTAATAGCTAGAAAATGTGAAGACTAAGAAAGTACACATAGAAAGGGTAACAAAAAACTCATGAGAGAAATGAGCAGTGCTTACCTCTCAGGGCTACAACATTTGATGAGAGAACAAATGTTTCGACAATGAATATAGCAGATGATGGGAACTCCCAAACCTGCAAATTCAGTAATCAGCTAGAAAGAAAACATTTGATAGATAAATTCACAGGAAATCGTCGACATAAGATTCTTCTATACCATCATTGTCAGAAGAAATAACTTGAAATAGCTTGAAATGATGACGGCTAACAGAATCTCTCGATACCTGAGTAATGAAGAATGCAACAGTGAGCCAAGTATAACACACAGATGTAGAACTATGACATGATTTAACCCTCTTTTTATCATACGAAAACTGTAGGGGAGGCCCAACAGTAAACTCTTATATGATCTCATCCTCTTCGAAGATAGAAATGTACTACTATTACAGAATTCCTACTGGATAAATGATACTCCCTCTGTAAACTAATATAAGAGCGTTTAGATCACTAAAGTAGTGATCTAAACACTCTTATATTAGTTTACGGAGGGAGTACATTGACAACACTTCACACAGAATGAAATAACAACAGGTGTATTTACTAGGAACGATAATTTTATTATGAGAACTGAAAAGTACCACCTCAGAGGTATTCAGATATTTTAAAAAGGATACACGCATACAACGATACCTTGTAATGTCAAAAGAAAATTTGAGGATATATCGTACTCCCAGGAGTAACATGGCCGTAAATATGATGTTCCCTAACAATGCATCACCCAGAACCTGAAGAAAAGCAGAACACCCAATACACTGCTTAGTTGATGAGAAGTGGAAACATTTGTTATCTGAATGCAGTCAACTTTAATCACCTCGCTGCAATTGCAAATTGTGGACAATGTGCTCCTGGAAGAATCCCCATCAACTTTGTTGCTTTTTGAAACTGATATTCTGACTACATAGTTATGGGCAGCTTAGGTTGAATGTTGGAAACTACCAGAATTAAAATAAAAAATTTATAAATGAAAATGGATACAAGCGTCAAGAACGATATGCATCAGAATGAACTGGCACAGTATTCCCTGCAAACAAAACCAAAACAAGAGACATAAGAGAAAAGGCATATTTGGACTTGGCCACTGAATATAGTTGCGGAAGGCAGAAAGCAACATAGTATGACTTATGAGTGAGGAAAAAGTATACGAAGGCAGAAATTATTACAATATGAGTGCCAAGATGAAGTTTGAACTTAGATGAATTATGAATAGATAACTATATTTTCCATGTCATCAGATTATATGCTCTTGTTGGATGGACTGCCAAGGCATAAAAGGCTGAAGGTGTCGTATGATACAGGAACAATATTAACAAGAAAAATAACAGGCAGATCTAGGACAGATGAAACTTCAAATTCTCAAGCATCGGGACTCATAGGAAGTATTGAGTAAATCATGAAACTAGGAAAGTGTTGATGATGATAAATTGGTAACTGTTATCACCCTTTGTTGAGTAAAATGAGTAAAGTATATATGGCAAATGAAGTACTTGTGATATTAATGCAAAAGAGGAGCAGATTTATGATAGATGAAACTTCAAATTCTCAAGCATCAGGACTCATAGGAAGTATAGAGTAAATTGTAAAACTATAGGAAAGTATTGATGGTGCTAAATTGCTAATTGTTATCACCCTTTGCTGCTTCAAAGTAGATATGGAAAATGAAATACTTGTGCTATTAATGCAAAAGAGGAGCATCCAAGCAATTCAGCTTCCATATTTAGATAGAGTACACACTGAGTAAACTGCATAGTTTAACTCAAATGATGATAGCAACAAAAAGCATCACATCTATAACTTAACTGCTCTACATGCTTATAGCATTAGTATCTATTAAAAGCTCAGGAAAAAAGAAATATGTGGCGCAGAACGTTTTACGAGCTGAGTCGGCCTTAGGGAGTTTGAAAAGGCGGAACAGCACTTGTTTGAGGTTGCATGGTACCATAAGATTCGCACCTTGTCAATAGATGAACCAATGTGCAGCTTATTGAACAGTAGATGTCGGTATGCCCTGGTCTTGTGTAGAATCAGATCGATCAAGATAATCTACAGCGGGGTAAGAAGAGTAAGAGTTAAGGCCACGCAGCGCATCAGGCATGCAATAAATAGGTGTCCCGGGCATAGGAAAACGGCCCAATAAGGATGCAAGCGGCGCACACGCATAAGCCGCCAAATTGATCAGCCACTATAAAGTGAGCTAACCCCATCAAAACTTAAGCTGCAACTGATTTGGCCGATTTAGGACTACATAAGCAGCGCGCCACTTGCACCCCTACGGTCAAATCACACATATGGCAACAGTTTGAACCCATGCACCATTGATCATCATACCATACCATACCATGAATTCACACTCGATGTAGGGATCGGCGACAGCCTTGCAGACATCCTGCACACGAACAGCATCCAGGGTTAAAGCCGGCTTGCACGCAGGAGGCAAAAGGGCGACGCTGACGATGCGGCGGGAGGGGGCTGGGCTCTTACGCATTTCATCAAACGGATGTTGCCTGCGGAGTACTGCACGAAGAGCGTCCTCACGCGCCGGCCGCAGCCGACGCAGCGCGGCGCCTCCCCTTCCGCCCCGTCGTCCCCCATCACGCCGAACCCGTCCGCGCGAGCTCTGGAGACATCCAATCACAATTACAGCGAGAGCCGGGGACGACGGGAGTGGAGGCGGATCTAGGACGAGGAGAAAGTCGCCGGGGGTAAAACAGCGTGGCGTACCTGCAGCGCGCAGTGGGGGCAGGAGCCGCAGCTCGTAGGCGGCGACGGCGGCGGCGAGCAGAGCGGCGCTCGGAGGGGGAGAGGCGTGGCCGGCGGCGTCAGTGAGAAGCAGAGTGTGCTGCCGTCGTCCAACTGCGGAATGCAATCGATGAGCGGCCGGTGGCGATGCCAGGCAGCCTGGTGGGCTGGCCAGCAACAGAGCCCGATTTGTTTACTAAGATGGGCCGTAATAGCCCAGACGGGCCTGGGTCTAGGGCTGGGCTGGGTTGGGCCGGCCGGCCGACGGGTCCTACCTGGGCACGCGGAGAAGATACTAGTCTCGGGTCGTTGGGTTTCGGTTCTGGTGTCTCCGACCTGCTCCGTCTCCGCCTCCGCCTCCGGCATCGGCACGGTGTCCTAAGGCGACGAGATCGCCGTGAGATCCAGAGCCGCCGCCTGCGCCGCAGACGAATCCACTAGCGCGTCACTGCCTTCCGGCCCCCCTTCCCGGTGAGCAACTCATCTCGCCCGCCCGTTCCTTCCGTCCGATCTGGGGGAGGGTTGCCATCAGCCGGCTTAAATCCGACGGAGCTTGCCTCCTGCCCTCGCGCCCCGCGGCCGAGTCGTCGGGGCCTCTCCGCCGGACGCTTCGTAGGGGAGAATTTGGTACTGGTCTGTTGTATATTTGAAGAATCGCCGTCTTCTTAGGACTAGGAGTGCTTGTTCATGGAGAATTCCCGTCAAATCTGGAGTCTTCCGCTAGATTTTGTGCTGCCGCTTGCTGTGGCGTCTGACTGAGGTTGGTATGCTTTTGTGCCACAGCTGCAAAGATGGGGAGGATACCGTCTCTGAAGAACTTCAATGCGTTCCCGCACGCCGAAGACCACCTGCTGAAGAAGACTTACTCGGGTGCTATAGGTACATAGATTATGCTGCTTCGTGAACTGTTGTTCTCTGCTAATGGATGCTTATGTTTTTGGAGATTTGTGTTTAATTCGCGTCATCGTTGATATATGTTGGCAGTGACGATTCTCGGGCTAATTGTTATGGTTACACTTTTCGCGCATGAGCTCACGTTTTACCTTACAACCTATACGATGCATCAGGTACGTTTCGTTCTCGTTGACCTTTTCTTGTATGACTAGCATATGCAGCTTATTGTGATGTCTATGCTGTTCTGTCCATTCTTCCCCAACATTTATGATTGTAGTTTGTGTTGGGAATATGCCTGTGGATGATAGATATTTCTCCTGTTTAAGTTTATTCACTTCGACATACAAAACCAATCTGGCCAAGGAATTCTCATGATGACAAAGGATGCCTATGAATCGAACCGATCAATTACATTTATATAAAATAATTTGGTAGTTGTTATTTTCATATCATGGAAAACTCATTTGAACATGATAGTTTTATTTGCCTTGTTTTGGCTACCAGCATTAAGATCATGAACCTGTCTCAAGTTTTTCTTTTCAATGTCTGCAGATGTCTGTAGATCTGAAACGAGGAGAAACTCTACCAATTCATATAAATGTATCATTTCCTTCTTTACCATGTGAAGGTCAGTTATTGATTAAATATATCCAGTATCAGTTTTTTGTACAAGGTTCCATTTGGAGATCCCTTTGCTTAAGGTTCATGCTTTTGATATTTATTTCACTATCTTCTGTTGTCATACAGTCTTGAGTGTGGATGCAATCGACATGTCCGGCAAACATGAGGTTGACTTGCATACAAATATCTGGAAGGTACCATCTGATATCAAAATTTTGTTAATTTCAGTGGATGCAATTCAATATGGTATCGGATGCATATGCATGTATGCTCTACTATGACACTAGCTGCAGTAATAATTAATAGTTATGTCTATTGCTTGTGATTGAGAAACATTATGTAAATGCACATTCCTAGTTTCCTACCATCCGCGAAGCAGGCCCATACGCTAGCTTATTTTGGCCAGTTGTTTTCCTAGGTTAGTGTAGGTTGCAGGGAACATGCACTTTAAGCTGTGGTTCATGTCTTGCTCTTGTGCTGACAATGTTCTTCATACTTCCAAATATATTTTCTCAGTAAAGTTGCATTGTAGTTTCTTTAAATGGTGCATTTTTTAACTATTCAGTATATGTCTGTCATGTCTAATTATACTTTGCATCCTCCTTTTTCTGATGTATGCAGCTTCGTTTGGATAAGTATGGCCATATCATTGGTACTGAGTACTTGTCTGATCTAGTTGAAAAGGAGCATGGAACTCATGATCATGGTATATTCTGTTTCCTCTATAAAAGGAAAACCAAACGTAGCACTAGTACTAAGTTGTCATACAAAAGAGTCTCCTTTTCAATCCATATTATGCGTCCTTTTTCCTCACTATATAAAAACCGTGGCGGCTGCTAATCGTTATTTTCTGTTATAGTTATTATCCTTTGTATTATAATTTGGAAGTACTACCTCTGAAAAGAAATATAAGACTTTTTATAGGTCACTAAAGTATATAATTGAAATGGAAGAATGGATTATCGCTCACCAGTCTTGTTTATGATGAAAAAATGTCAATACAACAACATTGATTAATTTGATCGGCAAACATGTTGTGTAGTTAGAAATTTTATTTGTTGCCAACACATGATTTAACTAGAAGCCTAGAATATTCGATGTGTGCTGGAAGAAACCCAAACATGGGAATAGTAGTATCTCTGTATAGTTCTGGGCTTTGCCGCTATACTGTACACATGACCATGTACTGGAAAGATCAAAGATATACCAACAAATGGAGAAATGATTTCTGCAATGATCTCTCTCTCTCAGGTTATCATTGGTAGAACTAGGGCATCAGACATAGTTTCACACAGGACCAAAATGAGCAGTCAACTGTGTCCTGTACTTAGTAGTTGCAGCTTGTCGGCTTACTTCTTTGTTCATTCCGATTTTGATAAAATCACAAAGCTAATTGCTTTCTAGAATAAGTACTTCCTGGGTTTTATGCGTTCTCAATGTGGTAGGTGTTGTTCTTTCCTTCTGGAAAATTGGCTTGTTGTAAGATTATTTTTGTGTTTAGTTGTTCTGCATGTAATATGCTGATGCATTAAAGTTTAAATCAGACCATGGCCATGAGCATGATGTAGAAAAGAAGCCTGAGCACACCTTCAACGAAGATGCAGATAAAATGATTAAGAGTGTCAAACTTGCAATGGAAAATGGCGAAGGATGCCGAGTAAGTTTTTTCTCCACCAGTATTAGTTCATTTTACTAATGATATTAGTGCTGTGGTCATCAAGTATATTCTGGTGTTTTTAACGAGTTTTTGGCTTCAAACTTTACAGGTGTATGGTGCTTTGGACGTGCAGAGGGTTGCTGGCAACTTCCATATATCGGTGCATGGTTTAAATATTTTTGTTGCAAATCAGGTTATTCATCTAAAACTGCAGATACTTTAGTGCTGTTCTTCAAACTGTATATTTTCTGTTGTGAAGTATTTAAGCTTTTAGGAAACTAGCTAATTCGTAATGTATGAAACTGAGACAATTACTTACATTTTCTTCATAAGGTATCATTTAAGTTTTTAGTTGAGCATATATCCGAACTGTGGCTAGGTATAGTCATATAGGGAATTAGGCATCTAAATCCCTACAGAAATCACTGAAACAGGGCGTTCTCAATCTCATGGTAATTTTGCCAGTGGCATCATATGGTATTTCACATGGGCCTTTCATTGGTATATTCTGATGATAAGTTAGAATGGATCGATTTTCCTTGAGGTCTGTTTACATTTCTTTATGTAAGTGATTTTTCTTCTAATGAAACAAATCGTTGTTGTTCATTTTGATCTTTAAATGTTCACACACGGTCTTTGTTTTCTTCTCTTAAGTCTTGGTGCTGAGAATGCTCTCCCTGTGCTTTCTGTATATATTCTTGAATCTTTTCATTGCACTGTCCTTCAGCTTCCAGCTGATCATTTCCTATAGATGATTTTTATTCATCTGGTGCATGCAGATTTTTGATGGGTCAAGCCATGTCAATGTTAGCCATGTTATCCATCGACTGTCCTTTGGTCCAGAATACCCTGGAATTCATAATCCACTTGATGATACTTCAAGGATACTGCACGACACAAGTGGGACATTCAAATACTATATCAAGGTTAGTAGCCATTCATTCAGTAGTTTCCCCATTGTTGTCAATAATGTTCAGACGGCAGCTTGTGGTTGCAACATTTAGGGGAAATAATAAATAAGGCCCCTGCTGAAGAGAATATATCGATGAAATAAAATTGTACAAATATCCTTTTTATGCGAAGTCATCAGCAGGCCAAAAGGAAGTCTTCCTTTTTCCTGTCAACCTATATGAAGTTGGTTGACTGGATCTGATTTGTACACCAGATCAACGAAAAGATCATCTGCACCCCAGATGGAAATCTAACACTTGATATTCTCTGCAATCAGTTGCTTTTTGTGGGAGACAATGTTGCCATCTGTTATTCATATTTGATTGATATATGCAGGTTGTTCCAACCGAGTACAGATACCTCTCAAAGGGAGTGTTGCCAACAAATCAGTTTTCCGTGACAGAGTATTTTGTTCCCATTCGCCCAACTGATAGGTCCTGGCCAGGTAACCCCCCTCCCCATCTTGCTCTCGAAGTATGGTATGCTCATCTGGTTTTAGGCCTAATCTGTTTTCCTTTTGCAGCCGTTTACTTCCTGTATGATCTCTCACCAATCACAGTCACCATCAGAGAAGAAAGACGTAACTTCCTACATTTCATAACTCGCCTTTGTGCAGTTCTTGGGGGTACATTTGCAATGACAGGTTTGCATCCAGCACTACATGATTGTGCTTTTTATCTTATGCTGGTGTTAGGATTGGCTTCAGTAATACTTCTGTCGCATGATTTTCCGAGTTGCACACACGATGATCTGCACGTTACATGAACAAACAGCAAAATTGGCAAAATCTAGAGTGGCAAAAACAAAGTTTTCCCTTCTTCTAATTGGCATCGACTTTTCTGCCTTCGTGGTACAGGAATGCTTGACCGGTGGATGTACAGGATCATCGAGTCTATCTCGAGCTCAAAACCTAGAAGTGGGATGCGGTAACCGGGCATCCCATGCCGAAGGAGGCTACTAGCCAGCCTGGTGACCAGTCAAGTCAGTCGTCGACGATGTTGTTGTCTCAACCAAGTGATCAAAGCACGGTCACCCCCCTGCGGGCTTTCATGTTTTGTCCAGTCCATGCATCTATAACTTAAAAGATATGGTTTTAGTCTTATGATTAATCATGTTAGATTGGCACTAGTGGCAAGTATACAGTTTTGTTATGAATGATGCAACGGGAGGCGCCAACGATGTCATGTAGCTTGTACTTACCATGGAAAAAAGCATATCCTCAGTATGACAGTATGACAAATAGCATTAAATCAACTTTGAAAGGGAATTAAAAGCGTAAACGTTGGAGCTGTATTGCTGTGTACTGACTGCATAATCTGTTAGCATCGGGGTGCGCTTGGTGGTTGGTCTAGGTCAAGTGGTTTTTGTTTCATTGTGTAACACTAACACCCTGGCCTGAATCCGCTTGATGCCCAAGTCCAACCCATCCGAGCGAATACCACATGGAACGCCCTCTCTTCATTTGCTCAAAGTCCAACCCATCTGTGGGTGGTACATAGTATCTGTATTAAACTTCCGTTTTCGCTTGTAGAAGGGTTGACTTGGAGATCCTACTCCCTCTGATTGGGTTTATAAGTTTGACACACGATTTTAGGTCTTCAATTTGACTACAAAACATGTTTTATATTTTATGAAAAATATATCTTTAGATTCATCGTCAAATGAAATTTCTAGCCATAGAATTTTTGTGGCTTATCATACATATTTTTATATTAGTCAAATCGAAGACATAAAACCCGTTGCTTGACCTATTTAAACCCAAAAGGAGGGAGTGTGTGACAGGCCCTAGAGGTGGCTGTCGCTGAATTTCTCACATGAACAGAGGAAAACAGACAATTTGTGTGGACTTTTGAGATCGATTCGTTCAGATCTGAAGCAAGGTAGCTAGGGTTTTGGCCAGCCGGAACACGGCGGCTACAAGGGCCAAGCCCGGAATAATCCCGAATGCCCTCTCCACAAGCCGGATGAGGGTTTATAAAGAGAAATTCAGAGCAAAAGTAGAAAGCGACATGTTCGACAGGTAAAAGTAAACGCGGTAACTTTTAAAAGTAAGTTATAATGATCTGAGCCATCCAGATGGAGATCAACGGTTGAGGGTGCCTCTCAACAGCGAAGCGGTAAGTTCTTTCAATCGCCGTTGGATCGCAATTCGACGGTTGACACGCATCCAGGCAAAACGCAAAGGCACTGTGCCTCGTCAGGTGACCCGCAACAGTTAACAGGCCTGACAATTGCCCCCGTCTAACAACAGACTTGCCCTCAAGGATGGAATTCAGGGAAGATCTTCTGAATGAAAGCTGCATCTTCCCAGGTTGCATTTTCCACTGGCAGATTGATCCACTTGATACGCCACTGCACCACTGGAATGCTAATGTCTCCCTGGACTCGTGGAATCAGTCTTCTTTCAAGCAGTGCTTCAGGCTGAATGAGAATGTGACCCTGTTCATCCAGGAGTGGCAACTTGGGGTTAGGTACAGCTTCACGGCCAATGTGCTTCTTGAGTTGGCTGACATGAAAAGTGGGGTGAACTTGACAGCCCTCAGGCAGGAGGAGCCGATAAGCCACAGCTCCAATTCTCTCCATTACTCTAAAAGGGCCATAGTACTTGGAATGAAGTTTTAGATGTATGTGTATACTCAAGCTGGTGTGCCTATATGGTTGCAATTTGACATAAACCATGTCCCCAACTGCAAGTTGTCTCTCAGATATCTTCTTGTCTGCAAAAACTTCATTCTTTCTTGTGCTTTGAGCAAGTTGTCCTTAATTTGTTGGGCAATTATATCCCTGTCCAGTTGAGCTTGGTGATCTTCTCCTTCCACTAGTGGTAACATCAATTATGCAATCAGGGGAGGAGGTCTTGCATACAGAGCTTGAAAAGGGGTCATTTTAAGATATGTGTGGAATGTGGTGTTGTACCACCATTCAGCCATGGAAAGCCAAGTATGCCATTTCTTGGGATGTGAAAAAGTCATGCATCTTAAGTAGTTTTCCAGACACTGGTTCACTCTCTCTGTTTGACCATCTGATTGGGGTTGGTAGGAAGTACTCATGTGTAATTTGACTCCCATTTTGTTGAACAAATGCTGCCAGAGATGAATAGTAAATATGCTATCTCTGTCTGTCACTATGACAATGGGCAGGCCATGTAATCTGAATATGTTGTCAGTGAAAGCTTGTGCTACTGTCTTTACAGTAATGGGGTGTCTCATAGCAACAAAATGAGCATATTTGGTGAAACGATCAACCACCACTAGGATCATGTCCTCGTGTTCAGATTTGGGCAACCCTTCCACAAAGTCCATGCTAATGTGGGTCCGAGCAAAATCTGGAACTGGAAGTGGTTGTAACAAGCCAGGAGGATGCACATGTTGAGCTTTGTTCAGCTGACAGACAGGGCATTGCTGAACAAAAGTTTGCACAACTTTCCTCATTCCAGGCCATGTGAAGAGGATTTTCAATCTGTGATAAGTTGCTCTTTCCCAGAGTGTCCTCCTAATTCAGACTTGTGAAAAGAAGTGAGCAAGGAATTTTTTAGTGCATTGTTGTTGCCAATCATGATTTTCCCCTTATACCTGAGCACTCCACTGGTAAGAGTGTATGGAGGCTGGGCAGCTGGATCTATTGCTAGTTTAGCAATTAAATCAGAACATTTAGTGTCACCCTTGTAATTGTTCAAAACTTCAGTAATCCAAGATGGAATTGCAGTACTAGAGCCCAAAGCATTTAGAGCATATTTAACTCTGGAAAGAGCATCGGCTACTCTATTTTCCTCGCCTTTCTTGTATTCCACTTTGAATTTGTAACCCATTAATTTAATGAGAAGTTTGTGCTAGATCCCTTCAGTTACTTTTTGCTCTTGTATGTATTTCAAACTCTACTGGTTAGTTCTGATAATCAGAGAGGATGAAGCAAAGTAATGTCTCCATTTCTTAATTGCTTCAATGATTGCCAGTGCCTCTTTATCACAGGTGGACCAGCCAGCAGCTTTAGGGCCTAGGGCTTTGCTCATATATGCAATAGGTTGTCCTTTCTGCATTAGTACCGCTCCAATTCCATATCCAGAAGCATCAGCTTCTAAAACAAAGGGCAAGGAAAAATCAGGTAAAGCAAGGACTGGGGCAGAAGTCATCCTGTCCTTTAATTGCTGGAAAGCAGCCATTTGTGTGTTAGTCCATTGAAATCCTTCCTTTTTCAATGCTTCAAACAGTGGCTTGCAAATCAGTCCATGATTCTGAACAAACCTCCTGTAGTACCCAGCTAATCCCAAAAAACTTCTCAAGTGTGTCACATTCTGAGGTGTTGGCCAGTTTATGATTGCTTCTACTGTACCAGGGTATGTGGATACTCCCTTGTCAGTGATCACATATCCCAAATACTCCACTTTGTTTTGTGCAAATGTGCACTTAGAGAGCTTTGCATATAATTGATGTTTCCTGAGTGCTTCCAATACCAGGGCCACATGTTCCAAATGTTCCTTGTATGTTTTACTAAAGATGAGGATATCATCAAAGAAAACTAGCACACAGTGTCTCAGAAGGGGCCCCAATACAGTATGCATAAGTTCCGTAAAGGTAGGAGGGCCATTTGTCACTCCAAAGGGCATTACCAGGAACTCAAACAGACCAATGTGTGTTCTAAAAGCAGTTTTCTCTATGTCTCCTTCTTTCATTCTGATTTGATGATAACCACTTCTGAGGTCCAGTTTGGTGAAGATTTTTGCTCCATTAAGTTCATCCAGAAGATCCTCTATCATGGGTATAGGATACTTGTTCTTGATTGTGTGTGCATTAAGTTTTCTATAGTCAATGCATAACCTCCAAGTCAGGTCCTTTTTCTTCACCAAGATAGCAGGAGAGGAGTATGGACTGTGACTTAATCTTATAATCCCTTTTTGGAGAAGGTCTTTAATGATTTCCTCTAAAGCATTTTTCTGGTGATGTGGCAACCTGTATCCTCTCTGATTTAGAACTGAGCTCCAGGTTCTAGGTTGATTGCATGGTCACAATCTCTCTGAGGAGGTAGACCAGTAGGCTCTGCAAAATCATCTTTGAAGTTCTCTAGGATTGTAGTTATTCCAGGTTTTTGCACAGAGTCATTTATGGTTTCCAGTTGCACTAGTTGCATCCACATTAGAGCTCCAGTGAGCATGTCATCCAATATATTTTCCATATCTTGCAGCAGAGGAGTGCAGGGGCTGGTTGGCAAGCTCTCATCCAGGAAGGTGATCTGTTTTCCATTGGGTTGTTTGATTCCCAACTTCATGTTAGGCAAATCAAATGTGACAGGGCTGTGCTTATACATCCAGTCAGCTCCAAGTATGATATCATATCCAGTGAGTTTCAACATCCTAAAATCAGACACCAATTCCACTCCTTGGATGTTGTATTTGGTGTTGTAGAGAGAAAAATCACTGTATAATTTGCCCCCATTTGCTACAGTCACTTGAACTTGTTTTACTAGTGTGGCAGGGCATCCAGATTGGAAAGCTAGAGCAGGGGAAATGAAAGTAGTAGTGCTTCCACTATCCACTAAAGCAAGGCCCACTATATTTCCAATTTGGACTTGTAGAGTAACAGTGTGTTTTTTTATCTTCAGGAACTCCTGTAGCTGCATGCATTGAGATTTTGAGCTCTTGGTTATCAGGGGTTTCTTCATCCACATCTGATTGTACCTACTCTGCATCTACTATGTAGATAATGTCAGAATTTTCAACTTGCCCTTGCAGTGCTTGAATTTGAGCTTTTTGTGACATCTTGCACACCTGCTTGTGCCCTGGGAACCATGGTTCTCTGCATTTATAACAAATGCCCTTTTCTCTAGCTTGTTGTAGAACAGCAGCAGGAGATGTACTTGCAGAAATTACAGGTTTAGAAATTTCCCCTGGAGTTCCTCTTCTGTAGTTTGGCACATAGGGCTTTTGTCTAGTAGCAGGAGGACAAGATTTTTCAATTCTTCTAGCTAACCACATAGCTTTGGTCATGTCAGTAGGTGTTGGGTTTCGTAGTAATTTCAAAAAATTTCCTACGCTCACGCAAGATCATGTGATGCATAGCAACGAGAGGGGAGAGTGCTGTCTACGTACCCACGCAGACCGACTGCGGAAGCGTTGACGTAACGTAGAGGAAGTATTCGTACGTCTTCCCGATCCGACCGATCAAGCACCGAAACTACGACACCTCCGAGTTCGAGCACACGTTCAGCTCGATGACGATCCCCGGACTCCGATCCAGCAAAGTGTCGGGGAAGAGTTCCGTCAGCATGACGGCGTGGTGACGATCTTGATGTACTACAGCAGCAGGGCTTCGCCTAAACTCCGCTACAGTATTATCGAGGATTATGGTGGCTGGGGCACCGCACACGGCTAAGGAATAGATCACGTGGATCAACTTGTTGTGTCTTTTGTGCTAGCCCTGCCCCTCTATTTATATGTTGAGCCCCGGGGTCGAAACTTGGAGCAAAAGCCTCCTCAAAGTCGGTTTTGCCCGAAAGGCAAGAGTCCCACTCGGACTCCAGGACCAAACGCCACAATCCTTGGCGTCTGGCCCAGACGCCATGGGCCTCGGCGTCTGGCCCAGGGCCAGACGCCAGGGTCTCCGGCGTTTGGCCCCCTGGCCTCCGCAAAACTCCTTTTGCACCGACCTAAAGCCTCATGGGCTTGACCCCTTGGCCTAACCATATCATCCAATATATGAATCTTTATGTCTCGACCATTTCGAGACTCCTCGTCATGTCCCCGATCTCATCCGGGACTCCGAACTCCTTCGGTACATCAAAACATGTAAACTCATAATATAACTGTCATCGTAACCTTAAGCGTGCGGACCCTACGGGTTCGAGAACAATGTAGACATGACCGAGACACGTCTCCGGTCAATAACCAATAGCGGGACCTGGATGCCCATATTGGCTCCTACATATTCTATGAAGATCTTTATCGGTCAGACCGCATAACAACATACGTTGTTCCCTTTGTCATCGGTATGTTACTTGCCCGAGATTTGATCGTCGGTATCCAATACCTAGTTCAATCTCGTTACCGGTAAGTCTCTTTACTCGTTCTGTAATACATCATCCCGCAACTAACTCATTTAGTTGCAATGCTTGCAAGGCTTAAGTGATGTGCATTACCGAGAGGGCCCAGAGATACCTCTCCGACAATCGGAGTGACAAAACCTAATCTCGAAATACGCCAACCCAACATGTACCTTTGGAGACACCTGTAGTACTCCTTTATAATCACCCAGTTACGTTGTGACGTTTGGTAGTACCCAAAGTGTTCCTCCGGTAAACGGGAGTTGCATAATCTCATAGTTATAGGAACATGTATAAGTCATGAAGAAAGCAATAGCAACATACTAAACGATCGGGTGCTAAGCTAATGGAATGGGTCATGTCAATCAGATCATTCAACTAATGATGTGATCTCGTTAATCAAATAACAACTCTTTTGTCCATGGTTAGGAAACATAACCATCTTTGATTAACGAGCTAGTCAAGTAGAGGCATACTAGTGACACTCTGTTTGTCTATGTATTCACACATGTATTATGTTTCCGATTAATACAATTCTAGCATGAATAATAAACATTTATCATGATATAAGGAAATAAATAATAACTTTATTATTGCCTCTAGGGCATATTTCCTTCAGTCTCCCACTTGCACTAGAGTCAATAATCTAGATCACATCACCATGTGATTAACATCGATAGTTCACATCATCATGTAATTAACACCTATAGTTCACATCGTCATGTGACCAACACCCAAAGGGTTTACTAGATTCGGCAATCTAGTTCACATCGCTATGTGATTAACACCCAAAGAGTACTAAGGTGTGATCATGTTTTGCTTGTGAGAGAATCTTAGTCAACGGTCTTTCACATTCAGATCCGTTATGTATTTTGCAATTTTCTATGTCTACAATGCTCTGCACGGAGCTACTCTAGCTAATTGCTCCCACTTTCAATATGTATCTAGATCAAGACTTAGAGTCATCCAGATCCGTGTCAAAACTTGCATCGACGTAACTTTTTACGACGAACCTTTTGTCACCTCCATAATCAAGAAATATTTCCTTATTCTACTAAGGATAATCTTGACCGCTGTCCAGTGATCTACTCCTAGATCACTATTGTACTCCCTTGCCAAATCAGTGCAGGGTATACAATAGATCTGGTACACAGCATGGCATACTTTATAGAACCTATGACTGAGGCATAGGGAATGACTTTCATTCTCTTTCTATCTTCTGCCGTGGTCGGGCTTTGAGTCTTACTCAACTTCACACCTTGTAATACAGGCAAGAACTTTTTCTTTGACTGCTCCATTCTTGAACTACTTCAAAATCTTGTCAAGGTATGTACTCATTGAAAAAACTTATCAAGCGTCTTGATCTATCTCTATAGATCTTGAAGCTCAATATGTAAGCAGCTTCACCGAAGTCTTTCTTTTGAAAAACTCCTTTCAAACACTCCTTTATACTTTACAGAATAATTCTACATTATTTCCGATCAACAATATGTCATTCACATATACTTATCAGAAATGCTGTAGTGCTCCCACTCACTTTCTTGTAAATACAGTCTTCATCGCAAGTCTGTATAAAACTATATGCTTTGATCAACTTATCAAAGCGTATATTCCATCTCCGAGATGCTTGCACCAGTCCATAGATGGATCGCTGGAGCTTGCATATTTTGTTAGCACCTTTAGGATTGACAAAACCTTCTGGTTGCATCATATACAACTCTTCTTTAATAAATCCATTAAGGAATGCAGTTTTGTTTATCCATTTGCCAGATTTCATAAAATGTGGCAATTACTAACATGATTCGGACAGACTCAAGCATAGATACGAGTGAGAAACTCTCATCGTAGTCAACACCTTGAACTTGTCGAAAACCTTTTGCGACAATTCTAGCTTTATAGATAGTAATAATACTATCAGCGTCCGCATTCCTCTTGAAGATTCATTTATTTTCAATTGCTTGCCGATCAACGGGCAAGTCAACCAAAGTCCAAACTTTGTTCTCATACATGGATCATATCTCAGATTTCATGGCCTCAAACCATTTCGCGGAATCTGGGCTCATCATCGCTTCCTCATAGTTGACAAGTTCGTCATGGTCTAGTAACATGACTTCCAGAACAGGATTACCGTACCACTCTGGTGCGGATCTCACTCTGGTTTACCTACGAGATTCAGTAGTAACTTGATCTGAAGTTACATGATGATCATCATTAGCTTCCTCACTAATTGGTGTAGTAGTCACAAGAACAGATTTCTGTGATGAACTACTTTCCAATAAGGGAGAAGGTACAATTACCTTATCAAGTTTTCTACTTTCCTCTCACTCACTTCTTTCGAGAGAAACTCCTTCTCTGGAAAGGATCCATTCTCAGCAACGAATTTGCCTTCGGATCTGTGATAGAAGGTGTACCCAACATTTTTCTTTTGGGTATCCTATGAAGACACACTTCTCCGATTTGGGTTTGAGCTTATCAGGTTGAAACTTTTTCACATAAGCATTGCAACCTCAAACTTTAAGAAATGACAACTTTGGTTTCTTGCCAAACCACAGTTCATAAGGTGTCGTCTCAACGGATTTTGATGGTGCCCTATTTAATGTGAATGCAGCTGTCTCTAATGCATAACCCCAAAATGATAGTGGTAGATCGGTAAGATACATCATGGATTGCACTATATCCAATAAAGTACGGTTATGACGTTCGGACACACCATTACATTGTGGTGTTCCAGGTGGCATGAGTAGTGAAACTATTTCACATTGTTTTTAACTGAATGCCAAACTCGTAACTCAAATACTCTTCTCTACGATCAGATCGTAGAAACTTTATTTTCTTGTTACGATGATTTTTCACTTCACTCTGAAATTCTTTGAACTTTTCAAATGTTTCAGACTTATGTTTCATCAAGTAGATATACTCATATCTGCTCAAATCATCTGTGAAGATCAGAAAATAATGATACTTGTCGCGAGCCTCAATATTCATCGGACCACATATATCAGTATGTATGATTTCCAACAAATCTGTTGCTCGCTCCATTGTTCTGAAGAACAGAGTCTTAGTCATCTTGCCCATGAGGCATGGTTCGCAAGCATCAACTGATTCATAATCAAGTGATTCCAAAAGCCCATCAGCATGGAGTTTCTTCATGCGCTTTACACCAATATGACCTAAACGGCAGTGCCACAAATAAGTTGCACCATCATTATTAACTTTGCATCTTTTGGTTTCAATATTATGATTATGTGTATCACTACGATCGAGATCCAACGAACTATTTTCATTGGGTGTGTAACCATATAAGGTTTTATTCATATAAACAGAACAACAATTTATTCTCTTACTTAAATGAATAATCGTATTACAATAAACATGATCAAATCATATTCATGCTCAACGCAAACACCAAATAACACTTATTTAGGTTCAACACTATCTCGAAATTATAGGGAGTATGCGATGATGATCATATCAATCTTGGAACCACTTCCAACACACATCGTCACTTCACCCTTAACTAGTCTCTATTTATTCTGCAACCCCGTTTCGAGTTACTAATCTTAGCAACTGAACTAGTATCAAATACTGAGGGTTTGCTATAAACACTAGTAAAGTACACATCAATAACATGTATATCAAATATACTTATGTTCACTTTGCCATCCTTCTTATCCACCAATCACTTGGGGTAGTTCCGCTTCCAGTGACCAGTCCCTTTGCAGTAGAAGCACTTAGTCTCAGGCTTAGGACCAGACTTGGGCTTCTTCACTTGAGCAGCAACTTGCTTGTTGTTCTTCTTGAAGTTCCCCTTCTTCCCTCTGCCCTTTTCTTGAAACTAGTGGTCTTGTCTACCATCAACACTTGATGTTTTTCTCGATTTCTACCTTCGTCAATATCCGCATTACGAAGAGCTTGGGAATCATTTCCGTTATTCCTTGCATATCATAGTTCATCATAAAGTTCTACTAACTTGGTGATGGTGACTAGAGAATTCTGTCAATCACTATCTTATCTGGAAGATAAACTCCCACTTGATTCAAGCGATTGTTGTACTCAGACAATCTGGGCACATGCTCACTAGTTGAGCGATTCTCCTCCATCTTTTAGCTATAGAACTTGTTAGAGACTTTCATATCTCTCAACTCGGGTATTTTGCTTGAAATATTAACTTCAACTCCTGGAACATCTCATATGCTCCATGACGTTCAAAACGTCTTTGAAGTCCCGATTCTAAGCCATTAAGCATGGTGCACTAAACTATCAAGTAGTCATCATATTGAGCTAGCCAAACGTTCATAACGTCTGCATCTGCTCCTGCAATAGGTCCGTCACCTAGCGGTGCATCAAGGACATAATTCTTCTGTGTAGCAATGAGGATAACCTCAGACCACGGATCCAATCCGCATCTTTGCTACTAACATCTTTCAACACAATTTTCTGTAGGAACATATTAAAATAAACACAGGGAAGCAACAACGCGAGCTATTGATCTACAACATGATTTGCAAAATACTACCAGGACTAAGTTCATGATAAATTTAAGTTCAATTTAATCATATTAATTAAGAACTCCTACTTAGATAGACATCCCTCTAATCCTCTAAGTGATCACGTGATCCAAATCAACTAAACCATGTCCGATCATCACGTGAGATGGAGTAGTTTCATTGGTGAACATCACTATGTTGATCATATCTACTATATGATTCACGCTCGACCTTTCGGTCTCCGTGTTCCGAGGCCATATCTGTATATGCTAGGCTCGTCAAGTATAACCCGAGTATTCCGCGTGTGCAAAACTGGCTTACACCCGTTGTAGATGGACGTAGAGCTTATCACACCCGATCATCACGTGGTGTCTGGGCACGACGAACTTTGGCAACGGTGCATACTCAGGGAGAACACTTCTTGATAATTTAGTGAGAGATCATCTTATAATGCTACCGTCAATAAAAGCAAGATAAGATGTGTAAAAAGATAAACATCACATGCAATCAATATAAGTGATATGATATGGCCATCATCATCTTGTGCCTGTGATCTCCATCTCCAAAGCACCGTCATGATCACCATCGTCACCGGCGCGACACCTTGATCTCCATCGTAGCATCGTTGTCGTCTCGCCAATCTTATGCTTCCACGACTATCACTACCGCTTAGTAATAAAGTAAAGCATTACATCGCGATTGCATTGCATACAATAAAGCGACAACCATATGGCTCCTGCCAGTTGCCGATAACTCGGTTACAAAACATGATCATCTCATACAATAAAATTCAGCATCATGCCTTGACCATATCACATCACAACATGCCCTGCAAAAACAAGTTAGACGTCCTCTACTTTGTTGTTGCAAGTTTTACGTGGCTGCTACGGGCTTAAGCAAGAACCAATCTCACCTACGCATCAAAACCACAACGATAGTTTGTCAAATAGACTCCGTTTTAACCTTCGCAAGGACCGGGCGTAGCCATACTCGGTTCAACTAAAGTTGGAGAGACAGTTGCCCGCAAGCCACCTATGTGCAAAGCACGTCGGGGGAACCGGTCTCGCGTAAGCGTACGCGTAATGTTGGTCCGGGTCGTCTCGTCCAACAATGCCGCCGAACCAAAGTATGACATGCTGGTAGGCAGTATGACTTATATCGCCCACAACTCACTTGTGTTCTACTTGTGCATATAACATCAACATAAATAACCTAGGCTCAGATGCCACTGTTGGGTTTCCTAGTAATTTCAAAAAATTTCCTACGCTCACGCAAGATCATGTGATGCATAGCAACGAGAGGGGAGAGTGCTGTCTACGTACCCACGCAGACCGACTGCGGAAGCGTTGACGCAACGTAGAGGAAGTAGTCGTACGTCTTCCTGATCCGACCGATCAAGCACAGAAACTACGGCACCTCCGAGTTCGAGCACACGTTCAGCTCGATGACGATCCCCGGACTCCGATCCAGCAAAGTGTCGGGGAAGAGTTTCGTCAGCACGACGGCGTGGTGACGATCTTGATGTACTATAGCAGCAGGGCTTCGCCTAAACTCCGCTACAGTATTATCGAGGATTATGGTGGCTGGGGCACCGCACACGGCTAAGGAATAGATCACGTGGATCAACTTGTTGTGTCTTTTGTGCTAGCCCTGCCCCTCTATTTATATGTTGAGCCCCGGGGTCGAAACTTGGAGCAAAAGCCTCCTCAAAGTCGGTTTTGCCCGAAAGGCAAGAGTCCCACTCGGACTCCAGGACCAAACGCCACAATCCTTGGCGTCTGGCCCAGACGCCATGGGCCTCGGCGTCTGGCCCAGGGCCAGACGCCAGGGTCTCCGGCGTTTGGCCCCCTGGCTTCCGCAAAACTCCTTTTGCACCGACCTAAAGCCTCATGGGCTTGACCCCTTGGCCTAACCATATCATCCAATATATGAATCTTTATGTCTCGACCATTTCGAGGCTCCTCGTCATGTCCCCGATCTCATCCGGGACTCTGAACTCCTTCGGTACATCAAAACATGTAAACTCATAATATAACTGTCATCGTAACCTTAAGCGTGCGGACCCTACGGGTTCGAGAACAATGTAGACATGACCGAGACACGTCTCCGGTCAATAACCAATAGCGGGACCTGGATGCCCATATTGGCTCCTACATATTCTACGAAGATCTTTATCGGTCAGACCGCATAACAACATACGTTGTTCCCTTTGTCATCGGTATGTTACTTGCCCGAGATTTGATCGTCGGTATCCAATACCTAGTTCAATCTCGTTACCGGTAAGTCTCTTTACTCGTTCTGTAATACATCATCCCGCAACTAACTCATTTAGTTGCAATGCTTGCAAGGCTTAAGTGATGTGCATTACCGAGAGGGCCCAGAGATACCTCTCCGACAATCGGAGTGACAAAACCTAATCTCGAAATACGCCAACCCAACATGTACCTTTGGAGACACCTGTAGTACTCCTTTATAATCACCCAGTTACGTTGTGACGTTTGGTAGTACCCAAAGTGTTCCTCCGGTAAACGGGAGTTGCATAATCTCATAGTTATAGGAACATGTATAAGTCATGAAGAAAGCAATAGCAACATATTAAACGATCGGGTGCTAAGCTAATGGAATGGGTCATGTCAATCAGATCATTCAACTAATGATGTGATCTCGTTAATCAAATAACAACTCTTTTGTCCATGGTTAAGAAACATAACCATCTTTGATTAACGAGCTAGTCAAGTAGAGGCATACTAGTGACACTCTGTTTGTCTATGTATTCACACATGTATTATGTTTCCGATTAATACAATTCTAGCATGAATAATAAACATTTATCATGATATAAGGAAATAAATAATAACTTTATTATTGCCTCTAGGGCATATTTCCTTCAGTAGGTTCTAAACATTCCAGGTGACTTTGGATATAAGGGTTTAGATCTGCAATGAAACTATGCATGTAGTAGTCATCTGGTACTACAGGATTGTCCCTCCTCATTAAGTTCATATGTTGCTCAAACTCTGCTATATACTGAGCAACTGAAGTTTGCTGAGTTAACTTGTGGAATGCTTTCACATTTTCACACATAGATGTTATTGCAAATCTTTGTGTGATTGCAGTGCAGAACTTGTGCCAAGGAGTATGACAAGCAATGAACCCAATACCTCTCCACCATTGTATAGCTTCTCCTTTTAAATAAGAAACTGCTATCTTAGTTCTTTGCTCAATGGGAGTTCTTGCAGCTGAAAAATATTGTTCAATGTTCTGTATCCATGAGTCTGCATCTACTCCATCAAATTCAGCAATGTTTAACTTTGCGGGTTTGATACACAGGAGGTTTCTTCTGACTTCAGATGTATAAGGTTTGTTTCTTTCCCTTCTAACCTCTGCTTCAGGTAGTTCCTCCACTGTCATGAAGTGTTTTGTGACCAGACCTTGTTGTTGAGGAGTGTGGAATTCCTGCTTGTTAGCAGTATGACTTGGGTGTCTATAGGGACCCTTTGGAGTGCCATCCATATTCAGTTCTTTGCCTGTTGCTTTGTCCACCAGAACAGCCGATCCCACAGTTGCAGGGTCATGTTTTTCAGTGGGAAATTGATTTTTAGGCAGTTGCTTTGGCCTCCCTGGAGGAACAGCAGTGCTTCCCTGCCCTGATAACGGGTCAGGCCTTTCTTCCTCCTCATCTTCTTCCACTGACTGTTCTGCAGTTAACTTCATCAAGGTGGTTTGAATTTTCTTGAAATTCTTCTGTATGCTGGCAAAGTTCTTGTTCACCGAATCTGTGAAATGATAAAATTCCTTTCTATCTTCCTCTCATTCTTGCCGGAGTGTTTTGATGTCAAGTTGCAGAGATTCGAGCTCCAAACACTCAGTATCTTGCGTCTCACCTGCCATTTCGTCAGGGTTTTTGTTGGTCATTACTTGTAGATCCGGTCCAAGGACGAATTAGCGAGGGAAACAGAAGGAATTTTACACCGGTCACCCGGCAACCAATCGCCCATCAGTTCGTAGGAGAACCGCGTCGCCGGAGCAAACATCACTGAAAGGGAGGGTTGGGTGGGATTTTGCACTGAAGAATTTTTCTTCAGAAACCACTACTCCACCTTTCTGCTGCCGATCTATCCACCGCCACCACACCAGATCGGATCCCAGATTGGATCTGGGGCTCAATTCTCGCCTCCAAGGACTACAACCTACGCTTTGTATATGTTGGAAATATGCCCTAGAGGCAATAATAAAAGCATTATTATTATATTTCCTTATTCATGATAATTGTCTTTATTCATGCTATAATTGTGTTATCCGGAAATCGTAATACATGTGTGAATAACAGACACCAACATGTCCCTAGTAAGCCTCTAGTTGACTAGCTCGTTGATCAACAGATAGTCATGGTTTCCTGACTATGGACATTGGATGTCATTGGTAACGAGATCACATCATTAGGAGAATGATGTGATGGACAAGACCCAATCCTAAACATAGCACAAGATCGTATAGTTCGTTTGCTAGAGTTTTTTCAATGTCAAGTATTTTTTCCTTAGACCATGAGATCGTGTAACTCCCGGATACCGTAGGACTGCTTTGGGTATACCAAACGTCACAAAGTAACTGGGTGACTATAAAGGTAGACTACGGGTATCTCTGAAAGTGTCTGTTGGGTTGACATGGATCAAGACTGGGATTTGTCACTCCGTATGACGGAGAGGTATCACTGGGCCCACTCGGTAATGCATCATCATAATGAGCTCAAAGTGACCAAGTGTCTGGCCACGGGATCATGCGTTACGGTACGAGTAAAGTGACTTGCCGGTAACGAGATTGAACGAGGTATTGGGATACCGACGATCGAATCTCGGGCAAGTAACATATCGATTGACAAAGGGAATTGTATACGGGGTTGATTGAATCCTCGACATCGTGGTTCATCCGATGAGATCATCGTGGAGCATGTGGGAGCCAACATGGGTATCCAGATCCCGCTGTTGGTTATTGACCGGAGAGTCGTCTCGGTCATGTCTGCTTGTCTCCCGAACCCGTAGGGTCTACACACTTAAGGTTCGGTGACGCTAGGGTTGTGAAGATATGTATATGCAGTAACCCGAATATTGTTCGGAGTCCCGGATGAGATCCCGGACGTCACGAGGAGTTCCGGAATGGTCCGGAGGTAAAGAATTATATATAGGAAGTGCTGTTTCGGCCATCGGGACAAGTTTCGGGGTCACCAGTATTGTACCGGGACCACCGGAAAGGGTCCCGGGGGTCCACCGGGGGGGGGCACCTATCCCGGGGGGCCCCATGGGCTGAAGTGGGAGGGAACCCAGCCCAAAGTGGGCTGGGGCGCCACCCCCCAAGGGCCCATGCGCCTAGGGTTGGGGGGGAACCCTAAAGGGGGCGCCCCCTTGCTTGGGGGGCAAGCCCACCCCTTGGCCGCCGCCCCCCCTAGGAGATCCCATCTCCTAGGGCCGGCCACCCCCCCATGGCACCCCTATATATAGTTGAGGAGAGGGAGGACTTCATACCTCAGCCTTGGCGCCTCCCTCTCTCCCCGTTACGTCTCTCTCTCGTAGTATAGGCGAAGCCCTGCTACTGTGACGCCCTGCATCCACCACCACGCCGTCGTGCTGCTGGATCTTCATCAACCTCTCCTTCCCCCTTGCGGGATCAAGAAGGAGGAGACGTCTCCCGTCCCGTACGTGTGTTGAACGCGGAGGTGCCGTCCGTTCGGCGCTTGGTCATCGGTGATTTGGATCACGTCGTGTTCGACTACATCATCACCGTTCTTTGAATGCTTCCGCACGCGGTCTACAAAGGTATGTAGATGCATCTGATGACTCGTTGCTAGATGAACTCCTAGATGGATCTTGGTGAAACGAGTAGGAATTTTTTTTGTTTTCTGCAACGTTCCCCAACAGTGGCATCATGAGCTAGGTCTATGCGTAGTTCTTCTTGCGCGAGTAGAACACAATTTGTTGTGGGCGTAGATTTGTCAACTTTCTTGCCGCTACTAGTCTTTTCTTGCTTCAGCGGCATTGTGGGATGAAGCGGCCCGGACCAACCTTACACGTACGCTTACGTGAGACCGGTTCCACCGACTAACATGCACTAGTTGCATAAGGTGGCTGGCGGGTGTCTGTCTCTCCCACTTTAGTTGGAGCGGATTCGATGAATAGGGTCCTTATGAAGGGTAAATAGAAGTTGACAAATCACGTTGTGGCTTTAACGTAGGTAAGAAGACGTTCTTGCTAGAACCCTAATTCAGCCACGTAAAACTTGCAACAACAATTAGAGGACGTCTAACTTGTTTTTTGCAGCAAGTGGTTTGTGATATGATATGGCCAAAGTTGTGATGAATGATGAATGATCTATATGTGATGTATGAGATGTTCATGCTATTGTAATAGGAATCACGACTTGCATGTCGATGAGTATGACAACCGGCAGGAGCCATAGGAGTTGTCTTTATTCTTTTATATGACCTGCGTGTCATTGAGAAACGCCATGTAAATTACTTTACCTTATTGCTAAACGCGTTAGCCATAGTAGTAGAAGTAATAGTTGGCGAGCAACTTCATGGAGACACGATGATGGAGATCATGATGATGAAGATCATGGTGTCAAGCCGGTGACAAGATGATCATGGAGCCCCAAGATGGAGATCAAAGGAGCTATGTGATATTGGCCATATCATGTCACGTTTATTATTTGATTGCATGTGATGTTTATCATGTTTTGCATCTTGTTTACTTAGAACGACGATAGTAAATAAGATGATCCCTCATAATAATTTCAAGAAGTGTTCCCCCTAACTGTGCACCGTTGCGACAGTTCGCTGTTTCAAAACACCACGTGATGATCGGGTGTTTTATTCAGACGTTCACATACAACGGGTGTAAGACAGATTTACACATGCAAACACTTAGGTTGACTTGACGAGCCTAGCATGTACAGACATGGCCTCGGAACACAGAAGACCGAAAGGTCGAGCATGAGTCGTATAGAAGATACGATCAACATGAAGATGTTCACCGATGTTGACTAGTCCGTCTCACGTGATGATCGGACACGGCCTAGTTAACTCGGATCATGTAATACTTAGATGACTAGAGGGATGTCTAATCTAAGTGGGAGTTCATTAATTATTTGATTAGATGAACTTAATTATCATGAACTTAGTCTAAAATATTTTACAATATGTCTTGTAGATCAAATGGCCCACGTAGTCCTCAACTTCAACGCGTTCCTAGAGAAAACCAAGCTGAAAGACGATGGCAGCAACTATACGGACTGGGTCCGGAACCTGAGGATCATCCTCATAGCTGCCAAGAAAGATTATGTCCTACAAGCACCGCTAGGTGATCCACCCGTCCCACAGAACCAAGACGTTATGAATGCTTGGCAGACACGTGCTGATGACTACTCCCTCGTTCAGTGCGGCATGCTTTACAGCTTAGAGCCGGGGCTCCAAAAGCGTTTTGAGAGACATGGAGCATATGAGATGTTCAAAGAGTTGAAAATGGTTTTTCAAGCTCATGCCCGGATCGAGAGATATGAAGTCTCCGATAAGTTCTTCAGCTGTAAGATGGAGGAAAATAGTTCTGTCAGTGAGCACATACTCACTATGCCTGGGTTGCATAACCGCTTGTCTCAGCTGGGAGTTAATCTCCCGGATGATGCGGTCATTGACAGAATCCTCCAGTCGCTTCCACCAAGCTACAAGAGCTTTGTGATGAACTTCAACATGCAGGGGATGCAAAAGACCATTCCTGAGTTATTCTCAATGCTGAAATCAGCGGAGATAGAAGTCAAGAAGGAACATCAAGTGTTGATGGTCAATAAAACCACTAAGTTCAAGAAAGGCAAGGGTAAAAAGAACTTCAAGAAGGATGGCAAGGAGGTTGCCGCGCCCGGCAAGCAAGCTGCCGGGAAGAAGCCAAAGAATGGACCCAAGCCCGAGACTGAGTGCTTTTATTGTAAGGGAAGCGGTCACTGGAAGCGGAACTGCCCTAAATACTTAGCAGACAAGAAGGCCGGCAAAACAAAAGGTATATGTGATATACATGTAATTGATGTGTACCTTACTAGTGTCCGTAGTAGCTCCTGGGTATTTGATACCGGTGCAGTTGCTCACATTTGTAACTCAAAGCAGGGGCTGCGGAATAAGCGGAAACTGGCAAAGGACGAGGTGACGATGCGCGTCGGGAATGGTTCCAAGGTCAATGTGATCGCCGTCGGCACGCTGCCTCTATATCTACCTTCGGGATTAGTTTTAAACCTTAATAATTGTTATTTAGTGCCAGGTTTGAGCATGAACATTGTATCGGGATCTCGTTTAATTCGAGATGGCTACTCATTTAAATCCGAGAATAATGGTTGTTCTATTTATATGAGAGATATGTTTTATGGTCATGCTCCTATGGTGAATGGTTTATTCTTTATGAATCTCGAACGTAATACTACACATGTTCATAATGTGAGTACCAAAAGATGTAAGGTTGATAATGATAGTCCCACATACTTGTGGCACTGCCGCCTTGGTCACATAGGTGTCAAACGCATGAAGAAGCTCCATGCAAATGGACTTTTAGAGTCTCTTGATTATGAATCATTTGACACGTGCGAACCATGCCTCATGGGTATGATGACCAAGACTCCGTTTTCAGGAACAATGGAGCGAGCAACCAACTTATTGGAAATCATACATACTGATGTGTCCGGTCCAATGAGTGTTGAGGCTCGCGGTGGCTATCGTTATGTTCTCACCCTCACTGATGACTTGAGTAGATATGGGTATATCTACTTAATGAAACAAAAGTCTGAAACCTTTGAAAAGTTCAAGGAATTTCAGAGTGAGGTTGAAAATCAACGTGACAGGAAAATCAACTTTCTATGATCAGATCGTGGAGGAGAATACTTGAGTCATGAATTTGGCACACACTTAAGAAAATGTGGAATAGTTTCACAACTCACACCGCCTGGAACACCTCAGCGTAACGGTGTGTCCGAACGTCGTAATCGCACTCTATTAGATATGGTGCGATCTATGATGTCTCTTACCGATTTACCACTATCTTTTTGGGGCTATGCTTTAGAGACTGCCGCATTCACTTTAAATAGGGCTCCGTCGAAATCCGTTGAGACGACACCGTATGAATTATGGTTTGGGAAGAAACCTAAGCTGTCGTTTCTAAAAGTTTGGGGATGCGATGCTTATGTCAAGAAACTTCAACCTGAAAAGCTCGAACCCAAGTCGGAAAAATGCGTCTTCATAGGATACCCAAAAGAAACTATTGGGTACACCTTCTACCTCAGATCCGAAGGCAAGATCTTTGTTGCCAAGAATGGGTCCTTTCTAGAGAAAGAGTTTCTCTCGAAAGAAGTGGGAGGAAAGTAGAGCTTGATGAAGTATTACCTCTTGAACCGGAAAATGGCGCAACTCAAGAAAATGTTCCTGAGGTGCCTGCACCGACTAGAGAGGAAGTTAATGATAATGATCAAGATACTTCTGATCAAGCTCCTACTGAAATTCGAAGGTCCACAAGGACACGTTCCGCACCAGAGTGGTACGGCAACCCTGTCTTGGAAATCATGTTGTTAGACAACGGTGAACCTTCGAACTATGAAGAAGCGATGGCGGGCCCGGATTCCGACAAATGGCTAGAAGCCATGAAATCCGAGATCGGATCCATGTATGAAAACAAAGTATGGACTTTGACTGACTTGCCCGTTGAACGGCGAGCCATAGAAAATAAATGGATCTTTAAGAAGAAGACAGACGCGGATGGTAATGTGACCATCTATAAAGCTCGACTTGTCGCTAAGGGTTATCGACAAGTTCAAGGGGTTGACTACGATGAGACTTTCTCACCGGTAGCGAAGCTAAAGTCCGTCCGAATCATGTTAGCAATTGCCGCATTCTACGATTATGAGATATGGCAAATGGACGTCAAAACGGCATTCCTTAATGGTTTCCTTAAGGAAGAATTGTATATGATGCAGCCGGAAGGTTTTGTCGATCCTAAGAATGCTGACAAGGTGTGCAAGCTCCAACGCTCGATTTATGGGCTGGTGCAAGCATCTCGGAGTTGGTACATTCGCTTTGATGAGATGATCAAAGCGTTTGGGTTTACGCAGACTTATGGAGAAGCCTGCGTTTACAAGAAAGTGAGTGGGAGCTCTGTAGCATTTCTCATATTATATGTAGATGACATACTATTGATGGGAAATGATATAGAACTCTTGGACAGCATCAAGGCCTACTTGAATAAGAGTTTTTCAATGAAGGACCTTGGAGAAGCTGCTTATATGTTAGGCATCAAAATCTATAGAGATAGATCGAGACGCCTCATAGGTCTTTCACAAAGCACATACCTTGATAAGATATTGAAGAAGTTCAATATGGATCAATCTAAGAAGGGGTTCTTGCCTGTGTTACAGGGTATGAAATTGAGCTCAGCTCAATGTCCGACCACGGCAGAAGATATAGGAGAGATGAGCGTCATCCCTTATGCATCAGCCATAGGTTCTATTATGTATGCCATGCTGTGTACCAGACCTGATGAAACCTTGCCGTAAGTTTGGTAGGAAGGTACCAAAGTAATCCCGGCAAGGAACACTGGACAGCGGTCAAGAATATCCTGAAGTACCTGAAAAGGACTAAGGAAATGTTTCTCGTTTATGGAGGTGACGAAGAGCTCGTCGTAAAGGGTTACGTCGACGCTAGCTTCGACACAGATCTGGATGACTCTAAGTCACAAACCGGATACGTGTATATTTTGAATGGTGGGGCAGTAAGCTGGTGCAGTTGCAAGCAAAGCGTCGTGGCGGGATCTACATGTGAAGCGGAGTACATGGCAGCCTCGGAGGCAGCACATGAAGCAATATGGGTGAAGGAGTTCATCACCGACCTAGGAGTCATACCCAATGCGTCGGGGCCAATCAAACTTTTCTGTGACAACACTGGAGCTATTGCACTTGCCAAGGAGCCCAGGTTTCACAAGAAGACAAGGCACATCAAGCGTCGCTTCAACTCCATTCGTGAAAACGTTCAAGATGGAGACATAGATATTTGTAAAGTACATACGGACCTGAATATAGCAGATCCGTTGACTAAACCTCTCCCTAGAGCAAAACATGATCAACACCAGAATTCCATGGGTGTTCGATTCATCACAATGTAACTAGATTATTGACTCTAGTGCAAGTGGGAGACTGTTGGAAATATGCCCTAGAGGCAATAATAAAAGCATTTTATTATATTTCCTTATTAATGATAATTGTCTTTATTCATGCTATAATTGTGTTATCCGGAAATCGTAATACATGTGTGAATAACAGACACCAACATGTCCCTAGTAAGCCTCTAGTTGACTAGCTCGTTGATCAACAGATAGTCATGGTTTCCTGACTATGGACATTGGATGTCATTGGTAACGAGATCACATCATTAGGAGAATGATGTGATGGACAAGACCCAATCCTAAACATAGCACAAGATCATATAGTTCGTTTGCTAGAGTTTTTTCAATGTCAAGTATTTTTTCCTTAGACCATGAGATCGTGTAACTCCCGGATACCGTAGGACTGCTTTGGGTATACCAAACGTCACAAAGTAACTGGGTGACTATAAAGGTAGACTACGGGTATCTCTGAAAGTGTCTGTTGGGTTGACATGGATCAAGACTGGGATTTGTCACTCCGTATGACGGAGAGGTATCACTGGGCCCACTCGGTAATGCATCATCATAATGAGCTCAAAGTGACCAAGTGTCTGGCCACGGGATCATGCGTTACGGTACGAGTAAAGTGACTTGCCGGTAACGAGATTGAACGAGGTATTGGGATACCGACGATCGAATCTCGGGCAAGTAACATATCGATTGACAAAGGGAATTGTATACGGGGTTGATTGAATCCTCGACATCGTGGTTCATCCGATGAGATCATCGTGGAGCATGTGGGAGCCAACATGGGTATCCAGATCCCGCTGTTGGTTATTGACCAGAGAGTCGTCTCGGTCATGTCTGCTTGTCTCCCGAACCCGTAGGGTCTACACACTTAAGGTTCGGTGACGCTAGGGTTGTGAAGATATGTATATGCAGTAACCCGAATATTGTTCGGAGTCCCGGATGAGATCCCGGACGTCACGAGGAGTTCCGGAATGGTCCGGAGGTAAAGAATTATATATAGGAAGTGCTGTTTCGGCCATCGGGACAAGTTTCGGGGTCACCGGTATTGTACTGGGACCACCGGAAAGGGTCCCGGGGGTCCACCGGGTGGGGCCACCTATCCCGAGGGGCCCCATGGGCTGAAGTGGGAGGGAACCCAGCCCAAAGTGGGCTGGGGCGCCACCCCCCAAGGGCCCATGCGCCTAGGGTTGGGGGGGAACCCTAAAGGGGGCGCCCCCTTGCTTGAGGGGCAAGCCCCCCACCCCTTGGCCGCCGCCCCCCTAGGAGATCCCATCTCCTAGGGCCGGCCACCCCCCCATGGCACCCCTATATATAGTTGAGGAGAGGGAGGACTTCATACCTCAGCCTTGGCGCCTCCCTCTCTCCCCGTTACGTCTCTCTCTCGTAGTATAGGCGAAGCCCTGCTACTGTGACGCCCTGCATCCACCACCACACCGTCGTGCTGCTGGATCTTCATCAACCTCTCCTTCCCCCTTGCGGGATCAAGAAGGAGGAGACGTCTCCCATCCCGTACGTGTGTTGAACGCGGAGGTGCCGTCCGTTCGACGCTTGGTCATCGGTGATTTGGATCACGTCGTGTTCGACTACATCATCACCGTTCTTTGAACGCTTCCGCACGCGATCTACAAAGGTATGTAGATGCATCTGATGACTCGTTGCTAGATGAACTCCTAGATGGATCTTGGTGAAACGAGTAGGAAATTTTTTTGTTTTCTGCAACGTTCCCCAACAGTATACCACTTGGCAGGCCCTAGAGGTGGCTATCACTGAATTTCTCACATGAACAGAGGAAAACAGACAATTTGTGGGGAATTTTGAGATCGATTCGTTCAGATATGAAGCAAGGTAGCTAGGGTTTTCGCCAGCCGGAACATGGCGGCTACAAGGGCCAAGCCTAGAATAATCCTGAATGCCCTCTCCACAAGTCGGAGGAGGGTTTATAAAGAGAAATTCAGAGCAAAAGTAGAAAAGCGACATGTTCGACAGGTAAAAGTAAACGCGGTAACTTTTGAAAGTAAGTTACAATGATCTGAGCCGTCTAGATGGAGATCAACAGTTGAGGGCGCCTCTCAGCAGCGAAGCGGTAAGTTCTTCCAATCGCCGTTGGATCGCAATTCGACGGCTGACACGCATCCAGGCAAAACGCAAAGGCACTGTGCCTCGTCAGGTGACCCGCAACAGTTAACAGGCCTGACAGTGTGTTTGGATCACAAGGGCATATATACGCTGGTCAAACTCTCTTCCTCTGATTCTCCATGCGGGATCAAACCCATCACACAACTCCACTTGAGCCACGTGGGCACCCCCACCTTGATGATTAGCGACTCAACAGATTATAAGTAATAAAATCATGTCATTCGTCGAACATCCACTTTGTACCTTATTTCACCACTGATTTACCATCATATCAAGCTGTGGCGGATCTAAGATTTCATGCTTGGGTGTTCAAAAAAATTGTGGGTTCATTTTTTTGATCTAATATCTAAAATGTTCATGCATCGGTGACTTAATTCTTCATCAAAATGACAATACCTTATAGAAATGACGAAAGAAATACAGAGTATTTACTACATAATCATACATTTGGGGATCACATAGCCATTATTATACAATGCATCTAAATACAATGAGCAAGAAGAATGCTAATTGCCGGTGCAGACTAAGGCATAGCCTAGTGGTGGAAAGGGGTCGATGCCTTCCCACCTTCAATGCATGGTACTTGTAATTTGGGTTTATTGCACCAATTAAACTCCCTTACAATCTTTTTGTTAATTTTTTTATATGTGCTGGTGACATGCGTAGGTGTAGGCTGTTGTGTAACTCGTGCTATAGGTAACAGCCGTAATGCCATGGCACTAGCGAAAAAGGTCATTTGGGGGCTCAAAGTCTTAAAGTATACACTATGTATAAAAGTTTCTAGCCAAATTTTTTTAGTGTACATCTGTACACCCATGACCAACTGCGGATCTGCCCCTGACATCAAGACATATATCCACACTAAAATAATCACCAGACAGTTTTATCTGTCTTCCGCACTTAAATCCTTGAGGTTCATGATCTACAACTTCACACACATTTGCAACACCACCTTGTTTCGTACTCGTGCCCTTTGTGAGCTCGTATTTACAATCATATTCACCAGATAATGTTGATGCTTTCTGCGCAGGTGCCATTGTCTCAACATTATGATGAAATATCATGGTGTTGTGTTGTGGATGTCATTGTCCTCAAGGCCGGGCTATATGCTGCACAAAAAGGGTGACCACATCGAGCCCCGAGGGCAGGCCCCCCCTCTCACTCCTCTAACTTGAGCCAGGTGGGAGCAAACCCACCACCCCAACTCCACTTGAGCCACACAGGCATCCGCATAACCCACATTTGATGGCTAGCAACACAACATATAAAATAATAAAGTCATACCATTCGCTGAACATCCAATTTATACCTCCATTCCGCCACTGATTTGCCATCATATCAAGACATATATTCACATTAAAGCAATCACCAGTTGTGCCTCTATCTTCTGCACCTCAATCCTTGAGATTCACGATCCATGGTTCACACGTATTTGCGACACCACCTTGGCTCGTATCCTTGAGCTTGCTGAACCATTGAAATTCATACTCACGAGATAATGTTGATGCATTGTGCTCAGGTGACACTGTCTCAACATACAATGAATTAGCATGGTATTGCTTCGTGGGTCAGCCACATGCCGAGCAAAAAGAGTGACCGCATTGGGCCCCGAGGGCCATAGCTCCCCACCCTCATCACACACACACAATAAAAGAACATAATAATTGTGCATATCAATCACCACATTATTATCTCTTTGTTACGAGTACAAGGCTAGTAAATATAAATTAAATTACATATCTAGAAAAAAATGCTCAATTTGCAGTAGTGTGCAGCACGTACAAACAGATCAATCTGATTACTGGCGGCTAGTTTAGGGTTTTCCTGTTTAGTTAGTTTGCTAGCCTCTCTTTGGTGAATGCCCTACTAGCCATACTCAATACTCCCGCAACATAACAAGATGCACTATATGCAAGACTTAACATTTCTTGAGTTGTTCCAAAGCTTATTTTCGAAGTGCCTAATTTACAACAGGAAAAAGAGAGACGAAGTCCCTTAAACATAACAAAAGGTGCTATAGGCAAGACTTAATATAGCATGCCAAAATTTCTGAAATTGTTACCCTTCGCAATCTTGGATTTTTTTTTAGGATCCGCAATCTTGGATTATGACACAACCAAACAGGCTATAATGCACATACTCACCATGACACAACCAAAATTTCCAAGATTGTTACCCTCACCATGGAAAGCAGAAATTTCACATAATCCGACCTAACCATTACCCAACGGGGCCAATAATTCTAAATGATTATGAGCACCATGTGCACAATAAACAGCACTACATTCCCAACCTGTAACCACCCATGATCCACAGCAAGGTGCTTATCTGGACCTATATATACTATATACAACTGTAGATCAGAAGTCAATCGCCGGTTCAATCGCTCAGGATAATATACAGGCATATGGAAAATCAAGTCTCATGCAGTGCTCCTGATATACTAGTACATCTCATCTACATCTGAAGAGTCACATGATTAAGAACGCGAGCCCATGCATCAGCTGCATCTACCTAGCATCATATCTTCTTCGGGGTCCTAAGCCAGGCTCAAGCAAATCCAAATCCCTGCATTGTCCATAACAACGCCATAGTTATTCAATAGTCAACAACAATGTTCCACAAGGAACAATGGACGAAACTATTACAAATGTCGAAACCAGGATGTAACCCTTTCTTAAGAAAAAATGGCAGTAAGGTTTTGATGATTTTCAAAAGAAATGCTACAGACAGCAAAGGCTTGCACTAGTCATTGTTCTGAAGTTTTTACTACTTGTGAGTTTTACCTACATCTTTCTAGTGAGGGTTGTCTCACCAAGCTGCACTCATCTATGCTGTTTCATCTTCATCATGTCGACTTCTCAAACCTGCAACAAGCTTGCATGTCTTCAAGAAAGCATCCAGCAACTGCAAACGAAGTACGCATGTTAAAATTCAGCTGTTCTGACTGTTGCATATCAACACATGCAGGCATATGAATAACTTCTAGGAATGCCAAAAATTTCCAACATGCTGTCAAAAGGTTAAGCACCCAGACAGCAACTTACGATAGAGATAAGAACAATCGACACCTCACACCTGCGACATGGACTTGCAGTACTTACCCCTGTGTATTTTTGCAATGTAGGAGAGTAGTGATCAAGAGTTACATATATATTTTCGAGAAGGCTCAAATGCGTATTAACTTTGTCGCCCAAAATGACAACCTGAATCACGTAAGGAATAATGAGTTCATTGATATATCGCAAGTTATTGCAAGCACTACAAGTTTAATAAAATGAATGAACCTTTCATTGCTATGCATGTATATGACTTAATCTGTAAACAAGGAATACTGCACAAATGCTACTGTATAGGAAGAAGAAAATACAGTGTCTGAAAATGTAACCCAGGAGATAGACAGTGTAAACAAGGAATACCTTGGCTTCAGCCTTTTGGAGCTCAGAGCGCCTTGTTTCAAGCATTTGTTTGTACTAGAGGCCTACTTTTGTTAGAACCACGACTTGTTTGACCATGTGACTGCAATGATCAGTCAAATCCTCTGATCTGAAATAAATAAATAATAACCACATCAAGTTATAATGGGGTGTGTTAAAAAGACGTTTCTCCCGAAGTTGCTGCCATGATCAGGATTTGGCAATGCCCAGTCTGTAGTCTTCGCAAGCAATTTATGACACATTCATGAGAATAAGATAAAAAATAGTTAAATATGTAGATTGGATCCGCATTTTAAATGCAAGGTGGACTAACCTGTTTTCAGTTTTTTCCGTTGACAATTTTTGCTCAATCTCCACAAACTCCTTTCACAACTTCATATAGATACCAAAATGCACTCCAATTGCTTTTCTTGCCCGTTCTTAGTGAGAGCACCATCGTAATCCATAACTGAACCGTTCGGTTTGAGAAGTTCATTATACTGCAGACTTGCTTGGGAGTCTCATGTGATCTTCCTGGTGATGTGTTGTTAGGATCTACCTCGATGTCACGCAGAATCATTTCAGCACTCTCTTGCTTGATGACTTCCGGATCTTCCTGGTGCTCTTGGAACAAATGCTCTTTCTCTAGCGCTACTAGCTTCAGGTGCTTTCTTCCCAGGTGACAGTCTCAACATTAGGATGAACTATCATGGCATTGTGTCGTGGATGCCATCGTCCTGAGGGTCCGGCTATATCCTGCGCAAAAAAGGGTAACCACATCGAGTCCCGAGGGCCATAGCCCCCCCTCCCCACCCTCTAACTTGAGCCACATAGGCATCCGCAGAGCCCCTCGATGGGGCTCGGTGGCTTCGTTCCGGCGGCCAGCGAGGGCTGGATCCCGGGGTGGCGGCCCCGGATGGCGGAGGATGAGTCGGCGGCGGTGGACTCACGACGGGCGACGCGGCGGCCGCGGTGGTGGACGATCCGTGCACAAGACGCTTGATGGAGGCCATTGGAACAGATCTGGGTGAAGACCTGCTCGCGGCTGCTGCCGAGGCCGGCGATGGCGGCACTATTCGGTGTCGTTTCCTTGTTGAAGGCATCGCTGTTGAGAAGTTCCAGGCCACTATCTGCTACCTCCGGGGGAAACCCTAGATCAGTAGATCGGATGACGGCGGCATTATTGTGTCGTTTCCCTCTTGTGGCGTCATTCTTGGAGGTGTACACGGGATCGAGGGACCAGTGGATGGAATAATTGGTGGAGCGGTGTTCCATCCTGCACATTAATGGTGGCGTTTCTCGGCGGCGTGGCGCAGTGGAGACTCGGCGCCTGATGTGTGGCGAGGGACTTGCGTAGGAGGGTGACGTTATCAGGCGTCGTGGTGGCATCGATAGCAGAGAGGCCGGGCAAGGTGGTACAGCAGTACAACATTGAAGATGGATTGGTGACAGATGGCTGCGGTGGCCTCATACCCGACAGGCGTCCTGGTTGAGGAGTGTGCCAGACTGATAGGTGCCCCATACCCGGCAGACGTCCTGGTTGGGACCTTAGGTCTTAGATGTTTAGGTTTGGCTACGATGTCTGTTTGGTATTGGGCCCAGACTATCAGCGCCCCTTCGTCATTTGGGTAGGAGTAGCGACAGTTGTTGCTTAGACGGTGGCTTTAGTCTTACTGTTGTATGACTTTTTAAGGTCTTGTGAGAATAATTAATAAAGTGGCCGTATGCATCGCCCAGATGCAGAGGCCGGGGGTCCTCCTCCTTTTCTAGAAAAAAATGCAATGCAAGACTTAACATTTCTGAAGTTTTACGAAGATTATTTTCAAAGTGCCTAATTTACAACAGGAAAAAGAGAGACAAACTTCCACAAACATAACAAAAGGTGTTATAGGCAAGACTTAATATAGTATGTCAAAATTTCCGAAATTGTTACCCTTAGCAATCTTGGATTTTGAACCGACTATAATGCACACACTCACTATGAGTTGCATGTTGCTGGTGTAGTTGTATGTAAGAGCTTGTAAAAGAAGTGTCTGTTATTCTTTACCCTCACCATGGAAAGCAGAAATTTCACATAATCCAACCCAACCATTACCCAACGGGGCCAATAATTATAAATGATTATGAGCGCCATGTGCACAATAAACAGCTCTACGTTCCCAACCTGTAACCATCCATGATCCACATCAAGGTGCTTATCTGGACCTATATATACTATATACAACTGCAGATCAGAAGTCAAGCGCCGGTTCAATCGCTCTGAAAGTCTGAATTATACAGGCATATGAAAAATCAAGTCTCAAGCACTGCTCTTGATATACACCTCATCTACATCTGGAGTCACATGATTAAGCACATGAGCCCATGCATCAGCTGCATCTACCTAGCATCTTCTGGGTCCTAAGCCAGGCTCAAGCAAATCCAAATCCCTGCATTGTCCATAACAACGCCATAGTTATTCAGTAGTCAACAACAATACACTATAATATTCCACAAGGAACAATGTACGAAACTACTACAAATGTCGAAACCAGGATGTAACCCTTTTTAAAGAAAAAACGGCAGTAAGGTTTTGATGATTTTCAAAAGAAATGCTACAGACAGCAAAGGCTTGCACTAGTCATTGTTCTGAAGTTTTTACTACTTGTGAGTTTTACCTACATCTTTCTAGTGAGGGTTGTCTCACCAAGCTGCACTCATCTATGCTGTTTCATCTTCATCATGTCGACTTCTCAAACCTGCGACAAGCTTGCATGTCTTCAAGAAAGCATCCAGCAACTGCATACGAAGCACGCATGTTAAAATTCAGCTGTTCTGACTGTTGCATATCAACACATGCAGGCATATGAATAACTTCTAGGAATGCCAAAAATTTCCAACATGCTGTCAAAAGGGTAAGCACCCAGGCAGCAACTTACGACAGAGATAAGAACAATCAACACCTGCGACATGGACTTGCCGTACTTACCCCCGGGTATTTTTGCAATGTAGGAGAGTAGTGATCAAGAGTCACATATATCTTTTCGAGAAGGCTCAAATGCGTATTAACCTTGTCGCCCAAAATGACAACCTGAATCACGTAAGCAATAATGAGTTCATAATGATATATCGGAAGTTATTGCAAGCATTACAAGTTTAATAAAATGAATGAACCTTTCATTGCCATGCATGTCTATGACTTAATCTGTAAACAAGAAATACTCCACAAATGCTACTGTATAGGAAGAAGAAAATACAGTGTCTGAAAATATAACCCAGGAGATAGACAGTGTAAACAAGGAATACCTTGGCTTCAGCCTTTTGGAGCTCAGAGCGCCTTGTTTCAAGCATTTGTTTGTACCAGAGGCCTACTTTTGTTAGAACCACGGCTTGTTTGACCATGTGACTGCAATGATCAGTCAAATCCTCTGATCTGAAATAAATAAATAATAACCACATCAAGTTATAATGGGGTGTATTATAAAGACATTTCTCCGGAAGTTGCTGCCATGATCAGGATTTGGTAATGCTCAGTCTGTAGTCTTCGCAAGCAATTTATGAAACATTCATGAGAATGTGATAAAAAATAGTTAAAATGTTAGATTGGATCTGCATTTTAAATGCAAGATGGACTGACCTGTTTTCAGTTTTTTCCGTTGACAATTTTTGCTCAATCTCCACAAACTCCTTTGACAACTTCATGATAGATACCAAAATGCACTCCAATTGCTTTTCTTGCCCGTTCTTAGTGAGAGCACCATCGTAATCCATAACTGAACCGTTCAGTTTGAGAAGTTCATCACACTGCACATCTTGCTTGGGAGCCTCATGTGATCTTCCTGGTGATGTGTTGTTAGGCTCCACCTCGATGTCACGCAGAATCATTTCAGCACTCTCTTGCTTGATGACTTCCGGATCTTCCTGGTGCTCTTGGAACAAACGCTCTTTCTCTAGCGCTGCTAGCTTCTCCTTCAACTTCCGGTTTTCTTCATTCGACAGACACAGGGCCTTCTCCTTCTCAGAGATCACAGCTTCAAGTGAAGACAGTTTTGCATCAAAGCTCAGTGCAGCTTCATGCATGTCATCCATAGAATCATCAAGTAAACTTCTTGTAACAGTGCGGTATAGCCCATCCCTCACATCACCTTCGATTCGGAGGTCCTCCTGCTCTTCTCTGCTTTTCTCAATTTGCCTCAAGAGCTCTTCTTCTGAAGATAACTGAAGAGACATGTCTCTGCTGGCTTCAGACAGCTGAGATGATAATTCCTTAACATCCTTCATATTATCTGCAAGCAAACCTCTAAGATGCTGATTATCATAGTATAAGGAATCAATTTTGCTTGCCAGTCTGCAGCCTTCATCGAGTTCATCATGAGTCGTGTGAAGTGTGGGTGCCTTTATATTCTTGGACATGATTTGGTCCATTCTAGCGATGATCTGTGGGATTTTCTTTCTTAAAGGTTCAAATTCCACATCATTCTGAAGAGCAAGAGACCCCTTCTCTCGTTTCAATTTGAAGAGCTCCTCTGTCTTTTCTTGCAAGGCCAGTTCATGCGCCCTCTTCAATTTGCTTATTTCAGACTTAAAGTAGCTTATTGTTTCTTCCCTGGTCATAGCATTCAAATGGCGGAAGTCAGATTTTTCCGAGATAACCATGGATTTCTGTTTCCTAAAACTCTTCCTTTCCTCGGTGCGGGGTGAAGCATGATCCTCCTTTGTTTTCTTTCCAAATAAATACTTCCACTTATTGCTCTTGCTACCTGAACTTTCTTGCTTACTGTGAGAAATGTGTGATTCTGGTACTGAAGGCAACAGCAGCTTAGAAAGAGCACCCAGGTCCTCACGCATCGCGGCAAACTGAGATACTGCTTCCTGCCAATTCTTACTCATGATGTTTGTGACAGAAATTTGCTCATACAACTTCCTCTCTAGCTCCTCCTGCAAGCCAGCAATGCATTCTGCGACCGTAATGCCGATGATTTCCAGTTGCAACTCATGCTCCCACTGAAGATCAGTAACCAACGGGTTGGTCAGGCCAGGCATGTCCCTAGCTTGCCGGAACACGACGGCCAGCAGCAGCTTCAGTGCGTTGAACCTTTCATCTATCTCGATTAGCATCACATCAAGGGACATGCCCAGGTGTGTGCTGACTATGTAGCCAGTATCCGGTAAAGCGTAGTTTTCCAGACCTGTTACATCCCCCTTGAGCTTATCCAGATGTGTATCTACTTCCAGTTTCATCATATCTAAGTACTCCAAGTAGTTGGTCTCTGCATTTGGGGCGCAAATGTGTCGATTTGATCGTGACAGCGATCTTCCAGACCCTTCGAAGTAGCTCTCAGTGCTGGAGTTGGACTTGAAGGACAACCTTGGCGTCAGTGAATCTTCGGATGTTACAGACCAGCCGTCTGGAACGGTTGGTCTGTTGGGCAGAGAGGTCATTCTTTCACTAAACACCTGCAAACGGATTTTTAGATTTAGTTTAGCATCAGATGGGAAGGTTAACAGTTTGACACAAATTTTAATCTTCGAATTAAATTAAACTAGCTGACGGAGGAATAGTCTTAAACTTGAGCATAAGAATGATGATTTTACCTTCACTGGAAGTAAAACTGAAAAAACCGATAAATGAATATACTAGCATAATTTGTTTTCAGCATTACATTCACATATGTAAACAAATGGTACGGATCACACATGAATTCTTTGTTTCAAAGAGGAGAATATAGCACTCTGTTAGTTCTGTTGAACTTACCAACAGCCAATCGTTGGACACGGTTGTTTGAGAATATGCTCACTGGACACAAGAGAAAACTGATAACTAATTGTCGCATATTTCAGGAGTAGCACGACGATGTTAGATTATGACTGCGGCCCCAAGGCAGAGTGGGTGAAAATTGAAACACTGCTCAAACTGTATGGAAACTTTAAAATTGTTTGGTCCAAAGCACCAGATCACTGGACACAACAGAAAACTGATAACTAAACAGTGGAAGACAGTTGCTAATTCGTCAAATACTTGCTCAAAATTCCAAGTTCAAATTCAGTTCCCGTGGAGAGAAACTAAAAACAGAAATCCCTGGCATGATTCATGTTTATATAAGAAAAACTGACGAAATGGAGCGTACACAGATGTTTGATTGATTCAGAACAGAGGAAACACCTGACCTCGATATGCGAGAAAAGAACACATTTCATAATGATTATATCCGGTTCTTGGAAGAAATGAAAGTGTCCGAATCCTCGCCACCTTATGTGTGGAACGAGCAAGCACGCATGGACAGAAAAAACAGAGCATCGACATGGACGGCACAAGACTAGAGGCACGCATACCTTGGTGATCGGATGGCTCGCCGCCTGGATCGCCTCCATGGCCGCCGCGCCTGTGTCGCCGATGGCGGTTTAATCGGCTGACTTCCTGCGCGCGAACACCACAGCCTAGCGCTAATTCGCGGCTGCTCCGGCGTCCAGGTAGGCACTAACCGGCACTAACGAACGAACTACCCGGTCGTACAGGAGACAGGGGCCGCCATTATTGGACTGGTGACTTGGGGAGGAAGAGGATAGAGGGGATAGGCGGAAGACGGGAGGCGATGGCGACGGAGAAGGAAGGGAGTGAACTCGCGGGGTTAATGCGGGAGACAGCGACCGCCGCGGCCGGGGAGAAAGCGTATGAGGATAATACCGGGAGGGTGGGTAGCCCGGGGGGCGAACGGATCGCCGGCGCGTCGCCAGGTAGGTGGCGACGGACGGGGCTGGCGGCCGGGATGGGATGGTGGCAGCGGACGCCGGCGGGGCCCGCCTCCGGCGAGATGTAGACGGGAGGGAAACAGTCCACTGAGTGGTGCCCGTTCTGATTGGCGGGGGTTTCGGTTCCGTTTTCCACGGGACGCATCCGGTCGTACATCGCCACCACTTATTTAATCGTTGGTTAATTAGCTTTTGACCAACAATTAATCGTTGGTTAGAATTAGTGGTTAGAATTGGTACTCCCTTCGTTTAGATGTGTAAGTCATCTTACAAAAACCAAATAATTCTAAAACACTTAGGCACGATACATTAACTCCTTTTTCGTTTCTTGTTTTGTGACATATCAATCAATAAGAGATGTAGGCGTGTTACCAAACATGACATGCAGTGGATAGTTTATTGCATGCAATGTTATTAATTAGCAAAAAGACATTAAGTTTTTTGTTTTTCTATCCGCCTTGGTCACGGTGCACAACGTAAGATGACTTACGCACCTAGACGGAGGAAGTATAAAGGTTCACCTTAGTTAGTAGTGCAAAAATTGATGGTGTTTGGTTAATTTAAAAACACTAGTAAACCAATAAAAATGTTATTGCTGGTCAATGTCTTGTTTCAACCAACCAAATAGCCTTTCGTAATCATTTCCGCACGGGTAAATCTAGAATTTATCCTAGTATACCTCATGGATCATGAGACAAGCGTTTTATTATCACTAAACACACAAAATGTGTGAATGCGATACACCGGTTTTTTTTGCGAAAATACCAGATCTATTACAGAGATTCATCGGACGTACAAAGCACCCTAAACATAATAAAATTAGGGTCTGTCTAGAGTACATCTAGATGCCCTAGAGTTATTTGCACATCTAAGTGACTCAATTAAACTAGAAAGAAAAATGAAAAAAGACAAAATAAAATGCTTGCATGAATCTTAGTATTAAATCAATGACATATGACTTAGATGTGCAATACTTAGAGCACATCTAGATGTGCTTTAACAAAACTGTAAAAATTAAATCGAGGTCTATGGACAACTGAATGGCCATTGTCACCGCCAGAACGAGCCGCCGACACATCGTTGTTGCCGCTCTCAGACCGGAGCCGGCTTGAACTTGTCGATGGCAGCGGAGAAGTCTTCGTGCACGTGCCCCTATGGACCATCGTTTGGGAGCCGCAGTCGTCGCCATTAAATCCTTGAATAAATCTGAAGAACCTGGCACCAAATCTTGTCGTTGCGTGCGCATGACAAGAAACCCGAACCGAGGAGCTGATAGGAATCTACTCCGGAGCTCTGTCTAATCCGTCCAGACGAACGAACTTTGAGAATGATTGGAGCCCGGAAGACTGACTCGAAAAAAAAGCGCCGCCATCCGTCCGAGTGTCTCTCTTGTGAGAACAAAAATCCTACCTATCTAAGCCGATGTACCAGGAATACCCTCACAGTCATCGGCCGCTAGAGCGGCGGGCGAAGGCGGAGATCGAAGGGAAGAAGGCTTTCCCTTGTCGCCTTAATGTGATACACCGTTGCATGCTCGATCCAAGGATTGAACTTGACGGGGCAGGCTGCGCAACATCGAGTCTTACCAATGAACCGCGGATCAGTTGTGACAAAGATGATCCCAACACACGGCGCCGCTACAAAAGATCGTAGAGAGTCGTTCTACAATTTTGTGATAGTCATGATTTGACAGCAAGAAAAAATACGATTTAACCATATAAGAAAATTTATCAACATCTATGACATCGACTCATGATTTCATCATGAAATATACCTAAACGATGCATGCTAATTTTTTTATTATTCTTCTGAAAAGAAAGGTCATCCTCTATAATTTTTATCTGACAAAACATGTTTATATAGAAATTCATGTTAAAGTGTAACTTTAAGAACTATATCATTCCAAAACGACATGAGTTTTTGGACGAATGTAGTACATCATCTCCTGTTGTTGGATGTGGAGACACGTATGTTAATGCAGTGCTGGCGTTTAGGTGAGGGAACAATAACAACCCATATAACCGATTCTACATGAGACAAAGCATGTGCGTAGAATGAAACGAACAGATATTCGTAATTTAAAAAGTTGGTAGTACATGTATAGGGCTCGATCTGAACAGTTGGCATTCGTCATTTTGACAATGTGGCCAGTGAGTTGTCACAGGAGGCAATCATAGAGCAGCAGCAAGGCAAGTCAATGATGGGAGCATTCTTGTCTGAGGAGGGATTTTGTTAGGTCAGAGAGAGAGACGCAGCGCTGCTGGCTTGCTCTCGCTCTTGTGACGGCCGGAAAGCGGCCGTCTGCTGTTTCGAGGATTAACTGAAACTAGAAGCATGATTTACAACGATGTTGCATGGTTGATTGGTATGTAGAAAAAATAAAGCATAACCTTGCTCGGTTGAGCGTGAGAAAGGAGTGCCAAAATAATGTGGTACTAGCACGGTGCTGTTGCGTTGCCACGGAACCATTGGCTTAGAGGTAGTGAAATAACGTTAGTGTCATTTATCAATGTCGTCAGAGAATTTTAAATGACCATATTAGTTTGGGGATAAAACTAAAATTAAGAGCGATTTTGGGTTCAAGTCACATTTTTATCTTGTTATTTATGCCTTTTACAAAATGTTAGTCTCACAAGAAAGTGATGTATTTGTTTATTTATGATAGATCCCACATGTGAGTAAATTACATTTGTTTATATGTCTCTTGGAGTCCCTTCGAGGATATCCGATAAAATATATGTCTCTTGAAAGGTTGCTTGTTTCAGGGATCCATATATGAACTCACCATCAACTTCAATCTTTATAAGTAGGAAAGAAGTTGAATTCAGAATCTCAAGGTCTGTCTTACAACCTGGTTCGGACCATGACACAAGGATATTCAAGGACACATTGGACAAGTACAAAGAGAAGTTTTATCATCCTTCGTCGGGTATTTCCTTAAAATAATCATGCAACTCAACTTGACAATGTATTATGTTCCTGTTTGACATAAACATTCACTGTGTAGGAGAACACTATCTTGTTGTTTTTTCTCTACCTTGAACTTTGTATTGCAGGCATGACTTAGCACAACTAGGAAAGCAAGAGAAGATAAAGATACGCGAGACTAGAAAAATATTCGTCGGATACCCCAATCAGTTTGGTTAGCTAGCACCATTTCAGAGGAACAAAGTACCATCTACTTGAGTTTCTACTTGGCCCTATTGCAAGTGGTAGAGGAGTAGTATTCAATTATCTCCATTCTTCACTCTGAAATGTCACATAGCGTTTCTTTTGTGTGTTGAAGCAGAAATGGTGCATTTCTCAAACAAAAGCCTAGCTATCTCCCCACGAAGCAAGCAAGGATCATCGCTGCTCGTATGACATTGAAAAACTTCATAAGAGACAATAGTTTGTATGATTATCGGGCGCCGATGATAATCTAGTATCCTCCAGACCATGTGGTCAACACTATGTGGGAAGTGAAACTACGACCATGGACGCAACTTGGAACATGATTGCCGATGATGTGTTAGCGATAGAGAGTAGGATTGTCGTATAATTGATGATACTGAAAACCGTTAGTAGTCCCGATAGGATGGTGTGCAGGACCGGAAGTACCAAAGGGGATCGCACAAGGGGGGTTTACCTAGTTTTGGGTCCTCGTCATGGAGGTAAAACCCTACTCCTACTGTGAATTTGATTGATGAGGGAAACACCCGTGTGAGGGGGTTACAATATGTGTGGAGATGTTGCTATCGATACTATGGCTATGATATCAGATATCTTGAAGTGCCCCTGATGAGGAACGTTACATGAAAATAAAATTTTTTCCTACGAACACCCAAGATCTAATCTGGGAGATGCATAGCAACAAGAGGGAAGTATGTCTACGTACCCCCGTTGACCGAAAGTGGGAGCGTATTTAACGCGGTTGATGTAGTCGTAATCTTCGCGATCCAATCACGATCCAACCGATCTAGTGCCGAACGGACGACACCTTGATGACCCACAAGTATAGGGGATCAATCGTAGTCATTTTGATAAGTAAGAGTGTCGAACCAAACGAGGAGCAGAAGAAAATGACAAGTGGTTTTCAGCAAGTATTCTTTGCAAGCACTGAAATGGTCAGTAACAGATAGTTTGATAGCAAGATAATTTGTAACAAGCAAGTAACGGTAACGGTAAATAATATGCAACAAGGAAGCCCAATCCTTTTGTGGCAAAGGGCAGGCCAAAACAGTCTCTTATGATAAGCAAAGCGTTCTTGAGGGTACAAGGGAATTTTATCTTGTCACTTACATCATGTTAGTTCGATTCGTGTTCGCTACTTTGATAATTTGATATGTGGGTGGACCGGTGCTTAGGTGCTGTTCTTACTTGAACAAACCTCCTACTTATGATTAACCCCCTCGCAAGCATCCACAACTACGAGAAACGTATTAAGATAAAATCTAACCATAGAATTAAACTTTTGGATCCAAATCGGTCCCTTACGAAGTAGCGCATAAACTAGGGTCTAAGCTTTTGTCACTCTAGCAACCCATCATCTGATAACTACTTCACAATGCATTCCATTAGGCCCAAATATCGTGAAGTGCCATGTAGTCGACATTCACATGACACCACTAAGGGAATCACAACATACATCTCATCAAAATATCGAACACATATCAAGTTCACATGATTACTTGCAACAAGATTTCTCCCGTGACCTCAAGAACAAAAGTAACTACTCACAAATGATAATGCTCAAGATCAGAGGGGTATTAAATAGCATAATGGATCTGAACATATAATCTTCCACCAAATAAACCATATAGTAATCAACAACAAGATGTAATCAACACTACTAGTCACCCACAGGTACCAATCTGAGGTTCCGGTACAAAGATTGAAGACAAGAGATGAACTAGGGTTTGAGAGGAGATGGTGTCGTTGAAGATGTTGATGGAGATTGCCCTCCCCAAGATGGGAGAGTTGTTTCCCCGTCCGGGAGGGAAGTTCCCCCGACGGAATCGCTCCGTCGGAGGGCAAAAGTGCTCCTGCCCAAGTTCCGCCTCGAGACGGCGGCGCTTCATCCCGAAAGTCCTCCCCTTATTTTTTCTAGATCAAAATGACTTATATACTAGAAGAGGGGCACCGGAGTTGGGCTGACAAGGGCACAACCCACCAGGGCGTGCTAGGGCCCCCTCTAGTGATTATTTGCTCCAATATTCTTCATATATTTCAAAATAATTCTCTGCAAATTTTCAGCTCATTCGGAGATGTGCAGAATAGGTAACTCTGATGTAGCTTTTCCAGGTCCAGAATTTCAGCTGCCAGTATTCTCCCTCTTTGTGTGAACCTTGCATATTATGAGATAAAAGGCATTAGAATTACTCCAAAAGGCATTAGTATATATGCATAAAAAATAGTAAATAACCGCAGGTAAACATGATGCAAAATGGACGTATCAACTCCCCCAAGCTTTTAGAGAAGTCTTTAATAAACCTCCTACAGAAACTAGCATGACCAAGGAAACTACGAATACCTTTAATATCTTTAGGACATGGCATTTTCTCAATTGCATCAACTTTAGCTTTATCCACGTCAATACCTCATTCAGAAATTTTATGTCCCAAAACAATACCTTCATTAACCATAAAGTGGCACTTCTCCCAATTCAAGACAAGATTAGTTTGCTCGCATCTCTGCAAAACTCGATCAAAGTTGCGTAAGAAATCATCAAAAGAAGTCATGTAAACGGAAAAGTCATCCATGAAAACCTCAACAATCTTTTCACAAAAGTCAGAGAATATAGCAGTCATACATCTTTTAAAGGTAGCAGGCGCATTGCATAAACCAAAAGGCATACGTCTATAAGCATAAGTTCCAAAAAGGGTAAGTAAAGGTGGTTTTCTCTTGATCAGGTTGTGAAACATGTATTTGAGAAAAACCAGAATATCCATCAAGAAAGCAAAATGTGTGTGCTTTGATAATCTTTCTAGCATTTGACCAATAAAAGGCAGAGGGTAATGATCTTTTCTAGTTGCTTTATTTAATTTTATAAAATCAATTACCATTCTATAGCCAGTGACAATTCTTTGTGGAATAAGTTCATTTTTATCATTAGGAACAAAAATAATACCTCCCTTCTTAGGGACGCAGTGAACGGGACTTACCCATCTACTATCAGCTATGGGATAGATTATACCTGCTTCAAGAAGCTTTAATATTTCAGTTCTTACCATTTCTTTCATTTTAGGATTCAAACGTCATTGATGATCAATAACGGGTTTAGCATCAGGTTCCATATTAATCTTGTGCTGACATAGAGTGGGACTAATGCCCTTAAGATCATCAAGAGTATATCCAATAGAAGCTCAGTGCTTCTTCAGAATTTTCAATAATCTTTCTTCTTCTTGTTCTGAGAGGTTAGCACTAATAATAACATGATAAATCTTTTTTCTCATCAAGATAAGCATATTTCATAGTGTCTGGCAATTGTTTTAATTCAAACATAGGATCACCCTTAGGTGGAGGAGGACCTCCTAGAGTCTCAATGGGAAAATTGTGTTTAAGCAGAGGTCATTATTCAAAGAATATTTTGTCTATTTCATTTCTTTCATGCATATGCATATCGTTCTCGTGATCTAGCAAATATTGTTCTAGTGGATCAGTAGGAGGCACGACAATAGAAGCAAGACCAATTATTTCATCTTTACTAGGTAAATCTTTCTTATGATGTTTTCTACTAAACTTAGAAAAATTAAACTCATGAGACTCATCACCAAAACTAACACCGACGGTTTGTTTCTCATAATCTATTTTAGCATTAACGGTGTTCAAGAAAGGTCTACCAAAGATAATGGGACAAAATTCATCTTGTGGGGAAACCAAGAACAATAAAATCAGTAGGATATTTATTTTACCACACAAGACTTCAACATCTCTAACAATCCCAAGTGGTGTGATGGTGTCTCTATTAGCAAGTTGAATAGTAACATCTATGTCTTCTATTTCAGCTGGTGCTATGCCATTCATAATTTCTTGGTATAAGGTAAAAGGAATAACACTCACACTAGCACCTAAATCACATAAACCATGATAACAATGGTCTCCTATTTTAACTGAAACAATGGTCATGACAACAACAGTTCTATGTTTATCTTTCTCATTGGGTTTAGCAATTCTAGCAGCTTCATCACAGAAATAAATAAAATTCCCATCAATATTTTCTACCAATAGATCCTTAACCATAGCAACACTAGGTTCTACTTTGATTCGTTTCGATGGTTTATGTGCGCTAATATTGCTTTTATTGACCACGGTTGAAACCTCAGCATGTTCTTTTATCCTAACAGGGAAAGGTGGTCTTTCAATATAAGCAGTGGGAACAACTGGATCAACATTGTAAATGATAGTTTCATCTTTAACCACAACCGGTTCTTTAATTTCTTCTTTAATAGGTGGATGATATTTAAACCACTTCTCTTTAGGGAGATTGATATGGATAGCAAATGATTCACAAAAAGAGGCTACTATCTCAGAGTCAAGTCCATATTTAGTGCTAAACTTGCGAAAAGCATCGGTATTCATAAAAGATTTAACACAATCAAACTTAAGCTTAATACCTGACTCTTTACCTTCGTCAAGTTACCAATATCCAGAGTTGCGTTTAATTCTTTCTAAAAGATCCCACCCGAATTCAATAGTCTTCTTCATAAAAGAACTAGTACAAGAAGTATCGAACATGGATTGGTCATCACGAGAAAGCCGAGCATAAAAATTCGGAATGATAATTTCCCTCGAGAGCTCATGATTAGGGCATGAATATAACATTGACTTAAGCCTCCCCCAAGCTAGAGCGATACTTTCTCCTTCACGAGGCCAAAAATTATATATATAATTCCGATGATGATGAACTAGATGCATAGGATAATTTTTTTTGGTGAAATTCCAATTTCAATCAATTCCAGTTCCAAGATCCAATATCATCACATAGCCTATACCATGCTGTAGGATCTAGAAGTAGATGTGTCTAGAGGGGGGGGGGTGATTAGACACTTAGTGCTAAAGTTGCAATTTTTAGGCCTTTTTGGTTTGAGTGGAGTTTTAGGCACAATTTCAACATACACAATACATATCAAGCAAGCATGCAAAGAGTATATGAGCAGCGGAATGTAAAGCATGCAACTTGCAAGAATGTAAGGGGAAGGGTTTGGAGAATTCAAACACAATTGGAGACACGGATGTTTTTCCTGTGGTTCGGATAGGTGGTGCTATCCTACATCCACATTGATGGAGACTTCAACCCACGAAGGGTAACGGTTGCGCGAGTCCATGGAGGGCTCCACCCACAAAGGGTAATGGTTGCGCGAGTCCACGGAGGGCTCCACCCATGAAGGGTCCACGAAGAAGCAACCACCCATGAAGGGTCCATGAAGAAGCAACCTTGTCTATCCCACCATGGCCATCGCCCACGAAGGACTTGCCTCACTAGCGGTAAATATTCACGAAGTAGGCGATCTCCTTGCCCTTACAAACTCCTTGGTTCAACTCCACAATCTTGTCGGAGGCTCCCAAGTGACACCTAGCCAATCTAGGAGACACCACTCTCCAAGAAGTAACAAATGGTGTGTTGATGATGAACTCCTTGCTCTTGTGCTTCAAATGATAGTCTCCCCAACACTCAACTCTCTCTCATAGGATTTGGATTTTGTGGAAATAAGATTTGAGTGGAAAGCAACTTGGGGAAGGCTAGAGATCAAGATTCATATGGTAGGAATGGAATATCTTGGTCTCAACACATGAGTAGGTGGTTCTCTCTCAGAACGTATGAGTTGGAATTGTGTATGTGTTCTGATGGCTCTCTCCACGAATGAAGAGGAGGTGGAGGGGTATATATAGCCTCCACACAAAATCCAACCGTTACACACAGTTTTCCAATCTCGGTGGGACCGAATCAACAAACTCGGTCGGACCGAAAAGGTAAACCTAGTGACCGTTAGAGATTTTCGACTGACAAGCAACTCGGTAGGACCGATATGGTTAGGGTTTGGGCATAACGTATCTCGGTGAGACCGATTACACAAACTCGGTGAGACCGAGTTTGGTAATAAGCTAACCAGAGAGTTGGTCAGGCAAACTCGGTGGGACCGATTTGCTCTTTCGGTGAGACCGAAAAGTTACAAAAGGGAAACAAAGAGTTTACATTGCAATCTCGGTGGGACCGATTCGCTCTTTCGGTGAGACCGAAAAGTTACGGAAGGGAAACAGAGAGTTTGCAATCCTATCTCGGTGAGACCGAGATCCCTATCGGTAGAACCGAATTGCTAGGGTTTGGCAGTGGCTTATGACAAGTGAAACTCGGTGGCGCCGGATAGAAAGAATCAGTAGGACCGAGTTTGGCTTAGGGTTTAGGTCATATGTGGATATGGGAAAGTAGTTGAGGGTTTTGGAGCATATCACTAAGCACATGAAGCAAGAGGCTCATTAAGCAACACCTCATCCCTCCTTGATAGTATTGGCTTTTCCTATGGACTCAATGTAATCTTGGATCACTAAAATGTAAAATGAAGAGTCTTGAGCTTGAAGCTTTAGCCAATCCTTTTTCCTTAGCATCTTGAAGGAGTTACCACAACCTTTAGTCCATGCCACTCCATTGTTGAACTTATCTGAAACATGCTAGATAGAAATGTTAGTCCAACAAGAGATATGTTGTCATCAATTATCAAAACCACCTAGGGAGCACTTGCTTTCACATGCCAGTGCTTTTCCCTTTAAAAATAAAGGGAAAAACTTCTTCTTAGCTTCATCTTCGGGTAAACCTGCAAGTTTAATAATCCACAAATTTCATCTACATATATCAAGTGCATATCAGGATGTCCGGTTCCATCTCCTGCATAAGGATTAGCTAGCAGTTTTGTTCTATCATACCCGAAGGAATTTCATAACCAATATTTTTAGTAGGTGTAGTAGGTTGAGGGGCAACTAATTGTGGTTTCGGTCGAGGTGAAGATACCCCGAACAAACCCCTCAAAGGATTGTTCTCCATAATAACAAGTGATAATAAATTTCAGCATGTAGTAATAATTTTTCGTTACCAATTTCCACTTACCAAGAGCGCTTCACTCCCCGGCAATGGCACCAGAAAAGAGCCTTGATGGCCCACAAGTATAGGGGATCAATCGTAGTCCTTTCGATAAGTAAGAGTGTTGAACCCAACGAGGAGTAGAAGGAAATGACAAGTGGTTTTCAACAAGGTATCCTCTGCAAGCACTGAAATTGCCGCTAACAGATAGTTTGGTAACAAGATAATTTGTAATGAGAAAGTAACGGTAACGGTAAATAATATGCAGCAAGGTAGCCCAATCCTTTTGTGGCAAAGTACAGACCAAAGCGGTCTCTTATGATAAGGAAAGCATTCTTGAGGGTACACGGGAATTTCATCTTGTCACTTTCACCATGTTGGTTCGATTCGTGTTCGCTACTTTGATAATTTGATATGTGGGTGGACCAGTGCTTAGGTGTTGTTCTTACTCTCCTACTTGTGATTAACCCCCACGCAAGCATCCACAACTATGAGAAAATTATTAAGATAAAATCTAACCATACCATTAAACTTTTGGATCCAAATCGGTCCCTAATGAAGTAGCACATAAACTAGGGTTTAAACTTCTGTCATTCTAGCAAACCATCATCTAATAACTACTCCACAATGCATTCCCTTAGGCCCAAATATCGTGAAGTTCCATGTACGCGACGTTCATATGACACCACTAAGGGAATCACAACATACATATCATCAAAATATTGAACACATATCAAGTTCACATGATTACTTGCAACAAGATTTCTCCCGTGACCTCAAGAACAAAAGTACCTACTCACAAATGATAATCATGCTTAAGATCAGAGGGGTACTAAAATAGCATAATAGATCTCAACATATAATCTTCCACCAAATAAACCATATAGTAATCAACTACAAGATGTAATCAACACTACTAGTCACCCACAGGTACCAATCTAAGGTTCCGGTACAAAGATTGAACATAAGAGATGAACTAGGGTTTGAGAGGAGATGGTGCCGTTGAAGATGTTGATGGAGATTGCGCTCCCCAAGATGGGAGAGTTTTTGGTGATGATGTTGATGATGATTTCCACCTCCGGGAGGGAAGTTCCCTCGGCGGAATCGCTCCGCCGAAGGGCAAAAGTGCTCCTGCCCAAGTTCTGCCTCGAGACGGCGGCGCTTCATCCCGAAAGCCCTTCGACAAAACATTCTGGTCGCATCATATACAACTCTTCTTTAATAAATCCATTAAGGAATGCAGTTTTGACGTCCATTTGCCAGATTTCATAATAATAAAATGCAGCAATTGCTAACATGATCCGGACAGACTTAAGCATCGCTACGTGTGATAAAGTCTCATCATAGTCAACTCCTTGAATTTGTCGAAAACCTTTCGCGGCAAGTCGAGCTTTGTAGATAGTAACATTACCATGAGCGGCAGTCTTCTTGACGATCCATTTATTATCTATGGCTTGCCGGTCATCGAGCAAGTCAACCAAAGCCCACACTTTGTTCTCATACATGGATCCTATCGCAGATTTCATGGCCTCAACCATTTATCGGAATCTGGTCTCATCATCGCTTCCTCATAGTTCGTGGGTTCGTCATGGTCAAGTAACATGACTTCCAGAACAGGATTACCGTACCACTCTGGTGTGAAACGTGCTATGGTTGACCTACGAGGTTCGGTAGTAACTTGATATGAAGTTTCATGATCATTATCATTAGCTTCCTCTCTAGTTGGTGTAGGCATTACTGGAACTGATTTCTGTGATGAGCTACTTTCCAATTCGAGAGAAGGTACCATTACCTCATCAAGTTCTACTTTCCTTCCACCCACTTCTTTCAAGAGAAACTCCTTCTCTAGAAGGGATCCATTCTTAGCAACAAAGATCTTGCCTTCGGATCTATGATAGAAGGTGTACCCAACAGTTTCTTTTTGGTATCCTATAAAGAGGCACTTCTCCAATTTGAGTTTGAGCTTATCAGGCTGAAGCTTTTTCACATAAGCATCGCAACCCCAAACTTTAAGAAACGAAAACTTAGGTTTTTTTGCCAAATCACAGTTCATACGATGTCGTCTCAACGGATTTAGACGGTGCCCTATTTAAATTGAATGCATGTGGCTCTAATGCATAACCCCAAAATGATAGTTGTAAATCGGTAAGAGACATCATAGATCGCACCATATCTGTCGGATGTGGGGTTTCGGCAAACCCTTAAGGTTCAAACACTGGGGTGCGCGCGAAGTCTTTCCTTCCCACCAATCGACGCCCTAGCTCACTAAGATCTCGCGGACGAACTCAACGAACTCGCAACACAGAAAGACACAAGATTTATACTGGTTCGGGCCACCGTTGTGGTGTAATACCCTACTCCAGTGTGGTGGTGGTGGATTGCCTCTAGGGCTGATGATGAACAGTACAAGGGAAGAACAGCCTCCTGAGGTTGAGGTGTTCTTGTGAGTAGGCTCTCGATCGGGTTGGATCAAGCTAAGATGAGATGTCCCTACTATGGTGGCTAGCTCTACTTATATAGGCCCTGGTCCTCTTCCCATATATCGATCGGGAAGGGAGCCAACAATGGCGGGCTAATTCGAAGGGGGACAACTAGTACAAGCTATCCTGACAAAAGTGGTCTTCGCCTGCCAAAGGCTCTGGTGGTGACGCCGTCTTGGGCTCCACGATGACCTCCGTCTTGCCGTCCTCCTGGTCTTGGTCTTGTTGCACCAATATAGCAACCTTTGCCTGATGCCTCGGTACTCTTCGCCTGCGCTTGCCTCCTTAGCACCAAAGAGGAAACAAGGATGCTGCGCGCGCTGGCGCACGCCTGGTGCCGTGCGTCATGGCTCACGTCACGAGGGTCTCGTGAGGTTTGCCCCGCCTTGATATCTCCGCTCCTCGTGAGCCTGCCTGGCTAGGCCACTCCCAAGGAGGTCTTGCGTCGTCCGCCTCGCGAGGCTTGGACCCTCACGAGGGTCTTGGATGCTTTGTTGGTGATGATGGGTCGTACGGCCGACTGGCTCAGCCACGCCGCAGGCCACAGGCAGGCAAGTCTGGGAACCCCCGTTCCCAGGACGCCGACAGTAGCCCCCGGGCCCAAGGTGCGCTCGGGCTTGGCTTCACGGCGAAGCCAAGGGCCAAGTTCGAAGCACCGCGGACCCCGAAAGCCTGCGGCCTCGATTGACGCGTGGCGGTTGATTGGACGTGCACTACAAGAAATATGTCAACTTGTGACCCTCACTATTGGTCTCTAAAAGGTCATAGTTTTTCATTGGCGACCTTTTTGTGACCAAAACCAGAAGGTCAAAAACTGGCGATCGTAAACTGAAATTATTGACCTTCTGTAAAAGGTCGTTGGTTCCACGAGAAAATTTTTGGTCACTAGCAACCTCCCCAGGCCACGTAGGCATCTAGCGTGGCAAGCTGATGTGGCACAAGATTCAGCTCGGTCCAATTTGGTTTTCTACATGGGCCTAGCCCAACAATTCTAGCTTTTTTCCAAGTCAATTCTTGTGGGCTACATGGGCCAAGCCCAATATTTCACCATCTTTATTGTTGGGCCTTGGCCTTCTTACAATCATTTATTTTCTATTTTCAATCATTATATTTTAGCACTGGTCCCACATGTCAGAAATTTCAAAAATGCCCAGATTTTATTCATAAGTGGTTCCCACTGGTCAAGTTTCCATTTCACATCTTTTCAACATACATAATCACTATTTCAAACATACACTAGTCTTTTACAATCTGTTACATAAGGCACATCCCAGACATATTACAAAGGTGCATCTTAAATTGTTCTCACTCGTCAGATTGATCATACATAATCAATATTTCAGACGAAACAGTACAAATGTAGTTCATCAAGTAACACTAAGTCTACTACAATCTGTAGATAGTCTTTACAACCCCAATATGCCTACTGTTACAATATTTACAGTCTATTACAATCAAACATAAGAGACAACTCTTTGCTGAGTAGGGCTATACGGCTTCAAACTTCAAATTTCATAGACCTGGAGCTCCTGTAAAAGAGTGAACACATAGGCTACCAGCATTAGATTATTAGATTATTCCTGGACTATCGAAAAATTATATATTGAAAGAGATCTCATAGAAATGTAGATTACGGACCAAATATATGATAAAGCAACAGATTCAGCCAACTTCAAAGACCTAGATGTTTGCGATGCATCTTCACAGAACCACAAGAACACTAGATATAGTATAATATGATTCCAGGAGACCACAAGAGCATCAATCAGCAGTAGGTATATAGCTAGCAAACTATCTACTAGACATCATCGACACTTGAACCATAACATGCATGTCCAGCAAGGAAACAAAAAATGGGACCATAACATGCATGTCCAGCAAGGAAACAAAAAATGGGACAAGTCCTAATGCTGGATAACATGTACAGGAAGGCCATCCAATGGTTTCAGCCACATCCTAATAAATAAGCGGCACTCTAATACTACTAATTACCAGCAGTAAATAAAATAGCCAAATGAGGCAAAAACACTTGATCATCGACACAACAGTCAGCAAGGACTCAACCACGACGCAAAAAGCATCAAAATCCTAACTAACCCACGAAACAGAGCATGGTTGTAGCATAGAAAAGGTAGGAGCTCACAATGGTGGTTTGTGTGGCTGATGTCGAACAGCCTACGTTCGTCGCTTGCGGGCACCATGCACCTTGGTGCCTTGCATAAGGCCTCCTTTGAGTCTGTGAGAGAAAGAACGAGGTGAAGGTTAGTCGCATCAAGGATGCTACTGGTCTAGGTCAAGCTAAGTCAACGACATAAGAGATTTTAGTCAAATTAACATGTGAACATATTGCACAATAGTAGTAGTATAAATTGTAGTAGTAAGCATGCAAGGAAACAAAACATGGGACAAATATTGATAGCAACAAAATAACCAGGATATGACAATAGTAGTAGTATAGATTGTAGTGACAAAAGCACAAGCATGCAAACATGCATCTCATCCCAACCTAAATACAACTGTAAAGCAAATACAACTCTGCTTTCAAACTATTCATTTTGAACATCTCTTGTGACAGGAATTCAGCTAGTCCAAGACTAATAAAAGCCTTCCAAACATCACATGTGCAACAAGTTCAACAATAAACTAGCGCACACGCAATACAGACAAGGGTACTTTTCCCCAACTGTGCATACTGGTTTATGCTAAGTGTGGCCCAAGTGAACAGCAAAACGGGCACTGTCCTGCCATATAAAACAGAGTGACATAAGAAGACAGGTGATGCACCATATACGGAGGGCATAGGGCGTAATGTGGGTTCTGTCTCTGCCTTGTCTTGAATAATTGTACAAGAAAGGAGAGCTACGATTCTTTTACACAAAACAAGAAGCCGCTGGACTAACACCGTGATCTATAACAAGTTTAGAACTAAGAGACGTCCCTTGGTTACATTATTCTATCACTCCCAGCACTACCGTGTTGTATTGTATGGCATGCATAATCATTGATCAATAACAAACGCACAAATACATGTTCAACCAAATAAATACGGAAAGCAATAGAAGCAAGTTGATGCGACATTGCTCACCTTGATCAATGCGGGACTCTTGGCAAACTCTGGACGGGAGTCCATGAACTTCTTCAGGTCCAGATCCAGGTACTCGAAGATGAGCCATATGCGCTTCTCGCTGTGGACAACATCGTGCAACCTGTAAGAGAGGAATGGGCAAAGCTTCTCAGCATAGCAACAATGCAAACCATCTACTAACACTCACCCTATAAATAGATGAATAAATAAATAGCAACATCACTGGCAGTAGTAGCACATTTCATAGGTTCTAAATCCGGCATGTTCATTTACTGCTGCATAAAAGCGAAGGCCATCCATCCCCATCTCGACTTAATGCGCACTTAAATCAATCAAATGATCAATCAATCAAGTAGTTAATCCGAGCTAGTTGAGGCAAGCAATGCCCGATCCTAAATAAATAAATAAATCCGGAGCAGGTAATGAACAAGGTCAATGCAAACAAACTAACAAACGGGGGAGTAGGAGGGGGGGGGTGAGAGACGACGCACTTGACGATGTTGCCGTGCTGCATCTCCTTGAGGAGGGAGATCTCGCGGATGGCGGTGGAGGGGACGCCATCGTCCTCCTGCTGGAGGCGGATCTTCTTGAGCGCCATGGTCTCGTAGGTGGCCCTGTCCCTGATCTTCTCCATGTTCTTGTGTTGCGTGCAAGAACACATGCTTGAGAAGATAAGAACAAAAAACAAGATGAATGGGCTGAGCTACGTGTGGGGCGAGGTAAGAGTCACCAGAGCCGCACCATCGACAGAGGCGCCATCGCATCCGAAACCCTAGCCATGGGGACGTTGTCGGGGAAGGACGCATGCAAAAGGAGCAGCACGACCGGCCTTGAGGTCCGGCGCGTCGACGGCCTGCCTGGCGTCGGGCGCCCTCGCGGAGACGCCAGAGGAGGAGGCTGGTGAAGCAGCAATGGACGGGATCGACTGCAAGGGTGGAGTACGACGAACATGGCCGTCCCCTCCTCCGAGGAGACGACGGACCCCTCCCTACAGCGCGAGGTGGACGGCGGCCGTCCGAGGATCCCGCAAACCCTAGGTCGCATGCCGTCATGGTCCGGCCAGCTCGACGGAGCGGCGCGCATTGAAGCACGCGCGCGCCAGCGAGCCAGCCGGCCGTAACGCCGAGGCTGCAGGGCGCTGGATGTGCTGCGGGAGGTGGAGGGAGGGCGGCGCGCATTGAAGCACGCGTGCACCGGCGAGCCAGCCGACTGCGACGCCGAGGCTGCAGGGCGCTGGATCTGCTGCGGGAGGTGGAGGGAGGGCGGCGCGCATTGAAGCACGCGCGCGCCGACGAGCCAGCCGGCCGCGACGCCGAGGCTGCAGGGCGCTGGATCTACTGCGGGAGGTGGAGGGAGGGCGACGCGCGAATCTGGCGTCGTCGGGAAGGGGAAGGAGATGTGGCGGCGGTGATCTGGAAGGGGAGGAGATCTCTCTCTCTCTCTCTCTCCGCATCGGGCACGGCGAGGTGGGTGGGTGGGACACAATGGGTGGGTGTGGGTGGGTGGGTGGGTGGATGGATGGATGGATGTGGGATGAAAAGATGGATGGATGGATGTGTGCCATGTCATCGATCCATGGCACACATGTTTCCACCAATGATGATTAAGCTTATGCAATTGTTTTTTTCTCTTATATATTTTCTTATCCATATAAATAACCTATCCAATATTTGTTGCAAAAGGGAACCACTTCATTTTCAAAAATATTATACCATATTGACTAACTCAGGGAGGCTTCGTTGCAACTCCGGCGACCCCCGACGATATTACATCACAACACTGGCGGTCCGACAATGCTTCATTGCAACTCCGTCGGTCCCGACAATGTTGGATCACAGCACCGGCGGTCCGCGGTGATGCTATGTTGCATCATCGATGACTATTGCCGCACCACCTTCTACTGCAACCCCCGGCGACCTTGCGACACCATCCTCGTGTGCATGACCGGTGGCCACTACCCGGCAGCCTGCGGCGCCATGCATCACTGCCCCACACCAAGAGCTTCGACGCCCCTCGCATCAACAAATCGTCACCACCGTCCTCGAATAGCGGCCATCCTAGAAATGCTCAATGTTATGGTAGATCAATGGCTTTCAACCCAAATGCTCAATGTTATGGTAGCATTCATGGCATAGTTTATTCAAATAATCTCACGTTGTGCACAAGGGTGCATCTTGGAATGGAAAACAATGTTGCCTAAGGAATTATTCATTTTCTTTGGGCGAAAAATTCATTTTTCATTTTGTGAATGCCCAAAATGAGTTTTTTAGTGATGGACCTACCATATATTTGTTGTAAAATCGGACCATATCATTTTTCTAAAATATTAAGCCATATTTAATGCACAATTGACCAAATTGTTGGGTTTCAAAAGTTTTGATCCATCTCTGGTGAAAAAGACAAATTTCTACCGATTTAGCAGGAAGCGGGTCAAATTTAAACTGCAGCTGCCTCATAGTTTGCTCTTTATTTTTTCTAAAAATATTTTATAGGTACATAAGTATCTATTTAATTAGAGAAACATCGAAAGTTTTCCAAGATTCAACTACTAGCTAGGAACGGTCATTCCCGCCATTTTGACCGCATTTTGAAACGGGCATAAAAAATTCAAAAAAATTGGAAAACCTTAGCATTGTGTCATCATATGTGACCAAGTTTCCAAGAAAAATAATAAACTTGTAATATGGCAATTATTTTAAAAAAGTGTTCTCGGAAATGAGCTATCATGTGTGAAGATTCATGGCTTTCAAGTTAAATGGTCAATCTTATGGCCACATTCATGACATAGTTTGTTCAAATGATCTCATATTGTGCACAAGGGTGCATATTGGAATTGCAAACAATGTTGCCTCAGGAAGATTTCATTTTCTTTGGACGAAAAAACCATTTTCCATTTTTCGAGTGCCAAAAGGAGGTTTTTTGTGAAGGAACTCCCAAATAATTGTTGCAAAATTGGACCAAATCAATTTTATAAAATACTAGGACATATTTAATGCACAATTGACAAAATTGTTGGGTGCAAACGGTTTTGACCCACCTCTCGTGAAAAAGACAAATTTCCGCCGATTTAGTTGGAAGCGGGTCAAATTTAAACTGCAGCTGCCTCATAGTTTGCTATTTATTTTTTCCAAAAATCATTTCTAGGTACATAAGTATCAATTTAATCATATAAACACCAAAAAAATTCCAAGATTCAACTACTAGTTAAGAACGGTTAAGCCCGCCGTTTTGACCGCATTTTGAAACGGGCATAAAAATTCAAAAAATTGGAAAACCTTCGCATTGTGTCATTATATGTGGCCAAGTTCCCAGGAAAAATAACAAACTTGTAATACGGCAATTATTTTAAAAAAGTGTTCTCAGAAATGAGATATCATCTCTGAAGATTCATGGCTTTTAAGCCAAATGATCAATCTTATGGCCACATTCATGGCATAGTTTGTTCAAATGATCTCATTTGTGCACAAGGGTGCATACTGGAATGGCAAACAATGTTGCCTAAGGGAGTTTTCATTTTCTTTGGACGAAAAATCAATTTTCCATTTTTCGAGTGCCCAAAATGAGTTTTGTGTGTGAAGGACCTACCATATATTTGTTGCAAAATTGGACCAAATCAATTTTATAAAATACTAGGCCATGTTTAAAGCACAATTGATAAAATGGTTGGGTGCCAAAAGTTTTTATCCACCTCTGGTGAAAAAGACAAATTTCCGCTGATTCAGTAGGAAGTGGGACAAATTTGAACTGCAGCCGCCTCATAGTTTGCTCTTTATTTTTTCAAAAAATCATTTATAGGTAGAAAAGTATCTATTTAATCATAAATACATGGTTTGGTGGCGATACGTTGAGGTTTGGATGGTGGCCCAGGGCCCCAACTCCAAAGCGCGTAGGCTCGCATGCCGCCGCGTGGTCACCGCGTGACCGTGGTGTTGCCACGCGTTCTGGGCGACCTAGGAATGTCTAGTGGGTTGGGCACTCCCCTGATAGGTGTCAGGAAGAAGAAGGCAATAGAAGAATCTCACGAGGAGACTGAACCGAGCTCAAACATGAATTAGCACCCAAATGTTTGATTAGTGGTATGAGAAATGCACATGGCCAATGGGCCTGAGTTTTGGCCGAGGATGATCATCTACTAAGTACACTATCTTGGAAAATTTGCAGCTCAAATGGAGGAGCCTAGGTGTCACTTGCTTTGCAACGTACCACACTGGACAGAAATATGAATGTTGAAGCCACACTCACATGTATTGTTAGATGGGGCTCCAATTTTGTGGAGAGCTATGATTTGGGAATATAGAAGATGTGGCAAAAATTCAGCTCATTAGGATATGCCTAGCCAGTACTTCCTTCACAACAGTTCGAGCTGAACAAAAACTTTGGAAATTTGCCGAGGAAGATTTACCAGTCAAATGGAGTTGAATATTGTCATGAGGCAATGATTTGAATAGTAAAGAATGCCCAATTTTTTTGGGAATTTTGGGAATGACAGAAATATAGGTTGCTTCACAACCTAGGGCAAAAATTGACACATGGACATGACACATAGGCAAAACTGATGAGGTGGCGCCTTGTCATAGCAATAAGTACCAATGCATCCACATTCACAACCTCATGACCATTTATATTGGTCGTAATCAGGTAGAAATAAGGTCATTGGTGCCTCTTGTCTGCTTTGTGACCATTTGGTGTAAGCAATTTCAGGGTTTGAGCCCTTCCAAGCGAAATGGCCGTGAATTTACGACCAATTCAGCTGGGGTCACTAAGAGAAGGTCACAAGTTGACATATTTCTTGTAGTGGTGGGCGTCTCCGCTTCCCCACGCTGCCTCAGCAACTGCATGACTTGACAAGTCCCTGCGACATGTAAGGAAAACCATCATTACCTGCGATCGTGGGAGACGCCGGTTGGCCTTATCTTGCTATAAATGGGGAGGAGGCGGAGCCCCTGTTGCCCATCTCTTCCTCGCTTGCTTGCTTCTTCCTCCTTGCTCCACTGCCAACAACAATGGCGCCCATCAGAAAGTTTTCTACTAAAGAGAAAGGAAAGGCTCCCCGCGATGATCCGGGGCCTCCTCCGCCGAAGAAGAGGTTGATCCATCGCCGTGACGAGGCGGCGATGCAGGTGGTGTCGAGGCCTTGGTGCGAGCGGCCTCTTCCGGGGTACCCGCTGCCTTTGTACGCCCAAGCCGAGGGCTCAGGAGAACGGAGTGACGAGCAGCGCTGCCCACGCCGCATCCAGGGCCGCCGCGCCTTGGCGACGCGCGCCGCTGCCCCTGGGGTTCACGCCGCGGACTCCTCGTGCTAGTTGGTGCTGTGGGCGCCGATGCCTCCGAGCTCCTGGATACGCTTCCCGCGGTTCTTCTCCGACGTGATGCCGCCGAGGGGGCCTCTCAAGCTCTGGCTGCAGCACGCCGACTGCAGCGCTCCGGCGACCGGATCGGAGATCGAAGCAGTCCCCACCGGCAAGATCTTCATGATGCGCGGCTGGGGCGAGATCGTGCGGGTCTGCCGTGCGAGGGGGAAACCATCACCGGTGGCCATCTTCATCATCCCGGCACTCTCCATGACGAGGAGGGAGTAGTCCACCCTTGGGACTGAGGGTATGTACCAGTAGCTATGTGTTTGATCTCTCTCTCTCTCTCGTGTTCTTGACATGGCACGATCTTGATGTACCGCGAGCTTTGTTATTATAGTTGGATCATATGGTGTTTCTCCCCATCTACCTTCTTGTGATGAATTGAGTTTTACCTTTGAGGTTTCACTATTATCGGATTGAATACTTTTATGGATTTGAGAACACTTGATGTATGTCTTGCGTGGGATACCCGTGGTGACAATGGGGTATTTTATTGATTCACTTGATGTATGTTTTGGCACTCAACTCGTGGATTCCCGAGGTAACATTGGGGTAATCCATGCATAGGGGTTGACGCAAGTTTTTGTCCTTGTTTCTCCGATAGGAATCTTGAGGCACTCCTTGAGGTTCTTTATGTTGGATTGAATATTATGAATCTGAAGTTGTTTGATGCATATCGTATAATTGACCCACGGATACTTGTGGTGACATTGGAGTATCTAGGTGACATTAGGGTTGGTTGATGTGTGTCATATGGTGTTATTTCACTACGATCTCTAGGGTTGTTTGTGACACTTATAGGAATAGCTCAATGGATTGATTGGAAAGAATAACTTTGAGGTGGTTTCGTACCCTACAAGGAATTTCATCTTATGTTCTCCGTGATAGGAACTTTGGAGTGACTTTTGTCGCACGTTGAGGGATTGCCATATGATCAAATTATGTTATCATTGTTGAGAGAACTTGCACTAGTGAAAGTACGAACCCTAGGCCTTGTTTACAATCATTGCAATACCGTTTTCGCTCACTTTTACTACTAGTTACCTTGCTTTTTTATATTTTCAGATTACAAAAACCTATATCTACCATCCATATTGCAGTTGTATCACCATCTCTTTGCCGAACTAGTGCACTTATACAATTTACCATTGTATTGGGTGTGCTGGGGACACAAGAGACTCCTTGTTATTTGGTTGCAGGGTTTTTTGAGAGAGACCATCTTCATCCTATGCCTCCCACGGATTGATAAACCTTAGGCCATCCACTTGAGGGAAATTTGCTATTGTCCTACAAAACTCTGCGCTTGGAGGCCCAACACGGGTCTACAAGAAGAAGGTTGCATAGTAGACATCACTAGGCACCTTGCCTTGGAGATGCTGCTCTTTCCGCCAGACACATCAACTCTCTCGAGAGGGTGGATGACCCCACCTCGGCCGCCGACGCCTCCTGTTGGGGGGCCTGGCCGCAACAGCATGTGGGCAACGAGTAGCGGATGGATCATCTTGCCGATGTCTTCCCTTGAGGCAGGGAGTGCGCTTGTCTTCATCTGGATGAATTGGCTCGAGGGGAGGGGGTGACAGACACATTGCAATGCATGAGTAGGGATGGCACCCGCAGGGTTTGGGTATGGGTGGAGCCACCCCATACCCTTACCCATCCCCTCTGAGCTTACCCATCACCCTTACCCATATCCATCAATGGGTATAATTTTTTCCCATACCCATTACCCGACAGGGTATATGGGTACCCATGGGTAAAATTACCCATGTTTGCAAAGCATCAGTTTGAACTACTCATAGTCATAAAAACAACATATAATTATAATTTATAAACAACAATAGATTATAACAACAACAACACACTTTTAAACAACAACACATCATAAACAACATCATATTTAATAAACAACATCACTTTCTCGTAAACAACAACACATCAAAACATCATCACACAGTCGTATATTTTGAGTTCACAAATTCATGATAAAGTGTAGAGATAATTTTGAGTTCATATAGATTTTATATGGGTACATGGGTATGTGGGTATGGGTTACATGATCACATACCCGTACCCACTCTACCCGATGGGTTTAACATTTCCCTATTCATATACCCATGGATAATTTTTTGTCCCATACCCTTACCCTAATAGGGTTTTTACCCGCAGGGTACGTGAGTAATGGGTACCCATTGCCATCCCTATGCATGAGGATGCATCCACGTTCGCGACCATCCCCAAAGCCAAAAATAAACTAATCACTACTGCTCTAATAATCATGCTAATGCAAAATCGATCAATGTGCGCCTCCATCCCTAGCATACTAGCTCGAGGAGGAACAAAGGGGAAGCCACTTGGAATGAATGATTTGTGGTGAATTGCCTCATTGCCTTCTATTTATAAATAGGATCATAACTTGCACACCAAGACAAGATCATAACAAAATCAATCTACAAGATCCTAGAATCCCTACACAATCTGTTACGATGCAAAACTAATCATGTACTAAATAACAAAAGATTTTCCACAATCTCCAAAGATATTTACGTCAAATTTTCCTAAACACTAACGATCTGATGTCAATTCAGATTTTTTTTGCAAACTATGTGTGACACGTTCAATTCCCTAGTACGAATCTCAAGACAAGACACATGGAAATCATCGTTCACTCACACACATCCTCTAAGCGAACTACGAGCTGACAACATGAAATAGTTTGCTCAGCAATCTGACCGATGTTGGGAACTTTCTTTTCTAGGCGGACAATTCTCCATGTTGCATCATGGCAAATCCACTAAAATGCATGTTATCGTATGGAAAATTCCTGACAATCTTCCTGCTAGCATGGCAAATTAATATATAAATCATTGCAAATCATTATACAATAGATGGAAAACGTATGTGTTTTTAGCATGGCAATTCTTGAGCGCTGGTAGTGGCTTTTTTGAGGGAACACTCATAGATGGTGGCGTTTGCTCATATGACCTCTCATAGGGTACGATAGTCCGCTCGGGTGACCTTCTTGAGTTGCCATTAGCACATTATCCGTACCCTAACATTTCCCCTCAAGTAAAGCAAACACAAGGCTGAAGTTGCGTCCTATTTTTTCTAACATGATCTTTGTAGCAGGTTTAGTGAAGGTATCCACTACTTGATCACCAGAGGACACAAAATGACCATCGCAATGCCCCGAGCACCACCTTTTCTTTAATGAATTGGAAGTCCACCTCGATGCGGCCAAGTTATCACAATATAAAATTGGTGGTCGTGACTGAAGTACACCGAGCTTTCTAAGTACAAATTGCACCCCAAGTGACTTCAGCTACACCATTATTGCAAAGGCCTTGTATTCTACCTCGTTAATGGAACTTCACATTGTTGGCTATTTCCGGGAACTCAATGAAATCAGGTTAGGTCTAAGGAAGACCACAAAGTCGTCCATGGAGTGTTTGTCACTGGCACATCCCACCCAGTCAGTATCAATGAAGACACTCAAAAGTGTGGAGCTTGACTGATGGATGTGAAGACAGGTAGCCACATTACCTTTGACATATCACATTATGCGCTTAACAACTTTCCATGTATTTGGAAAGATATTGCACACAAAATATCAAAATGGGGTACTGCAAACCTCCGACCACACCACGGTATATGAAGGCATCATCATCATTAAGGGGAGTGCCAATCAGCCTCGATCTTGTTGGTGAATAATATGAGTTTAGGGGTACGTGCTTGATAGGTCTCACATGTCTATCTATCTATACCTATTCTAATTAGAGACTACCCAGGAATTACCACGTTAATAGAAAAATACAAGTTGTTCATTTGGTGGGACCGAGTTATTATGGTGTGGATTATCCCATGTAAATAAATGTCAAAAGGCCCACTGTCTATCCATGTTTGTAAAAAAAATGTTTGCTTAGACTGCCCACAATGGCACAACCATTTTACGGTTGTAGGAATAATGATAGTCTAACACGTAAGAAGGAATAATGATCATTTAAAAAGACTGTAGTTATGGTTCTCTCTAAACCCCCACAAACCAATCATGTATGTGCCTTAAGGTTGAAGGATATATACCTCCTTTTTTAGGGGAAAGGATATATATGCCTCCTTTTTTAGGGGAAAGGATATATATGCCCCCTAAAAAGGAAGTCTAGCGAGATAAAGCCATGGTCTCTTCAACTCTCCGTTAAAAACAACAACAAACTGAAGGAAATCTTATGGCATTAGATCCCTAGGTTACAAATCATGTAGAGTAAAAAAATAAAGCAGAAAGCAATCATGAGAAAGCTCCCCTGCAGGCTGCAAGAACTCTCGGATCCCCTTCCCAAATAGCCTTCACGTTGCCACACCTCTTGAATGGCACAACATTGAGATTCAAGAGTTTCCTACGAGAACTAATCTAAAAATAGGGTACAAACATACGATCCAACCCAGCTTCTCCATCTCCTGTGAACCAACTCCTCCTCAAACTTACAAACCTTGCAACTGAATCCCATCAGCTTTCATGTTTAGACCACTCGCCGGAGAAGTTGCTTATCTGCAACTCATGTTCTCTCAGCCTTATCCACCAACAGGTCGAGCCAGTACGCGTCGTCATTGCCACCACCTTGTGGGAGATTCGATCCATGGGCCGCCACAGGGGTTGGACTACCCTTATCGTACAACACTACAATGTTCTCAAAGAACTACGCCACAGACGAAGGTAGATATCTTATTCATCTGGAAAAAATGAATCTTCTTATCAGGGTTTCTTCAATGGTGCACACATCTGTTTTTCGATATTATTGTCTTCATGTCTCACGTGACTATACATGGATACCATCACAAGAATGCATCCAAACCACAATCCATGAAGACTGGTGGTGTCGTAATACATCAATGTGATACTTCAGGACCATCACATGAAAAAGCAATCCTTTTGGTTCCTAAATTTTTGGTGCAGAAGTCCAGGCAAAGTAGCAACTCGGTCATGGTTGTTTTTCTCCTTAATTAGTATATGTTTATTATCTTCAATTTTTCTCTAGCATACGCCATACTGGTCCAAATAAGAAAAATATATCTACTTCTTGAAGGGATAGGACACCGGTGAGGAGCAAGCACAGCCACCGCCCACACCCACTCCCTCCACACACACACACACACAACACACACACACATCACGGGCACATAGAGAGCTAACCAGATCAAACTACAGAAAAAATAAGAAAGAAAAATAGAGAGGAGAAAACACAAGATGATAGATGGAAGAAGTACCATGGCGAGCAAAACTGGGGATGGTGTTGCGTACGAGCCGGGTGATTACCCTGCTGATCTAACACTTACGAAACAGACAAAACTAAAGAATTAAATCTACAAATATCTTGCTTCAGGGGAGTGCATCTTCAATCGTTTCTACCTGAAAAATGCCAAACTCTGCACCCAATAAGGAAAACAGCAACAAAACAGAGGCCTTGATAATACTCCCATAAAAAACATGTTAAATCAATCAGACACAAAAATGTGCTAAATTAAATGTCATTGCATATGCATCCGCAGGTATGCGTCCGATGACAACATGATGACACAACGAGCAGGAGCCACTAAGATGCTATCAGCATTCTCAACAGCAATGATCAATCTACCAGTCCTTGAAAGGACAGATCCTGACTAAGCATCATTTCAACAACTAATAATACAATAACAAACATCTAAGGATGTGCTAGGGTGTATCCCCGTCAGACAGAATAGCAATGCCATTTTGCTTCTCAACAATGCAAACTGGAAGTAAAATTTGGCAGCAGCAATGAACAACAGAAAAGTTCTAAGAGCATGTCTAGCAGACACCGTAGAAGTTCGACCTTTAAAACATGTATACAGGGCGCTTCAAACTGGTTTTACAGGCTGAAAACAGTCACAATAGAATAGATACACTAAAACTGGCCCTTAAAAGAGCATCTACCAGCGAGACCCGCATTTATTATTCCATATTTTATTTATTTTCTCTTCTTGCCGCCGCCCATCCTTTGCCCCTCCAGCTGCGCCTTTGGCTGGCCCGTCCCCCGCCGCCCATCCACTCTCCACCAAAGTCCCATGCACCGCCGCCCCTGCCAGCGCTGCCAGTGCACCGCCGCCGCAAGCTAGTGCCTCGGTAGGAGGAGTTCGGGGCTGCTCCCGGAGTGCGCGAGGCCGGCCCCAGGACCGCATCCGCCAACCTGCCATGGCCGCATGCACACGCGAGCCCGGCCCCAGGCCCGCATCCCGTTCCTCTTCCTCGCGTCGAGCACGAACGAGATCAGCCATGGCCGCACGTACGCGCTTGATCCTTTTGAAGTGCAGAATTTTGTTGGAACTGGTAAAAATCGACGGCTGGAGACGGGTGGTACGGACGGCGGTGAGGGCGGAGAGGGCATCGGAATCAGCCAGTTCATGGCATGTATACCGTCCTCGGACCCGTAGAAGTATGGGTCAGAGGCTCGCGTTTTCGTGTGTCCATAAAACATACTCCCTCCATTCTACAATGTAGTGCTTTCTCTATCCACATGCTTCAACTTCGACCGTAAATTTAACTACCAAGACCGATTGTGGTGGAAACAAAAATTATACCAGTGAATTCGTATTCGAAAGAAGTTTTCAATTATATAATTTTTTCTCCCGTCGTAGTTGGTCTCGTTGGTTAAATTTATGGTCAAAGTTGGACCTCGGGAAGCGCGGGCGCACTATATTTTGGAATGGAGGGAGTATAAGGGTCCACGGACTTTTACCGCGTTTTTCTCGATAAAAAAATGATCTGAAACCATAAACCCGCCGGAATTTTACAGGTTTGGCCTTTTTAAGGAGTCTGCTAGTGATGCTCTAATAGCATAGACATACATAGTACTTGATAGTTCGGAGCATTAGAATGATGTTCAAGACATCATAATAAGCACCAGATGATGACAGAAAAGTACTACCGTAACCATCCAAAATGTAGTTCTACCTTTAGTAGTAGCTAATAAGTAAGAAGACTGAAAAAAATTATCTTGTAAAAGAAATGTGTACATGGCTGATAGGTTGATAGACTGAACTCAAACTCAACTCAACTTCAAGATGATGACAAAACGAACTAATCTAATGCAGGTCATACTGAAATCTGAAGATTAAAACTGAAAAATGAAAGAAAGCTGAATAAGTGCTGCGAACTGAGAAAGTGGTCTGAACAAACAAACACTAGAGATTGCAAAGGCCGGCAGGCAAGTAGGCAAAGAAACTAAGAAGTGGACTGTGAGAGGAACACTGAGTAAGCATCAAGACCCCCAATCCTCGAGCAGAACAAGAACTCGGCGAATACGACGCCACAGATTGGCGACCTTACCCAGTGTACTCCCTCTGTAAAGAAATATAAAGCGTTTACATTACTACTACACGTAGGGCGATCGTACGCGAATACTGGTAGCTTGCACCTGACCCAGTGTCAAGAGTGTTCTGAATTTACAAACGCAACTGGCAGGCGAAAGGATTACACATAGGAGACTAAGATAAAGGTTCAGATCGATCGAAATAACATGACAGCTTGAACCGTGCTTCCTGCTGTTTAGTTCTCCCGGCGGGGTCCTCTTACGGTTTGGCTCGAATCTCCTTTTCAACATAACATCATTGTAGTTGTTTTTGGTGCATCAAGGATTTTTTTCCCACTTGATGAAGGCCATGTTGTCAGATTGTGGTCTCGTTTGTTCTTACTAAATCATCGTTTTTGTTTTAAATTTTTGGTCACCAAGATTTTTTGTTGGTTTTAAGTTTTCTAGGAATTTTTGTTGTTTTAAATTTTGGTCACCGCTTCTGACCACTCAGATTCGTAACCGTGCCACAGCCTGCAAAGATCAAAAGAACAATTCTCTGGTTGCGTTTTTGGTTGGCTCTTTTGATTTAGCGAGGAGGAGTGCAGCACATACGTACTATGTAAAGATCAAAAGAGGGAAGAATCAATCATCTGGTTTCTTTTTCCTTGGCTTAATCCAGACGATTGGGGTTGGCGAATCAAAAGCAGATAATTAAAGCATCGATGGGGAGTTTTGCCAAACATCAAGAGAGGAATCCTTTGCTTGGCCTCATCTCCAAGGCATGAAATCAAAAGCATTAGTACCGAATAACATCAATAGCAGGAGTTTGTGCCAAGGAGCAGCAGCACGTAAAGATAGAAAGACGATTCCTTTAGCTGTTCCGACGACTTATGTCGGACGCTCGGTGTTGCCGTATGTAAGCTGATAGAGTATCCCTGCCATGGCGCACATCTTAAGCACGGAGACGGGAGACAGTCCTTTCCGTTGGCGACAGAGAGCTTTCGTGTGCGTGTGTGTGTGTGTGGGAGAGGGAGAGGGAGGAGGAGAAAGGGAGTGCCAGCCCGGCCGGAGATGGGTCTCGTCTCAGGTGCTCTGAAATGCTGGGAGGAGTGGCAGCTGCGTATCCTGGTGCTCAGCAGCCTATGTGTCCAGTTCTTCCTCTACTTCTCCATGTGGGTGCGTCGAGTCCCCGACCTACGCAGGCTGAGAGTGGTGGTGTGGATGGCGTACATAGGAGGCGACGCCCTCGCAATCTACGCCCTTGCCACCCTCTTCAACCGCCATAAGCAGTGGACGACGGATGCGGTGGGTGAGAGCAGCAGCGACCTGGAGGTGATATGGGCGCCTGTTCTCCTCATCCACCTGGGTGGCCACGTGACATTGAGCGCCTACTGCCTCGAGGACAATGAGTTGTGGCTACGACATGTCATAACTCTGGTATCTCAGGTCACCGTCGCCTTGTACGTCTTCTGCAAGTGGTGGTCCGGCGAGTTGAGGCTGCTGCTGGCGGCAGTTATGCTCTTCGTCTTTGGCATCCTGAAATTTGGTCTCAAGCCATGGACTCTCAGGAGAGCTAGCTATAGTCAGATGCTCGCTTCCACCGATGTGTCCCAACCAAGAGAGGGAGAAAAAAGAAGTCGCGATGGAGCAACAGGGGACAGCCCCCTTTCCCTTGATGAATATGTGACACAAGCAAAGGCGACCATGTGCACAGCGAGCTGCGAGCAACAAGCTGCTAACCCGCCTACGGCAATAGCAATCAGACACATTGATTACTTTGTGGACCTGTCCGCTCCGTACGGTGGTCGGCTAAGTGACCTGTGGTATCTCCAGAGCAACAACAAGAAGACGACGAATGCATCATACAAGATGTTGCAAACGTGCTTTGATCAAATATTCGATCTCTTGTACACCAAAATGGGATATGTTGATGGAGACACCAATGTGGGATTCACTTCTTTTGAGATTCTGTTTACGCTTTTGCTTCCATTAGTGGCTTTAGCTTCCCTGATGCTCTTCGCCACAGGCAACAAGCATGGTTACAACAGCAAGGACGTCAAGGTGACATACATCCTTTTCTCTTGCACTACTCTGCTGGAGTTCTTACAGTTATGGTGTGGTATTGTCACTGCATGCATTCCTTGCCTGAAATTCATCAACGAGTATCTCGAGGGATGGCATGACATGGTTTCCCAGTACGACCTCATGTCGTTCTATGTTCGCAAGAAGAAACCCACCCTCTTGATGAAGATCTTTTTCTTCAAATGTCTAAGGGGGTATGTTAGCAAGGTTTGGTATGTAAGGCAAGTGCCTGCAGCCTACGAAATTACGGAGCTAGTTCAACGGCACATAGAAGATGGATGGAGGACATTCATAACTGATGCCGCCACCTACAGGAGGTTCAGCGATTTCAGGGGCCAGCTGACTCTGGAGAGGTCCAGTGAAGCACCAACAGGGGGTGGCCTTGGAGAGGAGTTGTGGGATAGCTTGAAGGTGCCATTCGACAGGAGTATCCTTCTTTGGCACATCGCCACAAATCTCTGCTTTCACCGGCCCGTGGACAAGCCATCATCCTTCCCTCGAGGACAAAGTGACCTTACGCAACGCTGTATGGAGATGTCCGACTACATGTTATACCTGCTTTTCATTCGCACCGAGATGCTGTCGCCCGGCACCAGACCGGGTCTCTTCACCGTCGCCATATATGATCTAGAGGAAATCTTGAAGAACAACAAGGCAAAGCTCCAGGATGAAGAAGCACTTGCTCAAGAGATTATTCAACAGACGGCCGGGACTACTCTGATTCACAAAGCTTGCAGGCTGGCTATGTCATTGATGGACCTGCAGGAAGAGGAGATGTGGGAGATAATCCAGGGCGTGTGGGTGGAGATGCTCTGCTACTCTGCTAGTAGATGCAGAGGATTCCTGCACGCCAAGAGCCTGGGTGAAGGCGGGGAATACCTCTCCTATGTGTGGCTCCTCTGGTCATACATGGGGATGGAGACCTTGGCGGACAAGATTCACAAGCCCGAGTCTCCGAAAGAAAAGGAGATCCTTGTTGAGGACGATGATTTGGCTTCTTCGTCCCACGGTGGACTCAACCGCCAAACTTCAACAGCAGGTATCCCTAGCCCAGTGTGACTTCATTCCTTCGTGTTATTCCATGTTACTGTGTGTTAAAAATTTATTACTCCCCCCGTTTCCTAATATAAGACTTTTTAGTTTTTTCTTGATTTGTATGTATCTAGACACATTTTAGTATGTAACTCATTTTAGTATGTACAGTTAATATTTTAAAATAGCTAAAATGTCTTATATTAAGGAACGGAGGGAGTATGATCTTGCAAGAGCGGCCCCTTCTTTGGGTGCAAGGCCACCATGTTCATTTCATTCCCAAGCGGATGTTATTTGTATTCCTATGAATATTGTGCTGCAATGAATTCTTCTTTCATCTGAAAAAAAACAAAAAGGTTGTGCGTATGCTGAGAGCGAATTAGATTACCCTGGGCCTGTAAGAAAATATGTGATGTAATGCGTCAGTTGTATCATCATAGGCGCCGCTAGCTTTTAATGCTTATGATAAAGTTTGCAGTAATTATTCATGGCCAATTGTACTGCTTAATCTGTAGACCATGATAGCTCTATTAAAACAAGTATGTTCAGTTGTGCATCAACTTGGATGCCACTGGCAGTATGGAAAAGTATCCGCGGGATTGGAGTGAAGGCTTCAGTTAATGGAATAAAGTACGGTGCCATACTCAAATATTATGGATTTGGTAAAATTGTTGTGCTGCCATCAAACCGGCGAGCGGCGGGTGACCTACAGCGGTGCACAAGCAAGGTGAGATGCGGTGGCAGCTAGAAAAAGAAGAAACTCGAAAGAAAACGGATGAATCAACAATGGCGATGGCGGCAGCGTTTCACCTTGATTCCGGTGACAGCGACGGGGCCGAACGGGCAAAACGGAGGCGGAGGGCAAGGGATGTACACAACGGAGTGGCAGGGCCGGCGGGGGACCGGCGGGAGGCGCGCTGACAAAGATGCAGCGGCCATGCGGACGCGAGAGAGAGCAGCAGAGTTTTACTCGACCGCGTATCGGTGGAGTAAAAGTAGGGAAATTTTTTGGGCCGGAGTAAAAATTTACTCGACTAACCGCGGATAGGGGATCGGCTAGGTGCCGATTAGTGGAGTAAATTAAAAATTTACTCTACTAGCCTATTATACGGGATCGGTTAGAAATGCCTTAAGAAAAGACTAAAAAAAATGATCTTGTACAAGAAATGCGTACATGGCTGATAGGTTGATAGACTGAACTCAAACTCAACTCAACTTCAAGATGATGACAAAACCAACTAATCTAATGCAGGTTATACTGAAATCTGAAGATTAAAACTGAAAATATCATGAAAGAAAACTGAAGAAGTGCTGCAAACTGAGAAAGTGGTCTGAACAAAGAAACAGTAGAGATTGCAAAGGCCAGCACGCTAGTAGGCAAAGAAACTAAGTGGACCTAAAATTTATTTCGCAACGAGCACAGGCAGTGCACTCAAAAATTATATTTATTTCTTCCGTTACAACTCACAGGCACATTCGCTAGTGGAAATCTAACTAATCTTGGTTTTTTCTTGTTCTTTTTCTTGATCAAAGGGGAGACCTCCCCGGTTCCATTTTCATAGAATGAAACCAAACGTGCATACAGGTCTTCTCGTATGTCACCAGGTTCCATTTTCTTGTTCTTTTTCTGCGGCCGTGTCGCGTTTTTCTGTGCTGATCAAGAGGAAGTCGCATGGATGGTCCTTATGGTGATACCCACCCGGGCCGCCGGCGCCGAGATCGCCCTTATGGGCATACCCACCATGGCCGCCGCCGGCGCCTCCACCGGCGCCAGGATCGCCCCTATGGTAATACCCACCCTGGCCGCCTTCGCCTTCTCTTGGGAGGCCTGGCCGCCGCGGCCTGTGGACGGCGAGTAGCGGACGGATCGTCCTGCCGGTGACTTCCCCTGAGGCTGGGGGCGTGCTTGTCGTCGCCTGCATGAAGTGGCTCGGGAGGGATGACACGCAGGAAGCCAAAACTAAAGTAATCACCGCTGCTCTAATGATCATGCTACTAGCGCAAAATCGATCAATGTGCGCCTCCATCGTTACCGTACCAGCTGCAGCTGGGGGAGGGACGAAGGTGAAGACACTTGGAAAGAAAGATTGATTTGTGGTGAATTGCCTCGTTGCCTTCTATATTTATAAATATATAGGATCACAACTTGTACATACATCAAGACGTGATCATAGCAAAAAATCTACAGGATCCTAGAATCCCCGTACAATCGGTTGCGACGGGAAACAAATCATAATTGTCCGGGGAAGACGGCGCCGTGCATCGTCGCTGATTGATTCGCTAGCCGTGTTGAGGGCGGAACGAGCTCAGCATTTGGTCACCCGCGTCCGGCCCCGTCCGCGTGCAACGGTGTAAAAGTGTTTCATCTTCTTTCTCGTGCTCCCTGTCTCTATCGTCTTTATGGGTCGATCTCTAGCTTTGCTTCTTTTGCATGGACGATGCCGGTGACGCTCTATTTATGGTTTGGACGAGCGCGGAGCAATCTCGGGGGTGCCGGCTGCCGGCCAGCGTCCCAACAAGACCGCTAGCTGAACCGGTCCGAACCACGCAAGCCCCTTCGATCGTCCGCGTGGAATACTCCATCTCGGGTCGCTTGCGACTCGCAAGAGCTCCGAGATCCCCGCACCCCTGCCGGGTGCAATCATATCGAACCTTGCAGGAAATGTGGCTTGCCACACCCATGCCGCGTGCAGCCATATCCAACTTGGTATCAAAGGAATTTAGCATTTTGCATATGCATATAAAATAGAACATATCAAGATATAGATTACACAAAAAGCATCATCCATGAACCGACCCCAAAAAATAATTAGATATCTATAATACCTCAGTTTCGATGGGACCTTAACCAAAAGAGGTATAGCAATCAAACATGTAGTAGATGTCCTAACATACCATATTACTCAAAAGAGTTGAAGATGGTAGATAGTAATAGCAGTAATGGACCAATACGCCAATGCTTATTACATGTCTCTAGTGCATCTGTTCAATGCTTTTTACATGTCGCTGGTGCATTTGTTCAAAAATATAACATGAGATACCTAAAGCATGGAGGTTCAATCTGATGTACCAAAAGCAGGCCATAGTAGTGATAGTCCTAGATAACTTACTTACACTGCCTTTATATGACATGGTAATAAACTACAATTGACTATCAGATCGATAGCTTTGTCCAACAGCCTTGTCATCCAATTTGCTTGGTGTTGCAATGTATGGATCCACTGCAGTTACCGAAAAATGCTTTCGCCCTGCTTTATAGATAAAGCAAACCACCACAGAGCATCCACACGGAATAGTTCACACCAAACACACACAAGTCACCAACAAGAAGTATAAGAGGTTCTGCTGAGGGCACAGCTCAACAAAAAGTAGAAGAGGTTCTGCTGCAGTTAGAGAAAGTTCATCGGCTGACATCACCAAAAGGAGGAGCTCAAATGGGCGTTGGAACTTCTCGGCGTCACTATGAAAGTCTGGGAGCACTCCGAGCAATGCGTCACTTTTGCCTTTTACTCTGCAAGCATGGCCACAGCCCTCCTCCCTAAGGATCTGCAAAAAGGGAACCACCATGCCCGTGTGCATATACAAATAATTGTAATTTTCTTTTGAACATAATGTTGCATACACAATAAATTAATCCCTTCCTATGCACATCCTCATCTTAGATAGGATCATATCTTTTAGCAGCGCATAATACAAGATAACAAACCAAGGTAAATAAATTGCCTTCTTAAAATTTGAAGATTGCATAACTGAATTTAGATATCCTAATGTGGATAATATAAGATTTGACAAAAATACCAAAAGACTTCATACTCAACCAATTTCTGAAATAGAAAAAATACTACAGTGGAAAGCAACCACTGAATTAACACCATGATCATCTTTAATAGGCACATAACACCAAGCAATTGCATAATCATACTTATCTACCTAAAGGGACATACTCTTACCCACGATAGAAAATCCATGGTCTCGAAAGATGAAGCAGAAATGTGAGAAACTAAGGTGAGAGAGAAAACCATGCAAGATCAAGCCATCTAAAGAGAGGCTTGTGTTATAGATGCAACTAGATGATGCCCCGCGCGTTGCTGCGGGAATTTTGTATCACATGATGTTAAGAAAATAAGTGTAAAACTATGGAGTTATATAATATGATGGTATCGAAAGTTTTAGGTACAAAATAAATGGCTGATATCAAACTCGTACTTGCATCATATCACCATAATATAAGTGTAATGATGAATAATTACCGAGCATAAGTCCTGAGGCAAATTGACTATAGTTAATCAAAATTTCTTTTAAAATTACCCCATACTACCAACCATAATCTCCTTTTAACTTCTGATTAGTAATTTGCGTTTCACTTCTCATTAGTAAACGGGCAAGCATGCTCTTATGAATAACTTTGATGGTCTCACGTCTAAACCTGACAATATCAAGTATACTTATTAAATGAGTAAAGTTCTGGATTCTTGGTCCATTTAGTCCTGGGAGAGAACTACAATCGTTGCTATTTCATGTCTACATCCTCCAAAAGAACAATGAATGGATGGCATGAATCCAAAATCTCCTGGTGAAATGTCTGAACCAGAAACCACCACGGGATCTCTAACCTTTTCAAACGTCAAATGTTCATGATTCCACAACACCAACAAATTTTAGATCAAATCTTGCAATGACAGAGTAGAATAGCAAAACATGAATGGGGATAATAGGAATAAAAGAATAAATTCATTAGGAAATAATAATATTGTGTATATTCCGATGTTAGGAATTGAAGAGAGAATGGACTCACTGAGGCATCAAGACTATGGATCTTGCTGCGGCAAAAGCTAGCGACTACTGATTCCATCATCAGGGCTAGACAGAATTCACCTAGCATTGCGGGCTCAAATTAATGATGTCGTTGGCATCCTCACAGCCTCGTCATCCTTGAAGGCGTCTACCTGGATTCGTAGAAGGTGAACAATTTGTCCGGCAATGGGAGTGATGCACACGGGACGGGAGCGCCATCACAGGCTGCACTCAGCTGAAACGCCGCTGCCTGCTACGTGGTGGTGAAGGTGAGCGGAGGACAGTCGAGAAGCACCAGCACCAATCAGGGTTCGCCGCCACCGCGGGCAGTATTCCTGACCTTCTGCCGAGGTGAGGCATCTGGCACAGTGTGGAGAGAGAGAGGTAGAGATAGAAGGAAGGTGAGAAGAATCCGTGGCGATTTTGTAAGCGAATCGGTGGAGATTTGCTCATTGAGGGAGATGAAGGAACCTTCGGGATGAAAGGTCAGAAGATAACGTCGATGAAAGGTCAAAGTACTTTCCTCGTCCTCCCCCGTGTTAATACTCCCATCATAATTAAAGCAGTTTCCCCATCTTCCTTCCGTGTTAATAGCTACAGGAGTATTTGCATGCGATCCTATATTGAAGGCTGTCTGTAGAACCATTGCATGTTCGTATCAATTTAGCGATCATATATATCGTGACTGTTGCATGCGGGCTGGGTGGAAGGTTGCATGTCTCAGGCTGGGTGGATAGAAAATTGCTGAGGTGTTAGAGGAAGAGCGCTGGGAGAGAGACAGAGCTAATGATTAGTTGTTTTTTGCAACTGAAAACTGATGTGGCAAATATGATGATGTGGATAGTGTGCATGTAGAGAGAATTGCTATAATGGGGATCAACTTCTTAAGAATGTAAGATTGCAATCGATGGACGGAGCAATAGCTGCAGCAAGACAACAAAGTTACACATCAAACTGAGGCGAAGTGCACGACCAGGATGCAGCATGAGAGCAACCACGAAGGTAAGTTAGGGGGCTGTTCAACACGTACGTCCTCCTCTTTGTAGACGCAATGCCATGTCATGTGAGGCACAGTGAGTTATCAATTCCTATAAAAATGTTGTTCAATCCTAAATATCCCAAAGAATCCCTAGCGATTAAACCAAATAGAATAGAATTGCTGAGTCAGAGTAAACTGCGCAATTGAGTAAATTAGTCAGCACTCGTCAACCATATAACCGAGACATTTAGTTCATACAATATGACATTTGCCCCTTCTACAATATTATATATATAAGTGAAGGAATCAATAATAGAGGACACCATAATTTAACTATAGGACCACTATACACAATGCTCTTAGGCTGGTCACAATGGGGAGGAATTTAGGAGTAACATCACACACTCCAATACAACTTTGCTTATGTGGCACATATTTAATGAAGAGAGAGGTGCTTGTGGTAACTAGCTAAATTACCGGAACATCACACATTCCAAGAAACAATGAGTCTATAACCTAATAAATACATCGTTGCATGACACTACATAGATGTTCCTACCCACTATGGAGGTAGTAACATAGTCTAGGGAAGTGTGTAAGTTACTAGCTTATGTTCTTGCCCATTGTGACCAGCCTTACAGATATACTCATATTCATTTACGATAGTAGGCAAATAGAGTTGATCTTGCATGCATTAAATGGCGTCTACTGACTAAGGCAATATTATAGACAACCATCAGTCAAACGATCCATAGGGAAAAAACTATTAAGTATTAACTACCATTAATATGCAGGCCAAATTTAAAATATAAAGTCGGATGGATGCCTAGAATCTATATCTATCCATCACCTCGACGTCAAAAAAGCAAGAGCAGGATACACTATCGACCAAGACAGAGCACAGGAAATATATTTTCTAGGAATGGCTGAGTAAACAGTCGAACATAAGAGAGCTCACCCTGTACAAACGCGCATGTCACAATCGTGGGAACGACAACCGTAAGGGCCTGTAAATCAGTAGAAGACAACATCACAAGGACCATAGACCTATAAAGCATAACACCTATTAAAAAAGCAAGAAATTCCAGAAAATGGTAACAGGGGAACCCAAAGGCCCATCCTAAATATATCATTGTCTATCCACATGAGTAATTGCTTGGATGTTTCTGTGACGCCCGGATATTTAAGCTACAGTAAACCTCTGCTAAAGATGCCACATCACCTTCGTTACTGTTGCTAATCTCGCGTTAGTCCAGAACCGATCCAAATTCAAATTTAAAATCAAGCAAACAATAAAGTTTCCAAATATTAAAACTAAAATGTTCGGGGTGAGCCAAATAATGCATAGGTAATTATGATGGAGAGACCACACTTTCATAAAAGGTTTAAATACTCTAGAATATTTTAAACAGTAGCAAAATAATTATATAAATGCCTCATTATTTTATAAAATGCTAAGCTATTCAGGTAAAACTTTTTATGGCAGTGGGTTATTCCGGGAAATTGTTTTAGGGGCTATTGTCATATTTTACAAAACTAAAATTAATATGTAACTAAAAGAAAACAAAAGAAAAGAAAACAAAAACAAAAAGCTAAATAAAAGGAGAAGTAGACCCCCTCCCCTCCACTGGGCCGAATGGCCCAGCTGGTCGACCCACTACCCCTGGCCTATATGGCCTGCCCACCACCAAACCCTAACACCCCCTCACCCCCACTCCCCCCTCCCCCCGCATGGTTCCCTGTCCCTGTCCCGATCCCCTCCTAGATCGGGATCGACCCCCGATGCCGCCGCACGAGGATCTCAACGGAGCTACCCGTCGCCTCGGACGTCGACGTCGCCATCTCCGTTGTCTTCCCCGTCATCCTCGACTCCTCCTTGCCGGACGCTGTCGTCCCTGTCCTCCCCGAGCATGCTGCCATAATCCCTACCCCCTCGCCGTGAGCTTCCGCGCCCCGCTTTCCTTTTCCCCTGTCCCAACGCCGTGCACACTCACCCGCTCGACCCCGCGCGCCCGCCATCGCCCGCGCACGCCCCTGACCTCTGCCCGCTCGACTCGCCCGCGTCGCCGGTCGCCCCCGTGCGTGCTCCCCGCGTCACGGCCGACCCCCGCTCTCCCCTAGCTGCCGCTGCTCTACTGCACTGCAGCCGCCCCGTGCCGTCCCGCTGGCTGGCCCTACGCCCGCCTTCGTCGTGCCTTGGTCCCGTCGTGGCGCGCCCGCGCCCGCTGGCGCCCCGCCTGCGTCCCCTCTCGTGCAGCCCCCCGCCGGCGTGCTCCCTCACCATCGCTCGTCGCATCACGTTCCCGCCCGCGCACAGGCATCCGGCCATCCAACCACGGCGACCTCCTGCCTCACGCTCACCTCGTCGCCTCGCTGCCCTGCCACGGCTCCGCCGCCTGCGCCCCGCTACTGCCACCGCCACACCAGGCCATAGCCGCAGTAGCCTCGGCGCGTCTCCTCGCCCCGCCCGGCGGGCGCCTCCCCTGCTCGCTCGACCGCGGCAGGCCTGGGCAAGCGCTCGACAACCGCACGTCCTGCCCGCGCCCGTAACCCGCTACCCGCACGCCCACTTACCCCATGGCCCTATGACACATGGGGCCCACCCCCCGGAACGTTTAAAAAAAGAGAGAATCTAAAAATATTAAAAAATTAAAATTAAAATTAATTAATTAATTAAAGAATTAATTAAGTTAATTAATCATAATTAGATTAGTCTAATCACTAATTAACCTAATTAATTGTTAGTTAATTTGTCAGTCAATGACAGGCGGGACCCTCACGTCAGTTTGACCAGTCAACACCCCTGTTGGCTGCTGACGTCATACTGGCATCATGCTGACGTCAGCAAGCACTATGATAATGTTGAATTAAAATAATTAAATAAATCCTAAAAATGATTTAAATCTTTTAAAATTAATATAAAATAAACCGTAGCTCGGATGGAAAAACTTTGTACATGAAAGTTGCTCAGAACGACGAGACGAATCCGGATACGCAGCCCGTTCTTCCGCCATGCATCCCTAGCATAGCGAACACGTAACTTTCCCATCCGGTTCATCTGTCCAAAACGCGAAACACCAGGGATATTTTTCCGGATGTTTCCCCCCTTCACCGGTACCACCTCATACCGCGTTAGGGCACCCCTAGCACCGCTACTTGTCATGTCATGCATCACTATGCATCTGTTTGCATTATATTCATTGTTTCTTCCCCCTCTTCTCTCGCTAGACACTGAGACCGACGCCGCTGCTACCCAGTACGACTACGGTGTTGACGACCCCTCTCTCTTGCCAGAGCAACCATGCAACCCCACCATTGATCACCAGATATCGCCTATTCTTCTCTACTGCTTGCATTAGAGTAGCGTAGCATGTTACTACTTTCCATTAATCCTACTCTGATGCATAGCCTGTCATTGTTGTTACAACTGTTGATACCTTATCTACAATCCTAAATGCTTAGTATAGGATGCTAGATTATCATCAGTGGCCCTACATTCTTGTCAGTCTGCCATGCTATACTATCGGGCCGTGATCACCCGGGTGCTGATCACGGGTTTATACTATATATACATACTATACATGTTGTGACTAAAGTCGGTTCGGCTCGTTGAGTACCCGCAAGTGATTCCGATGTTGGGGGCTGAAGGGGCAGGTGGTTCCACCCAGGTAGTGGTGGGCCTAGGTTCCCGACGGCCCCCGCCTGTTACTTTGAGGTGGAGCGACAGGGCAGGCGGAGACCACCTAGGTGAGAGGTGGGCCTGGCCCTGGTCGGCGTTCGCGGTTACTTCCAAATAACACGCTTAACGAGATCTGGGTATTTGATCTGAGTCTGGCTACTGGCCTATACGCACTAACCAACTATGCAGGAATAGTTATGGGCACTTGACGTCGTGGTATCAGCCGAAGCCTTCGTGACGTCAGCGACTGAGCGGCGCATGCTGGGTTGGACTACGTAACGCAACTTCCTTTGTAATGGAGGTTGCTAGGTCTGCTCACCGGCCGCGTACGCAACATGCAGGTGTGCAATGGGCGATGGGCCCAGACCCCTGCGCCATAGGATTTAGACCGACGTGCTGACCTCTCTGTTGTGCCTAGGTAGGGCTGTGACGTGTTGATCTTCCGAGGTCGGACATGACCCAGAAAAGTGTGTCCGGACAAAGGGGATCGAACGTGTTGGGAAATGTGGTGCACCCCTGCAGGGAAGTTTATCTATTTGAATAGTCGTGTCCCTCCGTAAAAGGACGACCCAGAGTTGTACCTTGACCTTGTGACAACTAGAACCGGATACTTAATAAAACACACCCTTTCAAGTACCAGATACAACCCGGTGATCGCTCTCTCACAGGGCGACGAGGAGAGGATCGTCGAGTAGGATTATGCTATGCGATGCTACCTGGTGAACTTACCTTCTACTCTCTTCTACGTGCTGCAAGATGGAGGTGGCCAGAAGCGTAGTCTTCGATAGGACTAGCTATCCCCCTCTTATTCCGGCATTCTGCAGTTCAGTCCACATATGATACCCCTTATTCCATTTGATACCAATGCATACATATGTAGTGTAGTTCCTTGCTTGCGAGTACTTTGGGTGAGTACTCACGGTTGCTTTGCTCCCTCTTTTCCCCCTTTCTATATCCGATTGCTGCGACCAGACGATGGAGCCCAGGAGCCAGACGCCACTGTCGATGACGACTACTACTACTCGGGAGGTGCCTACTACTACGTGCAGCCCGCTGACGACGACCAGGAGTAGTTTAGGAGGATCCCAAGCAGGAGGCCTACGCCTCTTTCGATCTGTATCCCATTTTGTGCTAGCCTTCTTAAGGAAAACTTGTTTAACTTATTTCTGTACTCAGATATTGTTGCTTCCGTTGGCTCGTCTATGATCGAGCTCTTGTATTCGAGCCTTCGAGGCCCCTGGTTTGTAATATGATGCTTGTATGACTTATTTTATTTGTAGAGTTGTGTTGTGATATCTCCCATGAGTCCCTGATCTTGATTGTACATGTTTGCGTGTGTGATTAGTGTACGGTCAAATCGGAGTCATCACAAGTTGGTTTCAGAGCGGACTGCCTGTAGGAATCCCCCTTCCATACTCATAGGCCGAAGTTGAGTCTAGTCGATGAAAATTGTTTTACTAACTTGGCTGTGCGGCCCATGGGCCCACGTTGCCATTGGGTGGTATTAGGATCCTTTATTCCTCGTCTATACTCTGAGATTCTAATCTCTCTTCTATTCGGGTTAAATGATTTTGCAAAAAAATTAACTTTAGGTTCTCAAAAATACTTTCTCCCGGAGAGCCCCTCACTCCAGATGATTGCTTGGCGCGCTGAAGGATTCCGAAGATACTCTCCGATGTTGTCCCGAGAACTTGTGCCATCACTATTGCAATTCCCTTCCATCGATAAACCCCTATGGATAACCACATGCACTTGCCATTCATACAATCATTCCCCGTTGATCTTGTTATTACAAGATACCCCAGAATTTTCACTACTGTTCCGAGAATAATTTGTGCCTACCGCCTTGCAGTTCTTGCCACATGAATATCCCTACGGATAATTCCTCTCACTTACCGAGTATCGCTCATCCCAGTTGTTCATGTGTTTCAGAAGGGTCTTCGAAATAATATTCGATCTTCCGAAAATCCTTAGCAGCTTATTGCTCTTGTAATTCTTGCTTGCTTGCATTATGGTTAATCCCATAAGTATAGTAATCTTATTGGCATCTTTTGCCACTATCATTTTGAGCCCATTGATTCATTGAGTGTGAATGCTCGCAATCCTCAACTAGATCCTAGCATTCATCCTTCCGACTCAGACGTCATTTTAAACATGAGCTGGATCTCGACTAATCAAATGTTGCCATCGATTGTACCCCTAAGGTTATTCAACTTATCCATCCCTAATCAGAGCATTGCTTCTGACCCCTTGTCTTGGAATTGATAATTCCTTTGCATTTGAACTTTGAGTTAGTCAGTTGTTTCTATAAACTGATCTCCTTGCATTCCTTCTTCCTCTGGTTGAGTACCGATGCTCACATCAGATCCCTTGTGGACCACCAGATCCTTTGTTGGATTTTATCTGACAGCGTCCTTCATATTCATTAACCTTGTGAGCCTTTCATTGGACACATAATGCCTTTGGCAAATTGTATCCCCCGCTTTTGTCAACCATGCTCTGCTCCCAAGCTTGAGTTATTCGCTCCTGAAGTTCGTGGTATGTGTTCATAAGATGCCCCGATGGGTTAAACCTATGCCTTCCTTACTCTATGTGAACCTGAAAGATTTCACGGTTCATACTTATCTGGTATTGTACCAGGTAAAAATTTCAACAACTAATGTCATTTTCAAAAGGCGAGAAGCGAATTGAAGGTTATACATTGAAGAAGTGGGAGTCGACCTTGAACTTTGTGTTCATGCCCATGGACACGATGTATATCCTATCATAGAAACTTCTTGTAATAATAACTATTTCCTTGATATGATATCATCTGGTATCTATGCATTGATCCTTTACAATCATGGTCTCGACCACATTTTCTCCTTGATTCCATTTCTCACACAAGTTAAAGCACTTGTCTTCTGTTGATCGATACATCTGCGCAAGCTCTATTTTGATCTTCCTCGAGTATTAACCTCTGGTATCTCGAGAACTGTGTTGCTTCCTGTGAGTCTTCATCTATTATTGCTTCTCACCTATCTCAGATTTCCCCCAGGTTCTGAGTTATTAGTCACTCGAGAACACTGATAAGTGAATCGAGTCTGTACTTTGATTCAATAACTCTAAGTAATTTTCATTGCTTATGAGTTTAATAATCCTTCAAGTCATTCCTAGCCCGATTGGCTGTATCATTGTCGTGCTAAATTTTAATTGTGCTACTTGGTCCTTCTTTCTGGAGCACAATTTTAGACGATGAGCTAAGCTTACGTCGACTTTCCTCGTCGTATCATTTTTCCTTGAACAACAAGCTTGATTCCGATTTTGTGTCGTATCCATGGTTTCAATAGCTTTTCGCTCCATCCTTCCTTTTTGCTTGATGTCATCAATGAGCGATTATATCTTCATGGAACCTCTCGGCAAATGTGTCATGATCATCATCAACATTCCGAGCTCCTCAAGGATATCAATTGAATTCATGATGAGAAATACCATCCTTGCCCTCGATGATTTGTGTTATCATCGACCACGCGATTGCCTTCCGTTCAACACAAACTTGTTCGTGTTTTGTGTTATACCTTGGGTTCCTTACTATCCAGCATTTGTTCTTCTTTACCTTGGAGTATTACCATCTATTATGTCAAGAATGTCGTGAGAATTTCACCACCTCTTAAGAATTCTTGATACAGGTGATACCTTTTGCGATATCCGTTCATTCCTTGGTCCCCGTGTTATTTCTAACTGGAAAACCGACAATCAAACTATGATGTGCGACTTCAAAACTTCTAGCAACCCTATTGCTTTGAAGTTAATGGTCGGTATTTCATTCTTAGACCATTGGTTATCGGATCACCATTCTAACATTCATCATGCTACCTAACCCCATATTTCGGGTGCACCTTCCAAAACTGTGTATATTTTCCGCCGGCATACCTCATTATATCATTTGATCTGACAAATGTTACCTCCTTGTTCACATAATTGTGGAGATCTATCTTTTTGGAAATCTTGATGAATTGTCGCTGAGTCCGTCAACCACCTCCTCATCCTCTTCTTGGTTTAATGATGAACTCTTGTTTTGGAACTTGCTTCTACAGTTCATTTCCCGGTAATATTATGAGGTCATCTCGTCGATTCGTGTTGCACCTCTTCTTCTCAGGCATCCAGAGTCTGAGGTATCCTGACACCAATCAGATCTGAATCTAGGTCAGATATGATGGTTGGAACATATTTCCAGGAGTTATAACTTCTTTATATGACCCGGTAAGGTGATGTCATGCCTAGCACACCTGGCCGGAGGACCTATTGTTATAGTTTCCTTTTTCACAAGGTTAGCTGTTCTTCCATGAGGAAATTGTAAGATATATTCTAGAAGTTGTTCCTGATGGATCCTTTGTGTATCCAAAGTCCGATCTTTACCCAGTGACCATGTCAATGCTATCTCGAAGCATGTCTGTGGTACTCCGATTTTCAACAAGAACATTTGAAGCCCAATGTTAAATGTTTCCTGCTCAATTATCCAAACACCGCTGTATGGGTAATGTCATGAAATTTCTCCCCCCTTACCTAAAGAGTTTTCTACATTATATCATGTCATGGATACCATGCTCTGCTTGTCCTTGGGAAGGATATACCCTTGAATTATGTGTTTAAACACATTTTTCCTTTCCATTGTTCTGTTTAATCTGATAATCACATTTTCCTTTCCATTGTTTGGTTTAACCTTCCTTGTGATCTATAAGATCCAAGCAAAAATATTCCCCTGCTTATGTAAACACCTTGGTGTACATTTCTATTAGCATGACCCTGTTGCTTTTGTTGACAGCATTCCGGTAACCACCGATGGACGAGAACTTTGCCTATTGGCCCGCCTCGTTCAACGAGCAGGAAAATGGTTCTCTTCGTCCCTTGCCCTTGGTACCGATGTTGTTGCCGACATGACCGACAAACTATCCTCTGACATGCCTTTCTTACATGGCCGTGCAAGACGTCACCGCCCTTCCTACTTTTAACCCACATGGTGGGCCCATAACCCACAGTTCCACAGGATCGAAACCTGACTCTCATGTACACCACCTGTTCCCAAGGTTGTTCCTCGCGCTTGACTTCGTATGTAATTCACGGACCACCTGTCTAGTGATCTATTCTAGTATCAGACGCAATACTTATTCCCATTGCTTTGAGCCCCTTTCACATTTTCGTATCAGGCAATGAACGATTGCCTATGCACTTGAAACTTCTACATTGCACCTTCTTACTTTGCTCTCGATAATTTCTTAAGTTTCAATTCGAGAGTTACTTTTCGCCACCTTCCCTAATGTTATCTACCGGATAAGCAACCGTGGAGAGTTCCGTTCTTTTGAGTTACCCCTTATCATTTTACGTAAGTACGATGGAGTTCCTGAAGAAAGGATGCCGACTTCATCCTGATGAGCTGGATCAGAGAAATAAAGACATCAACAAAAGGGATCAACTTCTTCGAGAAGAGCAACCAAGACAGAGAAGAATCGTTAGAATTTCGGAACCACACCTTTCCTCTTATTCCACCTCTTAAATCTCGGGACGAGATTTCTTGTAGTGGAGGAGAATTGTGACGCCCGGATATTTAAGCTACAGTAAACCTCTGCTAAAGATGCCACATCACCTCCGTTACTGTTGCTAATCTCGCGTTAGTCCAGAACCGATCCAAATTCAAATTTAAAATCAAGCAAACAATAAAGTTTCCAAATATTAAAACTAAAATGTTCGGGGTGAGCCAAATAATGCATAGGTAATTATGGTGAAGAGACCACACCTTCATAAAAGGTTTAAATACTCTTGAATATTTTAAATAGTAGCAAAACAATTATAATAATGCCTCATTATTTTATAAAATGCTAAGTTATTCGGGTAAAACTTTTTATGGCAGTGGATTATCCCGGAAAATTGTTTTAGGGGCTATTGTCAAATTTTACTAAACTAAAATTAATGTGTAACTAAAAGAAAACAAAAGAAAAGGAAACAAAAACAAAAAGCTAAACAAAAAGAGAAGTAGACCCCCCCTCCACTTGGCCGAATGGCCCAGCTGGTCGACCCACTACCCCTGGCCTATATGGCCTGCCCACCACCAAACCCAAGCATCCCCTCATCCCCACTCCCCCCCCCGCACGGTTCCCTCTCCCTCCCCCGATCCCCTCCTGGATCGGGATCGACCCCCGACGCCGCACGAAGACCTCGACGGAGCTACCCCATCGCCCCGGACGTCGACGTCGCCATCTTCGTTGTCTTCCCCGTCATCCTCGACTCCTCCTCGCCGGACACTGTCGTCCCCGTCCTCCTCGAGCACGCTGCCATAATCCCTACCCCTCGTCGTGAGCTTCTGCGCCCCGCTTTCCTTTTCCCCTGTCCCAACGCCGTGCGCACTCACCCGCTCGACCCCCGCGCGCCCGCCATCGCCAGCGCACGCCCCTGACCTCTGCCCGCTCGACTCGCCCGCGTCGTCGGTCGCCCCCGTGTGTGCTCCCCGCGTCACGGCCGACCCCCGCTCTCCCCTAGCTGTCGCTGCTCTGCTACACTGCAGCCGCCCCGCGCCGTCCCACTGGCTGGCCCTACGCCCGCCTCTGTCGTGCCTTGGTCCCGTCGTGGCGCGCCCGCATCCGCTGGCGCCCCGCCTGCATCCCCTCCCGTGCAACCCCTCGCCGGCGTGCTCCCTCACCGTCGCTCGCCGCATCACGTTCCCGCCCGCGCACAGGCGTCCGGCCATCCAACCACGGTGACCTCCTGCCTCGCGCCCCACCTTGTCGTCTCGCTGCCCTGCCACGGCTCCGCCGCCTGCGCCCCGCTACTGCCACCGCCGCACCAGGCCATAGCCGTAGTAGCCTCGGCACGTCTCCTCGCCCCGCCCGGCGGGTGCCTCCCCTGCTCGCTCAACCGCGGCAGGCCTGGGCAAGCTCCCGACAACCGCACGTCCTGCCCGCGCCCATAACCCGCTACCCGCACGCCCAGTTACCCCATGGCCCTATGACACATGGGGCCCACCCCCGAAACATTTTAAAAAAAGAGAGAATATAAAAAATTAAAAATTAATTAATTAAAGAATTAATTAAGTTAATTAATCATAATTAGATTAGTCTAATCACTAATTAACCTAATTAATTGTTAGTTAATTTGTCAGTCAATGACAGGCGGGACCCTCACGTTAGTTTGACCAGTCAACACCCCTGTTGACTGCTGACGTCATGCTGATGTCAGCAAGCACTATTCTGGATAATGTTGAATTAAAATAATTAAATAAATCCTTAAAATGATTTAAATCTTTTAAAATTAATATAAAATAAACCGTAGCTTGGATGGAAAAACTTTGTACATGAAAGTTGCTGAGAACGACGAGACGAATCCGGTTACACAGTCGTTTCGTCCGCCACGCATCCCTAGCATAGCGAACACGCAACTTTCCCCTCCGGTTCATCTGTCCGAAAACGTGAAACACCGGGGATATTTTCCCGGATGTTTCCCCCCTTCACCGGTACCACCTCATACCGCGTTAGGGCACCCCTAGCACTGCTACTTGTCATGTCATGCATCACTATGCATCTGTTTGCATTATATTCATTGTTTCTTCCCCCTCTTCTCTCACTAGACACTGAGACCGACGCCGCTGCTACCCAGTACGATTACGGTGTTGACGACCCTCTCTCTTGCCAGAGCAACCAGGCAAGCCCCCCCACCTTGATCACCAGATATCGCCTATTCTTCTCTACTGCTTGCATTAGAGTAGTGTCGCAGGTTACTACTTTCCGTTAATCCTACTCTGATGCATAGCCTGTCATTGTTGCTACAACTGTTGATACCTTACCTGCAATCCTAAATGCTTAGTATAGGATGCTAGATTATCATCATTGAAATATCGTGGATGTCGCCTAGAGGGGGGGGGGTGAATAGGCGCTTTAAAATAATTACGGTTTAGGCTTGAACAAATGCAGAATAAACCTAGTGGTTAATTTTTCAAACACAAAACCTACAACAACTAGGCTCACCTATGTGCACCAACAACTTATACTAAGCAAAATAAACAACTATGTGATAGAAATATATATGACAAGAAACAATATGGCTATCACAAAGTAAAGTGCAGAAGTAAAGGGCTCGGGTAAGAGATAACCAAGGCACGCGGAGACGATGATGTATCCCGAAGTTCACACCCTTGCGGATGCTAATCTCCGTTTGGAGCGGTGTGGAGGCACAATGCTCCCCAAGAAGCCACTAGGGCCACCGTAATCTCCTCACGCCCTCGCACAATGCAAGATGCCGTGATTCCACTAAGGGACCCTTGAGGGCGGTCACCGAACCCGTACAAATGGCAACCCTTGGGGGCGGTCACCAAACCCGTACACTTTGGCAACCCTTGGGGGTGGTCACCGGCACCCGTCAAATTGCTCGGCGCGATCTCGGAGCTTTACACCATAATGATTGAGCTCCGAACACCACCAACCATCTAGGGCGCCCAAGCACCCAAGAGGAACAAGCTCAAAGGTACCAAGCACCCAAGAGTAATAAGCTTCTCAACTTGTAACTTCCACGTATCATGTGGAGAACTCAAACCGATGCACCAAATGCAATGGCAAGGGCACACGGAGTGCCCAAGTCCTTCTCTCTCAAATCCCACCGAAGCAACTAATGCTAGGGAGGAAAATGACAGGAAGAACAAGAAGGAGAACACCAAGAACTCCAAGATCTAGATCCAAGGGGTTCCCCTCACCTAGAGGAGAAAGTGATTGGTGGAAACGTGGATCTAGATCTCCTCTCTCTTTTCCCTCAAAAACTAGCAAGAATCCATGGAGGGATTGAGAGTTAGCAAGCTCGAAGAAGGTCAACAATGGGGGAAGAACACGAGCTCAAAGGATAAGGTTCATTGGGAAGAAGACCCCCTTTTATAGGTGGGGGAAAAATCCAACCGTTATGCTCATAGCCCGCACAGAGCGGTACTACCGCTCCAAGGAGCAGTACTACCGCTAGGGCGGTAGTACCCCTTTGAAAAAAAAAAGTGAGGAGGCAAAAGGCCAGAAGAACCGCCGGAGCGGTACTACCGCTCGTCCTCATGGTACTACCGCTAGGGATCGCGGTACTACCGCAAAGGGTAGCGGTACTACTGCTAGGGAGCGGTACTACTAAAAAATACATCCGGGCCTACCACTGCAGGACTTGGGACGAGTTTTTGGTCCGGAGCGGTACTACCGTTGTAGGAGCCGCGGTAGTACCACTCTGGAGCGGTAGTAAAAAATTACATCCGCTCCAATTCGCGGTAGTACTGCTGCAGCCATTTTAGAACACCAAAACTGCCACAACTTTTGCAAACGGACTCCGAACTCGATGAAACCAAGTTTGTTGGAAAGCTAGCGACAAGGGCTAACACAATATTGATAGAAATACTAATTAGAAGCAAATGGGAAAATGCCCAAAAGTAAATGGTGAGAACCCTTCCTCGGATAAGACCGGTAAAACCTCCAACACCGAAAACATCATAGAAGACGCATGCAAACTCCCTTTTCGATGAACTCAAGCTTGTCATCAAGATGACCATAAGCTCTAAGACTCACAAAGAGAACCAAACAAGAACCAATAAACATGATGCAAGGATGCAATGGTTTGAGCTCTCGATGAACGAGAAAATCAAGCTACTCACTTGAGAGCCCCCCTTGATAGTACGGCTATCGATCCTATAACCCGGTATCCCAACTACCATCATGAGACCGGTAAAATAGAAAACCTATCAAGGGCAAACCTTTGCCTTGCACATGATCCACTTGAGCTAGATGATGACGATCTTGTCCTCCTCAAGATGGACCACCTTTCTTGATTGCGTTGGGTCGATGGAGACTAGATGATTGCTCCTCATACTCCACTATGGGTGAGCCACTCTTCGGCAGATCTTCACAAGTCCATTGACACCACAATGGATGGCAAGCTTCAAGCACTTGATCTCTTCGTGATTCTCCACTTGAACTTGCACACAACAATCTTGATGACGATCACCACTTGATGTCATCTTTCCCATGGGTTGTATGATATCATCCTCTTGACGCAAGCCCATGGACACGTACCTAACTCCACATAGACTCTCACATAGACCATGGGTTAGTACACAAAGTGCAATGGACAATGCTTACCATACCATGGGATCACTTGATCCCTCTCGGTACATCTTCTACTCTTCGTGAGTTGATCAACTTGATTCACTCTTGACTTAGTCTTGATCAACCTTGAATCTTTCCAACTCTCTTCGTTTGGATGATGTCTTGAAGGTAAACATGAATGATCACACAATCTTCTTCTTCTTCAAGACATGCTTCCAATAAGCTCAACACTCACATGACCAATCTTTGGATAATTCCTTAATAGCACCTTGGTCAACCCATAAACTCCTTGAAACCAACACATGGACTTCAAGAAATGCCTATGGAAAAATCCTTCAAATATAACTCAATGCAACCATTAGTCCATAGAGAATGTCATCAATTACCAAAACCACACATGGGGGCACCGCATGTCCTTTCAATCTCCCCCATTTTGGTAATTGATGACAATCACTTTCAAGAGAGTTTATATAAGGAATTATGCATCACCATGCTATGCAACGACTAATAATGCATGCGCAGGAGATGCCTATGCTTAGGAACAAACCAAATCTAGAAGAGACAACTCTCTAAACTTCTCCACAAAACTCTCTAAAACTTCTCCCCCATTGGCATCGATTGCCAAAATGGGCTAAAAGCTTAGAAGGCCAATATAAAATGTGTTCCTCCATAAATTGTGTATTTCTCAACAAGAGAGTGGAATGTAATACACATATCCAACGGTAAATACTTGGAAGAAGACAAACTATATTGAGGCCCAAAGATTGCAAAAGGAAGATATGCCACAAAGACATAATCAAAGAGAGAAACAAGCAATCAAAAGATACCAATTGAAGCAAGCTATCAAAAGATACCAATTGAACCAACTAGGCCAATGATCCTACGAGCCACATGAATGAAATAAATTATTATATGAGCAAAGGAGTGTTCTCGAGAAACTAGAGAAACTCCCCATGATTTGTGCACAATTTAGTTTTGTAATTGGATACAACGAGCACAAAATAGGGTCGTCACTCCCCCAAGATCAATAGAACCTCACAACAAGTGCAAGAGAGTAACAGAGTGTTCTAAAGACACTAGTGAAGCTCTCCATGATTTGTGCACTCCTTACAACATTTGCATTAGGATACCAAGTGCACAAAATAGGATCATCACTCCCCGAAAATCAATAGAAACTCACAACAAGTGCAAGTGAGCATGTAGGAAACAAAGCCTAGCACTTGCAACAAACAAATGGTTGAGCAACATATAAAAGAGGCAACTTAAGAGTAGGCTCAACCAAAACGATGTGTGTGAGTCATGGTAAAGCACTTGAGAAGACTAATGTACGGATGAGCATTAAGCATCAACATAGTCTTGGAAGAATGAGGCACACGGTGCAAGGCCTATCATTCGCACACACAACTAGCAAATGGGTTCACAAGCTTACTAATAAGCATATAGAGAACCTATGCTTGTGACAACCCGCGATGAAGATAGAAGATGAAAGGCGCATCAAGACGAGGGATGCCAATTAAGATGGCAAAAAACCTCGTAAAGATAAGCATGAGGAAAATAATCTTCACCACACAAGAGCGCATCAAGATGCAACGATAGAATACACGCACTCAAGGCAAAAGCTTTCACGGAGCCACCAAAGAAATAACATAAGAAAGACAAGGTGGACGTGAAAGAAAGGATATCATCTAGAGATGTAATTTCTCTCAAGTGTATAAGGTTCTAGGTAGACGAAATCATGATGATATATATCTACAAAGAAGGATGTACACCCGAAATAGTTACAACATGAAGGAACAAGATATCCAAAAGGAAGTCATACATATACCAATAAGATATTTGCTTGAGAGCACAGCACATGAGATATGGTCTTATTGTATATAAATGAATTCCAACCACACGAACATCAAATACATCACAACTAGCAACAAGACATCATTGTTGGGATGCTTTGAGAAAGGAAACAAGTATCACAAGAAAGAATGGGTAACATGCCATGATACAACCTACACAAGGTTGATGCAAGAAATATGTGCATGAAGTATATGAAGATACTTATAACCGAGATAACATTGGAAGGATGTAGTAGATACCAATTGAAGGTACAAAGTAGTTCATTGATCATCCTAGCTTGACTCCAATAAGCACATGGTGATAACACCTTCCTTGTGAGTGAGCCGAGCATCCAATGCATCTCCACTTGTTCCTAGAACAACAACACAAACAAAATGGTACCCAAACTCATTGGGACCAAAGAGTTAGAGAACCAACAACACATAGGACAAACTCCACATAAATATGTGCATATAGATATGAAAATGAATTTCATGCACATCTCATCCAATTTGAGACTTGGTGGAGTTCCCCCTATATATTGGGTCAAAGAAAGAAAGCATGCCAAAGAAACTACAAGAAGTAAATATGCATGCTCAAGACTTTCAAGAACCGAGACCAATAGACAAAGAAATACCAAGTGAAGAAAAGATACCAAATGAATAAATCATCACTTGGAGGATATCCATAAAAGATACATCAAGGAACGAGATATCCATTGATACACTCAAAAAGAAAGATGTCAAACTCCCAAAAGAGAGAATGGTTCCAAACAAACCAAGCCCTCTACAAAGTTTCATGATGGCACAAAGCACCAAAAAGAAACGGCTTGCCTTCCACAAACACGCACTTGATAAGGATCACAAGATGAGTGTTTTATAGAGAATAGGATAGCTCCCCCAAGACTAGTGCATTATAGAGAATTTGCATTTGAATACAAAATGCACGAGGTGGGATCACCACTTTCACTATATCTAGAAAACACTAGATAAGGTCAAGAAGTTAACAAGATCCACAAGTGGTATGGAATACAATGGGAGTGGACACAATCCTAGGCAAGAGATAAAGAAAATAAAAGCAAAGGCCAATGTAAAGATGATCAATAATTTCTACCACACATAAGTGAGTACCAATTGTCAAAAGACAAGAAGTATTTGGAAATAATTCCCGGTGGTAGATAACAAGGATATCCGACATCATCTTCACACCAAAAAAAAGCAAATTGCAACTTGTAGAGCTAACATGCCACCTAGGAACAAGATAATTTACAATATCAATTCTAGGTGACAATATCTCAAATGTACACATTTTCTAGGCTAGTAATATACACATAGCATATTACTCCCCCATAATGTGATACCAATTAAAGATAAACAAGAGGAAAAATAACGATCCAACACAAGATAATTAATGGGTAATATAGAATTTGAATTTCTCATGAGAAGACATACCACATAGTGTCGTGGTATTTCTCACGGGGGGCTTGCGAGTCGACAGATGCCACAAGGGCTTAGTGTGTGGGTAAGACTGCTGCTAATAGGACCGGGAGCGGGTATGCGAGTAGCACGCGCTAGTTACCCAGGTTCGGGGCTCTCCGGAGAGATAACACCCCTACTCCTGCATGTCTAAGTGTATCTATCCGGGGTGTACATCGGGCAATACAAAGTGCTCCTGGAGCTGCATCTGGGATCAGTGCCAAGTGCATCTGGTCTGGTATATGCCTATGTGAGGCATGCTAGTGGCCGGCCATGCTCATGGCCGTGAGCATATGAGTGCTCATGCGTGAGTGTGTGTGAGTCCATGTGTGTATGAATGGATGGATGGATGGATGTGGGCGTGAGCTAGCTAGCCTTCTTGCTATCTAGCATGCATGCGTGGGAGTGAACGGCCAAGAGGCCATAGTGGCCCGTGGCCGTGAGCCTCCCCTGGCGCTCCTTATAAAGGGGAGCCCAGGGGACAAGGGATGGCCCATGTGACCAACTTCACTATTTGGGAGACAACGATGTGACATCTCACGCCTGCTACAGTGTATCACTATTGCTCAGCAGTGTCCGGGTACAGCCGTCTTGTCCGTGGTATGGCCATCGTGTCAGGGTCTTGTCGGTGTCGGGTCGTGCTGCAGTCGGCAGCTGGCAGTCGGCCGGGCAGAGCAGTCGGACAGAAAGCCGGCAGGAGCGGCCGGACAGTCGGACTGAGGGGCTTTGCTAGCCCCGATGTCTTGAAATATCGTCTTGCCGTCCTCGGGGTACCCGTGGTCGATTACTCCGACAGTAGCCCACAAGCCTCCGGGCAACTTGGCAAAGTTGGGCGGAGGTTTTTTAGCGAGTGTTCATGGAAATGATCATGAAAAAAAAGACAAAGTTAGTCCATGCGGATATATCAAATGTTTGCTTTTAGCATTGCAAGTTTTATACGGAGGGTGCCGACTCGGTTTCGTCCGAGCCCTCTTAATCTTTTTCGTGTTCCCTCCGCTTTTTGGCTTGTGCTCTTGCTTGCCGGACAGCCGCTCTGCGGTCTGTGGCTAAGAGTGGGCCGCGAAGTGGAGTGTACAGTACTCAGAGTCTAGGAGCAGATTCAATTGAGTAGATACTTGTAAAGGAAACGGTTGGGTCGCCCGAACGTTTTTCTTCCCGGGCGTTTTTCGCGTGGGTGGCCTCCAGCGTTCACTCTTGCTAGTCGGACAGCCGCTCTGCGGTATGTGACTAAGAGTGGGCCTTTGGTACCGCGCACGGTACTAAGCCGTCTGCGGGAACTAACGTCTCAGGCCAAGCGGCCAGCCCCAGGGCCAACTCTGGCTGGCGCCGGGGCGAACAGTGATGCTACTGTAATAAAATGCGGAGACAGCCCCCGAGCATCGCTCGTGGTTATCCATGCTTGCGTGGTGCAAAAAATATGCGGGTGAGGAGCTCACATTGATTTTCGTGTAGTCGCGGTCGTCGAAGACAGCCGGCGCGACTCGGCGCTTGCGGAGCGCGTCGGCGCACCCGCTGGGTGAAGCCTTCGAGCCTTCGGGTGCTCGAAGGGGGGTCCCGGCCGGTCAGGCTCGACCGGCCAGGCGGCGAGGCGTCTTGCAGCACCTTTTTTTTCTTTTTCTCTTCTGCCGGCTGCTCGAAGCCGGACAAAACTCTTCTCTTATTTGCAATCTTCCGTGGGGGCGCGCCAACGCACCCACTGGGTGTAGCCCTCGAGATTCGGGCCGACTGCTGAGCAGTCAGGCCGGATCTCCCGGCGACTATTCCGTCTTCTTCTTTGCGGGGGCGCGTCAGCGCACCCGCTGGGTGTAGCCCCCGAGATCTGGGACGACTGCTGAGCAGTCGGGTCGGATCTCCCGGCAACTACTTTGTCTTCTTCTTTTTCTTCTTCAGCCGGCTGGGCAGGCGGACTCCGACACAGCAGTCGGACTCTTTGCAGCCGGCCAGGCAGTCAGCGGTCGAACGCACATCTGACAGTCGAACGTATATTCCAGCTGGTTGCGTGGAGTCGAACGCACAACTCTCTTACTTTTTTTCTCTTTCTGTCCGCCACCCGGCTGTGGGCAGTCGGCCCTTGGCTTTTTTAGCCGGATCACGGGCAGCCAGCCCTCTCTTTTTCTTTCTGTCCGGCTCCACGCGGCGAGCCAGACCCTCCTCTCTCTCTCTCTTTTTTCTTCTTCTGCCGGCTGTCGGCAGCCGGACGCGGAGTCTCTTCTTTTTTTTAGCCGGCCCGAAGACTTTTCTTCAGCCGGCTAGCGGGTAGTCGGCGTAAGGACCCAGCCTGTCCGGGTGGCAGGAACCGGCCGTCCGGGAAACAGGCGCGACCCAGCCATCCGGGTGGCAGGAGCCGGCCACTTTTTTTCTCTTTTTTTGTCCGACTCTATGTGGGCAGCCGAACCCCCCCTTTTTTTCCCAGCCGCATCCGTTGACTTCTCTGTTTTCTTCTTTGTCGGATGAGCGGCCGGTCCCTCAGCTTCCGCGCGAGCAGCCGGCCTAGGCGGGCGCCGGGAGGCGGAGGAAGCCGGAGCCAGCTAGGCGCGGGGCGGCGTCGGGAAGCCGACGCAGGGCCGGACACGGCCAAGATCGGGGAGGCGCGAGCCGACAGAGCGGCGTGGGCGCTGGCGTGGAGGAGGAGCCGGGCGGGGCGATGCAGGAGCCGGACCCGAAGTGGCGACGCGGGTGGAGCCGGGCGGGGCGACGCAGGAGCCGGACCCGGAGTGGCGACGCGGGAGGAGACGGACCCGGCAGCCGGCTGGAGCGGAGGCGAGGCGCAGCCGGCGCGCGCGGAGAAGACGGTACAGGGGCGGAGAACTCGGCCGCCGTCTATCGGCGTGGAGCCAGCCGGCCGGGTCGAGGCGCGAGCCGGAGCCGGCACAGTGTGCGGCAGCTGCCGGCCATAGCAAGCCGGATGACGCGGGACGCGGAGCAGGCGGAGCCGAGATGGCGGGGCGCGGGATGGCCCCAGGCGGCCAGGGACCCGGTGCATGCAGCAGCCGGAGCGGGGGACCCGGCCGGCGCTTGGATGAGCGCGGAGGCGGAACGGGCGGTCGGCGCGACGGCCCGGAGGCGAAGCAGTCGGCAGCGACCGATGCGCGGCTATGGGGGCGGGCGAGCGAAGGCGCACGGGGAGCCGACGAACGGTCGTGGCACCCACACAGGCGAGGCAGAGCCCGCGCTCGGGGTGGCAGGCGGACGCGGCGGCGGCTCCACGCCAGCAGCTGGACACGCAGGCAGGGCGTAGCGGAGGCAAGCCGGAGCGGCAGCGCGCACACGCGGGCGGAACGGAGTGGAGCCAAGCCGACGAATGCGTCGAGTACAGTGCCAAATCCATTGGCTTTGCTAGCTAGCTAGCTACGCACGAACGTGTGCATGCACAGAGACTAGAGGTGCTCCGGGCAGCCGCGGGGCAGAGCAGAGCTGCAAGTGCGTAGACCGAGGGCAGACGACGACGACGCGCCGTCCAGCACGGTCGCGCCGGGGGCATGTTGATGTCGAGCCCTCGACCGGCGCCAGATAGGTGGCGACGTCGCGATGATGATGAAGATGGTGAGGCCGACGGCAAGGACGTGCCGCCTCTCGCAGCCACTCCGAGGGCGGGTCGATGTCGGACCTCCGAGCGCTACCGGAGAAATGAGGGCGACGTCGCGCGGAGATGACGAAGATGGTCCCGCCCGGACAGCGAAACCAGCAGCAGCGCGGTAGCATAGTACCGCCCCACGGTGGGCGCCAACTGTCGTGGTATTTCTTACGGGGGGCTTGCGAGTCGACAGATGCCACAAGGGCTTAGTGTGTGGGTAAGACTGTTGCTGATAGGACCGGGAGCGGGTATGCGAGTAGCACGCGCTAGTTACCCAGGTTCGCACCCCTACTCCTGCATATCTGAGTGTATCTATCTAGGGTGTACATCGGGCAATACAAAGTGCTCCTGGAGCTGTATCTGGGATCAGTGCCAAGTGCATCTGATTTGGTATATGCCTATGTGAGACATGCTAATGGCCGGCCATGCTCATGGTCGTGAGCATATGAGTGCTCATGCGTGAGTGTGTGTGAGTCCATGTGTGTATGAATGGATGGATGGATGTGGGCGTGAGCTAGCTAGCCTTCTTGCTAGCTAGCATGCATGTGTGGGAGTGAACGGCCAAGAGGCCATAGTGGCCCGTGGCCGTGAGCCTCCCCTGGTGCTCCTTATAAAGGGGAGCCCAGGGGACAAGGGATGGCCCATGTGACCAACTTCACTATTTGAGAGACAACGATGTGACATCTTACACCTGCTACAGTGTATCACTATTGCTCAGCAGTGTTCGGGTACAGCCGTCTTGTCCGCGGTATGGCCATCGTGTCAGGGTCTTGTCGGTGTCGAGTCGTGCTGCAGTCGGTAGCCGGCTGGTTGACGCAGTCGGCAGCCGGCTGGTTGGCGCAGTCGGCAGCCGGCAGTCGGCCGGGCAGAGCAGTCGGCCGGGAAGCCGGCAGGAGCGGCCGGACAGTCGGGCTGAGGGGCTTTGCTAGCCCCGATGTCTTGAAATATCGTCTTGCCGTCCTCGGGGCACCCGTGGTCGATTACTCCGACACATAGCGACTAGATAATCTTGAAATATCAATACTGGATGGTATTACTCATGTACACACATATATAGGATTGTGAGGTGCACAAAGCACATCACTCCCCCATAATCGGATATTCCATTAATCTCTCACAAGAGCCAACTAAGAAAAGAACAAGATGCAAAAGGCTCAGTGCATGACACACATGTACATGATGTGCAAACCAACACACACATACTTGATTGCTCAAGATAATCAAGTTGGAAGCACAACATATACAAACACATGCAAGGAACAAAACCAAACATGCAAAGGGGTAAGTAACTATCAATGTAAACACTTTAAGCACGAGTTACCACATGGAGAAACATTGGATATAAGATAGAAACTTGATAATTCGAATAACTTGGCTTGAGACAATTAGAATGATGAAGTCCCCTTAATTCTTCATAAAGTAGCCAAGTCTCCAATGCCCTCCAACAACACCTATTGATCAAGTTTGAGCTTGTTGGTCCCCAGCCAAGTTGGGTCCTAAGAGATTAGTCACAATAGGCTTGGCTACCCAAATGGTTCTCTTCTTGACACCACTTTGAGTACCAACAACTTTGGAAAACACATTGCCAACCTTATCCTTCCCAAGAGAATAGGTATCATCAATAATAATTTGGTTGGATAAGTTACCACTAGTGCATGAAGAGGCGAGGTGACCTTTCTCACGACATAAGTAGCAACGTCTACTCTTCACTTTATTCTCACTTGATTTCTTAACTTGAGAAGCATTAGCTTGAGGATTCTTGGGAAGAGGACTTTCTTCAACTTGTGGTTGAGCATGAGATCGAACTTGTGGCCGCTTCCCTTGTTGCTTGTCACTAATGGCCTTCTTCTTCAATGGGCAAGATCTAACATGATGCCCTTCTACTTTGCACTTGAAGTAAACAATCTTGGCCGAATTCTTGACTTGTTCTTGGCCCTTATTTTTGTTCATATTGGACTTCTTCTTCTTCTTCTTGGAGTTGAATCCAAGTCCACCTTTGTCATTGGGGGATTTTTGCACACTCAAGATATTGTTGAGTGTGAATTTCCCTTCATGACTCTTTTCCAAGTCTTTCTTCAAAGAAGTGGCTTGGGCCTTGAGCTCTTTGATTTCCTCTTCATGGTTAGTCTCAACACAAGTACTAGAGGAAGTATAAGCTTCATTTTTAGAGCAACAAGGCAAGGAAAGAAATTCATCAGAAGATGTACCAACACTGTGAGTAGATGAATTACAAGGACTAGCACATGGCAACATAGCATTTTGACTAGAAGTAGTGCTAGTATCCACATGAGGCTCACTAGATGTTACCTTAGCAATCATGGCCTAATGAGCTATCTTTAGCACATTATGGGATACTAGAAGATCATCATGAGAGCTTGAGAGCTTGAGAGCTTTTCATGACTTTCTTCCAATTCCCCATAATTGCTAGATAGCAACTCAAGTTGAGCCCGTAGCTCAACATTCTCCTTCAAAATGGATGCTTCACAAGTAATAGAGTTAGTAGCACAAGCACCATCATTAACAATAAGAGAGGACAACTTGGAAAGCTCTTTTAAATAAGAAGATTCAAGTTGAGCATGAGACTCGGTGAGTTTGATGAGCTCACCCTTAATGACCCTTGAGCCATTTTCGAGGTGCTCAAAATCCTCAAGGAGTCTAGCATGAGCAACTTCAAGCTTAGCATTTTTAGTTTCAAAATCATTGGCCACCATAAGAGCTCTATCACGAGATTCCCTCACTCTAGATAATTCTAGAGCAAAAGTCTCCTCAAGAGCTTCATTGGTGGTTTTTTCAAGTTCAAGAGCTTGAGAGAGGTCCGCAATCTCATTAGCGTAATCACGCTCATGACCTTCCATTTTATCAATGGTGACCTCATGCTCCTCAAGACTAGATTCCAACTCATCAATATATTTCTTGCCCTCAGTGGCAATAGACATGATTTCCATGAAGTTGGAACGAGCAATTTTATTCTTAAGAAGAGCTTTAAAAATCATTTCCCCCTTAATTTTTAAGGAGGTAACATCATCATTCTCTTCATCATAATCAACATCATCATCACTCTTTCCATCATCAATATCATCACAAGATATATTGGGATTCAAAGTGGGAGATACCTTTGAAGCCTTGGCCATAAGGCAAAATGCAATAGATGATGATTTAGGATCCCTTGAAGCACCATCCAAGACCACATCTTGTTCCATGGAGTGTTGGGTTTCCTCTACATCGTTAGCACAACAACTCGAGGAAATACATGCATTTTCATCATGGCAACAAGATATAGCAAGCATATCATCATGAGATTTAGTCAAGCAATTTCTACATGATATGCAAGGACTATCAACACAAGCATGTGAAACATTTGGAGTGCTCGAAGTGCTAAAGTCCAAAGATGAAGCATTGCAATAAGAAAGTGATGAAAGATTATCAACAATGAGCCCACTATCATCATTTCAATGAACACCACTACTCACCATGTCATTACCTTGTGGCAAACCACACGTAGGTGAAGTAGAAGAAGTTGAGAACACAACACGGCCGGAGGTGGAGGGAGAACAATCATCCCCACAAAACTTGGACATGCCATATTTATCTTGAAGCTTTGTCCACAACTCATGAGCATCCCGGAATGGCATGAGTTGAAATATAACTACATTGCTCAAAGCATCGAAAAGCACATTAGAAGCTTGAGCATTGAGATAAGAGTTTTTCTCATCCTCTAAAGATAATCTTAGGGGATCCTTTGGAGGAGAAAAACCCATATCTGCAATTCCCTCTAAATTTGGGTCCATGACCCTAAAGAGATTAAGCATGCGAATTACCCAAACATCAAAATTTGTGCCATCGAAACTAAGAGTGTCAGAGAATCCTAATCCCCTAGTCGACATCTTTACTCTCTAAGTGGTTAAGCCTAACAAAGAGAGACGAGGCTCCGATACCAATTGAAAGATCGTGGATGTCACCTAGAGGGGGGGTGAATAGGCGCTTTAAAATAATTACGGTTTAGGCTTGAACAAATGCGGAATAAACCTAGCGGTTAATTTGTCAAACACAAAACCTAAAACAACTAGGCTCACCTATGTGCACCAACAACTTATACTAAGCAAGATAAACAACTATGTGATAGCAAGATATATGACAAGAAACAATATGGCTATCACAAAGTAAAGTGCATAAGTAAAGGGCTCGGGTAAGAGATGACCGAGGCACGCGGAGACGACGATGTATCCCGAAGTTCACACCCTTGCGGATGCTAATCTCCATTTGGAGCGGTGTGGAGGCACAATGCTCCCCAAGAAGCCACTAGGGCCACCGTAATCTCCTCACGCCCTCGCACAATGCAAGATGCCGTGATTCCACTAAGGGACCCTTGAGGGTGGTCACCGAACCCGTACAAATGGAAACCCTTGGGGGCGGTCACCGAACCCGTACACTTTGGCAACCCTTGGGGGCGGTCACCGGTACCCGTCAAATTGCTCGGGGCGATCTCCACAACCTAATTGGAGACCCCGACGCTTGCCCGGAGCTTTACACCACAATGATTGAGCTCCGAACACCACCAACCATCTAGGGCGCCCAAGCACCCAAGAGGAACAAGCTCAAAGGTACCAAGCACCCAAGAGTAATAAGCTTCTCAACTTGTAACTTCCATGTATCACGTGGAGAACTCAAACCGATGCACCAAATGCAATAGCAAGGGCACACGGAGTGCCCAAGTCCTTCTCTCTCAAATCCCACCGAAGCAACTAATGCTAGGGAGGAAAATGACAGGAAGAACAAGAAGGAGAACACCAAGAACTCCAAGATCTAGATCCAAGGGGTTCCCCTCACCTAGAGGAGAAAGTGATTGGTGGAAACGTGGATCTAAATCTCCTCTCTCTTTTCCCTCAAAAACTAGCAAGAATCCATGGAGGGATTGAGAGTTAGCAAGCTCGAAGAAGGTCAACAATGGGGGAAGAACACGAGCTCAAAGGATAAGGTTCATTGGGGAAGAAGACCCCCTTTTATAGGTGGGGAAAAATCCAACTGTTATGCTCACTGCCCGCACAGAGCGGTACTACCGCTCCAAGGAGCGGTACTACCGCTAGGGCGGTAGTACCCCTTTGAAAAACAAAAGCGAGGAGGCAAAAGGCCAGAAGAACCGCCGGAGCGGTACTACCACTCGTCCTCATGGTACTACCGCTAGGGATCGCGATACTACCGCAAAGGATAGCGGTACTACTGCTAGCGAGCGGTACTACTAAAAAAATACATCCGGGTCTATCACCGCAGGACTTGGGACGAGTTTTTGGTCCGGAGCGGTACTACCGTTGTAGGAGCCGCGGTAGTACCACTCTGGAGCGGTAGTAAAAAATTACATCCGCTCCAATTCGCGGTAGTACTGCTGCAGCCATTTTAGAACACCAAAACTGCCACAACTTTTGCAAACGGACTCCGAACTCGATGAAACCAAGTTTGTTGGAAAGCTAGCGACAAGGGCTAACACAATATTGATAGAAATACTAATTAGAAGCAAATGGGAAAATGCCCAAAAGTAAATGGTGAGAACCCTTCCTCGGATAAGACCGGTAAAACCTCCAACACCGAAAACATCATAGAAGACGCATGCAAACTCCGTTTTCGATGAACTCAAGCTTGTCATCAAGATGACCATAAGCTCTAATACTCACAAACAGAACCAAACAAGAACCAAGAAACATGATGCAAGGATGCAATGGTTTGAGCTTTCGACGAACGATACGATCAAGCTACTCACTTGAGAGCCCCCCTTGATAGTACGGCTATCGATCCTATAACCCGGTCTCCCAACTACCACCATGAGACCGGTAAAATAGAAAACCTATCAAGGGCAAACCTTTGCCTTGCACATGATCCACTTGAGCTAGATGATGACGATCGTGTCCTCCTCAAGATGGACCACCTTTGTTGATTGCGTTGGGTCGATGGAGACTAGATGATTGCTCCCCCATACTCCACTATGGGTGAGCCACTCTTCGGCAGATCTTCACAAGTCCATTGACACCACAATGGATGGCAAGCTTCAAGCACTTGATCTCTTCGTGATTCTCCACTTGAACTTGCATACGGCAATCTTGATGACAATCACCACTTGATGTCATCCTTCACATGGGTTGTATAATATCATCCTCTTGACGCAAGCCCATGGACACGTACCTAACTCCATATAGACTCTCACATAGACCATGGGTTAGTACACAAAGTGCAATGGACAATGCTTACCATACCATGGGATCACTTGATCCCTCTCGGTACATCTTCTACTCTTTGTGAGATGATCAACTTGATTCACTCTTGACTTAGTCTTGATCAACCTTGAATCTTTCCAACTCTCTACATTTGGATGATGTCTTAAAGGTAAACATGAATGATCACACAATCTTCTTCAAGACATGCTTCCAATAAGCTCAACACTCAAATGACCAATCTTTGGATAATTCCTTAATAGCACCTTGGTCAACCCATAAACTCCTTGAAACCAACACATGGACTTCAAGAAATGCCTATGGAAAAATCCTTCAAATATAACTCAATGCAACCATTAGTCCATAGAGAATGTCATCAATTACCAAAACCACACATGGGGGCACCGCATGTCCTTTCAAGTGGCCCTACATTCTTGTCAGTCTGCCATGCTATACTATTGGGCCGTGATCACTCGGGTGTTGATCACGGGTTTATACTATATATACATACTATACATGTTGTGACTAAAGTTGGGTCGGCTCGTTGAGTACCCGCAAGTGATTCCGATGTTGGGGGCTGAAGGGGCGGGTGGTTCCACCCAGGTAGTGGTGGGCCTAGGTTCCCGACGGCCCCCGCCTGTTACTTTGAGGCGGAGCGACAGGGCAGGTGGAGACCACCTAGGTGAGAGGTGGGCCTGGCCCTGGTCGGCGTTCGCGGTTACTTCAAAATAACACGCTTAACGAGATCTGGGTATTTGATCTGAGTCTGGCTACTGGCCTATACGCACTAACCAACTATGCAGGAATAGTTATGGGCACTTGACGTCGTGGTATCAGCCGAAGCCTTCGTGACGTCAGCGACTGAGCGGCGCTGGGTTGGACTGCGTAACGCAACTTCCTTTGTAATGGAGGTTGCTAGGTCTGCTCACCGGCCGCGTACGCAACATGCAGGTGTGCAATGGGCGATGGGCCCAGACCCCTGCGCCATAGGATTTAGACCGACGTGCTGACCTCTCTGTTGTGCCTAGGTAGGGCTGTGACGTGTTGATCTTCCGAGGTCGGACATGACCCAGAAAAGTGTGTCCGGACAAAGGGGATCGAACGTGTTGGGAAATGTGGTGCACCCCTGCAGGGAAGTTTATCTATTTGAATAGTCGTGTCCCTCCGTAAAAGGACGACCCAGAGTTGTACCTTGACCTTGTGACAACTAGAACCGGATACTTAATAAAACACACCCTTCCAAGTACCAGATACAACCCGGTGATCGCTCTCTCACAGGGCGACGAGGAGAGGATCGTCGAGTAGGATTATGCTATGCGATGCTACCTGGTGAACTTACCTTCTACTCTCTTCTACGTGCTGCAAGATGGAGGTGGCCAGAAGCGTAGTCTTCGATAGGACTAGCTATCCCCCTCTTATTCCGGCATTCTGCAGTTCAGTCCACATATGATACCCCTTATTCCATTTGATACCAATGCATACATATGTAGTGTAGTTCCTTGCTTGCGAGTACTTTGGATGAGTACTCACGGTTGCTTTGCTCCCTCTTTTCCCCCTTTCTATACCCGATTGCTGCGACCAGACGATGGAGCCCAGGAGCCAGACGCCACTGTCGATGATGACTACTACTACTCGGGAGGTGCCTACTACTACGTGCAGCCCGCTGACGACGACCAGTAGTTTAGGAGGATCCCAGGCAGGAGGCCTGCGCCTCTTTCGATCTGTATCCCAGTTTGTGCTAGCCTTCTTAAGGCAAACTTGTTTAACTTATGTCTGTACTCAGATATTGTTGCTTCCGCTGACTCGTCTATAATCGAGCTCTAGTATTCGAGCTTTCGAGGCCCCTGGCTTGTAATATGATGCTTGTATGACTTATTTTATTTGTAGAGTTGTGTTGTGATATCTTCTCGTGAGTCCCTGATCTTGATCATACACGTTTGTGTGTATGATTAGTGTACGGTCAAATCAGAGGCGTCACAGTTTCACACACAACTTGAAATGAAATCATACCTGCCCTACCATTACTACATGCTCTCACTTCACCGATTCATCTACTGGGCACTAATATATTCAAATATCTAGCACAAATATTGGCATTCATTGGTATGCAGACACTAGTAGAAAACGGGCCTTTAGTCTCGGTTCTGGAACCGGGACTAAAGCCCCCCACCCCCTAGTCCCGGTCCCTCCACGTGGCCGCTGGAGCTCCACTTTTAGTCCCGGTTGGTAAAGAAAACTTTTTGAAAAAAAATCAATTTTTTTTTTGAATTTTTTCCCGATTTTCAAATTTCTGAATTATTTTGCAATTTAATCTCTAATCACCCCTCATCATTGCTCAATTCAATCTATAATCTCTATTATCTAATCACCCCTCATCATTCCAAATCGTCTAATTTTCCGACCGGTCACCCATCCTGTCACTACTTTAGCCTGAGCACGCTTAATTTCCGAGTTCTATTCCTCCTAGTTTCCAAGTCTGCACTTGTTGTTTTCCTGACAATAGTAAGATGTCAATCCTATTAACCCTCAGGAGTTTAGCTTGAGCATGAAGTCACATGTTTCACTGTTTGAGTTTGAAACTATTATTCTGAAAAACAATACTTATTTAGTAACATTAATATTTCTTGAATAAGTAGTTTGACCATAATTTGACCACAATTTAACAAGATTTGACCAAAATTCAAAAAAACTGGAATAATTATTTAGTAACACTAATACTTCTTGAATAAGTAGTTTGACCACAGTTTGACCAGATTTAACCAAAATTCAAAAAAACTGAAATTTGAGCATAACTTTTTTTTCCTTTTAGAATTTGAGGATTCTAAAAAGTTGCAAAATGGCCTACGGCAGTCAAAATCGAATGCGAATTTTTGTGCTGAACATTTTGATATATTATATGTTTTTTCCAACATCATATACAAAAGTTATAGCCGTTTTACTTTTTCATAACACTTTTTCGCAAAACATGTCCAAATTTAAGTTTTTTAATTTTCCTAACTAGTAGATGTAGTAATATAACTACATCTCAAAGGATTTTATTTTTTTGAAGTTTTTATCATTTTCTTTTGTTCCTTTTCAAAACTAAAATGGCGATAGACGGGGGGAGGGGGGTAGAGTTTGAGACATGAACCCCTTTAGTCCTAACGTGAGACACGAACCGGGACTAAAGGGCATCACACCCTTTAGTCCCGGTTCATGTCTCAAACCGGGACTAAAGGTCTAATCTTTAGTCCCGGTTTGAGATAGGAACCGGGACTAAAGGGCGGACTAAATGTCCCATTTGAACCGGGACTAATGCCTTCTCGATGCCCTAGCCGCTCGAATTGGGACTAATGCTCACATTAGTCCCGGTTCGTAATGCAACCAGGACTAATGTGTATATTGAACTGTGACCAAAGCCCTGTTTTCTACTAGTGAGAACAGATTTAAAATTTAAACTCATCCACCCTCTCAGAAAGGCCTCAACAGAATACTATAAGGAGAGGTTCATGGGGCTAATGCAGAACACCAAACATCACAATTGATAAAAAAAATCAAGTGACAAAGAGGGCTGTTACAGCACATATAACTTACCATGATAGTATACAATAGTTATTTTTCTATCATAGCCATGCTATGGGAAAGGAAAATGAACTCAAAATCATAAAAGAAATAGTACCATAAGCAGAATACTTAACCTTAATCAAATTTAAGCAAGAATTTTCAGATTGTGAGAAAATAATCAAAAGAAAAAATGGCACATAACCAAGATGACACTAATTCAAGCTAACCATCGTACTTCGACTAAAAGCATATAGGTGTGGATAGTAATCTGACATTGAAAATTTTCATAGCAAATAAGCGGGCAAAGAATATGGGAAACTAAGCATAATCTTTACTCGTGATTTTCACAAAAATGGATAAACATCCATAACAATTACTCCCTCTCTCCAAAAAACCTTGTCCCTCAAATGGATGTATCTAGCACCAAGTAGTGCTAAATATATCCATTTGAGGGACAAGTTTTTTCGGACAGAGGAAGTAACAATGAGGGATACTAATGAGGGAACTCTAGGTATGTGGGTCTATGTCAACGGTCTAATAAGACTACACAGTCCAGATCGATGCCAATGGCCCTATGCCGAAGGAAGCCGTCGGCATAGGGGTATACCGATCGTATACGGCCTATGCCTATGCCGACGGCCTGCATAGGGGTTTATTCCGGTAGTGGCACTTTGTATGTTTTTGGAACGGGATATGTTTTTTGTCACAAGACGCTACCGTGTGGCCTCTTTGATTCACATTTGAAACGGTACAGAAAGAACACGAGATTGCAATATCATGAACACTGGAATCCGGTCCATTTTCTGTGTTTCTGTTGCCGCGCTGTGGACGTTTTTTCTGTGTTTTTTTTGTTGTGTTATCTCTGTGATAATGGAACCCGGTCCATTTTGGATCACATGGAGAAAAAAAATGAATACTGGAATCGTAAAATGAGTCTGCGCACCAAGTTTGTTTGATTACCTCATGGCAAAAGCTGATAAACCGAGGATTCTTTACAAGAGATTTGAGTGGCTTGAGTTTCATATATTAGAATAACAAAGGAAGCTTTAGGGAAAAAATATAGTTCAATCCTTTGAATCGTCCGAAATTCCTGTGAAAAAATCCTTTGAATCAAAGGAGCCTTGAAACCAACCAAATTAACAATGTGAGTACTTGGAAAAGCAAATCTGATCTACCACACCTGAACTGACGATGGTGAGTTTTCCAGTGGGCTGAATGCCGTCGGTAAGAAGAAAAGAAAAACAGCACCAGTTCACGGCCTGCGTTTCCTGGCAATGTGTCCGGTTCTATTGGACCGATTACATTACACAAACTCACAAAGCAAACGTAAACAGATAAAATTATCTGGCACCCCTCAAAAAAAAGAGATAAAATCATCTGGCAAAATAGGTACCTCAGTACTCAGGTTTTTTTTAATAGAATATATAAAAGCAATCGTCCCTCGATTTCCATTAAAAGAAACGATCATAGTTCTTACAAGCAGCTAAAAAGAAAAGTAGTGCAAACAGCAGCTCAAAAGACTAGCTGCAACTAAGCCATCACAGCAGCCAGAAGGAAAGGATAGGGAAACCCTGGACGCAGCCTGGTTCCAAACCAACAAAAGATCACCATCACCATCCAGACTCCCAGTGATATACAAGAACTAGGTTCAAATAAAATCGCACGACTCATCAGGGGGCTAACAACTAGTTCTGGTTCGCACAAGACAAACATGGACTGACTAGTTGTGGCATGCACGCCCACGCACGAGCACGATGGGCAAGCCATGTTTCAACCATCTAACAAGCTCGCCGCATCTGAATCATGTCCTCCGTCCTCTCTTCCTCCGCCATCGTCTCTGGATGCCGGTCCCCCATCTGAGAAGCTGCCTTGCCCGTCTGACGTCTGCGGATCGTCCCTGGCACGGCGAATATCCTGTACCCTGGCCACCCGCTCCTTCCGCCGAGCGATCTCCCAGATCTCGTCCATGCTCAGACGGTAGTCATGCGTGGCGACCTTCTCACTCAATGTCGGGAACTGCTTCACAATGAAACACAAGGTAGAGTTATCGAGTTTTGCGTTGGTGGTCAAGCCCTCCAGGAGCGCGAGCTGTTCCGTGACGGGCTCGTCCTCCGTGTACTGGAATGTGATGGCCTTCACATAGGGCACGCTTCGAAGCGGAACATCCACCGTTAGGTCCAGATCGTAGGTGCGCGCCACGGCGCGCCACACGGCAGCTGCAGTGGCGTGGGGAGCGTAGACCGGAAGGAGGCGGTCGGAGAGCGTGGCGAGGATGTGGCCACGGCACAATGCATCCATGTGCGCCCACTGCTTGCCGGCAGCCGTCTTCTCGTCGGGAGGGCGCTCCTCGGTCAGGACGTCGGCCACACCAATAGTGTGGAGGCGGAGCAGCACTGACTCCTTCCAGCGGAGGTAACCGCTCTCTCCGTCCAACTGAATGATGGGGAGCAGAGGCGGTGCAGCCGTGGGCAGAGGTAGTACTGGCGACGACATCGATCCATGCCTGCAGTGTTATGTTTCGTGTCATGATCTCATGGTCTGGTACAAGAAGCGCAACCATGATGTATGTGAATATATGCAGGAATGTACGGACTAGTATTGCTGATCAACTAAATGATTAGAATACAGGTGCAAACTAGAATTTTAGGAATGACACAATGGACAGGTGCCCATGCATGTAGTATTCATGATTCTATATGGTAGCAGCAGCATATATAGTACTAGCTGCATCGAGTCTGAGCTCCATGTAGCATTTTTGTAGTTGCCTAGATGGTATGTACCACCTCTGTTTCCAAATGTAAGACGTTTTGGCAGTTCAATTTAAACTGCCAAGACGTCTTATGTTTAGGGACAGAGGGCGTACTAGTTAGTAGCAAGGGCCGTCAGTTTGATCACCATACGTTGATGTATCTGCTACTTGGGTGGTGGCTGATACTTTCATCGGAGGACGGTGTTTAGAAATCAGATTGCTGTGGATGGAAGATTCATGGTACCAACATAACGACATGACAACATGCGGGAGCGTCTCTTTTATCCACAGAAGACTTCAAGTATAGTCCTCTCGAAACACGATTTCTCCATCCTTTATAAATAAAGGCACAAACGGCCTAACCGATACAAAGTGATGAGGAAGTCCTAATACAAGCGAGTCAAAAAAGAAATAAAACAGCATTCGAGCAAGTGGAACAAGTGCCACCAACTCAACACTGAGCGTGAACACAGGAGACACCGCCCCTAACAAGATACACCGAGCGTGAACACAAGAGGCACCGAAGTACCAAACACACCAGTCATGACAACACCAGGATCACGCGCCACCCCTCCCCTTGCTACCCACATATCCAAGAGGAGACGCCACCACTGCTGCTCGCTGTAGAGTCACCCGTGCAGCCTCACCATCCATAGCTGCAGCCCCGACTTCCAGGAGACACCCCACCGGGCCACCACCGCCAGGACACCGGGCTGCCGAAAAGCAGGCACCTTGGGATGGACAAGGCAAGGGAGGAACCATCTTGCCGTAGCACCACCACGATTAGGGACAGCCAACACAGATGGCGGCCCACACAGATGACACCCGGCTACGGGTGCCAGATCCCATATGGATCCGGCCCCACCACGGACGGGAACGAGGATCACCGACTCTAGCCAGCATCATGTCATGGGCCGACTGCCCACCACACGATGCCAAGGCGCACCCACCCGAAGCAGACCACCGGGTAGCAGGACTCCACGGGCCATGTGGCCGTTCAAAACCGACCAAGGAACAATTCACAAGGCTCGCTACCGCCCAAACCCTAGATCCCGCCCGGCACTCGCCACCAGAGCCACACATGCCACCACCTCACGCTGCCCACCCAAGCCAGCCACAAGAAAACCGCAACACACCGTTCGTCGAGGGAGCCACCCCACGCCACTCGAGACGACCGCAATGCCATCTCTGGCCGCCCCGCCTGCCAGCTTAGATGCACCACCCATCATGCAGCCTCACGGCGTTGTCCCACGCCAACGCCACCCCGCGCAGATTCACCGTCATGTCCCACCCATAGCACAACGCCCCTGCCGGCCCGCAGTAAGCCGCACTACTTGTATTGCACAAGAATGTCGGTGTACTAAGACATGGGTGCCTTAGTACCCTGACTTGTGCACAGGCAGTTGCAGCCTTCCCGCCGGCAAGGCTTGCCAGAGAGCTACTGCAAGCTAGACTCAAGATATTGATATACAAGACCGTGAGAAGACCTCCAGGCAGGTCATCGAGAAGTACTAAGTTAGTACCGAAGGACAAGATCCCAGTTGCTGGCAAGCTCCGCGCCGACAACCCAAGACCGACAAGCTCCTTGCCGGGAAGTTTCGCCTCTTTGCTTCTCGATCGCTTCACCTCGTCGACCAGCTGATGGCTTGTCAAGATTAGGTGTCGAGCAGGCAGATGGCTTAGGGAAGATCATCAGGACGCGTGTCGGCGTGCCACGTAAAGTTTAAACTTTATTGACACCCATCTCATAGACGTGTCAAGAAGGTAGGGTTCGGCCAGCCTGACGGCACAGAAGGAGAGACGTCTTTTGCCAAAGGATCATTATCAGCTCACGGCGCATTAAATGCCTTTGTCCTAGTCCGACGGGATTAGGTTGGATAACATCGAGGCCACTATTCACATTTATGTAATGACCATGTTGCCACTGTGGTGACCCCTTTTTGTCTATAAAAGGAGGCCCAAGGCTACCTTGGCACAGGTCGACACTTTGCTCACTCTTATACAGTAGTTGCACCTTGCACGCACCTTTTCCGGCAAGCTGCGCTTGTAACTTGAGCCCCAAGTAAATCCACCATAGAATAGGAGTAGGGTTTTACGCCCCCACAACGGCCTGAACCTGGATAGATCTCGCGTGTGAACTGCTAGATTTGCTCTTTGTGCTCATTGATCTCCCCGGCCGAACTAGGCAAGGGGTCTCGCTGGTCCCATAGATCGTCGTACCCCGACAAAGAGGGAGAAGAGCCGCGTCGTCGCCATGCTTATGCCAATCAGGCTTCGCCTGACAGAGGGTCCTGGCAGCGGGGGGAGGGGGGAGGACAGGGATGGAAGGGAGCGGAGGAGATGGCTGCCGCGAGGTGGCAGCGTGGACGAGTGACACAAGAGGAGCAAAGCTCTACTTATGTCAGAATCTAGCTAGTTAGCAACCACACTTTCAGTTCAAAGCCATAGACTTGATGTCTACAACTACTGAAGTGCTAGTCCAACATCCCTAAAAGCTCTAAGGTCACTGGAAAGCGAGCGTTGTGGTGCATTGGGATTGTGGGGTGCCGCTGCACCCCAATTGTGAATGTGTGGCCCGCTTTGGTTAGCCCACAAGCATGTGCACCTAACGCAAACTATCTCGGTCCTCTGTCGTGCCACCTCCTGATCTCTCTTTCAAGCCCCTCTTTTCCACGAAATCGCTGCCGCCACTTCCTCCAATTCTGGTACAAGAGCCGCCACCATTGAATTGACAAACTCACGATGACACCAGGATCACCCGTCATTCCTCCCCTTGCTACCCACATATCCAAGAGGAGACACCACCACTGCTCACCGCAAAGTTACCCTTACAGCCTCACCATCCAGGGCCGCTGCCCGGCTCCAGGAGACCCCACCGCCGCCAGGACACCGGATTGCCGAAAAGCGGGCACCTTGGAACGGACAAGGTGAGGAAGGAACCATCGTGCCGTAGCACGACCTTGCGCGGCCACCCACCCAAGCCAGCCTCAATTCCTAGTAGGGTGGGTTTCCTTTAGGAAGACAAATAGAACTTGGACCCGCCATAATATAAGGGGAGGTGGTCGGTACCGGAATTCTCAAGTCATCAATAAAACTAATTCTTTTCCCCCAAGCTATCCTCCTCCTTACCTATCAACACCGGCAAGACGCCTACCCGGTGGATATTCATTGGCCCTCGGGCACCTCGAGGCCAGAGGCACGCCCTCTGATCCCAAGACTCTAACATATACGGATATTGGTATTGTGTTTTACTGTCTTTCTGAAGTTTTCTAAATAGATGTGAAACAAGCTGCAGAACTGTGCTATATACATATTTCTAATAGTACTTAAATTGAGCCATAATGCTGCATGTTGGAGAGTAAGGTTACTGGAGTACCAACTTTCTGTAGTCTGTAATATGTTTTGTGGGAGCTAGCTCTGGGCGTATGGAAGCATTTTATCTGCCGTAATTGTTCTACAGAAAATAATTTGATTTTCTATTTGAGGTCCTTTGGGGGGATTTCGTCCTGGTGCATGCGTTGTTACTCATAAGCTCATCTTTCAGCGTTGTGTACAGGCAGATAATGAAGGATCGACACTCAACCAAATGGTTCATTTTTCCTTAATTGTTTTCTCCACCCTATTTCTATAAATGTAGGTGTGTCTGGACTGAGAAAGTAGGCTGCTCGGTGCTGCATTTACATGTGTGTGCTGATGAGGAAACATGTATGCATTATTTGATTATTTCCAAGTTTATAGAATGAACAGTTATTTCCGTCATGTACGATGAAGCTCTACCTTCAAGTAAAATATCTTATATTGTTCTATAGTTACTACTCCCACCGTTCCCAAATATTTGTCTTTCTAGACATTTCAAATGGATACAACATACGGATGTATGTAGACATATTTTAGAGTGTAGAATAACTCATTTTGCTTCGTATGTAGTCACTTGTTGAAATCTCTAGAAAGACAAATATTTGGGAACGGAGGGAGTACACAGCTGCAACATTTCTCCATATTGACAAATTGTTTGGCTGCTTTCTTGGTGTTAGTCTCGTGAGAAATTTATTGAGCATTTGAATGTAAGGAAAAAAATATAAAGCTTGATTGAATTCTAGGTACATGAAATGCATGTACTGCTCTGCTGTTAATTAAACATACCAGTTTTCTCAAGCAATTGTTGTTTACCTGGTGTCATTGGTGAATGTTCAGTCTAATTTTTTTAACAGCCTAAACTTGATAAATTATGTACTTCTAAGTTCTAACAGAGAAGACGCAAAAGATAGCCAATCAATTTCAGGAATTGCAATACTGAACCATGCTTTATATATATATAGATATTTATGTTTATGAGCAACCAACTCAGAAGGCACCTAACAAATGGGCTTAACATTCACCATTTGAGTCTACTGCAAAACATTGTAGACTTGTCAAAAAAGGGTTAGTATCTTGAGTTCTAGGAGCTCGAATTATCATCACAGATACTAGAAGAGAAGTCATGACTTTTCAGTTGTTTTCCCTAAATCTAATCCCGTTTCTTTACTAAGGCCGAGGAAATAATCCGTACCTTATTAGTAATTTGAGAACAGTTAAGAGTGATATTCGTTCTCTGATACAAAAAGTTTATATTCTAAACTTTGTAGTACAACTATATAGCTAATTATAGACCGATGATAAGGTACCATTCTAATGGTGATTTCACTTTTATCTGTCTCGCTCGTCCTGTAAATTCGTGGGGCACTAATTCTTTTAAGAAAGCATATATTTAGCTCAAATATGTGAGCTATTGAGTGATCTGGCCTGAAATGGTTTATTTGTGTCTTGAATTTTGCATTCATATGCCAGAGTTTCGGGCAGTGGCGGAGCCAGGATTTCCGACATGGGTATGCATGGTGAATTTTTTTTTGCTTCACAACAACGTAGGAAATAAAAAAGTTCATGATACCGAGGTTGATCTTGAACTTGGTTTTCAACGTCGATAGATAGCAATGTTGGTGCTGGCGTTGATGTCGAACTTATCTTCGGCGCCAATGAAGCAGCTCTGTCCCACAAACTCATTTTTCACACCTATAAAAAAAATGCATGTTACATAGTGATGGTGGCAATGGTAGGCTTATATACTGCCATATGTTATATAAACGCATATAGGAGCTTATATACTGAATTGTTTTTGCAAAAAATGTTGGGTATGCATTGCATACCCTTGCGTTAGCCTAGCTCCGCCCCTGGTTTCGGGGTACTCTGTCGATGCTTCATGCCGCTAGAGAAGGTACTTATATGGATTTGATGTTAGGACCATTTTAATACCGCTTCCAAATTCACATCATCCTAGTTTCCCTCTAATTCAGTAAACTATAGGATGTTATCTATTTCCAGGTCACATTCGTAATGATAGTTGACTCCTATAAATTGCCTTTAAAAACATGCTATTTGTGTATATTTTTGTCATGTTTTTTCACTTGTTTTAGATTGTTTTTTGTATTGCTCCATATTCTAGACAAATTATAGTTCATAAGTTCTATGCAGGAATGTGTCACTCATCCTACCACTCAAGGTTTAGCAATGGTTCCTTTTATCAAAGCATCAGTACCAGACCAACTCTATAATACATAATTGTGTTGCACTCACATATGTGGTTCATCAATTAATTCTACAGAAACTTATTTCTTTTATACGAACAACACTTCCATGACTTAAAACTGAATCTATATTCCCTAATATTTAACATTTTCTCATACTCAAGCCCCGTGACTTTTTTAGTTCTCTAATGGCTTCCATAATAATGTAGAAGTTCTTGATACTTTGATTTTTTTAGATGGTTACTCTTGTATTTGTAATTTCAAATTAATTAAGAGATCTTTTATGGTTTTGCAGATTCTTACCTACCTGCAATTTTGATCAAGAAATTATTCACAGCTTTTCTTGACACAAATATTCCCTTTTTTGTGTATAATTGTAGGTGATCGATACCATATGCTTCAGAAATTCTATAACCTGCATGCAGAGGATAGTAAAGAACTCTATTGTCAAGTAGTGATATCTTTGTATGATAAAGATAGGCGTAGTTGCCCCTTCATATCATACAATATTATCATAACAGCAACCAAATTGCAAAATGGTATGGATTATATTTATCCTATAGCTAACGTAAATCGTGTTATCATGTTTTGCATACGTGGAAACTCTCAATGTTTTTTCTTCACCTGAACATTGTGAAATTTCTTTATCTTGACCAATAAAATAAATGTAACTCAATGACCATGCTTTGAAATGTCCTGCGGCGCAGCAAGGCACGCCTATTGTTCAAACGCTGCAACAGGATCCAAGAACACACGGGAAAGGAGGGAAGGATGGGGGGGAGGGAGATCGCTTACCGGGTGAATGATCTCAGCGACCTTCGGCTGAAAAAGACGAGGTTGAGGAGGAGGAATACGGCGACGGCGGTCCGGCGAGGCGGAGGATGCAGTACACTTCAGAGCGGCGGAGGATGCAGCAAGGCAGGACGGAGACGGAGCTGGGGGCGGCGTCTGCGGGGCAACAAGCGGCGGGCGGCGGCCGTGGAACCCTAACGGGTGGAGCTTTGTGCGTTTCGGTCGCATGGTGTGTGTGGTCGACCGGTGCTGGTTGAACCCACGGGTTCAGGCCATTTTTGTTTTAATTTTTTTTCCGCCTAAAACCAAACCGCACGAGCCCAGTTCAATTTTCTGCTCGACAATCCAGTCCATTCTTTAGGGCATCTAGAACCGTAACCCGCAAATTTCCTCACGCTCCATCCACGGACAGTTGGATATCAGTCCACGGACATGGGTGCAGGAGATCCGATCAACAATTTGAACCAATCTCAAAAAATTCTATCAAACCAGACGGATTTCATTCAAGTTCAGATATAGTTTACATAAAAATGTCGATATTTCGACCGTTTAACTAAAAAACTAGAAAAAAACATAAACCCTATACCGGACGACCACCTCGTACGCGTGGCCACCCTGCCCTGCCGCACCGTCGTCGTCGTCGTCGTTGTCGGCGTGGTCCCTCTAGCGGGGGTACGGCGTCAGAAGGCTACGGCAGCCTTGTCCGCGGCTACCTGCCGCTCGCGGAGGAACCGCTCCGCCTCCTGCTGCGCCGTGCAGCGTGTCGCCATGGCCACTACAGGCGTGGCCTTCGGAACCATGGTGGCTGCCTTGCAGCGGCCGGCGTTGGTGAACCAGTCACGAAGCGACCCCTCCTTGCCGATCTTGGTGAGCTCGTCGTCAAGGCGGCGGCGACGCCTAGCGGCCGTCTCCGCGGTGGTCACGGAACGGTCGAGCACCCATGCGGCGGCGAGGTTTGGGTCATTGCAAACCTAGTCCAGCGCCACGTCGCTCGTGGCGAACACGGAGTGGCGACTAGCATTCCGCCGATCGTACTGCTCCTGTTGCCGAGCCACGCGCTCCGCCTGAGTCACGACGCCCCTCGAGCCCAAGGAACCACAAGAGCAAGGATGCCGGCTTGGTCTTGACGTGGTGATACGGCGGGGAGGTCGGCTCCTCCTTCACGCGTGCCGGCAATGGCGGCGACGGCCCCATGTAACGGAGCGACCGCTCCGTCATTAACTCGATCTGACGGACAAAATCTTTGTCCTTCAGAGCGGCCTCTTTGAGGAGTCGGGGCGGCTCCCGCGGTGGCTCCTGTGGCGACACCTGGTCCTCCTCGTCACGGGAGGAGATGACAATCTCCTCCTTGGCGGAGGAGCCAGCCGTCGTGGACGCTAACGGGCCCGGAGAGCGTCTGCGGCGGCGCCAAGAACCGCCGGAGGAGGAGCTTCCGCCTACTCCGCCAGCCGGCGGGGAGCACCACGATATCGCGGAGCTTGGGTCAAAGAGGGGGAGGGAAGGGCCCATGCACGGAGACGAGGGAGGGGATGGGGTGGTGCATCTCCGGTGCACGGCTTAAATAGCCGCGGTGAGGCCGAGGTGAAGGGGCGGTCCGCTTCAATGCGGCTCCGCAGCCGGAGTTGGTTCATCGGGAACCTACGTCCGCATTGAAGCGGCGGTCGTCGAGATGTTGCTTCGGTCGGCGCCGCCCTCCATCCCTCCCCGGTCACATCACGACATCAATGCCGGCCTCGGCGTGCTCTGGGTAGCATGAATGTGGTGCGTTAAGCGGCGCCTGCATCGAAAGGAAAGCGCGAGAGGGGCGGGTGACAGGGTTTTGGTGGGCCAAGGCGGTGTGAAGCGGGCTTGCAATTGGTCCGGACTCCCACAAATCTCCCCACGTTTGCCTTTGGTTTGCGGGAGAAATCATGTTTGAACTGCTCCGCGGACCAATAGGACCGCGTTAAATGGCTTTGGCAGTCCAGACGATTTCGAGATACCTAGTTTGAATGAAGCTCAAACATGCAAACTACAAACATAGTTCAAATACGACATTCCACTAAACTACGAACTTAAACTACGACAAATAACTACGAACACTATAGATTGTCCCAGTCGATATCATCGGACTCATCACTCTCGCTGTTAGAATCGACGTTGCACACACCGGAGGCTTCCTGGATTCTTCTTCTTCTTACCCTATGATGAGAAGGTCCTTTCTCGTTGTCGTTCTTGTGCCTCGACTCCTCGGCGTCCCTCTTCCAACAGAACTCCATCTCGGCTTGCACATACTCTTGATGTGCCCTAGCAACCGCCGACATCGCCTCACCATCGACTCTATGATGTTATCCCACTCGTCGACAGCAATGCGAGTAACCAGCTTGATCGGGCTTGACTCGATTGTCACTGGTGGCCCGACGAGCTCCGCATCCACCCGAGAATCAATCTCCGGGAAATTGAGCCTTGAGTGCGTAAGACCGAGCCTCCACACTGCGACGTTGTAGGCGCGGGAAGCAAGGTTGGCCATCAGGTATGTGTCGAGCCAGTACCTCTAGACGTCATGCTGAAACTCCACATCGTAGTTGCTGGACGGCTGGGGGTGCGCGCCCTTGAACCTCCTCCCTTTCCCTTGCCCTTTGGCGACATGGCAAGGAGGCAGCGGCTCCAAGGAGGAGGTGGATATGAGGAGAGGCAATGTGGATGCGATGGTGGCACGGCGATCTTCGATGAAAAATGGGGCGGTGACACGTTGGATTCCGGCGAAAAGGGGGCGGTGGCGGCGTGATTCGTCGGTGGATCCGGCAGTGGCGGGGTGCGGTAGCCGCGGATCTGCAGGCGGGGACCGGCGTGGGTGTGCGACTGCAAGGTCGCGGCTATGTACAGTTTTTGGAATCCATCCGTTGGATGGTGATAGCTGAAGTGCACATGGTTAACCCCTAGCTAGTATTGGTTTTTCAAGAATATGTGTGTGGCTGGTATCTTGCTCAAGATGTGGAAATCTAGCCCCCTGAAGATAATACTCCCTCCTTTCTTTTTAGTCTGCATATAAGATTTGGTCAAAGTCAAACTTTATTAACTTTGACTAAGTTTATAGAAAAGATATCAAGATTCACAATTTGAAATCAATATCTTTAGATGCATCATGAAATTAATTTCCATACCATATAGCTTTTCTATTGTATATTGATACGTCTCCATCGTATCTACTTTTCCAAACACTTTTGCCCTTGTTTTGGACTCTAACTTGCATGATTTGAATGGAACTAACCCGGACTGATGCTGTTTTCAGCAGAATTGCTATGGTGTTATTTATGTGCAGAAACAAAAGTTCTCGGAATGACCTGAAACTTCACAGAACATCTATTCGGAAATAATAAAAAATCCTTGCAAAATATGAAGACCAGGGGGCCCACCACCTGTCCACGAGGGTGGGGGGCGCGCCTGCCCCCTAGGGCGCGCCCCCCTACCTCGTGGTGTTGGAAATATGCCCTAGAGGCAATAATAAAAGGATTATTATTATATTTCCTTTTTCATGATAATTGTCTTTTATTCATGCTATAATTGTGTTATCCGGAAATCGTAATACATGTGTGAATACATAGACACCAATATGTCCCTAGTAAGCCTCTAGTTGACTAGCTCGTTGATCAACAGATAGTCATGGTTTCCTGACTATGGACATTGGATGTCATTGATAACGAGATCACATCATTAGGAGAATGATGTGATGGACAAGACCCAATCCTAAACATAGCACAAGATCGTATAGTTCATTTGCTAGAGTTTTTCCAATGTCAAGTATCTTTTCCTTAGACCATGAGATCGTGTAACTCCCGGACACCGTATGAGTGCTCTGGGTGTACCAAACGTCACAACGTAACTGGGGGACTATAAAGGTATACTACGGGTATCTCCAAAAGTGTCTGTTGGGTTGACACGGATCAAGATTGGGATTTGTCACTCCGTATGACGGAGAGGTATCTCTAGGCCCACTCGGTAATGCATCATCACAATGAGCTCAAAGTGACCAAGTGTCTGGTCACGGGATCATGCATTACGGTACGAGTAAAGTGACTTGCCAGTAACGAGATTGAACGAGGTATTGAGATACCGACGATCGAATCTCGGGCAAGTAACATACCGATTGACAAAGGGAATTGTATACGGGGTTGCTTGAATCCTCGACATCGTGGTTCATCCGATGAGATCATCGAGGAGCATGTGGGAGCAAACATGGGTATCCAGATCCCGTTGTTGGTTATTGACCGGAGAGCCATCTCGGTCATGTCTACATGTCTCCCGAACCCGTAGGGTCTACACACTTAAGGTTCGGTGACGCTAGGGTTGTAGAGATATGTATATGCAGTAACCCGAAAGTTGTTCTGAGTCCCGGATGAGATCCCGGACGTCACGAGGAGTTCCGGAATGGTCCGGAGGTAAAGAATTATATATAGGAAGTGCTATTTCGGCCATCGGGACAAGTTTCGGGGTCACCGGTATTGTACCGGGACCACCGGAAGGGTCCCGGGGGTCCACCGGGTGGGGCCACCTATCCCGGAGGGCCACATGGGCTGAAGTGGGAGGGGAACCAGCCCCTAGTGGGCTGGTGCGCCCCCCCTTGGGCCTTTCCCCTGCGCCTAGGGTTGGGAACCCTAGGGTGGGGGGCGCCCCACTTGCCTTGGGGGGCACTCCACCCCCCTTGGCCGCCGCCCCCTTGGGAGATTGGATCTCCAGGGCCGGCGCCCCCCTGGGGACCCTATATATAGAGGGGGAGGGAGGGCAGCCGCACCCATGCCCCTAGCGCCTCCCTCTCCCCTCCAAGACCTCCTCCTCCTCCTCCGTAGAGAACGGCGAAGCCCTGCTGCGGTGACTACTGCATCCACCACCACGCCGTCGTGCTGCTGGATCTTCATCAACCTCTCCTTCCCCCTTGCTGGATCAAGAAGGAGGAGACGTCACGCTGACCGTACGTGTGTTGAACACGGAGGTGCCGTCCGTTCGGCCCTAGGATCTCCGGTGATTTGGATCACGTCGAGTACGACTTCCTCATCCCCGTTCTTTGAACGCTTCCGCGCGTGATCTACAAAGGTATGTAGATGCAATCCGATCACTCGTTGCTAGATGAACTCATAGATGGATCTTGGTGAAACCGTAGGAAAATTTTTGTTTTCTGCAACGTTCCCCAACAGTGGCATCATGAGCTAGGTCTATGCATAGTTCTCTTTGCACGAGTAGAACACAATTTGTTGTGGGAGTAGATGTTGTCAACTTTCTTGTCGCTACTAGTCTTATTTTGATTCAGCGGTATTGTGGGATGAAGCGGCCCGGACCGACCTTACACGTACGCTTACGTGAGACTGGTTCCACCGACTGACATGCACTAGTTGCATAAGGTGGCTAGCGGGTGTCTGTCTCTCCCACTTTAGTTGGAGCGGATTTGATGAAAAGGGTCCTTATGAAGGGTAAATAGAAGTTGAAAAATCACGTTGTGGCTTTTACGTAGGTAAGAAAACGTTCTTGCTAGAACCCTATTGCAGCCACGTAAAAACTTGCAACAACAATTAGAGGACGTCTAACTTGTTTTTGCAGCAAGTGCTTTGTGATGTGATATGGCCAAAGTTGTGATGAATGATGAATGATATATATGTGATGTATGAGATCATGTTCTTGTAATAAGAATCACGACTTGCACGTCGATGAGTATGACAACCGGCAGGAGCCATAGGAGTTGTCTTTATTTTTGTATGACCTGCGTGCCATTGAGAAACGCCATGTAAATTACTTTACTTTATTGCTAAATGTGTTAGCCATAGCAGTAGAAGTAATAGTTGGCGAGCAACTTCATGGAGACACGATGATGGAGATCATGGTGTCATGCCGGTGACAAGATGATCATGGAGCCCCAAGATGGAGATCAAAGGAGCTATGTGATATTGGCCATATCATGTCACTATTATTATTTGATTGCATGTGATGTTTATCATGTTTTTGCATCTTGTTTACTTAGAACGACGGTAGTAAATAAGATGATCCCTCATAATAATTTCAATAAAGTGTTTCCCCTAACTGTGCACCGTTGCGACAGTTCGTTGTTTCGAAGCACCACGTGATGATCGGGTGTGATAGATTCCAACGTTCACATACAACGGGTGTAAGACAGATTTACACATGCAAACACTTAGGTTGACTTGACGAGCCTAGCATGTACAGACATGGCCTCGGAACACAGAAGACCGAAAGGTCGAGCATGAGTCGTATAGAAGATACGATCAACATGAAGATGTTCACCGATGTTGACTAGTCCGTCTCACGTGATGATCGGACACAACCTAGTTAACTCGGATCATGTTATACATAGATGACTGGAGGGATGTCTATCTGAGTGGGAGTTCATTATATAATTTGATTAGATGAACTTAATTATCATGAACTTAGTCTAAAATCTTTACAATATGTCTTGTAGATCAAATGGCCCACGTTGTCCTCAACTTCAACGCGTTCCTAGAGAAAACCAAGCTGAAAGACGATGGCAGCAATTATACGGACTGGGTTCGGAACCTGAGGATCATCCTCATAGCTACCAAGAAAGATTATGTCCTAGAAGCACCGCTAGGTGACGCACCCGTCCCACAGAACCAAGACGTTATGAACGCTTGGCAGACACGTGCTGATGACTACTCCCTCGTTCAGTGCGGCATGCTTTACAGCTTAGAACCGGGGCTCCAAAAGCGTTTTGAGAGACGCGGAGCATATGAGGTGTTCGAAGAGCTGAAAATGGTTTTTCAAGCTCATGCCCGGGTCGAGAGATATGAAGTCTCCGGCAAGTTCTTCAGCTGTAAGATGGAGGAAAATAGTTCTGTCAGTGAGCACATACTCACTATGTCTGGATTACATAACCGCTTAACTCAGCTGGGAGTTAATCTCCCGGATGACGCGGTCATTGACAGAATCCTTCAGTCGCTTCCACCGAGCTACAAGAGCTTTGTGATGAACTTCAATATGCAGGGGATGGAAAAGACCATTCCTGAGGTATTTTCAATGCTGAAATCAGCAGAGGTAGAAGTCAAAAAGGAACATCAAGTGTTGATGGTCAATAAAACCACCAAGTTCAAGAAAGGCAAGGGTAAAAAGAACTTCAAGAAGGACGGCAAGGGAGTTGCCGCGCCCGGTAAGCAAGCTGCCGGGAAGAAGCCAAAGAATGGACCCAAGCCCGAGACTGAGTGCTTTTATTGCAAGGGAAGTGGTCACTGGAAGCGGAACTGCCCCAAATACTTAGCAGACAAGAAGGCCGGCAACACAAAAGGTATATGTGATATACATGTAATTGATGTGTACCTTACTAGTATTCGTAGTAGCTCCTGGGTATTTGATACCGGTGCGGTTGCTCACATTTGTAACTCAAAGCAGGAGCTGCGGAATAAATGGAGACTGGCGAAGAACGAGGTGACGATGCGCGTCGGGAATGGTTCCAAGGTCGATGTGATCGCCGTCGGCACGCTACCTCTACATTTACCCACGGGATTAGTTTTGAACCTCAATAATTGTTATTTAGTACCAGCTTTGAGCATGAACATTGTATCAGGATCTCGTTTAATTCGAGATGGCTACTCATTTAAATCCGAGAATAATGGTTGTTCTATTTATATGAGAGATATGTTTTATGGTCATGCTCCTATGGTGAATGGTTTATTCTTAATGAATCTCGAGCGTAATGCTACACATATTCATAGTGTGAATACCAAAAGATGTAAGGTTGATAATGATAGTCCCACATACTTGTGGCACTGCCGCCTTGGTCACATAGGTGTCAAACGCATGAAGAAGCTCCATGCAGATGGACTTTTAGAGTCTCTTGATTACGAATCATTTGACACGTGCGAACCATGCCTCATGGGTAAGATGACCAAGACTCCGTTCTCAGGAACAATGGAGCGAGCAACCAACCTATTGGAAATCATACATACTGATGTGTGCGGTCCAATGAGTGTTGAGGCTCGTGGTGGCTATCGTTATGTTCTCACCCTCACTGATGACTTGAGTAGATATGGGTATGTCTACTTAATGAAACACAAGTCTGAAACCTTTGAAAAGTTCAAGGAATTTCAGAGTGAGGTTGAGAATCAACGTGACAGAAAAAAGCAAGTTTTTGCGATCAGATCATGGAGGAGAATACTTGAGTCACGAATTTGGTACACACTTAAGAAAATGTGGAATAGTTTCACAACTCACGCCGCCTGGAACACCTCAGCGTAATGGTGTGTCCGAACGTCGTAATCGCACTCTATTAGATATGGTGCGATCTATGATGTCTCTTAACGATTTACCGCTATCATTTTGGGGCTATGCTTTAGAGACTGCCGCATTCACTTTAAATAGGGCTCCGTCGAAATCCGTTGAGACGACACTGTATGAATTATGGTTTGGGAAGAAGCCTAAGCTGTCGTTTCTAAAAGTTTGGGGATGCGATGCTTATGTGAAGAAACTTCAACCTGAAAAGCTCGAACCCAAGTCGGAAAAATGCGTCATCATAGGATACCCTAAAGAAACTATTGGGTATACCTTCTACCTCAGATCTGAAGGCAAGATCTTTGTTGCCAAGAATGGATCCTTTCTAGAGAAAGAGTTTCTCTCGAAAGAAATAAGTGGGAGGAAAGTGGAACTTGATGAAGTATTACCTCTTGAACCGGTAAGCAGCGCAGCTCAAGAAAATGTTCCTAAGGTGCCTGCACCGACTAGAGAGGAAGTTAATGATGATGATCATGAAACTTCATATCAAGTTGGTACTGAACTTCGTAGGTCCACAAGGACACGTTCCGCACCAGAGTGGTACGGCAACCCTGTCTTAGAAATCATGTTGTTGGACAACGGTGAACCTTCGAACTATGAAGAAGCGATGGCGGGCCCCGATTCCAACAAATGGCTTGAAGCCATGCAATCCGAGATAGGATCCATGTATGAAAACAGAGTGTGGACTTTGACAGACTTGCCCGATGATCGGCGAGCGATAGAAAACAAATGGATCTTTAAGAAGAAGACGGACGCGGATGGTAATGTTACCATCTATAAAGCTCGACTTGTCACTAAGGGTTATCGACAAGTTCAAGGGGTTGACTACGATGAGACTTTCTCTCCCGTAGCAAAGCTGAAGTCCGTCCGAATCATGTTAGCAATTGCCGCATACTATGATTATGAGATATGGCAAATGGACGTCAAAACGGAATTCCTTAACGGTTATCTTAAGGAAGAACTGTATATGATGCAGCCGGAAGGTTTTGTCGACCCTAAGAATGCTAACAAGGTATGCAAGCTCCAGCGATCCATTTATGGGCTGGTGCAAGCATCTCGGAGTTGGAACATTCGCTTTGATGAGATGATCAAAGCGTTTGGGTTTATGCAGACTTATGGAGAAGCCTGCGTTTACAAGAAAGTGAGTGGGAGCTCTGTAGCATTTCTCATATTATATGTAGATGACATACTTTTGATGGGAAATGATATAGAACTTATGGACAACATTAAGGCCTACTTGAATAAGAGTTTTTCAATGAAGGACCTTGGAGAAGCTGCTTATATATTAGGCATCAAGATCTATAGAGATAGATCAAGACGCCTCATAGGTCTTTCGCAAAGCACATACCTTGGTAAGATATGGAAGAAGTTCAATATGGATCAGTCTAAGAAGGGGTTCTTGCATGTGTTGCAAGGTATGAAATTGAGCTCAGCTCAATGTCTGACCACGGCAGAAGATATAGAAGAGATGAGTGTCATCCCCTATGCCTCAGCCATAGGTTCTATTATGTATGCCATGCTGTGTACCAGACCTAATGTAAACCTTGCCGTAAGTTTGGTAGGTAGGTACCAAAGTAATCCCGGCAAGGAACACTGGACAGCGGTCAAGAATATCCTGAAGTACCTGAAAAGGACTAAGGAAATGTTTCTCGTTTATGGAGGTGACGAAGAGCTCGTCGTAAAGGGTTACGTCGACGCTAGCTTCGACACGGATCTGGATGACTCTAAGCCACAAACCGGATACGTGTATATTTTGAATGGTGGGGCAGTAAGCTGGTGCAGTTGCAAGCAAAGCATTGTGGCGGGATCTACATGTGAAGCAGAGTACATGGCAGCCTCAGAGGCAGCACACGAAGCAGTCTGGGTGAAGGAGTTCATTTCTGACCTAGGAGTCATACCCAATCCGTCGGGCCCGATGACTCTCTTCTGTGACAACACTGGAGCTATTGCCCTTGCCAAGGAGCCCAGGTTTCATAGGAAGACCAGGCATATCAAGCGTCGCTTCAACTCCATTTGTGAAAGTGTTCAAAATGGAGACATAGAGATTTGTAAAGTACATACGGACCTGAATGTAGCAGATCCGTTGACTAAACCTCTCCCTAGAGCAAAACATGATCAACACCAGAATTCCATGGGTGTTCGATTCATCTCAATGTAACTAGATTATTGACTCTAGTGCAAGTGGGAGACTGTTGGAAATATGCCCTAGAGGCAATAATAAAAGGATTATTATTATATTTCCTTGTTCATGATAATTGTCTTTTTTTCATGCTATAATTGTGTTATCCGGAAATCGTAATACATGTGTGAATACATAGACACCAATATGTCCCTAGTAAGCCTCTAGTTGACTAGCTCGTTGATCAACAGATAGTCATGGTTTCCTGACTATGGACATTGGATGTCATTGATAACGAGATCAAATCATTAGGAGAATGATGTGATGGACAAGACCCAATCCTAAACATAGCACAAGATCGTATAGTTCGTTTGCTAGAGTTTTTCCAATGTCAAGTATCTTTTCCTTAGACCATGAGATTGTGTAACTCCCGGATACCGTATGAGTGCTCTGGGTGTACCAAACGTCACAACGTAACTGGGTGACTATAAAGGTATACTACGGGTATCTCCGAAAGTGTCTGTTGGGTTGACACGGATCAAGACTGGGATTTGTCACTCCGTATGACGGAGAGGTATCTCTGGGCCCACTCGGTAATGCATCATCACAATGAGCTCAAAGTGACCAAGTGTCTGGTCACGGGATCATGCATTACGGTACGAGTAAAGTGACTTGCCGGTAACAAGATTGAACGAGGTATTGAGATACCGACGATCGAATCTCGGGCAAGTAACATACCGATTGACAAAGGGAATTGTATACGGGGTTGCTTGAATCCTCGACATTGTGGTTCATCCGATGAGATCATCGAGGAGCATGTGGGAGCCAACATGGGTATCCAGATCCCGCTGTTGGTTATTGACCGGAGAGCCATCTCGGTCATGTCTACATGTCTCCCGAACCGGTAGGGTCTACACACTTAAGGTTCGGTGACGCTAGGGTTGTAGAGATATGTATATACAGTAACCCGAAAGTTGTTCGGAGTCCCGGATGAGATCCCGGACGTCACGAGGAGTTCCGGAATGGTCCAGAGGTAAAGAATTATATATAGGAAGTGCTATTTCGGCCATCGGGACAAGTTTTGGGGTCACCGGTATTGTACCGGGACCACCGGAAGGGTCCTGGGGGTCCACCGGGTGGGGCCACCTATCCCGGAGGGCCCCATGGGCTGAAGTGGGAGGGGAACCAGCCCCTAGTGGCTGGTGCACCCCCCCTTGGGCCTTCCCCCTGCGCCTAGGGTTGGGAACCCTAGGGTGGGGGGCGCCCCAGTTGCCTTGGGGGGCACTCCACCCCCCTTGCCGCCGCCCCCTTGGGAGATTGGATCTCCAGGGCCGGCGCCCCCCTGGGGACCCTATATATAGAGGGGGAGGGAGGGCAGCCGCACCCATGCCCCTGGCGCCTCCCTCTCCCCTCCAAGACCTCCTCCTCCTCCGCAGAGAACGGCGAAGCCCTGCTGCGGTGACTACTGCATCCACCACCACGCCGTCGTGCTGCTGGATCTTCATCAACCTCTCCTTCCCCCTTGCTGGATCAAGAAGGAGGAGACGTCACGCTGACCGTACGTGTGTTGAACACGGAGGTTCCGTCCGTTCGGCGCTAGGATCTCCGGTGATTTGGATCACATCGAGTACGACTTCCTCATCCCCGTTCTTTGAACGCTTCCGCGCGTGATCTACAAAGGTATGTAGATGCAATCTGATCACTCGTTGCTAGATGAACTCATAGATGGATCTTGGTGAAACCGTAGGAAATTTTTTGTTTTCTGCAATGTTCCCCAACACGTGGGCCGCCTGGAGTTCCTCCGACCTCAACTCCAACTCTATATATTTTCTTTCGGGGAGAAAAAAAATAGAGAGAAGGATTCATCGCGTTTTACGATACGGAGCCACCGCCAAGCCCTAAAACCTCTCGGGAGGTCTGATCTGGAGTCCGTTCGGGGCTCCGGAGAGGGCAATCCGTCGCCATCATCATCAACCATCCTCCATTACCAATTTCATGATGCTCACCGCCGTGCGTGAGTAATTCCATCGCAGGCTTGCTGGACGGTGATGGGTTGGATGAGATTTATCATGTAATCGAGTTAGTTTTGTTAGGGTTTGATCCCTAGTATCCACTATGTTCTGAGATTGATGTTGCTATGACTTTGCTATGCTTAATGCTTGTCACTAGGGTCCGAGTGCCATGATTTCAGATCTGAACCTATTATGTTTTCATCAATATATGAGAGTTCTTGATCCTATCTTGCAAGTCTATAGTCACCTATTATGTGTTATGATCCGTTAACCCCGAAGTGACAATAATCAGGACACTTACCGGTGATGACCGTAGTTTGAGGAGTTCATGTATTCACTATGTGTTAATGCTTTGGTCCGGTACTCTATTAAAAGGAGGCCTTAATATCCCTTAGTTTTCACTAGGACCCCGCTGCCACGGGAGGGTAGGACAAAAGATGGCATGCATGTTCTTTTCCATAAGCACGTATGACTATATTCGGAATACATGCCTACATTACATTGATGAATTGGAGCTAGTTCTGTGTCACCCTAGGTTATGACTGTTACATGATGAACCACATCCGGCATAATTCTCTATCACCGATCCATGGCCTATGAGCTTTCCATATATTGTTCTTCACTTATTTACTTTTCCATTGCTATTGTTACAACCACTACAAAATACCAAAAACATTACTTTTGCTATCATTACCTTTTGCTACCGTTACCACTCCTATCATATTACTTTGCTACTAAACACTTTGCTGCAGATATTAAGTTTCCAGATGTGGTTGAATTGACAACTCAGCTGCTAATACTTGAGATATTCTTTGGCTCCCCTTGTGTCGAATCACTAAATTTGGGTTGAATACTCTACCCTCGAAAACTGTTGCGATCCCCTATACTTGTGGGTTATCAAGACTATTTTCTGGCGCCGTTGTCGGGGAGCATAGCTCTATTCTTTGAGTCACTTGGGATTTATATCTGCTTATCATTATGAAGAACTTGATAGATCCAAAAACCAAGATTTATCCCTCAACTACGAGGGGAGGTAAGTGCTACCTCTTGAGCACTGCGTTGGTTTTCTCCGGAGAGGAAGGGATGATGCAGCAAAGTAGCGTAAGTATTTCCCTCAGTTTTTGAGAACCAAGGTATCAATCCAGTAGGAGGCTACGCGCAAGTCCCTCGTACCTGCACAAAACAAATAAATCCTCGCAACCAACGCAAATAGGGGTTGTCAATCCCTATAAGGCCACTTACGAGAGTGAGATGTGATAGATATGATAAGATAATATTTTTTGGTATTTTTATGATAAAGATGCAAAGTAAAAGAAAGGCAAAGTAAATAGCAAAGGAAATAACTAAGTAGTAGGAGATTAATATGATAAAGATAGACCCGGGGGACATAGGTTTCACTAGTGGCTTCTCTCGAGAGCATAAGTATTCTACGGTGGGTGAACAAATTACTGTTGAGCAATTGATAGAATTGAGCATAGTTATGAGAATATCTAGGTATGATCATGTATATAGGCATCACGTCCGAGACAAGTAGACCGAATCCTGCCTGCATCTACTACTATTACTCCACTCATCGACCACTATCCAACATGCATCTAGAGTATTAAGTTAAAAACAGAGTAACGCCTTAAGCAAGATGACATGATGTAGAGGGATAGACTCATGCAATATTAAGAAAACCCCATCTTGTTATCCTCGATGGCAACAATACAATACGTGCCTTGCTGCCCCTACTGTCACTGGGAAAGGACACCGCAAGATTGAACCCAAAGCTAAGCACTTCTCCCATTGCAAGAAATATCAATCTAGTAGGCCAAACCAAACTGGTAATTCGAAGAGACTTGCAAAGATAACCAATCATACATAAAAGAATTCAGAGAAGATTCAAATATTGTTCATAGATAGACTTGATCATAAACCCACAATTCATCGATCTCAACAAACACACCGCAAAAAGAAGATTACATCGAATAGATCTCCACAAGAGAGGGGGAGAACATTGTATTGAGATCCAAAAAGAGAGAAGAAGCCATCTAGCTACTAACTATGGACCCTTAGGTCTGAGGTAAACTACTCACACTTCATCGGAGGGGCCATGGTGTTGATGTAGAAGCCCTCCGTGATCGATGCCCCCTCCGACGGAGCTCCGGAAAAGGCCCCAAGATGGGATCTCGTGGATACAGAAAGTTGCGGCGGTGGAATTAGGTTTTTGGCTCCGTATTTGATCGTTTGGGGGTACGTAGGTATATACAGGAGGAAGGAGTATGTCGGTGGAGCAACAGGGGGCCCACGAGGGTGGAGGGTGCGCCTGGGGGGTAGGCGCACCCCCTACCTCGTGGCCTCCTCTTTTCTTTCTTGACGTAGGGTCCAAGTCTCCCGGGTCTTGTTCGTTGAGAAAATCACGTTCCCAAAGGTTTAATTCCGTTTGGACTCCGTTTGATATTCCTTTTCTTCGAAACCCTAAAACAAGCAAAAAACAGCAATTCTGGGCTGGGTCTCCGGTTAATAGGTTAGTCTAAAAATAATATAAAAGTGGATAATAAAGCCCAATAATGTCCAAAACAGTAGATAATATAGCAAGGAGCAATCAAAAATTATAGATACGTTGGAGACGTATCAGTAAGGAACTGCCATCTAGCTCCGCACTTGATTCACCTTCTGTTTTGAGTAAGCTTGCGACACCTAAACCTGCTTCTGCTATTCGTTCTGATATGTCGCATGTTATTGATGATGCCTGATACGTCTCCAATGTATCTATAATTTTTGATTGCTCCATGCTATATTATCTACTGTTTTGGACATTATTGGGCTTTATTATTCACTTTTATATTATTCTTGGGACTAACCTATTAACCGGAGCCCAGCCCAGAATTGTTGTTTTTTGCCTGTTTTAGGGTTTCGAAGAAAAGGAATATCAAACGGAGTCCAAACGGAATGAAACCTTCGGGAACGTGATTTTCTCAACGAACAAGACCCAGGAGACTTGGACCCTACATCAAGACACAAAAGAGGAGGCCACGAGGTAGGGGGCGCACCTACCCCCAGGCACGCCTACCCCCCCCAGGCGCGCCCTCCACCCTCGTGGGCCCCCTGTTGCTCCACCGACGTACTCCTTCCTCCTATATATACCTATGTACCCCCAAACGATCAGATACGGAGCCAAAAACCTAATTCCACCGCCGCAACTTTCTGTATCCACGAGATCCCATCTTGGGGCCTGTTTCGGAGCTCCGCCGGAGGGGGCATCGATCACGGAGGGCTTCTACATCAACACCATGGCCCCTCCGATGAAGTGTGAGTAGTTTACCTCAGACTTATGGGTCCATTGTTAGTAGCTAGATGGCTTCTTCTCTCTTTTTGGATCTCAATACAATGTTCTCCCCCTCTCTTGTGGAGATCTATTCAATGTAATCTTCTTTTTGCGGTGTGTTTGTTGAGACCGATGAGTTGTGGGTTTATGATAAAGTCTATCTATGAGAAATATTTGAATCTTCTTTGAATTCTTTTATGTATGATTGGTTATCTTTGCAAGTCTCTTCGAATTATTAGTTTGGTTTTGCCTACTAGATTGATCTTTCTTGCAATGGGAGAAGTGCTTAGCTTTGGGTTCAATCTTGCGGTGTCCTTTCCCAGTGACAGTAGGGGCAGCAAGGCACGTATTGTATTGTTGCCATCGAGGATAACAAGATGGGGGTTTCATCATATTGCATGAGTTTATCCCTCTACATCATGTCATCTTGCTTAAGGCGTTACTCTGTTTTCATTAACTTAATACTCTAGATGCATGCTGGATAGCGGTCGATGAGTGGAGTAATAGTAGTAGATGCAGGCAGGAGTCGGTCTACTTGTCTCGGACGTGATGCCTATATACATGATCATACCTAGATATTCTCATAAATATGCTCAATTATGTCAATTTCTCAACAATAATTTGTTCACCCACCGTAGAATACTTATGCTCTCGAGAGAAGCCACTAGTGAAACCTATGGCCCCCGGGTCTATCTTCATCATATTAATCTCCCAATACTTAGTTATTTCCTTTGCTTTTTTACTTTGCTTTTATTTTACTTTGCATCTTTATCACAAAAATACCAAAAATATTATCTTATCATATCTATCAGATCTCACTCTCGTAAGTGGCCGTGTAGGGATTGACAACCCCTTATCGCGTTGGTTGCGAGGATTTATTTGTTTTTTGCAGGTGCGAGGGACTCGCGTGTAGCCTCCTACTAGATTGATACCTTGGTTCTCAAAAACTGAGGGACATACTTACGCTACTTTGCTGCATCATCCCTTCCTCTTCGGGGAAAACCAACACAGTGCTCAAGAGGTAGCAAGAAGGATTTCTGGCGCCGTTGCCGGGGAGGTCTACGCAAAAGTCAATATACCAAGTACCCATCACGTACCCTTATCTCCCGCATTACATTATTTGCCATTTGCCTCTCGTTTTCCTCTCCCCCACTTCACCCTTGCCGTTTTATTCGCCCTGTCTCTCTATCCTCCCTCTCTTTCTCTATTTGCCTCTTTTTGCCCGCTTGCTTTTTGTTTGCTTCTGTGTTAGTTTGCTTGCTTGTCACGATGGCTCAAGATAACACTAAATTGTGTGACTTCACCAATACCAACAATAATGATTTTATTAGCACTCCGATTGCTCCTCTTACCGATGCTGAATCTTGTGAAATTAATACTGCTTTGCCGAATCTTGTCATGAAAGATCCGTTTTCTGGCCTTCCTAGTGAAGATGCCGCTACCCATCTAAATAGCTTCATTGATTTGTGTGATATGCAAAATAAAAAAGATGTGGATAATGATATTGTTAAATTGAAGCTATTCCCTTTTTTGCTTAGAGATCGTGCTAAAGCTTGGTTTTCGTCTTTGCCTAAAAATAGTATTGATTCTTGGAACAAGTGCAAAGATGCTTTTATCTCTAAGTATTTTCCTCCTGCTAAGATCATTTCTCTTAGAAACGATATTATGAATTTTAAGCAACTTGATCATGAACATGTTGCACAAGCTTGGGAGAGAATGAAACTAATGATACGTAATTGTCCTACTCATGGTTTAAATTTGTGGACGATTATACAAAATTTTTATGCCGGATTGAATTTTGCTTCTAGAAATCTTTTAGATTCGGCCACGGGAGGCACTTTTATGGAAATCACTTTAGGAGAAGCTAATAAACTCCTAGATAATATTATGGTTAATTATTCTCAATGGCATACTGAAAGATGTACTAATAAAAAGGTGCATGCGATAGAAGAAATTAATGTTTTGAGTGGAAAGATGGATGAACTTATGAAATTATTTGCTAGTAAGAGTGTTTCTTCTGATCCTAATGATATGCCCTTATCTACTTTGATTGAGAATAATAATGAATCTATGGATGTGAATTTTGTTGGTAGGAACAATTTTGGTAACAACGCATATAGAGGAAATTTCAATCCTAGGACTTATCCTAGTAATCCCTCTAATAACTATGGTAATTCCTACAACAATTCTTATGGAAATTATAATAAGATGCCCTCTGATTTTGAATCTAATATTAAAGAATTTATTACTTCGCAAAAGAGTTTCAATGCTATGATTGAAGAAAAAATTGCTTAAGATTGATGATTTGGCTAGGAACGTTGATAGGATTTCTCTTGATGTTGATTCTTTGAAACTTAGATTTATTCCACCTAAGCATGATATCAATGAGTCTCTCAAAGCCATGAGAATTTCCATTGATGAGTGCAAAGAAAGAACCGCTAGGATGCGTGCTAAGAAAGATGCCTTTATAAGAGCGTGTTCTTCTAGTTCCTATGAAAATAAAGATGAAGATCTAAAATTTATTGATGTGTCCCCTATTAAATCTTTGTTTTGCAATATGAATCTTGATAATGATGGGACTGAATATGATCCACCTTTACCTAGAAGGCGTTCCATGAATTCGGAATTTTTTGATCTTGATGCTAAAATTGATAAAAGTGGGATTGAAGAAATTAAAACCCTAGATGTTGCTAAACCCACTATTATGGATTTCAAAGAATTTAACTATGAAAATTTCTTTTTGATTGATTGTATTTCCTTGTTGCAATCCGTGCTAAATTCTCCTCACGCTTATAGTCAAAATAAAGCGTTTACTAAACATATCGTTGATGCCTTGATGCAATCTTATGAAGAAAAAATTGAATTGGAAGTTTCTATCCCAAGAAAACTCTATGATGAGGGGGAACCAACTATCAGAATTAAAATTAAATATCATGAATGCTATGCTTTATGTGATTTGGGTGCTAGTGTTTCCACAATTCCAAAGACTTTGTGTGATTTGTTAGGTTTCCGTGATTTTTATGATTGCTCTCTAAACTTGCACCTTGCGGATTCCACTATTAAGAAACCTATGGGAAGAATTAATGATGTTCTTATTGTTGCAAATAGGAATTATGTGCCCATAGATTTTATTGTTCTTGACATAGATTGCAATCCTTCATGTCCTATTATTCTTGGTAGACCTTTCCTTAGAACGATTGGTGCAATTATTGATATGAAGGAAGGAAATATTAGATTCCAATTTCCATTAAGGAAACGCATGGAAAACTTTCCTAGAAAGAAAATTAAATTACCTTATGAATCTATTATGAGAGCCACTTATGGATTGCCTACCAAAGATGGCAATACCTAGATCTATCCTTGCTTGTTATGCCTATCTAGGGCGTTAAACGATAGCGCTTGTTGGGAGGCAAACCAATTTTATTTTTTATTCCTTGCTTTTTCTCCTGTTTAGTAATAAATAATTTATCTATCCTCTGTTTAGGTTCTATTTTTTTGTGTTTAATTAGTGTTTGTGCCAAGTAGAACCGTTGGGAAGACTTGGGGAAAGTCTTGTTACACTTGCTGTAAAAAACAGAAACTTTAGCGCTCACGAGAACTGGTGCCATTTTTATTTGTAAAGTGATATTTAGTTAATTATTTTTGCAGATGATTAATAGATAAATTCCTCACGTCCAGAAATTTATTTTAGAATTTTTGGGGTTCCAGATCTTGCGCTAGCTACAGATTACTACAGACTGTTCTGTTTTTGACAGATTCTGTTTTTCGTGTGCTGTTTGCTTATTTTGATGAATCTATGGCTAGTAAAATAGTTTATAAACCATAGAGAAGTTGGAATACAGTAGGTTTAACACCAATATAAATAAATAATGAGTTCATTACAGTAACTTGAAGTGGTCTTTTGTTTTCTTTCGCTAACGGAGCTCACGAGATTTTCTACTTAGTTTTGTGTTGTGAAGTTTTCAAGTTTTGGGTAAAGATTTGATGGATTATGGAACAAGGAGTGGCAAGAGCCTAAGCTTGGGGATGCCCATGGAACCCCAAGATAATCTAAGGACACCTAAAAGCCAAAGCTTGGGGATGCCCCGGAAGGCATCCCCTCTTTCGTCTACTTCTATCGGTAACTTTACTTGGAGCTATATTTTTATTCACCACATGATATGTGTTTTGCTTGGAGCGTCTTGTATGATTTGAGTCTTTACTTTTTAGTTTACCACAATCATCCTTGCTCTACACACCTTTTAGAGAGTCATACATGATTTGGAATTTGTTAGAATACTCTATGTGCTTCACTTATATCATTTGAGTTATATAGTTTTGCTCTAGTACTTCACTTATATCTTTTAGAGCACGATGGTGGATTTATTTTATAGAAACTATTGATCTCTCATGCTTCACTTAGATTATTTTGAGAGTCTTAAATAGCATGGTAATTTGCTTAAATAATCCTAATATGCTAGGTGTTCAAGATGAATAATTTTTTTTCTTGTGAGTGTTTTGAATACTAAGAGAAGTTTGATGCTTGATGATTGTTTTGAGACTTGTAGGTAATAATATCAAAGCCATGCTAGTTGAGTAGTTGTGAATTTGAGAAATTCTTGTGTTGAAGTTTGCAAGTCCCGTAGCATGCACGTATGGTAAACGTTGTGTAACAAATTTGAAACATGAGGTGTTATTTGATTGTCCTCCTTATGAGTGGCGGTCGGGGACGAGCGATGGTATTTTCCTACCAATCTATCCCCCTAGGATCATGCGCGTAGTGCCGAGGTTTTTGATGACTTGTAGATTTTTGCAATAAGTATGTGAGTTCTTTATGACTAATGTTGAGTCCATGGATTATACGCACTCTCACCCTTCCATCCTTGCTAGCCTCTTCGGTACCGTGTATTGCCCTTTCTCACAGTGAGAGTTGGCGCAAACTTCGCCGGTGCATCCAAACCCCGTGATATGATACGCTCTTTTACACATAAACCTCCTTATATCTTCCTCAAAACAGCCACCATACCTACCTATTATGGCATTTCCATAGCCATTCAGAGATATATTGCCATGCAACTTTCCACCATTCCGTTTATCATGACACATTCATCATTGTCATATTGCTTAGCATGATCATGTAGTTGACATAGTATTTGTGGCAAAGCCACCATTCATAATTCTTTCATACATGTCACTCTTGGATCATTGCATATCTCGGTACACCGCCGGTGGCATTCAGATAGAGTCATATTTTGTTCTAGCTTCAAGTTGTAATCATTGAGTTGTAAATAAATAGAAGTGTGATGATCATCATTTTCTAGAGCATTGTCCCAAGTGAGGAAAAATAAAAAAAAGGAAAAAAAAGAAAAGGCCATAAAAAAGAGAAGGCCCAAAAAATAGAAAAAAGAGAAAGGCCATAAAAAAGGGAAGGCCCCCAAAAAATTGAGAGAAAAAGAGAGAAGGGACAATGTTACTATCCTTTGCCACACTTGTGCTTCAAAGTAGCACCGTAATCTTCATGATAGAGAGTCTCTTGTTTTGTCACTTTCATATACTAGTGGGAATTTTCATTATAGAGCTTGGCTTGTATATTCCAACAATGGGCCTCCTCAAGTGCCCTAGGTCTTCGTGAGGAAGCAAGTTGGATGCACACCCACTTGGTTTCTTTTGTTGAGCTTTCATACATTTATAGCTCTAGTGCATCCGTTGCATGGCAATCCCTACTCCTTGCATTAACATCAATCGGTGGGCATCTCCATAGCCCGTTGATTAGCCTCGTTGATGTGAGACTATCTCCTTTTTTGTCTTCTCCACATAACCCCCATCATTATATTCTATTCCACCCATAGTGCTATGTCCACGGCTCGCGCTCATATATTGCGTGAAAGTTTATAGGTTTGAGATTACTAAAGTATGAAACAATTGCTTGTCTTGTCATCGGGATTGCACATGATGAGAGTACTACAGGAAACAGGTAATTTGCCTTCTGTGGATCACAGACGGCAAAGGCATAAATCCAGACGGCAAAGAGTTTGCCGTCAGGAAGCAGACGACAAAGTCAGACGACAAAGATAAGTCGGCAAAGAATACTTTGCCGTCAGCTTTTCATCAAACAGACGGCAAAGACTTTGCCGTCAGCCAAATCTACTTCGCCATCATCCTTATAAACCATAGACGGCAAAGAAAAGTACTTTTGCCGTCAGCCAGACTATATCTTTACCATGAGCTATTTTTGTCTTTGCCGTCAGCCTCATATACACAGACGGCAAAGAAAAGGATCAAATAAAAAAAACACATCAGTGTTGTTTCCAAGGGATGCAGTCAACGCAGGCAGTACACTGCCCATGTTTCTTCTTCTTTTAACAGGCAAAGGCTCGGCCATGTTTATTGCTTTCATTCCATGACAGTGCTGTCAGTACATAATGCAAACATGACCCGAAAAAACTAAAGCTATAGAATAATCCTGGAAATTAACACAAAGGACCCTAAAAATTAAATCTAAAAATCAATCGGGTCCTTCTTCTCCCCTGCAGTGCTCTGTTCGCCCCGCCGCCCGGCCCCAACGCTCGCCGCACTGCTCTACCGTGCGCTGCTCGATGCGCCGTCTCCAGGACCTGCTCAGCCATGTTGCTCCGGCCTAGCCGTGCTCGGGAGCTGACTCGCTCCGACGCCACGATGAGGCAGCGAGGGAGGCCGGGGATGGGCGGTGCTTGACCGGCGGAGCTCGCGAGGTGGAGTGCCCGGCTGCTCTAGCGGCGAAGCTCGCGAGGCGGAGAGCACGACCAGCGGGTGAGGAGGAGCTCGGAGTGTGGACGGGCTCAGGTGCGCGACCAGAGGAGCTGTGGTGCGAGGCGGCGGCCGAAGGATGCTGGGCGCGACTGGAGGATGCTGGGCGCGGCGGCGGACGGGCGGGAGGGCGGGCCGGAGGGCGGCGACCGAAGGATGCTGGGCGCGGCGGCGGACGGACGGGCGGGAGGGCGCTGGTCGCAGCGTGCAGCTGCTTGGGAATGAGCGAGCGCTGGGATCAGCGTTCGACTGCTCTGAAAGTACGTTATATCGACTAGAGGTGGGGGGGTGAATAGGCGATTTTTATGAAAGTCTTCAAAACGTGGAAGTTATGAAGACAAATGATAGAAATAAACCTATTACCCTGTAGCGGAAGGTAGACTACACTAGGCAAGCCATAGTCAAGTATTCAATAGAGTGAAAGCACAATGACTAATAGCAGCAATGTAGTAAGGATCAGGTAGGAAGATATTGTGAAGCCACACAGAACACGCAGTCACTCAGTGAAGACAAAAGATAGTGCGAACATACAATGAGTCCACAAGGAGTAACAGTAAGTAAAGGGAAGGGAAGATGAAACTAGTGACTCGCTGAAGACAATGATTTGTTGGACCAGTTCCAGTTGCTGTGACAACTGTACGTCTGGTTAGGGCGGCTAGGTATTTAAACCTTAGGACACACAGTCCCGGACACCCAGTCCTGAACACGCAGCTCAGGACACCCAGTCCTCACCGTATTCCCCGTGAGCTAAGTTCACACAGACCTCGCCCAATCACTCTGGTAAGTCTTCAAGGTAGACTCCCAAACCTTCACAGACTTCGTTCACTGGCAATCCACAATGTCTCTTGGATGCTCAGAACGCGACGCCTAACCGGCTGGAGGATGCACAGTCCTCAAGTGTAATAAGTCTTCAGATCACACAGACAAGAAGACTTAAGTGATGCCTAATTCTCTTTGGCTCTGGGTGGTTAGGGCTTTATCCTCGCAAGGAATTCTCTCTCAAAGGCTTCGAGGTGGGTTGCTCTCAAACGACAAAAGCCGTACTCTGAATCTGAGCAGCCATCCGTTTATGGTTGTAGGGGGTGGGCTATTTATAGCCACTTGGCAACCCGACCTGATTTGTCCGAAATGACCCTGGGTCACTAAGGAACTGACACGTGTTCCAACGGTCAGATTTCAAACTCACACGGCAACTTTACTTGGGCTTCAAGCAAAGCTGACTTGCCCGACTCTGGACAAGATTCGCTCTCGAAGTCTTCACTCGAAGACATAGGTTTTGTTTAAGCATCACTTCAGTCATTCTGACTGGTTCTCTTGGACCCCACTTAACAGTACGGTGGTTCCTATGACTCAACACAGAAGAAAGAGAACTACGAAAGATCTAAGTCTTCGAGCTCCATAGGCTTCATGCGGTGTCTTCTCTTGTCATAGTCTTCAATGCGAGTATCTTCATATACCACCTTTGACTTCAATGTCTTCATACATTTTTAGGGGTCATCTCTGGTAGGAAAACCGAATCAATGAGGGACTTCTACCTGTGTTATCCTGCAATTCTCACAAACACATTAGTCCCTCAACTAGGTTTGTCGTCAATACTCCAAAACCAACTAGGGGTGGCACTAGATGCACTTACAATCTCCCCCTTTTTGGTGATTGATGACAAACTAGTTGAAGTTTTCAACGGGGAATATAATCTGTGAAATTGTAAAGGATAAGGAATTGTCTTCATAAGTTGCAAGGGCTCCCCCTGAAGATGTGCATATAATTAATTTGCTTTTGGAATGCAAATGCACATGGCAGGTTGTACTTGTGGAGATCCACTTCAACTTATGATGACAATCCACTATGCATGTGAAAGTATATGAAGATAATGACATGCATAATGGAAAATGGACGTCTGCAGAATGATCTAAGTGCAGGATTTATCGTCGCACATGCGGAATTTATCATCGCAACACAAGGTGGCAAATATGTAGCAGGCGACCATCGAGTTTAAGTGTTACAACTCAAAGAACCAAATGTAGCAAAACGAGAGTTGTAAGCACGAAGCAAAATATAAAGCACCCGCCCATATGGACTCGCTTGAAGACTATCAACCTCATATGCTTCTCCCCCTTTTGTCAGTAAGGACCAAAAAGGTTTGAAGACATAGAGCATCTACTCGGTCCCATGAGGAGTAGGTGAAGCAGCAGGGTCGTTGGTTGTGTTTGGCGGTGCTGAAGAGCTTGGAGCAGAGTCGAAGCGTGCTGAAGGAGGTGGCGGTGAAGTAGCATCGTCTTCATCCTCGATTACTCTGGCATTCACAGTTGCAGCAGAGGAAGAGAACTCAGAGTCTTCAAGGGATGGAGTTCGTCGCAGCACTGCCCTTCGAGGAGGTGTGGAGTCAAACTTGAATCACTCAGTGAAGCCATCCTCTTGAAGATCATCTTCAGAACACATCAGTGTTAGCCCTTTCAATGTGCGGCGAGAGGTTTCATGGGCAACAAAAGCATTCTTGGTGGCAAGATTGCGAATGCGATTAACATCCACCAAGAGGCTTTGCATCTGACGCTTCAGCCAGTCATGATGCCTATCCTGTTTCTGATGAAGAGCCACAAGAAGCTCTCGGTCGTTGAGAACACGAGTGCGCTTCTTGGGTCGTGGAGCAGTTGTACTGTCAGTGGCTTCAGTGAGAGCAGGATGCGGTGCACGTGTAGTGCCAGCCAAAGGATACACACGAGTTACGGCTTCAACGCCTTCAACGTTCTGAGTGAAACTTTGATGCTCTGCATTCTGAAGACTGAGAGGTTCCTTGGCAGGCTCAGGATAGATGGCTTCAATAGACATATTCACATCAGGCAAAAAGATCCGATGGTTGCGGGCCGAGGGCTGATATGAGATAGCGGAGTGAAGTTTGATCAGCCGCATCACCCAAGGGGCGTACAACTTCAAAGGCTTCGCTCTGAATCTCTCAAAGGCTTCGAGGTGGGTTGCTCTCAAACGACAAAAGCCGTACTTTGAATCTGAGCAGCCAATCGTTTATGGTTGTAGGGGGTGGGCAATTTATAGCCACTTGGCAACCCGACCTGATTTGTCCGAAATGACCCTGGGTCACTAAGGAACTGACACGTGTTCCAATGGTCAGATTTCGAACTCACACGACAACTTTACTTGGGCTTCAAGCAAAGCTGACTTGCCCGACTCTGGACAAGATTCGCTCTCAAAGACTTCACTCGAAGACATAGGTTTTGTTTAAGCATCACTTCAGTCATTCTAACTGGTTCTCTTGGACCCCACTTAACAGTACGGTGGTTCCTATGACTCAACACAGAAGAAAGAGAACTACGAAAGATCTAAGTCTTCGAGCTCCATAGGCTTCATGTGGTGTCTTCTCTTGTCATAGTCTTCAATGTGAGTATCTTCATATACCACCTTTGACTTCAATGTCTTCATACATTTTTAGGGGTCATCTCTGGTAGGAAAACCGAATCAATGAGGGACTTCTACCTGTGTTATCCTGCAATTCTCACAAACACATTAGTCCCTCAACTAGGTTTGTCGTCAATACTCCAAAACCAACTAGGGTGGCACTAGATGCACTTACATGCTCGGGTCGCCTTACGGGCGGGCGGGCGTTGCCCTGCGTCCTGTGGCAGCTCGGGGGAGAAGTAGGGAGCAGGGAGCAGGAGAGATGAGGGCACTGGCCGGCGGGGTGCTACAGCTCAATCGGGAAGGTGGAGGCTGGAGAGAAGAGGGAGCACGGGGGAGGAGATGTGAGTCGTGGGTGGAGCAGGTGGGGTCGTGACCTCGTGGGTGGGGGCGTGCGTGGGGTGCGTGCGTCGTGGGGTAGGTGGAGGCGTGCGTCGTGGGGTGGGTGGAGGCGTGCGTCCAATAGCGTGGGATGTGCGTTTGAGATATTGCCAAGTCATCAATCCAAGTGATTGATTCGCGTGATGTGCTTCTTCTTTGCCGTCTGTGAAAATAAATACAGACGGCAAAGAGATCACTTTGCCGTCTGCCAAAAAAACACAGACGGTAACAAATCTTTGCCGTCTACAAAAACAAATACAGACGACAAAGCGAGCTTTTTGCCGTCTGTATTTATTTCGCAGACGGCAAAGTTTTTTACCGTCAGTTTTTCTCTACCGTCTACTGATGACGACAAACACACTCATTGCCGCCTTCCCGACGAAAAGCTGATGGCAAAGACACCTCGTGACGGCAAATTACCTGTTTCCCGTAGTATATTCTTGTGACGAAAATGGAGCATGACTAAACAATATGATTTTGTACGGATGAACTTTCATTGGCCATGTTATTTTGAGAAGACATAATTGCTTTGTTAGTATGCTTGAAGTATTATTATTTTTATGTCAATATGAACTTTTGTATTGAATCTTTCGGATCTGAATATTCATACCACAATTAAGAAGAATTACATTAAAATTATGCCAAGTAGCACTCCGCATCAAAAATTCTGTTTTTATCATTTACCTACTCGAGGACGAGCAGGAATTAAGCTTGGGGATGCTTGACACGTCTCCAACGTATCTATAATTTTTGATTGCTCCATGCTATATTATCTACTGTTTTGGACATTATTGGGCTTTATTATCCACTTTTATATTATTTTTGGGACTAACCTATTAACCGGAGGCCCAGCCCAGAATTGCTATTTTTTGCCTGTTTTAGGGTTTCAAAGAAAAGGAATATCAAACGGAGTCCAAACGGAATGAAACCTTCGGGAACGTGATTTTCTCAACGAACAAGACCCATGAGACTTGGACCCTACGTCAAGACACAAAAGAGGAGGCCACGAGGTAGGGGGGCTCGCCTACCCCCTAGGCACGCCCTCCACCCTTGTGGGCCCCCTGTTGCTCAACTGACGTACTCCTTCCTCCTATATATACCTACGTACCCCCAAATGATCAGATACGGAGCCAAAACCCTAATTCAACCACCGCAACTTTCTGTATCCACGAGATCCCATCTTGGGGCCTGTTCCGAAGCTCTGCCGGAGGGGGCATCGATCACGGAGGGCTTCTACATCAACACCATTACCCCTCCAATGAAGTGTGTGTAGTTCACCTTAGACCTACGGGTCCATAGTTATTATCTAGATGGCTTCTTCTCTCTTTTTGGATCTCAATACAATGTTCTCCCCCTCTCTTGTGGAGATCTCTTCGATGTAATTTTCTTTTTGTGGTGTGTTTGTTGAGACCGATGAATTGTGGGTTTATGATCAAGTCTATCTATGACACTACAGGAATCAGCTAATTTGCCATCTATGGTTGTATTTGCCGTCAGTTTTTCGTGGGGCCTAACGGCAAAGACGAATTTTGCCGTCAGCTGCAGATGGCAAAGAAATACTGACGGCAAACAACTCACTTTGCCGTCTGCTAATAAAATACTGACGGCAAAATAGAATTTGCCGTCTGCCAAAAGAAATACAGACGACAAACAACTAATTTTGCCGTCTGCTAAAAATATACTACCGGAAAAATAGGCTTTGCTGTCTGCAAAAAAAATGCAGACGGCAAAATAGGCTATTTGCCGTCTGTATTTTATTTGGCAGACAGTAAGGAGAAAACACACCACGTGGATCGATCACGCAGATCGCTGATATGGCATGATCTAAAATGCACATCCCCACCCACCCACCGCGGCGGTCAAGCACATGCACGCCCCCACCCACCCACGAACACAACACGCACGCGCCCCCACGACCCGCCCCCACCACCACGCGCCTATCTCCTCTCCATCTCCCCGACTCGCTCGATCCACTGTCCCCTTCTCCCGAGCAGAGGCTCGCCGGCGGGCAGCACTCTCCTCTCTCCTCCCTAGAGCAGCCGTACACCGCCGGCCAGGGCCCAGCCACCCGTCCGGCGAACCGAGCTGCCGCTGGCCAGCGCCCGCCCGCCCGTCCGGCGCCCTCGAGCAGCCGCGCGCCGTTGGTCAGCGCCCGCCCACCTGCCCGTCCGGCGACCCCGAGCTGCCATGCGCCGCTGGCTAGCGCTCGCCTGTCCGACGCCCTCGAGAAGCTGCCCGCCGCTGGCCTGCGCTCGCCCGCTCTCCCGTTCGGCGCCCCCGAGCCGACGCGCGCTCGTCCAGCGCCCCCGAGCTGCCGCACGCTCATCCAGCGCCCCCGAGCGGCTGGACTCCGCGCCCCTCACCGTCTGCCCAGTGCCGCACCCGCCCATCCCCGAGCTACCAGACTCCACACCCCTTGTTCATCCGGCCGGCGTTGTGGCCTTCGCCTGCGTGCATCTCTGCCATCATCGCCGCATGAAGATCCGCCAACTTGCCAGCGTCACGTGAAGCTCCGCCCCAACTCTCTTCGGCGGCTCCTCCCTCCGGCTTGGCCGCCAAACAACAGCTAGGAACGGCCGACCGTCGATGATGACTATGTGTGATGCGCCCCTCTTGGCGCAGGCGGCGGACAGCTCTGCTCCGGCGAGCTCGGCCTTGGTCCAATTTGGATCAACATCAGTTGGACGAGATGCTCTGTTCCAACTCAGGAGGCAACTAGTTTTTTTATTAGTATTTTTGTTAGCTGATGCATGCACGGTGTATCGTTGACAGATGTTGCAGACCGTGTTGTGTGGGAAGCTATTTTTTTAATAATAAAAAATTTCTTTGTCGTCTGTACATTAGTCCGGTTGACAGCAAAGAGCACATTTTGACTGACAGCAAAGACATGGTCTTTACTGTCTGTTACTGTTTTGATTGACGGTGAAGTCATAGTTTGGCTGACGACAAAGACTTTGTCGTCTGCCTGATAAAAAGCTGACGGTGAAGTACTCTTTGCCGACTTTGGCTTTGTCGTCACACTTTGCCGTTAGGAGCTGACGGAAAAATCTTTGCCGTCTATATTTCAGCCTTTGCCGTCTGTACTTGCCAGATGGAAAACTGTCTGATTCTTGTAGTGTGAACAATATTCGAATCTTCTCTGAATTCTTTTATGTATGATTGGTTATCTTTGCAAGTCTCTTCGAATTATTAGTTTGGTTTGGCCTACTAGATCGATCTTTATTGCAATGGGAGAAGTGCTTAGCTTTGGGTTCAATCTTGCGGTGTCCTTTCCCAGTGACAGTAGGGGTAGCAAGGCACGTATTATATTGTTGCCATCGAGGATGATAAGATGGGGTTTTCATCATATTGCATGAGTTTATCCCTCTACATCATGTCATCTTGCTTAAGGCATTACTCTGTTTTCATTAACTTAATACCCTAGATGCATGCTGGATAGCGGTCGATGAGTGGAGTAATAGTAGTAGATGCATGCAGGAGTCGGTCTACTTGTCTCGGACGTGATGCCTATATACATGATCATACCTATATATTCCCATAACTATGCTCAATTATGTCAATTGCTCAACAGTAATTTGTTCACCCACCGTAGAATACTTATGCTCTCGAGAGAAGCCACTAGTGAAACCTATGGCCCCCGGGTCTATCTTCATCATATTAATCTCCCAATACTTAGTTATTTCCTTTGCTTTTTACTTTGCTTTTATTTTACTTTGCATCTTTATCACAAAAATACCAAAAATATTATCTTATCATATCTATCAGATCTCACTCTCGTAAGTGGCAGTGTATGGATTGACAACCCCTTATCGCGTTGGTTGCGAGGATTTATTTGTTTTGTGCAGGTGCGAGGGACTCGCGCGTAGCCTCCTACTGGATTGATACCCTGGTTCTCAAAAACTGAGGGAAATACTTACGCTACTTTGCTGCATCATCCCTTCCTCTTCGGGGAAAACCAACGCAGTGCTCAAGAGGTAGCAATGCCACTTCTGCTATGCATGATACTTATGATGAAACTACTTCTATGCTTGATACTACTGTTCCACTTGGTGACTTTCTTGATGAACAACTTGCTAGGGTTAGAGAGAATCAAAATATTGAATCTGATAATATTGATGAAAGTGATGATGAAGACTTGCCCGTTATTCCTAAGGGTTGTGTTTTTGATAAAGAAGCTTCTTTAGCTATTTTAGCTTGCAAAGATAGTTATGAACTTAAGAGGTTATTAGCTAAATGGAATAAGCAATCTCTAAATGTTAGGATGAAACTTGACCCTACTTTTGCTACTTCACCTATCTTTGTTACTGATAAGGATTATGAATTCTCTGTTGATCCTCATATAATTACTTTGGTTGAATCTGATCCTTTTCATGGCTATGAATCTAAAACTGTTGTGGCACATCTTACTAAATTAAATGATATAGCCACCCTGTTCACTAATGATGAGAGAACTCGTTACTTTTATATCCTTAAAATATTTCCGTTCTCATTAAAGGGTGATGCTAAGATATGGTTTGATTCTCTTGATCCTGGTTGTGTGCGTAGTCCCCAGGATATGATTTATTACTTCTCTGCTAAATATTTCCTTGCTCATAAGAAACAAGCTGCTTTAAGGGATATATATAATTTTGTGCAAATTAAAGAAGAGAGTCTCCCACAAGCTTGGGGGAGGCCTCTCCAATTACTTAATGCTTTGCCTGATCATCCTCTTAAGAAAAATGAAATACTTGATATCTTTTATAATGGACTAACCGATGCCTCCAGAGATTACCTGGATAGTTGTGCTGGTTCTGTTTTCAGGGAAAGAACACCGGATGAAGCTGAAATTCTATTGAATAATATGTTGACAAATTAAAATAATTGGACACCTCCTGAGCCTATTCCTAAGCCAACTCCGAAGAAGAGAGGTGTTCTATTTCTCAGTCCTAAAGATATGCAAGAGGTAAAGAAATCTATGAAAGTATAAGGTATTAAAGCTGAAGATGTTAAGAATTTACCTCCTATTGAAGAAATACACGTCTTAATTTACCGCCTGTTGATACGTCTCCATCGTATCTACTTTTACAAACACTTTTGCCCTTGTTTTGGACTCTAACTTGTATGATTTGAATGGAACTAACCCGGACTAACGCTGTTTTCAGCAGAATTGCCACGATGTTGTTTTATGTGCAGAAAACAAAAGTTCTCGGAATGACTTGAAACTCCACAGAATATCTTACAATAAATAATAAAAAATCCTCGCCAAAGATGAAGACCAGGGGGCCCACATCCTTCTCACGAGGGTGGGGGGCGCGCCCCCCTACCTCGTGGGCCCCCTGGAGACCTCCCGACTCCAACTCCAACTCTATATAACTGCTTTCGGGGAGAAAAAAATAGGAGAGAAGAAATCATCGCATTTTACGATATGGAGCCGCCGCCAAGCCCTAAAACCTCTCGGAAGGGCTGATCTGGAGTCCGTTCAGGGCTCCGAAGAGGGAGATTCGTCGCCGTCCTCATCATCAACCATCCTCCATCACCAATTTCATTATTGTCACCGCCGTGCGTGAGTAATTCCATCGTAGGCTTGTTGGACGGTGATGGGTTGGATGAGATTCACCATGTAATCGAGTTAGTTTTGTTAGGGTTTGATCCCTAGTATCCACTATGTTCTGAGATTGATGTTGCTATGACTTTGCTATACTTAATGCTTGTCACTAGGGCCCGAGTGCCATGATTTCAGATCTGAACCTATTATGTTTTCATCAATATATGAGAGTTCTAGATCCTATCTTGCAAGTCTATAGTCACCTATTATGTGTTATGATCCGTTAACCCCGAAGTGACAATAATCAGGATACTTACCGGTGATGACCGTAGTTTGAGGAGTTCATGTATTCACTATGTGCTAATGCTTTGTTCCGGTTCTCTATTAAAAGGAGGCCTTAATATCCCTTAGTTTCCATTAGGACCCCGCTGCCACGGGAGGGTAGGACAAAAGATGTCATGCAAGTTCTTTTCCATAAGCACGTATGACTATATTCGGAATACATGCCTACAATACATTGACGAATTGGAGCTAGTTCTGTGTCACCCTAGGTTATGGCTGTTACATGATGAACCGCATCCGGCATAATTATCCATCATTGATCAAATGCCTATGAGCTTTCCATATACTGGTTTACGCTTATTTACCTTCCCGTTGCTATTGTTACAATCACTACATAATACCAAAAATATTACTTTGCTTTCATTTCTCTTTTGTAACCGTTATCACCACTATCATATTACTTTGCTACTAAACAATTTGCTGCAGATACTAAGTTTCCAGGTGTGGCTGAATTGACAACTCAGCTGCTAATACTTGAGAATATTCTTTGGCTCCCCTTGTGTCGAATGAATAAATTTGGGTTGAATACTTTACCCTCGAAAGCTGTTGCGATCCCCTATACTTGTGGGTTATCAAGACTAATTTCTGGCGTTGTTGCCGGGGAGCATAGCTCTATTCTTTGAGTCACTTGGGATTTATATTTACTGGACACTATGAAGAACTTGAGAGATCCAAAAACCAAGATCTATCCCTCAACTACGAGGGGAGGTAAGGAACTGCCATCTAGCTCTGCACTTGATTCACCTTCTATTATGAGTAAGCTTGCGACACCTAAACCTGCTTCCGCTATTCGTTCTGATATGTTGCATGTTATTGTTGATGCTACTTCTGCTATACATGATACTTATGATGAAACTACCTCTATGTCTGATACTACTATGCCACTTAGTGATTTTCTCGAGGAACGACTTGCTAGGGCTAGAGAGATTGAAAATATTGAATCTGATTATGAAGATGAAAGTGATGATGAAGAATCACTTTTTATTCCTGAAGGTTATTTATTTGATCAAGATGCTTCTTTAGCTATTTTAGCTTGCAAAGATAGATATGAACTCAAAAGGTTATTAGCTAAATGGAATAAGCAATCTCTAAATGCTAGGATGAGACCTGACCCTGCTTTTGCTATTTCACCTATCTGTGTTGCTGATAAGGATTATGAATTCTCTGTTGATCCTGATATAATTACTTTAGTTGAATATGATCATTTTCATGGCTATGAATCTGAAACTGTTGTAGCACATCTTACTAAATTAAATGATATAGCCACCCTGTTCACTAATGATGAGAGATCTCGCTACTTTTATATCCTTAAAATATTTCCGTTCTCATTAAAGGGTGATGCTAAGATATGGTTTAATTCTCTTGATCCTGGTTGTGTGCGTAGTCCCCAGGATATGATCTATTACTTCTCTGCTAAATATTTCCCCGCTCATAAGAAACAAGCTGCTTTAAAGGAAATATACAACTTTGTGCAAATTAAAGAAGAGAGTCTCCCACAAGCTTGGGGAAGGCTTCTCAAGTTACTTAATGCTTTTCCTGGTCATCCTCTTAAGAAAAATGAAATACTTGCTATCTTTTATAATGGACTAACTGATGCTTCTAGAGATTACCTGGATAGTTGTGTTGGTTCTCTTTTCAGGGAAAGAACACCAGATGAAGCTGAAATCTTATTGAATAATATGTTGACAAATGAAAATAATTGGGCACTTCCTGAGCCAGCTCCTGCTCCAATTAATGATCCTATTCCTAAACCAACTCCGAAGAAGAGGGGTATTCTATTTCTCAGCCCTGAAGATATGCAAGAGGCAAAGAAATCTATGAAAGAAAAAGGTATTAAAGCTGAAGATGTTAAGAATTTACCTCCTATTGAAGAAATACATGGTCTTAATTACCGCCTGTTGAAGAAACATATGATCTTAATACTTTATTTATTGAAGAACCTCCAGACCCCGATAACCCGACACAGGTAGTAAAGGTAAATTCTCTCTATAGATATGATAAAGCTGAAATCCCTCCTACTAAAATTACTAGTCAATGCTTGGATGAGTTTGATAATTTTATGTTTAAGCAAGAAGACTTCAATGCTTATTTTGGTAGACAATTAAAACAAGATGCTGATATGATTAAATACTTGGGTGATTATATGGCTAATATTAGAGGTGAACTTAAACTTATTAGCAAACATGCTTCTATGGTTGCCACTCAAGTAGAACAAGTACTTAAAGCTCAAAAAGAATTGCTCAATGAGATGAATAGTAAGAAAAATAATTATGCTGTTAAAGTGGCTACTAGAACTGGTAGAATGACACAGGAACCTTTGTATCCTGCAGGCCACCCTAAGAGAATTGAGCAAGATTCTCAGAGATACAATATTGATGCACCTAGTTCTTCTAAAAAGAAGAAAAAGAAAAATGATAGAACTGTGCAAACTTCTAGTGAACCTATTGCTGAACCACCTGATAATCCAAATGATATTTTTATTTTTGATGCTGAAACTCAATCTGGTAATGAACATGAACCTAATGGAAATGTTAATGATGATGTTCATAATAATGCTCAACCTAGTAATGATAATGATGTAGAAATTGAACCTCCTGTTGATCTTGATAACCCACAATCAAAGAATCAACGTTGTGATAAGAAAGACTTTGTCGCAAGGAAACATGGTAAAGAAAGAGAGCCTTGGGTTCAGAAACCCATGCCTTTTCCTCCCAAACCATCCAAGAAAAAGGATGATGAGGATTTTGAGCACTTTGCTGAAATGATTAGACCTATCTTTTTGCGTATGCGATTGACTGATATGCTCAAAATGAATCCTTATGCTAAGTACATGAAAGATATTGTTACAAATAAAAGAAAGATACCGGAAGCTGAGATTTCCACCATACTTGCTAATTATACTTTTAAGGGTGGAATACCAAAGAAACTTGGAGATCCAGGAGTACCTACTATACCATGCTCCATTAAAGGAAACTATGTTAAAACTGCTTTATGTGATCTTGGAGCCGGTGTTAGTGTTATGCCTCTCTCTTTATATCGTAGACTTGACTTGAATAAGTTGACACCTACTGAAATATCTTTGCAAATGGCTGATAAATCAACTGCTATACCTGTCGGTATTTGTGAGGACATGCCTGTTGTGGTTGCAAACGTTACTATTTTAGCGGACTTTGTTATTCTTGATATTCCCGAGGACGATAGTATGTCTATTATTCTTGGAAGACCTTTTCTTAATACTGCAGGGGCTGTTATTGATTGCAACAAAGGCAATGTCACTTTTCATGTTAATGGTAACGAGCATACGGTACATTTTCTAAGGAAACAACCTCAAGTTCATAGTATCAATTCTATCGGAAAAATTCCATCGATTATATTTGGAGGTTTTGAATTTCCTCTTCCTACTATCAAGAAGAAACATGTTATACTTATTATTGGGGATGTGCATATCCCCGTTGAGGTAACCTAGTGTTATTCAAAATTTCTCCGGTTTCATGTTAATCGGAATGAGTTTGTTAACAAGACTTGATCAACCTTGTTAGTGGATTCCTTTTGACGAGCATGAGATGGATGAAACTAGAAGCACAACCTTCTGTACCCCACTTTTACTTTCTGTTATTTAGTTGAAATAAAATGAAAATAAATAATTTCCTGTCTGTTATCTGATTATCTGTGCAATATAAAAATACCTCGAAAATAAAAGTTCTCCAAATGCCCTGAAAATTAAATATGAGTTTTTATAGAATATTTGAGGATTTATGGAACAGAGAACACACCAGGGGGCCAACCACCTTGCCACGAGGGTGGAGGGCGCGCCCACCCCCCTAGGGCGCGCCCCCCTACCTCGTGGGCCCACGGTGGCCCTCCTCCACTTATTCTTTCAGCCACACACTTCATCTTCCTCCCCCAAACACGAAAAACCAGCTCAAACCTGAGTCCAAGCTCGTTTTGCTACCATTTTCGATCTCCTTGCTCAAAGCACCTCTCACAAAACTGCTTGGGAGATTGTTCCTTGGTATGTGACTCCTCCATTGGTCCAATTAGTTTTTGTTCTAGTGCTTTATTCATTGCAAATTTGTGTTGCTTAGGTGACCCTGTTCTTGAGCTTGCATGTCAAATTTATATGGTCAAAAGTAGTTTTGATGCATGATATAGGCTCTAGGCACTTGTAGGAGTAGTTGCTATCAATATTATTGAGTTTGGTTTACTTTTATTTTGAAGTTACTAAAATTTTTAGATTTTTTCAGAAAATGATGAGGAGATTATTGAGGGGCTCATTGAGCCAAAGCTCGAAGGAGAAGGCACCGAAGCCTAAGTATAATTTGTCGCACACCGCGGGGGTTCGGGCGTGTGAATGGCCTTCCGAGGATTTCTTGAGAGCAGTCGGGATTTATGAAGATTTTCATGAATTGGCTCATAATGCAGGCCTCACCACTTTCCTCCACGACCAATGCGATCAGTATCTCTTACTCACAAATACCTTTGTGCGAAACTTTCATTTTCATTCTAGGAACTCACCACCTACGGTGGAGTTTCATTTATATGATGAGCATAAGGAGATGTCACTTTATGATTTCTGCTGGATTTGTTTGGTCCCTTTTGGGGGCAAGACAGAAGAACCACGTCATGATGATGTGGAGGGATTTATTAATACTATCACTGTAGGAGAAACTAGGAAGGTTTCCAATGCACGAATCACTAGCATACATTTTCCTATTTTACGTTACTTTGCATTATTTGCTAGTCGTTGCTTAATTGGACGCGGAAACTGTGGAAACCTTAGTATCCCTGATATAATTATTCTGCTCCAAGGTTTATACAGTGATAACACTTTTAGTATGGGCGGCATTATTGCTAGACGGTTAAGTATGAACCGTACTAAGGGTCCCATCATTGGAGGCATCTATGCTACACGCCTAGCTGCACATTTTAACATACCTATTAGGCATGCTGAGAAGGAAGAAAAAGTGCTGCCTCATGTTTATCTAGATTATAAAAGTATGGTGGCACATGATTTTATTGTTAAGAATAGGGCAGGAGAGCTTAAATATCAATTGTTCTTTAATAAACATCATCCTGAGACTATTACCTTGCCTGCTCCTTCTTTGTTTGATTTGACTGTAGGCAAGTACCTTGTTCCATTGACGGCTATCCATGCCTACCGGAACCCTGCACCAGCCGAGGAGCCAGAACCGGAACCCCAATTTGATCCTTCACGACAGTCTAACTATCAGTGGGATCCGGAGATGATTGCCAGCCAGTGGCAATCGGAGCCATCTTCTTCCTCATTGCAGTACGACCCCAACTATTATTATGGATATCTGCCAGGCCAGCCGTGGCCATAGACCAACTTAGGCCAAAAGCCTAAGCTTGGGGGAGTACGTATTTCTCACCGACATTACATTTATGTTCACACACACACTCATTGCTAGATGTCGGTGCTAATACTTTTTCGTTGTATCATCCATGCTAGATTATTTCCTTTTATGCTTTCTTCTTGTGTGTTTAATAAACCTTAAGAAAAAACCAAAAAAAAATTAGTTGTAGCTCCTAATTAATTTACTTTCCATGCTTGTAGTAGTAACTAAAAAGAAAGCCCAAAAATATTTCCTGTTCTTCTTTTGCTTGTTGGGAGCTTTCCCGTGTAAATAGTTTTATTTCTTTTCTTTGGTGGTCAGTAGGAGAAGACCATGATTAGATTGTTGAAATGGCTCTTATATGCATTATTGTTCATCTGACAAAAGAGCCAATATTGCCTTGTCTTCTCCTGTTTATTGAATGCCTGCAGATTCCAGCTTAGTCCAATGCACGTGCACTCTTATTATTATTTACATCGTTCGGTCATGCAAGTGAAAGGCAATTATGATGATATATGATGGACTGACTGAGATGAGAAAAGCTGGTACGAACTCGACCTCTTTTGTTTTTGTAAATATGATGAGTTCGTCGTCTTGATTCAGCTTGTTATGAATAAACATGTTTGCAATGACAATTAGAGATCATAGTTGCTTGTGCCATGCTTGATTAGCTATGAGTTATAATGGTTTACCTTGCGTGCCAACATGCTATTAAAATGGTTATGATGTGGTATGATAGGGTGGTATCCTCCTCTGAATGATTTAAGTGACTTGACTTGGCACATGTTCACGCATGTAGTTGAAACAAATCAACATAGCCTTCACGATATTTACGTTCATGGTGGATTATATCCAACTCATGCGTGCATCCAATGTTTATTAATTTTAATGCACGACATGGCTGTTGTCGCTCTCTAGTTGGTCGCTTCCCAGTCTTTTGCTAGCCTTCACTTGTACTAAGCGGGAATACTGCTTGTGGATCCAATCCCTTAAACCCCAAAGTTATTCCAGATGAGTCCACTATACCTTCCTATATGCGGTATCTACCTGCCGTTCCAAGTAAATTTGTATGTGCCAAACTCTAAACCTTCAAATAATCATCCTGTTTTGTATGCTCGAATAGCTCATGTATCAACTAGGGCTGTCTGTATCTTCCATGTTAGGCGGGTTATTCTCAAGAGGAGTGGACTCCTCTCCTCACTCACGAGATAAATGGCTGGTCACCGGGATGCCCAATCCCATGCTTTATGCAAACTAAATCAAAATAATTGCAAACAAAACCCCCCTGGGACCTGATGTATGTTGGAGGCACTCGTTGTTTCTAGCAAGCCGTGGATTGATGTTTGTTGGTGCGGGGGGAGTATAAACTTTACCATTCTGTTTGGGAACCGCCTATAATGTGTGTAGCATGGAAGATATCGCCATCTCTTGGTTGTTATGTTGACAATGAAAGTATACCGCTCAAAATATTATTCACCTCTATTTCAAAACCGAGCTCTGGCACCTCTACAAATCCCTGCTTCCCTCTACGAAGGGCCTATCTATTTACTTTTATGTTGAGTCATCACCCTCTTATTAAAAAGCACCAGTTGGAGAGCACCGTTGTATTGCATTCATTACTGTTAATTTATATTGGGTGTGACTATGATTTGATCTCTTTTACCATGAATTACAATGTCTAGTCAGTCCTTGATCTTTAAAGGTGCTCTGCATTTATGTTTTGCAGTCTTAGAAAGGGCTAGCGAGATACCATCTTGTTATATCATATTATGATTGTTTTGAGAAAGTGTTGTCATCCGAGATTTATTATTATGGCTTGCTAGTTGATTATGCTATTGATATGAGTAAACATGACACCTGAGAATTATTGAAAATGTGGTTAGTTATAATCTTTGCTGAAAACTTGAATGCTAGCTTGACATATTTATAACAACAAGAGCAAACAGAGTTTGTAAAAGTTTTTCTTTATTTCTTTCTATTTGTCAACTGAATTGCTTGAGGACAAGAAAGGGTTTAAGCTTGGGGGAGTTGATACGTCTCCGTCGTATCTACTTTTCCAAACACTTTTGCCCTTGTTTTGGACTCTAACTTGTATGATTTGAATGGAACTAACCCGGACTGGCGCTGTTTTCAGCAGAATTGCCATGATGTTGTTTTATGTGCAGAAAACAAAAGATCTCGGAATGACCTGAAACTCCACGAAATATCTTACAATAAATAATAAAAAATCCTTGCCAAAGATGAAGACCAGGGGGCCCACACCCTTCTAATGAGGGTGGGGGGTGCGCCCCCCCTAGGGCGCGCCCCCTACCTCGTGTGCCCCCTGGAGACCTCCCGACTCCAACTCCAACTCTATATAACTGCTTTCGGGGAGAAAAAAATAGGAGAGAAGAAATCGTCACGATTTACGATATGGAGCCTTCGCCAAGCCCTAAAACCTCTCGGGAGGGCTGATCTGGAGTCCGTTCGGGGCTCCAGAGAGGGGGATTCGTCACCGTCGTCATCATCAACCATCCTCCATCACCAATTTCATGATGCTCACCGCCATGCGTGAGTAATTCCATCGTAGGCTTGCTGGACGGTGATGGGTCGGATGAGATTCACCATGTAATCGAGTTAGTTTTGTTAGGGTTTGATCCCTAGTATCCACTATGTTCTGAGATTGATGTTGTTATGACTTTGCTATGCTTAATGCTTGTCACTAGGGCCCGAGTGCCATGATTTCAGATCTGAACCCATTATGCAAGTCTATAGTCACCTATTATGTGTTATGATTCGTTAACCCCGAAGTGAAAATAATCGGGATACTTACCGGTGATGACCGTAGTTTGAGGAGTTCATGTATTCACTATGTGCTAATGCTTTGTTCCGGTTCTCTATTAAAAGGAGGCCTTAATATCCCTTAGTTTCCATTAGGACCCCGCTGCCACGGGAGGGTAGGACAAAAGATGTCATGCAAGTTCTTTTCCATAAGCACATATGACTATATTCGGAATACATGCCTACATTACATTGACGAATTGGAGCTAGTTCTGTGTCACCCTATGTTATGACTGTTACATGATGAACCGCATCCGGCATAATTATCCATCATTGATCCAATGCCTACGAGCTTTCCATATACTGGTTTATGCTTATTTACTTTCCCGTTGCTATTGTTACAATCACTACATAATACCAAAAATATTACTTTGCTTTCATTACTCTTTTGTTACCGTTCTCACCACTATCATATTACTTTGCTACTAAACACTTTGCTGCAGATACTAAGTTTCTAGGTGTGGTTGAATTGACAACTCAGCTGCTAATACTTGAGAATATTCTTTGGCTCCCCTTGTGTCGAATCAATAAATTTGGGTTGAATACTTTACCCTCGAAAGCTGTTGCGATCCGCTATACTTGTGGGTTATCATCTGTTGAAGAAACATATGGTCTTAATCCATTACCTATTGAAGAAATACATGGTCTTGATAACCCGACACAGGTAGTAAAGGTAAATTCTCTCTATAGATATGATAAAGCTGAAATCCCGTTTACTAAATTTGCTAGCCCATGCTTAGATGAGTTTGATAAATTTATGGTTAAGAAAGAAGATTTTAATGCTTATTTTGGTAGACAATTGAAATACAATTCAAATATGCTTGAACACTTGGGTGATTATATGGCTAATGTCAAAGGTGAACTTAAACTTATTAGCAAACATGCTTCTATGGTTACCACTCAAGTAGAACAGGTACTTAAAGCTCAAAATGATTTGCTTAATGAATTAAATAGCAAGAATAATGATAACGATGTTAGAGTTATGACTAGAACTGGTAGAATGACTCAGGAACCTCTATATCCTGAAGGCCACCCAAAGAGAATTGAGCAAGATTCTCAGAGAAATAATGTAGACGCACCTAGTCCTTCTAATAGGAAGAAAAAGAAAAATGATAGGACTTTGCATGCTTCTAGTAAACCTATTACTGAAACACCTGAGAATCCAAATGATATTTCTATCTCTGATGTTGAAACACAATCTGGTAATGAACCTGAAACTAGTGATAATGTTAATGATAATGTTCATGATGATGCTCAACCTAGTAATGATAATGATATAGAAATTGAACCTGCTGTTGATCTTGATAACCCACAATCAAAGAATCAATGTTATGATAAGAAAGACTTTGTTGCTAGGGAACATGGTAAAGAAAGAGAACCATGGGTTCAGAAACCCATGCCTTTTCCTCCCAAACAATCCAAGAAAAAGGATGAGGAGGATTTTGAGCGCTTTGCTGAAATGATTAGACCTATCTTTTTGCGTATGCGATTAACTGATATGCTCAAAATGAATCCTTATGCTAAGTATATGAAATATATTGTTACAAATAAAAGAAAGATACCGGAAGCTGAAATTTCCACCATGCTTGCTAATTATACCTTTAAGGGTGGAATACCAAAGAAACTTGGAGATCCAGGAGTACCTACTATACCATGCTCCATTAAAAGAAACTATGTTAAAACTGCTTTATGTGATCTTGGAGCCAGTGTTGGTGTTATGCCTCTCTCTTTATATCATAGACTTGATTTGAATAAGTTGAAACCTACTGAAATATCTTTGCAAATGGCTGATAAATCAACTGCTATACCTGTCGGTATTTGTGAGGATGTGCCTGTTGTGGTTGCAAAGGTTACTATTTTAACAGACTTTGTTATTCTTGATATTCCCGAGGACGATAGTATGTCTATTATTCTTGGAAGACCCTTTTTGAATATTGCAGGGGCTGTTATTGATTGCACTAAAGGCAATGTCACTTTTCATGTTAATGGTAATGAGCATACGGTACACTTTCCGAGGAAACAACCTCAAGTTCATAGTATCAACTCTATTGGAAAAATTCCATCGCTTATATTTGGAGGCTTTGAATTTCCTCTTCCTACTGTCAAGAAGAAATATGATTTCCTATTATTGGGGATGTACATATTCCCGTTGAGGTAACATAGTGTTATTCAAAATTTCTCCGGTTCTATGTTATTCGGAATGAGTTCGTTAACAAGACTTGATCAACCTTGTTAGTGGATTCCTTTTGATGATCATGAGATGGATGAAACTAGAAGGCGCAACTCTCTGTGCCCTCCTTTTACTTTCTGTTATTTATATTAAATAAAATAAACATAAGTATTTTCCGTGTGTTATCTAAATTATTCATGCAATATAAAAACACCTCGAAAATAAAAGTTCTCCAAATGCCCTCAAATTTAAATATGATTTTTTCTGGAATATTAGAGAATATTTGGCACCAAGAACACAACACGGGGGGCATCCACCTGGCCACGAGAGTGGAGGGTGCGCCCCCTACCTCGTGGGCCCATGGTGGCCCTCCTCCACTTATTCCTGCACCCACACACTCCTTCTTCCTCCCACAAACATGAATATCCAACTCAAACCCGAGTCCAAGCTCATTTTGCTACCATTTTCGATCTCCTTGCTCAAAGCACCTCTCACAAAACTACTTGGGGAGATTGTTCCTTGGTATGTGACTCCTCCATTGGTCCAATTAGTTTTTGTTCTAGTGCTTTATTCATTGCAAATTTGTGCTGCCTAGGTGACCCTCTTCTTGAGCTTGCATGTCAAATTTATATGGTTCCAAGTAGTTTTGATGCATGATATAGGCTCTAGGCACTCGTAGGAGTTGTTGCTATCAATTTTGTTGAGCTTGGTTCACTTTTGTTTGAAGTTACTAAAAATTTCAGAATTTTTCAAAGAATAATGAAGAGATTTTGAGGGGCTCATCGAGCTGAAGCTCGAAGGAAAAGCAAAATGAAGAAGCAAAGAAGGCCAAATATAATCTGCCTCGCACCGCGGAGGTTAGGCCGTGTGAGTGGCCTTCTGATGATTTCTTGTGAGCAGCCGGGATTTATGATGATTTTTATGAATTGGCTAAGAATGCAGGACTCACCGCCTTCCTCCACGACCAACGCGACCAGTATCTCTTACTCACCAATATCTTTGTGCAAAACTTTCATTTCCATTCTAGGAGCTCACCACCTACGGTGGAGTTTTATTTATATGATGAGCATAAGGAGATGTCACTTTATGATTTTTTTCGGGTTTGTTTGGTCCCTTTCGGGGGCACGACAGAGGAACCACATCGCGGCGATGTGGATGGGTTTATTGATACCATCACTGTAGGGTAAACGAGGAAGGTCCCGATGCACGAATCACTAGCATACATTTTCCTGTTTTACGCTACTTTGCAATATTTGCTAGTCGTTGCTTAATTGGTCATGGAAACTATGGAAGCCTTAGTGTTCCTGATATTATTATTTTGTTCCATGGTTTATTCTATGATAACTCTATGAGTATGGGCAGTATTATTGCTAAACGGTTAAGTCTGAACCGTACAAAGGGTCCCATTTTTGGTGGTATCTATGCTTCACGACTTGCTGCATATTATAACATACCTATTAGGCACTATGAAAAAGAAGAAAAATTACTGCCTACTATTTATTTAGATTATAAGAGTATGGTAGCACATGATTTCATTATAAAGAATAGGGAAGGGGAGCTTAATACAAATTGTTCTTCGATAAACGTCATCCGGAGACTATTACCCTGTGTCGGTGTACTAGAGTAGGGGTACCCTAGTATCCCGAACTTGTGCACGGGCAGTCGCAGCATCCCGCGGTAAGGCTTGCCGGGTGACCGCCAAGGTCCTCCGTGGTTCCTTTGGAGCCATTCAAGGACAAAGTATCCAAGCCAAGGAGACAAGACCCCGGCAAGAGGAGCTTGCTGGGAAGGCCAAACAAGGCATCTCAAGGAACTTGCCGTGACGCGCCACACGTCTCGGCAAGGCCCGGTGAGCGACAAGCTCCCGGACGCGACAAGACAACAACCGCGGCAAGGCGCTTGCCGCGGCAAGCCACCACTCCGTGTCCACGCTCCAGCACATCCACCAACGTGTCGCTCTGGGACCCTTCCAGGCGTACGTGGCGGGAGGCTGTGCAGCCAGCGGTGCGTGGTGGCAAGCGGCGCTGACAAGATTGCCATCGTGGCGAGTGGTGGCGTCCCTGACGGTCCCTTTTGCACTATTTAGGCGACGCAGACGGGCATTTAATGCCCTGGTCCCCTACCATCAGGGTTAGGTATGATACACTGTAGCAGGTAGCTGTACCAACCGCAACACCTTTCCATTTTTACCCTTGTCTACGTTGCCACCTGTCAGTGACCCCTTGAGCATATAAAAGGAGGCCCATGCGCAACGTAGAGGAGAGGGGGGGAGGAAGAGAACACTCACGCTCGGTGTCGTTAGCTGCTGGGGTGTACTGTAGCACTCCGCGCTCCCGAGCAAGAACTCAATACAAACCACAAAGCAGGATTAGGGTTTTACGCATCCGTGCGGCCCAAACCTGGGTAAACATCTCGTGTGCTTCGCCTCAATCCGCTCTTCGTGCGACCCTCGCCGCCGCCGAACCGAAAGGGACTCGGTCCGTCGGTCCCATAGGTGCTCGTGGACTAGTCCCCCGACATCTTTGGCGCGCCAGGTAGGGGGGTCGAGGTTGTGTGAACCAGATCCGGCGTTCACACGAGCTAGATCTTCATCATCTTCATCGACATGCCGCCGAAGAAGAAGGCTTCGGAGGCGGCTGCTCCGTCCGCGCCGAACCCACCACCGCCGGAGCAAACGGCTGATGGGGCAGACGCCGGCGGAAGAACGGGCGTCGACGAGGGAGCTCACAGTGCTGCCAGGTCCAAGGACAAGGCTGCGCTGCCCATCGGCGGCGTAGCCGGCTCCCACAACGACCGGGCGCACTCCAAGACCTCGGCGTCCGTACATGCACCGCGCCCATCTCAGGAGGCGCGGGACCGGCAGCGTCATGGTACTCACGGTACCATGCGTTTGCTGGACCAAGATCGAGCTGGTGGATCTCGGAGTGCTCAAGACCAGCATGCACGCCAACATGCTGGCACAAGCGAGGCATGGTCGCCTGGACGGGATACTGCTCCTTCTAACATAGTTAGAAGTCCGAGCATATCCCGCTCCTCGCACCGTTCGCCACCGCCACCCGCCACTACAGCAGAAGCTTTGGCGCGAGCTCAACTGCTCCTGGACTACCCTCCAACGGCAGACAAGATGGACGACTGGAGGGCCACCATTCAAAGTCTCATCGGCTTCGCCAACGGCGACACTCAACGGCAGCCGAGCACGTCGCAGCCGCGGCAAGTCAGCCAGGCACGAGCTGGTGGCGACAAGACCGGTGGGGGTGCAACCACTGTGCACTCTCCGCCCCAAAGGCCAAGATCGCCGACTCGTCGGATCCACCTCGACAGCGACTCCACCGCGTCATCAGATCCACGAGCTCATCGTGATCAGCGCCAAGTTCTTCACGAACGACAGCAAGAAGACGCTCGTACTCGCATCGAGCGCCGAAGAGAAGCGCGACGTCAATCGGACCAGCGCGCTGGGCCCTCTGTCGACATGCATGCGCCAGGGGAACCAGACGACTTGCCATACGCGGTAGGTTGCCCCGCGTTTACTCGTGAGCTGCGGCAAGTCAAGTGGCCCAGCACAAAGAATTTCAAGCCAGACATACCAGAGAAGTACCACGGCAAGTCGCATCTGTCGGAGTTCCTCAGCATCTACACCATCGCGGTGCAGGCTGCCGGGGGGCGGGACGACAAGATCCTTGCCAATTACTTCCCACTGGTGCTCAAGCCCAACGTCAGGTCCTGGCTCATGCACTTTCCGGACTACTCCATATCCTCCTGGGCAGACCTATGCCATCAGTTTGTCGGCGCCTTTACGGGCGGCCACAAACCTCATGGCCAAGAGAGTGACCTTCATCTGCTCGCCCAGAAGGAAGGAGAGCCCCTGCATAAGTACATTCAGAGATTCAGCCGTGTACATCACAACATCCCAGATGTCCACCCTACCGCGGTCATCAGCGCGTTCCATCAGAACGTGCGTAACCGCAGGATGCGGGAGGAGATGGCGATGTGCAAGATCAGAGATGTCAGTGAGCTGTATGCCCTGGCCGACAAGTGTGCACGTGCTGAGGAAGGAAGGAAACTCCCCGGAGAGAATACAGGAGCAGGAGGATCTGACAGCGAGGATGCTGCCCCGGCAAAGAAAAACCGGCGGCGGAACAACAGGAAGAAGAAAGGCAAAGATGTGCTAGTCATTGAGTAGTCCGGCAACGAAGGTGGCGCCAAGAAAGCCAAAGCTGGTAGCTTCGGCAAGGAGATTGCCGCATGCACCAACTGCCAGACTGTGGCGGTCGCCGACAAGCAGGACGGCACCGACAAGCAGTACTGCAAGATCCACCGCACCAAGGGCCATGACCTCCAGAGCTGCAAGAAGGTCGAGCAGCTTGTCCAGCAGCAAAAGGCTGAACACGAGCAACGCGACAAGGAGAGGGCCCAAGGAGGCGCTGGAGAATCTGGCAAGAAGCGCGCCAGCCGGGAAGGACGCTGCGGCAAGGCCAAGCAGCGGCAAGGAGACAGACCTCCCCGCGGCCGCGACAAGGATGAAGATGACGACGACGACGAAGACATGGATGGTGTCGAGACCAGTGAGCAGGAGTTCCAGAAAGCCACAGAGGTCTTGTGCGTTGACGGCGGTGCTTCTCTGCATACTTCGCACCGCCAACTCAAGCAGTGGGTGCGGGAAGTCAATGCGGCGGAACCACCTGTCGAGTCACGCAAGCTTCTGAAATGGTCCAGCACGCCTATCATCTTTTGATATTGAGGACCACCCTGATCGCACAACTGCGGTCGGGTGCTTGCCGATGTTGGTTTCACCAACTATCCGCAACCTCAAGGTCACTAAGATGCTAGTTGACGGCGGGGCCGGCTTGAACCTGATCTCCTCCGCTGTACTCCAGAAACTCCAGATCCCTGACAGCGAGCTTGAAGAGACCGACACATTCCAAGGAATCAACCCGGGAAGGAGCAGCCGAAGGGGAAGGTCACGTTGCCAGTAACATTTGGCAACGAGGTGAACTTTAGGATTGAGAGGGTCACTTTTGACGTTGCCGATTTTCCATTGCCTTACAATGGGATACTCGGCCGTCCAGCACTCGCCAAGTTCATGGCAGCCTCTCACTACGCATACAACATGCTGAAGATGCCAGGCCCGATAAGCGTCATCTCTGTCCCTGGCGACAAGAAGGATGCTCTTATCTGCGCCGACAAGATCTACCGGGAAGCGGCAACCGCAACAGATCGCAAGTCACCTGCCGTTGAAGCTCCCGGGGGGAAGAAGAAGACCAAGTCCGGCAAGAGTGCTGATGCCCACTCCGGCAAGCGCACCTCTTCGGAGTGCTGCGCTGCCGTCGAGGACGCACCATCGAGCTCCACCGGCAAGTGTAAGAAGACAATGGCAGCTCCGCCAGAGACCAAGAAGGTGTCTGCCAAGGAGGACGGCACTGGTGGTACCTTCACCATCAGTGCCACTCTCGACCCTAAATAGGAAAGCGCGCTCATTGCTTTCCTGCGGGCGAACGTCGACGTGTTTGCGTGGCAACCGTCTGACATCCCCGGTGTACCCAGGAAAGTAATTGAGCACCATCTTGCCGTTTGTCCTCATGCGCGGCCCGTCAAGCAGAAGGTCAGGAAGCAAGCAGTGGAGCGCCAAGAATTCATCGCAGAAGAGATCAAGAAGTTGGAAGCAGCAGGCCTTGTCAGAGGAGTGCTCCATCCTACGTGGTTGGCCAATCTTGTAGTCGTGCGCAAGGCGAACGGGAAATGGAGACTTTGTATCGACTTTACCGATGTTAACAAAGCTTGTCCCAAAGACCCATTTCCTTTGCCGCGCATTGACCAGATTGTTGACTCCACGGCCGGATGTGACTTGCTTTCATTTCTTGACGCATACTCAGGATACCATCAGATCTTCATGGCAGAAGAGGATGAGGAGAAGACCGCATTCATCACTCCATGTGGCACGTACTGTTTCATACGGATGCCTTTCGGTTTAAAAAATGCTGGTTCAACATTTGCAAGGGTAGTCCATGTCGCTCTTGAGCCACAAATACACAGAAATGTGGAAGCCTACATGGATGACATAGTGGTCAAGAGCAAGGACAAGGCAACTCTCATTCAAGATTTAGACGAGACCTTTGCAAATCTTTGCAAGATCAGCCTCAAGCTCAACCCCGAGAAGTGTGTGTTTGGAGTCCCCTCCGGCAAGCTTCTCGGGTTCTTCGTGTCTCAGCAGGGAATCGAAGCCAATCCCGACAAGATCAAGGCCATTGAGCAGATTGAAGCACCAAAGCACGTCAAGGATGTACAAAGACTTGCCGGTTGCATGGCTGCTCTCAGCAAGTTTATCTCTAGGTCTGCTGAGCGTGCCCTGCCGTTTTTCAAAATATTGAAAAAGGCAGGTCCAATGAAATGGACTCCGGAAGCGGAGGCTGCGCTGCAAGACTTGAAGAGATACCTGTCCTCCACTCCAACACTTGTCGCACCTAAGCCACAAGAGAAGTTGCTGCTGTATATAGTGGCAACCAATCAAGTGGTTAGTGCTGCGTTAGTAGCAGAGAGGGAGGCAGATGACGAGCCAGCAACCACGGCAGGCGCATCCAGCGACAAGCAGGGGGCTTCCCCGACAAGCTCTGGTCCCGACAAGGATGGATCTGCGCAGACGCGCGAGGAGATACAGAAGAGAATGGTACAGCGCCTAGTTTACTTTGTCAGTTCCCTTCTGCAGGGGGCTAGGTCAAGGTACTCTGGCGTGCAGAAATTGCTTTTCGGCCTTCTCATGGCCTCGAGAAAGCTGCGCCATTACTTCCAAGCACATGAGATCACAGTTGTCACTCGTTTTCCGCTGAAGAGGATACTACAGAATCCAGAAGCGACAGGCAGGATTGTTGAGTGGGCACTAGAACTGTCAAGCTTTGGCCTCAAGTTTGAGAGTACTTCAACTATCCAAAGCAGAGCATTGGCAGAATTCATAGCAGAATGGACGCCAACACCAGATGAAGAAATTCCAGAAACGAGCATCCCCGTCGAGGAAGCAAGCAAAGAGTGGCTGATGTACTTTGATGGTGCCTTTTCGCTGCAAGGCGCCGGCGCTGGCGTGCTGCTTGTCGCACCCACCGGAGAGCACCTCAAGTACGTAGTCCAGATGCACTTTCCCAAGGAGCAAGCAACAAACAATACTGCAGAGTATGAAGGCTTGCTTGCCAGTCTCAGGATCGCGGCAGACCTTGGGATCAAGAAGCTCATTGTCAGGGGTGACTCGCAGCTTGTCGTCCGCCAAGTGAACAAGAGCTATCAGAGTCCGTTGATGGAAGCCTATGTTGACGAAGTGAGAAAGCTAGAAGAGCACTTTGACGGCCTACAGATGGAGCATGTTCCAAGAGCTCAGAACGCCATTGCCGATGGCCTATCAAAGTGCGCCGCACTTAAGTTACCTATGGAACCAGGGATCTTTGTGCTCAAGCTGACTCAACCGTCTGTAACGCCATCAACTGGACAGAGCAATAAGAGGAAGTTGATTTCTGGTGACTATTTTCCGGCAGAGCTTCCCAAAGCCGCCGCCAAGAAGGTCCCCAAGATCAACGCCAAGAGCGCTGAGGAGCAGTCTGCTCTGGCAAGCCCTAGGGTTTGTTCCGTTGGAGCAGAAACTCCCAACAAGTTTTGCTCCGGCAAGCTTGCCTGGGAACGTCAAGCTCCGGCAGAGCCACAGGTTCTCGCCGTAGAAGCGGATGTTCCTGCAGCAGCAGATTTTCCTTTAGTCCTTATTGTTGAGCCACAAGCTCCAGCATGGACACAGCAGATTGTCCGTTTCCTTCAGACAGGAGAACTTCCCGAAGAGCAAGAAGCGGAAAGAGTAGCCCGACAGTCAAGTATGTACCAGTTTGTCGACAACACACTGTACAGAAGAAGACTCAACGGTGTGAAATTGAAGTGTATTCACCGGGAAGACGGACAAAAGCTGTTGGCAGAGATACATGGAGGCATATGTGGTCACCACATTGGCGCAAGAGCACTTGCCGGCAAAGCATTCCGGCAAGGTTTCTTTTGGCCGACAGCCCTCCAGGATGCAACTGCACAAGTAACCAAGTGTGAAGCGTGCCAGTTCCATTCCAAGCAGATACACCAACCAGCTCAAGCTCTCCAGAGGATCCCTTTATCCTGGCCATTTTCGGTCTAGGGGCTCGACATCCTCGGCCCCTTTCCCCGAGCAGTCGGGGGCTTTGAGTACTTGTACGTTGCAATCGACAAGTTCACAAAGTGGCCGGAAGTGGAAGCAGTGAGGAAGGTGACAGCACAGTCAGCAGTCAAGTTCTTCAGGTCGATTGTTTGCCGCTTCGGGATCCCTAACAGGATAATCACCGACAACGGTACGCAATTCACGAGCCGCACCTTCATGCAGTACGTCCAAGATCTTGGCGCCAAGGTCTGCTTCGCTTCTGTTGCTCACCCGAGAAGCAATGGTCAAGCGGAGAGGGCAAATGCTGAAGTGCTGCGTGGGCTCAAGACCAGGACTTTCGACAGGCTGCACAAGTGCGGAAGAAACTGGATCGAGGAGCTGCCGGTGGTTCTTTCGTCGATCAGGACGACGCCAAATCGAGCCACTGGCCAGACACCTTTCGCTCTAGTCTATGGAGCAGAGGCAGTTCTCCCCACGGAACTCGTATACGGGTCACCTCGAGTGCTCGCTTATGATGAGCTTGAGCAAGAGCAGCTGCGACAAGATGACGCGCTACTCCTTGAGGAAGACCGTCTTCAGGCTGCTGTACGAGCTGCTCGCTACCAGCAAGCTTTGCGCCGCTACCATAGCCACAAAGTTAACGCTAGAAGTCTCAAGGAAGGCGACCTTGTTCTTTGGCGTGTTCAGTCCGCCAAGAATTCCAACAAGTTGACGCCGAACTGGGAAGGCCCTTACCGGGTGAAACGAGTCACTAGGCCTGGCGCTGTCCGCCTTGAGACCGAAGATAGCATTCCGGTGAGCAATTCCTGGAACATTGAGCATCTTCGTAAGTTTTACCCGTAAGGCGCGGTTGCCGGAACCTGTTCCGGCAACCACCTTTTGTACAAGTCTTGCCGCTGTTGCATGTAATCCTTTGTACAAAGCCGGGCGCAGACCCCGTGCATAAGTAAAGCTCATATGCTCCGCACATCTTGTCAATTTCATGCTTTCTATTTTTTGCATATGTGATCTGACATTTTGTGCAGCACCTACTCCCCGATAAGCAATAACGAGCCGTAAGTCTCCATATCTTTATATTCTCCTCTTTCTTTTTTCTCAAGGAAAGGAAGGTTCCCTCGCCCACAAGTTTGCCGGGGGGGAAAGGAGAAGATAATGGTATGGACCAGGCGTCGTTCAAGAAAGTTTCGCCTTACTGGGAAGCAAACAACAGAAAAGCTAAGTTGCCAAAGTTTGAGCAATCAGATTTTTTTAAATTATCTCCCTTGAACGACTGCACTTTGTATGGAAAACCTGTGCGCGGAGGAACCAACTCGTAGCTAGTTGCGCCCTTACTTTGTTTCGAGTCCGCTCAACAACTTAAGTGAGCTGCGACTAGTTGCGACAAGGTTTCTTGTCGGTAGCGGCACCGCCAGCAGGCTGCTGACGTCCCGCACTCAGCGCTCGCGGCTAAGGTGCCTGCACCGGCAAGTTCCCTAAAAGCGAAGGGCAAAAACATACAAAGGGAGGAATCAAGTAAAGGGAATAACATTGCAATCATTACCCGGAATAGAGTTATATTACAAGGTAGCTTGTCGCGGCTCTAACAGATTGTTCTCATAACATGACCAGCAGCGACAAGAAAAGAAGAAAACGGGCGGCCTAGTCTACGCGATCGCCCTCAATCCTCTTGATCCCGCTCACCTTGTCCACAATGGGTGCGACAAGGGTCTTGAGCGCCTCCAGATCAGCATCCGGCGGCAGGGCCTTGAGGACGTTGGTGAGGTTGAGGCCCGGGTTGCGGAAGGCCACCTTCACCAACACCTTTTGAAGAGCTCCTGCGCAGATCTTGCGCGACTCGTCGGCCAGCTGCTTTGGGATCTTCTCCCGGAGCCGCTGGAGGGCCGTCGCCACGCCTTTGAAGAACAAGGTGAGCTTGGCGCTGGGTTGGAGGTTCTCATCAGAGGGATACCCGAGATCCTCCACCCCCAGCTGCGCCAGCTCCCTGTCGATATCTGCGGCAGCATTCACGAGACCCCCTGTCCAGTGCTCCACATTCTCCCTAAAAGCATTCTGGGCGGCGGCAGCACTCGCCAGCAGCGCCTTGTCGGCCTTGATCTCCTCCTTCAAGGCCACCTCCTGCTCCTTTGCGCCGTCCAGCGTCTTGGTCAAAGTGGTCAGCTTCAACTCAAGATCTGCGTTGGAGTCCTTGGCGGCGCTAAGCTTTTTGCCCTTCTCGGTGAGACGAACCTGCAGCTCTGAGTTGCTGTGGGCGTCCTTCTCCCGCTCACGCTTGAGCGCGGCAAGCTCTTCACCACTCGCCTTGAGATCGGCCTCCAGCTGCGCCACCTTCGTCTCCAGCTCCTTCTTGGCGGCCTCGGCAACTGTGGCAGCATCCTCTGCTTGCTTAAGGGCTCCGCCGAATTTTTGCTCACGCGCGGCAAGCTCATCCTCGTGGCTATCGAGGTTAACTTTCCGCTGCACCAGCTCGCCCTCCTGCGCAGACAGCTTCTCAGCGGCAAGCCGCTGTTGCTCTTCAACTTCGGCCTTCTCGAGGAAGAAGGCCTTCTGCTCTTCGGCGAGTTGCTCCCGCTCCTCTGCCAGGGACCGGAGAGCTTCCTGGTTGAGACCCCGGAGCTCCTCCGCGCGCTTCTCGATGTTCGCTCCCGCCTTCGCGACAAGCGCCTCGTGGGATTCCAGCTTGGCTTGCCGCGCGCGGTAGAGCGACAACAGCTTCCGCAGCAGCCGCTCCTCCTCAGGCTCGCCGCTGCTGCTGCTCGGCACATCAACTAGCGTCAGCCCAGCGGAGGCGAGCACCTCTCCATCAAAGCTCTCTCCCTCGACCGGCGCCCTGGAGCTTGACGCCCAGGGGAGGTTGATGAAAACGCCATCGCCGGCCTTCAAATAGATGCCTGGCTGGGGCTCTTCGGAGCCTGGCGCTGCGGCAGCGGCGGACGGGTCGGCGGTCGACGTAGCGCCTGGCGCTCCTGCGGCCTCAGGGCCGTCAGTGCGATCGCCAGACCCCTCGCCAGCTGCTGTGGCGGCAGCTTTGTCGGCCTCGTCGCCGGCGGGATCATCAGCGCCGGCTGCTTCTTCAGTGGCAGCGGCGTCGTCGGCAGCAACCTCGGTCTCCATCGGCTCCGCAGCAGATGGGTCTGATGGCCGGAAAAGTGAGAAAAGTCAAGGAAATACCCAAAAAGAAGAAGAACCCAAGGGAAGCTTTGAAGAGAAGATTACCTGTACTGGGTTCGGCAGTCGTAGTCTCCGCCGCCTGAGGGACGCTGGTGCTGTCCCTTGCCGGAGGACTCTCCCTTGGCGTTTCGGGGGCGGCCTCCGGGCGCTCCTGGTGGGGCTGCTCTGCTCCTACACAAACCAACAGTCAGATGTCAGCAAAGAAAGAGTATCCATGCGCGCCTAACAGCGGAAAGCGAACCATATACTTACGCTGGGGGCTGCTCTAGGGAACAGTTGCCGGGTCCGGCAAGGTTGTCTCAGACGCACCCCCTGCTGTCGTGGTGGGTTTGTCCTCGATGACAATCACCGGGACCTTGGCTCTCTTTGCTGCTCTCTGGGCCAGAGTCCTAAAAAGGAATAAGTTCAGAGTAAAGCAAATGAGATACAAGACAAAACAGCAAGAATTGAAGAACTACAAGTACAACAAGAGAATCTTACTCTTCTTCCTCGTCGGAGATGAACGCGGAGAAGTCGAAGTCCGGCTCACGTCCGGCGCGAGGAGGCGGAGGAGTAGTTTCCCTTGGCCGCTTGGCGGGAACAGTGGCGGTGGTCTGAGACGACCCCGCTCCGGCTGCCGCCGCGGCGTGAGAAGCGGCAGGAGCAGAAGCGGTGGTCCGGGTGGACCCCGCTCCAGTTGCCGCAGCAGCGTGAGGTGCTCCCGCAGCAACAGTGCTTGCCGCGGTGGAGCGTGTCGCGCGGCGCGGCGACTGTTCACTCGCCCGCCGCCCCGCTATGTCCCCGGCCTTGCGGAGACGCCTTCTTGGTGGGGATGGAGGCTCTGCTTGCGGCGAGCTGCCTGAAGATGAGGAGGAAGAGGAGTTGATCTCCAGCGAGCCGCTCGTATCCTCGGCGGGCTCGCTCGACTCGACGTCATGCCCGGCAAGCTCTTTCTCGCCGACGAGCTCCTCTCGCTCGGCACGGCTTGCCGCCTCTGCTGCCTCTGCCTCCTCCATGGTGAATCCAAATTCGCCCGCGGCTGCGGCTGCCGCCGCCTCTTCCACCCTAGTGGCGATGCGTGTCATCTCCGCATCGGTGGTGTCGCGGGTGAGGCTATTCTTTTCGTCGGAGCGGAACGGCACTTCTACCAAGCCGTCAAAGAACTCCTGCACGACGTCGTCTGCAGGCTCTTGCCAAGTTGGGACAATTCCATGCGAATCGCACAGCGGCATCATTGCACGGATGCGGTCGAGCACGGAGTTGTTGCACAGCGGAACGACACCCTTCGGCAACCTGAACACTTCGGGATGTTGAGGGTCGTACTTGAACAGCTCATGGAGCATCGTGTTAAGCTCCAGAACAGTGAAGTTGAAGTTGAGGCCCGGACGCAGCCTCATGATATCCGCCGCATTCCCCTGAGGCCGCAGGAGCGCCAGGCGCTACGTCGACCGCCGACCCGTCCGCCGCTGCCGCAGCGCCAGGCTCCAAAGAGCCCCAGCCATGCGTCTATTTGAAGGCCGGCGATGGCGTTTTCATCAACCTCCCCTGGGCGTCAAGCTCCAGGGCGCCGGTCGAGGGAGAGAGCTTTGACGGAGAGGTGCTCGCCTCCGTTGGGCTGACGCTAGTTGATGCGCCGAGCAGCAGCAGCGGCGAGCCTGAGGAGGAGCGGCTGCTGCGGAAGCTGTTGTCGCTCTACCGCGCGCGGCAAGCCAAGCTCGAATCCCGCGAGGCGCTTGTCGCGAAGGCGGGAGCGAACATCGAGAAGCGCGCGGAGGAGCTCCGGGGTCTCCATCGGTTCCGCAGCAGATGGGTCTGATGGCCGGAAAAGTGAGAAAAGTCAAGCAAATACCCAAAAAGAAGAAGAACCCAAGGGAAGCTTTGAAGAGAAGATTACCTGTACTGGGTTCGGCAGTCATAGTCTCCGCCGCCGGGGGGACGCTGGTGCTGTCCCTTGCCGGAGGACTCTCCCTTGGCGTTTCGGGGGCGGCCTCCGGGCGCTCCTGGTGGAGCTGCTCTGCTCCTACACAAACCAACAGTCAGATGTCAGCAAAGAAAGAGTATCCATGCGCGCCTAACAGCGGAAAGCGAACCATATACTTACGCTGGGGGCTGCTCTGGGGAACAGTTGCCGGGTCCGGCAAGGTTGTCTCGGACGCACCCCCTGCTGTCGCGGTGGGTTCATCCTCGATGACAATCACCGGGACCTTGGCTCTCTTCACTGCTCTCTGGGCCAGAGTCCTAAAAAGGAATAAGTTCAGAGTAAAGCAAATGAGATACAAGACAAAACAGCAAGAATTGAAGAACTACAAGTACAACAAGAGAATCTTACTCTTCTTCTTCCTCGTCGGAGCTGAACGCGGAGAAGTCGAAGTCCGGCTCACGTCCGGCGCGAGGAGGCGGAGGAGTAGTTTCCCTTGGCCGCTTGGCGGGAACAGTGGCAGTGGTCTGAGACGACCCCGCTCCGGCTGCCGCCGCGGCGTGAGAAGCGGCAGGAGCAGAAGCGGTGGTCCGGGTGGACCCCGCTCCAGTTGCCGCAGCAGCGTGAGGTGCTCCCGCAGCAACAGTGCTTGCCGCGGTGGAGCGTTTCGCGCGGCGCGGCGACTGTTCACTCGCCCGCCGCCCCGCTACGTCCCCGGCCTTGCGGAGACGCCTTCTTGGTGGGGATGGAGGCTCTTCTTGCGGCGAGCTGCCTGAAGATGAGGAGGAAGAGGAGTTGATCTCCAGCGAGCCGCTCGTATCCTCGGCGGGCATGCTCGACTCGACGTCATGCCCGGCAAGCTCTTTCTCGCCGACGAGCTCCTCTCGCTCGGCACGGCTTGCCGCCTCTGCTGCCTCTGCCTCCTCCACGGCGAATCCAAATTCGCCCGCGGCTGCGGCTGCCGCCGCCTCTTCCAGCCTAGTGGCGATGCGTGTCATCTCCGCATCGGTGGTGTCGCGGGTGAGGCTATTCTTTTCGTCGGAGCGGACCGGCACTTCTACCAAGCCGTCAAAGAACTCCTGCACGACGTCGTCTGCAGGCTCTTGCCAAGTTGGGACAATTCCATGCGAATCGCACAGCGGCATCATTGCACGGATGCGGTCGAGCACGGAGTTGTTGCACAGCGGAACGACACCCTTTGGCAACCTGAACACTTCGGGATGTTGAGGGTCGTACTTGAACAGCTCATGGAGCATCGTGTTAAGCTCCAGAATAGTGAAGTTGAAGTTGAGGCCCGGACGCAGCCTCATGATATCCGCCGCATTCCCCTGAGGCCGCAGGAGCGCCAGGCGCTACGTCGACCGCCGACCCGTCCGCCGCTGCCGCAGCGCCAGGCTCCGAAGAGCCCCAGCCAGGCGTCTATTTGAAGGCCGACGATGGCGTTTTCATCAACCTCCCCTGGGCGTCAAGCTCCAGGGCGCCGTTCGAGGGAGAGAGCTTTGATGGAGAGGTGCTCGCCTCCGTTGGGCTGACGCTAGTTGATGCGCCGAGCAGCAGCAGCGGCGAGCCTGAGGAGGAGCGGCTGCTGCGGAAGCTGTTGTCGCTCTACCGCGCGCGGCAAGCCAAGCTGGAATCCCGCGAGGCGCTTGTCGCGAAGGCAGGAGCGAACATCGAGAAGCGCGCGGAGGAGCTCCGGGGTCTCCATCGGCTCCGCAGCAGATGGGTCTGATGGCAGGAAAAGTGAGAAAAGTCAAGCAAATACCCAAAAAGAAGAAGAACCCAAGGGAAGCTTTGAAGAGAAGATTACCTGTACTGGGTTTGGCAGTCGTAGTCTCCGCCGCCTCTCCCAGCCTAGTGGCGATGCGTGTCATCTCCGCATCGGTGGTGTCGCGGGTGAGGCTATTCTTTTCGTCGGAGCGGACCGGCACTTCTACCAAGCCGTCAAAGAACTCCTGCACGACGTCGTCTGCAGGCTCTTGCCAAGTTGGGACAATTCCATGCGAATCGCACAGCGGCATCATTGCACGGATGCGGTCGAGCGCGGAGTTGTTGCACAGCGGAACGACACCCTTCGGCAACCTGAACACTTCGGGATGTTGAGGGTCGTACTTGAACAGCTCATGGAGCATCGTGTTAAGCTCCAGAACAGTGAAGTTGAAGTTGAGGCCCGGACGCAGCCTCATGATATCCGCTGCATTCCCCTGAGGCCGCAGGAGCGCCAGGCGCTACGTCGACCGCCGACCCGTCCGCCGCTGCCGCAGCGCCAGGCTCCGAAGAGCCCCAGCCAGGCGTCTATTTGAAGGCCGGCGATGGCGTTTTCATCAACCTCCCCTGGGCGTCAAGCTGCAGGGCGCCGTTCGAGGGAGAGAGCTTTGATGGAGAGGTGCTCGCCTCCGTTGGGCTGACGCTAGTTGATGCGCCGAGCAGCAGCAGCGGCAAGCCTGAGGAGGAGCGGCTGCTGCGGAAGCTGTTGTCGCTCTACCGCGCGCGGCAAGCCAAGCTGGAATCCCGCGAGGCGCTTGTCGCGAAGGCGGGAGCGAACATCGAGAAGCGCGCGGAGGAGCTCCAGGGTCTCCATCGGCTCCGTAGCAGATGGGTCTGATGGCCGGAAAAGTGAGAAAACTCAAGCAAATACCCAAAAAGAAGAAGAACCCAAGGGAAGCTTTGAAGAGAAGATTACCTGTACTGGGTTCGGCAGTCGTAGTCTCCGCCGCCTCTTCCAGCCTAGTGGCGATGCGTGTCAACTCCGCATCGGTGGTGTCGCGGGTGAGGCTATTCTTTTCGTCGGAGCGGACCGGCACTTCTACCAAGCCGTCAAAGAACTCCTGCACGACGTCGTCTGCAGGCTCTTGCCAAGTTGGGACAATTCCATGCGAATCGCACAGCGGCATCATTGCACGGATGCGTTCGAGCGCGGATTTGTTGCGCAGCGTAACGACACCCTTCGGCAACCTGAACACTTTGGGATGTTGAGGGTCGTACTTGAACAGCTCCTGGAGCATCGCGTTAAGCTCCAGAACAGTGAAGTTGAAGTTGAGGCCCGGACGCAGCATCATGATATCCGCCGAATTCTTGAATTCCCAGGTGGGTCTCCTCCGTTCCTGCAGGGGGGCGATGCGGCAGCGAAGGAAATCTGCGCCAACAGCGCCTACAGTGAGCCCGGCAAGCCCGAGGCGTTGGATCCGGGTGACGGCAATCTTAAGCCTATCGTCTTCCGGGGCCACTCAATCCAATCGATGCCGCGTGCTACTGGGGCTTGGCGCCGGGCGGTAAACGGCTGCGGGTTCTCCTCGACAATCCAGCACCAGTCTGCTCTCCATTCCTCCCACTTGCCGCGGAACTCTCCCTCCAGATAAGTGTCCTTCTTGCCGGCCCTCGAGATCCAGGTGATCCCGCCGGATAAAGGCTCTCCTCTCTCTACTCGGGGCATAAAGAAGTGGCGAAAAAGGGCTACATTGGGATAGACTCCGACAAAGTTTTCGCAGAGATGTGCGGAAACTGCCATGGTCAGAACAGCATTGGGGGTGAAGTCAAGGAGGCGGAACCCGTAGGTGTTCATAATATCGCAGAAAAACTCAGAGAAAGGCGGGCAGAGCCGGCAGTAGAAGAACAAGGCGAAGAAAGGATATCCATTTGGAGTCATTTTCCAAGCGGCGGCTGGAAGTACCTTCGTGCCCGGATGCGCTCGCGTCTCCGTCGACCAGAAGAGGTAGTAATTCTCCCTCAGCTCCCTCGCGGCGAGCTTGGGGGGGAAGATTGCCCGCTCCTTTCACAGTGCCGCAAGCCGCTGCGCCTCGGTCGACTTCACAACCTTCCCTTTGTCGGCTCTCGGAGCCATGACGGAAGTGGTGGAGGAGGTCGACGGCGTTAGTGGTGCTGGTGGCGATGAGGGGCGGGGCGCTGCTCTCTTTCAGCTTTGGGAAGACGAGGGAGCGGCGGAGGTTTCTGAGATTGGAGTAGCAACCGGCGAATGGGCGAACTACCCTGTTTCCCATGCTTATAAAGAGGGAGGGGGCAGACGTTCCGCCTTTCCGAATAAAGAAACCACCCACGATCTATCCCACGACGCCGCATTCAACGCGTGCCGTTCGGGGAGGGCGCGGTGGATACGGGGAGAGATACGGCGTAACCCAGGCCGCGCGTGCCCGTGCCCTGTTTTGGGCCTGGCCCAACAGCGCTCGGCACCGTGTATGGCCCAGGCCCGGGGGCTCCTGTCGGTGTACTAGAGTAGGGGTACCCTAGTATCCCGAACTTGTGCACGGCAGTCGCAGCATCCCGCGGCAAGGCTTTCCGGGTGACCGCCAAGGTCCTCCGTGGTTCCTTTGGAGCCATTCAAGGACAAAGTATCCAAGCCAAGGAGACAAGACCCCGTCAAGAGGAGCTTGCCGGGAAGGCCAACCAAGGCATCTCAAGGAACTTGCCGCGATGCGCCACGCGTCCCGGCAAGGCCCGGTGAGCGACAAGCTCCCGGACGCGACAAGACAACAACCGCGGCAAGCCACCACTCTGTGTCCGCGCTCCAGCACATCCACCAACGTGTTGCTCTGGGACCCTTCCAGGCGTACGTGGCGGGGGGCTGTGCAGCCAGCGGTGCGCGGTGGCAAGCGGCGCTGACAAGATTGCCGTCGTGGCGAGCGGTGGCGTCCCTGACGGTCCCTTTTGCACTATTTAGGCGACGCAGACGGGCATTTAATGCCCTGGTCCCCTGCCGTCAGGGTTAGGTATGATACACTGTAGCAGGTAGCTGTACCAACCGCAACACCTTTCCATTTTTACCCTTGTCTACGTTGCCACCTGTCGGTGACCCCTTGAGCATATAAAAGGAGGCCCATGCGCAACGTAGAGGAGAGGGGGGAGGAAGAGAACACTCCTGCTCGGTCTCGTTAGCTGCTGGGGTGTACTGTAGCACTCCGCGCTCCCGAGCAAGAACTCAATACAAACCACAAAGCAGGAGTAGGGTTTTACGCATCCGTGCGGCCTGAACCTGGGTAAACTGCTCGTGTGCTTCGCCTCGATCCGCTCTTCGTGCGACCCTCGCCCCGCCGAACCGAAAGGGACTCGGTCCGCCGGTCCCATAGGTGCTCGTGGATTAGTCCCCCGACATCTTTGGCGCGCCAGGTAGGGGGGTCGAGGTTGTGTGAACCAGATCCGGCGTTCACACGAGCTAGATCTTCATCATCTTCATCGACATGCCGCCGAAGAAGAAGGCTTCGGAGGCGGCTGCTCCGTCCGCGCCGAACCCACCACCGCTGGAGCAAACGGCTGATGGGGCAGACGCCGGCGGAAGAACGGGCATCGACGAGGGAGCTCACAGTGCTGCCAGGTCCAAGGACAAGGCTGCGCTGCCCATCGGCGGCGTAGCCGGCTCCCACAACGACCGGGCGCACTCCAAGACCTCGGCGTCCGTACATTCACCGCGCCCATCTCAGGAGGCGCGGGACCGGCAGCGTCATGGTACTCACGGTACCATGCGTTTGCTGGACCAAGATCGAGCTGGTGGATCTCGGAGTGCTCAAGACCAGCATGCACGCCAACATGCTGGCACGAGCGAGGCACGGTCGCCTGGACGGGATACTGCTCCTTCTAACATAGTTAGCAGTCCGAGCATATCCCGCTCCTCGCACCGTTCGCCACCGCCACCCGCCACTACAGCAGAAGCTTTGGCGCGAGCTCAACTGCTCCTGGACTACCCTCCAACGGCAGACAAGATCGACGACTGGAGGGCCACCATTCAGAGTCTCATCGGCTTTGCCAACGGCGACACTCAACGGCAGCCGAGCACGTCGTAGCCGTGGCAAGTCAGCCAGGCACGAGCCGGTGGCGACAAGATGTCGGGGGAACGCCGGATCTGGTTCACACAACCTCGACCCCCCTACCTGGCGCGCCAAAGATGTCGGGGGACTAATCCACGAGCACCTATGGGACCGGCGGACCGAGTCCCTTTCGGTTCGGCGGGGGCGAGGGTCGCACGAAGAGCAGATCGAGGCGAAGCACACGAGCAGTTTACCCAGGTTCAGGCCGCACGGATGCGTAAAACCCTACTCCTGCTTTGTGGTTTGTATTGAGTTCTTGCTCGGGAGCGCGGAGTGCTACAGTACACCCCAGCAGCTAACGAGACCGAGCGTGAGTGTTCTCTTCCTCCCCCCCTCTCCTCTACGTTGCGCATGGGCCTCCTTTTATATGCTCAAGGGGTCACCGACAGGTGGCAACGTAGACAAGGGTAAAAATGGAAAGGTGTTGCGGTTGGTACAGCTACCTGCTACAGTGTATCATACCTAACCCTGACGGCAGGGGACCAGGGCATTAAATGCCCGTCTGCGTCGCCTAAATAGTGCAAAAGGGACCGTCAGGGACGCCACCGCTCGCCACGATGGCAATCTTGTCAGCGCCGCTTGCCACCACGCACCGCTGGCTGCACAGCCTCCCGCCACGTATGCCTGGAAGGGTCCCAGAGCGACACGTTGGTGGATGTGCTGGAGCGCGGACACAGAGTGGTGGCATGCCGCGGCAAGCGCCTTGCCGCGGTTGTTGTCTTGTCGCGTCCGGGAGCTTGTCGCTCACCGGGCCTTGCCGGGACGCGTGGCGCATCGCGGCAAGTTCCTTGAGATGCCTTGGTTGGCCTTCCCGGCAAGCTCCTCTTGCCGGGGTCTTGTCTCCTTGGCTTGGATACTTTGTCCTTGAATGGCTCCAAAGGAACCACGGAGGACCTTGGCGGTCACCCGGCAAGCCTCGCCGCGGGATGCTGCGACTGCCCGTGCACAAGTTCGGGATACTAGGGTACCCCTACTCTAGTACACCGACAGGAGCCCCCGGGCCTGGGCCATACACGGTGCTGAGCGCTGTTGGGCCAGGCCCAAAACAGGGCACGGGCATGCGCGGCCTGGGTTACGCCGTACCTCTCCCCGTATCCACCGCGCCCTCCCCGAACGGCACGCGTTGAATGCGGCGTCGTGGGATAGATCATGGGTGGTTTCTTTATTCGGAAAGGCGGAACGTCCACCCCCTCCCTCTTTATAAGCATGGGAAACAGGGTTGTTCGCGCATTCGCCGGTTGCTACTCCAATCTCGGAAACCTCCGCCGCTCCCTCGTCTTCCCAAAGCTGAAAGAGAGCAGCGCCCCGCCCCCCATCGCCACCAGCACCACCAACGGCGTCGACCTCCTCCACCAGTTCCGCCATGGCTCCGAGAGCCGACAAAGGGAAGGTTGTGAAGTCGACCGAGGCGCAGCGGCTTGCGGCGCTGCGAAAGGAGCGGGCAATCTTCCCCCCCAAGCTCGCCGCGAGGGAGCTGAGGGAGAATTACTACCTCTTCTGGTCGACGGAGACGCGAGCGCATCCGCGCACGAAGGTACTTCCAGCCGCCGCTTGGAAAATGGCTCCAAATGGATATCCTTTCTTCGCCTTGTTCTTCTACGGCGGGCTCTGCCCGCCTTTCTCTGAGTTTTTCTGTGATATTATGAACACCTACGGGTTACGCCTCCTTGACTTCACCCCCAATGCTGTTCTAACCATGGCAGTTTTCGCACATCTCTGCAAAAACTTTGTCAGAGTCTATCCCAATGTAGCCCTTTTTTGCCACTTCTTTATGCCCCGAGTAGAGAGAGGAGAGCCTTTATCCGGCGGAATCGCCTGGATCTCGAGGGCTGGCAAGAAGGACACTTATCTGGAGGGAGAGTTCCGCGGCAAGTGGGAGGAATGGAGAGCAGACTGGTGCTGGATTGTCGAGGAGAACCCGCAGCCGTTTACCGCCCGGCGCCAAGCCCCAGTAGCACGCGGCAGCGATTGGAGTGACGTGGCCCCGGAAGACAATAGGCTTAAGATTGCCGTCACCCGGATCCAACGCCTCAGGTTTGCCGGGCTCACTGTAGGCGCTGTTGGCGCAGATTTTCTTCGCCGCCGCATCGCCCCCCTACAGGAATGGAGGAGACCCGCCTGGGATTCAAGAATGCGGCGGATATCATGAGGCTGCGTCCGGGCCTCAACTTCAACTTCACTGTTCTGGAGCTTAACGCGATGCTCCAGGAGCTGTTCAAGTACGACCCTCAACATCCCGAAGTGTTCCGGTTGCCGAAGGGTGTCCTTCCACTGTGCAACAACTCCGTGCTCGACCGCATCCGTGCAATGATGCCGCTGTGCGATTCGCATGGAATTGTCCCAACTTGGCAAGAGCCTGCAGACGACGTCGTGCAGGAGTTCTTTGACGGCTTGGTAGAAGTGCCGGTCCGCTCCGACGAAAAGAATAGCCTCACCCGCGACACCACCGATGCGGAGATGACACGCATCGCCACTAGGCTGGAAGAGGCGGCGGCAGCCGCAGCCGCGGGCGAATTTGGATTCGCCGTGGAGGAGGCAGAGGCAGCAGAGGCGGCAAGCCGTGCCGAGCGAGAGGAGCTCGTCGGCGAGAAAGAGCTTGCCGGGCATGACGTCGAGTCGAGCATGCCCGCCGAGGATACGAGCGGCTCGCTGGAGATCAACTCCTCTTCCTCCTCATCTTCAGGCAGCTCGCCGCAAGAAGAGCCTCCATCCCCACCAAGAAGGCGTCTCCGCAAGGCCGGGGACGTAGCGGGGCGGCGGGCGAGTGAACAGTCGCCGCGCCGCGCGACACGCTCCACCGCGGCAAGCACTGTTGCTGCGGGAGCACCTCACGCTGCTGCGGCAACTGGAGCGGGGTCCACCCGGACCACCGCTTCTGCTCCTGCCGCTTCTCACGCCGCGGCGGCAGCCGGAGCGGGGTCGTCTCAGACCACTGCCACTGTTCCCGCCAAGCGGCCAAGGGAAACTACTCCTCCGCCTCCTCGCGCCGGACGTGAGCCGGACTTCGACTTCTCCGCGTTCAGCTCCGACGAGGAAGAAGAAGAGTAAGATTCTCTTGTTGTACTTGTAGTTCTTCAATTCTTGCTGTTTTGTCTTGTATCTCATTTGCTTTACTCTGAACTTATTCCTTTTTAGGACTCTGGCCCAGAGAGCAGTGAAGAGAGCCAAGGTCCCGGTGATTGTCATCGAGGACGAACCCACCGCGACAGCAGGGGGTGCGTCCGAGACAACCTTGCCGGACCCGGCAACTGTTCCCCAGAGCAGCCCCCAGCGTAAGTATATGGTTCGCTTTCCGCTGTTAGGAGCGCATGGATACTCTTTCTTTGCTGACATCTGACTGTTGGTTTGTGTAGGAGCAGAGCAGCCCCACCAGGAGCGCCCGGAGGCCGCTCCCGAAATGCCAAGGGAGAGTCCTCCGGCAAGGGACAGCACCAGCGTCCCCCCGGCGGCGGAGACTACGACTGCCGAACCCAGTACAGGTAATCTTCTCTTCAAAGCTTCCCTTGGGTTCTTCTTCTTTTTGGGTATTTGCTTGACTTTTCTCACTTTTCCGGCCATCAGACCCATCTCCTGCGGAGCCGATGGAGACCGAGGTTGCTGCCGACGACGCCGCTGCCAATAAAGAAGCAGCCGGCGCTGATGATCCCGCCGGCGACGAGGCCGCCAAAGCTACCGCCACAGCAGCTGGCGAGGGGTCTGGCGATCGCACTGACGGCCCTGAGGCCGCAGGAGCGCCAGGCGCTACGTCGACCGCCGACCCGTCCGCCGCTGCCGCAGCGCCAGGCTCCGAAGAGCCCCAGCCAGGCGTCTACTTGAAGGCCGGCGATGGCGTCTTCATCAACCTCCCCTGGGCGTCAAGCTCTAGGGCACCGGTCGAGGGAGAGAGCTTTGATGGAGAGGTGCTCGCCTCCGCTGGGCTGACGCTAGTTGATGCGCCGAGCAGCAGCAGCGGCGAGCCTGAGGAGGACCGGCTGCTACGGAAGCTGTTGTCGCTCTACCGCGCGCGGCAAGCCAAGCTGGAATCCCGCGAGGCGCTTGTCGTGAAGGCGGGAGCAGACATCGAGAAGCGCACGGAGGAGCTCCGGGGTCTCAACCAGGAAGCTCTCCGGTCCCTGGCAGAGGAGCGGGAGCAACTCGCCGAAGAGCAGAAGGCCTTCTTCCTCGAGAAGGCCGAAGTTGAAGAGCAACAGCGGCTTGCCACTGAGAAGCTGTCTGCGCAGGATGGCGAGCTGGTGCAGCGGAAAGTTAACCTCGACAGCCACGAGGAGGAGCTTGCCGCGCGTGAGCAAAAATTCGGCGGAGCCCTTAAGCAAGCAGAGGATGCTGCCGAAGTTGCCGAGGCTGCCAAGAAGGAGCTGGAGACGAAGGTGGCGCAGCTGGAGGCCGATCTCAAGGCGAGTGGTGAAGAGCTTGCCGTGCTCAAGCGTGAGCGGGAGAAGGACGCCCACAGCAACTCAGAGCTGCAGGTTCGTCTCGCCGAGAAGGGCAAAGAGCTTAGCGCCGCCAAGGACTCCAACGCAGATCTTGAGTTGAAGCTGACCACTTTGACCAAGACGCTAGACGGCGCCAGGGAGCAGGAGGTGGCCTTGAAGGAGGAGATCAAGGCCGACAAGGCGCTGCTGGCGAGTGCTGCCGCCGCCCAGAATGCTTTTAGGGAGAATGTGGAGCACTGGACGGGGGGTCTCGTGAATGCTGCCGCAGATATCGACAGGGAGCTGGCGCAGCTGGGGGTGGAGGATCTCGGGTATCCCTCTGATGAGAACCTCCAACCCAGCGCCAAGCTCACCTTGTTCTTCAAAGGCGTGGCGACGGCCCTCCAGCGGCTCCAGGAGAAGATCCCAAAGCAGCTGGCCGACGAGTCGCGCAAGATCTGCGCGGGAGCTCTTCAAAAGGTGTTGGTGAAGGTGGCCTTCCGCAACCCGGGCCTCAACCTCACCAACGTCCTCAAGGCCCTGCCGCCGGATGTTGATCTGGAGGCGCTCAAGACACTTGTCGCACCCATTGTGGACAAGGTGAGCGGGATCAAGAGGACTGAGGGCGATCGTGTAGACTAGGCCGCCCGTTTTCTTCTTTTCTTGTCGCTGCTGGTCATGTTATGAGAACAATCTGTTAGAGCCGCGACAAGCTACCTTGTAATATAACTCAGCGCTCGCGGCTAAGGTGCATGCACCGGCAACTACCGACAAGAAACCTTGTCGCAACTAGTCGCAGCTCACTTAAGTTGTTGAGCGGACTCGAAACAAAGTAAGGGCGCAACTAGCTACGAGTTGGTTCCTCCGCGCACAGGTTTTCCATACAAAGTGCGGTCGTTCAAGGGAGATAATTTTAAAAAATCTGATTGCTCAAACTTTGGCAACTTAGCTTTTCTGTTGTTTGCTTCCCGGTAAGGCGAAACTTTCTTGAACGACGCCTGGTCCATACCATTATCTTCTGCTTTCCCCCCGGCAAACTTGTGGGCGCGGGAACCTTCCTTTCCTTGAGAAAAAAGAAAGAGGAGAAAATAAAGATATGGAGCCTTACGGCTCGTTATTGCTTATCGGGGAGTAGGTGCTGCACAAAATGTCAGATCACATATGCAAAAAATAGAAAGCATGAAATTGACAAGATGTGCGGAGCATATGAGCTTTACTTATGCACGGGGTCTGCGCCCGGCTTTGTACAAAGGATTACATGCAACAGCGGCAAGACTTGTACAAAAGGTGGTTGCCGGAACAGGTTCCGGCAACCGCGCCTTACGGGTAAAACTTACGAAGATGCTCAATGTTCTAGGAATTGCTCACCGGAATGATGTCTTCGGTGTCAAGGCGGACAGCGCCATGCCTAGTGACTCGTTTCACCCGGTAAGGGCCTTCCCACTTCGGCGTCAACTTGTTGGAATTCTTGGCGGACTGAACACGCCGAAGAACAAGGTCGCCTTCCTCGAGACTTCTGGCGTTAACTTTGCGGCTATGGTAGCGGCGCAAAGCTTGCTGGTAGCGAGCAGCTCGTACAACAGCCTGAAGACAGTCTTCCTCAAGGAGTAGCGTGTCATCTTGTCGCAGCTGCTCTTGCTCAAGCTCATCATAAGCGAGCACTCGAGGTGACCCGTATACGAGTTCTGTGGGGAGAACTGCCTCTGCTCCATAGACTAGAGCGAAAGGTGTCTGGCCAGTGGCTCGATTTGGCGTCGTCCTGATCGACCAAAGAACCACCGGCAGCTCCTCGATCCAGTTTCTTACACACTTGTGCAGCCTGTCGAAAGTCCTGGTCTTGAGCCCACGCAGCACTTCAGCATTTGCCCTCTCCGCTTGACCGTTTCTTCTCGGGTGAGCAACAGAAGCGAAGCAGACCTTGGCGCCAAGATCTTGGATGTACTGCATGAAGGTGCGGCTCGTGAATTGCGTACCATTGTCGGTGATTATCCTGTTAGGGATCCCAAAGCGGCAAACAATCGACCTGAAGAACTTGACTGCTGACTGTGCTGTCACCTTCCTCACTGCTTCCACTTCCGGCCACTTTGTGAACTTGTCGATTGAAACGTACAAGTACTCAAAGCCCCCGACTGCTCGGGGAAAGGGGCCGAGGATGTCGAGCCCCTAGACCGAAAATGGCCAGGATAAAGGGATCGTCTGGAGAGCTTGAGCTGGTTGGTGTATCTGCTTGGAATGGAACTGGCACGCTTCACACTTGGTTACTTGTGCAGTTGCATCCTGGAGGGCTGTCGGCCAAAAGAAACCTTGCCGGAATGCTTTGCCGGCAAGTGCTCTTGCGCCAATGTGCTGACCACATATGCCTCCATTTATCTCTGCCAACAGCTTTTGTCCGTCTTCCCGGTGAATACACTTCAGTTTCACACCGTTGAGTCTTCTTCTGTACAGTGTGTTGTCGACAAACTGGTATATACTTGACTGCCGGGCTACTCTTTCCGCTTCTTCTTGCTCTTCGGGAAGTTCTCCTGTCTGAAGGAAACGGACAATCTGATGTGTCCATGCTAGAGCTTGTGGCTCGACAACAAGGACTAAAGGCAAATCTGCTGCTGCGGGAACATCCGCTTCTACGGTGAGAACCTGCGGCTCTGCCGGAGCTTGACGTTCCCCGGCAAGCTTGCCGGAGCAAAACTTGTCGGGAGTTTCTTCTTCAACGGAACAAACCCTAGGGCTTGCCGGAGCAGACTGCTCCTTAGTGCTCTTGGCGTTGATCTTGGGGACCTTCTTGGCGGCGGCTTCGGGAAGCTCTGCCGGAAAATAGTCACCAGAAATCAACTTCCTCTTCTTGCTCTGTCCAGTTGATGGCGTTACAGACGGTTGAGTCAGCTTGAGCACAAAGATCCCTGGTTCCACAGGTAACTTAAGTGCGGCGCACTTTGATAGGCCATCGGCAATGGCGTTCTGAGCTCTTGGAACATGCTCCATCTGTAGGCCGTCAAAGTGCTCTTCTAGCTTTCTCACTTCGTCGACATAGGCTTCCATCAACGGACTCTGATAGCTCTTGTTCACTTGGCAGACGACAAGCTGCGAGTCACCCCTGACAATGAGCTTCTTGATCCCAAGGTCTGCCGCGATCCTGAGACCGGCAAGCAAGCCTTCATACTCTGCAGTATTGTTTGTTGCTTGCTCCTTGGGAAAGTGCATCTGGACTACGTACTTGAGGTGCTCTCCGGTGGGTGCGACAAGCAGCATGCCAGCGCCGGCGCCTTGCAGCGAAAGGGAGGAAGAGAACACTCACGCTCGGTCTCGTTAGCTGCTGGGGTGTACTGTAGCACTCCGCGTTCCCGAGCAAGAACTCAATACAAACCACAAAGCAGGAGTAGGGTTTTACGCATCCGTGCGGCCCGAACCTGGGTAAACTGCTCGTGTGCTTTGCCTCGATCCGCTCTTCGTGCGACCCTCGCCCCCGCCGAACCGAAAGGGACTCGGTCCGTCGGTCCCATAGGTGCTCGTGGATTAGTCCCCCGACACCCTGTCTGCTCCTTCCTTGTTTGATTTATCTGCAGGCCAGTACCTCGTCTCGCCGGAGGATATTCACGCCTACCGGAACCCTGCACCAGCCACAGAGCCAGAGTCGGAACCACCAGTTGATCCTCCATTACAGTCTAATTACTAGTGGGATCCGGAGATGATTGCCAACCAATGGCAATCAGAGTCTTCTTCATCGCAGTACGACCCCAACTATTATTATGGATATCCACCAGGCCAGCCGTGGCCATAGACCAACTTAGGCCAAAAGCCAAAGCTTGGGGGAGTACATATTTCCCACCGACATTACGTTTATGTTCACACACTCATTGCTAGATGTTGGTGCTCACACTTTTTCATCGTATCATCCATGCTAGTTTATTTCCTTTTTATGCTTTCTTCTTGTGTTTAATAAACCTTAGGAAAAACCAAAAAAATTAGTTGTAGCTTTTAGCTAGTTTTAATTTCCATGCTTGTAGTAGTAATTAAAAAGAAAACCCAAAAAGATTTCATGTTCTTCTTTTGCTTGTTGGGAACTTTCCCGTGTAAATAGTTTTATTTCTTTTCTTTTCTTTGGGGGTCGATAGGAGAAGACCATGATTAAATTGTTGAAGTGGATCTTATATGCATTATTGTTGATTTGACAAAAGATCCCATATTGCCTTGTCTTCTCCTGTTTATTGAATGCTTGCAGATCCCAGCTTAGTCCAATGCACGTGCACTATTACTATTATCCACATCGTTCGGTCGTGCAAGTGAAAGGCAATTATGACGATATATGATGGACTGACTGAGATGAGAAAAGCTGGTATGAACTCGACCTCTTTTGTTTTTGTAAATATGATTAGTTCATCGTTCCTGATTTAGCCTATTATGAATAAACATGTTTGCAATGACAACTAGAGATCATAGTTTCTTATGCCATGCTTGATTAGCTAGGAGCTTATAATGGTTTACCTTGCGTGCCAACATGCTATTAAAATGGTTGTGATGTGGTATGATAGGGTGGTATCCTCCTCTGAATGATTTAAATGACTTGACTTGGCACATGTTCACGCATGTAGTTGAAACAAAATCAACATACCTTCACGATATTTATGTTCATGGTGGATTATATCCTACTCATGCTTGCATTCAGTGCTGATTAATTTTAATGCATGTTCATGACTGTTGTCGCTCTCAAGCTGGTCGCTTCCCAGTCTTTTGCTAGACTTCACCTGTACTAAGCGGGAATACTGTTTGTGCATCCAACTCCATAAACCCCAAAGTTATTCCATATGAGTCCACCATACCTACCTATGTACGGTATCTACCTGCCGTTCCAAGTAAATTTGTATGTGCCAAACTCTAAACCTTCAAATAAATATCATGTTTTGTATGCTCGAATAGCTCATGTATCAACTAGGGTTATCCGTGTCTTCCATGTTAGGCGGGTTATTCTCAAGAGGAGTGGACTCCGCTCCTCACTCACGAGAAAGTGGCTAGTCACCGGGATGCCCAGTCCCATACTTTATGCAGATCAAATCAAAATAATTGCAAACAAAACTCCCCCTGGGACTCTTGTTAGTTGGAGGCACTCGTTTTTTCGAGCAAGCCATGGATTGATGCTTGTTGGTGGAGGGGGAGTATAAACTTTACCATTCTATTTGGGAACCACCTATAATGTGTGTAGCATGGAAGATATTGCCATCTCTTGGTTGTTATGTTGACAATGAAAGTATACCGCTCAAAATATTATTCATCTCTATTTCAAAACCGAGCTCTGGCACCTCTACAAATCCCTGCTTCCCTCTGTGAAGGGCCTATCTATTTACTTTCATGCCGAGTCATCATCCTCTTATTAAAATGCACCAGTTGGAGAGCACCGCTGTCATTTGCATTCATTAATGTTAGTTTACATTGAGTATGACTTGACTGGATCTCTTTTACCATGAATTACAATGTCTAGTCAGTCCTTGATCTTTAAAGGTGCTCTGCATTTATGTTTTGCGGTCTCAGAAAGGGCTAGCAAGATACCGTCTTGTTATATCATATTATGATTGTTTTGAGAAAGTGTTGTCATCCGAGATTTATTATTATTGCTCGCTAGTTGATTAGGCCATTGATATGAGTAGACTTGAGACCTATGTGTTATTGCGGATATGGTTAGTTCATAATCTTTGCTGAAAATTTGAATGCTGGCTTTACATATTTACAACAAGAGCAAACAGAGTTTGTAAAAGTTTTTCTTTATCACTTTCAGTTTATCAACTGAATTTCTTGAGGACAAGCAAAGGTTTAAGCTTGGGGGAGTTGATACGTCTCCGTCATATCTACTTTTCCAAACACGTTTGTCCTTGTTTTGGACTCTAACTTGCATGATTTGAATGGAACTAACCCGGACTGACGCTGTTTTCAGCAGAATTGCTATGGTGTTATTTATGTGCAGAAACAAAAGTTCTCGGAATGACCTGAAACTTCACGGAACATCTATTCGGAAATAATAAAAAATCCTTGCAAAAGATGTAGACCAGGGGGCCCACCACCTGTCCATGAGGGTGGGGGCGCGCCTGCCCCCCTAGGGCGCGCCCCTACCTCGTGGGCCCCTGGAGCTCCTCCGACCTAAACTCCAATTCTATATATTTGCTTTCGGGGAGAAAAAAAATCAAAGAGAAGGATTCATTGCGTTTTACGATAGGGAGCCGCCGCCAAGCCCTAAAACCTCTCGGGAGGGCTTATCTGGAGTTCGTTCGGGGCTCCGGAGAGGGGAATCCGTCGCCATCATTGATACGTCTCCGTCGTATCTATAATTTTTGATTTTTCCATGCCAATATTCTACAACTTTCATATACTTTTGGCAACTTTTTATACTATTTTTGGGACTAACATATTGATCCAGTGCCCAGTGCGAGTTCCTGTTTGTCGCATGTTTTTTGTTTCGCAGAATATCCATATCAAATGGAGTCCAAACGGGATAAAAACGGACGGAGATTTTTTTGGAATATATGTGATTTTTACGAAGTGAAATCAACGCGAGACGATGCTCAAGGGGCCCACGAGGTAGGGGGCGCGCCCCAGGGGGCAGGCACGCCCCTGACCCTCGTGGCCACCCCATAAGGCGGTTGATGCCCTTCTTTCGCCGCAAGAAAGCTAATATTCGAATAGAGATCGTGTTAAAATTTCAGCCCAATCAGAGTTACGGATCTCCGGGAATATAAGAAACGGTGAAAGGGTAGAATCTGAGAACACGGAATCAGAGAGAGACAGAGAGACAGATCCAATCTCGGAGGGGCTCTCGCCCCTCCCATGCCATGGAGGCCAAGAACCAGAGGGGAAACCCTTCTCCCATCTAGGGAGGAGGTCAAGGAAGAAGAAGAAGGAGGGGGGCTCTCTCCCCCTCACTTCCGGTGGCACCGGAGTGCCACCGGGGGCCATCATCATCACCACAATCTTCACCAATAACTTCACCGCCATCATCAGCAACTCTTCCCCCCTCTATGCAGCGGTGTAACCTCTCTCTTACCCGCTGTAATATCTACTTAAACATGGTGCTCAACGCTATATATTATTTCCCATTGATGTATGGCTATCATATGATGTTTGAGTATATCTGTTTTGTCCTATGGGTTATTTGATGATCGTGATTGGTTTGAGTTGCATGTTTTATTATTGGTGATGTCCTATGGTGCTCTCCGTGTCGCGCAAGCGTGAGGGATTCCCGATGTAGGGTGTTGCAATACGTTTATGATTCGCTTATAGTGGGTTGCGTGAGTGACTGAAACACAAACCCGAGTAAGGGGATTGTTGCGTATGGGACAAAGAGGACTTGATACCTTAATGCTATGGTTGGGTTTTACCTTAATGATCATTAGTAGTTGCGGATGCTTGCTAGAGTTCCAATCATAAGTGCATATGATCCAAGTAGAGAAAGTATGTTAGCTTATGCCTCTCCCTCATATAAAATTGCAATAATGATTACCGGTCTAGTTATCGATTGCCTAGGGACAAATAACTTTCTCGTAACAACAAGCTCTCTACTAAAACTAATTTAGTTGTGTCTTTATCTAAACAACCCCTACTTTTTATTTACTTGCTCTTTATTATCTTGCAAACCTATCCAACAACACCTACAAAGTACTTCTAGTTTCATACTTGTTCTAGGTAAAGCGAACATCAAGCGTGCGTAGAGTTGTATCGGTGATCGATAGAACTTGAGGGAATATTTGTTCTGCCTTTAGCTCCTTGTTGGGTTCGACACTCTTACTTATCGAAAACTGTTGCGATCCCCTATACTTGTGGGTTATCAAGACCTTTTTCTGGCGCCGTGGCCGGGGAGCAATAGCGCGGGGTGAATATTCTTGTGTGTGCTTGTTTGCTTTATCACTAATTAATTTTTATTTGCTATTCTTAGTTGTTCTTTATCTTTAGTTATGGATATGGAACACGAAATACCAAAAAAATTAGGTGTACTTGCTACTCATGGAGACGAGGAACCTCCTAAAACCCTCGATGCTCGTTATGTGACAGATATTATGTACTACTTTAATAATCCTGAGAAAACCCCATTCAATTATGTAATGGGAGTAACGTTGGATCAACGTGAATACTTTAGGGATTACCGCTTGACACAAAAAGGGAAACTATTATGGGATCAAATTCATATATTGAATTGGTATGCTAGGCAACTATGCTTGAGATATGATTATACTTGTTGCTCTAGGATGAAGGCTCCACACCTTCCCTTTTTATGCTAATTTAATGATAATAAAACCTTAGCTTCTTATGCTAATGGTATATATGATTACTATGATGTGGAACAAATAGAAGAATTTGTTGCTTTTATGGGTGCTTATGAAATTGAATCTATGTTTAAAGAGTTTGAAGATTTTGATGATCCGGTTTATAGACCTGAAAATTTAGCTATCCTTAAATATTGCTATGAGAATTATGAATACAATTCCGATATTAATGCACTTATTTAGAAAGTCTCCGCTGTCCAAGAAGAGACTAATATTTTGCAGGAATCTATAGAAGAAGAAGTTGATGAAACTTTGAGCTCATTGGATGAAAAAGATGAGGAGGAGAGCAAAGAATAAAAGGAGGAAGAGCGGATTGATCACACATGCCCACCTTCTAATGAGAGTAACTCTTCAACTCATACATTGTTTAATTTCCCTTCAAGCTTACCGGAGGATGAATGCTATGATAATTACTATGATCCCGTTGATTCTTTTGAAATATCCCTTTTTGATGATGCTTGCTATGCTTGTGGCCAAGATGCCAATATGAATTATGCTTATGGAGATGAACTTGCTATAGTTTCTTATGTTAAAAATGAAATTGTTGCTATTGCACCCACACATGATAGTCCTATTATCTTTTTGAATTCTCCAAACTACACTATATCGGAGAAGTTTGTGCTTATTAAGGGTTATATTGATGGGTTGTCTTTTACTACTACACATGATGATTTTGATAGATATAATATGCATGTTCTTGCTGCTCCTACTTGCAATTATTATGAGAGAGGAACTATATCTCCACCTCTCTATGTTTTCAATACGATAAAATTGCAAGAAACTGCTTATACTATGCATTGGCCTTTACTAGGTGTGCATGAATTGTTCTTTTATGACATGCCGATGCATAAGAAGAGAGTTAGACTTCGTAATTGCTTGATATATGTTACTTTGCGCTCACTACTAAATGCTAAATCATTGTTAATTAAAATTGGCTTTGACATACCTTGGGATCCGGGTGGATTCATTACTTGAGCACTATATGCCTAGCTTAATGGCTTTAAAGAAAGCGCTGCCAGGGAGACAACCCGGAAGTTTTAGAGTCATTTATTTCTGTTGAGTGCTTTTATATAGTTTTAAAACAACAAAAATAAAGAGGGGAACCCAAAAAAAATTACAAAAAGGAAAGTGAAAGTGAGAAAGACAAGCATTGTTGAAGTGGGGGAGCTCCTTGAACTTTCTTCATGCTCACGGCAACTTTGTGAATCTTGATTATAGAAACTTTTCAACAAAAATAATTTTCCCCTTGTACAATTCCATTGTTGTCGTGGGTTTGTCACGGCAGATGTCCTTGTGAAAGGACTTAGTCGTGGAGCCATCGCAATGGGTTAACTTAAAGGGGTTAAACCGGACAAGGGGACACGGAGAATTTATACTAGTTCGGCCCCTTCGATGAAGGTAAAATCCTACTTCTAGTTGTGATTGGTATTGCTTAGGTTTCGAAGGCCAGGGAGCGAATCTGCTTTGTCTGGCTCTCGAGTTGTTGTCTGTCCCCTGAACCGCTGACAGGTCGTACCCTTATATACATGGGTGGCGCCCGTCGGTTTACAGAGTCCCGAAGCCGGATCATAAATGTTTCCGGTTCGGTCTCTACACTTCCTATCTTACAAAGCAAGTTACATGATTAAGTCGGTTTACATCTACAGGCTTTAACTCACTTCTGGGCTTTGGGCCTTCGTAAAGCGCCATCATCTTCACATCTTCATGGGCTTCTAATCTTCATAAAGTTAATCCGGCTACTCCTGGCCAGTTTACGTCCAGTAGTAATATCCCCAACATTAGGCCCCAGATTGATTTGAACAGGTTTCATGTCAATCCTTAGTAAAAACTTCATCTTCCACATCTTTTCATACTTTGGTAAACCGCCGTGACGTCATCTTCTCGGATCGTGGTAAACCATCGTGACGTCATCTTTATTAATGGTCCTCCGACAATCGAGGCGACAGCTCCGCCTCACTTCCAAGTTTTGGCTCCTCGATTTTTGCGCCTGACACATATCCCTTGCCTTTATAAATAAGACCGGGGAGTCATTTTCACTTTTTCCCCCTCGTGCCTCTTCGTGTCGTCTTCCTTGCGCTGCTCAAGCTCCAGAGCTCCGCCGCCACCGTCGACCGTTGCCTCTACTCCGACTCCGGCCGCTGCATCACCCTGAACGCACCAGAATACCGCGACATCTCTTCGCCGTTCCCGTGATACTGGTAACTCTTTTTCCTTCCACCCTAGATCTTGTTTTTAGGGTTTCACTACTCGTCGGAGTTCATCGAAAAACTCAGTGTTGTTCTTCTCTTTTCTTCTCTGTAGCATCCCAGGCTAGGTTGGATCTGTTTATCCTGCGCGACCATAGCCGTAATCATATTCTCCGTATTAGACTCTCTCTTTATATCAAGAACAACTTATCTGCATCTGCTGAACTGTCTAAATACCTGAAGCTTGAACCAGAATATATTCCAGTTTTTGTCATACCTTAGATCCGAAATTTTCATATACCTCTGTGAAATCTGTTTCTCCTCACACCAATATAAGCGGTTTAACTTTGCAAGGATGACAATCCGGTATACACCATTAGTCCCCTTGTTGAACCGCCAATGTACTTCCCCTTATAACCTGTATTTAATAAATTCTTGTATGGAATTTCCAACTCCGGTTTAGCGATATGTTTATATCCTTGATATAACCTTGTCCTTCAATATTATATCAGCCTCCGGTTTACACAATCTTATGCACCAGTATATGTTGATATCATTACATCTTGTGTGTTATCCTGAGTGATTTGTAAACCGGCATTTCTTCCACAACTTTTTTGCTCTATAATGGCCAAGCAATTTACCGCTTGCAACTGGGCTCGTTCCCGGGTCACCAAGGAACAATTGAACGATATGGTTAGCATTGGTACTTTGTCTAAGAAGACTGAGATTAAATGGCGAGTTCCAGGAACAGAAAACCCTCCGACCCAGAGACAGGGTGAGGTGGTGGTCTTTGTTGACCACATAGGCCGTGGCTTCAAACCGCCAGGGTCAAAGTTTTATTGAGATGTGCTTGCCAACTTCCAACTCCATCCTCAAGACATCGGGCCCAACTCAGTATCCAATCTATGCAACTTCCAGGTCTTCTATGAAGTGTACTTACAGGAAGAACCAACTGCAGAGCTGTTCCGGGATTTTTTTTTCACTTAAACCAGCGCACAGAATTTGTAAATGGCCCCAACACTGAACTTGGTGGTGTCTCAATTCAGAAGCGGAAATAAGTTGAATTCCCTCGTGCCAAACTGCACAGCCACCCAAAAGAATGGAACCAGACTTGGTTTTACTGCAGAGACACTTCTCCTGAAGATGAGAATCCCCTTCCAGGCTTTCATGATCACCGGCTTTCCAACACCCATCCGATGCCGCAATGCTTAAGTTCCGCAGAAAGGGCGAAATATGCCCCTCAACTCGCCAAACTCTGGGCTTTTATGGCCAACGGTTTAACAGGTGTTGATTTCGTGCGCTGTTGGATATCTTGGAGCATCTTGCTGCTAAGCCGGTGTCCCGGTTTAATGTGTGAGTACACCGGTGAGGTTGAAAACCCTCAACGCCATTGCAACATTCAAGTGACTGATGAAGAAGTCACTGAAGGTATAAAGAAAATTTTGAATGAATCGGAACTAGTCTGTGGTCAAACCGGCTTGAATCCCTTCTGTACCAAGAGCAAACCGCCTACTGTAAGCACTATACTTCCTTTTCATCTTTGATATCTTTAATTTGTGCAACTTGTAATCCTTCTTCGGTGTATGTTTGTATAGGGTGATGATCCCTTCTAGAAACAGAAAACCGTAGAAAAAGCAGTAAAGCCAACCGGGGATAAAGCGGTCAAACCATCTCGCCCCAAAACTAAAGCCGTCAAACGGACGTTAAAACGGAAAACGGTTGAACGGATCAACATGGAACTTGATGATGATAC